>NC_084542.1:3453623-5853623 GCF_024500275.1 Phycodurus eques | reverse complement strand
CGGAGCCTGTCACATAGGCCATTTTTCACCATTTTGATGCACTCTGGTGCTGTAATGAAACCTCAGTGAGATTTGCGTGGCGAGCTAGCTAGCAAACAAACACATGGCACTCTTTAGGCGTCTATGTTTGGAAAAATGTTTTTTTTTTACCAAAAAACAAAACAACCTGGCCAAGTTTCACCTTGATTTAAAACATCCATAATCTCAAATAACCTCAAACTATTGCTGATTTAACTGACGTCTTGTGTGAGGAGAATGAGATTTAGATTTTGGACTGTAGTGAACTAAATTATTCTTAAAAATTAAAAATGTAGGTTGAATTCCTAGATGGAACTAATGGGATTCCTCTTTACCTTAACCTTTTAAAATGAATTTTCAAAACTGTTCACATGACATTTAAGAAAAAAACAACTTTTGAAAACCTCAATATCAGATTAATTTTATAGACTAGACTCTCCCCTACAAACAGTGTTACAGGATAAATCTATTCCCAGGCTTCCTTCCGAAGCACTCATTATCACTCATTATTTTATTGACAAGGTCATCCATTCTTAAATGACCAAACTGAATATCAAATTGGCAAACTAAAGAGATTGTTTTCATTAGTAGGACAATTATCGTCTGCCATATTCAATCCAAGTGAAACTGTCGTTTATTAATCTACCGGAACGTGGGTGGGGGGTTATACCTACAGTATACTGTGACATTAGCAATGGACTGGAGGCCTTCACTGATTTGTTCCAATAGTGTGAAGAGCAACCTGTCCCCTTTTTAGAAGGCAAGTAAGGTAGCTTTGAATTATGGCCTGTTTAAATTGGGATTTTTAGAAAAACATTTTTTGTCCAGGTCGCTGTTCTTTATAAAAGGCACAGACACAGAATGAGGGGTACCAAGTAACCTCAACAATATACTATCGGCTTAATATCCTTCATAGGTAGTAGTAGAGCCAGGATGACACCTTTTATTAATAATTCCGCAACTGAAAAGGACCTAATGTAGAGACTTTTTTGTTAAATCTGTGATATGGCAAAAGAAAAAGTCTTGCATTTTGTTTAGGGTCAGAATAAAGGTGTTGATACAGAATTTATATACAGTACATTATGTTGTATTTATATATGGTCATTCTACCATTGGTGAAGCAACAAATCTTTCCGGTTCCAATCTTGCCATTCCTTTTTTGTCTTGAAACAGCTTCCCACCCAAGTGGTGGCTGAGTGACAGCATGCTCCCAAAATGCTTCTGTCAGGTCTCAGGCTACAACGAAAATATAAATGTACAAGCTGATTTGCATGTCATTTCTTATAGTTGACAGAATCACTGTACTTTGCAACTTAACTCCCATTTTTCCACAAAAGGGTTTTTTGAGGGGGTTTAATTTAAATTTGTCTAAACGTCCTCTGGGGTCCCATATGATGGGAGTATGTTGTGTTGTTATTATTATTTTTTTAAAATCTGTTTGTCGTCCCACTATTGAAGGAATTGTCTCATTTGTATGCATTGTCCCGCTCAAATCTGTGTCACCACGGGACTCCGTCCCCATAGGTCTGGATCACTTCAGACACCAAGCCTCCCATGTACGTTTTTTTACATCCTGCATACAAACCAGTACACCAAATTAAAATGTGTCCCGAGAGATTTAATAGCAGGTGGTGTCCAGTGGGAGAGTTAGTGCACAACGATGACCTCCAATTAGGTTAAGAAGTGTGTTAATGAATGTCTACCTATTTAAGTGCTTAATATCGTCATTTATTTTGTCTTGTTAAACATGATGAATGTGTTTTATTTTAGCTTGTTCTGCAGACTTTTATGTATTTTGTGATTTCTTAAGGCATACTTGATTCTTGCAGGTTAATCATACACTTTTTAGCTCCCGTGATCTCTGCGAATATGTATTTACATGTGGTATGGTATGTTCTAACATAAAGATTCTTTTTTAAAAACCTCATAATAATAATCAAAAGCTACTTGGTTAAAACTGCATAAATATGTTATAAAAAAAAATCATAAACCAAGATAAAATTCTTCTAAACCACTGTATAAATGTGTTTTGTATGTTGCCAACTCTTTCAAACTGTTTGTTAAACTTTAAGGCAACAGCGACATTGAGCGCTATCAAATGGCAAATAAGAAAATCCCATTCAAATATACCCGGCCAGTAGAAGATTGGCTTCAGGAGAAAGGTAAATCTCTATCCAATTTCTCAGTTGTACATCTTTGATTTGCTCTCATTCCATCGGCTTGTTCCCTTACGACCTCCGAGAATGAGTAACCATCCCTTAAACCCTTTAAAAACATGTAAAATATTTAATTTCAGTGTTTTCCTCCATTTTTGATTTACACTTTGCGTCTTTTGTCATTGTCATCATTTAAAACTTTGGTTGTATCCTGAAAACCAGTTAAAGGGACTGGGAAGGAAGTTGAAAAAAAAATCCCTAGAAAGGAGTTCCAAACCCCCCCCCCCCCCCCCCCCCCATTCCCGCAACCCTTCTTTTATAGATGCATAATCAAGTTTATGACTGAGCATAATAACATTATAAACGACTTTTAAAGTTAACTGCACAAAACCAATATAACCTGATTATAAAGTCCCTTTAACAAGAGCTAAAACATCTCTTTAAAAAAATGCCTTTAAGTGCTCCTGCCTGCATGACTGCACATGTGCTATTTCATTTTTGTTTTTGTGACATGAGCATCTTGTCCCCCGATCCAACCCCTCCTCATTCTGTGTTCCCAATATAATGTATTATGGCGTGCACATAACAAGCTTGCATTATACCAATGAGCTTTCTAATTGCCAATCCTACCTTGTGTACTGTAAATCAGAGTATTTTCATCTCGTAATGAATTCATGGTGTGGCAGTGTGTTTTCACAGTATTTGGGCATATCTATAATTACGTTATTTTTCATTCATTTGACATGTGTTGAGTGTGTATTGCTCATTCTTTATCGTAACATCTGGCAAGTTTTTTTCTCAAACCTTTTACTACATGAGCCCACAGATTTGTGAAGAGAATGTTAGGAGTGCAAAATCTGTAATCCATATTTTTCTGATGTGTATGTGTTCTCTCTTCAAAGACTACATCGCATCTGTTATTTTTAAGCATTAGGGCTTTTACACTTACTGTACATACTGTAACTTTAGGTGTACCTGGACAAGGTAATTAGAGCTTTATCAAAATAACATTAATGCTCAGTTTTGATCATGCAGATTATTTTTTCTTTATGGTAAATAATCAAGCGTTGTAATCTTTAACACAGCTCTTGTGTGGGTTTGAATGAGATTATGCAGGTGTACTTAATGTAGTGTCCAGTATGTATATTTAAAAAAAAATATATAATAATAATTGCTCATGTAGCAGTGTTTTGTTGTTAAATAGTTGTGCTATCATTAAAAATATAAAGGTTTCACCAGTTTATACCATTAAACTTTCTACATTCACATCCATTTTAGCAATCAAGCTAATAATATTAATTTTAAAATATTTGGGCTTTTTTTCTATTCAATATGTAGAATCCTTTTTTATAGTATCTATATAACTCGCATCCTCCTGTCACAGGCCGGCAGCTCACTATCTTCAACACCCAAGCGACTATTTCAATCGGTGGAAACGACCGTAAGCGGCCTTACCAGGGCCAGCTTTCAGGCCTCTACTACAATGGCCTCAAGGTCCTCAACATGGCCGCCGAAGGCCACGTCAATATCAAGGTGAACGGCAGTGTTCGGCTGGTGGGGGATGTGCCGGCCAGTAGGGGCGCGGCACGCACAACCACCTCAGTACCGCCTGAGATGTCCACCACCTTTATCGAGACCACCACCACCTTGTCTACAACCACCACTCGCAAGCAGCGCTCACCACCCACAATCCAGGTAAGCTCTCAAGTCAAGTCAACCAGCCTTAGGATAACATTTCCTTCTAACGCAATTTCTCCTGTAACTGTTTTTAATTGAGAGGAGAGAAAAAAATTACCAAAAGAAACATTGAAGGCCTTATTTACTGAAGGTTAGGATGTGCAAAAACGGGCACAAATTTGATTGCTCATGCAAACAGATATAGAAACTGATCTACTACCCGGGCGCTTTCTGGGAGGAGTACATGCAAATACGTTAATTTAGTATGTGTAATGTGATTTATCAAACCTGAGATATATTGCAAAAGCTGATTTTGTGTCTTTAAATATAGCATCTGAAAGGAAGGTGTTGGAGCGCAGAGTATGGCCAGCATATCCATCCATCCATCCATCCATTTTCTACCGCTTATCCGAGGTCGGTTCGCGGGGGCAGTAGCTTTAGCAGGGAAGCCCAGATTTCCCTCACCCCAGCCGCTTCATCCAGCTCTTCCGGGGGGATCCCGAGGCGTTCCCAGGCCAGCCGAAAGACGTAGTCTCTCCAGCGTGTCCTGGGTCGTCCCCGGGGTCTCCTCCCGTTGGGACGTGCCCGGAACACCTCACCGGGGAGGCGTCCGTGAGGCATCTGAATCAAATGCCCCAGCCACCTCACCTGGCTCCTCTCGATGTGGAGGAGCAGCGACTCTACTCTGAGATCCTCCCGGATGACCGAGCTTCTCACCCTATCTCTAAGGGAGAGCCCGGACACCCTGCGGAGGAAACTCATTTTGACCGCTTGTATCCGGGATCTTGTTCTTTCGGTCACGACCCACAGTTCGTGACCATAGGTGAGGGTAGGAACGTAGATCGACCGGCAAATTGAGAGCTTCGCCTTTCTGCTTAGCTGCTTTTTTACCACAACGGACCGATACAAAGTCCGCATCACTGCAGACGCTGCACCAATCCGCCTGTCGATCTCCCGTTCCATTCTTCCCTCACTCGTGAACAAGACCCCAAGATACTTGAACTCCTCCACTTGGGGCAGGATCTCATCCCCGACCCGGGGAGGGCACGCCACCCTTTTCCGACTGAGGACCATGGTCTCAGATTTGAAGGTGCTGATTCTCATCCCAGCCGCTTCACACTCTGCTGCGAACTGCTCCAGGGAGAGTTGGAGATGTGGAAAAAAATTAACTTAAATTTTATTTTATTCTGCAATATAAAAAAGAGTGAAAAATTTAAGGGGGTCTGAGTACTTTCGTACCACCTGTAGTTTGTTGCAAATGGAAGCATGATATTCAGTGCTTTATTGGTAGTTTTGAAGGCTTTATTGCCTCATTCACAAGCCTGCCGTTACATACAGTACTACGCAGTGCAGGCTTGGTGCAAGAGAATCACCTGTAGTGAAAAACCTAGATTTTTAAGTAGGGCTGCTAATATTGTCTCTTCAATACAGTTTTTAGTTCTCTTTGTGACCCGACACCAGATTAAATTCCCTGTGGCCACATAGGTTTGATTTCCATTTGTATCATCCCTCTTAGCCTTCTGTGATGAAATCCTAAGAAAATAATAAAAATCTGAAGAAAAAGTAGAATTGAGTTTATCTCGAGTGCCGTCTCAAGATTTACTGATGTCTTGTTTGACACCACGCACGATGACTCTTTGAGATGTTTTTGTGCAACGTTTGAGTCGTAATTTTATTTATCTGACCCGTGGCGCATAGCAGGAAAAAAAAATCAAGATTTGTGTGACTTGAACCATATATTTTAAATCCACCCTTAAAGAATCCTCTTCCTTTCAATAAAGCAAAATGTATATGGTCAGTACCCAAGATGCACCATCACTCATGTTTGTGTGTGTGTGTGTGAGTGCCAGCGTGTATGTTTAGCAGACCGAAACACACATTTTGGTCTCTCCTAGCAAATCAATTTTCAGTCCACTTCACAAACAATTGCTGTCTCTTGTCTCTCAGGTGAGATTTAGCAAATCCCTCAACCCCTTAGGATCACCACAGTGAGCACCAGGTGGCAAGAGCCAATCTCAAGCTTAATTAATGATCGCTCAGAGGGGACATAGACACAAAAGATGCTTTTCTTTTCTTCTCCTCCTTAATTCATTGTGTGCTCCGCGGCTTATCTGAGGGTCAGACATGCTTGCTTGGTCTCTCGAAATAAAATTTAAAAAAATGGCTTGTTGGTCCTTCTCCTGACATCTTATGAGGAAATACAAATGGGTGGATGTGTATCAATTCCCAAGACCTTTACAGAATTAGAGCCAGGGGACCTTCCTATGCCTTTCCTTCCACACATAAATATAAATAAATAAATAATGGATGGATGGATTATATTTCCATTGTTTCTTTAGTAAAAACTGGTTTCAAAATAAGAACAAATTGGATGACAGCCAGTGTTGCACGACGAATAGTATAGTTCTACTTGTGTGATCATAATAGTTTGTTGCTCAGTGTTTGAACACCAGCAGCTCACTGTGGGGCGATTAAACCACAGGCGCATCGTAATGGCTGTCCCCTCTGTCTCTCACACTTAGTATAGAACCATAGGAAATGTTTGTTTATGTGTGTGTCCGTGTGTGTCTGCGCGTGTGTGTGTAAACCTGCTGTCTTGTCAGCCGATGCTTGCACAGCCGGGCGCTGGCCCAACTAGGTGCAAACAATGTTACATACTCGTATGCAGCGTGTGTTTCGGACGGCAGCTCAGGCTCTGACTAGGGACGGGTTCGCCTCATGCTGCGGCGACTCCAGTGATGTCTGACTGTTTGAAAACCTTATACACGTGTCCAATTAAAATGCAAACCTGCCGTGGAAGCAACAAAGTCCCAAGATAAGCCTGAGCACATACAGTAGACAGTGTTGACTTCCCACTATGCAAAGGGATAAAAGCAGCTGAGTGTAACATATCACTGCAGTCGCAAAGATTTAAATGGCCCTTAATTATACTGCATATCTTTTTGAATAATTGTGGATTAAGTAACCACCCGCATGTTATTAGGGGAATTTACATCTTAAATCCAGGTTCCTCTTCTTTAAGAACAGATGACATCTAACCCACAGCCGGTGCCAGCACACTTACATGGATTATACAAGTGGAACAGTCACTTCTTAAATCTTGCGCTAAGCCTTATCAAAAAGTTAAGAGTTTGCATTGCGAGCCTATATTCTCTTTGTTCTTTAATTAACCCTTTTTCCACTGTGATTGTAACAACATTACAATTTACGTAAATGCTTAATTTCCTTGGCCATTATTCATTTACTTACTTAGTACTAATTACAGTCTACATCTAAATAGCTAAAGGGGTAAACTTGAAATGTTTTGGGTGAGTCCACCACAAAAAGGGTACTAGTGATAAGAGACCATGGAACCGGAAGTGAAACATTAAAATATGAGCAATATGGTTCATAAATATCAGTTACATATACAAATGAATTCTTAAAAGCGCTTTCTGGATTGGGGATGATTATTGAGGTTCCACTTTATTTGTTTTCTTCCTTTAGTTTTCATTCTTATATTCTTGCTATTCATACTAAATTGTGTGCTTGGCTGAAGCAGCCTTTTTTTTGTTTATTTTCCTTTCTGTTTGTTTTTTTCTTCATATGCATGTATTCCAGTGGTACTCTACATACGTTGATTAATACAACAGTATATAATTAGCTTGTTAACACCATTATACGGTTCTCTATGGTTTTGCCATATTTCTAATCCTATTACAGTTTTTTTATCACCCTTATTTCTTATCCTCAAAAACAGCATGGCAGCATTTCAGACTATTCTATTAAGGTTACGTGTTAATATTAATGTTTTTATAATTTTTGTTTAACACATAACGGAGTTTTGATGTTTAGTTTGGCATTAAAGATGGAAGACAGGGTGCAGATACTTTTTTTTCCTGTTTTTTTTCTGTGAATTGTAACAGGAGGTGAACACGTGTTTCATGGGGGATACGTACCAGACCCAACCTTCTCTCCTTATGGAAATATTCATATACCCGTTTGCCGTATTTCAGCTTCGTAGCCGACAGCTGCACAATGTAATGAGACCCGACATCAAAGTAACCTTTCCAAAGGTTACTGTTCTGAGTTGCACTGTTGTAGCGGTATCATTCATTCATCGTACCAAAAGTTGTTTTTAATATTTTGTTACGCCAATTAGAATTGTTGCTTCTAATAGCAGTGAGTAAAAGGTTATTGTGTCAGTGTACATGTATGGTCATTTATTCAGGTCCCGAGAAGAAGGTTCGGACCGGTCAAATTTTTCCAGAGATTTCTCTATTACTGATTACTTGTCTGCTAAAAAGACACTAAATGAAGTACTTAATTTGGTTTGCATTCATTAAGAGCTGAACTCAAATGAGTTGGAAGATGTGAAGCTGCCAGTGTCAGCCATTACATAACGCCCGCATTGATTTGGTATAACACCCTTGAAGTCATAATAGCCGTCCACTGTGAGAAATTGTGAAAAGGATTGAAGGAAGGAAGCTCAGAATGGATCCTACAAGGAGAAAGTGTAATTTATATTTGTTTCACCCTTCACATAATGTGACAAGCAAGTCAATGGACTTCCAAACTAAACATATTTTTTGTTATTGTTAAAGTAATAAGCACAGAGTCATTTAAAGGACTTTAGGCAAGAATCATAAAAATCACAAACACTAGACTCCATCCATGGATATAGTGCACAACCTCAGAAAATGTACACACTGTAATGAAAAATTATCTTAGATTACCATTACCATTTATTCTATATTCCGTGGCAACGGGTTCCCATGGGAACATAGTAGAAAACCATACATCCAGTAAAATGCAAGTTCTGTATCAGATTCCATCCATAACTGGGACTACATACAGTATGTTCCAGAAACACGAATGCCACTTTCACAAAGTACCAGTCTCTTGTAAAATGGCAAATTGTATTGCATGATGCACTCAAGACACTGTAGTCTGCCATCACTTTACAGTGGTTATGACGTTTCTTCCACCTTCCTGTTCTTCAAAATTCCGTTGTTTAGAAACTGTTTTAGAAAGTAACCCATCTAATGTGGTCCCAATTTTTTCACATTTTTCAAATGAACTTCCAATGCAAGCCTTTAGCGCCAATTGTTGCTTGATTGAATGTCGACCTTTCCAGAGTGTCATCTACCTTTCATCCTAAATCAATAAATTTTTTATATATAAAAATCTAAAAAATAGTCTCTGTGACTAGCTGAACTCATATTTCATGTACAGCAAAATGGCTTCGGCATTCTTTCTTGTGAGAGCAAAGCATTTTATTTCAGTCATTATTTTGCACTCCAGTTTTAATTTGTTTATATTTTATTTGTTGTACTTGTTTGAATCCCTCAGGGGTCAAAGTCATCTGCAAACATGATTATGGAGTATGCATCGATTGTTACATGTTTTGTTGAGCATCAATTAGAGGTCTCACCATTCATCGATTAATCGACAACCAATCGATCATCAAATTAATCAACAACTACTTTGATAACCAAGTAGTCATTTAGAGCTATTGTTTAACTTAAAATTGTCCAAATCCTGATTTCAGCCGCTTAACAGTACATATCTGCTTTCTGTAGTCCTTTTAAGCCTGAAGACCAACAAAGGTCTTCAGGCTTGTCAGTAATGCAG
Organism: Phycodurus eques; assembly: GCF_024500275.1. Lineage (NCBI taxonomy): Eukaryota > Metazoa > Chordata > Actinopteri > Syngnathiformes > Syngnathidae > Phycodurus > Phycodurus eques. The sequence continues at coordinate 5,844,159 of NC_084542.1, read as the reverse complement.
TCTAAGTGTGAGTAAGTCTGTTTGTCGCAAGGCTTCCCTGATGACCTTGTACACTGCGGCAGGGGGGTGATTAAGGATCAGGGCTGAAGACCATTTCCTTTTCCAGTGGAAGATGAACGACCCTGTTTGAAAGTGGCTGCCTTTGGCCTCCGGGCAATTACAGTTTCCTGTGTGCCAGCAGCCCTCGCTGTGCCGTATACGCTGGACGGTCCTTGAGAAAAAGAGAAATAATCGCCTTATAGCCAATTTTGCTGAAACCAAGACGGCGAAGTTGAACACTTTCTTTTGTTTGCTTTATTCACCTTTTCCAATTAGAGGCCCTCTTTACATCCTGCATTTGACTCTTCCTCTTTATAGCTCTATAAACCCATAAAACATCATTGGAAATAGCAATATTTGGTTTAGGACATGATTAAACCTTGAGACTTTGGCCCTGTGAGTTGAATCTGGGTCTCATTATGTTTGAATTGAAACACTAAATTGAAGGAGAAGCATGACTTTGACATCCCACCTTTCCCCACTAATGTTCAAATCAAATAATAATAATGATTTTTTTTTTTTTTTTTTTTTTTTTTTTTTTTTAAAACATCTTACAGTCTGTGATGCCATTTCTATCATTGTCGTATTTTAGCCCATTTTATATCTGGCACAGAGTGAAGAACACGGACTGAACAAGTTATGGCAATGTGACAGATAAGAATAGGGCAAAGTGCCATTGATTCGCCTTGTAATACAAGCGTGTGCCTTGTCAGCCTGCCAAAGCTCAGATTGGACATGATAACAAGCATAACAGACAGTCCTCAACTTCCCTAACACTCACTAGAGGGACAGGCAGTAGTGAGATAGATAGAAAGTAGAGCTTAAAGTCAAACATCTGAGTTCACCCTGAGAAGAGATTCGGCATTAAGTATCTCTATGGAACATACATAAGTGGACAAAGTTGTTGGCACGCTTCCATTAAATCAAGAAAGACCCACAATGGTCACTGAAATAACTTAAAACTGAAAATGGGCCCGTCATGTACAAGCCTCTTTGGGGGCTTAGGGAAATCGTTTGATTGCCTCAAAAGTTGGTGCAACAAAATATTAAATTAAGGGTATCATCATTTTAGTCTAATCCAGCTTCATTATTTTTTTAATGATTCTGTTCAACCACAACTCAAAAGAAATAACTGATTTACATAAGATACATATTGTTTCATATATTTTGACTGGTCAGTTATTTCATGGACCATGGTGGGTTTTTCTTTAGTAGAAGGTTACCAATGACGATGTCTATGTCTGTATGAAGTATATAAAAGTTGAAAGTGACCAAGCAACACCTCGGGGAATAGTAAGAAGTTGCTTTGAATCCTGTCTTTGATGTGCCCTTGCCTCTGCTCCGTCACTTTGATCTCTCAACGTGTAACCATATTGCATATCCATGGCCACTGTCTGCTGGGATGCAGTGCTTGAGGAAAATTGATTTGTCTGGGTTCTTCTTTCTTTTTCTCATCTGCTCAAAAAAAACAGTTTTAGCCATCAGGCATTCTGCCTTTGTAAATAAACCAAATTGGGTATGATAGGAGTAATGGGGTTCCATAATGTGTTGTTTCTCAAAAGGCATTGTTTCTCGCTTTCCTTCATCCTTTAGGGCAGAACAGCATTTGAAGGTCATTTATTATGACTGTGGTGTGTTCAAAAGCAACTTCCATGATGATATGACTCAGTGGAATATAGTCTTGCGCTTGTGTTTCTATTCGCACTATCATGCACATACTTCGTCATGTTTGGAGGCCTGGAGCTTTTTAGACTTTACATTGCTTTCATTGACCCCAAGGAAGACAATAGACTATTGAGGCAGCTGAAGCTGTCAAGGAGCCGTTGCAACTTTAGAAAATATATTTTGTAACACCATGACCACTACGAGTTATACTACTTCTATTACCTCTGAATCGCAAGCGAACAACAGCAGCATCCTCTTTTACATGATTCTAGCTTGTAAAACCTGCTGCTGAAATGACACAATCCTCAGTTGTTACAAACGATGCGTAGTTTAACCAACTGGAACCAACTGTCCATATTATATAATCTGTGATACGGTGGTGCCTTGAGATATGACTTTAATTCCTTCTGTGACCATGCTCTTAACTCACAATCATCTTAAATCATCATCTTTCCTCAATAATCCGTCCCACCTCCAACCCCACCCCCCCAAAAAGCTTTTTGTTAAGAAGATTAGCCCTCTCTAATATTGTAGTGTATAAAAACATACAGTGATGACATAATTAAATAGAATGTAAAAATTAAACTGTTTTGTTGCTTCAATTAAATGGGCATTGTGCTGCTCCTTCTGCGGTGTGCATCTTGTCCCCCTGTGGGCAGTATAGTCGAGACACGCACGAAGAAGAGTTTAACAACTGACTCAACCAAGAAGTTTCGCACTTGACTCAGTAAGCTGCTGTAATATTTTCACAAAGGATAATGACTACTGTATATGCCTGTATTGTTATATTGTCTGTCAAAATTGTGTTAATCCACCATTTGTGTTCAAATATCAGTTGCTGCAATGTTTATAGCCCTGCTATTTGTTAGCATGTATATAGTGTTTTACATTGTTTGTTAGCATTAAGCTAACTGACTTTATTACTTCTAATGGGAGTGCCATTAAACATTTTGAAGGTTTTTTTTTTGGGGGGGGGGGAGAATTGTTCACTATAGCCCTATGCCAAACTGCTGCTTGTTGTGAAGTGAGTTGAGTACTCAAATTTTTGCTCTCAAGTCAAAACAAAACAAATCGGCCGAATGACAGCTCGTATTTCAAAAATTAGTCGGGTCACCCATATTTCAAGGCACCACTGTACGCTACTGGCATTGCTATATGGTTGTTCAACACAAGGCATGTAGGTAGTTCAGAATTTGTAATTAAATGATGTTGAGAACCAGTGTCTTGTGCCATCCTCTTTGTTTTTGTTGTGGTGGTGGTAAACTGGTTGTTTCAGTTGTGAACATAAAAGCTTTGAGTTCTGAATTATCACCTAGAAGGCTGCCTGTCTGCATTGATCCCATGAGGAATCCTCCTGGTTGATGTGCAGAAGCAGTCAGAAGTAAAAGATGTTTTAATGAGGACTGCTTATTTATTGATTTTGCTGCTGTGTTTGTTTGTGGCGTTAAGACTGAAGGATGTCATCGCGATAATCAGGCCTGATGTTTCGACTGACTGCTTTCTCCTGTCTTTCACACACAAGCAGTAAACAACATATATATTATGTCATAGTTTGTGACAGAATAGACACCATGGGCCCTATTTTCATGACCGGCGTAAAGCAGACAAGGTGGCCGCCCCAACTGTGCGTCAGGAGCTTTTACCAAGAATATTTGGCTTGATTGTCGAGTCAAAACGAATTAAAATAACACCTCATGTAGAAAGTAACTTGTTTTTAGACAGTTCTGACTTGTTTCAAGTTAATTTTGAATTGGAATAAGCACGAGAAAAAAAATGCCAGTGGAGTAAGTTTCTACTGGCAATTATTATTATTATTTTTTTTATTTGAAAAAAGATAAATACACTTGATTTTTTAGTTTTTGCAGTGTATTACATAAAGAATGAGCTGGTGATAACCGCTAGTGTCTTAAATATGTCTGCCTGTGCCATGATCAAATTTGTGCACTGGGGCAGAAAAGGGTCTTCCCCGAAATGTTCATGTCACTCCCATGACCTGGAATAAAATGCCAACCAAAACTTTTGAGGAGAATAATTACACGAAAATGTATAAATGTTTTGCTACCAGAGTATATCCCACTCTATGTTATTGAGATTTACAGAATTGGATTCCCACAGCTGTGAAATCAGTTATTGTAGTCCTGTTGGCCAAACACATCATTATGCTCTGCCACTGTAGGCTCCCTTCCCAGCACACACGCATATTATATGGCTTTTTGCATCCCACCAACTCACCATTTTTTTTTTTTTTTGGCAGCCTCATCTTGTTGTAGTCCCATGGAGGGAAGAATGAGCTTTGTGTGTCACTTCACTGGCTCTGTATTAAGCAAAGGCACCTTCGGGCCTTCGCGAGGAGTGCTTCAATCACAACCGCTGATGCAGGAATGCATCATGCGTTTCATTAAAACTAATTCATCCATCCATCCATCCATTTTCTGAGCCGCTTCTCCTCAATAGGGTCGTGGGCGTGCTGGAGCCTATCCCAGCTATCATCGGGCAGGAGGCAGTAATTCTAATGTATAACACTTTATGGTGGCACGGTGGACGACTCGTTAGAGCGTCTGCCTCACAGTTCTGAGGTCCGGGGTTCAATCCCTGGCCCCGCCTGTGTGGAGTTTGCATGTTCTTCCCGTGCCTGCGTGGGTTTTTTACAGGCACTCCGGTTTCCTCCCACATCCCAAAAACATGCATGGTAGGTTAATTGAAGACTCTAAATTGCCCGTAGGTGTGAATGTGAGTGCGAATGGTTGTTTGTTTGTATGTGCCCTGCGATTGGCTGGCAACCAGTTCAGGGTGTACCCCGCCTCCTGCCCGATGATAGCTGGGGTTGGCTCCAGGACTCCCGCGACCCTTGTGATCATAAGCGTCTCAGAAAATGGATGGATGGATGGATATAACACTTTATTTCTATAAATCTCTGCAAGTGTTTACATGTTCGAATGATCACTTCTGCAATATTACTAGGAAATCACAATGTCCCATCTCTGGTGAGCTATTTTTAGAACAGGTCCTCAGGCTACTCATGTGGTCCTTGGGGGCAACTTTGTGCCAAGGGGCACCATGTTACTGAACCCTGACAAGTTGCTCTCCTAAATGTGGAAAAGCGAAGCTTGACACTAAAATTGAGGAAGATACTTTATATTAGGGTTCCTCTGTTCTTTTTTAAATGTATTTAAACAAAAGGATGGGCAAAATAGCAATTATAGTAAAATTACCAAATGTGACTGGTCTGTGACTATAATAAAGTTGAATTATTATAGCCAATGTTGTATAAGTATTGAAAAATAAGTGTACAGGAATGCAGGATTAAGTCCATTCGGGTGGAAATTGTTGGAAGCAACTCTGAAGTGGTTATTTCATGTCTCTGTGTCCCTGCCGCCTACATTTGTTGTCATCATCATCATCATAACAACAAGCAGTAACCCTCTTTCACCAATAACCAAGCCATTTACACACATAATGTGGCTTCAATCAATAATGTTCATGTTTACCAGGGGGCTGCACTTTATATCCGTTTTGTTTAAACCTGCCACTTTCCAGCCTCTTAATGCCTGAGTACTTAATTAGGCACAATGTGTAAACAAACATGACATTATAACATGTTAGTAACATTAGATGTTAGCAATGAGCTTTTAAAAAAATCCTCGTCACCAGTAAAGTGCATGCTGCGGAGGCGGCCCATTTCAAAGCAGCAGTCTGAGCAGGGCTGGGGCGCCTTTCATTATCCTGTCAAAGCCAATGATATTTAGAGCCCCATGCACGCAGCAGCACTGCAAAACTCAATCAGTGTTCTGATTTCATAACCCTGCCTGGTGACAGCACCTGCTTTATTACCCTGCTGATTCATTCTAATAAACAGCAGCTGCCTGGCGCAGCTTAAAATACAACCTACCCCCCTCCCCATCTTGTCCTTTTTGGTTTACCCCAAAAGACGAAAGAACGAGGGGAAAGGAGGGGAAATGTTACCAAAAAAATGGATACGCAGGTTAATTATGTAACTTTTGCAAATCCAATGAAAGCAGTTAGTTGCTCTGTCTGTCTGCTAAATATGTTTTTTTTTTCCTTGTTTAGATTAGATTCAGTGGCGTATAAAGGTGTGTTGCTGCCCGGGGCACACATTGTGCTCGTAATGCCCCTCGAAAAGCAATCGTCGGCAGGGCGGTGGTGGGTGCTGACAGACATTTTTGACCCTCGATACCTAATTGTTGATGGACCCGTTGATATGGACCCCCCCCACCCCTTTATATGCCACTGATTACATTTCAAAGATTTTAATCCCGCCTCATTGCTGCTCGTTGTTTTTGTTTTTTATGTACTATGTGTGACAATGTAGCTCTGACAAACCGGCCCGTCTGGCACAGATAGATGAACAAAGATACATCTTTTGTAGCAAATAAATAGTTTTCGGGCCAATTAAATGAAATTGGATCATTTCCTGTGACTCTCCTGATCATCTCTTGGTGCACACTAATTGAGAATCATTGCTCTACTAAAATGGATATGTACTAAATATTATAAATGTCTAAAACTTACTGTGTGTGTGTGTTTGTGTGTGTGTCTTGTTCTATAGACGACAGATGACATTGTGTCATCAGCCGAGTGCTCCAGTGACGACGAAGACCTGGAGGAGTGCGATTCCGGACACACAGGTGGGATGAGTGTGTCAAGTTGTGTTTCCCCCTAATTTTATTTGATTTATTGATTGGTTTTTATTTCTGCTCCCGAGGAGCCTTTCCTCTTAGCATCATGTCCCATTGGAGCTTCAAGTGTAACTTAAACAGACGCCATAAAAAGCGTGCACTCTAGAGCCTTTTCACACAAGAATTTAGGAGGATTTTGTACAAAAGTTGAGATGGTGGAAATTAAAATGCTTGACATTAATCCTTTTATTACTTTTAACTATACACTACCATGGAAGTCAGAGACGATCTATGCTAGATAGATAGCTAGAATAATGGGGGGAAAATATAATCTGTACCGGAGTCAAACTGTTAGTCTTCTGTTGCAACATTCGTATCATGCAGGTGTAAAAATAAATTAACCCCTGCTATATACATTTATACACCAAAAATTCTTATACTTCCAGGTCAATGGTTATCATTAAATTGTTCATCTTTGCCATTTCTGGTCCACTTTTTGACATCACAACAAAAAGAAACAGACAAAAGAGCGCAAGCAGAAGATACAAATTTAACGCGACATGTCCACCATGTTATGGGATAGTCCTGTGTTTGTTTGGTTTTATTAATCAGGTCACTTTTTATATAATTTCCTACTAAATTCTTGTGTGCGTTGTTTAGTATCTACATTCAGAACTTGTCGTTGGCAAATGAAGGCAGTGTATTATGCTTTGCACATTGACAGTCAGGTAAAGTCACACCTGTAAATAAATACAGAGGGCCTGATTCACTAAGATCCCAATTAGCGGGTTCTAATTGCGTGTTCCTTCACTCTAACAAATTGTGTGCTATTGGAAGCAGGTGTAAAAGTGGTGGGGACTGCCATATTTAAAAGAGGGTTTTTTTTGGTTTGAGATATTGCTCCTGGTTTTCTTTTCACCATGGACCATTTGGGAGAGCACCGCAAGCGTAAAATAAAGTTTGAAGTGCTTGAATTGAAGGCGTGAGTGGGAGACAAACAACTGTATAAAAGTCATGTTTTCTTTGATTTAACGCACCCTGAGTGCGTGGCAATTGCATATATGTGCCAATCCTGCATAAAATGTGATAACACAGTGCACTGAAATGACCCATACGCACAAAAAAGGTCAAAGGAATTTAGTCATAGGTGACACGGCATGACTCCTTTTTGTCACTTGCTCGAAGTCTGTCCTTCGATCATTCAGAAGCTCCAAAATTCGGGCATTTAAAAAATGTTGACACGAGCGGTAAAGTTCTCCCCGCCGCCTCTCATTTTGCCTGCGCTACGCTGGCACCACTTTGCGTGCTGGTTTGCAGACATGCTATTTAAAGACCCTAATTGCTTTTCCATAATTTGTCTCAGGTCTGATAAGTCACATTGCGCATGCTAAGTTTATGTATTGGCACATGCTCCTCCCACAACGTGCAAAATGAACTGCGCTGCAATTTAGCACATTTGGCAGACAATCCTGGCTGCGCCCGGTTTCGTAGCTTCTACGTCTGCTTGCGTGCAAACTCAGGTTTGCGCACATTTGCACACCTTTAGTAAATCAGGCCCTTAAAATTCCTAATTATTCCAACACGAAAGTTACACTTAGCTGTGGGGCCACACTGGTCGCTGACATGATGGCGTGTTGATGCTAATTTTGGTCTCTCAGCATTGGGTGGAGAGGCAGCTTTACTTGCTAAAGTACAAAATTAATATCAAGCCCCCATGTCGCCCGCACTGATGCTTCAAAATGTATCCGTCCTTTCCTTGAGTTCCTCTTGCTGTGGTTGTGTCTCCTTTGACTGAGGATACATTTTGAGATTGTTTGGAGAACAAAGATGCTGTCAGCATAGACACCGTGGTATGTAGCAGACGAACTGCAACAGAGCCTCTTCCTCCCTTACCTCCTCCTCCTATTCCTCCTTCTCTTGTTTGTACCTCTGTTTCCTTTCGTTGGAGGTCTGCCTTACCTGAAACATTCTAATAGAGAACAGATATCCTCGAATTTCTGTGCACATTGTCTCTCTTCCCTCCTCCCGCTACACACATACAAACACACTTATTTATGCAAACATAAATATGCACACTGTAAATATGATCAGACAGAGTTGGAAAACAATGTGTTAATTGAAAAGGAGTCCTTATTTTGAGCAAGCTTGGGTTTGGTAGTTGTACTACTCAGATAATTTTGTTATGACGAAAAGAGAATAATCACATCACGTGTGTGCATGACTTACAGTAATGTTATGGCATAACAACAATATTTTTTTCCTTCTTTGGTTACACAGATATTGTAATGTATAGTACATCTTATATATCCTTGAAGTATATAAAGTGTGTCATCGAGAGTTACGTGCAAACTCTAATTTGTACGCCATAGTCTATCACTAAACTTTTCTGACGCCAGTGTTGGCAAGACTACTTTGGAAGTGTATTTGGTTACAATTTCAAGTTACCCTGTTGAAAATGTAATAGCAGTGTAACTACATCAATTACTTACTCAGTCATATCATTCATTATATTTGAATACATTTTGATTACTTAACTTAATTTTGAATGAATGCATCAACAGGGCCCGAGTTCTAAAAAAAAAAAAAAAAAAAAAAAAAAAGTGGATTAAAACCATAGATAATTATTTTGGAACTAACCACATACTTTATACAAATAATAAAGTGATCACAAAACAGGATGAAATGTAATTAAATAATTGAAATTTGTTGCGTTATATATGTGTACAGCATGTGGAAAGCATGATACCGTGTTGACCTAATGGCAAATTTGCACAATTTAGACGTTCCAGATAAGTGAATGTCCACAAAAAAAGTCAAAATTATTAGGATGAAACTGTTCAAAAGTCATTTTTTGTTTGTGCTCAAAAGTTTAAGTATACATTATGAGTCTTACCTTTTCAAAATCTCAGATCAACTAATAATAGATTCTACCACAAAGTGGTAGAATTCAAGGTCAAATTTGAAAAAAATATGTCTTGTTGGAGACTGGCAGAATGGCACATGACAAAGGAGAGGGTTAGGTTTAGGATTTAAAAAACAATCTGACCTTTTTCAGCAGTTTTTCAATTGTAATTATAGACGTTTCCAAAATCAACTGTAATTTAACTACGCATTTTCAGATTAAAATTATGTAGATTTTGTAATTCAATCACATGACATTGTTACTGTACTTGATTACGCCCAAACACTGATGCAGTGGTAAAGTCATAATTACAGTAAATGTTTGTATGTGAAACACTTCCCGACCATAACATAAATCAATCAGTCAAAAAGTAGTAAAAGTGCGGCAGTAACCGAGCAGGCCTTCTTGTAGCACGTGACAATGTGTTCTTACATTGTGAAAATTAGTTCACTGGACACCATTTGTGTGATCTCCAAATGTGGCATGAGATGGGCCCCCTGTATTGGTTATGGCTCACTCCCAGTATTATGACACTATCGCTCTCGTTAGTATTGTATCATGACTTGCGCTTCATTTCCCACCGCTACTGCGAAGACGAAATGTGCGGTGTCCTGACACCTGACGAGAGTTGCCATGACAATAACTGAGACAATTTTCATCCTTTTTAAAAGCTGATAAACAAGCTGGCTAACATTTTCAGACAGGCTCAATATTTCAAAAGCGTCTTCCCCAAGAATGAAATTGTTAACAGCAGTACTCTCACTAATGCTAATATTGTTTTGCGCAAATACGCTTCCCGCCATGCATATTTCCATTTTGTTTCAACTCTTGAGTCATTCTTTTGTGTCATCTCGGCTGTGGAATAATAACACTTTGAACAGCAAACCCAAGTTTTCTCAAATTTGGACATGTGTTTTGTGAATAAAACATTACACCCTCCCCTCATATACTGTAGTGGCTCACATACAGTACACACTCATATGTACCCGTATTGTGCACTTCACCATGTTGACACAGAAATTCATATCCTCATCCCTTGACTCACTTCCAGTCGTATGAGCAGTTGCATGATATGATGTTTGATTTATGTTGTTTTACGTTTGCTTTGGTCTTTCTCCTGTGATGCACACGTTGACATCTTCTCTGTCGATTGTGGCCCAGCAGCTGGGTTGCTTTTAATTTTTTTTTTTTCGTTTGTTTCATTGTATTTGCTTTACTTTGGTGGGGATGTGTTAAGTAGTAGGGGATGTGACTGGGGCAATTTTTTATTTTGTTAGTGTTTTTTTTTTTTGGTGTCCTTCTTATCATCCGTCGTCCATCCTCCAAGCAAGGATAGAGCCGCTCCTCCTCCCGTTTTTGCCTCATCTTGTGCCGCATGAACCTTTGGTGGTTAGAAAATTCAAAGTTGTCCTCCTCATCAAGTTTGTGTTGATTTATTATTGTTTTCTGCCATATGGCTTCGAAACAAACAACCCCCCCCCCCCCCCATTTTCAATATAACTTTGGGAAATGAAGGGCAACAAAATCTTTTATTGCCATCATCATTTTGTTTTGCCACATGCAGGCGACCCCATTCTGTCTGACGAAAGTTGTGTGTGAAAGAGTGACTCCCCTCCCAAACCTCCATCCACACTCACCCATCTTCTTTTGTCCTGCCTCTCTGCATATACTGTTTGAATGCAGATGGCATAAAAAGAGTTTTATTGCGACAAAGTATATCTGTTTTTCTATTCTATCTGTTGCTCCAAGTAGAAGGCATTTGTGGCATGTACCCTGTACTGGACTATAGTGCAGCTCTAGATACAAACAAACCTTTCCTCTTCTATTCCCTACATGCCCCTGCTTCTGCATGCATATGATTGGCCTCCATTATCAGTGCTGCTTCTTCTCTGTCACCAATAAGTGTCCGCTAACCCCCCCCCCCCACCCCACCCAAGCAGGCTTGTGCAACATGTTGGCGTGTGTTTTCAAGGGGGACACAGCGGCAGGCCTGCTCCTCCCCTTTGAGATGTCTCGCGTTGATGCTTGAACTTGTTGTCTCTGTCATAGTGATGTCTGTTTGTCCTTTCTGCTGTGTATGTGTGTCTTATCGTTGTGTTGTCTGTCTTCTATAATAACTGTTCAACCCTTACCCTTTATCCCATGTGGGTTCCTCAAGAGAGCAAAGAATATGATTTGTGCCCACTTGCATTATAAGTAGTGAGAACAACCTAAAACAACCTAGAGACTAAAGGAGAAAAATAATAAATGTCACTTGATGATGAATGTCATTGTCTGAAATGACAGCTTTGTAATTGCATTATTAGGTGTGGGAAATGCCTAAATTGTTTTTTGAAAAATAAATAAAAATTTGGCAAGTTTGATGGTGAAATGGCATTTTAAAATGACATATAACCTGGAGTGGAGAAAATTTGTAACTTAAATTAGTCAGTCAACGACCGAATACACTTTTTAGACTCAGCGACTGTGCTATAAGAGCAACAGAAATCACAGAGAAACTTAAAAAAATATACATTCTGAGTTAATGATGGCTGTAGGAGGAAAAGATGACATCTTGTAAGTCTTGTCAGAAGAATGTCTCGTCCTTGAATTAATTCGGAGGGGGAAAATTGACAGTTAAAAATGGAATAAAAAATATCTCTGACCTGCTTTGCAGATAAAGGAAGACCTACGTCCTCTTTGACTTCACAAGCTGAACTTTATCAGTGTCATGTGTACAAATATCAGCCAATCGTCAGCAGTCTGTCACTTTTTGAAGGTGATTTGAAGGCACCAATAGAATCTTTATCCTTTACTTTTATGGACGGTTGTTAATCAGCCTGAAACATGTGGGAGGTGAATGAATGTGCTTCAGCAGGTGTCTGAGCACAACGCACACAACCACAATAGGATTTCAAGTCCTCAAATTACTGACTCTCACAATTTTCAGGGTTGAAATCACATTGACTTGGTGACTGCTGGCACTCCAGCTTTCAGCTTTCATGGTGTGCACACGTGGTAAAATCCCTTACTTGCGGTCAGGATTCATCTCCATTTGGATGGATCAGCAAATGCAGGATGGGAATGGGGATGGGGTCTGCAGGAGAAAAAAGTGAGGAGAACATTTCTGCAACCTTTAAACTGCTGAGGCTGGTCAGTCAATCAAACACGCAGATTTATTTACTTATCTTTTCATCAGCCTGTCGGTACTCTATAGGTAGTATAGGTATTTGTTTTTTATCTTAAGTAATTTTTTTTTTTACTATTTTTTTTCAAGGGTGATGAGCAAATGCCTGTAAAATTCAGCCGCCAAAATGCTCTTGCGCTGGAAAATGATCAGTTCTGCTACTCTTAAGGATTATTCTTTTCTTACTGATACAAGCGCTAGTGCTGAGATTGCACCCGACGTGTCTCTTTTTAAAAAGAGAAGGAGCTGTGTGTCAAGTGAAATCGAGAATTACAGTCTTTTCGTCGAGGCAGCGCTTTCATCCATCCAATCTCCTCCATCTGGACAAGTGCGGAACACTAACAAAATTTGGGTAGGCAAGCAAAGCGCCGTGTTTACCAGGAAGATATGAAATGCTTGTGCTCGGGCTTAGCCAGGATTAAAGTGTTTACAAAACATCAAGGTCCTCCGCACTTATTTGAAGCCCTTTTGACTGCAGCGGCTTTCTTACAAGTAAATGTTTTGTGGATATAAAGTAAAACAAAGCAAACAGCAGAGTGTGAGCATAGCCAAGTAAACAAGGGAGCAGCAAGATAAATTTTGCCTCAAACAGAGACACTTTTGCCATGTTTGCACTGCACCAGTATTGGCTCTACTATGTTGTACTTGCCTCGGTTAGTATCGGTTGGTTTTTCATTCTAAAATAGTGCCATGGAAAACTGAGAATACCACATCACATTGAATGTGTCAGTCAGAGCGAGACATGCAAACAACAAACAGTGCAGGAGGATCAGAGATTCCTATATTTCGACATATTTTTTGAGAGGAGACGAGCCAAGTGGAGATAATAATGTAGCATCCAGAGCAATGGTGCAACAGGGTAAGCTAACATTAGCGTGTATGTTTATTATTTTCTAGCCATGTATCCTTAAAGATTAAAGAGAGTGGCAATCTGGATGACCAATGAGTGAACAACAGTGGTATACATCACGCTATCTGCTTGGCTGGCTTGGAAGCCCAACTGACCAGCCACTAATATTTTTAACCTTGTAGCACCTGGTTTCATAAATGGAAAAGCATCAACATTGAGTGGAACCAGGGGGACCCGAGCATAGGTGTTGCACAGTGGAAAAGTGTCATTGCTTTCTTAATGGGACGAGAAAGGATCAATATTACCATAACTAGAAATGTACAGATAGTGTTCCATCACGTGTTTGTCCACCATTTTTGAAGTTGAGATCTGGAGGATAAGCTAGACTTGAATTTGTTTTCTCTGTATAACCGTAATTAGTTCAAATCAGCTACTGTATTTCATAGATTTTATAATCTAGTTTGATGTGCTAAGTGAAGTACTAAACATTGACAAAGAATAGATCAACTTTGGATGCCGTGGCAAAGACACGATACAATGACGAAGTCGCCGTCATAAACAACAACGATCCCTACACATTGAACTCAAATTGAGTATCGGACAAATGAGAATAAAGCTCAACATTCTATTTAAAACATCAGGAATTGGTTAATTATTTATATTTGTTGAATCTATAGATAATAGACCCTTTCCAAAAAATTACAATATCATGGAAAGGTTTATTTATTTCCATAATTCAATTATTATAGATACAGGGCCCACAATTTAAACTATTTAAATTATTTATTTGTTTGTTTATTTTTACATAATTTGGGCTTCCAGCTCATAAAACCCATGTTATTAGGAATTCAAAAAAATTGAATACTGTGAAGAAATCAGCCCAGATTTGACAGGCCATACATGTTTTAAACTGAGTGTCACACACTAATCATCTACTAAACTCAAAGCACCAGGTTTCCCCAGGTGTCATTAAATTGCTTCAGTTTGGTTCAATTGTCTCAGTTGGGTTCAATATGGGGAAAACTGCAGACTTGACAACTGGCCAGAAGACCATCATTGATACTCTCCATAGGATGGGTAAGCCACAAACGTTCATAGCTAAGGAGGCTGGCTGTTCACAAAGGGCGGTGTCCAAGCATATCAATGGGAAGTCATTTGGAAGGACAAAATGTGGCAGAAGATGATGCACCAGCAAAAGAGATGACAGTGGGCTTCAGCGGATTATCAGAGTGGAATGAGGCAGGAGTCACAGCTTCAAAAACCACCACATTCAGACACATCCGGGAGATGGGCAACCGTCGGGTTCCTCGGGTCAAGCCACTTCTGAGCCTGAGCCAATGTAGGAAGCATCTCAACTCGGCCAAGGAAGAGAAGAACTGGACTGTTGGCCAGTGGTCTAAGATCCTCTATTCCGCCGAAAGTAAAGTATGCCTTTCATTCGGGAATCAAGGTCCAAGGGTTTGGAGGAAGACTGATGAAGAACAGAACCCAAGCTGCTTGAGGTCCAGTGTGAAATATCCAGTCAGTCATGATTTGGGGTGCAATGTCCAGTGCAGGGGTTGGTAAACTGCTTTCTTAAATCCAAGGTCACCGCAACAGTCTACCAGAATGTTTTAGAGGACTTCATGATTCCATCTGCTGAGGATCTGTATGGAGATGCAGATTTAATCTTCCAGCAGGAACTGGCTCCTACCCATACTGCCAGAAGCACCAAAACCAGGTTTGATGCCAATGCATTCACAGTGCTTGACTGGCCAGCCAACTCGCCAGATCTAAACCACATCAAGAATCTATGGGGTATTATCAAGAGGATCATGAGGGCCACCAGATCCAAAAACAAAGAAGAACTGACAGCAAGCATCAAGGAAATCTGGGCTTCCATAACTCAATTCCACGGCGCATTGAGGCGCAGTAATTGAAGCAAAGGGATTCCCAACCAAGTATTGATGATTAACATATTGTTTTGAAAGTACCATATTTTGATTGATTTAATGCGACCCTAATATCTTTCGTTTTTTCCTACAAAAACTGAGAAGTAAATAGCGATTTCTTCACAGTATTCAAATTTTTGGAATTCCTGATTTCGTGGGTTTTATAAGCTGGAAGCCCAAATTATGTAGAAATAAATAAATACTTGAAATGGTTTAGATTGTGGGCCCTGAATCTATAATCTATGAAAGTTTACCTTTTTGAATGGAATTATGAAAATAAATAAACCTTCCCATGATATTAAAAGTTTTTGGAAAGGGTCTGTAGTTTTGTGGAAACTGGTATGTAGCAACTATGAAAATGATTTGGTTTGATGTTGATTGAATAGGAATACGATATTGTCAACTTGACAGCACCTTAAACTTTATTAATTGGAAACTATATTTTTGTACGTGTTAGAGAAGTCAAAGTATGCAACCAGACAAGATTGGCATATTGCGTTGTTTCATTTTTGTGCTAAAGGTTGTTTCAGGTTGTGTAGTCATTTATTTGCCACAGGGTGTGATAACTGTAATTTTTCTCAATCGCCGATGGGTGTACCACAAGAATAAGTCAACGAGAGAATAGCAGATGCCAGTGACAATTGTCAATGTTAAAATGTGGTCCCCAGTCAACATTGTTCTCACCATACAAGGGGAAAGGTTTCCCTGTAAAGGAAATGTTTCAACACTTACGACAGCGTACTGAATTTTGTAAAGGCCACGATCTCCAACTTTTCTCCTAGACAAATGTTCAAATGCCAAACCTCAAAAGGAATCTCCAACTCGCCACAAAGTCCCCTCTTGTGGAACTCATTCCCAATACTGTTTATCTGTCATACGAAGGCTGTTGGTTGCTCCTGAACGAATCATTATCAGTCTATTTGTGCCCTTTTCTGGGTACAAAAATGGGACAAAATGTTGGTTATACATCACATGTGGTGCGCCTTCATCCCTTGTTGGATTGCTTACCAATGCTTCCTTTGCCTGAGAAAACATCCTGCAGCCCTTGGTGACAGTCATCCCTCTTAAACCTCTTCCCCTACGTAACCCCAGCTTGTTGCAGTGTTATTATGTTATCTTACTCTCCCTAAATGCAACTTACTTGAGCATGCCTTAACCCAATGTCTAATAAAGGAATGAAAAAAGCAGCAACAATTCAATAGAACATTTTCCTCTCCTTTCTGACGTACATCCAGATTGCACGCCCTGTCCTGTGTTTAAGATACTAACAAGAGAAATACATTTCACTAATAATAACGTGTTTATTATTAGTTAAAGGAAGGTGGTGACACTTGACCTTTATTCCGTCCCTCCTCTCTCTTTTGTCTGCCTCAGTGTGTGCTTTCTGGTTGTTCATCTTTGGTATAGTGTGACAAATTTAATGCCTTTCTTGCTTGCTAATCTGTTTTATGTTTTGTCCTTAGGACACATATATGTTCTCAAGCATATATGTGCACCTTGATTCTTCTTTCTGAAAATGTAAAGATTTGAAATATCTGATAATTTGCTAAGAATGATGACTGACAATGTTTTTATGATTGTTTTCCCAATTAGACTGAAGCTTCCTCTTTTCTCTGTGAATCCACAACAAAAATGAAGCGAGTTTGAAATTGTAAAAAAAAAAAGGAAGAAGAAGAATTGGAAATGGACGCACAGAGAAAAAAGCGAAGGCGCATCCAAAGTTAGAGCCGCTATCTGTGCAGACTGTTTAAATGCTGATCTCTTACTATTTTCCTGTCACTTGATGCCTATCTGAGATTGCAATTGGAATGTAACGACTCGGTGGCTTTGGTGCATGGCAAAGAAGTTGCAGCTTAGGGTTTGTAAAACTGTCAGTGTTGAGAGTGCTGTTCTCTTTTGTAGATGGGCATGTATATGCTCATTGTTTGTATATCCCCATCCCTTCCTTACAGCCAAAAGCTCTAATGCCGCCCGACCGCTTCGTGCTGCCTTTACATGGACATGGCAACTGATGTACACGTTCACCTCCATCTCTATCATTTCATTCCTAGTATGTTCATAGGTCCCAGCCCCGTCTCACACCCCACTCCCAAATCCTTTACGTAGAGATTCTAAGATATGTACAGTCATCCTTTTTGTTCATAGCTAATGAACAAGGTAGCAAGAGTTATAAAAAGAGACATCTAATCTAATGAGGCTGTACATATTCATGAAAATAAACTATAAAGGGAAGAATTATAGCTAAATGATTTTTATACTAAAAGATATTTAAAAAAAAACAAACAAAAAAAACATATATCCTGAAGAGAATGATGACATTTGTTTTTCATGATGTGTGGATGTGTATGTGTTGTTGCCTCCCTGTACCACCCTGTCTAAAATGAGAAATATATACAAAATAATCAGTCTTGAGAAGTAATCTATAACTTGTCCAAAGGCATTCTTACACAACTTTCTTTTATAAACTTTTTTTTTTCTTCCTGCCAAAATCATGCGGGCAATTTGTTGATGTAAGTTGACAAAACTGATGGTATGCTTTCTTCCTTTCAAAACTGTCTTTTGTAGGCTTTTATGATTTATTATTTTCTTTGTCGTCGTTTCTCTCTTTCCGAGCTGGCTTTGTTTTCTCTACTTAATTATTACTGATCCCTTTCTGGATATCTCTATCTGTGGCTTTACTTTGTGAATGTTTGAACAATGTTTGCTCTAACTAAACTTGTTTGCAATGCCTTCATTCTTTTGGTTTTGTTATTTTATTTCTTTCCTTTGTTTCTGTTGCCTTTTTTTCCCCACGTTACTGTTCCATGAGGTTTGCATCTATTACTTAGTGCCCTGTTTGTGAGCCTTTGCAATGTACAAACAAGCCACTCTGGCAAGAGGATGAGTAGCTTCAATGCACATCTGAATGTTTTAAGACTTAACCTTTTTCTAGTAAAGAATTAAGTACAGTGGAACATCCTGAGGTCTATTCTGGGATGCTGGTTGTGTCTATGGAAAGATCCTTGTTTTCCTTGGAAATAATGGAAAATAGAATTTTTCAGTTCCACGTTGAAACTCACCATTATAAAACATTTCTTATCTACTGTTTACTGGCAATGTTTAAATAACATTTTAACAGCTTTTTAAACGTGTCCTCCTCAGTGTGCAGATGCGTTAAGTCTGGGGTGTCAAACTGAGTATAGTTTAGGGGACACAGCCTACTTTGATGTCAAGTGGTCTTAACCAGTGATATGATAGCATAATTAATATACACAAATAACAATAAATTGCTGTTTTTCCTCTTTGTTTTAATGCAAAGAAATACATGTAGTAAGCGTGAATCATGACCTTTTTCAAAACATTAATAATGTCGTCATATTTCTTAAGAAAAACAGTAATTTGTTGGAGAGCATTTTTTATTATTATTTATTCTGTATGAAATAAAGCCAATAAAAGTAATTGAATCAAAATACTGTGCTTATGACTGAAGGCATGTTTGGAGGTTCAGCAATTAAAGGATAGATTAGCAGTGCCCTAGCTTCCTTGCAACACGGACTGGGCGAGTCACTAAGTAAGACACTCAGTCCTAACTCAAAAACACAAAGGACAAGAGTCATTTGCAGATGCTTCAAGCCCTTCACACCAGTGTGCAAAGAAGCTTCATGTTCACAAAAAACACTTGAAGTTTGATTATTTGATATTTTCTGAACCAAGGTCTCATTAGATTTTCTTCGGTCTTGCGCGAATTTTATTTAAAAACATTTGCATACAAATGTGTGTCAAATTCCTAATTGTATGACATCAGGGGATTTTGACTTTGGGAGTTCCACTGTATTATAAATATCCAGAAGAAAACCAGCACCTAATCATACAATTTGAAATTGTAGAGTAACTTTCTTGAAAAGCCACTACAAGCTGTTGCAGCTTTGGGACGTCACTATGACGACAAGAAAACATTCAGGTGTCATTGAACTGCCGTATGACTTTGTGCCATTGTGGTATCTGTAGGAGTCAAAAGGCAAGAGGCCAGGCCAAATAGGGGAGCCCACCAATGTAGAGGAGGGGGGAGAAAGTACCATTTTTCACCATTAGTTTTGCTTGTGCGTGACATAGTGTCAGTTTTTGTTTTTTGAGAGGCTTGTATCATTTATGTAAAGCCAAACTTCCAAGCAATCTTTTATTTGGTGATTGATTTTACAGTATTTGTGTGGAAGCAAGGTTAACATTTGTTTTTGTTTGTTTTTACATCTTCTTTTGTAACCTTGACATTTGAGGAAATGAAACAAGCCTCTTGAAAAACCTTCAAGTGGATGATGAGGCAGCTCCTTTCGATGGATTATAAGGCACTTTTTTTTTTTTTTTTTTTTTTTTAAGATTGATGGCAAACCGTGCCAATCCTCCCACTTGTCAATTTATTGGAAATGTAAATGCAGACGATAACAATGCAAAACCACCCAAAATGCAAACATTTATGAGCGAAGAGAACAATCCTTACAAGTGAGACTTTTAACCAACCAAGAGATTGTTTCTGTTTCTAGATAGGTGCTGTTGGGATCACCAAAACTAAGATCAGCAGTTCAGCTCTTTCAGTGATTACACAACATCCATTCATGTAGACCGCAAATGAAAGGAAGTAGATTTTTAGCTTCTACGGGCATGTTTGATTTAATAATTGACAAGTGAGGGGGAAAGCTGACCGTGAAGCAAACCAAAGTCCAGTTGTGAGGATCCTTTGAGTAGTTAGTGTATGGAGTCAGTTTGTTGTGGCTCACCCTCGTGCATCCCTTCAAGCCTTTTGATACAACACATACCTGACTAATGGCTGTTCCTTTTACAATGGCTCTTGTTTGGTTCTAACTTTTCTTATTTTGGGACTGCTACTGTCTTTTCTGTTTCTTAATTTCTCTTTTCTTGTTTTCAGTTGATTTCTTCCCTACGTTGAGCTTTGCCTTTTGCGTTCTTTGGTCATCCATTTTTTTGTTGCTTCTTTGGTGCTGGAAGTCGTTCTGCCACCTCACGAGCATCTCTTTCTCTCTGTCACTTTCCAGGAGGGGAGCTAGTCATCCCCATATTAGTGGAGGATCCCATAGACATCCCTTCTGTATCCACCCGTTCTTCTTTCATCTCCCTTCCCCCAACCCTCCACCCCCTCCTCACCATTATTGAGCCCACCAAAGAATCCTTGGCCATGGCCACTGAGGCGGGGCTACCTTGCTTGTCGGACCGAGGCGGCGATGATTGTGATGATGGTGATGATGATGATGGTGATGATGATGATGATGGCATGGTGATTTCGGGGTTTGGCTCTGGCGAAGCGTTCGACTCTCGCCTGCCCCCGACTGACGATGAAGATTTTGACAACACCTTCTCCCTGGTAACAGATAAGATCTTGACCACATCAACCTATGACGGCGGCTACAAAGCCCTCGCACCCAAGTGGGAGGCCAAGGACTTGAGGCCTAGCAAAGCCTCTGAGGCAGGTAGGACTACACCCACCTTGCCTCTACCCAACCCTCGTGGCACGCCAGCTGCGGCGGCCCCCTCGGCCACGCTTCCCAAGCTGCCCGCTGGGAAAATGAACAACCGCGAGGTAAAACCCCCGCAGCCGGACATAGTCCTGCTGCCTCTCCCCACATCCTTCGATCTGGACGGCACCAAGCCGCGGGGTCCTTACGTCACCTCGCCCATGCTGCGCACGGTGCCCGCCGCCTTACCCACAGTGCCCGGCGTGGTGCGGCGAGTACCGCCGGGGGCTTCGGAGGTAATACGGGAATCGAGCAGCACCACGGGCATGGTGGTGGGAATTGTCTCAGCTGCCGCCCTCTGCATCCTCATCCTCCTCTACGCCATGTACAAGTACAGGAACAGGGACGAGGGGTCCTACCAGGTGGACGAGACGCGCAACTACATCAGCAACTCTGCGCAAACCAACGGCGCCGTGGTGAAAGATAAAACGCCCAGCAGCGGCGCCAAAAGCAGCGCCGCAAACAAGAGACCCAAAGACAAGGACAAGGAATATTATGTATAGAAATCAAGTCATTTCCCAACACAAAGAAAACAAACTTGTTAGAAACAAATATAGAAACATTTTGACAGTACCATATTGGCAACTGTGATCTCTCTTGAACTCAACACTTTCTGAGTCACTGGAACATGTCCACAGAAAAAAGCAACAAACAAAAGACTTGACATGTGAAAGCACACTTACTATTGTAAGAGTTCTGGAGAGAGAAGGCACATCTTCACTGGAACCTCCACATGGACCTTTTAAAGGAGTTCCGGCTCGAGAATTTTGGAAGTGTGGAAAACATCTCTCTCGCATCCACGCGACCCCAAGTAACTGTCCGAGGTGTGAGCGCACGCGCGCGTTTGATCCGTCGGAGTACTGACGACCCCCCGACCTTGTCCGTTGTAACCCTGTAAAATACGATCGCTGTCGTTTCGGCCATTCGGAGCTTGCATGTGAGGTGTACGTGATGGCATCTGTGTAGTGGAGGGACCTCAAGGAACGCAGTTTGGGGGTTAGGATATGTAGCTTTCATAGACGTGGTTGAAGTACAGAAATTACGTCCTTTGTTTTTTTTTTTTTCTTTTTTTTTCTTTTAATAAATGTAGGCATTGTATGATGTTGAAAGATGGCAGCACACAACACTGTGACCACCCAGTAGGATGTGATACATCAAAGCATCTCTCGCTGCTTCCTGTCCGCTTCATTGTTGACCGGAAACCTCAAGGAGGGAAACCATTATTTATTTATTCTTCATATTTTTAAATAGTGAATAAAGTCATCGTTATTAGCTGAAATTATGTTAAGCATATCGCTGATGATTTTGTCAAAAAAGCAAAGTGTATGTTTTATTACAAGCTGCTGTTCTTTGCTGGTGAATTGAAAGTTTATTGGTTTGTTTTTTTTAAATTTGGTTTAAACTCCCTACTGTAGCAACAGATTGAAAATATTCTTCTTTTGCCAGAACTGCCTGGAGACAAAGACAACTTGTCTCACTTGGTTTTTCTCTTAGTGAATTTTTGACTGTGCTGAAACTGTCACTCTGTGGACTGTTTTGATGCTTTTCACATTATGTATTTATTGATCTTTTTTTTTTTTTTTTTATCAGAAACTGAAAAAAAAAAAAGTTAAAACAGGAATAAAATAAGGACGATGATGATGATTTTTATTCTGATGGGTTTGGAAATGTATTGCCAGCAATTTACTTGACTTTCAGTTTCGTACCTTCCTTGGTTCATAACCGTGACACTATTCTTTCTGTCGGCTCAGCATTTTGTATTTGATTTCTTATGCTCTTTATTGTTGTAGCTTAATTTCAGGTCATTTCTATGATGTTGAGTATTGTTTTTTTTTTAAATTACCCCATTTAGTTTTGCTGAATTTATCCATTCTCATTCATTTGGAAATATTTCAATGTTCACTTTGATTTTTTTGTGTTAGTACTTGACTCGTCTTCTGCTCCTTTGACTCAGAACCCTGAAATTAAAAAAAAAAAAAAAAAAAAAAAAAAATGTTCCCAAACTTTTTTCGATTGTGTGTCCACCTGTGGCTGTGCCATTCTAGTGGGGAGACGGAGATGCGCTGATACCATCTCTGCTAGCAACTATTCACCAAAACACAATTTCTCAACCACTTTCCAACACTTCTATGATTTCCTTTTAGTGCAAACAGCAGTCACATTTCCATATAAATGAAATGCGTAGCTGAGTAGCTATCATTTACCTATGGATGATTATGTAAATGTATACACTGTTCGTCCATGCGGAAAGAGGAAAACGAGACGGGGTGAGAAAACATTTACTGGAGGGTCCACACCAGTAGCGGATGGCCTTTTTGAGTGCACATGGCCAGCTTATGTGCCCCCTCTTCCCCGCTGCTTTTCACATGGTTCATATTTTTTTTTTTGTCCAAATGGCCCTTTATGGACCTGGTCATTAACTTGCAAAAGCGCATTGTTATAGGATATCAGAGCGGCGCGTGTGGTTCTTTTCAGCTTACGCTATGAGTTCGTGTTAGCTCGTTCGTCCTGCCGCTGGCTATGGGAACGAGGAGGCCAGCATGGCTCATCATCATTCACTTTGATACAGTTTTCATTGAAGAAACAATTGTGTTTTGACTTCAGTGCAGTGGAACTTCGGTGGTTGAACCGATGGCCGACCAGTTCAGATTTTGGGAAATGGATGAATGGAAGAAAATTTGTTACAGCTTCAAACTGTCACCACAATAAAAATTTTTACTAACTGTAGTAAAAGCAATTTTTGTAACTGTCATGCGAGTGTGAAAATACGTTAACCACAGTTAAAAATGTAAAAAAATATATATATATTGAACATGGGCCTGTGCATCTGCATCATCTCACTTTTTAACGTTCTAGTCGGTATAAAAAGAAGTTAACCATTATTAAGAGCATGTACATCGAAAATGACTGCACGAGCATTTTGAGTTTTGTGCCACCCGAAAGTGTTGCTAGAATTTCAATTATGCGCCTTGAGGCAGTTAAGCATTAAATTATCGGTGAAGTAAGCTGAGATGAATCCTATCTCATGATATTTAAACAATAAGGTTTGACAATTTGTTTTAGTTGGAGCTTTTTGGTGGTTAATGCAGAAGAAAAGAGGATTAATTGGGAAATTGACTTGAGCTACTTTGCTAAATGAAAATCCATTTTTTTTTATAGTGCCTGTGTGTGAACCGGAGCCTATCCTAGCTGACTTTGGGTGAGAGGCAACCCAAGACTCGCCGCCATGCAAATATACAGGAGACAAATAACCGTTTATACTCTCATTCATTTGTGGACCATTTAGAGTCTTCAGTTAATGTTAAGAAGAATGTGGGAGGAAAGCAGAGCGTCTGAGAAAACCCACACGTGCACGGGGAGAACATGCAAACTCCATACAGCCGAGACTCAGAGCGGCTGAGCGTATGGGCGTTCTTAAAAGTAAACAAAGCATTATTATTATTATTTTTCTTTTGCCGAGCTTTTAACAAAACGTGCCGGTTTGAGTCGCTTCTATCCGTTCGTTTATTTCTTTGAACTGGTCGTTTATTTATGTGGCTGTGTACATGCCTCTGCACACACCTTTCTGGAATCATTGGGCATTTTGGGGTTTTTCAACATCATATACCCTCCTGACATTTGATCTTCTTTTTACTCGTGCGTTTCCTCACTACAAAGTGCTGATGGTAAGATAGTGCTTCCTGAATTTGTTTCCTTATTTTATTTCTTCATAACACTTTATTCTCTTGTATTTTGGTGCTCTTCGTGTGCATATGCACAAAGGCACCAATAATTGTGTGTGTGTGTGCGCGCGCGCATATAACATCTGTTCTATTTCGAACCAGTCGTTTTATCATGTACAGCACTTTGTGCTGCATTTCCCATGCACCAAAAAGGCTCCAGTATAATACATTTCTGATTATTTGAAGAGTCGAACCCAGACCCTCTCGACCACGCGGCAGCTGCGTTAACAAGTAGCACCTTGCAGCCCCTAAATGAAAATCAATAGCGGTAAATGTGCATTTGATGGTGTTTTAGCAGTGGCAAAAAGACTATGATCGAGTTAGTTGCTTTGTTTTCACTCTTAATGCTTAACATGACATTAGATGTGTCCTGGCTGGTCCACCATGGCAATGACAAAGACACCATTGTCCTTATTACGAGCTAGTCTACCAGCAATATAATTTAAAGCAGTAACCTTGAAGTTTGTATTTGAAATCTTGAGTCTTTTGTGACTCCAGTCCTGGATCTTTTCTGATACACTTTGTATACTAAGTTATAGGCAAATAGACCACACGATGAAATGAAGAAAGGAAGTCACCTGATTTATGATCAGATTCTCTGACATTTGTGGTTTTTATGAATTGAACATGAATGAATTTATTTATGGGGTCAAGTTGATCTAACACAACCACGCGAACATACAAAATTAAAGGGGTTTGTCATTAAATAAAAAAAAAAAAAAAAAAAAAAAGTCCGGTGTTTGTTTATGTGACTTTTAAAAGTTCTCCAAGTGAATTCATGATGCTGCCTTCTGTGCTCATGTGACAACTGTAATTTGCCCTTGCAAGTAGCCAAATCTTTGCTCACATCAGCATTTATCAAGTGCAATTGCGAGTTACTTGGTATTTTTTACGAGGCCCATTTCTACCACTACATCTTGCAGTAAGACATACTGTAGATAACAATATGTCTACACCCAAAAATTGCATTTTCTCTGGATGCCACAATTTACAGTTTGTTGGTGTTATTTAAATTCCTAAGTGTTATTTGTTTTTATTTTTTTTTACAATATAAAGGTAGCATCTTCTGCAGGATAGTAAATAAAATATCTCAACTATACATTCTTATCACTCCTGATCTCCACTTAGAAGTTGCTCGGCAGCAGTAAATCTATACTTGTTTGTGTGGTACCAGTTTAAGCAGCGTGTGTTTTCTTTATGCCAAAATTCAGGTAATTCCAAAAGTTTTTCATCATTTTCCTTGCAACTGTATACTGATTACCTAGAGTTAATGCTGGCAAAGACTCCTAGGAAACTCTAGTTAGCACTCCCCAAGCCTTTTTAACTTCGCATATGCGAAAGGAGCCTGGGGCAAACCCGCAACAGTTGTTCAGAAAGTCGGTGTTGGATTTAAGTGGGTGGTAAATGGTGGCAGTGATGGTTGGAAAGGGTCCAGAAA
The DNA here is from genome assembly GCF_024500275.1 of Phycodurus eques. Classification (NCBI taxonomy): domain Eukaryota; kingdom Metazoa; phylum Chordata; class Actinopteri; order Syngnathiformes; family Syngnathidae; genus Phycodurus; species Phycodurus eques. The sequence continues at coordinate 5,818,305 of NC_084542.1, read as the reverse complement.
GTCGAGAAAATGAAAGCAAGGCGAGCGGATGGCCGGCCGTACGGCAAACGCACATCGCCAATGTTTAAAAGCCGAATAGCTTCAAAGTGAATGGTGAGCTGTGCCAGCATTCACTACAATGTACAACGGCGATTCGTAGATCCCATCAATCCTGTTCCTACTGATTGGATAATTCATAATTAAGCCCATTGCCGCACCAACAATTACACCTTTCTAAACAGATGTTTTGTTTGTGCAGGTGATTACATTAGGGCAACCTAAAACACATTTCGAGATCCCTTTATGCATTAAAAACCTACAGCTAATGAAGTGCTTTCTTCCAGTCCATCACCTTACATAATGTTTTCATTTCAGAGTGGTACCGATGCTTCAGGGTCAATTATTTGGCGCTTACACTAAAATACAGTGCTAACGCACTCTTTATCCCGAGTCCAGTGGAGGCTTTCCGGAACTTCATGTTCTAACCACGTTGCACTGAAGTCAACTGAGGAGTTGCCAGATTTTGTTTTGGTAGCGGTGTAAAATGGGTTTGCGGCCATCACAATTGATATCTCCCTTCCTCAACATACTTGCAGTATACATTTTCTTTCACCTCGGAGACACGAAAGCAAATCATCTATGAAGGGGAATGCGATGAGCTCAGCTTGGACAGTAACGTATGAGCAATCCTTTTAAATGTGTCTCAGTGGTCGTGCACGGTGAATGAGGTGTGGTTTTCTGCCGAAGAGCAGCGGTGGCCTCCTCACGGACACATTGCTACCTAGGGAACAGCTGTGACTGGTCTTTTTAGATCTTGAGGGTTTCACGCTGCTCACGGCTCTTCTGTAAAGTGCATCTGCGGAGTGGGTTTTTTAGTCTGGAGTGGATAATCGATGAGCATTTGGAAAAATCAGTTTCCCCTCTGGAGGATCCGTAGCATTTCGTTGATGTGGGCCAAGGACAGGGGTGCACTTTTATACCGTATGTATTGCATCTACCCCCACAGGTGGTGAAAGTACTCGCACTCAGAACTGAAGTACAGTGGAAGTACACATAATTGTGTTAAAAAGAAAACGCTGGTGAAAGTAGACCGTAAAGAAAAAACAGAAAAATACTCTGAAATGTACTTAAATGCAAAAGTAATAATGAATTTCAAAGTCAATTTTATAAAATATCCATTTTATATCCAACAAGGGAAAAAAACTTAGCTTTTATTAACTTACATAGTGCTCGCACTAAGAAGAAGAAAACAATCATCTTACGTGTTGCATGTTGTTGTTTAAGAGGTAGCCAGCGTTAGCGCAACTTTTGTGCTATCTAAACGCGTTCGCATAGTTTTGCTCATGTAAACGCAGTGCAAAAACAAAATCGAAAGTAGCTTGTGATAACAACTGAAAAAAATTACTCGCGTTTTCTCAGATTAGATGTTTGAACGGCAGAAGGTTTTTAGGCAGACACGAGAGAGAACGCATTTACCAAATGTAGAAAAAGTAAAAACTTCCAGTGACTCAGAAAAATAAATACTCAAGTGCAGATCCCTGAAAGTCCCGTCATGAAGTATTTGTACGTTGTCACTTTCCACCACTGTCCGCCCCGCAAAATGGCGGGCGGTGCCGAAACTTGCGCGAGGATGTTTATGCGCGCTACATCTGCTACCAAAGGAGTCGGCCCTGCTTGACAGTGTGAGTGGATCCAGTGGGAATTCCAATGAAGTAGCCGGGTTCTCGGTAGCAGCGGCAGCAGCTTTGCTCCCCCCAGGGTACCGACACAGACCACAAGTTGGTCCCTGCTCTGCCTGTACACACCAGATGGGGCACAAGCCCAGATGGATTGTGGGAGTGTAGGAAGGGAAGTTAAGTGAACCACTGAGCTGGTGGCAGGTGACTGCAGTAAAGGCAGCTGTAAATTACAATGTTTGGAATGATAATATAACACATTTATTACAAAAGCCACAAATCCATTCATTTCTATGCTACTGCTTATCCTGTTCAGGGTCACAGGTGAGCTGGAATCTGTTCGAGCTGACTTCAGGCGAAAAGCAGACTAAACCCTGTGGACGGATGGCCAGTCAGTCTCAAGGAACATGTCGAGACAGACAACCGGTAGCGCTCACATTCACACCGTCACTGAAGTGGGAACTGAACTGAAACCAATGAATAGGCAAATCTGTGGAAATTATTACAAAGGAGAAGTAGCTATTGAAACTACAGCGGAACCGCGAACGGTCCAATAGGAGTGTGGGGGGTCGTCCTATATAGCCGATCGTCCGTGACATCGAAGCGCTTTTGTTTTTTTCTTTTTGACGCCATATGCACCCATATTACTGTACAGTACAAATTGTTTTGTAGTGTTTTTTTCCCATGGCCCAGAATGCCCAATACAATACTACGTTATTGTAAATACATATTTTAAAAAAGCTTGAAAATGTTTGAAAGTTTCAGATTTTATCCAAACTTACCACGCCGGTGCACTTGGTCATATTGACAATGTTGACGTACAGTCCTCGTCAAAGGTGAGTTGCTTTAATGAGCCGCGAGGAATTAATGTACTTTCCAGTTCCAAATCTGCTGCCAATGGCGAACGGCTTAACAAACAACAACAACAAAAGTTACTAGCAGGTTCCAGACTCCGAAAGACGTGTTTTGTACTGCTCAAGGTTAACGCTGCACGATGCTGTCTCTCGGCTGCACACACACGACACACATTCAACATGGCCTCCATGTAGGCATGGTAAGATCTAGTAATATTGTATATGTGAGACCCGGAAATACGTCAGTCCCATTCTCTGCCTGCATTGCGCCACTAAACAACAGTGGCCAATTCTGGAACTAACAGACTTTGTCAACGGCAGTTTAAGTGATAAATGTCTACTATTTTTGGATACATTGTTCAGTCCCGATGGTCCATTTTGGTTATATTGTGCCCGTTTTATCGAGGTTCCACTCTATGTGATATTTCACTCCTCTCTTTATCCAACGCTGCCCCCCTGCGCCATAAATTTATTGTGCTATGAACGAATTGACAAACGCGAGTATCTCCCAGACTTAATCCTGTCGTTTCACTGAATGTGCATGTCCGATTTTGTTTTCTCCGAGGAGTAAACATTTTCAGGGGTTTATTGAACAGAACCCATCTCATCAACGGGCATACCTGAAACACACAAATGCAACGTGATTAAAAACTTTGATAACCACTGAGTACAAAGAACAAATCTGATTAACAGATCCCATCCATTTCATTTGTAGTGATTTCTTTCAATTGAAAAGATGTTGTGAACACGCTGTATAATTGGGAATGATTTGCTGTTGAAAGAAGCATTATATAGCAATTTGGATTCACAAGAGCTGCAAAAGCATTTGCCTGTAGTCGTCGCCCTCGTTACCATGGCAAACCCACATCACCTATTTAGTGTACTACAGTGGTGGTGGACCAGTCAGGACACCTTACGTGTTGCTTTACACTAGTTGTCGTGAGTGCACGTAATCCAGCCAAGTTTTGTTTTCCTTCTGTCCATGTTTTAACTGCTTCAGCTTGATGAAAGGTATTCACATGCTATCAAAATGAGTAAATGAAACGTAAAAACAAGTATGTAATAAAGGGTCGTATATAAGGCACGAGTGTGTGTAACTTGAAAGGAAACAAAGGAGTGTCTATGGTTCATTTGCGTTTACGTACAGCAGAGCATATTTGTACAAATAAATTATATGTTTTTAGCTTTTGTCTGAAGACATAAAGAAATTATAAAGAAAACCAAATTTTAGCAAGTTCGTTTTCAAATAATCACGTCATCAACGCTAGTAATGAATGTTCGCATAGCATACACAGGAAGTCGGCTATCCCCTTGTGTTTGGCGCCACAGACACCGATCTGCACACTAATTGACAAATGTAATCTGGCAGCTTGGTGATGAGGTGCCCCCCCCCCCCCCCCCGTTACAATTGAAAATCCATTTGATGCTTTTACTGTCTTTATGGAAGTATGGATTACTTTACTCCGAAAGTGAAATATAGAGTCGGTGTTAAAAAAAACAAAAAAAAAAGCTACCATATTTGGTTGTCTCTGCTTCCTCTATAGTGACGTTTTTGTGGGCCAGACGCGGTTGTATATACTGTACACGTCACTGATATGTGCATTCCAATGACGTCATTGGCTTGGTATATTTGCTCTGTCAGTTTACACTGCACCTATGGTAAGCCCTCTTAACATTTAAAAGCGAAGTTTGACTATCCAGAATTTACATTCTAGATATCATCAACATCATTTTCACTAGTCGTAATTGAATTTTGAAGTGTTTGAATTTGAATTTCATATATCTGTAACATAATTGTAGCTGCTCTAAAAGATAAATAGAGAGATAAAGATTATCTCAGTATTGTCCAGGGGCCACTTACAGCCTAATTTGATGTCAATTGGTAAAATAATATCGGATCATTAATACAAATAACAATAACTTGCTGGTTTTCCCTTTGTTTAATGCAGAGACAGAAAAGTATTTTAGATAAATCATAATGAATATTTTTTTCAAAACATTAAGAACAACTTCAGATTTCTTAAGAAAAACACTAATTTGTTGAATGAGAGGAAGTGTTTTTGCATTCTGTGTGGAATAAATCTGTCCATCCATCTTCATTCAAATGAAGTCAATTCAAAGGACTCTGTTTCCAGTGCATGTGCTGGAGTCACGAAGCAATTGTGAGGGCAATAGGCGGCATAAATGATCGCCTCGATCAATTAATAGGTGTCCTCACAAATATCAGCGGTTCATTAAATACACTGGTTAACAAATGAATTCTCAGTCCTTGCCTCAATTGCATTGTTGAAATCAAATGTTGCCGGGCATGAGTTGTTAATCCGTGCTAATTATTCATGTGTCTCTGGTGTGCAGATTTATGAGAACCGCATCACCTCGAAGTCTCGCCAAAGCACCAAAAGCTGCAGAAACGTGCGTACGCCAGCCATGCGGTTGGCGTGAGGCACCGCACATTTCCACGATCGTGTCACTCTTGATACATCTGAACTTTGCCGTGAAAAAGAACGGCCGCCACGTTTTTGTGCGTACGCACCTTTTGTACATGAGGCCCCAGGTGACTCACTTGAACATATTTACCGACGAAGAAGCAAATAAAAAGAAAGAAATGATTCAATATCTCTAAGTCCCCATCACGCCACAACGATGACTGTCGCGGGAGCCCTGCGCTTTTTCTATGATGTTGTACTCCAAGTAGCCAGCAGCTTATTTAAAGTGGAAAAGCTCCTCGCAGGTTAAAAAGAAATCCACTGGCGGCAATATTTGTCGCCCATTATTCATTTAAAAAAAAAAAAAAAAAAGTCAACCTCCCACCGTCAGCGTCATGTGTTACGGCCTTTGGGCAGTCGGTGAGGGTAGTTTAGCGTGATGAACCAAGCGCGTCCCTTACTGTCAGCATGTCCGTTCGGTGGTAACTCACCGGTTGCTCTGGAGCTTCGTCGTTCATATCCGTGGAGCGCAACACAAGCCCACTGTGAGGGCCGTAACGAGGTAAAGAGGTGTGATGAAGCTCCCGCTCACAGTGCCAAGAGGTCATCATGACAAATGTGGAAACGACACCGCTCATCCGGGACTGCTGCATAGTCACTGGTGCGTTCAGTCTTTATTTTACAACAGGCCATCAATACAAATAGTTGCAAAGCAATTGTACTAAAATGTATTATGTTTTCTAAGCAGGGGGAAACGACGTCGAGACTCAGTGCTTATTGAGTGGCTGTGGATGGATGCATTCTCGGCCTGCGGGCTTAAACGAAAAATCGGAGCACGGCTGCCTGATTGAATGGCTTGCAACACGAGTTAAATAGGTTTGCTCTAATGGGAATGAGCTTGGTGACGGCTGCAAAGGCTTTCGCTTGCACCTTCGGCGGAGGTAAGTAGCTGTGGACAACACCTTTTTGTGACCGGCTACAAGCAGCGGATGCTCAGAGGGATTTGCATTTAATGCCTGTTCTAGTGAGGAGATATTCAATGAGCCCTGACAATGTATTCATGAGACTGGCTTTATGGGAGTGTTTGCATCATATGCACCTGATTTATTTTGAACCTTCTCGTGTCTTCACAGTGGCACAGAAGCGTTTTAAAATGCAACAACCTGCTGTAATGGATACTGAACATCTGGAGGTGCCATTGTGACTAAATTTAGGGGTTCAAGGGTCTTTTTAAATTATCCTGCATTTACAGTATAGACAATTACACCTAAAACGAACTGGTGGGTCAATCTCAATCCTAAATTTCCTTGAAAAAAATAATTCCACTTGGCCAAAGACTTTTATAACACACGCAGCTTAGTTTTATTGGCCTCAACAAAATACAGAATGGTTTGGTAACAAATCCTTTCCAAAAATGGACAACTACAATATCTGACAGCATTTAAAAAGACTTACTTCTGAAGGGATCTCATTCCCTCGAATCAAATCTAACACGGGGTACACGCATACCGAGGCTACTGTTTGTTAGGCAAGCTAAACGCTCACCACAAGCGTTTGACCACTTAACACGCAGGCGATAAATCAGTTTAAAATTGGAGAAGAACGTGTTTATAACTACGTGAGCCTGCTAATTGCCTAATAATATCATTTCATTTACACTAAAGGTAATTGAAACTCATTTTCTCGGTGACTGCAAGCTTTTTGTTTTGTTTTTTTTAAACCATGTAGCATTATTTTTCTCTGTGGTAAAACAGAGCGCGAGCCAGTGCAAAGCTGTGATTGTATTCATTAGCATCTGTCACCTGACAAGCTGGACTAATGACAGGGCACGGCGTAGGTGGGGAAACGAGTCCGCCGGGAGCAGCAGGATGGATCTGTGTGTTTAAATGTGTTTTGCTGCCTAATATAGTGGAGATAAGCAGGCGCCTCGTTCGGCATGCAGTTGCAGTATTAAGAAGCACATTAGGGAGCCAGGGCCTTCTCTGAGTGGGAATGATTGCTAAGCCCACCAAATGTGATTTATCTAGGCAAGCGCAAATATCAACGTGAACATAATCTGTTTGGAAATACATAGATTAAGCATCCTCAGAGACACTTATCAGACAGCTAAAAATAATATATTTTCCCCACCATCCATCTATATTAAGTGGAGGAAGGTTCACTCAGGCAGAGTGCAGCGCTACAGAATCTCAGCACAGCAAAAAATGCCAACACATCAGTTACAATAGTGACCGATGTTGCTTTTATCGGTGATGCGATATTATCGGCCGGCTCTAGTTCGAGCTTTGCTGTCCCCAGGATGTTCCATAAAACCCTTTTGACGCTTTTTAATTACTTGACTAATTTTATTGCTACCCTAGTAGATTACATGTTGTTATCTTCCCTTCGTTTACGTTGTGTAAAAGAGATTACTGTAAAGACCCGAATATTTACACAACAGGCTCCACAAGAAGGTAGTTCTCGCTTGTTTGATTTAGTCAATAAAATATTTTAAGAAAAAGTATGAATAAATATCTCTCAGCGGGAGAAGCTGCATCTGTTGCTGCAAAGCAAACCCTTTGCAAACAAACACTGAAATAAATCAACAACCAGGGGTTTCAGGAAAAAAAATGATAGGCCCCCTCAGGATTTATTCGTACTTCATAGTCTTCTTCACGGTTCATAAAAAATAGACTTTAGTTTTTCTTTTACAAATATATAAAACACAAACAGAATACTATCATGATGACACATTGTTTCAAAAAATGCAAAAGGCACTGGTGATCTCTCTTACACTGAGCCATTCCAGTTCCAAACATACTGGCATATGTATGCATGTACACTATGTATTGGCGTAAATAAATTCAGTTCAGGTTTGTAGACTGAATCAGCAGTCCCCCTCGACTACAGTCTCAAAGTCGCACTAAATTGGGGATGGTGCACCATCAGGGGTTGTGTTTGAGGTAGTCAGAAGACTTGCAAGCAGAGTCAAGTTGTTGTTTGATCGCCGGTCCAGTGTGTGCACATGCAAAACAACAACAAAAGAAACAAGTTCACTTATGGTTGAGCCGTAAAGGATCTGTGAGGAATTTGGCCACGTTGACTGCAGAGTCGTCGAGGTCGGAAGTGGTCAGGCGTTTGTGCGGAGCTGGGGGGGGAAACGTTCAATCTTTTAGTTCAGCGGTTCTCAAACAGGTTCTCAGTTCACGACGCACAACGAACTAGTTTGAGCCATGACGTAACAATATGCGGTCACGTGGCATAAGGACGCACGCTCAGTTAGCACCCTGCTTCACTGTTTTTTATTTAAACGTTTTAGACTTATGGCCTAGAAATGCTTTTCGTCCATTTTTTTTTTTCGTTATTTATTGTGATTGGGACTTCACTACTGCATTAGCGTAGGTTTGTGATAGCGTAGGACGACTGGTTAGAGCGTCAGCCTCACAGTTCTGAGGACCCGGGTTCAATCCCCGGCCCCGCCTGTGTGGAGTTTGCATGTTCTCCCCGTGCCCGCGTGGGCTTTGTCCGGGTACTCCGGTTTCCTCCCACATCCCAAAAACATGTGTGGCGTGGTAGGTTAATTGAAGACTCTAAATTGCCCATAGGTGTGAATGGTTGTTTGTTTATACACTATGTGCCCTGCGATTGGCTGGCAACCAGTTCAGGGTGTACCCCGCCTCTCGCCCAGAGTCAGATGCGATAGGCTCCAGCACACCCGCGACCCTAGTGGAGGATAAGCGGTTCCAGAAAATGGATGGATGGACTTTTACTTAATTCCTTTCTATACTTGCAGTTTTTTTTTTTTATGTGCCTTGCGTTGTAAGAACTGTAGGCCAATGTTTGTGGCTTCTTTAAGAGATAATAGTTCTTTTTTTGTTATATTTGTGAACAAAAAAGTGAAATAATGAACTTTTTTTTGTGAATAAAAATAAAACTCACACAGTGTATCGGATCTCACAGAACTCGTGATGGAAGAAGCCAGGACAGCTAGTCTCATACTCCTGGATGTGGCATCTAACTTCTCCTCCTGAAAGACATGATCTCGTAAGAGACAAGACAAATTCTACAACACAAACACCTCTGAGTTTCTGTAATGTTTGTCACTTTTGTATCATTTATTATTTTTATTACAATTTAGTAGTGTTAATATTATTATCAGTAGTAAAACATTTGTTAGAAATGAATGGATATTTTTTAACATGGACAGTGCAGTGAAAAAGTATTGGGCCCCTTTTCAAAATCTTACATTTTTGCATAATTTTCCCACGTTAATGTTTAAGATCATCGAACAATGGAAATGTCAGATGAAGATAACCCAAGTAGACATTAAATACTGTTTTTAAATGGTGATTTTATTTATTAAGGGAAAAAAATAATAATTTAAAGCTACCTGGGCCTGTGTGAAAAAGTCATGCCCCCCTTGTTAACTGTGGCTAATCACATTTTTTAAATTTTCACTGACCTCACCAAAGCCTTCAGACCTGTTCAATCAACAAATCACTTAAATAGAGCCTGTTTGAAAAACATGAAGTTGGCCAAAAGATCTCCAAAAACTTCAACAAAATGCCACGGTCCAAAGAAAAGCAAGAACGGACAAGAAATGAAGTAACTGACATCCATCCTTCAGTCTGGAAAGGGTTACAAAGCCATTTCTAAAGCTTTAGGATTCCAGTGAAGCACAGTGAGAGCCAATATCCTCAAATGGAGAAAACATGAAAGAGTGGTGAACCTTCTCAGGAGTGGCCGGGCAACAACAATTATCCCAAGAGCACAGCGACGACTCTTCCAGGAGGTCACAAAGGAACCCAGGTCAACATCTAAAGAACTGCAGGCCTCCCTTGCCTCAGTTAAGCAACTTCTATGTAACCCATGTACTAAAGTTGAATCAAAATGTATTAGGAAATCCTGGAAAATAAATATATATATATATATAAATTGCAATAAAACCACTGCTTAATTTAAACATAAGCATATTCTACATTTGAACAGATTAAATAAAACATTTATTTGAAAACCATGAAAAATAATCTCAATAAATAATAAATTCAAGTGTGTACTATTCAAGTGAAAAATAAAGTTTGATTTTTTTTTCTGTCAATATATGGTGGGAACATCATTTGCTTTGTCCACATGTGCGGCAATACACTTTTGAACTTCTTGATGCAACTGAGGTTTAGTTTTATTGACAATCGCTGTTCCTGCTTTGTAAGTCTTGACCTCTGAGGGGCAGTGTGATACACGCAGTAACAAAGAAAGTACAAGTCACGATCGAATATTGTTATTATAACTCGCTTTTCACAGAGTTTGAAGAATATATGCAGGAGAGTATTGTTATATTGCCTGTTTGTATGTGCTTATACAGTGTTTGTGTACCAAGAATCATTATTTTGAGAGATAAGTGCTGTGAGTTTTTTTTTTTTTTTTTTAACTGTTAATTGCATTGCTAGTACTGATCAATATGGAACTCTGATTTCCATTCATGGGCTTCCCTGAAGCAAACCTTGCATTTAAATCTGCTAGTAAAAGAGTGCCAAAGCAACCTAATGCATCAAAAGCGTCTGATTTGGGATGGCGATCTGTCAGAGTCGTCGAGGAGGTTTCGAAATGCCATCGGCACTCAAAAGCCAACAATCATTTGTTCACGCAGTCTTAAGAGGGGGCTGGTAACCTTCACGTTTTGTTAAGTGCACATTTGTGCCATTGCTTGCACTTCACACACACATACACACTCTCTCTCTATGAAGCATCTGGAACAATCCATTAATGCGAGCTTCAAATTAGCCACACAAGGGCAGTACAGGGCCAACTGAACCATTTTGAAAATGTGAGAGACGACACACTTGACAGAGAGGGAAAAAAAAATCAGCATGTGTGTTTTCACTGATAATTTGGGAGATACTTTATGAAACACTCAGCACAACGAGTTGCTGCACAATTTGTGTCCGGCAATAGCGCAAGCTTCAGGTCGCTTTGTAATTGGCTAAAGTTGACCACACGTATAGGGATGTGCGATCAGAAATATTAAACAGCTTTAACAGTTAGGATTGGTGATGAACAGATGGAGGAAAAATTACTCTTCATACACCCCGCAGTACAGGATAATCACTTGAGATAATATTTTTCTGATTTGGAACCGAGGAAAAATGCTCAAACTGGGCCCGATCATCGGCAATGTAAGTAACTTGCTTAAAAGTGAATCAGTGCAATTAGTAGCGGAAGTAGAAACCTGGCAAAATGATGTTTGAGCGCAGTCTCTGGTAAGGCACATAAACTCAATTGTGTTGGGTGTGTATCGTACCCTGCACTCGTGGATTTTGCGTTTCGACTCATTAAGCTGGTGCTGCAGGTCCCAGACGATTTCTTTGTGTTTGGTGTAGCACTGCTCGACCACTTCCTTCTGCCATTGTGACTCCTGATGACATCAGACGAAAGCCATGTAGTATCCAAATATTAAGTATTGTCTCTCAAAAAATAAGCAAAAAAAACGAAACAATTAACACATAGCCCCAACCTCTATGTCCTTGAAATTGTCTGCCAGATACCGCTGATCTGGAATTGACTCCAAGTCGTCCATTGCTGCCCTTGATTTCTAGTAACAAAAGAAAAAAAAAATCATGTAATGTTGCATGTGCCAAGGCACTCTGCTGGCCTAAACACTATCGGAAGCACCGATCTACATTTACAACCTAAATTCAAAAGCTTTTTCCTATAAAATTGTATTAATTTATTCTCAACAGTATATTCGCTTCATTTTTGTAGCATTGTAGTTACTTTTACATGATTGTTAGAGTTATTTAATTTTTTTCTCCAATCCGATTTCAGTCTTTATGTCCCGCCATGTCAATCTAATCTGCCCAGGGCCTTCACAATCAGTAGTGTTGGTTGATTTGTAATTTAAACTATATTAGTTATGCAATTGATTCTTTAACCTATGAGACTTTTGTTTCGCCTCAGACGGCCTCCTCTGATTGGTTGTTGAGAGCAAAACTTATGACAGCGGCCTTTGACTAGCAAGACAAGTCTGTGCGAATCTGCACACAATTATACATTAAATGATCAGCGTCTCTGGTGAGTAGCAATACTACATTTTATTTAATAGTTTGTCATGTAATTAGACGAATACAGATTCCGACTTGCTCCTGATATACATGGCGCAGTTGTATTTTGTTTTTATATAGTAGCCTACTGATGATTTCTATGATTGTGACGTGATAGTGGTGGTATTAAGAGGTGGCTTAACTCCTCAACTTAACTCCTCCCCACTGAAGGCCCAGCGACCAAATGCACGACCCGCCACGGGTAAACAAATATTTGCTTTGTATATTAACATCTTACAATACACTTTTAAAACTAACAACATGAAGTACAAAAAGACAACAAGTACAAGTCACGATAATAGCCAAGTGAGAATCAACGCAACTAAACAATGAGCTTTCTTCCTTTAATTGTGCTTGAAATTTCCTAAACTAATGTTTACAGCCTTGCTCAAAATAAAGAAAATAATTCCGGAGAGTGAAATGAGGCATCATTTCCAGTCGAAGGCTCATCTGAAGCACCGATTACATGCGACGGCTGCACGACTGAATCAGATCTCTGTGGATATTAACCACTCCGGATCATGTGGCAGCGTATTTGTATTTGCGCAGATGATGGAAGAAGCTGTCCGGTAACAATGGTTGGCACCATTATTGTTCCTTTCGTGGCAAATCAGAATGGGACCTTTTCCCTACGTGTTATCTCCTGCACCCACATGCTCACTCACTGCAGTTACTTTGGGTCGCTGTTGAATCTATACCGATTGTAACGTTGCTCGTCGCTATTCAAATAAGTACTATTGAACCTTTTCTATTCAGCTGTTGTGATATGTTCAAGAAAACAACATGCTTGAGTGCCAACAGGCATAATGTTCTCCTGTTGGTCAAAACAAAAGCTAAGCGTGGACCTTTGTTAGCTTGCTGTCAGTGCATTTTTCGATGAAGGGAACCTCATAAGCAGTGGCACAATCTGTTTCTCTTGCCATCGTGTCTTTTAATAGCCTCCTGACCCAAGTCAGATGGAGGCATTTGGCTGAAAAGATGCGGTTGTTACATTGTGCCACGCTGATTGCTATACTGGACGACACTCTCGCACACACGGTAGAACAGAAAGTGGGTCGATGCATCCTACTGTTGCAGAAATGATTTAACTTGATGGTGGTCCGCAGTCACTGGTTCACTAACAGGAGACTGGAGGGGGAAAGCAAGCTGCATATCGCCAACAGATAGACAGCTTTTTTTTTTTTCTTTTTTTTTTTTTAAACAAGCAAGCAAAGCAAGTTTGGAGCATCAATCACTTTTGTTACTGACACTGTATTTCATATCACACGAGCTGTATTTACATGGATGGCAATGACATGATTATTGACCTCATTCGAAATAACAGCCGCAAGTTCCATGTTTGCATGTTAGAAAATATATTCCCGAGTTTGGTCACCCACGTTAGATCCACATTATTTCCATCAGAACTCTTAATTTATACATCCCTTGAAAACAGCGTTTTCCCCCTTTCCACCCAGACATGGAATGTTAGAAAGGCGGCACGGTGGACAACTGGTTAGCACTGGTTTTTTTTTTTTCATTCATTGTGTTAGCTTTGAGGTAGACATTTTACTGAACAAAGACAAAGAAATACATGAAGTCTGTGATGTATTTTTACATTCGATACGTGTAATTCTTTTGTGTGTGTGTAGCTTAGAGTGAATTTCAACTGGAGCGTCAATAAACGACTATAAGCAAGCAGCTTTCACTCTACTATGTTAGCACCTTAGCAGCCTGTTGTTGTGATCATGTGACCTCTGCACGGCGTCCGGGCACTGCTGGATAGAAGTTCTAGAGCGGAGCATGGAATCAACTGCTTTTTTAAGAGTGGTAAAATCGGAGATTTTAGATCGCGTTCGGTCTGATCCGATACTTTTTTTTTGTTTTTTGGGTGACATCAATCTAAAAGATTTCTCGTGTACAATGTGAATAAAAGTAGGGCTGTGAATTTGAAAATAAGAGCAAGTAAATAAAAAAAAGAAAGTATTACATGTTCAAATAAAGTGCTTAACTTCAGAATAATTATTTGAAACAAAAATACAGATAATACTTCATGTTTTGATCATATGGGTAGAAGCAAAATCATTGTAAAAATGCATTATACATAGGTAGAAGGGTTTTCCAGAATTTTGGGGTCAACTTTGGGGGTGGGTATTATACATGGGTGCACATTATACACGGGAAATTACAGTATACTATAATGTAACAACAAGACATGTTAATGTAGTTTTAGCCTACTCTGAAAGGGACAATATTCTGCTCTTTAAATGGCAGCTTCTCATTATGGTTTGAAATAGATATAATTGCACCTGATCTACAATTTCAAAGTTGAGCTTATTTCTATCCACTAAAAATGAGACCTTACCAACTCTAGATCCAAAACACGATCCTGCAAAGACACAAAAGAAGGCAGAAGATCACAAAAGTGCCATAGGAAGACTAACATTAGGCAGAAAACACAGCTATGCACTGTATAGCGTCATTAAAGTGAACTCCGTTTTCAATGACGTTCAGTATATATGATCTCTTTCGACTTGAGTAACATAACAATAAGGTACAACTTTCGATAATAATTTCCAGATTTATATATTTTTACAAATGGTAATTTCAACATAAGCCGGCATTGTTTTTTCGTCGCAGTGCATTCTGGGTAGTGACGTCAAATGGGGATGTGCCCGACGCCCGGAGTTTTTAACAGTAGCCACAGTATTAGCCACAGTAGCAGCCCCTGGCAGCGATGAACGCTGTTCAGCCATTTCAGTTCGAGCCAGAGTGTGATCAGGGAAATGAGGAGAGTGAGGAAGACCCATGAAATGAGGATGAAGATGACGGGTGTGAAGAAACTCGAGGTGGTCATATTCAGTGGTGTATTTGTAGCTACCGCTAAAGTGGGCTGATCAAGGTACGTGGCCAGCGCCTCCTGTCTTTTGCGTATTTTTGCTCAGCTTTCGCATGTCACACGCGGCCGTTTATGCTCCTTGTGAGGAAAGAATAAAAAGAAAGAATCTGGGCTGAAGTGACGAGAACACAGCCGCGGATCTTTCAGCATCTCAACTCTTCCGACCGCATCCTCCCACTGTTTCCTCAACTTTCTCTCTTTGGGAAAGCTATGAATGCTTGCCTCCTTTTTTGCATTCCGTCCTGATTGGAAATTGCATCCAAAAGTGGAGCATTATGGCATTTTTAACTCTTTTCACTGACGATAAAAGTTGTTTGCAAGTGGCTAGCTTAGCTCCGCCGAGAGCAGCAACGTAACAATTTTACAACAGCCATTCTACGTCGTCATTCCCAGAATGCTTTGCGCACGCTAAAACATGGCGGCGACAGTGTATCAAATTATGGTAGGAGTAAATTATAAATATATACCACTGTATTTCAGTAGTAGAGTTCAGTAGTTGTAAAATTAAATGTATTTGTCTTTTCAATCGGAGCTCACGTTAAGGCCAGGTAATTTGCTTGAATAGTAAAAGTGGATTGTGTGTGTGTGTGGAGGTGGGTGACAGAAGAGAGAAAAGTAGATAATAAACGGGAAACAAATGTGGATTTGGAGAGTATTCGGCAGACAACTGGCTTCTTATTCCATACACACAAAGGCTAATTTCTCTGACTGCATTTCAAGCTTCTGACTGATGTCCCCTCAGTAACACTGCATGAAAGCGATGCGATGATTCTTAACTGCCACTCGAACATGCACTTGCTTCGCCCCCGTCTGTTTCGTATGCATTGGCGATTTCTAACAAGGGTTTTTATTCTGAAACTTTGTACCCCATTTGTCTTTCCAATTTCCTTTCTACATCTCTCTCTTCTCATCCTTCATAATTAATGGCTCGACTGAGTACGGGACAGCTGAATAATTGCACACAAGCTTTGCCAGGTGCTGTCGAGCAGTAACAGATGGATCCCAGGTATCCAGCTCTTGGCAAGTGATATCTACGTCTGGTGGTAGTGACCAAGAGGCCGATGGAGGTGCTGGCGGGTCAATCCACCTTAGTAAAGGTGCTAGCTGCTGGATGTTGTGGCACTATGGGATAGAGACAAGGCCACCGATGGCTTTCAAACAACAAGGCCCCATGTCTGCTGCAATTAACTACTTGTCCAGGCATGGCTACGAGATGTGTCAGGCTCAGGGCTGTGCACTCAAGTGTGCAGCACCACATCACGGCTGACCAAAGGTCCCTGCTGTTACTCCAAACGAATACAGCAGATACTCATAACATTTGTATTTATTATGACATTAAAGCAATAAAATACAAATGCACATGAAGATAAAATAAAATGTAGTTCTGGTGTTGTTAGTTAAAATGGCTAATTTACATGAGCTGGTGCTTTCAGTATCTTATTTATTAGGTACACCTCCACAAGATACAAGATATTGATGGACAGAAAAAGGATTAACACTACAGGTGAGTTTTGCTTTTGTTTCCCTTTTTGTCTTTGTTTGTGGTGCCGCCACAGAAGGGTACCAGTGAGTGCAAAGACTACATATGTGTTTGTGACCATGCTGACTCATGATTATCGCCCTTTGCCTCTCTGGAGGCAGTTCTGACTCTCTCTGGAGGTGGCAGCTTCTAAAAAGTGGGCTTCTATAATTGTGTGGAAGCTATTTTGCAAAACCAGGTCAAATATGTCCTTTTATACAGAACAATTCTTTATTTTATGTTCAAAGTAGTTTGGGATCAAGTTAAATGGAAAAGGAGCACTGTAAATATTTCCAAATGTTAGTAGCTAAAGTATCATATGTTATTGGAAAATCTATACCTGGTGGATTTTAGAAGCTTCTCCTTAGATTGTTGTTAGTCTCAATGTTTAAAGTTGGTGGGTTTAAAAAACTAAATATTTCATTTTCTCTGGACAAAAGGGAGTGGAACTGGACTACTTTTCTAAACTCCCCCCAAAATACACCTGATTATGAGTGCATGCTGGATATGCGGTACCTTATGTTCAAAGTTTAAGAAATTTAAAGAGTTAAAGCAAACAAACCAATTTTTATTCCCCACTAGTAAGTGATCCAAGTTCAGTTTTAACTAGGGATGTTCGAGACTACTTTTTTTCTTCAGACTGATACAAGTAGAGTATTCACGCTTCAGTACTCACGGATACCGATACCAAGTGTTGATACCAATGGTACTTTTGATGCATAAATTTTCAATTTAACACAATGACAAAGAATTGTGAACAAAGACCATTCTTTCTTTCTGACGCATGTAATGATTCACCGATGTGTCCAACTGGCGCAGTGTAGCACCAACTGCTGGCGAAAAGGACTTACTCGATGTCAGAATTTGTTTCCCCTAAAAGTATCGAGGGTTGGTCTTGCCAGCCTCCACGAGTACTCCACACGTTGAAATAAGGCCGGTATCGGCCCGATACACTCACCCATCCCTAGTTTTATAGTCAAGTGACCAAGTTCCCAAGGGCACACAGTAGTCTCATTCATCACGGGTCATTTCGATAATTGTCAGAGATTAATATATTTGTACACGAGATGTGTGATGCATGGAGCAGTCATCCTTTTCCTATGCCTTATATACGACGCCATCCAAGGTTCTGCAATGAAACTTCTTGGAAAGCACCTGAAGCCTGATTAAACTACCTGACCAAGTCATATTGTGGTTACCCTCTTTACTGACTTCCATTGCACCCCCAATTTGCAATTGCACAAATACACACAGAAATACAAAGTTAAGAACAATGCATGCTAACCTGAAGGCTTCTCATTTCGTCATCCTTCTTGCGATTCCCCTCTAACAGTTCTAAAGGAAAAGCAGATGAGTTTTACATACTTTTCATCTCCCACCAAATGTATTTATTCTTAATGTTATGAAAGTGGGAAGTGTAATCAATGGCAAGCTTAATCAGTGAATACGATCCATGCACTGTATTAGTTGAACTGTTACAGAAATGTCTACAACTAAAACAAAGAGCCCTTCAATTAAAGTCTTTTTAACGACACATCTTGGTTCTGCTTGCTGGTGATTGCAGCACCGAATTGTTTTCAGTTGCAATCACAGATTGTTTGTCTAATTTGATATTCATTTGGTAACTGATTTGTATTTCAGACTACCACAATATTTACATAGTTTACATGATGCTGTGCTAAATTAACATTTCAAACTGTTTCAATTAACTGCCAGGAAGACATAACAGCATTAATCAAAATGAGAGGGAACATTCAAACACATTTTAAATCAATATGAAAATTATCTGAAAGTAAAATTGTTCCTGTGATTACACTTGCTGTGCTATGTTGATAGGTCTGAAAACACAAGTTTGGCAAATGCTTGCAGAATTGGAAATGGTTTCAAACGCATCTTTACTGAGCCTTAAGTGCCTCCTAGTGCGAGAACCTTTCCCCTGACAAATAAACAAAACACTGATGTCTCCAGCTACTTTTCTCAAACCATTTGCCCTTGGAAATGCCTCCAAAAACATTACCTATTAACTGTATAAAATGTTTATTTGCTCATCTCAAATTCAATGTCGAATATGTTGCAACCTGGGGAGTACACCTCCACCTCTTCAACCATGGAAACAAATATACTTGAAAATGCCAAATCCTGTTTTGGACACGAATGACGCACTGATCTGATACTGATCTGTATTTAACTCCAGTTTTAGCTCGGCAAAAAGAAAATCTCAGAGACGACACATGCAACTTATTGTATTGATTCATCAGGTCAAACAATGTTCCAGATGTGAGAGGACTAAAACCAAAGAGAGATAAATAATAAATACAACCCCAATTCCAATGAAGTTGGGACGTTGTGTTAAACGTAAACAAAAACAGAATACAATGATTTGCAAATCATGTTCGACCTATATTTAATTGAATACACTACAAAGACAAGATATTTAATGTTGAAACTGATAAACTTGATTGTTTTTAGCAAATAATCATTAACTTAGAATTTTATGGCTGCAACACATGCCACAAAAAATGGGACAGGTGGCAAAAAAGACTGAGAAAGTTGAGGAATGCTCATCAAACACCTGTTTGGAACATCCCACAGGTGAACAGGCTAATTGGGAACAGGTGGGTGCCATGATTGGGTATAAAAGGAGCTTCCCTGAATTGCTCAGTCATTCACAATCAAAGATGGGGCGAGGTTTACCTCTTTGTGCACAAGTGCGTGAGAAAATAGTCGAACAGTTTAAAGAGAACGTTCCTCAACATACAATTGCAAGGAATTTAGGGATTTCATCATCTAAACAAACATATTATATTATGTTTGTTCAGAGAATCTGGAGAAATCACTGCATGTCAGCGGCAAGGCCGAAAACCAACATTGAATGCCCGTGACGTTCGATCCCTCAGGCGGCACTGCATCAAAAACCGACATCAAAGTGTGAAGGATATCACCACATGGGCTGAGGAACACTTCAGAAAACCAATGTCAGTAAATACAGTTCGGCGCTACATCCGTAAGTGCAACTTGAAACTCTACTATGCAAAGCAAAAGCCATTCATCAACAACACCCAGAAACGCCGCCGGCTTCTCTGGGCCCAAGTTCATCTAAGATGGACTGATGCTAAGTGGAAAAGTGTTCTGTGGTCCGATGAGTCCATATTTCAAATTGTTATTGGAAATTGTGGACGTTGTGTCCTTCGGGCCAAAGAAGAAAAGAACGGACTGTTACGGGCGCAAACTTTAAAAGCTAGCATCTGTGATGGTATGGGGCTGTGTTAGTGCCAATGGCATGGGTAACTTACACATCTGTGAAGGCACCATTAATGCTGAAAGGTACATACAGGTTTTGGAGAAACATGCTGCCATCCAAGCGACGTCTTTTTCATAGACGCCCCTGCTTATTTCAGGAAGACAATGCCAAACCACATTCTGCACGTGTTACAACAGCGTGGTTTCATAGTAAAAGAGTTGAAAATGGGTGGCGCATTATGAAGTGTAAAATACGACAACAGAGACCCCGGACTGTTGAACAGCTGAAGCTGTTCCACCAACAACGCTTCAACAATTAGTGTCTTCAGTTCCCAAACGTTTGTTGAATGTTGTTAAAAGAAAAGGTGATGTAACACAGTGGTAAACATGACCCTGTCCCAGCTTTTTTGGAATGTGTTGCAACCATACAATTCTAAGTTAATGATTATTTATTAAAAACAATCAAGTTTATCAGTTTGAACATTATATAGCTTGTCTTTGTAGTGTATTCAATTAAATATAGGTTTAACATGATTTTCAAATCATTGTATTCTGTTTTTATTTACGTTTAACACAAGGTCCCAACTTCATTGGAATTGGGGTTGTAAGTGTGGGGAATAGTTCTGTTGAATAGTGCCATTAACAGTCAGTCGCCTGAGGTGAGCAATTAAGTGGCTTTAATATAAACATCGCTCATATTAGAATTTGATAGATGCCTTTATGGTCATACTCTAACAAAGGTTATAAGCTTTCAACAATGGTAATTGAAACGTCACTTTGCTGACGAGCAGCATTGTCGGGAAATTTATACACTGTTAACTATGACAACAATAACATCAGTTATTCAATTTCCTATCAAAAAGATGGAAGCTACTTTTGTATAAATGGCTGATTGGTTCCAGCGATACTGATGTTGACAGCCCTGGGCATCCGGAACTATAAAAATGAGCTGACCTGCTGATGAAATGAATCTTTAATCGTAATGAGCTAGACATCACATCATTACTCGATGAGAGGTGAGGGAGGAGTATGAAGAGATGAAGTGTGTGATATGATGAGGAGAGCTTCTGCCGAGGTGAAGAAGAGGAAACGAACAGATAAGATCAGACACGAAGGGAACACTGTCTGGGATGCTCACACAGTTTAAAAGGATCACAGAGTCAAGCAGAAGCTATTAAAAAAAACGGTCAAATTACTAGTGACATTTTTTATTACATTAGATTAAGATTAGATTAGGTTAGATTAATTAATGAAGAAGTAAAATAAGAATGTCATCAGTGTCCCTTCTCATCATCTTACATTATCATCCTCACAAACTAGGAGGTAAAAATAACAGACATGTACCAATACAATGATCCATGTCTTTTACTTTTCAAAATAGTTGGGCCTTGGCAGAGGTCTGTGCTCAACTGAGTGCCGTTCTAGTTGAAATCCTTTATTTCTTTGTCTTATAACAACCCTCTGCATGCATTGCGTTTACCCAGTTTTCACTGTGGTGGTACCACATAGGAATTAGGCCAATTTCTCCATGGATTACATTAGGAGGACTGTAGCCAAAAACAGGAGTGACATTACACCACAGCAATAGCAGTGATGTGATTGTGTACCTTTTTTTTCAGTGCTGATGGAGAGCAGCAGCTTTTCTTGTTCATCCAGCCGCTGCAAGAGAGCATCCCGGTCTGTGTTCCGAGTCTGCCTGAGTGCTTTCAGCTCATCCCTGGTGTGCTTGTGCTGCCTCCTCAGGCGCTGTTCTCTTGTGTCATGCTCCCGCACCTCCTTACGCAGCCAGCGTAGCTTGGACTGTTCAGTTAGAATAGACAAATAAACACAGAATACATTGGATAAGGATTTTGTAGGAAGAGTAAACAAAAGTGGACATCTCAAGTGTATAACATTGAGCAGACATCAGGCCCAAGTCAGGTGAACCAGCAACCAATATGTACGGTGCAACAAAGCAAAACAACAGATATCTGGCTATGCCAACAATGCTGCAGCAAGTAAAAATAGCTTTTGTTAAACAATAAAACAGCCACCCAGAGATTTATCTTTAAGAAAGTCTGTGAAACGAGGCATACGTTATTGTGATGGATGATAAACTGTACTGTGTCTGTAGTCTTATTCAAACTCATCAAAATAACACTGATACAACTTCAGCAGCCTGACATACAGTATACCTTCTGAGGCTAGGAGCTATTGTGTCAGGTGTGTTGCAAGGTAAACACAGATGACAAAACTTTTCGCTGACTGCAAATTATGCTCTGCAAAATAGATGATGAACGAGTGAAACTGTTAATGGCTCATGGTTCCTTAGATCGCGCCGCCTTTACTTGGATAACTGTGGCAAGTGATGGTGTGATAATGTATCATTTCACTTTTCCTGCCGGTTTTACTTTATAACTAAATATATTTAAGTGACATTTCACTGTGGCAAGGCTGTTAGAAAAACATAGTTGTTTTTTTAATGTCAGTATTGACAAATTGTTACTCAAGAAAAGTGTTATAGTTGAGTGTTTTTGGATAATGTTTGATTAAAAGTAAACACTTTTTGATCACAATTACAAGACAATGGCATTATCAAGTATCGGTACTTGGTGTTGGCGAGTACTCAAATGCAATTACTTCTACTCGTATTCGGTCTATAAAACTATATATATAGTTTTATATATATAATATATATATATATAATATATATATATATATAAATATATATATATATAAATAACTATATAAGTATATATATATATATATATATATATATATATAAAAAATCCCTAATTTTAACAACAACACTACATGTTCTTTAATAAAATATCACTGTTATATTTACACATCTAGTGTGGAAAGCAGTGAAGTCGACAGCAAACTTCCGAGACAATAGAAAACAGCATATACTGTACTGTACATTGCAGGGAATTGATCTTATTCATATAAAAAACTGTAAAGAACGTGTTTCTTTGGGTTTTTATTATTAAAATGTCAACTGTCAAAAACACATACAGACAGATATGCATACAGTACGTTGTATCTGTAAAATCTGACATCTATCATGCACATGCTTAAGGATTCATCAGCATTCTGTCATCTACTTTTGTAGTGGCTTGGGTGAAAATTATTATTATTATTTTTCTTTTTAATAAAAAATAGTTGTGATTATAGCTTTAATGCTGTACTTACAATTGTTCCCAGCAGCCACAACAGCCCAGGTTCAGGCCAGTATGGACATAATGTGATGGTTGTGAGATAACGCAGGGGGGCGGGATAACGTGACAGTCTGCGATTGCCCGGCGAGATGTTTACATTGTCAAAAATAAATTGCTATATCGGTCAAAGTGCAGAAGAGAAACCTTGTCGGCGGGGTAAACGCAACAAAACTGACGGGACATAATAAGTGTAACACAATGTAGTTTTATGCGGACATCTCACATTCATCGCCTATAAATCTTCTAAAGCTAAGCCAATTGTTTAATTTACATATAATGCCCACTGTGGCATACCTGTAGGCTTAATGTTGAATGAGTGTGAGAAAGACCGTGTGTGTGTGTGAGTTGACTGAGTGCCATCCATTTCACACGTGTAATTTGAACATGATAACGGGCTCTTCTGCATGTTTTGGTGCATGAGATGGATTTGTGGCAGAAAACTACTACTATCAAACAGTTATTGAGCAGCAGTATACAGGTGCCCCACTGTGCTGGCACTGACTTGTGCCATTCCAAGGCAACAGAGCTTCAATCGACTCTGCCGGGCCAGAAACTTGTTCCAAAGCTGCCCGGCGTCCACATTTCAACCGTATAGAGCCTTGTCACAACGTGAAAAACGTGTACCATCAGAAAGTGACGGTTCCAGGAGGTAAAGTACAGGCATCAGTACTAAACCGTGGGCCAAAACGTAGTGAACCTGTGAGCCCATCCAGTTTACATGTGCTTTGTGGACTTGGAGAAAGTGTTCGACTGAGCCCCCTGATACTGGCTGTTCAGTCCCTGTACAACCGGTGAGTTTGGTCCACAATGCCAGCAGTATTTGAAGACATACATATATTTGTATATATTACATATTACGTATTCTTGTTAATCATATACATATTATGTATTCTTGTTAATCTAATGTTGTTTTGTTGTTACATGCTCACTAGCCTTTTGTCTTGTCTTGTCATGCTGCTTTAACACAAATATTTAGCCAAAGTGGAGTTGGCAAGAGAGTAACACATCCTCAAACCAATTCACACCTTAAAGTGCATCACCCTTTCCAAATGCAAACGTGAAGCATTTATCCAGAAGATATGTCAAGTCAAACAGCCAATATGACAAAACTTGCTAAACACAACTTTAAATGCTGTGACAGGGCAATGTCAAAGCCATGACACAATCTTGGAAATCAATCTTTTTTTTTTTTTTTTAAATCTATTTCTCATGCTAGATCTTTGATGTCCTAACAGGAGAGCTCGTGTGATATAAAAAACGAATAGCATATACAGTTCTTTTTAAGATGTGGGTCACTGCTGCATTTGCCTGAAAATTAGAAAACAATAAACCGAATTGAAAGGCCATACAACTCTATCGCCCGTAAGGCCCTAAACTGCGGAGCCTGTTTTCTATCATAATAACTCATTGTTTGAGAATGGTTTCATTTCAGTAAATGTCTGTGTTAGATGGACAAAAAATATCATTCATTTTCCCTGCTATAGACCACCACACCATGTTCCTGCTAACAGCGTTTCACTCTTAATCTTATGTGCTATAATTGAATTTGCTCGAAAATTCCCTTGGTTGGGTGACAGAGTAACACTGCATGCAATATTCATACCTTTGTCTCTGCTAGCCAAAGGGAGTGGTCTTTTACTAATCCAGTTTTCGTAGTTGCCTGTTAAAACAAACATAGGCAATTGTGAGCTTTCCTGCATGCATGCAACACAAAAATAGGAAATAATGCAATCAAAATTAAATTGTCACCGGTATCTTGTGCATGGATAAAATACACAGCAATGAAAGATGACTTCTTCAAACAGGCTTATTCCTGAACAAAGCTCCTATTAATACAAATAACCTTTCGGTGCCAACAATTGATGACGTGCACATGCTTAAAACACTAACATATTGCGAGTAGATATAAAGTTACAAAACTTAATGTCACTCAGTCAAGGTCGTACCTCCACTGATGCTAGCAACTACTGAGACATATCAGTTACTCTATACTTGAGAATTAACAGGAAAGGCTGCTACCGGTAATCCCTTCCATGATTTTTTCATAGCATGACTCACAATAGCAGGTAAACGTGTATGCAACCAGTTTAAATGAAAGTGAAAATGTGCCTGTGTAATTCTAGCAGCTTTATTTAGTATGTATCATCTACTCTATTTGGTTACATTTATCATTTGTTGTATTTGTAAAATTTTGATAAATTTTCAACCACTGTGCTTGCAAGCAGCTAGTAATGTTTTGAAAAGACACAAATGTTACTCCATTCCCAAACTTTTGAAACATTTTCTCCCCTCAGTTTCAGTTCTCTGTATCATAGGATATGGTTTTGCTTAGATCACAGGTGTCAAACACAAGGCCTAAGGGCCAAATCCGGCTCGGCACCTCATTTTATGTCGCCCGCAAAAGCAAATCATGTGCACCAAAACTGCAAATTGTCTTCACTTTTAATAACATATGGCAAGCATTTTTTGTTACCAATACCCTTTTTAAAATAAACTGAATAATAATTGAACAAACTATTTTTACTAGCTTCTGATTTCAAAACTAGTTACCCATCAATTTGTTGTGTGTATGTAATAATATGAGGGAATTGTACATTTATATGGCTTCACAGTCACAACCGCCCTCCAAAGAAAACTAACTATGATGTGACCTGCAGCAAAAATTAGTTTGTCACCCTTTGCTTAGATACTGTATATTTACCGTATTTTCATGACCATAAGGCGGGCTTAAAAGTCTTAAATTTTCTCCAAAATGGACGGGGCGCCTTATAGCGCGGGGCGCTTTTTATGAGCAACAAGTTCCAACACCTATAAATAATGTTGTGTGATGAGCGCTCCGCTAGACGTTTTCCTGCCGACATGCTGCTTACACAGAGGAAAAGTGGACGTGGCTGAGGACAGTGGAAGGACGCTAAAGCCACGCCCCCAGTAGGGATATAGCACCGGGGTGTTTGTTTATTTTTTTGTATTTATATATATTTTTTACTACTTTACTGACAAGGAGCATTTCCGGGGTGTGCATTGTGCAAAACAACATCGGTTTGGCTCAGGACCCCCGAGCAGCCGTGAGAGAATTCAAGATCAACGAATCCATGGTTTGCAAGTGGAGGAAGCAGGAAAACAGGCTTCGCCAAGTCAAGAAGACGAAGCTGAGTTTCCGCGGAAAAAAAAAAAAAGCAAAACGCGGAAACAAGGCGAGGTGGCCCGAGTTGGAAGACCAACTCGAGCAATGGATTAATGAGCAAAGAATAACTCGGGGCTTGCCATCATTCCGGGAGGCTTGACGAACCGCTGGAACCGGTGTAAACAGGGCGTTCAAAGTGAAGTTGCGAGCGGCGTGGAAAGCGATGGATGACATATGGCGAACACAGCTTTACTAAGACTAGGAGGCAGAGTTACGCCACCATTTGTGAATGGATTGTGGATGCTGGGTTAGCGTGTCTGCTTGCACTGTTGTTCGAGCTTTCGCACGGCAACGAGACTGACTCGAACCTGGCATGTTCGATTGAGAACTTACCCAGCTGTTCATTTCGGATACAGAAGATGAGGACTTAGTTTTGCTCCCGCTGCGTTTTTAAAAACATTGTTTTAGCGTGCATGCATGCTATCGTATGTTTTAAGCTAGCGTATGGTTTACCATGCCTGCGCCCAATAACACAGTGCGCCTTGTGTACGTGTTAAATACAGAAATAGACCCCGTAACTGAGACTGCGTCTCTTAATACGGTGCGCCCTATGGTCGTGAAAATATTTTTTTAGATTATTTCTTTATTAGGTTTAATAAACAGATACGGCAGGAACACAGGATTTTTATTTAAGAGCCATTCTGTTGGAGGTCTTGACACAAATCAACATCTCTGCATGGGCATCAGGCAACTTTTTCAAGTTGTCACTTCAAACCAGTTCCAAGCCAAACAGATATCCCAAGCAAGCGCCTGCCACAGAGGTTCAAAGGGCATCTGTGGTGTGTAGCAGTGCAGCGGTCCCCTTCTGAGGGAGTCCACAAGCGCTTGGCATAGATAGTGACTGTGAATGAGGATACAAATGTTTCTGTGATCAAAGGAAAAAACTGTGAAAAATCGAAGTTGATTGGGAGTTGAAAGTGTTGGTGGAAATGACGTGCACCAAGTACAGACTTTTTCTCAAAAGCATTGATGTTGAATCAAAGTTTAATTAAATGTTTGTTTGCAGTTTATATATCTTGTTTAGCATGCGTGTACATTAGAGACGCACCGATACAGATCCCAGTATCAGTGCCAATACTGTACGTCTGCACTTGTACTCTGAGTTGTAAAAAAATTTCTGATATACAACATTGATACCACTTATAACAGCCTGACATTTACTTTTCGGGGCAGGAGCCATGACGAACGTGTGGCGGTATTTTAAGTTAAACGCGTATGGCAATTCTTTGATCCGACTGCAAATTATGCTCTGCAAATGGATACTGAAATCCGCCAAGCGGGTGATTCATTGCGGCGCGACAGACATCCAGCCCGGCCCTCCTCTGCTCAACGAGCCCTGGAAGTTACCTGGCTCCTCTTGCCAGTAGCATATCTACAGTATATAATGTCAAAGATTAAGCCATGCAAGCCATGCTGAAATCCACACAGACCTTTACAGTGAAACTGCAAATGGCTCAATAAATCAATGGTAATAAATCAATGGTTCCCCGTGATGACTCCATCGTTACTTGAATAACTGTAGCAATTCTAGAGCTAATACAGACGCTTCTGAAAACACTTTTTTTTTCTTTTTTAAACAGTCTAGAAGAGTAAAGAGAAGTGATAATAAATCACTTCAGTTGTCCTGCCCGTTTTATATTAGAAGTAAAATGTCTTGTGATACAGGCTACATTTAAGTGAAAAGTGGGGCAAGACAAACATGCAGTTGGAACTTCAAATGTCAGTAATCTCTCTAAAAAGTGTTACATTTGAGCGAAACTTATGCCATGTTCAAGAAAGTTGGTTTTGAACAATACCTTTGATTAAAAAAAAAAAAAAAAAAAACATTTTCATCACAATTGCATGACATACCGGCACGGTGGACAACTAGTTAGCATATCTGCCTCACAGTTCTGAGGACCGGGGTTCAAATTCCGGCCCAGTCTGTGTAGAGTTTGCGTGTTCTTCCCGTGCCTGCGTGGGTTTCTCTGGTCACTCCGGTTTCCTCCCACATCCCAAAAACGTGTATGGTAGGTTGATTGAAGACTCTAAATTGCGCTTAGGTGTGAATGTGTGTGCAAATGGGTGTTTGTTTATATGTGCCCTGCGATTGGCTGGCGACCAGTTCAGGGTGTACCCCGCCTCTCGCCCGGAGTGAGGTGGGATAGGCTCCAGCATGCCCGCGACCCTTGTGAGAATAAAGTGGTAAAGAAAATGGATGGATGCATGACAATGATATAATTATCAAGTATCAACAAGTACTCAAATTTAAGTACTGTACTTGTGTTCCTGCTCTCTGAAAAAAAGTGCTATCGGTGCAACCCTTGTGTAGATGGGTGACTGTGCTTTGGGATGCGATTTGTTTGCTTCAGCACCCCCACTGAGAAAGTTAAAATAGAATTATAAGATTCTCCCTAAAACAATGCAAATGGAGGAGATTCAGGGAAATGAGAATTAAACCAAGTCAGAGTTAGCCTATCACAGCTGATACAGCGCGAAAAGCAGACCTGACCCTGGATTGGTGTCCAGCCACTCCCAACGATTATTTAATTCCAACTGGGTCAGTTTTAACTTCAACACTTAACAGTATGCATACAAAGAGAGTGATGGAAAGAGGGAATCAAAAGGTAACATAAACCTGAGAAACCCCATAACTGTTAATGACTCCTCTCATTAGGGCTATCACTTGAGAGTTTGACTTCCTTTCAAGATGGCAGATCACAGATGAGGTGAGGGCAGGAGGTGTTGACTTATGTGCCTGGCTCCAGAGGTGCTGGTTCAGATTGAGAAATCTACATGACCAGCTACAGGATGGCTGTAGTGGTACAAGGAAATGAGCCTACATGGGGGAATAACTGTGTGCAAGGTTGCAGATGCAAAATATGAATGTTTTGACACGTCTCAAAATAAAATCATCAATCAGAGGATCTCTAAATCCTTGAACTTTCCAAGATATTTTGGACATTTCTATGCTTCCAAGTTTTGTGAGAACTTTGGAAAGACTCTTGTCTTACAAGGTCCAAGACCTTAAGCAAAATATGAATGAGTTGTGTAGTTGAAAAGGTATTGTTCATAGTAGATAAATGTGCATGCATCAATGCATTTCTCAGACGGTGTCAATCAATCATTCTGTCACAAACTCCTGTGATATCACTGAGGGTAGGGAGATGAGGTGGGGCAGGGGCACTATACAGTATAAACTACAGGCATTGGTATCTTTTGATGAAGGTGGATGCATGGATGATGTACAGCCATCGACAAGCAAGGTAAAACAGCATACAGTACCTGAAAGTTGTCTTCACCATTCCTTGGCAGGCCTTGGAGAGCTGCATCAAGTTCCTCACTGATGGAGGAAAGAAGTGTCCCATGTTCTGCTTCCATCTCTGCCACCTTCTCTTCCAGTATAACAAGCTCTGCTACTGTTGCATGCCCTCCATCTGACCTGACCTATGGAGGATATGAGCACAATGATTAAGTAATTAAGTGTTAAGTAAATACTGTACTGTAGTCACAGTTTGTGCCGCATAGGACACAACTGCAAGTATTTACCTTTTTGTAAGAAAGACGCAAAGAAAACTACATAAGAACCAAATACATACAGTACAAAAACACAGACAACCTTAGGCATCAAAGTGTCATTTGCTCTCCTCCCACAAAAACAGACCTGTTTAACCATCTTCCTCTGGTCTACTCTGCCAATAGTTTCAGGATCTCTTCCAGGGCACTGTCAATCAATGTGTCAAGGGCACAGGAACTAACTGATCAGTGTTGCCGCGGGACTGTGGGTCATCATTCTGTCTCTTCATGATGAACTATCCAAGCTACATGAATATCGGCCCTTTTTTTCCCCCATTCAGCCAATTTGGAGTCAATGCATGGATGCCCTGAAGAGATCCTCCTACTTATGGGGTCCGTCAGAGAGGAGAGTGAAGACTCCATCTGCTGTTGTAAAACACCGACAATTTTATGTAGCAGCCCTTTGAAATAGTGCTGATATGGCACAAATGTAACCTTTCAAGCCTTCTCAGGGTTTGCATGATCACATAACCTTGCTTTGAATACATGGCTGTATTACCACAAGAAGAAAATTATCTTTTTGGGTGCATAAAATAAAAGTGTATTTTGAACAACTTCTCTTATTTGTTCCTGCAATATATCACTTATTTTAATTAATCATCCTGGGTTGCCATGGCAATGATGAGACTATTCTAATTACAAAACAATTTACTATCAACATGTTTTTGACACTGGTATTTTACATGACTCCAAATGTACTTGATTTCTTTATTTTTATGTCTTTATTTTTTTACATTACTCCATTTTAAGAGAGACTTCACTTACTTCATCCAGCTCCAGTTTAAGTAGCTGGTATTTTTTGTAGAGGAGTGCATGTGCATCCTCTTTTGAGCTCAGCTGTGCAGCCAGCTTATCGCACTCATACTTCATCCTGTCCAACTTGACACACAGCGCCTCGCACAACTTCTTGTCCGACACGGCACCTGCCTAATGGAGAACAGGTGCTTATGATCATGATACAGTATGTGTAGGGATAAAAGGATTGGACGTAATCAAATTAATAAGGGAACCCTGAGCAGTTTGAAAGCATTTTCGGTCTGCCAAAATGCCTTAAGTTTGTAACCCAAAAAACAAATGTATCCTATCCTTGCACACATGCCCAGGTCATATTGCACTTAAACAGATTTCTATATAGAAGGACTAATTTATGAAATGCATCAACTACTAATTAGAGTGTGGTTTACAACATTAACTGAGAATTCGGGATGAACTGAGTGACACACAGAGAGGAAAACCAGAAAAGAAATAAAGTGAGGGAAGGAAACAGACAGAAGGAAAATGCAAAATTAAAGCTGGAGGGAGGTGACAAGGGAAGGGATTATGAGGGAACGGGATGATACAGTTGAGGGGAAACCAAGAGAGGACAAGGACAAGGAAAAACAGCTATTTTAAATATTTTTTTTCTCAAAGTTGACTGTAGCTAAACAGAAATATATGCTTCTAGCTATGCTCTTTGAATATTGGCCGGGCTTCTTAGGGACATGCAGAGCAGCCATGGGGTAGAACTTAATACATTCTAGAACATGTCCTTGTCCTCACTGAATTGAAATGACACCATTACAATGAGCTATGTCAGGTAATGCCAATGAGGACATCTAATGTGCTAAATTCATCCATATCGAGGAGGACCATGCACAAAAAAAAAAAAAAAAAAAAAGAAAACAATGAATCAACACTGCATATCCTAAAGTGTGTTGGCGGTTCAGTGCTGAAGGTTTCAAGAGGAATTCCCACATCTACACTGCACTGCTTTAACGAGGCTCTGGGGTCAGGTGACTACCGTTCATATATTCACGCCTAAAGCGTTGAAATGATCATAATGATTTACGCACACCATTCTGATCCCAGCTATGCTCCACCCACTCACCCTCAGAGGGCATTGTCTAAGCCAATGAGAATACAACTTTTCATGTGGCACATGAGTCTGAATTGCCAGCCAATGATAAATATTTGTTGTTGATGGCACATAATGCCTTGGTGTGAACAAAATAAATCTACGGTTGAATCATGTGCTTATCAATAGATAGAAAAAAAAGGATAAAATAAGTTACCTTAACATCGTTTAACTGTGACTGGATTTCATCACGCTGCTGACGGCAGAGTAGGAGCATGTCGTGCATTTCCTTGTTCTTCGTCCTGCCTTCTTCAATTGTGGCCTTCAGGTTGTCCAGCTCCTTCTGATGAACCTCTCTCTCAAGCTGCAGCTGTTGCCTCAGCGTATCCGGCTCTTTCTGTACCAGAGCCAGTTTGGCCTGCAATTCCGCCGTGACCTTCTGAAGGTCCTTCTTGGAAGCTTCTGCCTCAGTCAAGCGGTGTGCTTTTTGGGCATGGGCTGACGTCATTTGATTCACTGTGACCTGGAGGTCAGCTTGCTTATTGTGGTCTCTCTGACTGAGATGGGCTTGCGTTTCAAATTGTTCTAGGAGCCTCTGCTTCTCTTCCCTCACTCTTACCAGGTTGTCTGACTGATGCCGAACTTCCATCTGAAGGGCAGCAGAAGACTCCTTCACCTGTGATTAGAAGTGCTCTTTAGACTCAGGAAGAAGATTTTAAATGACTAAACTCACACTTTAGGTCATCTTAAACAAGTTGTGCAACAATGCTAATGTGCCCTTAATCATCAAACTTTGAGAAAAGGCATGTCTACCTTAGAATATAAGTTCAGTGCTGGCTGACTGCTTTCAAAAATAGTACATGACAGATAATAAAGCAAGCTTCATCATGGATGTAGAATAACTTGAGGGCTGACTGCTCTCCTGTCGGTAAAAGTGAATGTGATAAACATGTTTGAGTTAAATATATTAAAACCTAAAATTTAAGGAATAAGAATAAAACTGTCAAACAACATAAGACAGTGTGTTGTCCCTCCAAAGTAATCATTCATGAAAACGTTGACCAAAAATTATTCACCTTATAAACATGATGACTGGTGGTTATTAAATGTTAAACGTATTTGGCTGTTCTTGTCACAGTATTTAAGGATGTTCAACCCTGACCCTAACCTCCCGAATTTCCTGCTCTTGAGCCAGTTGGCGCTGGCAGCTCTCAGAGAGCGCCACGTCCTTGCGGTGGAGCTCCTCTTCACGCTGGGCCAAACGTTGTAGGTTTTCAGCCAGCTCTCGGCGGGCAGCCTCAGCCTGCTGGCTCAGTGCTTTCAGCTGGGTGTGCGAGCCCTCCCTTTCTTTGGCTACCTGGAGAGAGGAACAGAAAGAGTGGAGGCAAGACAGGTGAAAAGTAAGTGGGTGGGGGGCGGGGATGAAGAATTACAGAAGACGATGGGGAGGGAAATGGAGAACAAAGCAGAGCTCTGACAATATTTGACGAGAGCAGGAGGAAGACTGACGGTGAAACATATGCAGCATCAGGTTTTGCACTGATAGAAAAGCGCTCGCATACGGCACTGCGATAAGGGACAGCTGTCAGGCCTGTGCGAGGCAGATTACCTTTAATGCTCTGGTTTTGACAGGACCTTTTAAGGACTTTGCTGTTGCTCAGTAACTAATCATTTAATTGAACACTTGATTATACATCCTTATTCACCAAGGGGGTGGAAATGAATTCATAATTAATTTACATCACATTAAATATTCCAGGTTGGAGTCTCTTACGGTTTTCACACTGCAAAACTAGTAAATTAGCGCATCAAAGGTGTAACAGCACAGTACAGTATTTATTGGCCCGTGCCTTTGAGACAAAACTTGCTGAAGCAATGCATTACATTACCGTATTTGAAGTGCGCCTGTAAATAACCACGATGTATTCCACCAACCTCTTGATTCCCCCCCCCCTCCCCCCCACACACACACACACACCAATAGGCACATAGATGATAGCACATTTAAAAGTTTAGTTGTGCTATGAAGGAGAAGCAATTTGGTATATTACAGCTACTTCAACCAGTGAATTATTCAATGCTGTTTAAAGGACCATGGCGGGGGATTCTTATCCCAGCAGTTTTACACTTGGCTGTAAATTGCTCCAGTGAGAGTTGAAGATCATGGCCTGGTGAAGCCAACAGACCCACATCATTCGAAAAAGACGAGATCCAATACTGAAGCCACTAGCCAGCAAACGATACCCACTCACCGCCTAGAAATTCCATGAAGGACAAATCCGACTAGCTACTGGCAATGCAGACCAAATTCTGACCCCAGCTGCACAGACATTGAAGAGCCCGCATAAGGATGTCTGGTGCCCCACATTCGCAGAACACCCCCCCTACAGGACTTGCAGGCGGACACACATGGACGAATGCCATCTCCAATCCCACAAAGCACATGTCGTCAGGTTGGGAAAACACCCACGCACCCGCCAGGACCCTGCTGAAGGTGTAGAGCTGCTTTACAGCTCCACAAAGCCAAAGCCAAAGCCCACGCTACTGCTTCTGAAACCAAAGATCAACAGCGTGGAGATGTTGCACTGGTACTGTTATGCTAACCAAGGCAGCCCAACAACATCTAGCCCTTGGAAGATCTTACCCGCCTTTTTAACTACCTTTGCACCAGAGGCAATCCCACCTCTGACCCCCCAACCCCCAGTTCCTCACTGGCAGTGACGTTGTCAAAGCTCTGCAGAACGTGGTAGTTGAAACTCATTCTCGTTTTAATTTTTGGTTCTCTTTAAACACAACAAATGAAATTTCCCAAAGATAATTCACATTTTTTCAAAAACACAAGTTATAAAACATTCCTTTGTTTCAGTTCATTTAGGAGCTTTAATATAAAGTTACACACCATTTTTTAATCATCTATAATTCATAATAGTGTATTTCAGTAGTTTACAGTGATTCTCCCTTTGTGCTTATTACACAGGGAATTTCTACTGTGAAAGACCATCATGAAGAAATTTGACCAAATAAAAAAAGCATAAATAATTCATGCACTGAAGTTTTATGCAAATGGGTGTGTGTTGGTTTATTTCTGTGTTCTGAAAAAATACATTGCTTGATTAAGTGTAGAACCACAGGACCAGCAAGAGTAGGTATGAGATGTTTGGTTCTTTTCTCACCTCTTGGAAAGTTGTTCATGAGCTAACCGATACCAATAATGGCTAAACCTTGGGGAGAGGTCTCCATTTTTTAAATCTTATCTTTTTAGACAGTGAGCATGGGTGCCTATTTGCTGTGTAATTGTGTATCGACATCTCAATTCAAAATTAAGTTTCAAGTTAACACGTTAAGTCACTTGTGCTTAAATGTGACGAGGCTATTTCAATTCAATTACACATTTAACAGGAATATCACTTTTTACCCTGGACATACAGAAAGGTTAAAAAAAATAAAAAAATAAAAATTACTTGTAGGCGGATATGTGCTGTAACACTTCTCTATACTATAACCCAGGGGTGGCCAACTAGTCAGAGACTAAGAGCCACTTTTTTTTCTGTGTTACTGTAAAGAGCCACATCATACACATGGGTACACATGAAGAAAATCATCTTTTAATCATGTATGCACGCATACACAGACCTCTGCTCAGCCAGATCTAATGAAAATAACCACACCAACATGATAATATCAGTAATTTTTCAACATTTAGACACGAGTTGCTCCCTGTGGATGATGCAGTGGAAATTCCAAAAGTCGGGAAATGTTTGATCAGCTTTGCACAGCCCCACAAGCCCGTTCACGGATCCGATCATGGCTGGCGCTCCATCCGTGGCTATTGCAGTTAGTTTCGGTATGGGCAGATTTGCTTTTGCAAACGCAGCCATCATTGCTTCTTTCACATCTATGCCACGGGTTCTGTCTTTTAATGGCACAATATCAAGGAGTTCTTCTTTGATCATACATTCATTTGACACAGACCGTGCAAATATTGCCAACTGAGGCTTGTCTTGTATGTCACAACTCTCATCCAATGCCACACTAAAATACTCACATGCTTGAAGGTCAGAGTGCAACTGTGATTCAACAGCTGTATTAATATCCGATATTCTGCGTTTAACACTGTGGCGGAACAGGGGAACGTCTGATACGCTCCGTTTTAGTTTGTCGTCTCCAGGAGCCAAGATTTCAAAGGCGTCAATGAGGCATTTTTTAATGAAGTCCCCTTCGTTGTATGGCTTTTTAGCCCGTGCTATGTTCCAAGCCAGCTGATATGATGCAAGGGTTACGGTCTCCGAGTGTTTCGTAGATTTTTGGAAAAACTGCACCTGCTTTTCTGCCTGGCTTTTCAAAGCAACCAACTTGTTCTTGCGAAGTTCAGTCCCTTTTGGAAATTTCTGTTCGATGTTAGGGTGGAGTGAGCTGAAGTGACGCTGAAGATTTGAAGGTTTGAAATGCGCTAATGCTGCGTGACATATAAGGCAGATCGGCTTGCCACTCTCCCACTCTGGCAAAAACGTCCTGTGTTCTTCTTCATATTTTCGTTTGGCTGTGCTTTTTTTCCCTGCCATTTCAAGAGGTAACTTGACGGAAATTGTTTACAACACAAATGATGTCACACCAAAGATTCTCTCGTCGCTCGTTTGACGTCACTCAAACAGGCTTACATGGTCAGTGTGCCATCTAGCTGTAGGGGGAGTGAATGACAGCGCCAGCCAAGCAATTTTTACCCATGTCATGTGAGAGCTCCTGAAGAGCCGCATGAAACTAGTTAAAGAGCCGCATGAGGCTCGCGAGCTCCGGGTTGGCCACCCCTGCTATAACCATTTAGGAATATTTAGTTCACTGCGGTGTTTGATCTGGCCAACTTCCTTCGAAGTGGCAAGTGAGTATTTCGTTGTTGTATAGCAACACTAAATTAAAGCGTCAAAACAGAATGTGTGAATCTGTGTGTTGATTTTGCATACAGATTCACACACGTTCTATTTGGATGCTTGCCTACGTATGTATGTATGTATGTATGTATGTATGATGAATGTGATGACTCTAGCTTGGGGAAAGCAACCTCAATTTTCACACTGAGTCACACACAGACTCAAAGAATAGATGAAGCAGTAAGTACTTCTGCTGTCATTTAACAAATGCCTGCCTTGACTGACCTGTGCTGCCTTGTCAGTGTGCAGCCGAACGTGGGCCCGGGCCTCCTCCAGCTCCTTCTGCAGTCTATTGCACTTTGCCCTCCATTGGCGCACAGCCTTTTGGGCCTTGGCCTTCAGTTCGTCTCTGCTTCTTGTGCTCTCCTGGAGTAAAGCCTCAGTCTCAGTCCTCTCAGTCTGCCCTCGACTCTGGAAGGAAAGGCAAGATGAATGTATTGAAACACATTTTTATTTAGTATTTTCATCCTTTATACCAAATCTAAATCAGTGTTTTCACAAAGCTAATCTTTGCCACTTCAGTCCAGAATGAAATATTGTTTAAAAGGTCAATTTAGTGAACTCTCGGTCAAAATGAAACGCTCACTGAAAATTAAAGAATTAGCATTAAAGCACTTCATGATGCTAGCGGTCTTTGTATATATTCAAAAAAAACAAATAATATTAATCAATCAATGTTTGCAGCATTAACCGATGAAACTGAGAACTACCTGTATGTCTCTCAGTTGTTCAAGCATTCGCATTTGCTGTTGCTCCCGCTGTGCCAAGTCTGCAGACAAGCCCTTCATGTACAGAAACAAAGGATAAGCAAGTTTAAGTCTCTGAAAGAACTGGTGGAGGGCTGCAGAAGTGAAGACAAAACAACAGAAATTCAAGAAAAATAGTAACAAAAACACAGGTCAGAAAAACCTCATAATGAGGGACTTAAAATTGGAATACTCTTTAAATGAGTCGGAATAATAGCAAATAGTTCGCATTGGATTATTTTGCATCTCTAACAACAACCTGGAGTCACTTTGAACTTTCCAGTTTGACGTCTAAATTCTAAAGTTTAAGTATTTATACTGACTTGAGTAGTGGTGTCAGTCACAGGCTGATTAGTCACAGAACAAGTTCACTGGGAATAAATTTAGTCACAGCATTTTCATTCAACTTTGCCTTTTTTTTTTTTTTTTTTCCCACTGCAAATGTAAAGCATAGCTTGATCTCTGTTGAGTGAATCCCTAGATAATACATCCAACTCACGTTTCAACACCTTCAGGAAGCATTGGATTTTTTTACCTTTCAAAACAAAGACAAAAGAAAAAAAATGCTAAAATTTTAAAAGTGCAACTTCCTACTCCATTTTATTGATGAAACACCTTTAAATACCTGTACTTAACAGGGATGTATGTTTTATAATTATTTTTCCACTTTGCATGAAATCATTTGTACAAAAACAGATTTATCTTCAATGTGGCACAGCATAGATGCAACATGGGAGAGTTTTGATAAATCAAGCTTCGTGCTACTCATCAGACACAAAAGATTGGTTGTTTTTTTTGTTTAAACAGTGTGTGTGATGCACACACCTCCAACTGGATACTCAGCTGTATCCGCTCTCTCTCCTTGCGGTCCACAACCTTCTTCAGTTCCTCAACCTCATTGTTGGCCGATGCCTTGCGCAGTTGTGCTCGCAGTTCTGCTACCTCATTTTCCATATATGAACCATCTACACGCATTCAATACAGAAAAGACAAGAAATTATCGTGGTTTAGTTTAACATGTACTTGGCTCTTGACAACAGTAGTTGTCAACAGTATTTTTTTGGTGTGTGCTTATAACAGGGGATTTAACTTCTCCATTTTCTGGTCTGTTTTTAAACCAGAAAATAAAGTAGTGTTCCCGCTATATCGCAGCTCATCCATTGTGGATTCAGTGCATTGTGAAATTTTTTTCATATTCATTGTAACGCATAATTTTCACCATATCGCAGGATTACTGTCATTTTTTGGGGTGGTAAAATAAACTCTTCCAA
Source organism: Phycodurus eques (assembly GCF_024500275.1). Classification (NCBI taxonomy): domain Eukaryota; kingdom Metazoa; phylum Chordata; class Actinopteri; order Syngnathiformes; family Syngnathidae; genus Phycodurus; species Phycodurus eques. Next base: position 5,779,942 of record NC_084542.1, on the reverse strand, counting down.
GCCTAAAACATTAAAACTGTTAAAATAAAATACACACACATAAAACATTACAATTAATAAAGCGCATTACTGTATGTTTAAGAGTTTAAAAGGTATTTAAGTGAATAGAAAGTGTTTATAAGAGTATGGCAGAGATTAACGAGTGTGGGGAAGATTAATAAATCTGTGGAGGTTCACATAGCTTTAAAATGTGCTTTTAAAAAATGTGGTGGCTACTTTGTGGAAAACGGGAGATTAATATGTTCCTGATCCACCAAAGATTCCTAAAACCAGTGGAGGTTATTTCCCAAATTTCCAATTTATTCTATAAATATTCTGATTTAATTTACTACTTTGGTTTGTTTTTCAACAAGACATTATTTCGCTGTAGTACTTCCTCATGCACCTAAGCTACCTCAAATGAGTCTAGTGTTGTGTCGTCAAAAAGACACTTTTTAGTAGCTTTTTTTGTGGAAACGTCCATTTTTTTTTTTTTTGCCTTGACTATTTTTTCTTGTAAATAAAGGAAAAGAAAAATCATTTTTTTAGCAATTTTTTTGTGGATTAGTTATTGTACTTTTGTGTTTTTTTCTATAATCAAATTAATGCACTAAATTCATAAAGGTCTACGTTTACAAGTAATGGTCCCACTATAGTGGACTAAAAATGAAATGTTCTCTCTTTTGCTCAATATATTCTCCATCAATTTTAACTTCCCTCAGAGGATGAATAAAGTATCTATCAACCTACCTACCTTTCCACTTTTCATTACTCACTCATTAAACATGCATTAATTAAATAGTTAAAGAATTAAATAAGGCAAACTGCCTAATCACACTCCTGACACCTTCATTATTCATCATTATTCCCTACATTGCGTACCTGGTAATCTTCCCTCTTCCCTGCCTGTATAGTTGCCATGACCAGGCTGTAGCCAGACCCTCTGAAGCTCTGTCTTCTCCTTCCTGGCCCTCTGCAGATCACCCCGCATTTTCTCCACCTGTGAATCATCACCCACGCATGGCAGAAACATCCGGCTGTTAAGATGTTGGGAGTTTCCTTTCGTGAAGTTTCCCATGTGTGCAGTCACAGTTCATCCAGATACAATAAATATAAACCTGTTGAAGCAGCGACACTCTGCTGTCCTCTGACTGATCAAGTAGTCCTTGAACTTTTTCCAGCTCCTGCTCCGTCTAAGGAAAGTGTGGTGATGTTGTTAGATGTCAGAAAAATGCACATTGAACGCAGGAGAAATGAAATGTGTACTCACTTTGGACCTCTCCTTTTCTGCATTCAGTAGTCTGGACGTCACGGTGTCCTCTCTCTCACTGACATTGACTTTGTGTCTCTCGAAAGTCAACAAAACAAACACACAGGTCAGAAACATGTGTTGTTACAGGAGCGCTGCAGCAAGAACAATGTGACATGACAGGTGCTTTAGTATGACATCATCCACAGTCCCTGTCTCTTCCAAACGAGCCACTGGCATAATGGTGGATTTGTACAAGCCTTCAGATCTCACTCAATCCCACCCATTAGAAGCAGGCGATGGTGATGAATTGTCAGCTGCGAGCAATAGCATCTACCCAAGTGACTCATCAGCCATTTGATTCACATCACAGCGGGCCCATCGGTGGGGAATAAATGTGCTCTGTGCTTCCCTTCTCCTCCTTTTATGATAAAATAGATTAATTTCCTCTTCATTTCCTTGTGTGTTTATTTACTCTTAGTTTTTTGGGGGAAAATATTATTTCTCCTCACCGAGGCCTGCCGCTTTCCCATTAGGACACTATGGAGGCGAGGGATATAAACGAACTGGTAGCTGCCTTGTACATTGGAAATGTGAGCTCATCCCCAGGTGATCAGTATTATGAAATAACCCAATAAAGCAACACAGTGCCCCCCTGTGTTCGACTACAAAACTGCAGTATGAAAAAAAAACGCAGACAACTTGGCTCTCTTTATCATTAAGTTTGTGACAAATATATTGGTCTTTCTTCTTATATACAATATTTAAATTGCATAAACAAACAGACAATGGCAGCCTAATTTTGTTTCGTTGTTTTTCACAATCAGTAGAAGCAAGTACAAATCGCTGAAGGGGGCTCAAGTAGAAATTGTAATAGCTCACTTAGAGACGAATTATACAGCATTAGAGAAATTACAGTAATGTGTTTTAATGGTGTCATAAAGCAGCGTAAAGTGATCCTGTGGGCCGTGGGTGTGAAGTGTATCTGCAGTAGCCCACTCATTCAATGTATGCAAATTTGCACTGCACAGCCAATGTTGCGGGTTAAATTTACTGGAGTTTTGTCCGGTGTGCAATTAAGTTGCTGTTGTTGCTGATTGAAGTTGAGAATATGTGCATATGATTAATTTGTCTGCTTTTGTCTTGCAGGAAACATGAGGGGACATTTGATTCAGGATGCCTTCCTATTCTTCGGAAAACCATCAGATTCCAAGCTGAAGCAGAAACAAACAACAACTTACAGAGTCCTGTCGCTGTAAAGGGGCGACGTGATCAGAGAGGCTCTCTATTGCAAGCCTGGTGTCAACATCAGCCCTGGCAAGAAAAGACAAATAATTATTCACAAAGTCAAAAAGGGAAAACGTTATATGACACCACCAAAAAAGAAATTCAGCCTTCTACTGATGTAATACATTCTCAATTTGACCCAGTCAGCAGCATGCGTTAAATTATTAATTATGTTGAGAGACAAATTGGCTTTGTGACTTTTCAATGTGGCCTTCAACAGACAATAGACTGTGGGAACTGAACCCGCGCTGTCGTCGAGGAAGTCAGGTGAGTGAATCACTGTACCATCAGTGACGTCAGAAGTATTTTTTTTTTAAATACTTTTTTCAATGTCTTTATTATTGTGGTGTAGAACTGCGCTGCATCATAGTTAAAGCTGTTTCGTTATTTTTCTCTCTCAGATAGCTTAATAATCATGAACCAAAGTTTTTCTAACAGTGTCAAAGCACTGCCCCTGTTCTTGGGTTGATCAATTGTTTGAAATATACCTCATGAAGTGGCTGTGAGTGTATATTTATTTTTTTGTGCATTTGCACTTCTTGCAACTACGTTATGGCTAGATAAAGACTCTTCAAAGCAGTGAAGTTTCCCAGCAGGATGTATGAGAAAAGATTCATTTCTTGGGGGTTCAGATGCACACTAGAGACACCTGCTGTTCAAAGAGAAACAACAAGTGGCAATAAAATGTGTCAGTCTATGCTGTGATGCTGAAGAGCATTGTTATTTTTGAGAAAGTACGCAATGAGTTTACTTTCACTGAGTCAAAATATGTCCATGATATCAAACAGAGCAAATGGTTTTGGTACATAACAGGATATGATTCACTTCCACAAAAGAAGCTGAGTGCAAGAAAAATTACATTAAGTTATTTAGATTTAGTCATCAGTGACATACTACACTGAATACTTACTGGATACAACCCATCACTACTTGCAACTATGACAGTGAGATGGTTGTCCTCCTTAATTCAAAACTTGTTCTCATGTTCATATACACATCAAATGTTACCTATTCCTCCTGATAATTTCTCGATCCAGGTCCACTGACAGTCTCTGTTGGTCACAACGCAGATCCCTCAAGGACTGGTGCAAAGTGTGAATCTGTAATGGTTATAATAAATACCGTACGGAACAATAAGACACCAGCAAATACAAAAGCAGGACGATGTCTGTAAAACATGAAGACAATAAGCCGCCCTACTCACATTTTAATCATATTTAAATTAAACCTAAACAAATAAAAATCCAAGATATTTAAAATACCAATAAATTACATTGTTGCTGATGTAGTCTGCTCACTTCAGAATACTTTGTAAAAGTACTTGTATGTCACAAATGGCACTCCTGTAGATCTTACATCCTCTCCCAACAAGCTGCTATTCTTGAAGCGAACACTTGCAGACTGAGACCTCCTCCTCCTCCCAGGCGTTCCTGTGTAGTCTTTTAGTGGAGAAGTTGGTTTGAAATGTTGGCCATCTGTAATCCCAATTATTGCATGTTGTAAAATACTAATAGAGTGGTCACATTGGAAATAATGTATGAACAGAGAAAAGTACCTTCTGCTTTATCACTCTGCCTGTTTAATCTCTATTAAACTATCCAAAACAACATTTTGGATGCTCAGCCTTTGTACCTGATCCAGGGCAACAATCCATGTCACTGGAATGCAGGCTGGAGGCAGAAGCACTGCTGTGAGCACCATTGGTCCTGCTCAGCCTCTGTGCCTGTAGCTGACTGATGGACTCTTCCAGGTTATCCCGAAGCTAGAAAACAGAAAACAGATGGCTGAAGCAACAAACAAACTGGTTTGAGGGAGGACTGAGCCAAGACTTGTAAGATAATACTTAAGGGCCTGAGTTCAACCTAATTTTGTATTTGGGTACTCATTTAATTCAGGAAGCACAATATTAGATTTCAAGGGTAGGTTACAACTGAGAGTGTACTCAAATAAGATGACCCTGGCCTTGTGCAATTTAAAAGCCATCTGTGTAATGTGTAATATAATTTCATTAGACTGGAAATGGACTGAACAGGTGTCTCACCAAAGCCATGGCCTCAGCCTGGTCAATGGACTGCTCTCGGTACTGGCCCAGCATATGGTCCACCTTGGTCAAGTTCCGATTGGTGTCCTGCCAAAGAGACAAACAAAACCAATGTGTGAACGCTGAAAGTCAAGCATTCACACTGATGCTACTGTGCATAGGCGGACGGAGCCAGGGGGTGGCCAAAAAAACATGGCCACCCCGACGTGTGTCAGGAATAACCGGGGAAAAGATTTCCGGTTGAATATGCATCAGCACCCATCTAATACCCCCCTCGATGATCAGTATTGGAGCGGCGCAAACCCACGAACCGGGCGGGTGGCCAGGTGATTGCCTGGATGACTTGCTGTGATTAATGGAACAATGAATTAAGCAGCTGAACGTCCAGCCATTAGGTCGTGCCCTCATGCTGGAGCTACAGGTGGAACATTTAATACTACTAATCAATTACCAAATTTAAACTTTTGATAATCAAGTAATCGTTGAGAGATACCGTTTAACTTAAAATTGTCCAAATCCTGATTAAAGCCTCTCGACAGCAAATATTCTCTGATTTCTGTAGTCCTCAGTGAAAGCAGACTAATTATGTATGTGTTTAATCAAAATAAGACATTTGCAAACATCTTCTTTTTTTTTTTTACTTTGGAAAACAATTATTCACATTTTTGCCGATGTTACAGACCAAACAAGTAGTTGAACCTGAAGCAGTCTCTGTATATGAATTATGTGTGTGTATATATATTCGTATTAATCAGTGAGTAGCCTACCCAAGAGGTACTGTAGCGTTCACTTTCGAAGGTTGGTCACGACATCACTCCCTCTCGTGTGATATTGCTGAACTGTTGATTTGTTTTTGTTTCATTTTTAAACAATACCAAATAAACAACAACAATCAGTTAATAAACAGTCATCTGAAAAATGATTTTGCAATTAACTTTAATGTAAAATATTTTTGTATCCAAATAATCAACGGAAATATAGATAGAATAATTAACTCTAAAATATTTGAGCACTTATACAGCCCGACAACGACCATAATCATATCAGCAAGTACAGATCTGAAAGCTTAAAAAATAATCATGAAAGTTTTGGAGTGGCCAAGTCAAAGTCCCGGTTTAAATCTAATTGCGATGCCATGGTATGCTCTCAACAGGCAGTTTAGGCTCCAAAACCTCCGATACGACTGAGTTAAAACAATTCTGCAAAGAAGAGCGGGCCAACATTTCTTAATAATGATGTGACTCAACACCAGTTATCGCAAACACTTAATTTAAATTATTGCTGCCAAAGGTGGCACAATTGTGATTAGGTTAAGGTTTAGTTAAAATCATCATTTGTCATCACTGTATTTTATTTTTTGCTTGACATGTCTTTGGGTGACATTAAAATTGGTTTGATGATCTCAAACATTAAGTGTGATAACAAATCAGGAAGTAAGGGGGGGGGGGGGGGGCAAACACTGTACATTGACATGCAGTTTAATATGATTTCACTGTGAAATTTAAAATAAAATAAAAAACTGTGAAAAATTGTACAGTAATTGATTTGAAGATTTGAACACCACAAAAGGCTAAAAGACATGAATAAAAGTACCTGCAAAGTGCTGCACAGTGTGCTGATCTTCTCTGAGATGTCAGCTGCTCGCCCACTGGCTCGGCCTCTTTCCCGTGGAGGTCTGCGGTGGGCTTCACAAAGTCTGTCGTGTGAATCTGACCCACTGGATGTGTCCATTCTTCGGAATTACGGTTCGAGAAACGACTGAAGAAGTCTGAAGATTAGTAACCGGAGTTTATATATAAAAAATAAAAAAATAAAAAATAAAAATAAAAAAACGCTCAATGACAAAAGAATTGTAAAACACATTCGCGACGCAATTGGAAAGCTTTCGCTTTGCTACGAAACGACGTAAAACTTCTCCGAGACCAGTAAAATTCTAAAAAAAATATATATATATATTTTAATATATATATATATCTTTATCAGTTTTCCTATTCAACTCTTGTCTGTAGCATTGTTGAGGGATGATGCTCCGCTTGACTAGCAACAAGTGACAAACACTAAATGCTAGCTAGCACACCTAAAGCTTGCCAAGCTAATCACGATGTAGTGCCATAACGACCGCAAAACCCTACATTTGTTCACCGGAGATATGTAAAATATATTCCATGACTGTATCGCTTACGCGAATTTTTAGTTGAAAGAAAACAACAGAGATTATGCATCGCCGTACTATGGCAACTTGAACTAGCCGCGTCTGAGCAGGAAAACAACTGACTACAACCGCAGAAGAAAGGCACGCTGGGAAATGAAGGCCTTTTGCTCTTGTGAACTGAGGGAATGTGCTCTTTGTGAACTACAATGTCCACAAGTAGCATTTGCGCCGCTGCTGCCGAGTCTTGAGAAAATAAATCTAATACAATACACTACGGTAGTAATATAATATAGTTCAGAACTGGAAAGAAAATGTTTTGTATGTGTTTCTGTTATTTTCCCCTATTGTTGGCAATAATAATCATAATCATAATCATAATAGTTGTGTTTTTCAAGATTATATGATGAATCTGAATACTACAATTATTCTGCACTACACAAAACTATACAGTACATATTTATTATTGGTTACAGAATAGAACAATAAGATTGTCTGTGAGCAACTGTTTTTGTTGTTGTTGTTGTTTTTTGCCAAAGTATAAGGTAACATAATACCCAAAAATAATGAGCGAGGGGTTGGCAGTTATTCTCCAATCTAACACAAGAGTGCCTCCTAAGTCCACCCTCAATATGAAGACCACCTCCAAAAGCCACTAAAGAGCTCCAGCTGCCCGTCCTCCAGCATCCCTCTACCTTCACAGACTCACACAAAGAACCTCCTGGGACCCTGAGGGGTGAAAAGTGAGCGCTCTGCAAGGATTTGGGCGACAATTCAGATGCTATTCTGCACATGTTTGCCTATTGATCATCAAGAGGACCACGAGGAGACTAGCAGAGAGAAGAAGTCCAACATGCAAGTGATAGTATGTGCCCTGTTTATCCTCCACATGAGTTTTGCATCCAATGCTGACTCCTGCCCTGATGCCTGCGAGTGCTCAGAGTGGAAGAGTCGGACCATCACTTGCATTGACATTGATAAGATCCCCAAATTTCCTGCGAGCACGGAGACAGTGTAAGTACATTTTCATCTGTACAAGTATTTGGGGTGGGGGGGGGGGGGGGGGGGGGGGTTATGGATGTATGAATGTAAAAACTGTCTCCTCTACTACAGCATGATTTTCCCATCACACTTTGCTGGGAAAATCATTATACTGCAATGGTTATTCCTCCAAAAGTGCTCCCACATGGCACTCTAAGAATCTGTCAAGTAATCACATTATCTGCCTATTTGGCTATAATAGTTAGTCAATTAAAGGGTGATGTATATTCTCCATTCAACAGAAAGGGTGTTTTTTGTTGTTGTTGTTGTTTGTTTGTTGGTTTTTAACTTGATTCAGGATTTAAATTTAATAGAAAATGACAGACTACACAAAACCACAACTTTTTTTTGGCACGCACTGCACTAACGATATCCAACGGCTACAAAGTTACCTGTTGTAAGAATGGATGGGGCGAGATGTAAAATTATAATTTTAACTCTGTGAGATTAGCATTAAAAAAACAACAACAAGATGACCTCCTGTTATTTAGAAACAGCTCTCTACTACACCACTGCAAAGTATTGTACATCAATTATAAACATAGTTTAATTAATGACAGCTCTCACGGCGTGAATTAAAATTGAGCTTTATCTTTGTCATGGCTGAATTTTGCGACAATTATTGTTTTGGATGTCATGAAATTGTGCCGCTGTAGCCTATGAAGGGGATAGCGATTCTATATTTCAGCTTTCTTTCTTTTTTTCTTTTGTGAATGACTAACATTGCGATGGAATAGGATGTTATGAATTTGCTTTCTGTGGTTCCCAAGTATGGGAACAACTTGTTGCCTTACTTACATTTACTTATTTTTTTCAAAATGAGTTACCATGTGTATTTGTTTATGCATGACCGCATAGAAAATAAGATGTCAACTTCGTTTAAGAATAAGTGAATCATATCTTTGTCGCTAAAGGTAAAAATAATAAAACAATCTCCAAGTATTTATTTTGTATTTAATATTGCATTGTTGTCCATTATAACACCAACACTATTTTAGGCAGAACAGTAAGAAAAATGAAAAAAGTAAAAGTCCCCTAAATAAAAACATTCTATCAGTCTTCTATTACTATTATGCTTCACTACACAGTTTTTGTGTTTTAATGTTTAGAAGGCTGGACAAATGCAATAGTTTATCTTACATTTTCATTTGGACAGTCAGTGTTATCTGATCCATAAAATTATGTTACTATGTGTCACAATGAGAGAGAGAAAAAAAAGCAAATGATTACAAGAAAACTTGAATTGGTTACCAATCATTTTCATCATTCACTTAATGATTAAGTCCCATCATGCCGATATCATCATGTGACCTTGAAAAACAGGCACATTGTCTCTTTCCCACAAAGTGTAAACTTTTGTGCATGACTAATGGTAGAAATGGTCATTTCTTTAATCTCTTTAAATTTCAATGTATTTAACGTTCTCATCCTGTGTGTCTGCGCAACTCCTCAGTTTCCTCGTATGGCTTTAAGTTGCCTATCAAAGAAGAAATGCTGTGCAAATAAATGTACGTGAGAGGCAGAAAGAGTCAGCACATGGACACTTAGCTCGGGAGTTAAGTGTAAGAAAGGTCACTGCATGTCTCAGTGAGAGTCAGAGAGGTGGAAAGGAACACATAGACACGCTTCAAAAGCCTGCAGCGCATGACTCTTGACTCGTCTAGGCATTGCGTTCAAATACAATATTTACCTTTGACAGCACCTTTCTCAACTCACAATTAGTTCCTTAAGAGTATTATTGCCATTGGGAAGAAGTCTTAATGCAAAACAAAACAAAATAACAACACATTAAGGTGTTTTTATTTATTTATTATTATTTCTACATACTGTTCATACAATACAGTACATCAAAAAATAGTGTGCACCTAATTTTCTCAAGTAATTTCCATTTTGTTTCTCTAAGGCTAAGAAGTGTAACACTTAGTAAATATCTGCATCGAATGACTCTTGACTCGCGGTCAAATACCTACGTTTCGTTTGAGGTGAATGGGAGTGGGAAAAGTCTTCAAGGACAAAAAAAAAAAGCCTTACACAGCTAGTAAAACCTTACACAGCTAGTAAAAAATTTTAAGTGGATAATTTTCACATACCTCTTTTCACTTATGGTTCCTTATGCTAAATTCATGAGAGAACGTACTGTGGCTTGTTTTCTCAAATACAACTCATGAATAATGCCGCAATTATCCAATATATGTATATATTTTTAATATAATGAATTGAATATTACAAATCATTAGCATGGCTGAAAATATAGGCTTTGTCACAATTTCACATTCTAAAGTAATAAACCAAAAACAGAAATTCACTAAAAATTGTCGTGCAGGCTGGTATATTACCCATTATACTTGCTACAGATAGCACGGTGGTTAACACATCTACTTTATATTCAAGAGCAGCGATTCCCCACCAGGGTGCCGAGGCACCTATGGTGCCGTGTGAGGTCATCAGGGGTGCCGCAGGATGGCAGAAAAGTATCTAATTTGTCCGAACATTATTTATTAATTACAGATCTTTGCGTATCCATCTATGCCAGCGACGTATAGTGACAGGCAGAACAATAAAATGCTCTTCAATTAGAAGGCAGAAGTTAATAAACCTGTGTATCCACCTGTGTGCCATCCAAACAACAGAGTAACTCACGGCTTTCTTCGAGCATGTCAGCTTTTTGTTCAACGAAACAGGCCCAAATTGCACACTAAAGAAGTCAATTTGTCATTAAATTGAGACGGGATAATAATATTTTCAGTATTCATAATTTTGGTGACATGCTGTGAGAAGGTTGAGAAACACTGGTCAAGACGTTTGAATATCAGCTTCCTCCCACATTCTGAAAACAACTATGTTAGTTGAATTCAAGAGTGAAATTGCCCATAGGTGTGAATGTGAGTGCAAATGGGTGTTTTTTTAATATGTGCCCGGCGACTGGCTGGCAGCCAGAAACGCAAATCCTCCTTACTACAAGCCAATGTACCGTCAAAATGGTTTAGGGGCTGTTCATTTAGGGAGAGTGTATTACATATGGCTGCTCTAATTTAAAATAGTAACTGCACAGGCAGGAGGCCACAAAGTTTTTAAGGTAGCCAGTTTTTCTACACAAGAGTTTTTAATGAATCTCAGTGGAAAATGTGCAGGTTGAAATATGCCACATGTTTTAACCCCTGCTTCCAGTCAGCACATCCCATTACGCATCAAAATGAGACAGAGTCCATGGTAAACACAACTATGATGTCAATTCAATGCTGACACTACTGTAAATTGGGTGGCTTCTCCCGCACTTTAAAACCAATTTCCAACCTGTTTGTTTTCTCAGGTTTTGTTCCAAAAAGACAAATTGAGGGTGCAATTTTCTCCTTAAGTCTTTGAGATGGGCTCATTGGTCCTCATCCTGCTTATTGGGGTTTTTGCCAGGTGGCGCTGTGGAGGTTCTGATGGGTGGGGAGAAAGCTGCTAGGTGCCAAGGTCTGCTCTGTGTCCCTGTGTTTGTTTGAGTTTGTCAAAGCATTGTGCATTATGTGTCCGCTGAATGATCCCTTTTTTTTACCCTGAATTAGTCCATTGTTTCCCACTGTATACAAGCAATGACATCAGCTGTGTTCTTTCAAAGTCAACTTTCAATGAACAAACACACATGCGTCAACTCAGACAGGTTACAGTTGAAGTCTGCAGGAAAATATGCACTTCTGCAGGGTCGGCCCCAAATGCAATCTCACATCAGTAGTTATCAATTTATTTGCTATGATTTCTAAGTCTACAAAAATAAATTCTGCACACTTCGAATTGATAGGTGTAAAGCATTCCTAAGTATATTAACTAAAATTGTATACAACATTCTCCACTTATAATACAAGTTCATTTTTAATATTCATCATCAGGTTTATCATGTTAGATGCCTTGTTGTGCCATTTTACTTCACTTAGAGGGGCAATTTACACGCCATTTTCAGTGGTGTCGGTCATGCTTTTACACATTAACAAAGTTGGGGGTCTGAAAATGCAAATAATGTGGTAGCTCTGAAGTCAAGTGTAAAAATGTTAACCTCTCTAATTAATAATAATAAAAAAAAACCAGTAAAACAATATAATTTGTGTAAGCTTCATGGTTCCCAAGTGGTTAGAATGTTTGAGGGGTTTGAGTTTGATTGTTTTCCCTGTGCTTGTGTGGGTTTTCTCTGGGTACTCCAGCTTCCTCCCCCATTCCAAAAACACCCATGTTGAAGGTCCAGTATTTTGGCTATTTAAACCTCCGTAGAGTGACTCTTTAACATGGACTGAGTATAAAAGTGTCAATGTCATTATTAAAAAAAAACCTTGGTTTTGTCATACGAGTGTCCAAAAAGACCCCTCTGACAGTTACTTCTGTTTGACCCAGTTTTGTATCCACTTTTAAACATCTGGGACTCAGGAATGCGTGGATGATTTTAATTATTTCACGTTTACTCAGGCACCATAGAGGCAATATTACATCCGAAATAATATAAAAAGCTGGTTTGGCAAAATACGGGACCTTTAAGTTCATTGAAGACTTTACATTGTCAGGTGTGAATGGTTGTTTGTCTGTATGTGCCCTGTGATTGGCTGGCAGCCAGTCCAGGGTGTACCCTCACTCTCGCCCTAAGTCAGCTGGGATAGGCTCCAGCTCACCTGTGACCCTAATGAGGATAGGCGCTATAGAAAATGAAAAAATATATGAATGTATTTATACATATATATTTATTCCCTGATTAGAAAAGAGGACAAATAAAGTGGGTCTATTGTCTCAGAGTGATCTGTACAAAGTTAATTTTTATAAGTCATCTTAGTTAACAGCGGCACGGTGGCCGACTGGTTAGAGCGTCAACCTCACAGTTTTGAGGACCCGGGTTCAATCCCCAGCCCCGCTTGTGTGGAGTTTGCATGTTCTCCTCGTGCCTGCGTGGGTTTTCTCCGGGCACTCCGGTTTCCTCCCACATCTCAAAAACATGCATGAATTGGAGACTCTAAATTGCCCGTAGGCATGACTGTGAGTGCGAATGGTTGTTTGTTCCTATGTGCCCTGCGATTGGCTGGCAACCAGTTCAGGGTGTACCCCGCCTCCTGCCCGATGACAGCTGGGATAGGCTCCAGCACGCCCGCAACCCTGGTGAGGAGAAGCGGCTCAGAAAATGGATGGATGGATCTTAGTTAACAAAACGTGTTCTGTACCTATAAAAAGGCTGGAAATATCCAAGCTCACCTAGCTAGCTATCAAAATGCAAATTTCTTGCCTCCCTCCAGTTTGTGACGACTAAAACATTTTTTTTTTTCTTTTTCAAGCAGATGGCTTTTCGAGTCACGTCTGTCATCTGTGCCATCGGGTGCTTTTGCCAACGTAGTGAACATCTCGAGGATGTGAGTAACCGCTTCAACTTCAACACACGCTCTTGAGGACTGCTGTCCTCCACCTGTTCCCTTTTAACTCCTCCTTGCTCTTGACACTTGCTCACCCTTTCTCCTTCCTCTCTGTCTCACACTGAAGCGATTGATTTTCTTTCTTCTCTGGCTGCACAGCTGGAAGCGTTAAGGCATTCCTTGAACACCAATAGCGCTCTTTTAACCGCAGGAAGGTTTTGAACGGTCCTATTTCAGTCAAGCTTTAAGTGTGGGGGGGGGGGGGGGGGGGGGGCGCCTCCCTGGAGACGAGTAGGAGGAGTAGAGTAAAATATACAGTCCACTTAAACTGTCTGTTATTTGAGATGTGAGTTTTCTTTTATCCTATTATTCAGAACATGCATTGTGTCTTCCATCTTAAAAAGGGACATATTATGGAAAACTGACTTTTTAATTGCTTGTATACAAACAGCTGGGTCTCTGGAGTGCCTGCCTACCCATCAAATGTGAAATTATAACACCAAGGTCAAGTTTTTGTCAGCTGCCTATTTCCGCAAAATATCCGTAAGCAAGCCGTTTAGATTTTAGTGCGATTGCCAAAATTGGGCTAATATGAATACCAAGTTTCTCCGCCCATGTTTTGGTATCTAGGCTGGGCGAAGAGCTACCATTTTTGACGGCAATCATGTCAAAGCCAAATTCTAAGCAGAGCTGCAGTGTTGTGGGATGCATAGATTCGCTTTATCAGCATTAGCTTCTGATTACCATTTTTCTATTTTTACGAAATAGTTGTTTTTATCATAGTGAAGTTGAATGAGTTGGGTAAGCCACAGAATGAGTTGGGTAAGCCACAGTCCATCAATGTTTTACCATTGTTAAAAGTCTTGAAGGGTGTTTGATCTTCAACTTTTAACAGGATACCAACCAACCTTAGAAGTACACACACTTCAGTCCATTGATTGGTCGACAAAGACTGAAGTGAATGTGTCGTAACACTGAGCAATTGCATGGTTGGAGTTTATTTTATTTATTGGTTTATTTATTTTAAGAGAGTACTTGTTTCCAAGTACAAATTGGAGCGCCGTGAGTGATGACCAGGTAATGTATACTTGCGGCGCATGCCTGCAAAATGACCACTGAATTTGGAGGCTTAGAGACGCAGTAGGCTAAATAACTCAGGAAAGTTATTTAGCCTTACTGTGTTTATGAAAATATATTGTGGATCCAATCACACATACAACTTCTTCTTCTTCTTTTAGATATATATCAGTGGATGTGACCCTGCGAAGGCTTGAGAGGAACTCATTTCACAGCCTGAGGAAAATCACCCATATGTGAGTATCTGAAGTGAAGTGCACATAATTTATTGATCCTGGTTGAGTAGACTGTTCTACTGTATTAGCTCCATGGCAAGATAAAGGTTTCAGTTAGAGCCTAGAAAGTTCTTCACCACTTGCTGAGGTTTAGCTTTAGCTCAGTGTGCGTGCGTCAATAGCTGCATTCGGAAACTAGATACTAGAAATCGTGTTCTAATTCTGAGATTTTAGATTTTCTGAGAAAAAGAAAATCAGTACAGTTCAGACTTCCACTGAGGTGAAACTGTTAACAACAGCAGCAGTTTCTGCAATCATCTGCGAGCGCTCAGACAAGAATGAGGCAGGAGACGACATGATAGTTAAATGGCTCTCATTGTGTAGTGTCCACACACAAAAAACAAAAGAAAAAGGCAGTTGTTACGAGTCAGTTAACTCCTGGTGCAACATTAAAAAAATAATTAAAACCCAACAAAAGTCATAAATCAACATAATTCATAAAGTAAATCATGTGTGGGGATTATGATAGAAGAGAGGATTGTACTGTAGGTAGGCAGTTAGAGGAAGACAGAATAAAGTAGTCAAAAAGGCGAAGGTGAACAGCCGGCACAATTTGGCTTCTCCGCTTTCCTTCATGGTCCAGCTCCTACAGAAGCGACTCAGGGGGAAAAGTTGAGCAAGGTGCACTCTTGTCTCAATTAGGAGATTTGTGTGTGCAGGCTCCGGGTGGACCACACACACCATCCTGCAGCACACCCAACTCTCCACGCACTGCTCCAAGAAGGCCTGACTCTGTCAACACATTCCAACGCGGCACTTTACGTGCGATTTATTTCCACTCTTCAATTAGTGTATTAGCTGTGGCTGTGTCACAGTGTGCAGCAGTAACTATAATTCACAGCGACACTTGAATGCGACTTGAATTGATGAATGCAAGTGCACCATTGCTCCTAAATTTCCGGCTGAGTTTGTGTCGTGGCTAACTGGCAGACTAAATGTAGATAACAAAAATACAGACAGAGGCAGTCATTCCAACAAGCTGAGGTTGGTATCTGTTTTACGGGGGTGTTATTTTATACACCTTGGACCAATTTGCCTCTGATTGGTGCGGTACGTGAGATAATAGTGTTTCACTCAAGTTTCCTTCAGGGTCAGTCACAAATTAATATACCCCGCTTCCTTTTGGCTGCCTGAGATGCCAACAGCAGCTGTAGATCTGAGGCTATACTTATAAACTGATTATTGCGGGGGTGTTGTCTAGATAGAAACCGCATACTTTGAGTTCTTACACTTTGGATGAAAATGAGATAAATTCCCCAATACAGTGTCTTGTTTCATACAGAAAGACAATTGGTCACGGCCATCAATAGGCTACAAGATGGTATTTGGTATTCAAGAAAGACAGTTGTGTATTTTTACTTCAAGACCCTAACAGGCAGAACAAAATGGCAGATTACAGTTGTCTGGGAATGCCTGTCCAAAAAAAAAAAAAAAAAAAGTCCACGTTTATGTACTGTATGTACTCGGGGGTTGAACCGATTCAGTCGACGTGTCGACTTTACCAGTGCTCAGTGACGGTTAGAGCTTGAAGTTGATTAATTGCCACTCACATGTTTTGACATCAATGACACAGACACCACTGAAGGCAACAGGTGGTGGGTCCGCTTAGCAAACTAACAGCGTTAGTAAGTGTGTTGAAATATTTAGCACGGTCACTTGTGTAGTGTATATGGGGGTTAAATAGAAATATAATTAATTTGGAAAAAGATACGCTTTAATCGTTATCTAACTAATTTGTCTTGTATAGGGGCACCACGTCACTTTTTATATGTATAAAATTTAGGGAAAGTGATGAGAAACCTTTTTATCAGTCTCGTAATCTGACGATTGCTACATTTTATGAAATACGAGTTCTTGATGATACTTAAACTCAGAACACACACAAAACACAAACAAGAGTGGAATTTTAAAGAATATTTAATGACATCTACAATGGATCTAAAGGGAAACACACAAAGGTGTCTAACTAAAGAAAGAAAATAACACTAATAATGGTAAAAAGAAGGAAAATAGGCATACGAAAAGGGAAATAGCACATCATGTGTTGGACTGAAGTTGAAAAGGTGAGCGTTTAACGTGTCCATTCCGGATGAGAGAGAGAGAGGACAATGTTAGGATTTTGTGTGAAGCTAGTAATTTCCCCAAAATTATTAGGCACTAATATTGTACAGACTGGCAAACACTGGTGTGTTACTCATGAACATCAACTAGTGGGTGGTGGGGGTCTGTCTCAGTCGTCTCGGGAAGCACGGAGACAGGTTTAGTCGAATGAGAAAAAGGATGCAGAAAAATGAAAAAAACAAAAGAGGCGGTAGAAGAAAAATTGTTGTACGTCATGCCTCGTTGGGGGAATATGTCCGTCTCTCTCCCTGCCTGGTTTCCACTAGTAAGTTCAGAGAACTCATGTTTGGCTGGGAGCATATCTGGTAGCTCAGCAGCAACTGTTCTGGAGGCTTAGCAGCGCTGATCCCCGGAGGCTAGGAAGCCGGGTCTCCATCCCCAAGGCCTGCGGTTAATGAGCCCGAACAAAGAAAGGGGAGGAGGGAGGAGTGGCCGGAGGCCGCCCCGTAGCCGGGGAGCTGATAGCAAGACGAGCGAAGAACCAAGAAGGAAGAGACCAAGAGAGCGGGAGTCAGGGGTTCAGTACCGCAGGGGAGTGTCGCAGAGGATTGAGGACCAGGCAAGACCACACCCATCATCTTAAATCTAGTCTACAATTTTGAAACATAGAATGGGTTTAAAAACCTATATTAATAAAAAATACCCCCAACTTTGTACTCTTTACTCACAGGTCAAGCATACAGAGTGACCGTTTAAACTTTAGTCTTGGCAAATCAACTGCTTATGGTTCAAATCACATTTCATGGTGCTTGGAGTCATATCAAGACAAACAGTTCTCAAAATCTCACAGCTGCGCTTGTAAAGTTGACACACTGACACAGACATCAAGGCATACATTTGGAGTAATTGGGCAGAATTCTTAAAATATCAAAACTTCCTCTCAACGCCAGCGGGTGTCGCCTTATGTGCACATTTGTCGACTCGTCCCTTTTGGCTGCTGCCAATTCAAACAAAGAAAAAGACTCTTTGAGACTCCAAGAGACTCCAAAAGACTCCAATATTTCGAGGGGACCTGCTAATTATTTTAGGGTCCACTTGAAGTACGAAAGGCGTCCTCTTAGCGACTGTCTCACAGCAGGGTGGCTTCGAAGAATGCAGTTTATCAAGCCGTGGTGAGTCACTGTGTAACCTCAGCTTGCGGGCAGCATGTCCGGTAAACTTGCAAAATAGGAAAGTCAAATATAACAAAAGCACAAATGTTAGGCATGCCCATCTAAAACGGCACTCGCTAAAACTAGCTGACGAACAGCCTCAATCCTCATGTTAGCAGTCAATTAGATATGCTATGGATATGGATGGATGATGAAATGAGGAACAAGTGCTGGTCGATCAATAACCTCAACGAATTGTGAAACTGAATAGTGAATGTCAGCTGTAACTATACCAAAATCAAAACATCCAGGGTTTTTCTTCAACCTTCATTCCGCTGACACACCCCAGAAACTCAAGCAAGCAAGAATCCATATAACACGACCAGTAGCAGGGTTGCTACAATACAAATAACACAGCAGGTAGCATCCCTGCAGTAGTTTTACATGAATTGGAGGTTGGAATATTACAACTTCCAAGTGTCTGTGAGGCAGTGACGGTGTCTGAACATTATTGGATGAGCGATTGTTTGAATGTGATGAGGGAATCGGGACAACAGGGAGCATGTCTATGATGGAGAGAGCGAGCTTGTAGTTGGAGGCTGAAGGCAAACATTTGCGGAGACAGCGAGTGGACAACTTAAGAAATATAAATGATGTCATTAATTTGTTGATGACGGCTACAAAAAAAACAAAAACAAAAAAATATATTCTAGCTAGCTTGTCTGCTTCACAGTTTGCAGGTTCCGGGTTAAGTTTAGGCTGTGGCATTTTCTATGGAGTTTGCATGTATTCCCCGTGCTAGCCTGGGTTTTCTCTGGCTATTCTGGCTTTCTCCCATATTCCAAAAAACATGCACATAAGGTTAATCGGTGTGGCTTTGAGTGTGAATGGTTGTTTGTCTCTATGTACCGTGCGATTGGCTGGCAATCTATCCAGGGTTTCTTCTGCTTCTCGCCCAGATTCAGCAGGAAGAGGCTCCAGTTCACCTTTGTGACATGCAGCATAAAAAATAAATGTCGAAAACCCTGCTATATACTGTTAAAGTGTGGCTAAGGCATCAACAAGGCAATAATAAAGTTTAGATACTGAAATTAATTGCATTTAGTTTGAATACTTTTTTGGAACATTTCGGAGAGCACTGATTTAGTACAGTGGTTTAATACAGAGCCAGATCTTCAAGCCGAAAGAATTCAACTTGACCAAATACGTACACGGACTGGAAATGGTTCTTAATTTATCAGCTTATAAAACAGTCTACCCGAATGCTGTACATCCCTCTGCTTTAAGCATCAGGAGGTTAGTGAGTCTGCCTACCTGGAGCCAGACCCTTAGCCAGGATGTGAATATGGCCAAGACACATTTGGCCTTAGACATAACACAACTGTTCTGCAAAGCTGGGGTGAACCAGAGTAAACACACTAATGAAACACTTTTTTTCATTCATACTTCTGGTTTTGGCTGTCAGCACCTAATTTCCTTGCTCTTGCCCACTGACCTGCACCTTTCAGTTCGTCTAGCAGGTTTTAAGGACATGTTCAATTCAGTGTTTCTGGATTTGTGTGTATTCTACTGATTCCATCTAAAGAGGTTCACTTGGAAACTATGTCTTCTTTGATAACGGGGCAAGTGTATTGTGAATTTCAACACAATATTGTCTGTTTGTTCACTCAGAGAAATACGGAATGCAAAGAATTTAAACTACATTGACCCTGAAGCCTTTAAGAATCTCCCAAACCTGAAATACTTGTGAGTACTTGTGATTGCATTTTTTAAACAAACACAATCGTTCGGTTTTCACAAACACACAAGTCCCGCATTATTTAAACCTTTAATTCTTTTCAGCATCTGTTCCCTATAAAGTCTTAGCTCTTGGGAAAATATCAGTGGACTTCAACCCTGTTCACTAGATCATGGCATTTTATTGACAATTTAAAAAAAAAAATGCATTTGCAATACAAATAAACCTTCTGCATACTGTTGCTTTAAGCCCAGGTCATAACTTGAATTCTATTCCTGACAGGTGAGGATGCATGGAATCTTTAAAGGAACATTTTATTTCTCGTCTAATAGTTTCTTCTTGTCCATTAGGGGTTTTTTCAATACAGGCCTTGACATCTTTCCTGACTTGAGCAACGTCAACTCTAATGACAACTATTTCATTCTGTAAGTTGTTTAACTAATTTGTGTCAGCTCATAAATATACTGTGCGTGTGTGTGTGTGTGTGCACACGTGTGTGTCACCATAAGATCTCTATTAACTATTATGTTAATCACTGGAATACTCACTTGACTTTAATGGAGCTTAAAGACGTTTGTTGTTAGCATTAACTGTCATACATGAAAAAATAAACCATAAAATATTAAAACAATTGATAAAAAGTGACGATGCAACTATATCACCTAGTCAGACAACTGCTAGTGCAAGCAATTAAGATCAAAATCTTCAGCAGGCTCACTCATCCTTGTTTGGGAGTAAGTAAAAATGCCAAAGAAAGCAAAATAACACAGACATACTGTGATGCTCTAGTTTCTTATACTGAGGTTTAAATAAAAATAAAAAAAATAATAAAAAAGTTTTGTCTGACATTATGTACAGTTAGAGTTTTGTGTACTTTAGAGGCCTATTTTTACCTAATATTTGGTACGGTACGACAAAAGAGGCATTCGCATTTACAAGCTCAAGTGTAGTTAAAACCAATATTATTCGTAATCTAGCCAAATGCTGACTTTAACTCCATTTTTATTTGCTGATTCAGAATCTTTTAGCAGGAAAATAATTACAGAACAAAATGGCACAAGACTAAGATAGTTTTCATTAAAATAAATATTTTCTAGTTTTCCTTTTTTAAACATTTTGACAAAAAATACATGTAAACTCAATTACTTATACTACAGGCATATCCAGTATTCTAAATGTGTAGTTGATTCAAATGGTCTAATTTAGAATGGTGAATGAAAACTGAATATTTATTCATTATTCATTAGTTTGTAAATAATCAGCCTTTACATGCACTGTATACCTCTTACTCTTAATACTACATGACGATACTACTAATAATTGCTAGTTTTGTGCTGGTGTTACACAGGTTGACGCTCGAGTCACAACGTAGCTCAGAGGCCCATCATGGTGGCTCACTCCTTTTTCGTCTGACATATTTCAATGTGACAAGACAATTTGGAGCAGACCGGCAGACAAATTAGTGACTTCCTGCTTCGAGCGACCGCTTTGGTTGATTTCCAACCGAAGGTTGACCGTCATCAGAGCTCTCAAATGGCATTGAGTGAAGTGTACAGAGAAAACACTACACAAGTACTGATTATGTGGCCGTTTGCACTTGTCATGAGTACATGTTCTTGAGGTGTCGTGAGTCATCTAGTGTGTGTGTGGTTTTCTGAGTCATTCCTTCAATCAACTTCGCTAACCACTTTCATTTTCCAGCTATAGCGTAAAAAGTGAGAAGACATCAATCTTCCATCCTGACTGTGCCTGTGCCACTTTCCAGTGAAGTGTATACAGTATATGTTTACAACAGCAATTAATGCTCTCTCCGTTTGGTTTCTCTTTGCAGGGAAATTGTAGATCATCCCCACATTACTGTTATCCCACCTAACTCCTTCCTCGGCATCACCAGTGATTTGCTGACAGTGTGAGATATTGGCATGACACATACAAACATTTACACACTATGTAGACTATTCCTTACATGTTTTAAAGTCATTTGTCATTTTTAGAACGATACTGACCACATCATATCCAAAATGAATGACCATCTAACATACCCCAGCAAAACCGAGGCAAGATGTCAAAGCATAAATCTGGTTTAAAGTGAGCTTTTTATATATTGAGAGAGAAAAAGGAACAAACAAACAAAGTGCACAAAGCATGGTCCAGAAAGACATGGATGAGAGAGTTTGGGGTGGATGAACTTGACTGGCCTACACAGAGTCCTGACACCAACCCTATAGAACATCTTTGGGATGAATTAGAGCGGAGACTGAGAGCCAGGCCTTCTCCATCCAACATCAGTGTGTGACCTCACAAATGAGCTTCTGGAAGAATGGTCAAAAGTTCCCATAAATACACTCCTAAACCTTGTGGACAGCCTTTGCAGGAGAGTTGAAGCTATTACAGCTGCAAAAGTGTCGACCGACGTCATATTGAACCCTATGGATTAGGAATGGGATGTCACTTAAGTTCAGATCTTAGTCAAGGCAGGTGAACGAATACTTTTGGCAATATAGTGTATAAAACGTTCAAATGAAAATCAGTACGTTCGGCAGTAACTGTGTTGTGTTCATTGTACACCGTAACCTTGTAACCTCAAAATGTCATTTGTCAGTACAGTCTTTAACCGACGACCCCGTCTATTAGAAGCTATGGTTTGAAAGTCAAGGAGCGCCCTCTACAGATAAACTTGGATTCACTTTAAGTTTACCAGGACATTTGATTCGGTTTCCATGTGTCCTCCATGACTGGAAAAGTGGTCAGCCATTGATCAAGTGTTCCAGGATGCATGGGAATTAGGGATCGGCGAGTACCGATAATGGCCATATCTCAATGTATCGGGTACTCGTGAAGGCTGCCGATACCAGCCACCGATCATGAAGGCAAAATAAATCTGACATTAAGTGCTCCTCGCCAGTAGTTGGCGCCACAGTGCAGTGGTTTGACACATTTGCGTATCATCATGTGCGCCAGAAAGAAAGAAACGTCTGTTCATGCTCATATGTCATTGTTTTCATTGAAATGTTACTCATCAAAAGTACTAGCGGTATCAGTACTCGGTATCGGTGAGTAATTAAGAATGAATACTCTGAAAAAAAGTGGTATCAAACGTCCCTATTGGGAACCATTCTGCACATCAAATCATAACATTTATTACAAGAGAAGCCAGCTGATAAAAACGTTATAAGCCACTACACTAACAAAAACGCAAACCCAGAAAAGGCAGCTTGCTCCATAAATAGTAAGAATCTAATTAGGCCCTTATTAAGATCTCGAGCACATTGCCTTTTAATAAGAATAATAAAATACTAACCCTTGAATAAGCTAGAAGAGGTGCAGACAGGTCAGAATGAGCTCACTTGAATAACGTTCTGAATAGGAAGACTATTCATACACAAACACACAACAGGCACTCATGGACATGTGGACAGGGTAAGAGGGGATCGTAAATTAAATACACTGAGCTGCATTTATAGGAAATGTAGTGTGGATAAGCGGTAAAGAAAATGGATGGATGGATGGTAGGCCTTTAAACCACCAAATTGCACAGACAGACAAGACGTCACCATGAAATCTCCATGGAGATGCAATGTTAGCGCATGATGCAGTGATTCAAACAATGCAACGATGTTCATTTTATTAGATAAACATATTCTTGTCTTTCAGGATGCTGTATGGGAATGGCTTCAGGGAAATCCAACATCATGCGTTCAATGGGACCAAGCTGGATCAAGTGTATGTCAAAACTCGAACTCAATTGACAACAGTTAGAAAGGAAATGTTTAAACGTAGGAAAATGACACATGCGTTCAACTTCTCACCCCCAAGCGACTAAGTACATTTCTTCCAGTTTCTCTGACAACTTTGCTCAGCACTTTCAGACCTCACAACTCGTAGGATTAAACTATTGCTGACATGTGTCATATGTATTTTTGTGCTGCAAATGGATCCTCTCATATGTACTCCAAACGGGATTTAGCCAAGCTTTTGATTAGTCCGCTCCAGTTCTCATGGGAAAATATGCCTCCAAATTGGGTAGAAGGAAGTCTGCATTAAGAGTTCCTTTCTTGCATTCATTCAGGGACACTGGATTCTTTGTGGCCGCCTCCAAGATCACATAAACATAATCATTGCATTTTGTTTTCAACTTCTTTGCAGCAACATGCATGTCGGTTGTCAACCCACACATTTAGGATATTTAAATAAGCAATAGTCATTTAGCTATAGTGCCGTCTGCTCAGTCCTAACTCCTACAGACACTTTACAAGAGCCTAATTAAGACATCGGTGAGGGGCCAGAGTCTGAACACGTGTGAGGTTTGTGTTGGCGTGCGATCTGCACTCAAGTGTTAAGTGATGCCAGTGTAGCCCGACCAAGACAAACAAAGCTCCTGAGTCTTATTATCCTCATTTGATCGGAGAGCTGCGTGGTGAGGGTATAGTGTGTTTAAGTCGTGCTCTACTGTGTTATTTGTCTAATTTTACAGTGAGTGAGAACTGTTTGACTTCAAATAAGAGGAGAGATGTGCAGGGATTAGGCCCATGGGATTACGATACTCCTCACCAGTGTCACTCAAATGACTTGACGACTTGTGTTCTCCTGTACAGTGATCTTCACAGGAATAAGTACTTGACCAAGATGGATGAAAGAGCTTTTGCCGGCGCCATCAGTGGGCCCATGCTTCTGTAAGGTCCTCACACTTGACATATTTAGTGATTTAAGCGGGGTACACACATACATCGGGCTGTATTTGACCATCCCCCCATCAAAGTCAGAAAAAGCCCAATTCTCACGTCTCGAAAAGAGTATGTCAGGATTTTTGCTTTATCCCCCCCCCCCCCCCCCCCCCCCCCCCCCCCCCCCCCCCCCCCCCCCCATCTGCTTGGAAAACGGTTGAGGCCGACAATCATAAATATTAAATGTGGACAGTATTTGCGATCACAAATTCTTATGTGGTCTACAACAAGGTCAGGAGATCCACGGAGTGTGTGATTGTGACGTGAAACGAAAAGAAGAGTTTGAAACTGCACCGTAGTTACCTGATAAGGTAACAGCATAGCTTCTTCAACTTCTTCTTTTGTTTTCTTTTTATTTTCCAGCAGTGTCCTCGCAAACGTCAGTCTTGGTACAACGACAGACATCTGGTTTGGAAGAGGAAACCCAATATGGCGTATCAACAATATAAATTGTTGGTTGACATGTTGTGTGTGTGGTGTGCTGTTAGTCATCTAGCGAGTGCACCACACACTGCAAGAGCAATAGGAAAACAAATACAGTAAATGTTTTTTTCTGAGTCTTGTGTAGGGGTGTCTCAAATTTTTTTAAATCTGTCACGATGTATGTGTGTACCTTGCTTTAGGGCACATGACAACAGTCTATATATTTCTACAGGGAAACATTATTGATGTCGTTTTTTTTTTGTTTTTTTTTTATATAAACGAAGTTCGTATTTCCTGGTTAAAGTCACTCTGTTGCAAAAGCCCTATGTCAAGAGTGCCTTATGAATTATTAACGATGTAGCAATGTGGTTCTTTACTAGAACACAAACAATTTATATTTCCTCGACGTTGCTACCCTTTCTCTGTCCCTCAGAGACATATCCCAGACAGGGATCACCTCCCTGCCCAACAGCGGTATGGAGTCCCTCCGAGAGTTGAAGGCCCGCAATGCCTGGGCCCTCAAAAAATTGCCACCCATCAAAATCTTCAAGCACCTCACCACGGCCAACCTCACATACCCCAGCCACTGCTGCGGCTTCAAAAATCTCAAAACGAAACGAGGGTGAGCTCCGTCCTTGTTTTTGTTTTGGTCAAACTAACTGCAAGAATTGTGATGCGTTCACTGTAGGCAAGAGAATCAGAGGATCGTTTGTGTTTTTAGTGTAATCTGGATGATGTACCAAAGTGTGTCGGGGAGCTGCACTTGCATAATGTGGATCTTGCTTGGTGCTGAATCAACTCTCCAATGTGTTTAGATATAATGTCTTACACTGCTGCCGTAACTCGTGTCACTCTGAGTTGGTTTTGTAGGAATGAGTCAGATTTAAAATGACTCTCATAATGGCAATCCATCGATTTATTATCTATAACGCTTATAAGGGTCTCAGGTGAACTGTGACCTATCCCAGCTGAGTTTGGGTGAGAGGCGGGTGTAGTGTGACCAAGACCAAGTACTTTCCAACTGTTTGAACTATGAACTGTCGCAACATGACCAAAGTACACCAGCTTACTCCCGCATCTCACGTTCCTTTTGTTATTATTTGCTTTTATTTTTCTGCCTTTATGTACAGTATACAGTATGTGTCCTGTATTATTTCCCTCTATTATCAGTAAACTACCTGCTGTCACAATGAGTTGAGTCTGTGAGTTTGTGTTTCAGCTCTCACAAAGGCCTATATTCACTGAGTTTACAAAATCTCATATATAGCGCACCTTCAGATAAATCATTGAGAATGTAGTACTTGGATATTGGAAAACCATAAAGTCTATATGTGACACTAATGTATCAATACTGTACCCCCAATTGTGTTTTTTCCAGTTTTTTCGAGTACATCATCTGCAACCTGACGGATTTCTATAACCAGCATAAGCGTTCCGTGGCGCCCCTCCACACGCCCTCCATCCAAGGTATGGGAGAAGAAATCCCAGAGGAGCCAAACGATGGCAGTCATCGAGGCGCCTTTCGCGGCAGCTTGCACTACCACGCCTACTTTGAGGGACATCCGGATGAGGATGTGGGCTTTGGAGAGACCCTCATGAACATCCAGGAGGACACCAGCCAATACTTTGATAATCGCTATGATTACGTGGTGTGCGACGAGGGGGAGGAGGTGATGTGCTCGCCAGTTCCCGATGAGTTCAACCCATGTGAGGACATCATGGGCTTTGCCTTCTTAAGGGTGTCTGTGTGGTTTGTGAGCCTGCTGGCTGTTCTGGGGAACCTGGTGGTGCTCTCGGTGCTGCTCACCAGCCACTACAAGCTCTCTGTGTCACGTTTCCTCATGTGCCACCTGGCCTTCGCCGATCTTTGCATGGGGATTTATCTGCTGCTCATCGCCTCGGTGGACCTCCACACGCGAGCCGAGTACTTTAACCACGCCATCGACTGGCAGACGGGCCCCGGTTGTGCTCTCGCTGGGTTCTTCACTGTGTTTGCAAGTGAGTTGTCTGTCTACACATTGACCGTGATCACGCTGGAGAGGTGGTACGCCATCACGTTTGCGATGAGGCTGGATCGTAAGCTGCACCTTCACCACGCTGCTGCAGTGATGCTGGGGGGCTGGATCTTCTGCTTCCTGCTGGCGCTGCTCCCACTCGTCGGGGTTAGCAGCTACCAGAAGGTCAGCATCTGTCTCCCAATGGACATCCAGTCCACCGAGGCACTGGTCTACGTCATCTCTGTGCTAGTCCTCAATGTCCTGGCCTTTCTTGTAATCTGCGCTTGCTATGTCAAAATCTACTGCGCTGTGCACAATCCTCAATACCGCTCCGGATCTAAGGATACCAACATAGCGAAACGCATGGCGGTCCTCATCTTTACCGACTTTCTCTGCATGGCACCAATTTCCTTCTATGCCATGTCGGCAGTGTTAGACCAGCCGCTCATCACAGTCTCCAACTCCAAGATATTGTTGGTGCTCTTTTACCCACTCAACTCGTGTGCCAACCCGTTTCTGTATGCCATCTTCACTAAAGCTTTCAGAGGGGATGTGTTCATCCTCCTCAGTAAAATCGGTCTGTGCCAGCGGCAGGCACAACTGTTCAGAGGTCAGACAGTTTCCTCTAAAGGCAGTAGCGGGACATCCCAAGTCCGAAAAGACAAAGACGGGTTTAGAAAAGGAAGAGGTGCAGGCCAAAAAAACGCAGCTATTCACGTGAAGACGTCCTCCGCGATTACATACCATCCGGTGGTCGGCCTGCAGGCAAACCTTGAAGAGAACCAGAACCTGGAGACGTGAGCTAAACACCAGCCGGAGCTCTCAAAGGAAGAGACGTCGAGGCCTTGAAGCGTTTGCCGGCAAATCTGTTTGAATATTTAAGAGAACGCTCCAGCAGGCTTCCATTCCAACTTCAGCTGTTTTCACAATTTCAGCTCTGAGGATTTTACGGTTCCAGTTGGTGGAGAATATCAAGTGTCACTGAAGTATGACTTTGACCTCATCTCTTCAACTGTGAGGCCTTGTTATTGAGGCAATGTTGCTGGCAGAGAGCATAAGGGGGAGTGCTTACATGTAGTATTATATATATTTGAATTAAAGCTGTTTTCTATCATAATTTTAGTATATTAAGTATGATTTTTATTTCAATGATCTGTACTCACTGCATTTTTTTTAAAACAATGTTCAGTGACAATCTCTGACACAGTTGCACTTTTAATGGTGTTCATTGTGTCCAATATTTATAATTGCAACGTATTAGATTAATGATTTTATTCTATGAGTATTCTCGTAATCTTGTAACTTTTACGACCATTCTTGTAAGCTATATATTTTTTGAAAATATTGATTGATTGATGGCGGCACGGTGAATGATTGGTTAGCACATCTGCCTCACAGTTCTGAGGACCGGGGTTTAAATCCGGCCTCATCTGTGTGGAGTTTGCATGTTCTCCCCGTGCCTGCGTGGGTTTTCTCCGGGTACTCCCACATTCCAAAAACACGCATGGTAGGTTAATAGACGACTCTAAATCTCTACCCATAGGCGTGTATGTGAGTGTGAATGATTGTTTGTTTACATGTGCCCCGCAATTAACTGGCGACCAGTTCAGGGTGTACCCCGCTTCTCGCCCAGAGTGAGCTGAGATAGTCGCCAGCACCCCAGTGAGAATAAGCGGTACGGAAAATGGATGGATGGAGGATTGATTGACTGATTAAAGTTCATTTCAAACATACAGTACAAAACAAGAGGACAGAAATAAATAAAACCTAAAACATAAATATCCCATAGTGTAGGCCTATTGCTAGTCCGAAAAGGCGTAGGAAGGAGTATTATTCTCCTTGTTTCTTGTGATATTGCAACTTTAAAATGACTACTTGTTCCTTGCAATATTATGACTTTATTATCATAAAATTACAGCTTCAGCTTTTACAAATAGATTTTATTTTTAACATTGAGTATGTATTACATATACCGTATTTTCCAATGTTATTGTAGTAAGATTTAAACAATTGCATTTGACGTCCCTTAAATTTATTCTTGTAATCATGACTTTATTATTCCTTATTGCTCATCTCAGTTTCCCTTTAATAGTCCTTCCAAATTTAAAGATAATGTATGAAATCAATCCAATACCCCTGTATGTAGTCGATAAAGTGTATACCGGCATGTGTAAACAAAGACAATTGTTGATCCATCCATCCGTTTTCTATACCACTTATCCAGTTCAGGGCCATGGCGACCTGTAGCTTATTTCAGCTGATTGTGGGCGAAAAGTAAACTACACCCTAAACTGGTCGCCAGTCAATCACAGGACACATATGGAGACAGACAGCCATGCACCCAAGTGAGCCGAGTATATCACTACACCCTCAGTAACGCAAATGCAAATGTTTACTATAAAAGTTTTTGAGGCAACTAACAGTAGGTCGAGTTTATTAGGTACTTGTGTGTACGCGGCCTATGTTTAGGCAAATGTAATTTCTTTGTAAATTTTTTTTTTTCCCCTGACCAATACTATTTGACATTAAAAACAGTTTGCAGAGACACATCTTCGTCTCCCTAGAGAATGGTGTCCAATTACAAAAGTAAATACGCTGCATATTTTGAAAATTAGCAATTTACTACAAATTGGACACAGGTATGACAACCGCAAATATCTTCAGTCGTAGCCTCTCCTTTGGAACGTAAGAGTTGTTTTTCCAGTGCGATGTGGGGTTTTTCCACCCTCTGACAGAAACAAGTGACTTAAACTATCAGCAGAAATAGATTTGCATTTAATGAGAGCGCTCAAAGCAAATACCAGCAAAACACACACACACACGAACTTGTGTGATAGTTATATAATTAAATCGTAAAGGACTAATATTATGGGAGACAGTAGCAGCTTAACATCTGGTTGGCATTTCATTTGCAAGGTGACATTTTTTCGGCTTTCCTGGAAAGGAAGATCAATCCTGATATTTATGGAATGTCGATGATGCACAAGGATATTTGACTAATGATCCTCATGGCATCGGCAAAATATTCTAGTTTAACGGCAACTGTAAGTGTTTCATACACCTAAATAATACCTTGGCGCCAGTGATGCCAGTAACATGTTACTTAGTAACCATGTAAAATGACCTTTTTTTTTGTAAGGCGTAATCTAGCATGTTACTATTTCCAGACCGGTAAATCATTTTCCTTTCCTTCCTTTCTTCCATCTCGGGGAGCGCCATCACGTACAGTATGAACCAAGTTTTCAGCATGAGTGCAACTCACGTACATACCAAGCAGCCAGTGACATAAACAACAAACTGGAAATATAGTCACTGTTTTGAGCTTGTGTCAGCTATAGATGAAAATATTAAGGTTTGTTGTACTCTGTACTGCAGCAAACATTTTCATTTTGGCACAGGGGCAAATTTTATTATCCTACCTTTATCCAGGTTTTTACTACAGTAGAATTCAGTAGATTCTTCCTTGGTTTGTGGTGGAAATCAGTTTCATGTTTTTTCATGTAATCCTGCTAACAAACGAACAAACCACACTCAAATACCTCCTAATAATAACTGGATTTATTTTCACTTTGACTTCCTCTCGTCTGCTTGTCTGATTTTCTGAGTAAAACTGAGCCTTTCCTTCAGATGATTGGGTCAGAACTGGACTATGTTGCTCTTCTGACCCCAGATTATGTTGCTGCAGTCAAACACAGAGAGAAATTGGAGTGCTTTTGAACCAATCAGCGTTGGGAGATTTACCCTAGCCTTGATGGCTCCAAAAGCGGTTGTGATTTTTAACTAGCCATCCAGCGCTCGTTCTTGGGAACATCAAATCCCTGTGTTTATGACGTCATTCCCTGCACTATTCCACGGGCCAGCAGGCACGGACAGCACTCTCGCGGGGTCAAGTTGCCGCCTCTCGCGTAGAAACCTCTAGAAAGTGGAGGAGCTGCTCGAGCAAACCACTAAGTGGATATGAGTAAAAGCCTTCATAAGACAGGGAGAAAGGTGTTTGGATTTTACATTTACTGTTGTACCTGGCTGCTTAAAATCTTATTTACGGAGTTCTGTACATCTGGCACATAAAGAGAGGCCCACCTAGATGGGACAGGTGAGAGCGTGGTGGGCCAGATAAGCAGATCAAGCTTAAGCTTGACACCCATGAGGCCTCATTGTAAAACCAGCAACTCAGACTCCTACGTGGCCACATACGACACAAGGACCCACTTCATCCCAAACATTCTTCAGTCGTTCTTCCTGTAGCAGGCCTGAATAATACGCCTTTGAGATACAATCCATGATATTGTGGAGAAGTGACAGCCAACCTCAAACCCTATTCACAGGAGAGGATTGCAATTCCTGATTCAGCTGTAATCCCAGACAGCGCCACACCTTCAGGCAATGATTACCCACAAGGAAACACACAAGGGATTTTATCAGGGGGGTTTGGGTTGAGAATTAGGAGGGAATGCAGACAGACAAGCCTCCAGACGTTGGATTAGTTGGCCAGAAATGTGGATTTGAAGGCAGGTCGGAGTACATCTCATCACTGTAGGACACTGATTGCTTGTATTTATAGCCCAGGAGTGATGAGAAAGAAATACTGTACATCCTGCATAATGGATATTGAATTGGACAACAAACCTGTACAATGCCAAGTTTTGGGATGTAAAAAACGAGACCAAAATGTTACAAAACATTTACACCGATGTACAATTAAGTTCAAAATTACGATCGGGGCCACATTGGAAAAAGAAGTCTTCATTTTATAAAAAATAAAGCATTATTAAAATGAACAAACAAATATATACAAGTACGATTACGAGAATAAAGTTGATATTGAATGTCAGTCCCGCAGACATAAACAGTTTGACAAGCAACATCATCTCCTTAATGAAAACATTTTAACCTCCTTCTGCGAGCCAGCCGATTTGCACTCCCGCTACAGTTATGTAACAGTGGTGCTAATTATTATAACAACATCCCCACACGCACACAAACCTTCTCATCAAATGACTTGGAAGCTTGCTTAGTAAAAATTCCTGAGCAAAATAACCAC
Organism: Phycodurus eques; assembly: GCF_024500275.1. Taxonomy (NCBI): domain Eukaryota; kingdom Metazoa; phylum Chordata; class Actinopteri; order Syngnathiformes; family Syngnathidae; genus Phycodurus; species Phycodurus eques. The sequence goes on along the minus strand of NC_084542.1, from coordinate 5,748,343 downwards.
AGGCAGCGGCCAAAGCAATATTGTGTCAAAGATAAAAGGTAGGCAGAGTGTTAGCACATGTTAGCATTAGCTAAGGGTGTTACACTGAAGAAGAAGAAAATAAAACGGCAAATGTATTAAATTAAAGCAAGTATTTGCAACACAATCTATTCACACTCCCCTCGTAAACATTATCAAGTCAAAACAGTTTCTGTACAAAATGTAAATTACTTTTTTTGTTGTTGTTGTTGTGTCATTTACAACCCTGTAATTGAGTTTGGTGACCGCTGGAAATGGAACCAGGAGTTCGCTGCATCAGCCTACAAACTCGTTAGAGAACAGCAGGTTGTGTAAAAAGTACTAAAACATTGAACAGTTGAGCATGTACATTCCAATTTTTAGTTCAGGTCAAATTAGGTTCACTTCTAAAAGTTATTGTCCATTTTAGGTTCATCCTCAAATTTCCCCCGAAAGCAGACTAGCCCTAGCTTTTTGTGAGGACTGTATGTTCCTTTACCTGCTAGCTACATCTGCGTGCTGTGCACTCTCATCAGCCTTTGCTTATGGGGTCATCATTCATCAAACGCACAATGTCCATATTCCGACAACACGGCAACTAAGCATCTGCTCATTCATCAAACGCACAATGTCCATATTTCGACAACACGGACACTAAGCATCTGCAATGGACTCGGCAGTAAAAGGGGCCAGATGAGATGATACATATCCACCACTAAAACCAGCCACTGTCACCATGACGAGACATAGGCTGTATAAATGTCTTATTTCTGTGCGCTACTATTTTGATGAAAGGACAATTGGAAACTTAAAATTGAAAAATAATCCGATGTTTCCTTTAACATCATTTGTCTTCAAACTTGTTATTCTGCTGAATTCTCTGATTGTGTGTGGACTGTGCACCATACAGTGCTTACAATAAATGAGGACACCCCAACTTTCACAAGTACTACAGCATACCATACTTCAAAATACTGGCATAAATACAGTATGGGGTATTGAATGAAAATGTGATTTGTCAAAGTGCACACCCAAAAATGACATTTCTGCATAATGCTCAAATTCAAAACACCATTATGTATTTGATTTCAAATGTAATTTATAAAACATTTTATTGAACAATACATTTCAACAGCTATTAGAAGTCACAACAGAGCCAAGGTGACAACAGTTCTCAGACACCCTTTTTGCAAAGTACAAGAAAAGCAGGAGTACAAATCAAAAAGGCACACTCAACACTGAAGTACAGTATGTGGAAACAACCATGACTCGTCTATGAGCCATAATCCACACAGAGCTACTGAATAAAATCAATTACTTGAATTTCTGCAAAAAAACAACAACGACAAAAAAACATTTTGACTGCTCAAATGCCAAAAGACATCAAGGTTGCAAACATGAAGTACACATAAGAACATTGTCTTGCTTCCTTCTTAAGGTTGATGTATATTCACAATATAAATGTGTGGAGCCCACTAACCAGCCAGTTGACTCAGCTGTCCCCCCTTTATTTCAAATGTCCACAATAGGTCACTAAAATCTTTTTTGAGAAAGTCGCCCCCCCCCACAAAAAAAGAAAACCTTATTTGAAATCATCTCAATAGAAAACATGCCCATTTAAAAGTCCAGACTAAAACACAAAGGGACATCCAAGATGATTAGGAACAATGTCACACAGCTTTGTTTAGCCAACAGAAAAAAAGAACACTTTTGTTTGATTGTAAGAGCACAGTTTGGTGCAGATCAAAAGAAAAAAAAATAACTTTTACATCAATGAATAAATTAAAAAAAATAGCATCAGCGTTCAGCTAAAGGTGGCAACAGACTGCATTTGGGGAGGTGTAAGGGGTGCTCAGTGATGCAGTTGACAAACGCACACGGAAAGTGGATGAATTAGATTGCTTTAAGCATACACACACATGAATAAACTGAAGGCTGCAGAGAACTCAATTTAAAAAACGGTTCTCACTTCAGCCATGGCTCTGCTTCTATTTTGCTTAGAGGAATGACGCTACAGAAAAGCTGATTAGGGGGAAAGTAGAACAGGTTTGGAATCATTACTTGTTAGAGTTAAAATAATGCCTTCATACAGGTATAAATTATTGTAAGTTTAACATTATTTAACTTCTTTGTTATAACCCTTCAATTTAAAATAAACAGTTTAAAACAATGACAGATTTAGCTCTGAGCTCCAATAACCTTTTTCAGAAACAGGACTTCAAAAAGAAATTCCAAGAATGAACAAAAAGGAAAGTGACGCCAACGGTTACTTCTGGCTTGCGTGAAGGCAGCAATCTTAAATTTGGACGTCAGTGTAGACAAGCTGGCAGCAATCTTAAATTTGGACGTCAGTGTAGACAAGCTGAAGCAGTCTACCAACTAGCAGTGCACTGACACACTTTCAATGTCAGCACACACTGGTCCTCCAACATGTGCATCATGTGAAAGGATGTGTGGGAATTCATTCAGGTCAAAGCTAAAAGGCTGAGAAACAAAAAGGAGGGCAAGCGTTCCCTTTCGCTGTCGGTTTCTCATCCCGCAAGGCTCGCTTGCCGATTGCCAACCAGTCACATCCGGTTGGTAGTAGAGAACCTTGCAGTCTTTTGTCAGACTCTTAACACGCTTCCTGTAATCAAATCCAGTCACAGGATATGGAAGGATATTGATATTGTCCATTAACTGGATAGGAGGAGTAACAGAGTTCCTGCTTCCGTTGCTTGGCTTCGTCTTCCGGCCTCACCATTCGGCATCCCCGATGGCTTTGGAGAAGACGTAGTCTCTCCCGTTCAGATTCATGATCCCGTCCTTCAGGTGAAATTTCCATTTGTTCTTACTTCTGTGAATCTAAGGAGAAAGTTGGGAGAGGTAAATGAGTGTCGAGACGGCGAGGGACACGTCAGGGTTGTCCGGTGTCACTTGAACGATGACCAGAGGTTATGCCAGCCCTTTTTTGTGTCTGCCATTTTCTCGATCTAATTTATAAACAGCCGGCCAATCATAAATATAAATTTGGTGCTGTTATTGTCTGTACTAGCCAAGTAAAAAATACATCTTGGACAAGAGTTGAAAACTGCGCTACCTATATACCTATATATCAAACCCACTTGCCACATTGAAATGAACTAAAACGCTATTAATCCATTGCAGCCGCCAGAAAACTTTTTTTTTTGCGTTTGCAACAAAGCTGTATTTTACAAACATAAAAGAGAATGTGAAGAAAGAGTGGTTACATAAACAGTGGTACACAAGCATTGAAAATATTCAAAGCACATCAGATTCAAGTGTGTCACGGTGCATTCGCATAGCATGCAATTTGCACGTTTTTTTTGGGGAGCGCAGTGGCAGACGGCTCCAGTAGAGTTGCCGTTCACAAATTCAAACAAACTAATCTTTTGAGTGAACAACGTGAATGGAATCACTTCATGATTTGTTCCTTTTCTTTTTTATCGTTCCTTTCAGAGTTTAGTTGAGCTCAGCTGCAAGAATGTGCCGCATAAGAAAATTCCCCGTAAACGGCGCAACTCATGGGGCGGCAACGGTGACTGAGGGGCAATCGATGAGGCAGGCGGGCTTCGTCGGCGTCCCGGTCTTGCTGCACAGCAGCGACGACGGTCCATCAAAATGTCTTTACGTGAAACTGAATCGTGGTTTAAAAAAAAAATAAAAAATAATGGGGACCACTTCTCTAGGGAACAGCGCCAAATCAGCTGATTGCACGGTCCCATACTGTAAGCCTAAATTCATCCAGTCATGAAAAAACTGAGCACCAAGCAACTTCTTTGAGAACCAAACAAACTTAAGCGCACCTCTGAATAAAAAGTACAACCGTTTTCCCCGAGGTTGAGAATTTACTTGTGTTTGGCAGGGTGGTCCAAGGTGGCACCGTGGTGTTTGATAACTGCATTCAAAATAATCTAGTCAAACTAGGCTTTACACGTTCAGGATTTTTGGGGCCGATCATCGATCAGCAGGTTTAAAAAAAACAAAAAACGATAACCGATCACAGATTTGATCACAAGATGGAGCAATGTGTCTATTTACATGACTTGTTCATGTATTGTATATACTTGTGTAATGTATAATGTATCCATCCATCCATCCATCCACTTTCTGTATAGCTTATCCTCACAAAGGTTGCGGGCATGCTGGAGCCCATCCAGCTAAAATTATTCTCTAGCATTTTAGCCAAATGTTAAAACACCAATGACCTCTAGGGGGCATTCAAGGATTGGCCACTGACCTAAGTTTAGGTTAAATCAGCATTACAACTGACAGAAATAATGGTAATAAATACTGTTAATGATATGCTTTCTCTAACTTTCTCACTGTCCGGCTATATGGACGAGTGTTGTCCAGAGTTTGAGTCCGTTTGACACTTTTCTACCCATCCCCACCCCTGACCCTCACGTTGCTTGAACGCGGCATGCTCCTCGTGTACATTCATTAGGTGCTCGATCAAATTTGTGTTGAAGCATTTAGATGACGTTCCCCACGACGTACTTCAGTTGTGCACAGACTGCAAATAACTTACGTGCGTGTTGTTTGTCTGACAACAGCGCAAAATAGTCCCACACCGACGACATGTTTTTTCACCGACAAGGTTGAAAAAACTTTATTGGCCGTCAGATAGTTACAGTACTGCGCAGCAAGACACGTGACAAGGCTAAAAATAAACTAGCTTTTGGATTCAAGCGCGACGAAGACGCTGAGTTAAATGTCTTGTGCGGAGCCGATCGATCGGCGACTTGTGACATGAAAGCCGATCAGCATAAAATTCTAATTATCGGCCGCTACCCATAACGCCGATCAGATCTGTGCAAAGTCCAAGTCAAACAAAGATTTATGAACTATGCTTATTTATTGCACATGCACAACAATTATTATTTACAGTTAGCTATTGACAAAGTTGAAAAAATTTTAATGAAAGTTTTTCTGAATGGGTTTTTACATGTTAAATAGAAAGATTTCCTGTTAAAGGGGCAGAAAGTATGAGACTTATTCTCTCTGCTTCTTTTCATTCAAATTTGGAATTTTCATGAAATCATGTCCTCTCTTTTTAAAGGAATTATTTTTTAACAAATAAAAAAAAACAGTACTATTCGTAAAGCTAAACCGATTAAAACAATAATGTAATTTTGAGACCTATCATTGTGTAAATCTTAAAACTCAGCACTATAAACTCTACAAAATAGTGCAAACAAACGCAAATAAAATTACTGATATTATAAATATTTAATATACTAAGTTTTGCATTTCTAAGCTCCTCGGCCTGGCTGACGCTGTAACTGATTCACTTTAAGTTTACGTGTGCGTGCGTATTATTTCTCTCTGGAGAATTTACCCGTTAATTTGCCGTTCAGGTTGGTCTCCGCTGTATCGTAGTTATAGCCGTTGAAAGTGTACCTTACACATATTCTGGTGTTTCAGTACGTAACATGTCATGTTAGCTTCGCGATTAGCATGTTCTTTCTTCTTGATGTGTCGTATCTTTAGCTACTTCTCGTCCACCTTTAGTGATAACGTGTCGAGTTATTTGCCACCACAGAGGCAAGGATTAGTTACTTTAGAGGAGAGACTGCGCACCGTGGAAGCATGTGCAGCTTGTAGCTGGTGCGAAGTCGAACTCGGAGCTTAGCGCGCTGCTCGTTAACGCCAATTTTGGTTCGTGTAACAGAGCAAAAAAAAAAACACGAGTGATGGCTCGCATTTGGAAAAATGTGTACGTTGGGGCACTCGCGAGTCTAGGTACCACTGTACGTGAAAAGTTGTTCTGCTGAGGCGCTGCATGGTGAAGTCATTGTTAGACGACTAGCAAAAAAAATACAAAATGAGGCAAAAGGACAAAATGCACAATAAATTAATGGTTCAATAGTTATCATATGGTAATGATCAATGTTGAGTTGTGTTTGCATTCCCACAGCAAGTGAGATTCACTTCAAATAACACCTCACATCAGTTACCACTACAATATTTGACAAACCGGCAGTGCAAATTATTGTTTTACATTTGCACAATTAAACAGCCAGATACCAGCATATGACAGCTAATGTAAACCCCAATGATGACTCACCTTGTCATACTGGCACACAACTACATTCTCTGTGTCAAACACCTCCTGGTCCTCCTCATCACTGACATCGTCGCTGCTGTTCAGTGGCTCCTAACAAATGAAAAACATGATGAACAATGACCAATGGACCACCCACAACACTAGTGACTCAAAAGGCAATGGATACTCCGCTCACCTCCTCCACCTGCCCATCTTCTCCCCCATCCTTGTCTTTCTCCTCTTCCATGTCCTCGTCATACTCCTCTTCCTCATCCTCGTCTTCATCCGACGAGGTGTCTCCGGCGCCGTCCACCTGCAGCATCATGGGAGGCTGAGGTTGACCCGGGGCCGCCTGCTGAGCCTGGCTCTGCACCTGGGCCTGCGGCACTGCTACCCCCTGGGCCTGCTGGACCTGCTGCACTTGTGCCACCTGACCGGGCTGAGGTGCCATCGCGGCAGCCTGCGTCACCTAACAGGGCAGCAACACAAGATGAGGAGGACAGCCTTTGAGCTCTCTAGCCTAGATGGTGCTGCCACTAAACGGGGCGGCAATAGTTCATCTGTAAAGATTTGAGCTTTGAAACTGGAGGGTCACGGTACAAGTCACACTGGGGAAATTAATTAAAATAAATGGCAATAAGTCATTGGAGTGATGCTAGTCTGCTTCCGGACTACTGTTGAGTTGCCATTGAGCAAGCACTGTTTCCGAGCCCCGTCACTCTGTTAGCTCTCCTCGCATGCCTGTGTGTGATCTAGTTTTACATGCAACACAAATATACAGCAGTGTGTTTTAGCAAAGGAAACTATCTTTAACAAATGCTAAAAACAAATAGTCATTCACTGTTACTAAAATGCAGTGAAATCTTCTCTGGAATCTATGGAACACCACAGAATATATAGAAAACATCGCTTCTACGTCTCTTTCGAGTGCCTTTCCAGTTAACTTATGCTATTATTTCTTTACTTGTCTATTAAGTGGCATTTTCTACTGTATCACAGGGGAGGGCATACAGTCCATTTGATGTGCTCTTGAGACACTATTTGTCTTTGCACATTATTATGAAGAAAGTTATGTCTGTGAATACTCTCATTCATCCAGGTCATTTCATTCTCAGGGCATTGAATGGATTGCAACTGGGCTGTTCTGGTTGTCTTCGAAGACGTTTCGCCTGTGCATGAACGGATGAATCCTGCCCAGATGAGAGGTGAAACGTCTTCTCAGACAACCAGAACAGTCCAGCTGCAATTGATTCAATTCCCTGGGGATGAAAGTATACTAATACAAGTAAACAAACATGACATTCATACATTGAATACACACCTCCAAAATGTGAATAGACAAAAGTAGGAGCCTTCCATTACAGTGAAAATTTGATACTTTTAGCATGCTGACCTGTGTGTTGCCTTGAACTTTATTTCCAGGAGCTAAGACAATCTGTGGTTGCTGAATAATGACTCCTGTTTGCTGAGGAAGGCCTCCTTGTAGAGGAGCCAAGACCTGGAAACAGAGCAATGAAACAAGTCAGCTCAATACAATTAAAAGCAATCGAAGAATTTAGTTGCATGCATTGATAAATAACACCAGAACACTGGTAAATCAAGTAAGAAGTCTTTCTGAAAAGGTTGGTGATAGATTTCAGCAGAAAGGCGAAAAGGCTGACAAAAGTAGTATCTTCTGACTCACCGTTGTTTTCCAAGTATTTTCTTTTTTCTGAAGGTGATTCTACTTTCCCAAAAATGAGAATATCATGGAAATGTTTATTTATTTCCATAATTCCATTCAAAAGGTTAAACACGTTCATAAATTATAGATTCTGGGCCCACAATTTAAACAATTTCAAGTATTGATTTATTTTTACATAATTTGGGCTTCCAGTTCATAAAACCCATGAAATCAGGAATTCAAAAAATTTGAATACTGTAAAGAAATCACCATTTACTTCTCAGTTTTTGTAGAAAAAAAAAACATTTAGGGTCGCATTAAATCAATCAAAATATAGTACTTTCAAAACAATATGTTAATCTTTAATACTTGGTTGGGAATCCCTTTGCTTTAATCACTGCCTTGATGCGTCGTGGCATTGAGGCAATCACCCTGTGGCATTGCCTGAGAGTTATGGAAGCCCAGATTTCCTTGATGCTTGCTGTCAGTTCTTCTTTGTTTTTGGGTCTGGTACCCCTCATTTTCCATCCATCCATCCATTTTCTGAGCCGCTTCTCCTCGCTAGGGTCGCGGGCGTGCTAGAGCCTATCCCAGCTGTCATCGGGCAGGAGGCAGGGTACAACCTGAACTGGTTGCCAGCCAATCGCAGGGCACATACAAACAAACAACCATTCGCACTCACAGTCACACCTACGGGCAATTTAGAGTCTCCAATTTATGCATGTTTTTGGGATGTGGGAGGAGACCGGAGTGCCCGGAGAAAACCCACGCAGACACGGGGAGAACATACAAACACCACACAGTCGGGGCCGGGGATTGAACCCGGGTCCTCAGAACTGTGAGGCTGACGCTCTAACCAGTCGGCCACCGTGCCGCCGTACCCCTCATTTCCCTCCTGATAATACCCCATTGAGCATCAATGGGGTTTCGATCCGGCGAGTTGGCTGGCCAGCCAAGCACTGTGAAGGCATTGGCATCAAACCAGGTTTTGGTGCTTCTGGCGGTATGGTCAGGGGCCAGGTCCTGCTGGAAGATTAAATCTGCATCTCCATACATATCCTCTTAAACATTCTGGTAGACTGTTGCGGTGACCTTGGATTTCAGAAAGCAGAGTTTACCAACAGCTGCACTGGACATTGCACCTCAAATCATGACTGACTGTGGATATTTGACACTGGACCTCAAGCAGCTTGGGTTCTGTTCTTCACCTGTCGTCCTCAAAACCCTTGGACCTTGATTCCCGAATGAAAGGCACACTTTACTTTCATCGGAAAAGAAAACCTTGGACCACTGGCCGACAGTCCGGTCCTCCTTCTCCTTAGCCCAGTTGAGACGCTTCCTACGTTGGCTCAAGCTCAGAAGTGGCTTGACCCGAGAAACCCGACAGTTGCCGCCCATCTCCCGGATGCGTCTAAATGTGGTGTTTTTTTGAAGCTGTGACTCATTCCACTCTTTCTGGATCTCTGCTTGATTCTTGAATCTCCTCTGTTTGATAATCCCCTGAAGCCCACGGTCATCTCTTTTGCTGATGCATCTTCTACTGACACATTTTGTCCTTCCACTAGACTTTCCATTGATATGCTTGGACACAGCCCGTTGTGAACAGCCAGCCTCCTTAGCTATGAACGTTTGTGGCTTACCCATCCTATGGAGGGTATCAATGATGGTCTTCTAGAAAGTTGTCAAGTCTGCAGTCTTCCTCATATTGAACCCAAATGAGACAATTTAACCAAACTGAAGCAATTTAATTACAGCTGGGGAAATGTGCAGGTGCTTTGAATTTAGGAGATGATTAGTGTGTGACACTCAGTTTAAAACATTTATGACCTGCAAAATTTGGGCTGATTTCTTCAAAAGATTCAAATTGTTTGAATTCCTGATTTTGTGGGATTTATGAGCTGGAAGCTCAAATTAGTAAAAAATAAACAAATAAATCCTTGAAATTGTTTAAATTGTGGACCCTGAATCTATCATCTATGAAGGTTTAACTTTTTGAATGGAATTACAGAAATAAATAAACTTCCAGGATGTTCTAATTTTTAGGAAAGGGTCTGTAGCTACCTAGCAAGCTACTTCACCAGGTGAGGATGAACTGGTTGAAAGCGTGTCCATGAGTGCTGGGTAGAGTACCTGCTGTATGACTGGAGCCTGCACTGAACCAGGTTGCATCTGTTGCTGCAGGAGGATGGACTGCGATGGCTGCTGGATGATGTACTGAGCCCCGTTGGGTGCACGCAAAACTTGCACAAACTGACCTGAAGAACCACAATTCCTCAAGACTGTTGTATGATTCATGATGCAGCCCATACGAATCAGCTTAGTATGACTCTACAGAGGCTTTTACGTTAATGAAAACAACGTGATGTGTGGGCCTTACCTGAGCTGGTGATGAGCTGTGGGTACGGTGTGACGCCCGTTGGCAGAGCAAGAGCGGCTTGTGTAGCTGCTGCACTCTATTGGAAGAATACAGCATGCATATAATCCAGTTAGGTGCAACCGCACAGATCTTAATTTGACAAACGAGGATGGCAGACATGAGGCGTGTCGAGATCCATTTTAATCTCAAATTTGCAAGAACAATAATAAAAACTAGGGCCAGACTGATGGATTTTTTTTAGGCCTATGCTGATTTTTGGCAGAATAAAATTATGATAACCCATTATTCAGGTATTTAATTAAAAAAATATATAATAATAATAATAATAATAATAATAATAATAATAATAGAGGCAGATCATTGGACTCCTTTAGTATTTAACAAAAAAAATCTGCAGTTAATTTTTATTAATATTTAAATGTCATTCGTCTTATTAAAAAAATGGGCAAAAACAAACAATAACAACAATTGTTGTACACACACACACACACACACATACATATATATATATATATATATATATATACATATATACACACATATACATATATATATATATATATATATATATATATATATATATATATATATATAACAAATAAAAAAACAAACAGCCAATTTTTGCAGATTTCGAAACGGCTAATATTGGCCGGCTTATTAATCAGTCAGGCCCTACTAAAAACAATGCAACAAAGCAACGCGCTTCTCTTTACTGTGTGTGCTTTCACCTATGCCAAAAATGCAAAAACACAAGTACATAGTTATAGGTACATACAACTTTCGGAATGTAAACAAGTTTAGCCGGCATACAACTTTCGCAATGCAAACAAGTTTAGCCAGCTGTTCACCTACTTTGCACAGGCACAGTGAAGAAATGAGGACACAGAGTAAGGTGTAATGTTTTGTTCTGACCAGTCACACAGACCAACGCAATACTTTTGCTCGTCATGTTAAACTTGTGTGTTTACTACTTGCCATCCCCGTTGTTGTCATATGCTGTAGAATCTTGGAATCTGGTACAATAACTTGCTGCTGGGGAGCTGCAGAGAGAATCACAGTGAAAAGACATCATCATCTAATACAATACATGTGACAAAGACATAATTTTAACTCATCGAGTAGAGACATTTGGTAATGCCGCATGTATTTGCCTTGAGATTTAAGGAAACAAAGTACTACTAATTCTATCAAACCAACCTTGCTGCTGTTGGGGAGGTAAGATGACTTGCTGGGCCTGTGCCGGCTGCGTCACCTGTTGGCCTTGTTGAACTTGCTGCTGCAATGGTTGTTGGTGCTGCTGCTGGTGTTGCTGCTGCTGTTGCGCGGCCTGCAAGGCTGCCTGCTCCTCAGTACGGAAGCCCTCCACTGCCTTGGACTGCAGCAGTTTGCTCTCCCATAGCTGAGATGTAAAAAAATTAAAAATAATTCAAAGTAATCATCCATCCATCCATTTTCTACCGATTAGCCGAGGTCAGGTCGCGGGGGCAGTAGCTTTAGCAGGGACGCCCAGACTTCCCTCTCCCCAGCCACTTCATCCAGCTCTTCCGGGGGGATCCCGAGGCGTTCCCAGGCCAGCTGAAAGACGTAGTCTCTCCAGCGTGTCCTGGGTCGTCCCGGGGTCTCCTCCCGGTGGGACGTGCCCAGAAACGCCGCCGGCTTCTCTGGGCCCGAGCTCATCTAAGATGGACTGATGCAAAGTGGAAAAGTATTCTGTGGTCCGACGAGTCCACATTTCAAATTGTTTTTGGAAATTGTGGACGTCGTGTCCTCCGGGCTGAAGAGGAAGAGAACCATCCGGACTGTTATGGGCGCAAAGTTCAAAAGCCAGCATCTGTGATGGTATGGGGCTGAGTTAGTGCCAGTGGCATGGGTAACTTACACATCTGTGAAGGCACCATTAATGCTGAAAGGTACATACAGGTTTTGGAGAAACATATGATGCCATCCAAGCAACGTCGTTTTCATGGACGCCCCTGCTTATTTCAGCAAGACATTGCCAAACGACATTCTGCACGTGTTACAACAGCGTGGCTTCGTAGTGAAAGAGTGGCCTACCTGTGAAGTCCAGACCTGTCTCCCATTGAAAATGTTTGCCGCATTATGAAGTGTAAAATACGACAAGGGAGACCCCAGACTGTTGAACAGCTGAAGCTGTACATCAAGCAAGAATGGGAAAGAATTCCACCTACAAAGCTTCAACAATTAGTGTCCTCAGTTCCCAAACGTTTATTGAATGTTAAAAGAAAAGGTGTTGTAACACAGTGGTAAACATGACCTTGTCCCAGCTTCTTTGAACGTGCTTCAGCCATAAAATTCTAAGTTAATGATGAATTGCAAAAAAAATATATATATATATATATCAGTTTGAACATTAAATATCTTGTCTTTGTAGTGTCTTCAATTAAATATAGGTTGAACATAATTTGCAAATCATTGTATTCTGTTTTTATTTTTGTTTAACACAACATCACATTTTCATTGGAATTGGGGTTGAATCCACAATGCATTTACCGTTTTCAGCTCCAGAAGCACCTGCTCATCCACGCCCTCATCCAGGAACAACTCTCGCACCTCATTGATCACATCCTCGATCACAGTCTTGTACAGTTTAGGCTACAAGGAAAACAAAACAAAATTACACACTCATCAACCACACCATTAGACTCTATGAAAGCCAATAGAAGTGATGTATTATAATGTTATCTCGACAAAGACCACAAGAAGTCCTCAGATTTCTGATGGAGCCAGTGGGATACAATTCTGCTTTCAGGTGACATTTGTGGATGAACCTAAAATGCACTATAACCTTTAATTTAAACTTTAATTTGATCTTTTCTAAACTCTTGTCCAGCTGTTCAATGTTTCAGTACTTTTTGCACAACTTGCTGTTCTCTAACAAGGAGCTGAATGGTAAATTCCCCAAAAGGTGTTTAATCCATGAAAATGATCAAAGACGCCCACTTCTATGCCTTTCTGTCACTCTTTGAGTCTCTCTGGATCCCTGTTGATGACACTCTTAAAGCATAGTAACCACTTCCATCGGAGAACATCCTGTTTGATCCTTCACAATGACAAGGTAATGTCGACCATTTGTTAGGCGTCGTCCTGATGTCAAAATGTGAACAGCATGAAGAGGATTTTTAAAATACCAATTAACTCTCTGCATGTTTACTTCCAGTCAGTATAGTGACAACATTGGAAAACACGTTAAAACTCTGAAGTTGTTGATACTAAACATAGTGGCACACCGCAGTGTTGGCTGGCGGAGCTATCCCTTCATCTTTGAAAAGTAATTTTTTTTAATGCCATTTTGACCTCGAAAAGTACTAGCACCGAGCTATTGAATATTATACCCATTACACAACTCCAAGTTATCATACAATTAAGGACAGAGGTTATTTTCAGTCCGATGACATCCCAGTAGCTCATAACATAGTAGCCGGGGTTACGTTGACTTTTTTTACTCTGATTGAAACCATTCCTATGGAAGATCTCAGGTCAGCTGTTTACATATGATCTATCTATTCTGATCTGGTGTTTACATGTGCCACTACATTTAATCAGAACAGCCATTTTAAAGACGTGTGACATGCGCAGATCAATGTAAGAATTACGGGATTTATAAAGATGGAGCTCAGTCATTACTTAGCACAGTAGTTGCAATTGTTTTTACACTTTTATTAATGCAACAGCTTAATAGAAACACGTTACAAGTAGTTAAAAGAAGCTCTCTGTTGCAGACCAGCTGTGTTTGGAACATGCCTTATTTTCAAGTGTGTAATGATGACATCACAGCACATTTACGTCAAGACAGAGCATGCGCAGACAGAACACATCGTGACGAGTCTGAAATAACTTTTGATCGGTTTTGGGAAAGGTATATTCTACCCCTGTGAAACCAAGTTAAATTCAATTCGGTTTGTTCGGACTAAGGTGCTTATTTGGAGCGTGTTTAACCGATTCTAATCGGAATAAAAGGCTCCATGTAAACCTGGCTATTGACAGCTGAAAATGTTATGACCTTTCCAGCAGAAATCCTTCAATTGTTGCCGTGCATATAGACCATTCTAATTGAACCAAATAAAATTATTGATCGATTATTGGATCCAACACCTATTTGTGTTAATTTTGTCTTCAGCTCCTTGTTAGACTACAGCAAGTTATGCAAGAAGTACTGGAACATTGAACATTTGGAAATTTAAGAGCTTGGAAAATGTCAAATTAAAGTTCACTTGCAAATGTTACCACTGAGCATTTTAGGATCATAAGTATCACTCGAAAGTCAAACAAATAAAGCGACAAAGAATGATATTCCCCAGTGCATTAAATTGATGAATATGCACTCTGTGACTGGTTCCACCCACAACTCAATGAAATCGCTACAATCAGCTATAAATAACACGCAAAATATATTACCAGGGTCTTTGTAATACGTTCGTTTAAGATTATCCAGGGATTTGGACACTAAGCCCCGTGCTTGGGACGGCAATCTTTCGCGGACAAAGCCTGTGAAATTGCCACATTCAACCTGGAAAATAGAACGGAGTCAAACAGAAGCGACACCCCCCAAAAAAAACCTAACATCGCGCGGCATTGCCGCGACTTCCACGACACGGAAACCCGGAGCTGTCCTTCCCTCCCCCTCGGCCCGGGTTGCTCCTCCACTATTTAAAGGTTTATAAGATGAGTCGGTGACGTAACGTGGAGTAGCACCTTCCCATCCCGGCCAGTCTATATAGAGAGCCAATATGGCGGTATAAAACCAGACAGCAGCGAGGGAGGAGGGCCAGACGCGGAGAGAGAGAGGCCAGACGTGGAAGCCATTTTATGGAGCAGCAGCTCGACAGCCTCGCACATTCCACACTTTTAAAAATGTGCCTCGTCTCTAAACTGTCGTGTAGCTGGGCATTTTGGACAAGGCACTGTAGAATTATCGAAGGAATGATGACTATTTGCTTTTTAAAATGGATTGGACGTGTTTTTTTTTTGGGGGGGGGCAGCTTTGTTGCCTTCAAGTCGTGGAATGGTGGACGATGATGATGATGATGATGATGCAGCACAGGGAACGTTGCCCTCGCGACTTCCACCTACTTTATTTCATCACAAACAAACTATTGGTTCGCGGTGTTTATTCAAGGTGCTTTGCGTACATATAAGGTCTAAAATGAAGCACGTTAACTCGGCCGTTTCCCCTTTTGGTCACTGCTTAGCACGGGCTGACATAAAAATGTCACTCGACTACACTCAACGATATGCGAAGACAATGTGGGCGAATTCATTCTATTAAAACATAAAAAAATAAAATAAAAATAAAAAACTGACACTGAAAATGTCAACGGATGAGATGCAACAGAACAAGAGCCAAACATGTCACAACTATTCAAATTTGAGTCGGTAACTTGGTTTTTTTTTTGGGTGGCAACACACATTTCCTAACCTATATTCAATAAAGTTTGATTTTTAAAAAAAAAAATGATTCAAACGTCCAATTGATTGAAGCTAGTTTAATTTTCTTTGATCTGATGCTGGAGTGTGTGCAACGGATAAATAAATGTGATCCGATTAAGGAAAGAAAAACGTGTTCAACAGTTCTCAGTTAACTTTACCCCCATTTCCCCCGTTGACAATCCTTGAGATTGATCCTTACCACTGGGTTCGAGTTAGCCGAGCTCGCCATTATACGCGTAGTGTAAAAACCACACGGAAATGGACGAGAAATAAAGAGCCAAAAATGACCAAAAAAACCTGTTAAAACAACTGGGAACGGTATTCTAAAACAGCCGGCATTACTTTTGTAAATAAAACAGCTTTATCGGTCTTATTTACAATCCCGGGCTGCGAATCCCCAGCCGTCCACCGTCCCTCGTTGTTCTGCTTTATATACTGAGCGAAGGAGCTGCGAGTGCGCGAGACATAGGTCAGGGTCAAGCCGTCAATATCGCGAGATTTCAAGCGGAAATGACATGGCATCGAAGAGCATGCTGGTAAAAGTAGTTTAAATTAAGCATTCACGCTGCGACAGTTTTACTCTGCTAAAGCACCTCGGATTCCAATACATACTAATTTTATGCTTTGCTTGAAAAATAACTTTGTAATTAGATGAAGTATTGTGGCAGACAAAATAGGAAATTAATTTCGACTGATGTTGTAAAGTTATGGATGCAATTAGACAGGATATAAAGTAGTTATGTAATGCTGGTTCTCAGAAAACGTTATGGTCATCTCATAATTTATTGATGTATTTTTGCATGATCCGAATAGCTGTAACAAGTACATGTAATTTAATGACTGTGTAGCTCAGTGGGCCAGCAACTCAAGTTTATTTAAATGGCCCTTTATAGCCTCAATCATAAAAGAGTCAACGGGCTTCACAGGCCCGCAGTTCACAGAAATCAACAACAGTCCCTGTTCTAGATAACAGGAATCGCAGATGGATGGATCCCCCTTCCAGGATCGCGAGGCTGCAATGCAATGCCGAGTGGGCAACATATATCACGTAATATAATGCTCCAAAATGCTTGTTAAAACAGCATGAGAGTCAATTAAATGACATGAAATGACGCAAACAGATGCTTATGGGGAGGTGGTCCTCCTCTCAATTTGTCCTGGTCGGTCAAAGCAGAATCCTAACAGCAAAGCCCCACTATGCTCATTGCCACCTAGCTCCCCCTTTTCGAGAGGAAGAGAAGTAGGGGGGGGTGAAACGGCAGTAAAACAGGCCTAAATCCAGATGTCAGTGGGTAAGGCAGGGCGATAAACTCATTGCATACTATGTGCGGTTTAATCAAATGAAAGACTTCTTCTTATCTCTTGGAGTCATCTAAAGACCAGCATGTTGCGAGCGTAGATCTCAGGTATCACTTAGTCGGCAAGATAGGCAGTTGCGAGCCCTGTAATACCTTATGAGTAAGTCACGAAAGTTTAAAAACCCATCTCAGGTGGAGTGGGAGCCAGTGGCAAGGCCTTCTCTGCTGGCCTGAACAAAAACTATCAGAAGCACTTATCTACATTTCAAAGCTGAATTTGAATATTGTTCCTTGAAATCTTAGAGATTTCTTCTCCAACAGTTTCTCCTCTTCATTTTGGAGCGATACACTTGGCTGCACTGCCGCAAGTACATCAATGTGGACGTTCGAGTTTTCTTGTCCAATCAGATTTCAGCCTCTTTGCCTGTTCCGTTGTAGTATGTTTTATTTATTTATTTAGGTATCATTTTTTTTATTTATTTTGCTTTTATGTGCAATACATTTTGGGTGCATCATCACTAATATATATATATATATATATTTCCCAAGTGTTTTTTGAGGTGGAAAAAAAAAAAACCCAATAATGAGTATTGTTTCGTATTTATCGCCAAGAATTCTTTTTCTTACAAATACTCCTTCCACTTGCAATTTTGTGCAGTGACATTTGACTACCACAAGAGGTTGCTCACACTCCATGTTACCTGTCTCAAGCGTGACCCTCAAACTCGCGGTCTTTATGAGCGCTCAAAAACACGCAATCCACAGTCCAATCACTTTAGAACGCAAACTGTTTTCCCACACACGACCAAGGGGAGGTGTGAGCCTTGTCCTCTGCATTTAATCAAATATGGACTTGTCCTGATCACCGATGGGATCGCTCGCACAAACGCCGAAGCTTTGCAATAAATGACAACTGGCGAGGAAGCAGCTCTGCTTCCGTCTCCATGGAAACTTGCCTCACTGGTCATGGTGTGGCTATGGATGATATATCCCAGAGACATACAACTCAGTCTGCATCCGCTGCTCTTTCGCAATTCAATAGACAAGGCGTTCATATGAAAGGTTAGAATAAAGTTGTGCATAATTGTATGTTGAAGTATTCACACAATAAACCATTGGTGCACTCCAGCAGACACATACACCAAGTGTAGTTAAGATATTAACCGAGAATGTGTGTAACTTTACACACAGACACACGCACACGCACACAAAAAGTTGTACACTGCACATTTGAGAACGTGCATACTCATTTATTTGCGACGTCCAATATTTTGCTCAAAAATAAAAACGATTATCTTGGAATCTCATCTGTCGTTCCCAAAGTGAGACGTGATTAAATAGAACGCAGTTTAGTGCAAACCAATTGAGTCCCACTCTGAGTAACTGATGATGCCTTCTAAACATCTTGTGAATGCCCCACCCCCGCCCCATCTTGCTTTAGTTGCATAGCAACAGCGAAACTGCAAGCTCCAATTGTGTTGATGGTGGGAGCGTGCCGCACACACTGAGGCGCTGAGTGGAGATGAAGCCCATCTCAGCTTCAATTATGAATGGACTTTCACCGCCACATGGCACCCCCCTCTGCCCCCTTCAGATTGATAGGGCGTTGACCAACAGTTTGGTAACCTTTTGCTCCTTTGCCTAAAGGGAGAGCTAAGTTTGATCTTTAATCATACAGATTGCACTAACATGATTAGAGGAGGTAAATGAATAATTAACCGTCAGAGGAGGCAGTTATGATAAGACCCTTGTTGATGGGTAAGCGTGAGGTTAATGATTTGGGGTCAGCCTTGAGTAGAAAATGAAAACCCCTCCACTTTCACTCAGCAATGCATGTGGCCAATGTTGCACTGTGAAATTAATGGCAATAAAAATATATGTTGTCAATGGGGCAGAACATTGACCGAGTGATTAGCATATCTGCCTCGCAGTTTTGTGGTCATGGGTTTGAATCTTGCGTCCAGCCTTCCTATATGGAGTATACATATACTCTCCCTTGATTTTGGTGGGGTTTGTCCTCCCACATTCCAAAACACATGCATCTTTGCACTTTCTTTACATTAGAAATATCTCACTGCACACCACTGGGCAAACAATGTCACAGAAAGTACTCTGTGCTGGAATAATAACGATCTCGTCCTAATTTACTTTAATCTGGGCCTGTTTTGTTGAACACTAACTAGGCTATTGTTCTGTTGTGAAAACGGAAATACCTTCTGCCATCTAGTGGAAGTGGATTTAATTGTTCTTCTCGTCACTGAAGGTCAATGGCATACGGTACACTCCTAAGAATTTCACTGTAAAAAAAAGCAAAGAAACGTGTAACTTACTGGCAACGGGGCCGCCAGTAATTCACAGTTATTCTTCAGTGCATTTATGTAATTTGATTTTAACAGTACATTTCCATATTTTGGATGAAAGCGTTGTCACCACGATTTAACAGTACATCGACCATGATGTAGTTAACGGGATGCTTCTGTATAATAGATTGCAGTTGAACAGTACCTCAACAGTCATTTATTTTAACAGTATTTCGCGTATTTTGGATTCGAGTAGACAATAGTAGGATAACTGGGTTATGGTCATTTTACAGTCTATGCCCAGTATGTTACTGGTTTTGTCATGAACACAAGCACACAAAATCTTCCTCGAGCAGTTAATTTCAACCCATCACAGCAAATACACTGGAGTGGGGGGGCTGGTTGAGCACCCAAGGTATCGGTGTGCTGCTCAAGGAGACCACAGCTGTGGGTCTCCGGCTCTGTCAAGATGATGTTCTTGTTGTTGTTGCCCACTGTCCTCTGGCGGTCAATGACTTGAGCCGGGGTCCTCCCGGTGGCAGGCAATGAGCTTAACCACTTGGCCACAGCTGCCTATGTGCAAAAGCTTCTGTGTTTGCTTTAAAGTCCTCAAAATACTACGATTTAAAACCTTACATTATTCTGGATGGCATATCAACCTGGAACCAGTCATATTCATCATGACAGCCAGTTAATGTCCTGTTAGATTGGGATCCTTCTGGTTCAAATCACATTGACGCTTTGCTGTCCAAAGTCAAGAGAGTCCATCCCGTCCATTTTCAACACCGCTTATCCTGTTTAGGGTCGCGGGTCAAGAGAGTCATTTCTTCTCATTCAAAAATGAGTAGCATGCGAAGTTTGACTAAATAGGAAGCATTGCCTTCAAAATTTAAAGGCAAGCCCTATTGGACGTGAAGGGATGATGGTGCTACTTCTCTTAGTTAGGAGAACGACTATGTATGGTGATTGTGGCTCAGTTGCTGACCCAACAGGTAGCAGTTCAAATCCTGCCATTGAAGAAGCCTTGGACAAGAGACTGAATATAATAACTTCCCTTCAAGATGGCGTTCCAAATGAGAAACTGGTATCAATTGCCTTACTTGGGTAAACAAAGATATCCATGTATATTATATGCATAAACACTATTTATAGTAAATAAATCCTTCTTTTTTGGCCCAATTAAGAGAATATTTTTGGGGTACACCTAATGAGGTCTCGTGGCATACTGGTTGGGAATCACTGGACTATAGAAAATGGATGGATGGATGGATACTAAAAATGATTAGAAAACAATGTTTGTTACATTACTGCCATCTACAGTTTTGAAAGTGCTTTGAATGGCGTCGACTATGAGAGTAATACTTCATCATAACTGAAGTAAGAGATTTTAGGCTCATGTTGAGATGTCACTACACGCAATTTGAAAGTGATTCAAATGAAACTGTGACAGGAGGATGGATGATGAGGTAGCCGTGGTGAAATGTTGCGACTTTCCGTTGGCCCCATCAGGGGTTGCACAGCAAGTCATATCACGGGAAAACAATTTCAAATCCTTCTTTTTTTCAATCGTGTTTTCCCAAATTAGGGTCAAGTGAGCGAGAGTCTATCCCAGTTGACTTCGGGCAATAGGTGGGGTTTACCTTGGACTGCTTGCCAGTCCATCGCAAGCACTTTTTTTTTTTTTTAGCTAATAACGGTACATTATATTTAGTATTTGTGCTTATCCTAAAAGAACAGCGCAAACTAATCCTCTGCAACTTGGATTTTTTTTATTTTTTATTATTGCAACCAACTGGAAGACAATACATCACATAAACATCATTGCAGTTTCTCAGAAAATGGAAAAAAAATAAAACAACATTTATATATATTTTTTTGCCACAGTATTGGACAACGTTGATATTTACATGTAGTGATGAAACAGGTCTGTAACTCATTCTTTGGCAATATGATTGCACAATAAGGAGGAGGATAAGGAGAGAGTTGAACATTTACTGAAAAACCAACACACCTGGGTGTACTCTGCGTCACGTCTCGCGGATCAATAACAGTTTTGCGTTTTTGACATCACTAACCTATGGCTTTCCAATACTCAGCTTAGACAGTCGCCAAATAGAACGGCAGTATTGTAAACTATTTTGCTCGAGAGAGAGAGAGAGAGAGTGAGAGAGAGAGAGAGAGAGAGAGAGAGAGCAGAAAAAACAGAAAAAGAAATTGGCGACTTTTAATTTTCTAGCATTTTACTTGGCAGCTTTGAAAACAATACTTGTTAAGGGTCTTTTCAGGCAGTGAAGTAAACTATTTGCTTTCAACGTGTTGGAGGTTCTTGAATGCAAATGAGCGAGACAGAGGAAGTATTGTCATTATTATATATTTTTTAAAGCCACATATTTTGACATGCCTCTTACCAAACCAACATGATATTTGTCAGCACATGAGTGGGTTGTTTCTTTAAATACAGCAGAGGGCCTGACCTCACACAGATACCGCACAAGAGAGACAGGTGGCACATAACAAGACACTGACTGACTGTCTCCTTTTAGCCTTTTTTGATGTCAGCATGGATACCATACAAAATGCAAAAAAGCCAGCGATGCATGCTACAGGTGGCAAAAAGGATTTCACCAGTGTGGATGGGACATGCATACGTTCGGCTACTTGGCTCACTGCTCGGGTGCACATTTGTACTGTAGCTTCCAAGCAAATAAAGCGGCGTTGGAAGCCAAACCACACACGGTGGCGCAATATCAAAATCACTTCAGAATGAAAGAACGTCTTTGCTCATGCCTGCTTTGGGAATTTCCAATTAAGTCGTTCTTTCATTCACAGCTGGAAGAGATAACCTTAACACCTTGAAAGTGAGCGGAATTAGCTTACCTTTAGCAACGTATACAGTAGATTTAAAAAACATTGAGCTGCTTTATACTGAGTGAAAACTTGAATCTACAACTGCAAATCAATATTTCAATTAAGGATGGGCATAATAATTGACTCACTGATCATTTTGTACTCCGGTTTATGGTGTCTTAAAACAACTGAAGCATATTGGAGCGCACTACATACTGTAGTGACAACTTGCACCGCAAACACACAAATCTTACATTTTGCCCCTAAAATAAGTGAAACGAAATCTGCCAGTTGAACTAGTATAAATTGAAGGCATAAGATTCTAGAAATAAAATCTGGAATCTTAAAACAAGTGTTTTTGTACTTCTAAGAATTAAAAGAAAAGTCAAAACTGTCCTAAAATAAGTACAGTAAAAGATTATTTCACTTGAAATAACTGAAATTCACTCGGTAGGATTTGCATCTTTGCAGTGTCCAGAGGCGCTGTCGATTCAGTCTCAGTCTTCCCCCGTTTGGTCTGAGAAACTCTGTAAAATGCCCATCCCTATTTTTAACCGCACGTACGGTTAAGCCTAAAACTATTCATACTTTGGTCAAACTTTGAAAATTTGGTTTGGTGATTGGCTTGTGTGCCTTCTGTCTTGAAAAAGAGAACAACTTTGAGAAGCTCGGCAGAGTGATGTTAAAGAATGACAGCTGCTGATTTTGATCATTTGACATATCCTTGATTTCATCAGATACATTTGAGAAAACAATTTCATGCACCATTGTCAAGGACCCTGGTTGCATAATCGAGAGCACCCTAATCACTTTAATCGTTGATTGAAAACACAAAGGGTATGCCTGTATTGAGAAAAACATGGCCAAGGCATGAATACCTGTGGGTTTAACTGTGCATCTTTGTGCACAGTACATCTATACCACTGAGTGCATTCCTACTGTAGTTCTCTTTAATACCGCTCTCTCCAAACAGCCTTTGTATCTGAACATATGAGGTTCTTTAAGGACACTGACAACATGTCCATCTGTTTGGTACATTTACACTGAACAATGCTGATGGAAACAATACGCACGCACTCACACGCACACACAGGAGGGTAAAGAACAAAAACAAAACAATACTGTTATGTTAAAGAAAAATGTCTGTCACGTCTTGAGAGGTACTGAGGGCAGGCAGGCACAATGTTAAACTGTGTGTTCCTGGACACGCACGCACACACACACACACACACACACACAAACACACACCACAGATGTGTTGTGGAATAACACAGGGGTTAACACTGATCACCTAAAGTCCTAAACCACCGCGTGAGCAGAAGAAGACAAGAAGCCCACCACTAAGAGCCGGAACCAACGTTTCGAGGTGGCACCCTCGGGCCGCTAGCTACAGAGTTATGTCCCCACGTTGCTCCCTGAAGGTGTGTCTTTGAAAACCTGCTCAAGAACCCAAAAAGGATTCAAATATACGCAGGAGGATAAAACAAAAGAAGATCCAATAAATTCACGGGTATAAGAATTGGCGCAAAACAAATGTTTTTCTTTCCTCTAGGATCAAGGTTTATATGAAAATAAGTCATGCTTCATGCTAAATACATCGTTTATCTTACATGTTCTTTGAATAAAAAAGATTTGCTTTTTATCTTATTTACAAGCACCCATGCAATATAACTGAGAAAGTCCTGCAGGTCAAATTGCTTCAATTAAGAAAAGAAAAAAGAAAACAAAACAAAAAAAAAAAAATAATAATAATCTAACTTTTTACAGAGTTGCCTGCGCGGGACAAATTGCTTATATCTTTATGAGGGTAGAGTGAGGAGGAAACAGACACAAACATAACCCCTAAGACAGTTTGTGTATGTAGTTCTTGGACATTGCCAAATGAATACGGTAGCCACGGGAAGCTACAATGTCTTTTCCAGGCGTCTCGAGACAGGAAGTACTGGGTAAAGTTTCAGGGACGCTTACATGATGCAACAACAACAACAAAATGAAGGAGATATTGCCTCACACCCGGCACACTATCCATCTCGAAACATGAGATTTTTTTTTCTTCCATATTTTAATATATCTATTCTTAAATACTATGAGTGCTCTTGAAATAAACCATGTTGCTTTACTATAAGTGGCGTAAAATAATATCAAGTGCATGAGTATATATCACATTGGGTTTTACAATTATTTTGACACTTAAGGTCGTTCTCGTCAAGCTTAACTACCGTTGCCTTCGGGTGTTTTTTTCTTTTCTTTCCATTTTGAAGTCTATTTTTTTGTCAGCTGTCATATTGGCTACATGAAGCAACCTGGTCACTTCTCTTTGGCACAGTCTCACATTTGTGCTCGTGGATGTAAGGAGAGTGATGCTAGTGAGGGGCTGACACCCAACACACACTGACCCCCCACCCCCTCCCTTCGCCCGAGTCTGGTAGGCTCTGCCGCCTTTGCTGGCATCACTGCAAGATTGCTACAGGTTACGCACGCGAACAAACAAATACGCAAGACAAACAGCCATTTTCTTTCCTTGTACTGATTCACTTTTGCCCACTTGTTCAAACAAATGCTTTACTATGGCTTTCATCCCCTTTGAAACAACAAAAACAACAAAAGACATATGAGAAGTACCCATTAGTGTTGCTGAACATGTAGGAAAACATAGATTTTTGATATTGCCACAAATAAGTAGGATTCACCTAATGCCCTGCAGATAGATAGAGGGAGATGAGAAGTGTCCGTAGAGACTAAACATGTTACCTGTTGATCTATTTGTGTGTTGTACAGTGTGTATGTGTCGGCGTGCTAACGTGTTAATGTGTTGGCGTGATTATGTACTATGTGTCTTTTAGTTTCTCAGGGCCTCTTTCTGCTCCTTCTGGCCCTTGGCGGTGCGGTTTGTGATGTTGTTGAGGCAGGCTCGGACGCCGGCCAAGTGGAGCAGCGACCCCGCCGCCTCCTTCATCTCCTCGTCGTCGCTCTCCGGCGGCTTCTCCACTGCGCGCCGCTTCTTCAGCGGCAGCGTGTCGCTAATGCCCCTCGCTCGGTTTTTGGTCCACGCAAAGCTGCTTCCCGCCAGAGTCCCGGGTCCTGCCCCCAAGCTACGTCTCTGTGCGCGCAGGGGTTGCTGGGAAAGGTAAGTCGCGGCGGCGGTCGTGACGTGGGGATCCAGCGGGATCTCCCGGGGCTCGGGTTTGATGTCGGATTGGATTTCCACGGCGATGATGTCGTCGTCGTCCGTCGGAGACGAAGGGGCCGTGGCCTGGGGGGATTTGGCGGTGCTGTAATTGTGGTCTTCCTGAAGGTCCTCGCCGCAGGGCGGAGGAGAGTAGCAGGAAGGGCTGTCCTGGCCTCGTTTCAGATAGTCTCCTATGGATGATCTGTGGGAAACAAGAGCATAGAAACGGACGCATATTCTTACTTCTTTTTCTGTACAGTGAACCCCCACATATGGGTGGTTTGGTATTTCTTTCTTTCTTTTTTTTTTTTTATCTACCCTCACCTCACCCATTTGCTGGCTTTGTGTTCAGACCAAAGCCCTGTCTCATCTATCAGCATTGCATTGGCATTTCGGCGCCAAGGAACTATGTTAAAGTGAGCTGAGACGCTTCATGTAAGACTTGAAAATTTAAGATAGAGGACTTTATGGTGGCAGTGAACTCAGCTCACTTCACGATAAGCCGAAGTTTGGCAGATACAAAAATAGGCTTAAGCTGTTCAATGTATTCCCCAGTTAAAGTCTACTGTCAAACTAAATGTCGTGTATTTAAAACAACCACATAACTTTGCCATCAGTCTGCTGGCTTAATGCTAACACATAATGGTAAATGCCATAGATGGACTAACAAATGGAATCTTTGTGATGTTATTATGCAGCAACACATGTAGAAACACAACATAACAATACTCACAGCCAATTATTCTTTATTCTTGTGAAAAATGACTGATTATTGCAGATAACTGAGTCACTTACAGTAGTGGTGAAACTATTGTTTGTTTGTTTGGATGACTGTATTTTACTGCTGGTCGGTGGCCAAGTCACGCACACTAGGAGCCGCAATGAATGAATCATGATGCACAAAGAAATGTAATTATGATACTAGTATGTGTTTTACTGAAGTAAAATATCATCAATATCATATCATCCTTCTTAAAGAACACATTGGAAACATATTTGTTTTTTTGGGGGGGAGGGGGCTGGATCAATGGTGAAAGATGATTTTAGATACGAGTGTCTTTGAGTGTCGGAAGGAATTGAACTTGTATCTCAAGGCACCACTGTACTTGCGGATATTCTTGATTCACAGCAGGCCTCAGCTCATTCACGGGGGAACACCGAACCGAACGCTCCAGAGAACCTCCTCCATTGGCTTTGCATTCATCAAGTGACCATCACTCTCAGTCACCTAGGTTCTAATTTGCGTATCGTTCTGGTCAAAATTGAACAGTTCAAATCAGGAATAAAATAAGGCAGTTTATTTGCAGTCCATTCTGAAAAAAACAGCATATCATTTCTCAACTAATTTGGGTTGTGGGTGAGTTATAGCCTATCCAAGCTGCCTTTGGCCAAGAGGCGGACCACACCCTGGACTGGTTGCCAATCGCAGGGTACATCTAAGACTGCCAACCACTCACATCAGTGCATGGGAACTGAATCCACACTGCCTGTAGGTGAGCAAACCACTACACTGTCAGTGTCTCAGTGATTATTGTATGGTCATCAATATAGTATATTGGATGAAAACCACATAAGATACATCACTATCTATGTAACTATAGAAGTTTTTTTTCTTTTGCACATGAAGCATACAAAAATGAAAGCAATTAAATCATTTAATACAACAAGATACCTTTCTCTCACATTAGTTGTATCGTACCATTCTGACCAAATACTTTTGATGAAATCTTTGATGAAATAAAACTAAAAATTCCCATTATATTAAACAGTGAAAGTGAAACTCTTTAGTGGTGCAAATGCACTTACCGGTACTTTGATATTTGGTGGCGTTAGTATCAAAGCTGCATCAGAACAGTTTGAGGATTTTATTTTATTTGTTTAATATACTAGATGTTTTTTTTCACGAATACAGTTTTATTTTTTTATTTTTATGTTTTGTCATTTATTTAAAAAAAATTAAAATATATATTTAAAAAAAACTATACAGTTTCACAAGATTGTGGAGCAAGTTGAAAATTAATACTGTACATTGAAGTGACACATATTTTCATGAGAAAGGTGTATCAGGTATTACATTTATTTCTTTTTGTATCAGTTTTGTAATTAAATCATAGATCATAGATACAAGTAGTATTAAAAAATAAATATATATATATTTTTAATACTTTTCCCTTGTAAATTTGCATAGATACTGGTTAATAATTTTCTCACAATTGCTGTATCCTTATTGTTGTATCCTCATTCATTCGTCTATTCACCAGTCGCACGGTGAGCGACTGGTTAGCACATCTGCCTCACAGTTCTGCGGACCGGGGTTCAAATACCAGCCCCGCCTGCGTGGAGTTCGCGTGTTCTCACCGTGCCCGTGTGGGTTTTCTCCGGGCACTCCGGTTTCCTCCCTCATCCCCAAAACATGCATGGTTGGTTGATTGAAGACTCTAAATTGCCTGTAGGTGTGAATGTGAGTACGAATGGTTGTTTGTTTTTCTGTGCCCTGCGATTGGCTGGCGACCAATTCAGGGTGTAACCCACCTCTCGCCCGAAGATAGCTGGGACAGGCTCCAGCACGCCCGTGACCCTTGTGAGGATAAAGCGGTACAGAAAATGGATGAATGTCTTTTTCATTGACTTTATTGCAACTTATCTGTCAGTCTTACTCCTTAAAGAAGCACCGATGATAGCAAATGATACATCATACACATCACTGTGCCCTCTCTCTTGGACATTTCCGCCCTACAGAATAAGAGCGTTAGAATATTAATAAATTATGGAACACACATGCATTCTTTCAATGATCACATATTCGCTTCTACCTTTAGTGTCTGTTTAATTCACTATACAGTACAGGGCATCACATTCTTATTCTCTGGATATGCATGTTCAGGCATGCTCGAAATGTTTTCTGGACTCACCAAGCCAATAAATGTATTTGTTCGTGTGAATGTGGAACACTTACATAATCACTTGGGTAAAATGTTGGCAAGTGTTATGACCATGATCAGGATGACTAAATTATTGTGACGCACATTGTGTTTGTGTAAAACACATTTGCTGATCAAAACCTTTAGTACACTTGTATAATAACACTAAATGACACTGTCAGAGAGGTATTAATTTAACATGTTCAGTATCATGGTTGTAGACTTTGTGTGATGTAGAGCTTTTTTTTAAGTAATAATAATTATTATTTGGCCTCTCTCATGTAACTACATAGTATCTGCAATAGTAGCCGTGGCCCAATGGTTAAGATCATCACCTCCCACCGTGGGGGACCTAGGTTCAAGACCCCGACTGGACCATCCGCCAACATCCCCCCGGACTCACGACTGTGGTGTCCGTGAGCAAGACACTGATACCCCGAGATGCTCCCCGGGCGCTTCAGCTGCCCCCTGCTCCAGTGTGTTCCACTAACATGTGTATGTGTTCACTGTGATGGGTTAAATGCAGAGAACAAATTTCGTGTGCATGTGTGCATGTTCATGACATTAAAAGGTGATTCTATAGTAGAAATGACATGACCCAAGGACTATGGCTCATGATCCAGGTCCAGCTCCAGAATTGGGGATTTAAGTAAACTGTTTTTTACATGTACATTTGGGAAAACCTTCAATGCTAAACACAATTAGTTCTGTGATGCCAGTGGACTTTTGTTCAGTTGCCTAAAACATATTTCCCCATAGGAAATAATGTAAAGCGACTTAATTTGGCAGCACAGCACCCTAGTGCCTCACAGTTCTGAGGTTCTAGGTTTGAATCTTGTACGGCACCTCTTGGCCATAGTCAGCAGGGACAGGCTCAGGCTCACCCGCCACCACAATGAGGTCATGCTATAAAATGGCTAGATCCATGGATTAATATGTTCCAGACTCCAACTGTCACCATCATAAAACCTATGGTAAACTAAACCAAATGTGTTTTCAGAGCAGTATTGCCACATGGTGGCGTTTTATTGCTTTTGCTGTAATTAATAAGTGTCTCCCTGTGTGGATTCGGGAAGTAGAAAAAGAACACTTTGCCTCATCGGTATGTACTGTATAAGCGAAAAAGTGTACTCGAGGCTCACTCCAGGTTCCATGCTTATTACACAACAAGAAAACCATGCCACACTTTATTTTACAAAAAAAAAAAATCCAAAGGAAAAATCCAGAAAGTCAAACACTTGTGGAGTTAATCCTTAATCTCACAAGATTTTCTGACATGTTGCGTGAGCTCACGCAATCATTTTCTTTGATTACTGGGGCATATTTTGGAAAACGCTGGGTGAACGCCATTCGACTCAGATGGTTCCCCTGAAATTCACCGCATACAAGATGACACCTGCTGCTGCGAAGATATGACAACAATTCTATAGTTTTGTGAGAATCTGCAGACCTGATCACTAATCTCACTGATGAGTTTCATGACATCATCTATCTTTGAGTGTTTCATACAGTTAACCATAGGCAAAAGTTCTCATATTTTTCGCTCGCTTTTAAGCGCAAGCAAAACTATATATGTATGTGAGAAGTGACAAGCACAGGATCATATGCAATGGCTCCTGATTGGCATTGAAGGAGATGACGCTACCTGCAGTAAAATGGGTATTGCACTCGTCGGTTTCTGAAATAAAACATATTCTAAAGGAGTTTTACGGAGAAGTTCTTTAGTTTTTCAGGGTTAGGAAATGCAACATTAAACGATGCCGTGATAAGCAGTCTGCTAGTAGGCGTGGCCCTATTTTGGTATAAATACAGCTAGTCGGCTTTTGCGTTTGAACTCCACAATTTTTGATGGCGCTTTTGTATTGTATATCAGTATTATGTGTCTGTCAAATGGAAATGTGTTATGCACTCAAACGCCCTGATTGGCACTAAATACTGTATAATGTCTACAGTCACAATAAGAAAATTGACCCACCTTATGGCCGAGGTTCTGCTCCCTACTGGGCTTACAGGAACAGGTCTTATCACAGGGAAGAGTGCCTGGCTCCTGACACGGGCGCCATTTTGAATCACACCATGGGGAACTACAAGACAAGACCAAGCACACAGACTCAGACAACAGAAACCCACACAAACACAAAATTACAGTAATATTCCAAATTAAATCTAGAGGATGGAGGGGGAATTCCGGCATGGTCGCAGAGTGGTTAGCACATCTGCCTCACAGTTCTGAAGCTGGAGGTTCGAATCGGGACTCCAGCCTTCCTGTGTGGAGTTTGCATGTTCTCATCCGTGCTTGCAGGTTTTCGCCTGGGTTTTCTCCCACATTCCAAAAATATGCTTCTCAGGTTAAGTGAAGACTAAATTGTCCTTAGGTGTGAATGTTAATTTGTCTATGTGCCCTGTGATTGTCTTGTAACCAGTTCATGGCGTACCCCGCCGCTCGCTCAATGTCAGTTGAGAAAGGGTTTAGCTCAGCCACGACCACAGTAAGGATAAACGGTATGGAAAATGAATGGATGGAAGGGGGAAAAAAAACAGCGGTAGTTTCTCAGACACATGATTAGATGGCGATAAGAGCTCGCAGCAGCTCAAGGAGACTCCGCCGACCATCTGAGGAGGCCAACGGGGTTCTATTGATGAGCACGGCAAGGTTAAATTGAGCAGGAAAGCGTCTTAAATGAGTTAAGGGCGATGATAAATCTAGCCCTTCCCACACATACAGGCTGTTGGAACTCAAGATGTGCAATTTTTAATTCAGTTAATGACATGTTTATTCTGCTCATGTCCTTTCTGTTTTTTTGGGTGCAAAAAAAAAGTTAAGGAAACAATAAAATGGAAAACGGATGTTTTTACACTATTCATACACCTCAAAGTTCAACATTTCATCAGACCATAAAACATTGCCTCACATTGCTATTGGGAGCAATGTTATTGAGATGATTAACATTTTAATTTAACTGGGCCGGAATGTTTTTCTTTGCATGGGAAAGGTGTTGCAAAAACAACCATGTGCATCGGCAAAAGAACAGCATACCCACAATGAATCATGGTGGTGACAGCATCATGCTTTGGGCTTGTTTCTCTTCAGCTGGAACTGAAGTCTTTCGTCAAGGTGAAGGAAGTAATGAACGGTTTCAAATACCAGTTAATTCGGGCATTGAACCTTTAGATATGTGCTAGGGAGCTAAAGCTGAAAATGAATTTCACCTTTCAGCATGATAATGAACCCCACTGTGCAGATAAACAGCAAAAAAAAAAAAAAAGAGCAAAACAAAAAAGGCTTTGGAATGATCCAGCCAGAGGCCAACTGAAAATCTGTGGAGTAACCTGTAGGAAACCATACTCAAAATATCCCTGCAATCTGAAATATTTGGTGCACTTTTTAAAGAGTGGGCAAATATTACCATGTCAAAATGCGTAATGTTAACAGACTGGAAAAAAGAAATATCATAGAATGCTGTCATTAAAGGAAAAAGTTGCTTAAACGTATCGTATTATGTTATGAACGTTCGCCTAGCGTCCCTCGCGTGAGTTTGATTGTGGAAGTATTTACACAGACTGAACGCGCAGTCGCTTCATTTGTGCCACATTTACAGTATAAGCTCCTCCCACCTCAGTCCTCTTCAGCGGGTCGTCGGACACGAGTGCGCTGTGAACTGCAACATGACAAGTCACCCTAGCTGGTTCCTGTGAGTTTTTTCTTCTTCCTAGTTTTACTCCCCTTTCCAGCCCCGCGACCCTCGCAGTTGGCGACTAAGCGCTTTGAGCGGCCACAGCGGCCAGCGGGACATCCCGCCCGGCAGGCTGGGCCTTTGCTCATCATTCTCAAAGCTGATTGGCTGTCACAACGCGATTTGTGGCTTGTAGTTCAAATGTTCCAATCCGAGCGAATAGGCGAACATGGCATTTCAACAACGGTAACAGGTGTTTACTTTCTATAACCACTGTAAAGAAAACAAAAATACAAACTGAAGAAGAGATTTTGTAATATTGTATGAACAGCTGTACAGGTACTACTTGTCTATGTCTGGTAAACACTCATGGATGGTGCACAGTGAAAAAAAAAATCCATTTAGTAAATAAAATCCATTTAGTTTAGATTTGATACAGTACATATAAGAAAGGGTGGGATTGTGTGTGTATGCGAAAAGTTCGCCCTTACAATAAATGAAAACCACTCCAGTCTCCAAATAGTAATTTAGCTAAGTAATGTTTTAATCAAATAAACGCCAAAGGCATATAACAAAGCCCACCTGGAATTTTTTATCTGATCAAAGAGTCAGGGGGATAGATCACTTGTCATCAAACTATTGTTTTGGACCCTCATGGGAGCCAAATATAGAAAGATTGTTAAAGTGGAAACTTCCTGCAAATGGGACAAACATTCGCCTTGCAGCAGCCCGACACCCCGGACCACCGCACAACCGGGATGATAGAATGGCTTTGGAACAAATCCCTGACAGTCCTCGAGTGACCCACAAAAGCTTGGATTCACAAACCTTTTGAAAATCTTTGTTGAGAGCTCAAGATCTTGCTTTACCAACACCGATGATCCAATGTGACGAGTTCTACACAATATTTATAGCTCTTACCCACTTAACATGGTATAGCACTGTATAAAAGAAAGAACATGACTGCGTGGACTCGTGCTTTAACGTGATCACCGTTTGAAGTAGCGTAAAACTAGTGTGTGGGAAAATCCAACACATAAAAACATAACTGGTATTGTCGTCCACAGTATGAATATACTGTAACATTAAATATACTAATTTTAACACACAATGAAATTTATGTGCGAAAACCAAAAACGGGCAACCAAGAATATTAAATATCTGGCTGGCGACGAGTCCTGGGTGTATTCTGTCTGTAGCCCAAAGTCAGCTGAGATAACCTCCAGCTCACATGTGACCCTATTCAGGATAAATGGCATCAGAAATGGATGATTGTGGAGAGGTGACACATGTGCCAAGCAAGATCTGAAAAAGAGTGCTGACGCAAGAATGTATTTTCACTTTGCAGTTACAATCCACTTGCATTGGGACCAAGTGTGGGAGTGACTGCCCACATCCAGCAGATGGAGCTACACCAACAGGGATGGCGTACAACAGTATGGCCTTGCACTTATGATTTCGCAGTCAATCAATAATCATCCATCCATCCATTTTCTGTACCACTTATCTTCACTAGGGTCGCGGGCGTGCCTATCCCAGCTATCTTCGGGAGGGAGGCGGGGTACACCCTGACCTGGTTGCCAGCCAATCGCAGGGCACATTGAAACAAACAACCATTCGTACTCACATTCACACCTATGGGCAATTTAGAGTGTTCAATTAACCTACCACGCATGTTTTTGGGATGTGGGTGGAAGCCGGAGTACCCGGCGAAAACCCACGCAGGCACGGGGAGAACATGCAAACTCTACACAGGCGAAGTCGGGAATTGAACCCCGCTGCTCAGAAATGTGAGGCAGATGTGCTAACCAGTTGTTCATCGTGCCACCTTCAATAATCAATGATGAAAAAAAAATATAAAACTTGCTCCAAACTATTCTTTTGCAACTGCAACATGTTTGCAATTCGAAAAACAATTAACTAGACAAAACAGAACTCTGAGACCAAATGCGATATAATCAAGCTGTAAAATCAACCTACTTGACTTGAATTGATTAAACAGGAGAGTCTCACTTTCCTGAGATTGCCGGTTATAAAGCAATTATGTCTCAGTCAAAGCGATATCGGCAATTTCCTACCTAGTGTTGAGAGCCCTGGCCAATATCACAACCACTGAAAACATTGAGGTTTTATGCATATGTGAAATACTGTATATGCATGTATTTTCTTGAAGAGAAGCAGAGAGTGTATTTGTATTTGTATTTGTAAATCACAGTCTTCCATGACTGAAATTTGGTAGCTTACCACACCACTTTCCTTAAACAGCTGTCATCTTCTTCTCACTCAGTTCCTATTTCAAAAACTACCTGCTGTTTGTGGTGTCTGCTGCCCAGGCTTGTTGAAAGCTGCTACCAACAGTGAGCCTCCACATCAATACAGCTTTGTTACCTTCACCAAGGGGGTTACTGCATGTTTTCATGGGTTTGTTTGTTGGTTTGTTTTTTGTGTGTAAATTTCAGTGTACAGTTTTTGATATATCAACCTCCTTTTTCAAAATGATGGATAGGTGATAGAGTGTTTAGCATCTCTGCCTCACAGTCAGGAAATCCAGGTTTTAATCTCCATTGGAACATTTCTGTGTGGCTTTTGCATGCTCTCTGTGTGGGTTTTCCAGCTTCCTCCCACATCTCCAAAACATACTTCTTAGGTTAAATGAAGACTTTAAATTGCCAGTAGGTGTGATGTGAGTGTGAATGGTTGTTGGTGTCTATACGTGCCCTGCGACTGACTGGCGACCAATGCCTCTTATTTAAAAGCCAGCAGGGATTGGCTCCAGATCAACCTACTGAGGACATGGTTGGATGTTCCCATTACATTTTGATCAGAATCCAAACTTTAATATCATCATTGCAATATCACAAATTCAACATTATAGTATATCCTCAAATGGTGACCTCGAAATAAAAAGCTTGTCTCAATGGGTCGCTGGGTGCATTGTCTAGTTGAACAAATAAATACAACTCCTGAAATAAAAGGCACATTTTTGCCTCTGACGAACACGTGTTACCACTAGATAACGCTACTACATTTCCACAAGGTGGTACTGTTTGGTTCAGTGGCTGATCGCAGATCAGCAAAGACAGTTAAAGTTACAGTTTGTGGAATTACATGTCCACGTTGGAATCGGATCTTATTGTGCATTTAGCAGCAATTTAAATTGAATGTAAATTATGCCATCTGACACGCCTTTATCACTGTCAAATCTCATTCAATCAGATTGTAATTTATTGATCTTGTGTAGTTTTGGACATACTTGACAAATAAAGATGATTGGGATTCTGATAGTGGAACCTCTGTTTTGGTTTGCCCTTGTTTTCCACACGATTCTGTTTTCGATGACTTTTCTCGTCAAAGTTTTTTTTTATACAGCCACAGCTGAAAATGGTCTGTACCAAACTCAAACTTTTCACCAAAAGGCCAAAGAAAGTTCCCAGTACCTTTTGATAAAGAAAATGAGAAAGGCCAAACGAGGATTAAAGACAACTCGCAGCAAAGTATGAAAATGGTGGATTTAGCCTTCTAAATAACCTCTCCTCCTTTCTCGCCCGTCTTTGCCATTTTACATACACCATCAAGGGTCTTCAATAAAGGTCAAATGGAAGTTTAATATTACATTCATTTAATGACCATTTAATTTATTATTTATATTTATTTGACATTGTTTTATATATGTTAAACTATAGTTATTCTCTATAAAATAACCAATTTGGTTAATATTTTTGGGCGTCTGGAACGGATTAATTGGATTTGCATTATTTCCTACAGGAAATATTGCTTCAGTTTTCATATGATTCTATTTTAGTCAGACTTTTAGATTAGTCAGATTAATCACGAAAACTGATGATCTGCTGAAATTACATTTTGTTTCCTTGGAGACAAAAAAAGAAATGGCTCAGTATAAGACCACAAGGGATGGGCATTTCTTTATTATGTCTTATTAAGATTAATAATCAGTCAATTGACTGTTTGGTTAAATATACAGTATATACATGCACAGTATTTTTATTGGTTGGGAGTATCTCTCTTTGAATCCAAACTCTTGTTTCAATGCAAGACTTGTATTGAGTGGTTTAATGCTGCCTAGTTACTACTACTCGCGGGCATCTCACCTAATCTGTGAAAAATGAGCTTCATAAGGTTTTATTGCAACTTTCTTCCACTCTTTTTTAGCTTACTGTAATATGCAGCTCCATGCATGCATCGCACCACACTGCTCCCAAGAGGCCAAGGTGCATACAGCAGGAACAGTTGATACAGTCATAGCTTTGTATAAAAAGACACATGACTGTGTCACATGAAATCAGATTAAAATGTTTCTGTTTTAGGTCAATCAGCATTACCAACATTATTTCTATTTGCTAAATTCCAGAATACTCAGAGGATTTAAAAAAAAAATGAAAATATATAAATGACGTCACTGATGGTGTAGCGGTACACTCGCCTGACTTTGGTGCGGGCAGCGTGGATTCAGTTCCCACTCAGTGACGGTGTGAATGTGAGTGCGAATGGTTGTCCGTGTCTATATGTGCCCTGCTACTGACCGGCGACCAGTTCAGGGTGTGGTCCGCCTTTCGCCCGAAGTCGGCTGGGATAGGCTCCAGCGCACCGCGACCCTAAACAGGATAAGCGGTGTTGAGAATGGATGGATAGATGGATATATAATAGACAATACAGTCACCCCAGGTGTGCAAGTGTTTTTTGCCATGACTGTATTATTTTTATTCATTGTTTTTTATTTCTATTTTATAATATATCATTATTTTACTTGTTCCGAGTTTATTTGCTGGTTGTTCCATTAAGTTATATTCAAAGTTGAGTTTTGATTGTCAAATATATACTGAGTTTAGAAATCAATGACTAATTGTGTTTATTAATCGTGATTTCAATATCAATCAAAATAATCATGATCATTACTTTTTCCATAGTCGCCCAGCCTTAGTTCAGACTGACTCCAAAGCTCCTCTGCTGGCTGCAGCTCATCAATTAGTATGCTTATCCATAGAAACTATCTTGCCGCTACCTCCTGAAGACAATATCACATCCATTCACGCATTGATTTTAAGGTAACAACCGTTTAAGGGTTAGCGGAGGTCTGCGCTTCAGGAGTGCTTCCCCCCGACACCCTTTTTTTTTAGCCTCATACTGCTCATGATCAGGTTTATGGGGAGAAATTTCATTCTGTCTGGGAACCATGGGCTCATGAAAACACACTCTCCATCCCATAGCGCCCACTAACAAAATGTCCCCACATTTATTTGGGTCAGAATCATATTGCAAAGATGACATATATACTGTACTGCATATTTGAGGTATGTCACTTTCCTTCTTTGCCTGCAGTAATCTTATTGAGTCCAGTTAGTGTGGCTCTGCCCCTGATATCTCCCGCTCTGCTCTCTATAACCTTATAAGTAAGTCCCTGCACAGTCTCTTTTTTTAATCTTGATCACTCACTGTATGCTTGTGTATGTGGTCAGTGCATTAGGTCTCCCTGGGTTGACATGAGTGCCCCCCCTCGCCTCCTGAAGCTCTCCACCTCGAGCTCCAGCCAGGCTTTAGGTCGCCATAGCAACGGCTCCCCTTCCACATGCCACAGAGTGGTAGATCATGCATCAGCAGAGAAAGTGACAGAAGAGAAGGAGAACGTGAGTGAGAGGGGAAAAAGGGGCTGGATAGAAAATACCAGGCTCTGTTTGACCTGGACTCTCAAAGCTCAGCGGTGCACTCCTGACCACCACTGTTTGTCCTTGTCGCGCGCGCATACACACACACACACACACACACACACACACAGGCACAAACACAGACACACAAAGCTCAAGTGAAAGTCGTACGGAAAATGTGTGTAATGGTATCTGCAGCTCTTTGCTTTGTCTCTTCATTCCTCTTCATCGATCCATCTATGTATAGTGATGACTCATATCTCCAACTGAGCATGTATGCCGGCTCTGCAGGAAATAAGTATGGGACGTATGCTAAGGAGTCATGGTGACAAACTATGCAGGAAGAGAACAAACACTCCTCCTGGTCCTCATCCATTTAGGCAGAAGAAATTTACACACCATAGGATGTGGTAAGGGTTAAGACAAGGCCATACAATTGTCATCAGGATTTTTGGGGTTGAAAAAATGTTTTGTTGCCTGCTTGCGAGCCGCATTGTATTAAAAGTATGGGAACATACCTCAAGCAAGCCTGAAACGAACGACCTCTCGCGTCCTGAGCTCCGGTGACAACCAACATACGTTTTCCCCCATTTTGTCCTTATAATACAGTTGGGTCGCTCCACTCTTGTTGTCGTCGCCACAGTAACGAGTGTATCCGGTCGCATT
This sequence comes from Phycodurus eques, assembly GCF_024500275.1. Taxonomy (NCBI): domain Eukaryota; kingdom Metazoa; phylum Chordata; class Actinopteri; order Syngnathiformes; family Syngnathidae; genus Phycodurus; species Phycodurus eques. The sequence continues at coordinate 5,710,274 of NC_084542.1, read as the reverse complement.
TGAGTTGACAAGATAAAGCCCAATGATTGTAAAAAACGGAATGCGGTGGTATCGGAATACAAGATTTTATTGCAGTATTCTGCCATAGTGCAATCTTGAAAGAGCAAATTTGTCTTGTAGTCTGATCCAGGCATTACATGTTGTCTGCCTCAGACGTGTTGTCTGTGCCACACCGCAGACATGTTTTTTTATTTTGTATTTTTTTTAATAACTTTATTGGCCGTCAGATATTTACAGGACTACGCCAAAAGACACGCGACAAGGCTACAAAATTAGCTAGCTTTTGGATTCAAATATACTGTGCACGATTGGGACGTGGAGTAAATGTCTTTTGCGGAGCCGATCAATGACAGCGAATTATGACATTAAAGCCAATCAGCATAAAATGCTAATTATCGGCCGATACCGATAAGGCCGATAAAATCGGTGTAAAGTCTACTGGCGATACTGTTCCACCCCAGTCCTTTAGGTGACCATTACGGGAATTAAAAAAGCGGGTGACAAGTACCACACAAGTTTTATCTCTCAGCAGCTCCATTTGCTCGGTCTGGTGCGACACTCCCCCAAGATTGTGCTAATGCAAGCAGACTATAACCCGGGCCACGACCGATCTAGTATGGAATTCTTTAGATGAACACTCATATTTGTTGGCAAAGCTTAAAAACCGATGGCCTTCCTGACGCATTTATCCGGGCTTGGGAACGGCCTGCAGTTTGCACTGGCTTGTGCCCCCATCGGGCTGCAATGGACTGTAGTGGCAATAAATGAAAATACATTTCTTTAAAAAGAGAAAACACCTTTATCAGAATTTAAGAGTTTTACTCTAAACAACCCTCTAACTAAGACAATTGGCAATCCATTGTGACACTTAGAATAGTCAAGACCTCTACCAAGATCAAAAATTTGTATCAAAATCATTTCGTACACCTTAATCAATACAGTACATATTGCATATGCCTGATTTTTTTTTTTAAATCACAATATATGCATTATTCACTCACATCATCCCAGGACTCAAGAAATCAGCCATTTCAAGACTGAATGACAACAGGCCCGTTGCTCTGACATCTGTGGTCATGAACGGCTAGTGTTGGACCACCTGATGAGCATCACAGGACAACTTCGGGACATCCTGTAGTTTGCCTAGCAAACAAACAGGTCGGTGGATGATGCAGTCAGCATGGGGCTGCGCCGGGACCTAAAGCTTGGATCATGTTCGTGGACTTCAGCTCTCTGTACAAGATCATCTATGAGCTTCTTTCTTCCAAGCTCCTCCAGCTCTGCATTTCTACGACTGCTACGTTTTTTAAATGTATTTTTTTAAAGAATTGACAGTTCACAGTGAAACTTTGCCATTTTGTAACACTTCTACTGTTGATCAGTATTACTGCACTATTGTTCACTTTCATTTCCTTATGACCTTAAAACCTTATGACCTAAATGTACATATGTATGTACATATTGGTACCAATTTCTTGCTACAGTACTACAGTGACACTAATTACTGGTGACAGATCCCTCGTGTGTTTTAACATGCTTGGGCAATAAAGATTATTTTTAGTCTAAGAATTTTAAGGGTAATGTTGAAAATATTAAGTGGAAAATCCAGAAAATCTGCAACTTTACTCACATCAAAATGTTATCGATTTTTCCTTGGACAATGCCTGACCTCTACAAAAACATTTCTTGGTGTAGGTAGAAGCGTACATGTATATATATTTTTTCTGTATAGAAAATGGTCTACTGCTTTTCTTCATCAGGTCATCTCCTCTGCCTTTCTATCTGCATCGTGCATCTTTTCCTGTCGTCCATCTCCCTGACTCCCTGCCTGTTTTCCAGGGAAAGTGAAGCCCTGAAATTCACCCGCCCCCTCCCCTGCTCTCATGTGCTGTATATACACGCAGACTCCTCCAGCCTCCTGTTAAATGAGTTCCACATGGCCCTGCAGGCAGCCGTCTCCACACGGCCGGCAGAAGAGTGCAGCAGACAGGCAAAAGTACACACAAACACGCGTGCTGCACATGCTCGCTGTGCTCAGTCACTCAGTCAAACAGGTTCAAAGGTCACTCCAGATAGACCTTGACAAAACAACTGTTTAAAAGTGGCCCCTCTCCCCCGCCTAGCTGCTGGTTTGGCTGGTGTGTGTTCTGAGGGCAGAATGCATACTAATATTGTCTGACAAATCAAAATGCTGGCAGTTAAACGTAAAAGCTAACTGGCTTGTCTATTTGACAATACAGCTGAGTGTCTAAGTGGTTGGCTGACTGACATTTGCTGTGACTTACAGGAGGGCAAGATACAGTAGAAGCAACACTCAATCACAGCAACCTGATAAGTCTCTGGAACACGCCCACATACACGGCTCATATTAAGCTGGAATGGTAATCAACAGAATTGTCTCATGTGGCTGAATAAATGTGCCGACTCAGCATGCCATGTACCTTGCTAGTGTGGTTGAGCAGGAGTAATTTAATTTATAATTAGTTCTAAGTTTTGCTCAACAAATCTGAAAAATATTACAATTAACGACTGCATACATGGGCAGCACAGTGAATGAGTGGATAGCATATCCATTTCACAGCCCTAAGGTTGGAGGTTCGAATCTGCCTTACTTTGTGGATTTTGCATGTTCTACCTGTAATTGCAGAGGTTTTCTGCATTCTACATTTGAAAAATATGCTTCTTAGGTAAATTGAAGAAACTGTCCTTTAAAGTGAATGGTTGTCTTATGTGCCCTGCGAATGGCAAGCACCTAATCCAGGTTTCACCCCGCCTCTTGCCAGAAGTCAGCTGAGATAGGCTCCAGTACACCTGCGACCCTAATGAGGATAAGCGATTGGCTTGGTCTCTTATGTAAATGCTGGATGTTCAGTACGATTCAAGAACAAGGCGCACCACATTGTGAGCTTCATTTAGTCATTATGTGAGAAATCTTGTACCCTCCATCACTCCCTCTCTACACTTGTCATTACGTTTGTCGCATGTCAAAGGATGAGTCCATATTTTGAAGTTTTATGTAATAATAATATATATATAATATTAATAATTACACTCCACCGATTTTATCGGCATTATCGCTATCGATAATTAGCATTTTATGCTGATCGGCTTTAATGTCAGAATTCGCCGATCCGATCAATGACTCTGCAAATGGCATTTACTCCGCGTCGCCATCGTGCACAGTATATTTGAATCCAAAAGCTAGTTTATTTTTAGCCTTATTGCGTGTCTTTTGGCGTAGTCCTGTAAATATCTGACGGCTAATAAAGTTATTTAAAAAAAAACACAAAACAAACATGTCGGCGGTGTGGAACAGACAATATATAATTTTTTGAGCAATTAAGTACACAAGTATATACAGTAAATGAACATATCATTTAAATAGACACATTCCTCCAGCTTGTGATCGGATCGGTGATCAGTTATCGTTTTTTAACGATCGTTTTCGCTAATCGGTGATCGGCCCCAAAAATCCTGATCATGTAAAGCCTATTAATAATACAATATTGTGATGAAGATAAAGTGGTTCGTCTAATAATCAAGGAAGAGGACCAGGAGTGGTTTACACCACCCATACAGTATGGTCTCAGCATTGCAGCACCGGCTAACCAGGCACTTGAAATAACCTGGCAGTAGCTGTTTTACCCATGGAAAAGTGTCACTGGTGAATAAAATTGTCAATAGCCGAGTGCGTATCATACAGTGGAAGTGGAATTACTGTTTATGTATTACTTAAGCCTGAAATCCGTTGGTCGTAAGTCCTTCCAGAATGAGCTCTTCACCATTTCAATAGGTTCTATAGTCTAGATGTTACTAATATTGGGCATGGGAAATTGAAGTCATGAAGTGTCATCAGAATATGTCATTAATTCCAAGGTTAAATGTGTTATGGACCTAAAGCTCCACCTTGTCACAAGCAGCCTTCTCAATTGTCACCCCTGTCCTTCCAGTCTCCCTCAATGAGTCCAGGCCACTCAGTGACGTCACTCTCAGACTGTGTGTCTAGAGAGAGGCCATGTTTTCAGACACTCTCTGTAACCTTGGCTCCTTGACCATTACAACTCCATTATCAGCGGCGATGGAGGGCACGCCGCAGACGCCTAATGTATCCATTTCCCTCTCCATTTAGGACTTGGCGGCCCGGCGAGCTCCTGGAGTGCTCCCTGATTGGGATTGAATGTCCATTTAAACTGCCTAGCAGCCACCAGGGAGGGAAGGGGATGGGAGGGAGGGAAGGGAGGGGAGATGGGAAAAAGGGGAATAATGGGAAATACAAGGAAAAGGAGGTGTATAACAGCAAAAGCAAGGGACGAGGAGAACGCATGTTGTGTGTTGAATTAGCAAAAAGAGACAAGGGGATTGCTCCCAATCCTCCGATAAGATTTTCTCTCTGTCCCGTCTCAATTGATGTGTCTCTACAGGTTAGTTTTAATTTAAAACATTTGTTTTTTTTAACTTTCAAATATTTAGGAAATAATTCCTTCACTGGCATTCAGTCAAGTGTCGGAACTCAGCTCTTGGTATTCTCAAGGTGCACTTTTAAAAAGACGGCCTTGTAATTGAGATGATTGCACATTCGGCACCTTCGGGTGGAAGTCGGGCTGTGAAGGAAGGAAGGCAAGAAAGGACGATAACAAAGAGACATACAGACGTGAGACCGTACCTTGTAGGAGAACTCCGCCATTCTTCCTGAAGAGGGGACTCCCCGACCACAATGGAGGACTGTGTTGGTAGGGAAGGGATGGGGGAGTTGGGTTGGTGGGAGAGAAAAAGAAAAGTGGTCAACCATTTGATCACGTCAGGCTTCATTGTGAACAAGGTAGCAAGGCATGAATTTGAACCCATAAGCCTGCGCTTCTGATTATAGTGATTAGATTCCCGGGTGTCCCACTGTTGCCATTATTCCCTGTGATTACCGCAGAGAATTACAGCCTCGCCGCCGTAAGTCCATGGGAGTAATTTCTCATGACAACCCCCCACCGCCTGCCACGGGTCCGCACACATCCAAGGAAAAAAAAAAAAGTCATCAACGCACTCACAGTTAACACATGCGTGTGTCACAAAGGCATGTTTAAGATAAATATGCCTACGGAGAGACACATTTAAACATGCGCATCTAGCTGGAGGCTGACGCACAAACACACAAAAGGAGCACACAAAGCCGGGGACTCAGTTTAGGTGATCATTGCACCACTAATGAGGGAGGTAATGACAGCATTTCTCACATAGCTGGAGACATCTTCCCTAACACACACACACAGGCAAAAACACAATACTACAGTCCTGTAGATGAATTGGAACTCGTTGGAGGAAAGGTGGAGTGAAAGAAGGAAAAGAGGATGAAGGAGAGGAAGAACAATCATCCAGGTTGAGCATTCTTTAGTTCTGCAATAGAGGACACATCTTGATGCTCTTTCTTCTCCTCTGTGCTGTGTCTCGACACTTTAACACAATCCAAACATACAGTGTGTTTGATAGCACGGACCTTTCTCCGCACACGCAGAACAGAAACAAATAAACAAGCAAACAAACAAAAAGGCGGGGTAAACAAAGAACACCTGGAGATGCTGTGAACTAAGAAAAAGCAGTCCACTCGTTTCCACTCATCAGGAGAGTCTCCTTTGTAATGTGAGGCCTGTTTTATGTTGCGCTAAGCTGCTGAATGAGAGGATTTGGATGTCTGCACTTGTGATGTGGTTCTCACCTCGCCAGATGCAGGGGAAAGATGGACCGGAGGCTGGCACGAGCACACACACTCATGGACGCGTACGCACACACTGCACAAAACGCAAAAGCTGAACATTTCAGCCCTGAGCCACCTGCTGTTGCCATGGAGAGTTGCCACATTGCGTTGCCACGGCGATAACATATTTTTCCTGCGCTAACAGCCTGTCTGTTTTCCCTACCACCCCACACCCCGCCAATCTCACCCCCCTTCTCTCTTTCTTTCTTTCTGTCTCTCTTCCTATCCCTGCGCTGTCTCTCACTCGCTCAACAAATGGCCTTGCAGTGCGACAGCACCTGCCTTACATGTGTTGCCATGGTGGCGTTCCCGTTGCCAAGGCGATGTACTGTGCATTTAATATAGTGGGCGAGGGGCTAAACTTGTGGTAGACGCTCATTCCTCATCACCCCCCCATTTGTTTGCTCCAGGGGAAGGGAGGATGGAGGCTGGGAGAAAAAAAAGAAAGCAAGGGAAATAAAAAGAGAGCAAGCTCCTCTACATCCCCCTTGAGATATCCATCCTCCGCTACTCCTCCTCTTCCTCTCATCCAGATGCTGATGGGGTGTGAAGGAATGCACCACGGTGCTGACCTCCTACCCAGCATATTCCCGCGCTCCCGCCCTTTTGCAGGCACGCACACGCGCACACAAACACACCCCTTTAGTCATGAATACCTTCATGCACAAAGAAATTGGAGGACTAAACTACAAACATTCAAAGAGGTGGCAAACACATACAACCAGGAGCTAAGAGGCGGTGGGGGTCGTCTTGGTGCAGCGTGAATTATTACGGCCCATGAAAAGCAGAGAGGTGTGAGCGACATTAAGACGAGAGAACAAAGCGTCGCCATCCCCTAATCTCATTCAGACCCTTCTTCTTCATCCTTCTCTTTGCCTGTCTTCTGCTCAGAGTTGTGTTGAACTCCTTGAGACAGTCCTTGACCTTAACACAATGGAGCTGCCGTGAACCCATTCACGATCATTACACTTCATAACATAATAGTCTTGAGAATGAGAGCTCTTGAGAGGAAGATATTGTGTTGTATTGAGCAGACCTACTGAGCTCTCTGTGTATAAAGGAAACTTATTTGAACTGATTCATGAGCAGACAGTTATTATTTGATTCAATCAACAATATAAAGAAAGCCACAAAAGCAGCTCCGTCATAAAAACACCACAACAGAGTATCGAAATCGCCACTATCTGGTGATAACTGCGTGATCTGAGAAATCCTGGAAAAACTCACTGGCGCTCCTTGCTATCTTAAGCATATGAATTAAGTGCAGGTAGTTTATTGTTTCATGCCACAAAATGACATGTTCTGATGGCTATGATTAATATTAATTGCCTTTACTGGTGAAACCTGCTTTCTCCTTGAAATCACTTGGTGGCTATAATGATGAAACAGATTAGATTCCCTTTATTCATACCGAGTGAAGTGACTAAAGCTATTAAAAGCCCAGGAAGCACTATAAAGAGTATTATGAACCCATGATAAAACTGTTTTATGGATAATTTTTTTTAATCAAATGAGAAATGTATACTATTCAATGCACAATATTATGTCTATCGTCTCATGAATGATCTAATTCAATAATCTAATTTTTTCCATCTTTTGAATCTTTGACAAAACGGGGATGCAGTTACCACACATTAACATGGTCCAAAATATCATATGTTGTAAATACTGTATAAATAAAGTTTTTTTCATCTAATCTATTTAAGATAATAGGCAGCAAATTGTATATACTGTCTTATAGACGCGATGGATGTTTTACATTAATGCCGAGGCATTACAAAGTAATGGATATTTTACATTCCTTCCATGATCGATTAGTTATTGGTTATTAATTGGATATTTATCAAATATCCTTTTCAATGAGGAGAAATAATCTTTTTCAGAGTGTTTTGAACTCATGATGGCTGTAGCTCAACTTCCCATAACTGATGTCATGTTGCTTTTCTGGTTGGAGCCAAGTAGTGCACTATGTTTAGACTTCCAAGACAGAAATGATAATCAATTCTTTCGGATCAATTAATCGATTATTATGCCCTTCTCTAGAGACCAATGCCCTCATTCATTACTTGCTCAGTGTTCTTACAGTGGTGCCGTGTCTACATAATTAACTAATTAATTAATTATTCATTCAAATATATGATATAAATGTATATAAGTTTGGGTGAAGCTATTTCAAAAGATTTTTTTTTTTTGGTAGACTGTTCAAGAATATTCTGGTAGTGAGTCAAAAAGTGTTGCTTTTTCCCTGAGCCAGAAAAACAAATAATAAGCAGCAATGGAAGTGAGCAAAAGGCTAATGTAAACTGGGTCAGCGTTTGCATTAAAATTTTCATTTTTACCCCCCAAGCTCTTAGGTGTTTGATGCCATTACTTAAAGGCAACTAATCACTGCTGCACTTTGCCAGCAGTTATCACGTAACTGACAGAAAACCCCCCATAAAACTAAATATCAATAGTGACAGATGTCTGGTTCACATACTGTAGGTCTCCTGTCAATATAAGCCTCTGCTGACATTTGTTTTGAGAATAAATGAAGTACGTATCAATTAAGTCATTATCAACTCATTCAGAAAGCTTGACACTTTCTGATTGATTAGCTAATGAGCAATTATTCATACATCAACTAAGTAAGCAATTTGTAATCACTTCCTTACAGTTTAATGGAAAATTCAAAGTCATTTGTATTGATCTGCCCCATTTGCACACTGACTGAGGAGTATCTGCAACATTTGCACAATCAACATTGTCCCAGATTATCGCACTACTCGTCACTTTAAACTGCATACACTCCTAGAAGTCTCTGCGCCCTTTGCACAACAGTCATTGCACCTGACTATTGCGAGAGTAGTCATTCGAACTGCTCTAAGTGCTAAAGGACTCTGCATCTTTTTGTACAATTGTCAAAAAAAATTGAAAATTGTACCGGCATTACCAGATAACTAGCAACCCTTTATTGCTCAGCGACTGTTTTTTTTTTGTCAATGTCTTTATGTCTCCTAAGTGTTCTCTGTCAATTGACTGTCTGTTGTCGTACTAGAGCGGCTCCAACTACCGGAGACAAATTCCTTGTGTGTTTTTTGGACATAGTTGACAAATAAAGATGATTCTGATTCTGATTTGTTGCGGCTCCAATAATGGAAATTGTTTGTACGAATTCAAACCTCTTACATTGCTGGCCCATCAATAATTGAGACGTGTACTTAATTAAGTAAAACACACAAAGTCACTGATTCGGTCTTGTAACTGAAACCAACACCAGTCCCAACACTAATAAATTTGAATCTAATCAAATTTCAAAATCACAATCTGCCAAAGTAATTTAATTTAAAGGGCTGTTGACATAGGACTTTTTGAACTGAAAATTAAAAATAGCAACAAGACGGCGGACGTCCACAAGCATAATTACGTTACATTGAAAACATTAATGGGCTGGTGTTGTAGACAAATATGACTGGGCAGATCCAACAAAGTGTTATTTTCATTTAGATTGCTGTTGTGAAAGAAAATACGCTTCATTCACAGGACTACCTTAATACAAGAATAATACAAAAACACACCTGCGCACACACTGCATACTTGGCAGTTACTTCATCTCAAGAGACCAGCAGTTTCTCTCTAACCCCAAAATGAACTGTCCGTACTTACTGTCTCATTTTCCACTGTGGGTCACCATGCAAATGACTGCGGCCCCCAACCCCCAACTCCAACATCTCCTTACTGCACCCTCAGTTCTCCCCCATGTTCCCAATCTGGCCTCTAATTTGTTCCACCTCCCTATAACTCATTGTTCAAAATGACAGTTTTATATTTTATAGTGAACCAATTATTCTGTTTTACACAGTCCGCTAGCTCTGCAGGCCAAACTGCCCAGATCAACTCGGCAGCGGGGAGCGGGGTGGCAGAGCAGTGGGACTTTATTCCAAGGGGCAGAAAAAGAGGGAAAGCGGACAAAAGGGAAAAAGGCGACTAATAGTACTTCTCATTGACATAACCACAGGGATGCCAAGAAGAGCGAGGGAGTGAGAAGTTGGAGCAGACGAAGCGGGAGTGGGGAGTTCGAAGAGGGAAAGGACGGTGCTTGAAATAAAACAGTCGGATGTGTGTGCTACGAGAGGCTGCGCCAAGGAATACGATGAAAATGAATGAAGACAAAGGAGAAATTAATTGAATGATAAAGTGGAGGACAGACAGTAAGAGGGGTGAAGATAGAGAAAGAATAAAAATAAGGACACCAGTAGTGTATAATATGTATGCCCGAGGATGAGAGGAAGGGTATGTTGGATAATAAAAAGAAGTGGAACAGTCCGTGAGGTGCAATTGAAGAGGCAAAAGAGGAATGGACAGAGAAAGAGGATGAATTAAGAGATCAGAAAAAAGTGTTTGAAAGCTTGCTGGAAGGAAAGGGAGGGAAACACGACTGAAGCCTAAAGGGAAGGAGCGAGTGGGGAGGAGGTAAGGGGGGCAAGCCGTTGAATCCAGGAATGTGGGGAAAAGAAACAAGCGCTGCTTTTACCTGTGATGTGCCTGAGGATGTGGGAGATAGGAAGAGGGGCGGGAGTGTTGTTGTATGAAAACAGCGTGCAAACAGATTTAAGGAAAGTTGGGGCGGGATTGCTGTTCAAGGCCTGAGGAAGATGGGCTGAGCGGAAGCGCCCGACGAAGACAGAAAGCAGAGTGTTTAAGTGCACGCTAATATTGAAGATTGAAGCAAAGGTGATCCACGACTTCATTGTATTAGTTCAGCAACAAATGTCACTTTCTAAATTAGATCTATTGCATTTGTTAATTAATTAGCTGACCATTTTAACTCCAAGAAGTGACTGTCCAAGCAGAGTTTTGGAACTGGACTTTTTTTTTTTTTTCCCACGATTTTGGAGGATGTCATAAATACAGTTAGCCTTTACAATACCTTGCATTATGCATGAGGTTATATCAGGAAATATATGTGTGGATAAAGAAGAAGCAATTCCATCTGCTATTTGTTCCTCCAGAAAGTCAATGACAATCTATTGTCCATTATGTTGCCCCCCCCCCCCCGCCCCAAACTGTAATATAAGTCAGCATCCAAATTGAAAAAGGAAAGAGAAACAAAAATATTTCTATGTGTTTCCTCACAAGGTTTTCTTAAAAATCCTATTATAACCGCCGTCCGATTTCCTTTCTCCCGAGATTCCTTCAAACTGGTCAGCATCAGTGCGCTCTTTATGCCTTAAATCTGTTTAAAAGATCTCCAAAAAATAAAAGACAGCAGGCCAAACTAAGGAGAACATTTGATTTTTGATTCATACTAATATAAGTTTAAACACATATGTAAGAAAGCAGAATATTAAAATATTTTCCTGATAACTCCAACTGAGACCACTGCACAAAACCTTCAGTGAACTGATTTAAAGTTTCGATTAGAAATTGAAACTTAATGACAAACTCAATAACTCCTCGAATACAGACTAAATACTGCCCACTTTGTGGTGCATAATCCATTCTTTTTTCGTTATTAAGGAGGTTACCAATATTGCAATGAGGAGCCAGGACAGACACGTCAACACAGCTACATTTCCAAAACATTTGACTGAGTTCCGAATCGTACTTTGGACGTGCTCCTGCATTTTTCAAACACATCACTCTGACAGTTGCCTTACCTGTGGTGAAACGTCTGAGACAGAGTGGGTGGGGAAGTGGAGGGGGTGGCCAGGCCTGTTGAGTAGGGATGGTACGGTGTCTTCTTCAGTGCCTGAATCAGGTTGTGCCTGTACTCTGGGTCTATTGACCATAGAGATCCTTTTCCTATGCTCTGAAAGAAAGAAAAGAAGATAAAGAGAGACGTAAGTGGAGGTAATACCCAGACACAGATCAAACACAGCACAGTGGCCTGAGTTAACATCTCCAAAGTCCCAAAATGAACTCATTCATTGACCAAATTAATGTGCACCTTACTGAAAGACAATACTCATGTTATTACGTAATGTTGCGGTGTTATTGTTAATGTTAATTATTAACATCCCTGCGGAGTTTGCATCTCTCTGTGCTTGTGTGCGCGTTTTTTTTTTTTTTTTTTCAGTGGGCTTTCCTGGCACATTCCGAAATCATGACATGAATTAATTTAATTTTATAGTGCGTCCTCATTCAAATTGCGGGTGACCTGGGACCTATAACAGCTGATTTTGGGCGATAAGCTCCTCTGAAACTTGCACGCATATAGGTTAATTGACGAACCTAAATTGTTCCTAGACTCACACACACAGTGACAGAATTCTCTGCAAAATGAACACTTGATGGTGAAAAAAGAGTGGAAAGTACAACTAAAGGAGAAAGTTAGTGGAGCTGTTGTAATAGGCTGCTGACTCACAGGTGCCTTTTTTTTAATCTCACCTTTGATCACTTTTTTGGGACTTTTTTTAACATAAGGATTGTGACACTGTTTGGTCTCAGGCACAGAAGAGGTGCTGCAGGAGTTTGTTTTTAAAAGAAGTATGTCTTAATTAGAACATAATTTCATGATTTACTCTACTTAGCATTTTTAAAATTTTATTATAGCAACAAGACTGGAATTTAAAAAACAACAACAACAACAAATACAGAACGAGCAATTCAAATGCCTGCAAAATCCTTAATAACAAATACATTGCAGAGAAAAGGCTGTTTGAAACATCATAGTAATTTTGAGGCGTCAACTTAGAGAAAACCTCGGAATTTTGGCCTGTTTGAGCTCATTGGTGGATATATTTAACCCCTCGTAATTTTGGCCTGTTTGATCTTATTGGTGGATATATTTAACTGAAAATTGTCAGCCAATCAGAGAAGGGGCCCGAGTAACAGAGAGGAGATATGTTGAGAAACAATCAAGTTAAACTCTTTTACTCTAATTTGAAGGTGTTTTTTGACCAGATTTTCTATAGGCAATATTACACAAAACCCTTTTTTTTTTTTTTTTTTGTTCAAAAACTCAATTTCTCTGGAAGCCGTCATTCAATTTTCTAAATTCTTAGTGGGTTGTACTCAGGTTAAAGTGGCCATTCCAACCGGATTCAGCATTTTGATAGACTGTCATTTTTGGGAAATGTTGTCACGTTGCTATTTATTATGTTTTACGTTCAGTCTTTATTATGCACAAATAAAATTTAGTCGACCTCAGTTGACTATTTAACCAGAGGTTGTGTTACAATCTTTGTCATCTTTCCGACAAATATTTCCACATTTTATGCTCATAACTTGGAGGGACCAGTTTGGGAAAGGCTCTTTCATGTTCAAGCATCTTGCATAGAACCCTAACCTCAACCCCATTAAACACTTTGGGGATGAAATACAAAAGAGATGGTGAGCCATCAAGACCTCTATGGAGCACACAGCTGTTCTTAAGGATGAACAGACAAATATTCTTCACAGGCACATCCAAAATCTTGTAGAAAAAAGTCAGCAAACAGGCGTCAAACTCTTTCTGAATGTGAAATACCCAGGTTTTCAAATTCAATTATCTATATAGACTACATCAAAGCACGCAAACTTCCAATATACACAAAGGTAATTTATTTGTCAGGGCCACCTCACTCAATATTTTCCTGTCTGCATCTCCTTTTTGAAGCATTTTCTGATTAAAAACATTGGGAAACTCTTGAACTTTTTTCCGCTTCAGAGGCCGCAACAGTGTGTATTTTTAGATCAAAAGCAGCCCTGCCTCTGTCCTAATGAATCTGTCGCTCCCAATCTGAGTGAAACCAGCCTATAGATTATAGAGAGCAGGGATCTCAAACAGGTCGCCATGAAAATACTTTGGCTGTCTCGAGCTCTCTCAGCTCCCACAGCGCTTTCATCTGCCTTGTCATCCGAATGTGGCAAAATCTCAGGTTTGTATACGGCAGAGACCAAGGATGGCAGCAAGAAAGGGGAGAGGAGTACGAATAAATTTGAAATGAAAGGCGCTTTGCCTTATGTTCAGCTCACTTTGTAGTGCTCTGTGATACGATATAGATACAGGCTATGGGGTGGGGAGATGTCATTGCAGCAGGCTTCTCTTTTTTATTTATTTATACAAATACTAGAAGACATCTATGAAGAGGGGAAATGCCATACATGTCGAGGAATGTGTGTGAAAAGTAACTGGATAAAATATTCCACAGCTGAGATGTAGCTCGAATAAAAGTTCTGCCAGTATCGGAAAAATATGTTTTCTTCAATTACTTGGAAACTATTACTTGGAATCGTGAACACGTAATTTTAGATGTTTGGAAAGGTTTTCTTTTCCATTGTTTGGAAAAGTTTTTTCCCCCCATTGTCTGAAAACAATTATAGCACATTTCCAAGCAGTTCGATCATTCATTTTGCAGGTGACAAGTTCTAGCTTGATTTGAACTTTGTGGTGGAAAACTGAGCGGCATCTGACCTTGTTAGAATGCACACAAACTGATCATTTGAGTCCGCTCTCTGTGAATCTCTGCATTATTAGTCTGCATGTCAGTGTGGTGGTACATCGGCCATATGTGCGATGCGTGTTTTGCCGAGTGTGTACGGGAGCTCCCTGGGGAGTGTGATATTACCCAGCACGGTCTGCTCCGGGGAGTGCTTCTATTACTGCCAGCAACACCTCTCCTGGAGAGCATGATATTACACACACATACGCTCACTCCCACAGAGGTGAACTCCCACTGGGCCAAATTTCCCTGTGCACCTCCAGACCGCCAGCCGTTTGTATATATAGAAATATGTGTGTGAGTGCCTACTATCTGCCCGTCTGCCAGCCCATTAAATCAATATTCACTACAGAAGCACTGTCTGCCTCTGCCAACCAATCCAAATGCCCGATCTCCAGACCCCTCGGTTGATAGGCCAATCATAGGGCGCGACTCACAGAAAGGGTATGACACCTGGGTTATTGTGGTCACCTTGGCAACAGGCATCATCTGGAGGCAAGGGGTGGTGAAATTGAATTTTTTGAAAATGAATTCATAAAGTTGAGAGAAAGGCATCATATTTCATAATCAATAATCCTGTACTTGAGATGAGAGATGATCCTAAGAGTTTTCTGTGAAATTCAACTTTGATAAACTGAGACAATGGCATGGCAGATTTGAAAAATAGGATCCGAACAAAGGTGGCTATCAGAGAACAAGTCCTCAGAAATTGTATTTCTTTTTGCCTTGGTTCATTCCTTTGATGGCATCTGGTCTCGCTCATCTAAGAGAAGTACGGTAGTTTTTGGGAACATGTTATGCTGTTTATTTCGACTGTGTCATGGAAAAATCACATTGCTTTGTAGTGTTTGCATCTGAAGAACATGGATTACACAACAAATAATCCAGAACTCAAAATGATAACCCCCCCCCCCCCCCTATTACTGCAGGAAAGCCTTACACTTAGACTTTCATTAGACTCATCAAAACAACTCTTTAATTAAAAATAATTGAATTTATGTATCTGTGTTAAGAGAGACGTAAGGGAAATCAGACATTTTAAAGCAGTGCTCCCCTCTAATGGGACAACATACTAAGCAAACAGCTGTCATGTGGTAAAGAAAACAAACATACAAAAACTTGCCTGGACCACTTCATTGTGTGCGAAAGAAAGAAAAAAAAGGCAAAGAAAGTGGATTCAAGGGCGGGTAGAGGGAGAGATGGTTATATGTTGCCAACATCTGTTTCCTGTGTTATATAACCTCTGGGGGCTGGTCTCCCTTACGAATGGGAGATATTAAAAAGTCCCGCTGCCACTGACCTGGCCAGCAACATTTTACTTCTGCTACTGCAATACTAACTACATTATTATATTTTCCACACATACATATATATTAGCCATTAATAATAGTAGTGATTTCAGCAGCCGAAATGCTTCGGCTGAAAATAGCCCAGAAGCGCATTTTCGGTTTCAGACCGAACGACTTTTTTCACCAAAATAGCACTTCCCATGCATTGTCTCATGTTAATCACTGCTAGCCGGCGCGCGAGTGCAAATACATCAGAATAAAGAATCCTTTACTATTAACAAGCAATGCCCAAAATAGCAGGCAAATTAGTACGTGTCTGTAAAGGAAAATATACGATAATGCGCGACAGCAAACACAGGGACCGGAAACCGGAAATGTATTGGTACGTCACCGCTGCGCCGTCATTTGAGAACATGAACCTATAATTTAAAAGTACATTAATATAATAAATCTATAATATAAGATAACCTTTATTAGTCCCACAATGGGGAAATTTTAATCTTTTCAGAAGCAATAGTGGATACAGGAAATACAAAAACTGCATGGAAGAAAAGACATTTGGCTGCCATTCCAAGGTTGATGCAATAAATACTTTAAACTAAGAAATATTAAACATGTTGGCGGTGTGGGACAGACAACAGGTCTGAGACAGACAACACGTAATGCGTGGATCAGACTACAAGACAAACATGCTCTTTCACGATTGCACTATGTCAGACTACTGCAATAAAATATTGTATTACGATACCATATACCGAACCTTTATAGGCACCAAGGCACATATTTTGCAATTGAAAAATCTCACGGCACACCATCCATCCATTCATTTTCTGAGCCGCTTATCCTCACAAGGGTCGCGGGAGTGCTGGAGCCTATCCCAGCTATCATCGGGCAGGAGGCGGGGTACACCCCTAACTGGTTGCCAGCCAATCACAGGGCACATACAAACAAACAACCATTCGCACTCATATTCACACTTAGGGGCAATTTAGAGAATTCAATTAACCTACCATACATGTTTTTGGCACGTGGGAGGAAACCGGAGTGCCCGGAGAAAACCCACGCAGGCACGGGGAGAACATGCAAACTGCACAGGCGGGGCCGGGATTGGAACCCTAGTCCTCAGAACTGTGAGGCAGACGCTCGAACCATTCGATCACCGTGCCACCACTTCCAGTTCCATCACTTCAAATTGTATTTTGGGCTTGCGGTGATCTCACATTTTGAATGGTGAAAACGCTCAGAGCAACCCAAAGTGCAAAACCCTGTTTAACAGAGCAGCGTCCACGACTTTCACACCTGTTGTCAACGTGTACAATCTGTTTAGAGTAAGGGGCGTGAAATTTAGCGCCCGTTATTTGGTATCCTAGTAAAAAATTACAATCTTAGTAGATCGCACGCAACATGCCCACCAATAGCACGTGCAATCTGTTAGAGTGAAAGCGCAATTTATTTGAGATCTTAGAAAATAAGACCATAAATGATTCCAGGACCACCAATCTACTGTACCATCCATTCAGTTGTCCATCCATCCGCTGAACTGCATATTCCAGTTGATCTATTTTAATCTTACCACCACACATTCTTAAGGTATTGGTTAACTGAATACAACCAATAAGAAGCTTGATCAACTATGCACAACTAAATATAAAAAACAATATAAACAGTAAAGCTTTAACTGATGTCACAATGTGCAATATGAATACCTCAAGAAGAAGAATCACCTTTTATTGTCATGAACATGCACACGAAATTTGTTCTCTGCATTTAACCCATCACAGTGAACACATACACAAGTTAGTGGAACACACTGGAGCAGGGGGCAGCTGAAGCACCCGGGGAGCATTTCAGGGTATCAGTGTCTTGCTCAAGGACACCACAGCCGTGAGTCTGGGGGATTTTGGCAGGCGGTCCAGTCGGGGTCTTGAACCTAGGTCCCCCACGGTGGCAGGCGACCATCTTAACCATTGGGTCACGACTGCTCAATCAAGCCGAGGTGTGTGTTTGTCAAGTATACACCCAAAACAGCGATATAACCAGCAATTAATTTCACTGAGTCATTTGGGCTTTAACTGTTCCTAGGCTTGTCTCATTGATATCTTTCTTTCACCTGTGAATGCCCTTAAGCCTGTTACAACTGTTAAAACATGCTTTCCCCCAGCTACACTGAGTGGCGTGTTGAAAAGAAAGTTCACGCACACGCAAGCACGCACGCACACATGCTTTTGAAACACTAAAAAAAAACACTCGTTAGTTAAGCAGTATTAACTGGTTTTTATCAGTTATTGTGTTGTACAAATTGCAGCATCTTTGCACATCCTAGAGAACCAGTATTCTATTAGGTATATATCAGTATCAATTAGTCTAGTCCCATGTCAGTGAGTTTAAATTCCTAAAACCCCACTGTGTTGATCATCACACTTTTTCTTTCAGCTTCTGGGTGGCAAGTAGGAGAAAAAAAAAGGGAAAAAAAGGAAACAATCACACCTACAGTAAATCATCCAGATGAAACATGCTAAATGCACATGCCACAATTTAAAATCAACATAAACGGTCTCTGGTACTCCACTGTGGCCTGTCTAATATAAAGTTATAAGTTAGTGCATCTAAAAACATTGCACTCTATTTACCCTAAACCTTAAGGGTTGCCTCAGGGTTTCTTCAAATTGAAAACGGAATTTATTTCAGTTAGCAAAGGAGACCAAGGAGAGCATAACATGGATGATTTAGCCCACCATAACAAGCTAACACATTTATTACATCCACAAAGGAGCTTATGTTTTGGAATTTGAATGTGGGGTACACTACGTGCCAAGGACAATTTCATTCTGGTGTAGAACTGGTGAAGCAGAAACAATTTAGCTCTGGCCAGATGGATGTTCCCAAAATTCGTTTCTACTTCGATTGCAATTTGTGTCCAGTTTGGACACGCATACCAACTGATCTGCACGCAAATGATCCAAATATCTATCCATCCATCCATCCATTTTCTGAGCCGCTTTTCCTCACTAGGGTCGCGGGCGTGCTGGAGCCTATCCCAGCTCTCATCGGGCAGGAGGCGGGGTACACCCTGGACTGGTTGCCAGCCAATCGCAGGGCACATACAAACAAACAACCATTTGCACTCACATGCACACCTACAGGCAATTTAGAGTCTCCAGTTAATGCATGTTTTTGGGATGTGGGAGGAAACCGGAGTGCCCGGAGAAAACCCACGCAGGCACGGGGAGAACATACAAACTCTGCACAGGCGGGGCCGGGGATTGAACCCGGGTCCTCAGAACTGTGAGGCTGACACTCTAACCAGTCGTCCACCGTGCTGCCTCCAAATATCTAAACAAAAACAAAAAAACAAGACTGTTCTGGGAAAACGTAGAACTACACAGCAGTCATTTAAGCTTGATGTTTTTTTTGTTTTAAATCAAATGATCTGACAACCATTTATTTTCAAGAATAAAGTAGGATGAGTTCGAAATTATAAAGTATTTTGCGACCATATTTTAGGGTATATTTGCGGTTTAAACTTTTAATAAAGACAATTAATTAAGAACATGTTTAGTCGGTGTGTCAACTACACATGGTTTTCACTATTGAAGGCCGGGTTTGGTCCTATCTCCTGCAAAAATCGAGGGTTTGTTTTATCGTCTTCAAGTTTTACAATTGATAGTGATTGTTTTTTTGTTTTTCTTTATGCTTGTGACAAATAATGTTAAAAAGTGAGATGTCTTTGCATTCCGACCATGTCATTGAGGTTATATTAAAATTTCACTTCAAAATTGCTGATACAGTTAATTTGAGATTGGACACTGGAACAGCAGTTGCATGCTGACTGTTCCGGAACAAATTGTGTTCAACTTTAAAGGTTCAACTGAATATAAATTAAAACTACTTGAGATAATACAGCTAAATACAACACTGACACCTCATAGTCACTTTTGTATGATAAAACTCAGTCCGCGCTTTCATTCCAGGCCTCCATTGTAATAGTGTTGCTGTTACAATACTTACGCACTGATCCAGAAGACTGAGGACAAGCTTGTCATTAGGGCATGTTATTGTGCAAAGTGAGGAATCATGTTTGTAAACAAAGCCATGGCAACCTTGGGCGTCTCTTCTAGTTCTCACACAAGCTTTCCCATCCACACACAATGCTGACACGCACATACACACAGTCACACACAAGAACGGGCACGTGGAGCAGCAGGCTTAATCTAAACTAGTCCCCATCTTGTAATCTGCCTGGATATGACCCAGAAATACAGTCACCGGAACAAATAGGGCACTGTCATATTAATCTCCACCTCTCCAAATTGATGGAAATATGATTTGGTGTGTCCCTCTTTGAGCCGTCACCTTATCGTGGTGGAGGAGTTTGTGTGTCCCGGAGATACTAGAAGCTAAGGTTTCTGGGGATTTCTGTCCCTGGCAGGGTCACCCATGGCAAACAGGCCCGATCGGAGGGACCAGACAATGCATGGCTAAAATACCCCCATGATGAGTAAATTGATGGAATCAGTCACAGGGGCCCCCCTCTGAAGCCAGGCCTAGAGGTTTGGGCTCGAAGGCAAGCGCCTGGTGGCTGGGCCTGCACCCATGGTGCCTGGCCAGGCACAGCCCGAAAGGGTAACGTGGGTCCGCCTTCCCATGGGCTCACCACCTGTGGGAGGGGCCATAGGGTTTAGGTGCAGTGTGAGCTGGGAGGTGGGTGCCTGAAGGCGGTCCAATCCCTGGCTACAGAAGCTGGCTCTAGGGATGTGGAATGTCACCAGGGATGTGGAATGTCACCAGGGAAGGAGCCCGAGCTGCTGTGTGAGGTCTAGAAGTTCTGACGAGACATCGTCAGCCTCGCCACCAAACACAGCTTGGGCTCTGGTTCCAGTCCTCTCTTCCACTCTGGAGTTACACACGGTGAGAGGTGCCGAGCAGGTGTGGTCATACTTATTGACCCCCGGCTCGGCGCCTGTATATTGGGGTTCACCCCTGTGAAGTTCTGTTATTGGACTTCTGTGCTCATCATGTTCAAGCATAAGTTCGTCCACTTGGCACCAGGACACCCTAGGTTGCAGTTCGATGATCGACTTTGTGGACGTGTTATCGTACTTGCGGCAGCATGTCTCGGACACTTGGATGAAGAGAGGGACGGAGCTGTCGACTGATCACCACTTGGTGATGTGTTGGCTCTGATGGAGAGGGAAGATGCCGGTCCGACCTGGCAGCCCCAAACGTATTGTGAGGGTCTGTTGGGAACGTCTGGCAGAATCCCCTGTCAGAAGGAGATTCAACTTCCGACAGAACTTTGCTCATGTTACGGGGTGAGGCTGGGGACATTGAGTACAAGTGTTTCGTGCTTCCATTGCTGAGGCAGCTGACCGGAGGTGTGGTTGTAAGGTGGTCGGTGCCTGTCGTGACGGCAACCCCCAAATCACTTGGGGGACACCGGCGGTGAGGGATGCCGTCAAGCAGAACAAGGAGTCCTATCAGGCATTTTTGGCCTGTGGGACTCCTGAGGCAGCTGAGGGGGACGTTGTGAGTCGGTGGGGAGACTACTTTGAAGACCTCCTAAATTCTACTGACAGGCCTTCCCATGAGGAAGGAGAGTCTGGGATCTTCGAGGCGGGCTCTCCTATCTCTGGGGTTGTGGTCACCGAGGTGGTTGAAAAGCTCCTTGGTGGCAAGGCCCTGGGGGTGGATGAGATTCCTAAAGACTCTGGATGTTGTGGGGCTGGATTGGCAGACTTGGGTGGTGATCCGCCTTTTTAAGAAGGGGGACCGGAGGGTGTGTTCCAACTACAGGGGATCCTGAGCCTCCCTGGTGAAGTCTATTCAGGGGTGCTGGAGAGGAGGGTTCGTCGGGAAGTCGAATCTCAGATTCAGGAGGAGCAGTGTGGTTTTCGTCCTGGCCATGGAACAGTGGACCAGCTCTAAATCCTCGGCAGGGTCTCCAAGGATGCATGGGAGTTTGCCCAACCAGTCTACATATGTTTTGTGGACTTGGAGAAGGCGTACGACCATGTCCCTCAGGGAGTCCTGTGGGGGGTACTTAGGGATTATGGGGTACCAGTCCCTGTATGACCAGTGTCAGAGTTTGGTTTGCTGGCAGTAAGTTGGATTCGTTTCTGGTGAGGGTTGGACTCCGGCGGTCTCTGCTTTTTGCAGATGATGTGGTTATGTTGGCTTCATCAAGCCATGATCTCCAACTCTCACTGGAGCAGTTCGCAGCTGAGTGTGAAGCGATTGGAATGAAAATCAGCACCTCCAAATCTGATACTATGGTCCTCAGTTGGAAAAGGGTGGCATGCCCTCTCCAGGTTGGGGATGAGATTCTGCACCAAATCGAGGAGTTCAAGTATCTTGGGGTGTGAGGGAAGAGTGAGGGAAGAACGGAACGGGAGATCGACAGGCGGATCGGTGCAGTGCCTGCAGTGATGTGGACTTTGTATCGGTCCGTTGTGGTGAAGGAGCTAAGCCAAAAGGACGAAGCTCTTAATATACCGGTCGATCCACGTTCCTACCATCACCTTTGGTCACGAGCTGTGCGTCGTGACCGAAAGAACAAAAGATACAGGTGGCCGAAATGAGTTTCCTTCGCAGGGTGTCCGGGCTCTCCCTTAAAGATAGGGTGAGGAGCTCGGTCATCCGGGAGGGGCTCAGAGTAGAGCCGCTGCTCCTCCACATCGAGAGGAGCCAGATGAGGTGGCTCGGGCATCTGATTAGGATTTCTCCTGGACGCCTCCCTGGTGAGGTGTTCCGGGCATGTCCCGCCAGGAGGAGACCCCGGGGATGACCAAGGACACGCTGGAGACACTAAAGGCCTCTTTATACTCGCGCGGTTGCACGGCCGACAACACCCGCATTGCATCACGTGACCGACAAATTGCCCCGCGCAGCACCTCTGCGTAGCTTGGCGCGCACACGACAAAAATAGTTGCTGCACGTCGAACGCCACGGAGATCATCTCTTGTGATTGGTCCGTTTTAGTCACATGCTGTGATGAAGTACTCAGCGTGCCCCTTGGTTCTACATACCGTCTACGCGGCCGCCTTCTCGATTGATTTTGCAGCATAATTAAACATATCATCTGGTCATCTAGGTCCATTTGTTCGAGCAAACACTGGTCGCCATTGTTGTTGCTTTGTTCCCTGTTAATGAAAGCAAAGTAAAAACGGCTACCGGAAATGGCCAAAAAATGCAGAGGAAACTCCACCCTGTGGTGTCCTATCCAATACCAGCAGTTGTGACACCCTCGACTTGGAGGTGAGCTGCAGTACATTTTCAAAACTGTGTGCGTGGGTTTCACTCGAGTATGAAGGCATACTATGTGCCGGATAGCCGCAGTGACGTCAGCGCAGTCGCCGTCTGCGCAAGTATAAAGAAGCCTTAAGTCTCCCAGCTGGCCTGGCAACGCCTCGGAGTCTCCCCTGGATGAAGTGGCTGGGGAGAAGGAAGTCTGGGCTTCCCTGCTAAGGCTACCGCCCCCGCGACCCGACCTCGGATAAGTGGAAGAAAATGGATAGATGGATGGATGATTTGGTGTGTTCACAATAAGTGATCTTCATGTTGCTCTTAACAACTTTCTCCAAAATCAAATTCCTTTATTTCTCCTCTGTAACAAACCGTGATCATGACATAATGCAGCGATAACAGAAATATTTGAACCCCTGTAGTCAAATTTAAAAGGCATAAACAGGTAATTGGAAAAGAATGCAGGGAAAATGTGGTGATACATTTCTCAGTGAAAAGCTTTGAGTGGCAGTCAGACGGAAATTACAGAGATTTTGTAATTGCAGCTTCAAATAAAGCACAGTACTTGGCAGGTAGAGTAGGAGTCTGCAGAGATGTGCCCTCATTTCTACACAGACACAGCCCTCCAGCACGTGCAGGAGTCCTTTTATGCATGCATGTGTGCTCCTGAGTTTGCATTTTGCCTGTGCGCCTGTTTATTTGTGTCTGACATGCTATGTGTGTGGTGTGTGAGAGAGAGAGGAATAGGTTTGAAGGGTTAATTAGTGTGCTGTCTTGAACAGTGTGCAGTGACAGGAAGACAAGACAGGGTGTCCTTGCCAAAATCTCCTCTACACATGGTGCGCCACATGCACACTTTTTCGCGCACACATGCATACCCAAAGAATATATGACAGTGGATGAGGATATCCACTCAGCACCTCTGTGACCATTTGTAGCCCACACGCACACATTCACATATTCTCACACGCACGCCTGAGTCGGTGAAGCCAAATCGGTTTTCCCGTTGCTACAGCAAAAGTATACTTTTATGTCAACTGCAACCTTGTTACCATGGAGATATGTATACAAGAGAAACTCTGTGCCCTTGTCGTCAAGGGCCAGATGACAGGATAGCGTGAGGGAGTGTACATGAAGACACATGTGCGCACGAACACCGTCTTCTTCATCCTTCATTCAATTTGTTCTTTAATATAGACACACACGCACAGCTTACTCAAAATTGGACAACAAGTTCATACAGTGGTCAAGGGAAGATGCCACTGTATTATCTCAAACAGATAGACATGTAAAACAAGCATTGATCTTCGCTGTTTGTCCTCCCCACCCCCATAACCCTCAGGCCTTATGAAATCTTAAGACTGCCGGCGTCTGTGTTATTAAATCCACCAGTATTAATTTAGCACTAATTGAGTAAGGGATTCATTCCCCGTTTACCCTGAGTCTTTAATGGAGTAAAATCCAGATGGGAAAGCCTGTATATAAGACTATATCGAGACTTAAATCAAAAGCGAAATACTGTTCCCACTGGGGAAACGTTAGAGTGAAAGAGAGCTAAGAAAGCGAGATAGAGATCATCAACTATTGATAGGGTCGGATCTGGTAGAGCTGTAGACAAAATACAGAATATGTTGAATTTCAAGTTGGATATCCCTGCTATCCACTGATAAAAAAATTTCTGTGATATAAGTTACTATCACACTTGATGGAGTGAAGAATGGGCAAAATTGTATATTAAACATGTACATGCCTAAATAATTATTAAACCCCTAATATTCTGTCAGATTACACCACACCAGTTTCTAAATATTCACACATACAGTACTGAATACCATAGAATATTGCGCAGTGAGAGTGGAATGCCACTGAAGTCCTCCAATTTGGAATTTCACCAATTCTATGAAAAATAGGCCTTCAAAGTTGATCTAAAACTTGGCTTTTGAGTTGCCGTCGTTGGTAAAATCAGGCAATAAGCCAGTGTGATTTCAGGAGACCTCATTTAAGAAGCCATCAAAGGATTTACTATGAATAATTTTATGTCTTTTGCTTTTTGATGACACTCATTCCTAAAGGACAACTTCTGATAAAAAGTGATTAGCGACCAAACTCACTTTTGCATCACACTTGTTATTAAATTTAAGACTCCGCATCATTTTCACATTTATACTATCAATCAACTGTGATTAACCATTTTTTTCATACACATTTACGCAATCAGGAATATTAAAATGTTCCTTAAAAAAATACTCAACTTGCTAACAATTTGACCCTGGAACAGATTATTTGTGTTTCCTGTAGGGAAAAATCTCTTTTTTAAACCCAAGGTTGACCAGGATTCCAGAACAGATTGGACTCCGCCATAAAGCTTCACTGTAATGAGGACAACAATGCTTGCTTGACATGACATTGTAAAAGAACGTGCGAGCAAACAATAGGTAAAATGTATTCAATTCATTCAACTGATTACTTGATCATTATAGACAAAAAACAGTGCTGTAGTTACCTGACTGCGGTCTTTATCCACCTTCTTGAAGCACTTGTTTAGTGACAGATTGTGGCGCACTGAGTTCTTCCATCCTGTGGGTGCGCTTGCAAAGTAGGGGAAATGCTCCAAGATCCAGCCGTAGATATCTTTTACTGGTAGTCGCTTGTTCGGCGCATCCTCAATAGCCATAAAGATCAAGCAGCTAAAGGAGTACGGTGGTTTCCTGTTGGCCCCCGCCGCCAAGTCGTACGCCGAGTGTGCATCGCCCAACAGGGGGTCGTCCGGGCATGGCGACGTGGAAGAAGGCGAGCGGGGGTGCTGACCGTCGGGGTCCAGCAGTGGGGAAACGCTACGCAACCCCGAGTGGCTGAAGCTGTTCAGGAGGTCGGTGCTCTCGTGGAGCCAAGAAAGACTGGTGAGCTCCTCATCTTCAGCTTTGGAGAAGGACGCTGACAAGGACAGGGAGAGGTCTGCTGCCTCCGCCTCAGATGCTGCCGTTGCGGCGTCCCCTTGTCGGTACGGCGGGCTCATGCCCTGTGAAGCACTGGCTCCACTGCTGGGGCTCTGGGCCTTCTTACTGGGGGGCATGGTGGGTCCCATCCAGCCCAGGGCTCACTCCTGCAATCGAAGAAACAGAAAGGACTTAGTGATGGAAGAATCTGAGAGGATGATAAGGATAGGGTTAGGGGGGGTCAAGGTCAGATCCTGTTACTCATTTGTCTTCCTTATTTTCTTAAAGGCCAAAGGGTAGGGACAAACCACACTCTTTCGACCACATTTCCAATTCGATTGCGCAAGACGTGAGGAGGAACGTGTACATCATCATTTTTCTCAGAGGCTTTTTATCCATTTCTCACTGGGATGGCAAATTTAGTGCTTCACTGGTTGGGGATATCTGACGTGTACTACTGCCAGCCAATTACTAGCGTGCCATGCAAGTACAGACATTACATAAAGTTGTTGTCACAATATAAGTATTCTACTAAAAGGTCTCTATTTGCTGAATCACATATTCTATGCTAGTTCTGTAACATCTCAAGAACATGGGATGATGTAGTTAGTGGATCTTTGATCTGGTTCTACCTGTCTGTGCTGCCTGTTAATGAAATAGCAGTATTTGCATATGCAAGCATGAGTCATCAAATAGACTGTCTCAGGTTTATGTTTCAACACGTTGTTATATCATATTTCTTCCATTCATCCAGTTTCTACACTGCTTATCCTTGTTAAGATCACGGGTGTGCTGGACCCTATCCCAGCTGACTTCGGGCAAGAGGCGAAGTGCACTCTGGACTGACAACCATTCACACTCATATTCACACCGAAAGACCATTTAGAGTCTTCAATTAACCTAGGAAGCATCTTTTTGGAATGTAGGAGGAAGCCAGAGCACCCGGAGAAAACAAGCACTGTGAAAACATGCAAACTCCACACATTCGAAGCTCCAACCTCAGAACTCTGAGCTGGATGTGCTAACCATCCAGCCACTATGCCATCCATCACATCATATTTATACAGTACATATAATATACTGAGCGGCACGGTGGACGACTGGTTAGAGCGTCAGCCTCACAGTTCTGTGGACCCGGGTTCAATCCCCGGCCCCGCCCGCCTGTGTGGAGTTTGCATATTCTCCCCGTGCCTGCGTGGGTTTTCTCCGGGCACTCCGGTTTCCTCCCACATCCCAAAAACATGCATTAATTGGAGACTCTAAATTGCCCGTAGCCGTGACTGTGAGTGCGAATGGTCGTTTGTTTCTATGTGCCCTGCGATTGGCTGGCAACCAGTTCAGGGTGTACCCCGCCTCCTGCCCGCTGACAGCTGGGATAGGCTCCAGCACGCCCGCGACCCTTGTGAGGAGAAGCGGCTCAGAAAATGGATGGATATATATATATATATATATATATACACGCACACACACACACATTTTATCTCACACTTGTTAAATAGCTAGTCAATCAACCACTTGATCGTCTTTTAGTATGAACGGTTTGCATATACAGTAGTCCCCATTGTTCACAGGGAATTGGACACAAATAGCAAAAAAAAACAATAACCAAAAACTACTTGACACCCCCACTAAAATGTATATAATTGCCTATAGTAATAGTTTAAAATGTAAATAAACCCCAAACCATGATCCCAAAACAATTTAATATAATTTCAAATGCATCTTACAACACTACCCTTAAAAATAAATGGCTTACAGATGATTTGATTTCACTTTTTAATCACTACTTACCGTAATTTCCCGTGTGTAATACGCACACCCAAAGTTGACCTCAAAATTCTGGAAAACCCTTCTACCTATCTATAATGCATGTTTACAATGAATGATTTTGCTTCTACCCATATGATCAAAACATGAAGTATTATCTGTATTTTGTTAGTTTTTTTTCAAAGAATTATTCTGAAGTTAAGCACTGTATTTAAACACATAATACTTTCTTTTACAACCCCAGTTCCAATGAAGTTGGGATGTTGTGTTAAACATAAATAAAAACAGAATACAATGATTTGCAAATCATGTTCAACCTATATTTAATTGAATACACAACAAAGACTAGATATTTAATGTTCAAACTGATCAACTTTATTGTTTTTAGCAAATAATCATTAACTTTGAATTTTATGGCTGCAACACATTCCAAAAAATCTGGGACAGGGTCATGTTTACCACTGTGTTACATCACCTTTTCTTTTAACAACATTCAATAAATGTTTGGGAACTGAGGACACTAATTGATGAAGCTTTGTAGGTGGAATTCTTTCCCATTCTTGCTTGATGTACAACTTCAGCTGTTCAACAGTCCGGGGACTCCGTCGTATTTTACGCTTTATAATGCGCCACACATTTTCAATGGGAGAAGGCTCTGGACTACAGGCAGGCCAGTCTAGTACCCTCACTCGTTTACTACGAAACCACACTGTTGTAACACGTGCAGAATGTGGTTTGGCATTGTCTTGCAGAAATAAGCAGTGGCGTCCATGAAAAAGACGTTGCTTGGATGGCAGCATATGTTTCTCCAAAACCTGTATGTACCTTTCAGCATTAATGGTGCCTTCACAGATGTGTAAGTTACCCATGCCATTGCTACTAACACAGTCCCATACCATCACAGATCCCGGCTTTTGAACTTTGCGTCCAGTTCTTTTCCTCTTTGGCCTGGAGCACACGACATCCACAATTTCCAAAGACAATTTGAAATATGGACTTGTCGGACCACAGAACACTTTTCCACTTTGCATCAGTTCATCTTAGATGAGCTCGGGCCCACAGAAGCCGGCGGCGTTTCTGGGTGTTGTTGATAAATGTCTTTTGCTTTGCGTAGTACAGTTTCAAGTTGCACTTACAGATGTAGCGCCGAACTGTATTTACTGACATTGGTTTTCTGAAGTGTTCCTGAGCCCATGCGATTATATCCTTTACACACTGATGTCGGTTTTTGATGCAGTGGCGCCTGAGGGATCGAAGGTCACGGGCATTCAATGTTGGTTTTCGGGCCTGCCGCGTACATGCAGTGATTTCTCCAGATTCTCTGAACCTTTTGATGATATTATGGACTGTAGACGATGAAATCCCTAAATCCTTCCAATTGTATGTTGAGGAACAGTCCTTAAACTGGTCGACTAATTTCTCATGCACTTGTTCACAAAGAGGTTAACCTACCCCCATCTTTGCTTGTAAATGAGTGAGCAATTCAGGGAAGCTCCTTTTATACCCCATCATGGCACCCACCAGTTCCCAATTAGCCTGTTCACTTGTGGGAACTTTCTCAGTCTTTTTTGCCACCTGTGTCAGTTTTTGTGGAACGTGTTGCAGCCATAAAATTCTAATTCTTATTTGCTAAAAACAATAAAGTTTATCAGTTTGAACATTAAATATCTTGTCGTTGTAGTGTATTCAATTAAATACAGGTTAAACATGGTTTGCAAATCATTGTATTCTGTTTTTATTTATGTTTAACACAACGTCCCAATTTCATTGGAATTGGGGTTGTAATTACTTTTTTTTTTTTATTTTGAAATTCACAGCCCTACATTTAATTTTATTTTCATGGGATTCAAATTAAACCGTCAAGCATTGCAGAAAAGCATCATCATTAAACAAAAAATAACCATAAAGCAATTAATGATGGTTGTTGTTCAGTCATCAGTCGTATTTAAAAAAAACTATTTCACAAATTCTGCTAGGGTATGCATACTGATGAGAACACTCTACATATATGCAGTCATACGTACCCCCTGTCATATTGGAATGAAAGTGTAGGCTTCACCTTTTTCATAATCTCTAGGTGGCGATGGAATATTAGAATGAAAGTGTACCGCTTTCTCATAACCTGTGGCGGTGCCATATTGAATGAAAGTGCACAGCTGTTTCCTACCCACCAGATGGCGGCATACATTTATAAAATGTGAAAGTTTTTTTCATTTTCCCCTATACCTATCCATAATGCACAATATTGACTTTTGACAATTTTTTGGGGAACAAATGCATATTATACACGACAAATTATGGTAACAGCAAAAACAATTCAGCCAAAGTCAACTTCAGTAAATAATTTATTATATCTCCTCCCTGACTTAAAACGATCTCGAGAACATACACGTACTTGACAGCAATGACAACTTTTCTATTATCCAGGGCTTTGGCAGCATGTTAAAAAAACTACACACATGATAATGAATTGTGTTTGCCCTTAGAGGAGGTTCCACTATATTAGATCAAGGGATTGTTAGTAACCAGTGAAACTGTTCACTGCTGACAACTAGGTAATATTACAATTAAGACTGAATGCATTTCCATGAATTATAGGTAATGTGACCTCTGCATTTACCCCTCCACAGTGCACATTACCAGAACACACCATTAGTGACACATTAAAGGGGTGGTCAGCATTCCAGTGACTGGGGAATAATAGGTGGAGTTAAGTGGTCAAGGTTACCTTTTTGTGAATTTTAGGGGATACAGGGAAAATACCCCTATGTTTGTTGAGGGACACACTGTTCATACATCCTTAAGGCCTCTTTATACTCACGTACTCGCGCGGCCGACAACGCCCGCATCGCATCACGTGATCGAACCATTGGGCCGTGCGGCCCCTTTGCGGCCCCTCTGCGTCGCTTTACGTGCGCACGGCAAAACTTGTTGCTGTGCGTAGAATGCCGCGGAGATCAACTCTCTTGATTGGTCCGTTTTAGTCACATGCTGTGATGATGTACTCAGCAATTTCCTTGGTTCTACATACCATCTACGCCGCCGCCTTCTTGATCGATTTTGCAGCATAATTAAACGTATCATCTGGTCATCTAGATCCATTTGTTCCACAACAGCAGACACTGTTCCAAGGTCGCCATTGTTGTTGCTTTGTTCCTTGTTCCGGAAAGGAAAGTAAAAACGGCCACCGGAAATGGCCAAAAAATGCAGAAGAAACTCCACCCTGTGGTGTCCTAGCCAATACCAGCCATAGCGATACCTCCGACTTGGGAGGAGAAATGCAGTACATTTTCAAAACTGCGCGCGTGGGTTGCGCTCGAGTATAAAGGCAAACTGCAGGCGGGATAGCAACAGTGACGTTTTTTTCCCCCACTTCATTTGGTGTATTGTGCCATAACCTAAACACTATTGTCTATAAATGCAGAAGAAACTATTTGCAATGGTCAGTTTCAGGTGTAGGGCCACAGCAAATTAGAGTGGTAATTAAAGAATTACAAATATATGAAGCACCACAAAATTTCAATATTCTCCCCTCACAATTTGAAAATGTCAGCACTAACAAAAAACACACAAGTGTGAGCATGATCTCAACTTACATCTAGTCAGGCAAACACAATACAGCATGGTCATAAAACTAGTAATGGTACAAATACTGTATGTTGCATGCAAACGCAGACACGCATGCATTTGAAAGCACGCACACACATATGCAGACACACACACAGAAAGCATC
This sequence comes from Phycodurus eques, assembly GCF_024500275.1. Classification (NCBI taxonomy): domain Eukaryota; kingdom Metazoa; phylum Chordata; class Actinopteri; order Syngnathiformes; family Syngnathidae; genus Phycodurus; species Phycodurus eques. The sequence goes on along the minus strand of NC_084542.1, from coordinate 5,679,159 downwards.
ACCATTAGGACACAGGGATTAAGTCCAGATATGTTCTGGCTGGCCCCTGTGTGGTGCGATCACGCTCTAATCCAAGGTGATCATCTGCCGATCTGTCTCCTCACTCTGCATGATTGACGGGCAGCTGTCACCCATGGCAACCTACTGTGCCATGACAACTGTCAGCTCGCTGCAGCTCAGGCCGCCACGTCACCATAGCAACAAAAGGGAAACAACACAGCTCCGCTCTCGTTATGCCGCTTCTCTCGGCTCAGTCTGCGCGTCCTACCTGTCTCCTCGTCTCTCTCTTTCAATTTCCTACCCACACTGATAACTCGCCGTCAATAGGCTGTAGTGGAAGGACTCCGCTAAATATAGAATTGTCATGTAAAGCTCTGTGTATAGTCGCGCAGCCTAGAGTCACGCCGCCGCTCCAGCTGGTTCTCCCCACAGCAGAGGGAAACGCCAGCGAGCTAGATGCCTTTGATCGTCCCTTTCCTCTATTTTCATACACTTTCTGACAGCAACACACTCATTCAACAAGCTGCAACTGTCTGAGGAGGCGCGTTGTTGCACCAATATTGACACTGAGCGTAATGAATTCAAATTGCCCCAGTGACTATAAATGTGAAAGCTGAAAACAGTGCGCATCAAAGGAATGGGCAAGGTGGAAAGGGTGTTTGGCAATCTTTTCAAGATGCGTGTGTGTCTTGTGTGTCTTTCTTTGTTAGTGTCTTCATGTTTGACAGGCCTGTTATAGTGTGTCCATGCTTCTCTTGGAGAAGAAACAAGGGCATATTCGTGACATTTATCCTGGTAAGAGTCCACTGGAATGCAAAGATGGATCTGATGCTCTCGTTCTCCATCTCCTCTCCTCTTCCTCCTCCTTGTTATGTTGCCATAGCGGCAAGGGGGCCATGAAACATTACGGCTGACAGTAAAGTCATCTCATTTTACTGTTGCTATGACAACAAACTCCTCACTGTTGGTTGGGGCCAGCGTGAGCTGCCGCCCAAGCCTCGTGCTTGAGCGTCTGCGTGTGTGTGTGTAGAAGTGGATGCATGTGTACATATGTGTGTGCCATCGTGTCTCCCGTGGGTTCTAATAAAGCTTAGCACACTTGCTCAGCTCTAAACAAACTTTCATGCGACTCCAACGGCAGCCCCCTCAAGACCAACTGCTAAAGGACAAAGGCAGATATCGCTCAAGCTCAAACTAAATGATGCCTGCAGTTTGTGTTGCGCAAGTGTATGTCGTGCGTGTTAGTGTGTGCGTGAAATCATCCTCACATTTGTTTGACAGATGGGACTGTGCCATTCTCTCAGTTGTCTCCATTCTCCAGATCTCTTTTGTGTTTGCGTACCTTGTTTTGATTTGTGTTTGGCATGTCCACATTTGGCTTTGTGTGTGCCTGATCTCTCCCCCCGCCCCCCATGCATTTGTGTAAGTGTGTGTGAGTGTGTGTGTGTGTGTGTGTGTGCGTCTATCGGTACAAGACCCAAAGTACACGCTCTGATTATCTCTCTAAGTAATGTTCTATGTTAAGTCCAATGCATACCAATGTGGTATAGAAGGCATAATCTGTGAGGTCTGTGAGCCTGGCACCACCCCAGCTCTGTTTGCACTTTCTAACCTGATAACACATACCTCTAAAGAGTCAATTCAATTACAATAAATGGCTCTCTCTGTTTGAAACACCATTGTAGAACAGTTGGTGGCTCCGATTATTCCTACGCTGCCATGAATACAGATTCCAAAAGACAGATTACAGACACCATCGATGAAACTAGAATAGCACCCAGTTAGGAGCCTCCCCCAAAGCTTGAAATGGAGAGAGAGAAAAAAGGAAGATCTGCATTTTTTTTTGTCCATCCAGTTTTCCAAGCTGGTAGACTACTTAGGTAAAACATTACAAATGGATGGTTGATGCCATTTTGATTTTGGCATGGACAGTACCATTCACACCTCAGTGACTAAAAGACGAATTATTGAAAAAGGATTTAGTGATCTGCGATTGGCTGGCGACCAGTTCGGCCCGCCTCTGTACCCCGCCTCTCGCCTGAAGATAGCTGGGATAGGCTCCAGCGTGCCCGCGACCCTTGTGAGGATAAAGCGGTACACACAATGGATAGATGGATGGGTTTTAGTGATTTGCAAATTTATCCGGATCATCACCAGTTTTTTTTTCTTCCAATGTGCAAAGTTTTTTTTATGCAATCATGCTAAATGTGATCAGAACTATTTTTGAACACGATTTGCATTTGGCAGAGGGGGGACCAAAACACCGGCGCTAATTTGGGTTTGCCTCGTTTAATTTAAACCCCTCCAATGCCACCCCCCAAAACCATAGTACTGACATGCGAAACACAACAATTAACCAGAAAACCGTATAACATGAAGTGTAAAAAAAAAGTTGTCAAATAAAGTCAGTTAATACACATTGACAACAGCAGCAAAGGATCATGTGTTCTCAGCTATTATGTCAGATGAAAACGTCCTGCAACTGTCAGAAACCTTTGTTGTTGTTTTTTCATCTACAAAACATTATGTGGGATCACAATTGTCTTACTAGAGATGTTGTGAAGCTCAGGGCATCTTACATGAGACAGCAAATATCCCTCAGTCCATTTTTGTTAATGTTGTCAACTAAGTAAAGGAGTCGAATGTCACTGCTATTTACAACCCCAATTCCAATGAAGTTGGGACGTTGTGTTAAACATAAACAAAAACAGAATACAATGATTTGCAAATCATGTTCGACCAATATTTAATTGAATACACTACAAAGATAAGATATTTAATGTTCAAACTGATAAACTTTATTGTTTTTAGCAAATAATCATTAACTTAGAATTTTATGGCTGCAACACTGCCCCCCTGTAAAAACCCTTGGACCCAGTCTGGCCTCCCCACTAAAGTCGGGTTAGACCACTGACTGTGGTCGGTTTTCGTGTGGTAGACTTTTATGTATTGTTATAATGGATAATTGTTATTGCGGGGCAATTATTCTGCTCCTGGTTTTATGGAAATAATAATAATAATGGTAGGTAAATGGGTCACTGATGGTGTAGTGGTACACTCGCCTGACTTTGGTGCAGGCAGCGTGGGTGCAGTTCCCACTCAGTGACGGTGTGAATGTGAGTGCGAATGGTTGTCCATATATGTGCCCTGCAACTGACTGGCGACCAGTTCAGGTTGTACTTCGCCTTTCGCCCGAAGTCAGCTGGGATAGGCTCCAGCGCCCCGCGACTCTAACCAGGACAAGCGGTATTGAACATGGATGGATGGATGGTAGGTATATGGTACACATTCCATAATTAGTAGCAGATAAGTGATAGTAGCTAAAGCTGTGCATACACGGCGTGAATCAAGCCTGTTTCAAGCCCGATTTTGGACGACTCACTTATGAATCTGGGTGGATTATAAATCTTGTTTGGTGTTGTTGGTTGTAAAATGAACAGGACCGGGGAACCATCTGGATACATTTCTGATATTAGGTTTAGGCAATCAGGCCTCCCATGTCCCAACCAATTTACCATCACTGTGTCTGCAATCATGTTATGAACTGTGTGTTTGCTTGTTTTTGATATTTTAGCACAGATAAAGGCACAAATTATAAGAGAAAGCACTTTGCTTCCTGTTTTGCTTCATGGCTACTACACGGAAGTCATGGTCGTTTGAGTAAAACTAGATTGTTCTGTTCATCTATACGCTTGGCTTGGGCAGCTGGACAAATATTTTCAAGCCAAATTCATAAATCAAAGTCTTTCAACAAAAATGCCAAAATAAGGTGCGAACTAGGTATTTGTTTAAGGACAAAGACAAGGACAGAAGCTTAAAAAAAACACAAAAAAAACAAAACAAAATAATTTTTTCATAAAATAATTTGGGGAAATAAACATTATCGGATAATCCAAGGCAAAAGTAATAAATGTGTGTAAATTGAGAACCACAATCTTTTATCGGCATGACATGATCTCTTTGAGTTTGCTCAGTTGTGACTGAAGTGGTTAAATAAGAATTCACAAGTTTTCGCCACACACTTTATACAGTATATAACTAAATAAAACTATGCAAACTTTAATTAATGATGAAGGTTCAGAAGGAAATATTGTAAGATTAAAAAAAATACCTGGAAACATTATGTTGCACTGAAAACTGTAAACAAAAGTACACTGCTCGAACATACGGTACCTTACCAAAAGACATTGGAGAATCTATAATTGATTCTCCAGTCAATCAAGGACATTTTGTCAAATGCCCATCAACCATTACTATGATATAGCAATATATTTTTTTGAAAATACATGGAAAACAAACCACAATCAAATTTAAAGGACAGTTCTGTTGAATATGTGACAAAATATCTAATTACAGAACCTATTGCTCCACAGTCTGCTGTTTGGGTAAAGTCGTATACAATAGAGTATATCCTTTTTTAATAGCCAACTGAGCACAGATTGTCATGATCAAACTACAGATATTTTATCATCAGCAGCTTTTACAGATTACCTTACAAGTAAACAGAAAATGTGTTAATTTAGAAGAGCATCGACCTTGATGCACCCTGCTGACCTCTACTGGCCATCCCTGTGTAGCCTTTGTGACTGTCAGTGTGTGCACAAGGCGAGAAGGTTAACACATTCCTCTGAGGGTAACGACTAATTCCCATTCTCTAACTGACAGTCTAATCATCTTACAATGCGTTCATGCTCTCGCCGATATTAGTCTAAATCACATGTCACATTTACGTAATCCTCGGAAGATCTCCATTCCCTGTTGGCTGCTGTTTCTGACTTTTGAATGTTCTGTATGCCAAAGCCAGAAGAAACATTTCAATAATATCCTTCATATCGTGAGCTGGAGTCTGCTCCCTGCCGGCTGCTATATTTGCAGAACCTACTTCCAATGAAATCCCCCGGTTATCAAGTTACAACCCCCCCCCCAAAAAAAAAAACACATCAGTGGAGGAATATTAAAATAAAACCAATATAGCCCTATGACATGCTGTCAGCACTGCGTTTATGCTCTACTCTGGGCCCTTAGTGGACTGAAACGACGATTACAACTTTGTCAGTTTGATTCCAGCTCATGACATATGTTGCGTGTCACATCCTCCTGGTCCTCACTTTCCTGTCAGTCTTCACGATACAGTCCCCCCCTGCCCCCGCCCTACAATGATGAAGTAATGGTAGTGTTGGAGATAGTAGAGAAAACTGGTAGGAGTTATTACCTTGCAGAGAGGTTAGCTGAACCTTGTGGCTCACTCTGGTCACAGTGATAAACCAGACAGTCAGATGCACCGAGGCAAAACTAATCTGCACTTTTTGATGACAAAAGACGACCTTTATCACTCCTGCACATAGTCAGCTTGCCTGGAACCGGAGAGGGAGACCGATCAGAAGCAGAAAATGAAGGGGAAAAAATCTGAGGGTAGAATATACTCTAATAACTTCTGCTACATGTGTCAACATGGAAGGAAGCCTTGTTATGGTCTCCATTTTCAACCTCTGGACTATCACCCCACCAATGCATTTCCTGTTTCCACTGGGCTTTAAGCAAACTGAGCAAGACCAATCACATCCTGCAAGGTCTGTTTATGTCTTCCTCCATGTCATCCACGGTAACAAAGAATTATGGAATAGAGGTCAGGTGGGCAGGGTGTCCCAGAGCGTTGCTGCTGACCTCTAGGTCCCAGCCACTGCTCTCTGCTGCATGGCAAGCACTATAGCCCCAAACATTCACACAAACAGAGAGACACAAAATGCATACATGCAGTATTACTGCACAGGTAGGCTTGTCTTGGGTTTGGTATGCACAAAAGAGAGAAATAAATGAAAGATCAAATGTATTGTTTATACAAACAAAGAACATTGGAAAAACCAAAATATCCTCAATACCTAAAGCCAGCCACCAACTGAACAATGCGGTCAAACCCAAATGAACAATTCAGTCGCGCCTTGTAGTGTGCGAGGTTCTGCAACTGGTTTTCATGAGTTGGAGACCGTGTACAACTAATTTGCCTGCAAAACCAAATGTCGTTATTGAAAAAATAATAATTATATTCAGAATTTGGGTGGCACGGTGACCGACTGGTTAGAGCGTCAGCCTCACAGTTCTGAGGACCCGGGTTCAATCCCCACGGGGCCCCACCTGTGTGGAGTTTGCATGTTCTCCCCGTGCCTGCGTGGGTTTTCTCCGGGCACTCCGGTATCCTCCCACATCCCAAAAACATGCATTAATTGGAGACTCTAAATTGCCCGTAGGTGTGACTGTGAGTGCAAATGGTTGTTTGTTTGTATGTGCCCAGCGATTGGGTGGCAACCAGTTCAGGGTGTACCCCGCCTCCTGCCCCATGACAGGTGGGATAGGCTCCAGCACTCCGGCGACCCTAGTGAGGAGAAGTGGCTCAGAAAATGGATGGATGGATATTCAGAATTTCATATTTCCCTGTAGCTAAAAATCTATGTCTTTCTGCCATGGAAATATATGGACAAGTGCGGTCAACAAATGGGCTATCATTGTCAGCAGCCTCTCAAATTTCCAGTCTTTCCTTTCTTCTCACTCAGTTCCTCTCTCTGTATTTGGATTCTCCACAAACAGAGAAATACAGCTTCAGTGGCCAGGGCAATCCGCTTTTTCCTTGACAATTGCACCATGTTGTTTGTGGCTCAATCAAATAACATAGCTTCAAAACAATTCACCAGGGACAAAACATTTTTGTTGCTAGTTGGTAGGTCTGCTAGCGTCAGTCGCTGACTGTACTTTCTTCGTGTTTCTCCATTTCTTTCCAGAGCATTAATCAATCTTCCGACAATGTTAGAAGAGGGTCTCATATTATGCTGACCAATTGCGCAGCCCTTTCCTGATCCTCCTCACGTTTTGGTTATTTGACAGCTGTGCGCTAAAAAGTCATTTTAAGGTCTTTGGTTTCCTCCCACATCCCAAAAACATGCATGGTAGTTTAATTGAAGTCTCTAAATTGCCCCTCGGTGTGAATGTGAGTGTGAATGGTTGTTTGTTTCTGTGTGCCCTGCGATTGGCTGGCAACCAGTTCAGGGTGTATCCAGCCTCCTGCCTGAAGATAGCTGGGATAGGCTCCCCGCTCCAGCACGCCCGCGAACCTTGTGAGGATAAGCGGCTTGGAAAATGGATGGGTGGATGGATCTAGAGCCCATCCCAGCTGACTTTGGGCGAGAGAGTGGGTGCACCCTGGACTGGTTGCCAGTCAAACGCAGGGCACAAATACTTATACTCACATTCACAATTATGGACAATTAGTCTTCATGAACCGAACAAACGTGGGAGGAATGTGGGAGGAAGTCGGACAAAAACCCACGCAAGCACATGGTCAATACGAAACCTCCACACGGGAGGATCTGAGCCGCCTTTTTAAGAACATACGCTACCATGCATGCGTGTTTATGTTTTAGTGTGCATGCATGCTACCGTATATGTTTTAAGCTAGCATATGTTTGACCATGCCTGTGCCCAATAATACGGTGCGCCTTATGTCATACGTTAAATACAGAAATAGACCCCGTAACTGAGACTACGCCTTTTAAAACGGTGCGCGTTATGGTCGCGAACATACGGTAGTTCAGACATAATTAAGACGTTTAAAAATGATTAATCTAATCGTCCACTGCAGCTTTAGCACAAGTAATATCTGTAGTAGTCAGTAGAAATGCAGTAGAAAATGACCTCATACCCTCTGTCAAAAAAAAGTCTTTAAGCATATTTAACATCAGTCCTTTTTATATACTGGCAAAACAAGTAAGCCATTAATAAGGACATAATACACAGTATATTAACAGTAGTGGAGTCTAGAACTTAACTGAAATATTATGGCACAAAACATCAATCACGTCACTTAATGTGCCACGAGAACATTCATAATGCTAACTAAAAAAAAGTGATAGACTACCTCAGAGAGAAATATCTCAGACACGACATATGTGATGTACAATGGAACAAAATAAAATACTGCCGGTGAATAATTCAAGACGGCACACACAGACACACAGAGCCTCTGTGTTCCAAAGTAGGCTAACCAACAAGGCAAACAGACATTTGCATCAGGCAAACAAAGTAAGCTTGCTGTGATTCATCGGCATCCAGCAGTCGTGAAGTCACGCTCACCCTCGCTGGCTTAAGATGCAGACCAATCAGAGTCAGACGCACACAAAATGTGCGTTTTGAATGTGGACACTTGAAGGTGACTACTATGACTGCATGTGCACGGGTTTTGTTTGTGTCAAGGACACGGCACTTGTGTGAAGCTTAAAAAAAGCCAACGCTAGTCCAGTGCTTGACAGTGGCAATTACACAGCACATCCCTGTTATAAACACTCTCGCATGCTCACTTGGCCGCTAACGTCTTTTCTCTGCCGCTGCGCTCTCCTGGTGACACATTAGAAAAAGGTATCGCAATATTACTGGCTCTACACGCAGTACCAAAAGTGCCATGTTTTGATTAGTTCAAATGTATTCGAATGATTTGCAAAGACCAATTAAAATACAGAGCGACGAGTTCTCATTTAAACCTTGTACCAAAATAACAGATGTGGTTTGTTTTAGCAAATTTACCTTGGTGTTATAAGCCAAATAATGCACGAGGACGAGGCTTTATGCTGGTTAATGAGCTGTCAACAACACAGCGCCCATGTGTACACAGCCTAACCACACTGCTTATTTACACTGAACTTATGAACGTTGGAAAGATGACACCACACACACGTGTGAAAATGTGTGCTGATGTCATCTGCATTATGATTACCGTATTTTCATGACCATAAGGGGCACTGTATTAAGTTACGGGGTCTATTTCTGTATTTAACACACACATAAGGCGCACCGTATTATTGGGCGCAGGCATGCTAAAACATACGCTATCTTAAAACATACGTTAGCATGCATGCACGCTAAAACAATGTTTTTAAAAAGGCAGCGGGAGCAAAACTGAGTTCGGTTGTACTTTATTGAAGTATTTAACAATGTACTCATGTTATTTTTTGATGAATCCTCATCCACAAATCCATCAAAGTCCTCATCTTCTGTATCCGAAATGAACAGCTGGGCAAGTTCTCAATCAAACACGGCAGATTCGAGTCAGTCTCGTTGCCGTGCGGCTCATCAGAAATGATGCCGGCTTTTACGAAAGCTTGAACAACAGTGCAAGCTGACACGTTAGCCCAAGCATCCACAATCCATTCACAAATTGTGGCGTAACTTGCCCGGCGCTGCCTCCTTGTCTTAGTAAAGCTGTGTTCGCCATCTGTCATCCATCGCTCCCACATCGCTCGCAACTTCACTTTGAACGCCGTTTACGATGTCCAGCGGTTGGAGTTCCTTCGTCAAGCCTCCCGGAATGATGGCAAGCTCCGAGTTATTGCACTCAGTCGAATGGTGACTGTAGAGACGCTTCTCCCGGCTGTTCTTTGCTCATTAATTCCTTGCTCGAATTGGTATTCCAACTTGGGCCACCTCACCTTGTTTACGCAGAAACTCAGCTTCGTCTTCTTGACTTGGCGAAGCTTGTTTTCCTGCTTCCTCCACTTGCGAACCATGGATTCGTTGATCTTGCATTCTCTTGCGGCTGCTCGATTCCCATGTTCTTCCGCGTAACTAATAGCTTGCAGTTTAAACTGTGCTTCGTAAGCGTGCCTCTTCGTAGGTGCCATTTTCGGGGGTCCTTAGCCAAACCGATGCACATACCGGAGCTATATACCTACTGGGGGCGTGTCTTTAGCGTCCTCTGTCACGCGCACCCTTCCCCCTTTACGTACGCATGCTGTCCTCAGTCACGTCCGTCTTTCCTCTATATAAGAAGCATGTCGGCAGGAAATGCTCCCAGTCAGTCAAGTGGAGCGCTCATTAAAGTCACACAACATTTACAGATTTTGGAACTTGTACACACATAAGGCGCGCCACATTATAAGGCGCCCTGACAATTTTGGAGAAAATTTAAGACTTTTAAGTGTGCCTTATGGTCGTGAAAATACGGTAAGCTGCTCCGAGGCAGTTCCAGATACAATTACACAGAAAACGATCCTCTGCTATTAAAACCTCCGTCCGTTACACCTTTCTGCCATTGTACACACAAAGTGGAGAAGTGCACCAATGGCATAATATCCCTGATGGCTGTGCAAATTAAAAAGCTGTCCAACTGTTGATGGAGCATAATCTCCTGTCTTGCAAATTTTTGTTTAATGTGGCAGCACGGTAGGGTATTGGTTGGCACCTCTGCCTCACCGTCAGCAGATCCAGGTTTGAATCGCCATTGTAATTACATGTTCTCCCCGTGCATGCATGAGTTTTCTTCAGGCACTGTTGTTTCGGACACATTCACCCAAAAATGCTTTGTAGTATTTTGAGATTATAAACTGTCCATAGGTAGTAATATGAGTGTGAACGCTTGTTTGTCTATACATTTGATTGACTGGTAACCTGCTCAGCATGTACCCTGCCTCAGGTCTGAAGTCAGCTGGTGACCCCAAGCTGTATCGGAAATTGATTGATTTTAACGTTACATACAGTATGTTTTGTATTTTGGCATCAGATAATGATGTCTTTGAGAGTTGTGAGTGCATGCGTTACATGTATGGTTGCCAGGTAACCAGCCAAGGCATTGCACATGACGGTTGGGGAGAAAAATAAGATGGTATTTGTCATGTAACCACCCCCTAAACTTGAGATTACCGTGTTTAAAATTAATTTTCAGTGAATAGAATATGCACATTAAAAATGATGGACTTCAAGTCTTCCAGAATTTGGAGAATGCTCTACATTTTAGACTAAACACGGATGTGGCAGTGGTATCAATCTGCTAATTAACTAACTAGTAGAAGCAAGTATCTTACAAAAAAAAAAAAAAGGTGTGGCAAAGAAAGGCAAGTTGGGACTTCACTTAACCTGGCATGCCAGATGTTTTGTTTCACAAGAGCATGTTTCACCAATCTGGGAAACAGCTTACAGGAACTGTTTCGAGAAGAGCGGACAATACCAACAGCAAGTCAGACTGAGGTACAGTATTTGAAACATTGTGTTGTTCAACATTTTATAAAAAAAAGTAATGTTCTGAAAAAAGTTTTTACTCGCATGAATCTACAGACATTTCTATTGTTCACGAGTTGTTCGCTCTCTCAACCACACTCACAATCGTAGCCGCTATCTTCTCAAAGGGAGGTGATTGGTTTGCCAAATTATGGATTGGCCACAATCGTCTCATCTTGAAGCTTGAAAAGATGGATTATATTTGTCTGTTCTCATGAATCCTGCTGCCTCACAAGATTAAACTGGAATGAATTGAAATTTGACAACATAATAAATAGAGAATCATCCGTCCATCCATTTTCTGAGCCGCTTCTCCTCACGAGGGTCGCGGGCGTGCTGGAGCCTATCCCAGCTGTCATCGGGCAGGAGGCGAGGTACACCCTGAACTGGTTGCCAGCCAATCGCAGGGCACATAGAAACAAACAACCATTCACACTCACAGTCATGCCTATGGGCAATTTAGAGTCTCCAATTAACGCATGTTTTTGGGATGTGGGAGGAAACCGGAGTGCCCGCAGAAAACCCACGCAGGCACGGGGATAACATGCAAACTCCACACAGGCGGGGCCAGGGATTGAACCCGGGTCCTCAGAACTGTGAGGCTGACGCTCTAACCAGTCGTCCACCATGCCGCAATAGAGAATCAGAATTTTAAAACACACACCTGCTATCATGGACACCTCTTCAAACCCCTTCCTCCTGTGTTCAGCACTTTCCTCACTCCCTCAAAGGCCTTCTCTCTGCCTGACAGAGAACAGGTCCCTGTCGGCAGCCTGTGCTCTTTTACAATATTGAGGGAAAGGCAGACAAGACAGAGTGAGAGACTAAGAAAGAGTGCTCAAAACACTATAGGATATCATCGTGCACGGTCACAGCCAAGAGAGCTTTGATAGCAGCCAAGGAAGGGCGCAGGTCAAAAAAAGTGCCAGAAAGGACCATGATTGATCTATCAGGTTCCCACACTGAGAATGGTGTTGAGACAAAGCTGTGAGAAAGTAAGCATTTTTCATCTGGATGTCCTGCAGAACCAACCCCCCCCCCCCCCCCCACACACACAAATTTTTTTATTTTTTTTTCAAATGAATAAGCAGGACTCTGTGTCTGTCTGTGGCCCTCTTTTCTTTTTCCCCTCTGGCTTCTTGACTTATCTTTAACAAACAGCAGCACAGGCTCTCAGCCACTGGGTGACAGTTTGTCACAGACCCAAAAAAAACAAAAAACAACTCAAAACAAAATAAGGGCAACAACTGGAAGATACTGACCAGTTCCACAAACTTGCTCTCGCTGGCTGAATTAACTTGCTCAGATTTGTTTAGCCTTCTGCAAATTTACAGAAACTGTAGATTGGAATCATCAACACTATTGTGCATTGCAGTCACTGGCATTGACAGTCCTCCAAAACCCGCCTTGACCTTAACTATCTCTGCCTGTACAACTTTGCTTATGACCTCCTACTCCTGCACACGATATGGTTACTTTCAGTCTTAACTTATAAAAACATATGGTCATATGCAGAACTCTAGGTCAATCATGTGAACTACCCCTAAAATGGAGGCATCTTGGAGTGGTTGCCTTTCAAACTTTGCCAAAACCAAACATGCTTGATTTTACTTCCCCCTCCTCCCAATGTGTCCCACAATCCCTGTTGATCCTGACACTGCGACATCAGTGTGAGAATGGGCCATTAACCTTTTTTCCGTGGCAATATATGCTACGATCATTAATCATTGTGTGAATAGGGGAATCAGGTAAAAAAAATAAAAAATAAAAACCTATTTGAGTGCCTTTAAGGTACTATAAGTGATCCCAGGCCACTTAAAAATTGAGGCATATAGGATACTCACCAAGCAGTAATATCTTTAAGAACTATTAGGGCTGCCTTTAAAATTTGGTGCTGATATCAATCATGCCCAGATGATTCATCATAATGACTTTCGTGAACTAAGAACAGGTATGAGGTTCTTTTTTCCCCCAGTGAAACATCTTTGACACAGCAGATATGAATTCTGGGTGTATGTCCAAAGTATGAGATACTTAGCATTTATTAGTGGGGGCACAAAAAGAAATTCCAATAAATTTCCTTCCCATTATTCAAATCTCAAAAATATCATCTTATCGTGAGAAAGACCTTAGGCTCGTTCGACATTGTTAATTGACTGAGAAAGGATACAGCAAGACTTGTCACAGATTACCAATCAAAAGAAAATACCAATTTCAGATTTTAATGGTTGCTCACATTGTGAGGAAAACCATTACGTAAGTTCCTTTAAAGCTTACATTAGTTTTTATTTCAAAACACAGGTCATGTTTTCATTTAGCCAAGATGCCATTTTAATGCTTATACTATTGAGTTTATGTTTGTTATTCCCACGGTGCCCGTTTTTAGCCGAGCTACTGCATCACTGAACTGTATTACTGTCTGTAAGTTTGTGTTTGTGTCAGTATCACCTTCTTTGTGTCCAACGTTAACGCACAATTTTTTGAAATGAAGTAGATGGTAAGTTACCGTTTACAGTCTCAGAATTTTTTTTTATTATCTACCCATGAGATCAGAGCTCAATTAGGCAAAAGGGCCTTTATGTGCTCGTCTCCCTCTTATGGAGCTTGCTATAAAATTATTTAAAGCTGAAAGCTCTCTTGGTGAGTTTACACGATTAATGAAGGTGCTTGTGGCAGACTCAATATGGAGCTCTCTTTCTTTTGTGTAGTCAGATTTAAATAGGTTTGGCATTGAGCCTGGTGGTTTGAAGCTTAAGTGTTGCCTATTGGAGTAGTTAATAAGCAGTCTCTTGGCTATGTGACATTCATCGGGTTTGGATACTGTGTTTTTGTTTGAGGCATCTATGTTTGTCAAGATACTTTGTACTTTATGATACCCTCCCTCAATCTTGCATTTTCCTTCTAAGTAGCTCACCAGTGCAACTAAAAGTTGATTAATGACATAAACATCGATTTTCATGTACTAAATTAAGTTTTTTCCCAGAGTAATACAAGGTTCTTTTTCTTTAACCCCACCCTTGGTCTGGCATCTTCTAATCACAAACTACAGAGAAGAAGACCGCGAATGACTAAAAGGACATGATCGCAAGCACAAATGACACGGAAATTCAAGAAAGAGGAAAATACTGAGTGGGCGTAAAAGAGCTTATATCCTAGGGTCATTAGCAACATTTCAAAGTCACCCCGACTTTCAGCGTATGCTGGCTGACAGGTCCTGCCAACAGAATTAGAGATGAAGGTTGATGGTGCCGTGATTAGATGTGTAACTCAGGGCTAAGACATGGCCTGGCAATGGCTACAGTTCTTACACTTTTATGCAAGGGTGCCACAGAGATTTGGGGCCCCTGAAAAAAATTCTATTGAAAATAATTTTTTCAAGGGCCCCTGTAAATCATTGTCCCTTATAATCATTACCGTTCCCCTCAGTATGCCCCTGTGTATAGCGAGCCCGTGGTAAGGAATGTATCATAAAGAAAAGTAATCACGGATGAGATGTGATAACCCGAGCCTGTGAGGTCAGCCATTGATTAGATGGCTCGTAAACCACTCCGTTGGCAATACACCTGATAAATACCACAACCTCCCCTGGCTCCCCATATGAGTGAACTGAATTCCCAAATTACCAGGCTTTAGATAACATCCCTGGATAAATTGGCATTCTTTATAAGTCTTGAATCTCTTTGTAGATATTCATCAAAGGCAGTTCATGCCTGATGTAGAGAACACAGGAGATGGGAAACAGGAGAACAACACACAATGTGGTTCATATTAAAGCCTCTGATCTTCTATCTTGAGCCACTTTTTCTACTACATTCCTTTAGCCAGGGGTGATGTGTTAAGAGGGGAAGGCGGGTGGTATCACCTCTGCTTCTACTAAATGTATGGTGAAGCATCCTTTTTAAGAGAAAAGTGGAGGGGGGAGAGGAGGGAGGGTTTGCTCTGTTACTGTAGAGCATGATCGTTTTTGCATGACCCAAAGAAGTTACTCCTTTTGAACTCTTGCAGTACTCCGACAGCCTTATCTCCTGTTTTTGCCTGACACTCAGAAGCAAAGTCCGACATATCCATCTGCCCAGTGCCAAGTGTACAGCAGTGACAGTAGTGTTTGTTGGATAAACTGAGAAAGGTCCATCTGTTGTCACACACACTCCCACTCAAATGTTTACCCTAAATACAGACACAGTGGTACAGCGCCTGAGTTGAGATCTCTGTGTTTGCCCCGACTCCTTCCCAAAGAACGAAAACATACAAGTTGGCTTAAATGTACACTAATTTGTGTACAGGTGTAAAAATAAGAGCCCCCCCCCCCCTCCAATATCATCACTGACTGGCATCCTGTCCAAAGTGTAACTGTTGTACGTGAAATTTGTGAAATAAACTATGTTAATTATTTTTGTTGCATCTCAGTGAGTGCCAAAAATGCTTCTAAAGTATGCATTTGGAGTAATTTCAAAAACCAATATATTTAGGTTACAAGTACACCCAACTAAAAAAAAACCTCTTTGTTATGACCTCCATAAGGAGGCGGTGTGTATTTCTTTAATGGCAGGATTTCACAAAAATTACTGAACTGATTTCAACAAAACTTTGTGAAGAGTCAGGTCATGGGTCAGGGAACATCCCATTCATTTTGCTTATTCAGATCCATATGTTTTTTTTTGTTTTTTTTTTACCTTTGTGAGACTGCAACATGAGGCATTTCCTTTCTTAGTGATTATTGCAAGAATTTGAGAATTTATGAAACTATTTTTTACTCATCCAAATTACGATAGTTCAGCCTTGGAAGGCTCTGATTTACAAATTTCATTCTAGTTTATAGCATTGTAGAGGGTTATGCAAATGGAGGTTCTGTGAATCTGCACTCTGTTGCTTTCTCGATGAATGAGTTACATTTGAGTTTAGTTGTTTGTTGCCCTGCAAACCTTTGGGTGTCCAGTCGGTGTCTACAACTGATGAAATGTAAGAAAAAAGAAAAATTTTAATGAACATCAAGCCATCAATTGTATACACTACTTATCTTCTGGGTTCCAACACAGTATGCAGCCAAGCCCAGTTGACTTTGGGCAAAGGGCGGACTACATACTGGACTGGTCACTTGTCAATCCTAAGGCGATTAGGAATTGTGCACTGAGTGGGAATCTATCCCACACCAGCTGCAAAGTCAGCTACGTGAGCCAATTCAAAAATCATTTTAATAAACACATGAAACAGAATGGAAGGAGAGAAAGTTAGCATGAATTGAGAAGTTGTTTAATACACAGCCAATATTACATAAGCGCTGAGGTAAGCACAAAGTCTTAGGTAGGGGCAGCTTGAATGTGCACATGATTTTCCTCATCTAACGGCGTACGGGATGTGTCAGGTAAGTTGCACGACTGATGTCACATAAGATATATTTGAAATCCAAACTACACTGTGTCTTTGTGGAACTAGAGAAAGCCTATGACAGAGTACCCAGACAGGAACTGTGGTAGTCTGGAGTAGCAGAGAAGTATGTTAGAATAATATAGGACATGTATGAGAGCAGCAGAACAGTGGTGAGGTGTGCGGTAGGTGTGACAGAGGAGTGTAAGGTGGAGATTTGACTGCATCAGGGATCAACCCTGAGCCCCTTCCTGTTTGCAGTGGTGATGGGTAGGCTAACATGAGGTTAGACTGGAATCCCCGTGGACCATGATGTTTGCAGGTGACATTGTGATCTGCAGTGAAAGCAGGGAGCAGGTGGAGGAACGGTTCGAAAGATTGAGGCATGCACTGGAAAGCAGAGGAATGAAGATTAGCCAAAGTAAAACAGAATATATGTGCATGAATGAGAGTGGTGTAGGGGGGAGAGTGAGGCTACAGGGAGAAGAGATAGCAAGTGTGGAGGACTTTAAATACTTGGGGTCAACCGTCCAGAGCAATGGTGAATGTGGTCAGGAAGTGAAGAAACGGGTCCAAGCAGGTTGGAACGGGTGGAGGAAGGTGTCATGTGTGTTATGTGACAGACGTCTCTGCAAGGATGAAGGGCAAAGTTTATAAAACAGTGGTGAGGCCAGTCATGATGTGCGGATTAGAGACAGTGGCACTGAAGAGACAACAGGAAGCAGAGCTGGGGGTGGTGGAAATGAAGATGTTGAGGTTCCCTCTAGGAGTGACCAGGTTGGATAAAATTAAAAATGAGCTTATCAGAGGTACAGCCAAGGTTCAATGTTTTGGAGACTAGGTTAGAGAGAGCAGACTTCGATGGTTTGGACACATCCAGAGGAGAGAGAGTGAGTATATTGGTAGAAGGGTGATGAGGATGGAGCTGTCAGGCAAGAGAGCTCGAGCAAGACCAAAGAGAAGGTTGATGGATGTTGTGAGGGAAGACATGAGGGCAGTTGGTGTTCGAGAGGAGGATGCAGGAGATAGGCTTACATGGAAAAGCATGATGCGCTGTGGCAACCCCTAAAGGGACAAGCCGAAAGCAAAAGAAGAACCTTGTGCCTCACTCTCCAGGTATCACCAATCAACCCAACTGTTACACCAATGTAACAGCTGGATTGAGCTGAGCATATATCGATCAGTCATGCCTGGAGAATGCAGCGTGGGGATGACATGCTAAAAAGGCAACTGTTACTGCTTTGCTGGTCACTTGTAAGCGGAGCTCAACAATAGGCGTCTGTGCAGTGTGCATGTGTAACGGATGCCAGCTCAGGGCTGTGCAAAAGTATGTCAAACTCACTCCTTCAGAGCCTTAAGAGTAGCAACAGCTGGTGGTTAGGGAGCCTGGGCTCTTAGCCTGTTGGTTAGCACATCCGACTCTTAACCTAGGGGATGGTGGTAACGTGGGTTCAAGTCTCAGGCAGGGCTGCGCTTAATGACCGCTGTCACACACGTGCTCCAAAAGAGAGTACGTTCCTGGGTTTCGTGTGACCAGACTAAATGAATTTAGATGACTTACACCTCGGACGCTACGCTAACACTGCATGAAAAATGAATGAACGTTAATGCAACTGCAACAACGCTACTTACATCACCTGCAAATCCATGTTTCAGGCACTGCTAGAGGAACATAAATGTAAACAACATTGCACATTACACATTACAATGTATACAACAGTGCACTTTCCTTGAAAATTGGTTGTACCACCAGATATCTAAATGGTATTTCCCACTAGATATTTGTGCACTATTGCATTTTTTTTTTACTCATCTTTTATTTATTTAATTGTTTGTCTTCATAAAATGTGTTTTACATAGACATACATGGAGAAAAGACCAGAGAAAATGTTGTCCATATCGCAATCCACAATGCAGAAACACCTTTTGTATTTTCATAACATAAAATGATATTTCTAATGACAATTACATCAATGATATCATACAAAATTTGTATTATTTCATCCCCTCACACAATGAGAATCGATATGGAATTGGAACGATAAGCAGTATCAGGATCGCTAAATTCTTATTAATTCCCATCCCATTGTGACACCGTAAAAACATTTCAGGTGGCATCAGCTTCCGTTCATGGTAAAGTATAACGGATATGGTCGGAAAACACAAAATAAGGATTATGTCTGAATTCGAATGTGGTGGAAAATGACCACTCATAACCGATATCACCAAATAAAAATGGTGCAGAAGTAGCTCCGAACAGAATTTAGCTCTGAAGCAGGGAAAACTCTAGTGTTCACAGTCACTGCATTGCATTCTTGCATGAAAACGCATTAAGGTCAACTGGAGCTTCCATATTTGTTTGTATTCACAGACACATGTTCCCCTTCTCCTTTGCTCTTTTACTGTGATTTCCTGTGCTCACCACCTGCCCCATGCTACATTCAGCGCATGAACAGTCGGAGTCAGCAAGTCTGAACAGAGCTGCTGAATATTCAGCCCCATGCTCCCTCTCTTGCTCTCTCCTTTCTTCTTCTCACCTGCTTTGTCTCCCACCTTAAGCTCCTCTCACTTCCCCCCTTGGTCCTCTTTTCCTTCTCTGTAGCTCTCCGCAGCTTCGCCACTGCCTGTGCTCTCTGAGCTCCACTTTCATTAAGGGGTTCTCCTCTGATAGCCCTTCATATACCACTTAATCATCATAACAGCAAGAGCACTCTCTCTGCGACAAATCACCTTGAGGGGCCAGTCCTAAAGACTCTCTGTTAACTGATGTCATTATCTGTCAGAGTCGTCATTGGTCTGTACACCATGCGCCATGAGCCTGCCCCAGGTGTTTGATGCAGGGCTCAGCGGGAATGTGCAGTTCGGACAGGCCAAGGACATTCCCCATATGGAAACGAGTAGTGGAAATCTACAAAAGGCTCCTGCAGAGAAGAATGAGAAAACATGGCGTGTTTGGTTCGTAGTCAAGAAAGATGAATAAGACTACTGAATAAATGGAAGAGAGGTTTGAATCACTTTTTTTTCATGAATGGATCTTGAGGGAAATGACTGCTCGCTGTCATCGTCTGTTTTTTGTGCATGCGTGTTTTACGGTGGGAGGGGGGGTAAATTTTTCTGACTGAGTCTATGCCGGCGGCACGGTGAAACTGGTTAGAGCGTCAGCCTCACAGTTCTGAGGACCCGGGTTCAATCCCCGCCACCGCCTGTGTGGAGTTTGCATGTTCTCCCCGTGCCTCCGTGGGTTTTCTCCGGGTACTCCGGTTTCCTCCCACATCCCAAAAACATGCATTAATTGGAGACTCTAAATTGCCCGTAGGTGTGAATGTGAGTGCGATTGGTTGTTTGTTTGTTTGTATGTGCCCTGTGCCCTGTGCCCAGTTCAGGGTGTACTCCGCCTCCTGTCATCCTGCCCGATGACAGCTGGGATAGGCTCCAGCACGCCCGCGACCCTAGTGAGGAGAAGCGGCTCAGAAAATGGATGGATGGATGGAGGGAGTCTATGCCTCCATCATGCTGTAGTTAAGACATTGTGGGTCTACACATAGATGAACAGCGGCGACATGGACACAAACACACTGAACCACCATGAAATCACAGTTGCTCAGTTGCTATGCGGCAGTCTCGCCATCATCCCAGATAGCACACACTCACATGGCTGTGTGAGACCGGGACAGTAACACCAGACTTGTCAGGGGTCGGAAGGTCACGGGTGTATTGTGACAGCGCTGCTAAGCCACAGACAGGCCAGACTCACAATTTCCACTGCGATCAAGCTGTGTGCCCCTGACCATATCAAAATCCATCAATGATGAATATGTTGAGAGTTGCTGCAAATTGTTTTGCAACTCTTTCGCTGTGTTTGAGATATGTGCAGAATGCATTTTAGCTGACAATAAATCTTACGCCATTGCTCATGTAAAAAAACAAAAAAACAAAAAGGAACTCAGCGTGCCATTCTTACTCATTAGTCTGAAGCTAATCTCGGGTTGACTAAATTTTACACATTTTAATGGCCATAAAGTGACAAGATAATTGTTTGCATTGCTTTTAAATAGCCATTTTATGCAACAGGTAAAAGGTGTTTAACTCACTCACATTCAACTCTCTCTTTTAGTTGTATATTCCAATAATACAGTATAAATATATATATACTAAAGTATCAATACTTGATATATAATATATATATGTATAAATATTATATATATATATTATATACTATCCTCCCCCCCCCCCCCCTCACTGAATGACAAGGAGAAATCATGGGGTTTATTCTGAAGACAAACCAATGTTTTCAAAAAAGGTTTCTTGTCCAATAAAGGGCAATTTAAAGGCCCCATATTTTGGCTATTTAGACCCCCATAGAGTGACTCTCTTATATGGATGTATAAAAGTCAATTTCATTTCAAGAAACACCTTGGTTTTGTCATACGAGTGTCCAGAAAAGGCCCCTCCGACAGCTACTTCTGTTTGACGCAGTTTTGTATCCGCTGTCCATATATGGCTAAGACCGCCCCCTTTTCTCTGATTGGTTGTCTCCGTGTAGAAGACCCCCTTGTGAAAGCACACGTTTATTATGTTGACAGCACTCGCTCTGGAGCGGAGAGGTTGGTGGAGATCTTCGCTAGTGACGTAGATACATTTGAGAAATTTTAATGACCTGATTTCAGGCCTCTCGGCAGAAAAACGTCTGGAACTCAGGAATGCGTTGACTATTTTAATTCATATTTCACATGTTTTCGGAGGCACCATAGAGCCAATATAAAATCTCAAATACTAGAAAATGTTGTTTTGGTAAAATAGGGGACCTTTAAAATCGTGGGTGGTTATTTCCAGGTAAAATATGAAAACCTTCCGGCGATGTTTGTCAAAATGCAAAGTGAGCTCGAAAGCACTTTTTTAAAATAATTTGGTTACAAGAAAACTTTTTTTGGGGGGAGGAGGGAATCCCGAGGTGTTCCCAGACCAGCTAGGATGGTCTCTCATGGTCTCTCCTGGGTTGTCTCCGAGGCCTCATCCCGGAGGCCTCATCCCCGAGGCCTCATCCCTCCTGGGTTGTCTCCGAGGCCTCATCCCGGAGGCATCCAAGGGTCATCCTAACCAGATGCCTGAGCCACCTCATCTGGTTCCTCTCTATGTTGAGGAGTAGCGATTCAACTCTGAGCCCCTCCGAGATAACCGAGCTTCTCACCCTATCTCGAAGGGAGAAAGAGACACCCCGTCGCTTGTATCTGTGATCTTGTTCTTTCAGTCACAACCCACAGCTCGTGACCATAGATGAGAGTAGGAACGTAGCTCGAACGGTTGCTTAGCATTTTGTTTTTTTTTCTTCTTCACCACGACAGACCGATGCAGCGGATCTGCAGACAGTGCGCCAATCAAGCTGTCACTCTCCCACTCCATTCGTCCCTCACTTGTGAACAAGACCCTCTTCCACTTGGGGTAAGATCTCTTCCTCGACCCGGATAGGGCACTGCACCCTTTTCCGACCGAGGACCATGGCCTCAGGTGCTGATGTTCATCCAACCCACTTCACAATTCGCTGTGAACCGCTGCAGTGAGAGTTGAAGACCGCGGCTTGATGAAGCCATCAGAACCACAACATCTGCAAGAAGCAGAGACGTAATACTGAGGTCACCTAAAAGCCTCGGCTATGCCTAGAAATTCTGTACAATAGTTATACAGTGTATTCAGAGCTAACTGTTGACTCTGCTTGCCATGGTGAAAGAATATCTTCCTCTTTTTACGATGAATCTATTTGCAGCTAGGATGGTTTGTAATATTCACATTCATCAAGACACATTAACTGAAGCTCTCCCCCCTTTCTAGACACTCAACAATGCCATTTACTTAAGTTGGCTGTCTCCGGACTAAGCTTGTGGCAAAAGATAGATTGAAATAAGTCTGTACAAATTCGTTCATGAGTTTATAAAAGGAAAGGTAACTTGTACATTGGTGTGTAGTTTTCTAATTGGCGTGGGTTTCTTGAGGTTTCTTGCTGAATAGTTAAAATAATCAGGTACTGTCCCAGAGGGAGGAAATCCATCATATTAAAAGAGCAAGCAAGGAACTAATTCCAGAAATCCATACAGTATATGAAGCACGGTGTCTCATGAACTGCAGGAGGATGTACATGACCAATAGAATTAAAACTGAATGGGAGGGAAATTAGAGAAAATTGACCAGGTGGTGTGAAAGTGATGAATAATAATACATTTTGACTTGTGAAATCCTGGATCATTACATTACAGTTAATCACCAGTGAGACAACTACACACACACACACACACACACACACACAAATAGAAGTTTCTCTATGAAACATCAGATTTGTTTGTGCTGTCCTACATGTGTACATAATAGGTCTGGGTGATTAATCGAAATGAGATTGCGATTTCAATTTTGGCTTCTAACAAACATTAAAATGGTATAATCGAAAGAAAAATTAATAATGTGCAGCGGCTTGGGTTGTGTATGCAAGTTGCTGCGTTGTAAACGCACCCTGAACACACCCTGTGTTGTTTGTAGCAAGCTGTGTCGCATGTTCTTCTGCCTTCCTGGATTGTGCTTGAAGCTGTTAATTGACACCCCAGTTCGACTTTACTGTAAAACTAAATGCACAACAGAAATACTTGTAATTCCTCACATTGAATATTTAAATACAAGACACATCGTTTTAAAAATCGCCAGCTTATACTAACACTCAATGGAAAACCCTTTTGACGGGTTAGCTAACATTAGAATTAGATCAAGGGAGGGATTTACCTTCAAATAACAAATATTTACACACAAACGCCATAGTAACACATACAGACAGACAATATAATAATACTAACGGGCATATATACTTCTTAATCTGTGAAAAACAAGTTTAATAAAATGTTATTTCCAACTTTCTTCTTTGACTCTTTTTTGTTTTTAGCTTACTGTAATAAGCAGCTCTATGCATGCATAGCACACACTGCCCCCAAGAGGCCAAGGTGTGTAGAGCAGGAACAGCAGATGGCTGTGGCTTTGTCTAAAAAGACACAAATGCTTTTTTCCCCCTGACTGACATGAAATCTGACTAAAATGTTCCTGTTTTAGGTCAATTAGGATTAGACAATACAATCATCCCAGGCATGCCAATGTTTTTAGCCATGGCTGTATTTATTTTTATTTATTGTTTTTTTATTTAAATGTTTTAATACTTAAAACTTATTTTCTGGTTGTTCTATTCTATTATATTTAAAGTTAAATTTTGTTAGTTAAATAAATACGAAGTTTTTGAAATCAATAATTAATGTGTGTGTTGTATGTACAATGTACATGTTAATGTGGTGTTTATTTATCGTGCTTTTAATATCAATCAAAATAATCGTGATCATTACTTTTTCCATAATCGCCCAGCCCTAATACATAGTACTGTAAAGAAGAGGTTTAAAGACTGACTATGTTTACATGTTAGGGCTGGGCAATTAAATGATTGCAATTAGTAAACGTGATAAATTTAAGGGCAATCACGGTGATCAATTTTGTGCGTATTTCCTCAGTCAAAATTGACTGAAATTTGTGTGACAACAGACAACAGAGTAGACGTTTTCCTGCTCCATTTCCCTTTGCAAGTTGTGATAACTCCGCCTCCTCGGCTTGCCTGCTCCATAGTGAGACACCTTGTCCAAAACAGCCATCCTCCCAACTCCCACGGAGCCTGTCGCCTCGTCAGAGGCAAATGCTCCGTCGAGCCACGATTTTCTCCAAGAAGTACCGCGCAAGTGATTATGTGAAAAGCATAAAATGCGAGCGTCAGTACAGCCTCTCACTCACTGCTGCCAGCACGTTTACGTGCTGCTATGTACGCACTAAGGCTACTTAGCATTAGCAGTTCGGCCACCAGACAAAAGCAAAGCAGCAATCACACGTGTCCTGTCTTACTGTTTTAAATACTGATCATGAGGAGTATTGGGAGAGAAATTGTTCTGAGTACTCAGTCCTACAAATTTTTATATAATTTTTTCAACAAGGAAGAGGTTGGATGTGGTTGCGATTTGCTAACTGGCAAAGTCGAATTGTGAAATGTATAACTAATTTTTTCTTGTACTTGTGCTAACAGTTTATTATTTTTAAATTTTTTATTATTTTTTTTTTTTTTGCACAAATGTTTGCTGAATGCTCCCGGGGGGTTTCAACACTTTTGCTCACTTTTACAATTGAGGTCTTTGCAGAATTATTATTGTTAAATAATAAAGTATAAAATATAAAAAGTGTGATTAAGCAGATATGCTACTATACTTTTTGTGGATGGTCTTCACACTTAAATGTACTATTTTTCATAAGGGTAACAAACGAGGGGCACAGTTAAGGACTACCTGTGTTTTTTTGTCATGGACTAACAAAATACAAATAACTTTTATTCAATGGTAAAGCAAAAAATGCAGTTTAGGTGGTAAAATACACCCTTTTGATACGTGGATACTCTTTGCTCTGTCATCATGTCAGTTTAAAACAGAGGTTTTATAGATGTACTGCCACTTTTAAAAACTGTTTCCTTCCATCCTTACACTTTAAATACTGTATTTACTTTTTTAACCTGATGTAAACACACAGCTTCCTCTTCTACTTTTGGAAATAAATTTTGCTTTCCATCAAATACGGAGGCTGGTGCATTTGCAGAAAGCAGACTCTGATATGCAAATGCTTAGGAGGAATTAAGAGGAATTTTGTTTACAACCGAATAATCTGTGGGTCAGAGCCAGATCGCCCATTAGGCAACATAGGCAAATGCTGAGCCCGTCCAATGTAAAGCAATGGTCATTTAATATTACTATATATGATAATGCCGGCGGCACGGTGGACGACTGGTTAGAGCGTCAGCCTCACAGTTCTGAGGACCCGGGTTCAATCCCCGGCCCCACCTGTGTGGAGTTTGCATGTTCTCCCTGTGCCTACGTGGGTTTTCTCCGGGCACTCCGGTTTCCTCCCACATCCCAAAAACATGCATTAATTAGAGACTCTAAATTGCCCGTAGGTGTGACTGTGAGTGCAAATGGTTGTTTGTTTCTATGTGCCCTGCGATTGGCTGGCAACCAGTTCAGGGTGTACCCCGCCTTCTGCCCGATGATAGCTGGGATAGGCTCCAGCACGCCCGCGACCATAGTGAGGAGAAGCAGCTCAGAAAATGGATGGATAGATGGATGATAATGCCATAGCAAATGAGCAATGTTGCCACAGTTACCTTGAAAATGTAACTTAGTTACTTTGCTGATTACTTGAGCGTAAAAGTCCAGTAATTTCCTATGTATAATGCGCATTTCCCCCCAAAAAATTGTCAAAAGTCAATACTGCACATTATACATAGGTATAGGATAAAATCTAAATGTATGCCGCCATCTAGAGGTTATGAAAAAGCTTGCATTCCAATATGCCAGAGCCCCCTAGAGGTTATGAAAAAGGTGTAGCCTACACTTTCATTCCAATATGACAGGGGTACATATGATTGCATATATGTACAATTGTGCTCATAAGTTTACATACTCAGGCAGAATTTGTGAAATATTGTTGTGTTTTTTTAATACGACTGATGACTGAACAACAACCATCATTAATTTCTTTATGATTATGTTTTGTTTAATGATAATGCTTTCTGAAATGCTTACCATTTTAATTTGAATCCCATTAAAATAAAATTAAATGTGTTTCGCCTGGAATTGTACACATTTTACAAATTCTTCCTGGGTAATCAAACATATGAGCAGAACTGTGTGTTTTCTCATTTACTAAATAAAGGTAGGGCTGTGAATTTCAAAATAAGAGCAAGTAAATAAAAAGAAAGTATTATGTGTTCAAATAAAGTGCTTAAAACTAAGGAAATACAAATAATACTTCATGTTTTGATCATATGGGTAGAAGCAAAAACATGCATTGTAAAAATGCATTATACATAGGTTGAAGAGTTTTCCATAATTTTGAGGTCAACTTTGGGGGTGCGTATTATACATAGGTGCGCATTATACACGAGAAATTGCAGGTAACGTATTTACTTTACTGATTACTTGATTTCAAAAGTAACAAAGTTAGAAAAAAGTAACTCTTTTGTCACTTTCAGAAGCTGCCAAGTGGCAGGAATATCACTTATCCACAGTACAAAAGAAGCATTAACTTAACCGTACCCGTTACTTGGTAATGTATGCCACACAAGTTACAGAATGATGTCATGAACATGAACCAATAACTTAAATATTAGTGTAATTGAAGCCACATTAAATGAGCAACATAGTACAGACTTGACATGCCAACACAGTACAGTAAGTACCTAAATGTAAACAAGCACACCATTCTCAGTACACTTCTCTGAAGACTCTTAACTAATAGAAAGATAGATGCTGATCATGGTCCATGAAGGCAACTGTGTGTGTGTGTGTGTGTGTGTGTATGTGTGTGTGTGTGTGTGCATGTGTGTTTGTGAGTGCGTGTACGTAAACGTGAAAGTGAGTGGCAGTTTGATATTAGGGGCATACACACACACACACACTATTGCTCACACCATTGTAATTTTGATACGAAAAGTGAGAAAAGGTGACAAGATTATGCAACTGTTTAACTAGCAAAGCTATGGGTGATTGATGGGGGGAGACGCACTTACTACATGACGGCAGCCGTGCAGCGCGTTAAACCACCTCACAGTATGGACTACAGACAAAGTTGAAAGTTCTCCCTTTTCATTGTAAATATTATTTAAGATAAGTTCTCAAGTGAGTCAGTCCTTATTGTATGACAATTTTTGACCACGCACTTCGGTATGATTAATTAACCCACAATACATTGTGTGCTTAGCATGCCAGTAAAACTGTATTCTTAATGTGTAGATAAAAAAGTAGCACAATAAAACACACTTTTTACTAAGTAAAATAACAAAAATAGTGTGGTGATAGAGAAATTGTGCATTTCTTTGGAATTTTATGGCACTGCATCGTCACTGTGCATTGCAGAATCAACAGTCACCTCCCAATCGCTTTCTTTTGTTTTACTGGAAATTAGTAGTTTGCGTGAATAGTTAAATGCTATTGAATAGCTGGACTGCGTTTTGTTCGAATCACCAGCCACAAATTAGTACTTGGTGAGAGACACTGATGACTCAAAAGTAACTATTGCTGGTTTGAAAAAGTAACTTTAGTCTAATTAGTTTCCCGAGAAATGTAACGCGTTACTTTGCTCGTTACTCAAAATGGCGGCATTTTGGAGTAGCGTCTTACTTGTTACTTTGTAACGCGTTACCGGTATCTCTGTAAATGAGCTACAGTAATAAAATGAAGACTCAGTTGTACTGCGTCACTCCTTTAACAGTGTACAGATAAGATGATAACTTGCTTCAGAGCGATTAGCATTTGTATGATACATGAATCAGAATAACCAGTTTTAAATATCTTTAGCTGGGCAGCATGGAGGGGCTATTAACTGCTATATATTATTTGTAGAGATTAAACTTATTCTATCTGTATTTACATTGGCTTCATCAACGATTGTATTATTTGTTTTACTTTGTTTGTACCATATACAGTATATTACATCTCGCGAGCCAACCTTTCCTACTTTTAAAAGTGAATCAAAATTGTTTTCCTTTTTAACGCTTTTGTGTTAAAGTTCAAATTGTTTAAAGCGTGTTGATCATTTAAAACTTAACATCAGGGTTAAAGTGCACATTATTATTATTATATAAATGCCATAAATGAGCATTCCCACATACCATATTAAACTGCAATTTACTGCTTCTTTCCATCTGCTAATCAATATTTCACTGTAACGACAATTAAGTTACAACAATTAACGACAATTAAGTATCTAATCTAATATGCATATCAAGAAAACATATTGTATATTATATATACATAGTTGACAACATGTGTCTATTAGGTTTTAAAATAGCAATTATTAAATTTGAAGTTCATTTTATATTTTAAATTGGGTGGCAACACAATGGTAAAAACAATGCTATTCGATTTCTTTTGTTGAAGTATGTAAATCATAGATGGAGGGGGGCGCCATATAAAATCTCACCGAGCACGCCACATAGGGCTGTGCTCTGTAGAGGGTGTTTATCCAACTTGTTGAACAAGTTGAACACAGTCAGATCAAATAATTGCAACAGTTAGTGTTTTTTTGTTTTTTTTAAATGTATGTGTAAACGTACTGAGTTTTTAAAGCTCTGGGATGCTACATCCTTGTCATGTCTTTCCACTGTGTGGAAAAGAACAAATAGATCTTTCTGGAAAGAAAAGCTGCAATGGAGAGAGCACCGTAAACCGTATCTCAAAGAGTGACCATCACACACTTACACAACCTTGCAATTATGCACGCACACACACGCACACACACACACACACGCACACGCACACACACACACACACACGAGCACTTGGGTGCTTACATCATAGGGGAAGGTATTTTTCCCCCTTACTTTGCCAGGGAACAGGCCCACGCATGGACACACAGACGCTGACTAAGACTCCTGGTGGTGGGGGTTCAGCGTGCGTGTGTGGGTGTGCGTATATATTTACTTTATTTGTGTGTATTGGTTTGGCGTACGTTTGCATAACAAACACACGTCATTTAGTTCATCATCCAAAATTTCCTCTGCAGGGAATAATAAAGTGGAATATCTGCAATTTTGAACACAGTCCTTTTCTGGGACGCTAGTCAACCACCAATTTGGTCAGATTTAGAATCAATTGGAAATGGAATAACATAATCCATTTCAGGGTCAATAGTATCACTGTAATATTTTAACTGCCATCCAAGTGTAAAAGTAAGTTCAACACGGTTCACACTATGATGGTGTGTCATTGCAAATAGAGAGAGAAAATGGAGTACGGCTGATGGAGAGTAGACTTCATTGATTGCCCTTTTTACCGTTCTTAAATACCATGTAATCATTCAAAGAAATTTAAGGAAGTAAAACTTTTTTGTGTATCCGCTGATGAGCTGTGACAGACGTTAACGTGGTGTTGAACATACAGAAGGAAGTTTCCTACAAGTCTTTTGGAAGTGAGTCTTCACATTAAAACTAATGTGTTCTTTTTTATTGTCCAGTTTTGTAGTGAGCTGCCATAGAGATCTGTATTAGGGTTTTTGGGTCAACAAAGTACACCACCAGGGGCATTCAAATTAAAAGAGTTCCACTAAAATTCTTATTATCAATCTACTTAGATTGTTCTGTTTGGGTACATAAATTTGTTTATATTTGTGAACTGCTCACAAATATGTCTGTTCAATGTGCGCCATTCTGTGGCTTGTGAACATTTTTGGTGGTTTGGCCTTTGTGAAAGCATCATAACCATAATCCTTTATTTGATAAGAGATTTGGCTTATAGTTTGTAAAAGTGTGTGTGGATAGTGAACTTTAGTGTGTGTCTGTGTGTGTGTTTTGATGCTCACTTTATAAAGTGTTAACCTGTGGTATTATTTCCTTTTGATTGGTGGTTCGAGCAAGAAAGTGGGACAGGATGATTGAAAGAAAAAACGTGTTTATATTGTGTGTGCGTGTGCGTGCGTCCGTGTGCGTTTGTCCACGGTCTCATTTAACCCATCCACCCTAATGGGTTATGTCGAGAGCTTGGCCATTTATAACCAACGAACACACAAATCCATTCAAGACACGACACAAACAGATCCACACTTCCTTTCTACAACAGAATTCCAACTGTGAGCTCAAAGAGTTATTTTGGTAGAGCGCCATAAAAGGCTAAGCATCATATCCCCTCTCTTTCTCTGTGACGCAGAGTGTTGCTTTGCTAAAATAAGAATCGGACGGTACCATATCTGTGAAGTCAACACCGCATCTTCTCCATCCCCCTCTCCATTGTTGCCTTTCACAGAATGTGAATCAACAAAAGGTCAAACGGCCACAGATGAAGGGCAATAAGGGGATGGAGTTACCAGCTGAGAGACAGCAGGGGTATCAATTTCAAAAAGGAGCCACTCAAAAGGGACCGAATGAGTTTGTAACCTGTGCGTGCGATGTATGTGTGTAATGTGTGTGTGTGCGTGTGTGTGTGTGACAGGGCCATCAGTCAACATGCTGCTAAGAACTTCGGACCAAAAAGAATAGAAGAAGAAGAATCACCTTTTATTGTCATGAACATTCATGCATGTACACGAAATTTGTTCTCTGTATTTTACCCATCACAGTGAACACATACACAAGTTAGTGGAACACACTGGAGCAGGGGGCAGCTGAACGGAGCCGAAGCAGGGAAGGAGTAAACATATTGAACAAATCAGATGGTTCCTAAGGTCATTTTTGTCCTCACACGTGATTACTCAAACCAACACACAGACACCCTCTGTGGATGGCTGCATCCATTTGTGACATCACTGTAGCTAGCCAGAAAGACAAGGCAAGTATGAGTGCGCTAAACTGACGTCACCCCATTCACTCAATTACGTAATCTCGGTGACCAACGGCTGCAGGACAGACATGCCGCGTGTGTGTGTGTGTGTGTGTGTGTGTGTGTGTGTGTGTGTGTGTGTGTGCGCTTGTGATTGCTGGCAGGGCAAGAACATATAATTGCAATCTCATGTGTGAGAGGAGACATAAAAACCAGGCATGCTTATGACATCATTAGCGCGGAGGCGGGCTGGCGTCAGGCTGTGTCAGAGTGGGAGTGTTTGGGGTTGAAGAGGAGGAGTTCACATCTGACCCGGCTGGAGGAGTTATGCAACACACATCCAAACTCAACAGACTAGAAAGTGCTTTTTTCAGCATTTTTTTTTTTTTGTCTTTAGTGTCTATACAGTGTGTGCGTCTTCTATCACTTTTGTTTTCACTTATACTTGAGGCAAAGACTGAATTAAAACACATGCACTCAAGCACAATACTGAAATGCACACTCAATATTTCACACGCACACATGCACACAAACTCTCATAAACAAAGCTTCCTAAGGACAGGAAATCCTTCCGCCCACGTCCCTGTGTTGCTTGGCAACCGCAGCAGCGTCATTCTGTGCATGCCTCCACCATGGAAAACAATACGAACAAACAACATTTCCTTGAACTCTGCAGCTCTTTTCGGAGCACCTAAAAGTAAGCCAAAGCTGAGGAGGCTGACACCGATGCCCTCCAATTTGTTGGTTATGGATTCATACCAAACATGACATCACCTCCTGTAAACATAAAACCCATTCTCTCTGTTCGTGAGCTCTATTTTTATACCAGCTGACGTCTTTTAATGCTAGTACGTGTGTATTTCTGTGCCACTATGTGAGGTTGCAGCTGCCAGTAGCTCAGTGAGTCTAAGTGGAGAGGTGATTTTTGGGCCAAGCTGCCTGGCACTGTGTGTTTCATATCAACAGAGGGCCTAGTGAAGACTATTAGAACCTCTGGGATACAAAGGGATACAAAGGGATATCTTTATTGTTTGGCCACGCTGTTTTTCCCCTGCAGTGATATAACATTGATTTAACTCGAGGCTTTTTATTTTATTTTATTTTTTAAGCAAGAAAGAAACAGAAACAGGGTTACCACGACACCAGTTAGCATTTGGTAACAAGTCTAAATAGTTGTAAACCCTGATCGGGCTCGTCTTTCCACAATGGGGTGTGTAGACGATAATGGCAATCGCGTCAGCTTCCTTTCCTTCACATTCAATGCATTGTTTTGTAACACCAAAGAATGCGGACACTTCTCTGTTGACCAATCAACTAACAGGAGTGTGTTCAGCTTCACCCTCAATGGGCAGACTGTAGCATACCACTGTGAATTGTACCCTGATAAGGGGGTGCAGGGGGTCCAGGGTTTCCGTAATTCTGTTCCTGAATTTGTAAGTCGTAACACACCGTAGTCTATCATTAATCTTTCTAACATTAGGCATGGGCCGGTTACTGGTTTCAAGGTATACAGTCCGTCCCTCACGCTTCACTTTTTGCGGCTTGACAGTACAGGAATTCCTCGATTTACGAACGAGTTCAGTTCCTACGCTGGCGACGTAACCCGAATTTACGCGTAAGTCCGATTTCACCGTTAAAGTCATAATTTACGTCGAAATACATCTGTTACGGGTATTGTTCCACATGATTGTGCGATTAACGTTGAATGTGCGGAGGAGTTAATAAAGCCATTAAAGCAGCAAATCGGTGCTTCGTGCCTTTATTGTTGCCGCCTCCCAGCTCAGCTGTGCAACGAGAAAAGGGAGTTAACCCCTTAGCTCGAGGACGTCGTAACTCGAGGACTTCCTGTATTGCACATTTTTATATCATAGATATCGAATTTGAATTTGAGATTTTTCGCTATCATGGGATTTGGCTGTGATTATTTTTCCACACTGACTGTTACTGCAGAGCAATAAGCGTTAGTCAGGAGCAGAATGGGTAAAAGACAGAGACTATTCAAAATGTCTGATCATTTCACACTTAATAAAAGAAGCTAAAGTGGAATGTGCGTTATTGCAAAGCAGAAAAAAGGTTTAAGTTGCACAACTGCACGTCTACGGTAAGGTAAACAATGTAAGCTAATTTAAAATAGCCTACCCGCACTAGTTACAACAAATTGTAATCCCTCCACAGGTGGTTAAAGATAGACATAGCTGCTTGTGCACTACATTACTTTATTGAACAAAGTTAACCAAATAAACACACGCACTGATTAAGACATGACTTGCCACAACTGACGCTGAGTCACTCAAAAACAGAGTAGCTAACAGTTTAGCCAGTTAACAGCCAGCCAACTCTACACTCATTCTCTGACTCCAACGTCCTCAACAGGCCAGGCCCCGAGTAGAACATGAAGATGGCAATTCCAAGTGGACAGAAATAATACCTGCGCGCTGCACTTCATAATGACATTGTATTGGTATTAGGCAAAGCTATAAAATATACATGAATCATAAAATAAATACATGGTTGCCACTTGAGATTTCATCTGTCGCGGGGCAGTCTGGAACATAAACCCCGCGATAAACGAGAGATTACTGTATCACATGTTTAAAACGTCACAAAACCGCTAAAATATCCAACAGTCAGATGTTCCGGGAATTTTAGTATCGCAGCTTGGTAGAGGAAGGATATAAATAATGTGCTGACAAAGAGTATCTCCTAGAGGAGGCAATACTTCCAATACGACATCACAGTCACAAGCGCGGCACCTATCACTCGTCAACAAATTCAAGATAATGTTAAAATACTAATATACTGCAACACTGTCTTAAAATGACTTGCTTCGCTGCTTTGTGATGTAACATCAGGTAACAAGCTGATGTTAGCCATACTAGTTGGCCATGTTATCTGCCTTGGAACCTACCGCGCATGTTTTGGGGATGTGGGAGAAAACCGGAGTACCTGGAGAAAACCCACACAGGCACAGGGAGAACATGCAAACTCCACACAGGCGAGGCTGGGATTTGAACCTCGGTCCTCAGAACTGTGTGGCAAATGTATAGCTACTCATTTTCTGAGAAATAAGTACTTTTCCTGTGTACTACTACAAATTCATTATTTTCTTCTATGTTTACGAACATACCAAATATTCTATATGTTGTTAAAACATAAAATAGATTGTTTAATGGAAAAAGGTTGTTGTTTTTTTACCCAAACATTTCAAAAGAATAGATTTCAGTGCTGTAATTGCAATTGTGATACCTTGAAACAGTGAGACTTCTGCTCAAGATTTTCATGCCATCACAATCTGATATTGGCCCATCCCTAGCTAACATGAAATTAAAGTCATAATTACAGGATACATTTGTATGAAAACTGCTTCTAGGCCATAAATAGAAAACAATCAAATGAAAAAGAGTTAATACTGCGGTTGTGGACCATGCCTTGGTGTGCCACGTGAAAACATATAGTTGAGAAGTTCAGAATGAGTGGAAAACCTGGCTGAGATGACACCATCGTCGGCTGATGAATGAATGGAGAAATGTTGTCACAGACGGTTGTATTTTTATTTTATTTTTTGCTTCACATGTGACGCGCTGCTCTGCTGGATGTTGTTTAAGACTCCACTCTCGCTTGCCCCTTAAGTTTCCAGTCTTTAACACTGCTCCAAGCTCTAAAACCAGCATTCATTCTATTTTAGGGTTGTTGTAAGGAACTAATGAGAGTTAAGTTGAACCACTCAGTTGTCAGTTGTCATAGTGACCAAGGTCATAGTATAAACGGTAGGTTTTGCACTTGTAAAAAATATGATGAGCAGAAACTCTGATGAGCACAAACATTTTTATTTTACTTGTGCTTGTGGTCACAAGGTGATAGGTCATAGGCACCGTTTGAAAACATGAACCACATGAAGAATCACCACATGGATGGATAGTAGCTGTGTTAAAAAAAAAAAAATCTTTATTTGACATGCAGTAAATGGTATGTGAGGGATATGGAGGTTTAAATGTGACCTTGGGTGGCACTACGCCAATGATAACTTCTATTGCTCGTCTGTTTCCTTCAAACATTTGATCCTCAATAATTGCCTCTGCTGATGTCATCTGGGAGTTATGAAAAGTATTCCATCCAGAATAACGCAGCTCATGAGA
The DNA here is from genome assembly GCF_024500275.1 of Phycodurus eques. Lineage (NCBI taxonomy): Eukaryota > Metazoa > Chordata > Actinopteri > Syngnathiformes > Syngnathidae > Phycodurus > Phycodurus eques. The sequence continues at coordinate 5,644,265 of NC_084542.1, read as the reverse complement.
TTTCAATCAAAACGCACAATGCAATGATTTGTTTTTTGTGTTTTTTTTGGGGGGGGGGGGTTCCTGATGGGTGTGAATTGTGAACAATGTATTTAATTAGTTTTACTATATTTGGCGTGATTGGATCCATAGGGGATCAAACCCTTGACAACAGCACAGGCTGAGTCCTGATTGAGAATACTGGAAGAAGAGCGCCTCACACTCATTTGGATGAACTTTGTCTGTTTTTTTGCTTTCGCTGTGGAACCCTATAGCAACTGTCAGCATAGCAAATGCAGACTTGACTTGTGTGTGATTTGAGAATTTTCACATCAAATTTAAAAAACATAGGGAACCACAGACAAAACAGTCAAATTTCTTTTGTAGACCAAGATCACACGCACCAAACACACAACTACCAACGTGGTGATTTTACTAGACTTTACACCGATCTGATCGGCTTGATCGGTATCGGCCGATAATTAGCATTTTATGCTGATCGGCTTTAATGTCATAATTCGCGGATCTGATCAATTACATCATTGATCGGCTCTGCAAAAGACATTTACTCCGTGTTGCCATCGTGTACAGAATATTTGAATCCAAAAGCTAGTTTATTTTTAGCCTTGTCACGTGTCTTTTGACGTCATTTACGATCACTGGGTTTTGTCCAATCAAACGCGACCGAATACACTCATTATCACGGCCACAACAACAACAATGGATAGCGCATGTATTGTGTTGGTCAAAAAAGAACAAAATAGGGAAAAACGTGTGGTGGTGGTCACCGGAGCTCGGGAGAAGACGTTCATTCAAGGATTGCTTGAGGTATGTTCACGTACTTTTAATAGGATACGGCTCACAAGCCGCCAACACGTTATGTAGCCTAGCAAGCTAGTGCTAGCACTAACAGTTGTACGTAAACATACCGGTGTTATGTTGAATCATGCTCTAAAGTTTCGGTGTGTGTGAAGTAATTTAATTAGAATAAAGTAATTTAATTACAGTAAGTTACACACATTATTTCTGTCATGTTTTAATGTTGGTTTGACCTGACTCATTAGAATACATGACCTGACTAGATAATATTTTTGAAGATATTCAGTATACAGTACACAAGTATATACAGTCAATGAAGTCATTTAAATAAGACACATTGCTCCATCTTGTGATCGGATCAGTGATTAGTTATTGTTTTGTTATTGTTTTTAAACTCGCTGATCAGTGATTGGTCCCAAAAATCCTGATGGTGTAAAACCTAGTTTTTACTAAACATTTTTAGTGGTGATTCCAGGAAATCGGAAATTCACTAAAACTTGTGATAACATGTGGGTCTAGGGGGAAAAAAGATGGAGGAAGACTGTCTTTGCCATCTGCTCAATACAGTTGGTGATTAAGAAAAAAGGCAGAAAATGTATTTTTCAAGTACCAGGGAAACTTCTCGGCATGAATCTGGGCATTCTGAGAAATGTCCTTGTTTGATCATCATCAAACGCATCAAATATGTATTGTTATTGTTTTTTAAAAAAAAAATATATATTACTTTTAGCTTGAAATACTAAAAGAAGCCAACTGTATTTCCCTTCATATAAATTAACTATTAAAGAATATATGTTTTTTAATTTGTAACAAAATACAATATGTGTGTGAATGGTGTTCATGGTTTAGTTTTGGTTGTCATGCCGAGCTGACTCAAACCATGGCCGTACGTAGCTAGCTAGTCACAGAGCTGCCAACCTATAAAAATTTACTTTCAGAACAATTTGTCCAAATTTGTCTAAATTCCCATATTTTATAAGTTTTGCTAAGAACATTACATTGCGAAAGTCATACTCATTAATAAATTATAGCTTCAATATTTGTCATTTTCATGTTTTTATTACATCAACCTTTTAATGGCAGACGCAGTTCCAGCCTGAATCAAAGTACTAGTATTTTGACATTCCATCATCAAAAACATTTGTGTCTATGGATTAATTTGCATTTTTCCAATTCTATTTTTAACCCTGGTAACAAAATAAAAAGCAAGTCCATTAAAGGGCGGCACAGTGGCCGACTGGTTAGCACATCTGCCTCACAGTTGTGATGACCTGGGTTCAAATCCGGCCTTGCCTGTGTGGAGGTTGCATGTTTCTCCCCGTACCTGCTTGGGTTTTCTCCAGGTACCGCCCACATCCCAAAAACAGGTTGGTTAATTGAAGACTCTAATTTGCCCATAGGTGTGAATGTGAGTGCTAATGGTTGTTTGTTTATATGTGCCCTATGATTGGCGACCAGTTCCGCGTGCATCCCGCCTCTCCCTCGAAGATAGCTGGGATAAGCTCCAGCACGCCCACAACCTCAATGAGGATAACCGGTACAGAAAATGAATGAATGAATGAAAGTCCATTAAAGCAGATTAATCCGATCTCAAATGTCAAAATTAAAAGTCAGCACTCTATTTTGCAAACAAACAGATAACATTGCTGATAGATTGAATTGGAATTAGTTTATGTATGGACAATAGTTTTGGTTTCTATTTTGTGTAATATACGTCTTCACTTGCATGCTATTTATATTAGACTTTAAACAATCAGGATTGTTGGGGCCAATCACCGATCTGTCTATTTAAATGACTTGTTCATTTACTGTATATACTTGTGTACGGTATACTGAATATATATTTTCTAGTCAGGTCATGCTAGCACTAACTTGCTAGGCTACATGTTGCCTGCTTGCGAGCCGTATCGTATTAAAAGTACGTGAACATACATACCTCAAGCAATCCCTGAATGAAAGTCCTCTTCCGAGCACCGGTGACCACAACCACACATTTTCCCCCATTTTGTTCTTACAATACACATGGCGCGATCCATTGTTTTCACCCCCCCATGGTAACGCACGTATCCGGTCATGTCTGAGTTGACAAGATAAAGCCTAGTGATCGTAAAAGATGGAATGCGGTGGTATCGGAATACACGGTTTTATTGTAGTAATCTAACATAGTGCAATCGTGAAAGACCAAATTTGTCTTGTAGTCTGATCCAGGCCTTTCGTGTTGTCTGTCCCAGACATGTTGTTTGTCCCACACCACTGAAATTTTTTTTAAAACGGAGAATTATGACATTAAAGCCGATCAGCCGATCAGCATATAATGCTATTATCAGCCGATACCGATCAAGATCCGATCAGATCGGTGTAAAGTCTATTTAATATAACATATTTATATTCCCTGTAGCCAGAATTGCTATGTAAGAGATGCAAATTTCCCCATTGTGGAACTAATTAAAGGTTATCTTATCTTATATTACAAATATGTATTAATAATAATAACAACCATAATAATAATATACTTTCCTGCCCATCTACTGACGTGAGGTGTGCAGTGACGTACAAATTAATTTCCGGTACAAGCGCAGCGTCCTGTGTGTATCATTTTATATTTATATCTCTAAACACATATTAATTGGCCCGTTATTTTGTTGTTTAAATTTGGTTACTCTCCGCGAAAACACATTTCCAGCCAGACCTATGTGACAAGTGTACTGTAACACCAAATCCCACATTTCAATCTTTTGCGACCGCATGACACGATAACTTAGCAATTAGCATCATGCTCTTCCGTCTTTTCCTACCCACTCCTCGCCCTCCCTTCGTGACACTTGTAAGAAGTATGGTAAGAAGTGTAGCTTATTCGCTACCATGGAGGCGATGATCAGTGACTTACAATGCGTAGACACCGGACGTAAAGAGAACATTCACCTCCGCGGCTTGGCAGTCGGGGGGTGTCATAAAATAGCGTGCACCAAGCAGTTGTTAAATGTGGCCGCGACGGTATTGTCAGACGCTGGATTTTTTTTTTTTCCAATATCCGGAACACTCAGTGTTACAGTCGTAACAAGTCAACGTTCAGTGATTTCCGTAAAAAAAAATGGACGTTCCGTAACATTTGGCAGCTCTGTAGTCATTTGGGGGCCCACGACAAACATAGTCAGGGCCTCCCCTCTGCCCCTCTTATGTAATTTAGACCACTTGGTCCTTCTTTTGAAATCTGTTACAATTATCTGTCAGCTAAAGTTAGCTTACTAATATTTACCACCAAAGATTTAGAATATTAATGTTCATCTTCAACTAAAAAGTTTGAGTTAGAGAAAATTCTATAGTAAGTCTTTAAGATCCTTCTTGAGGGTTATCAAATAAGTGAATCAATTTAACACTGTGACTATAATTGATGAGAATATTAATCAACATTTAATATAGTTTACCATTTGAACCGCTTTTATACTCACATCTTGGTGATGAAAAGTGTCAATCACGTCACTCTCCACTGTATACTCGGCTGCCACTGACAGCAGTGCTACTGCTACTGGCAAGAGCATCATTATACAGTATTACATTTTTACAAGGCATGAGGTTAAATCAATAAGTCAATATTCTCATGTGATTGAAGGATTTTCGTTTTGCAATTCAATATTAAAATAAATATTTGTTCATCATATCAATTTATCATAACCCTGTTCTACAGGAAAGAGTTATTTGTTGGCCAATGTTGGGTTGGTCATACTATAAAATAATGTATTTCTTGTGTTTAGGGAATAATGCTGAAGATAAACTTCCTTCAGAAAAATCGCATGCTAATTTGCAATAGCAATATTTGTTGAAAGAAACAAACAACAAAAACTCGCAATTAAGAGTATTTTCTCATATCATTCAGCACTACTTCTGATTGATGATTAATTGGGCCCACATTGTTAAAGCTTATCGGCTTCCCAGTGACAAGGACTGGCTAAGTGTGGCTAAAGGTTTAGCCAGAGAAGCACGTTGTGTTGATGTTGTGGCTAACTACACACGTGTGGCTAGGAGATTTTTATACTATTGAGCCACATTGGCTAAGAGGTTACGTGAAACCAGTGCCAACCTTGAATATGTGAATGTTGCCTAATGGCGTTCAGACCAGCTGTTAAAATCACCTGTACCAAAGTTGACCTTAGGCTAACATAGCTTACCCAGAAAGCGAGAGAAAGAGAGTCACTTTCTGACGCTAAGAGTCAACAGCCTGTTGCAATAGCTCTGACTCACGTTTTCTTTCTGTTTTTCTTTATCCTATGTTGTATTTCCCTCATTTCATTATTTTCTTTGAGTCCAAGATGTATTGTCAGAGAATATCAACACTATCTGACTTAACTTCATAAACCTTGAGACCACCAATAGGCCGCTGGCGGAATAGCAGGCGACGAGCATCCGGACTGTGACAGTTTGGTCTAAAGCAGTGATATCCAACCTTTATTGAGCCAAGGTACATATTTTACAATAGAAAAATCTCACGGTACACCAACAAACAAAAACGTCACAAAAAGCGGATACATTAATTACTGTATGTACTTCCTGCCATCTAATAGAAGAGCATGTATTTGTTCTGTCTGTCACTGTGCCTCACTGGCATAAATAGATGAACATGGATACATTATTTCTTGTAAATAATTTTTTTTTTTGAGCAATTACATAATTTCCCACAGCACACCTGAAGAGCGCTCATGGCACACTAATGGTTGAGAATCACTGGCTAAAGACACAGGGGAGGCGCTGCAGGAGTGTTTTGATGTCACTGACTGGTTTTATGTTTTTAAATAGGTACAAAAAAAAAAATCTATTATTTTATTATTCTTGGCAGTAGTAGTGATAGTAGTATTAGTATTGTTTTATGTTTTATGTTCGATTTTTATTTATCTCCAGCACTTGACTTCAGCAGCGTTTTTTTTATTTTTTAAGTGCTCCTAAAATAAAGTTGAGTGTCCCTTAGGTTTTTAACTCAAAGCCCGGGGGCCAGATCTGGCCCGCCACATCATTTTATGTGGCCTGCTATAAAATCCTGTCTGTTTCTTCTCTTAAATTTGGAACCAAAATTGCAAATTGTCCATTTTTATTACTGAATTACGAATTACTTAATTTTTTTTTAAATTACCAAACCCATTTTAAAATAAACTAAACAATAGTTGAAAAAAATATTTTTCCTTGACTTCTATAAAAAGTAGTTATCCATAAATTCGTTGTGCACTGTATCTGTGTTGTTGTTGTTTGCTCTTTATTAGACTAACAAAACAAATGAGAAGCCGCTCGCTGGTGATGGCATGAGCAAGGCAATCAAATAATGATAAAAATGATCAAAAGAAATGTGCAGCAAACTGGCCAAGAAAGCAACTCATCTTTTAAATGACAATGTGACGTACCACTTTCTAATTTTTCCTAAATCAGTTTGTTGTGTGCCACAATCAACTCATGAATCAGAATTTCCCTGTGTTATTATGAGAGAAGACTCTTCTTCACTGAGGAGCTGTAGTCCTCCGCCCCCCACTCCTTCCATTCATGAGTTAAAGTGTTTTATTTCTTTAAAATAGTGTTTTCCTTATTTTTATTAGGCTTTACACAATCAGGATTTTTGGGGCTGATCACCGATCAGCGAGTTTAAAAAACGATAACCAATCACCGATCCGATCACAAGCAATGTGTCTATTTAAATGACCTGTTCATTTACTGTATATTTATGCCAGTGAGTAGTAGTGACAGACAGAACAAATGAATTGTCTTCTATTAGAAGGCAGGAAGTACATACAGTAATTAATGTATACACTTTTGTGACATTTTTGTTTGTCGGTGTGCCGTGACATTTTTCAATTGTAAAATATGTTCCTTGGCTCCATAAAGGTTGGAAATCACTGGTCTACTCAGGTCATGTATTCTAATCAGTCAGGGCAAACCAACATTACAACATGACAGAAATAATGGGTGCTAACTTACTGTAATTAAATTACTTTATTGTAATTCAATTACTTCACCCACACCAAAACTTTATAGAGCATGATTCGACAGAACGGCGGCATGTTTACGTACAACCGTTAGTGCTAGCACGAGCTTGCTAGGCTACACAACATTTTTGTCGCCTGCTTGCGAGCCGTATTGTATTAAAAGTATATGAACATACCTCAAGCCAGCCTTAAACGAACGTCCTCTCTTGTCCTGAGCACCGGTGACTACCAACACACGTTTTTCCCCATTTTGTCCTTAAAATACAGTTGGGCGCGATCCACTCTTGTTGTCGTCGCCACGGTAACGAGTGTATATAAAGCCCAATGATCGTAAAAAAACGGCATGCGGTTGTATCGGAATACACGATATTATTGCAGTAGTTTGCCATAGTGCAATCGTGAAAGAGAAAATTGATCTTGTAGTCTGATCCACGCATTACATGTTGTCTGTCTCAGACGTGTTGTCTGTCCCACACCGCCGACATGTTTTTTTTAAATAACTTTATTGGCCGTCAGATATTTACAGTACTACGTCAAAAGACATGCGACATGGCTAAAAATAAACTAGCTTTTGGATTCAAATATACTGTGCACAATGGCGACGCGGAGTAAATGTCTTTTGAGGAGCCGATCAATGACGTTATTGATCGGATCGGCGAATTATGACATTAAAGCCGATAAACCGATCAGCATGAAATGCTAATTAACGGCTGATAACGATCAGGCCGATAAAATCGGTGAAAAGTCTCATTTCTACATTGTATTATATTTATTTTTAACCACACACACTGATTGAAAATCAGTATAAAAAGTATAACTTAATTTTGGGGCTGGAACAGATTAATTGCATTTCCATTCATTACCTCGGTTTAAGACCCTTTTGGGTTACAAACGGGGTCACGGAACGAATTAATTTTGTAGCACAAGGTTCTAATGTATTAATCGACTAGTTGTCGATTAATCGTTGCACCTCTAGCTCCCAGTCAAAAAAGTTAGTCTGTAAGTGCATCTGTGACCTACAGTATTAGAACTAAAATCTAAACAAATAAATTCGCAATGCTTCAGCAGTTAGCAATATTTTTTCATTGCATTTCAGATAGGGATTCATGATTCATAGATCACAGCAGACCAGACCACGGCAGTGGGGCTTAAATAGTGTAGTTGCAGTCACAAATGATACAATCAGAAACATCAAAACAGACATTTTTGAGTATTTATACTGAATAAATCATGCCCTGGCATCCAAGAAAGCCGTCTGATGCTTTTATCCAAACACAGACTATTCAATTCATTCACGCATGAATTATAGATCCATAATAGGCTGCTTTAGCTGTGTTAGGGGAATCCGACAAACAACACTTGTAGTGAGAGCACTAGCCCTCCAAGCCATCCATACCACTTATCTGTGTCTAGGGTGGAGTCTGAATTCGATATTCAATTTACACAACTTAATCTCGCATCAGAGATTCCAGCTGAAAAAGTGCTAACGTCTGAAGAATCATAAAAAAACACTAAAGCCTTTCTGAGAACCTGAAAAAGAGGCGCTATATAGGCCCGGTGCTAACTGAACGCAGCACCACAGGGGCATCCATTGAGAGACACCAAGACGTGGGGGGGTTGAGAGCTCCATTGAGCGCAGCCATGGGGGGGGTCAATATGTGAATGAACGCTTGCCATGGAGGTGAATTATGAATGAGCGGCACTCTGAGCACTCCTGGAGGGAGCACGTCAGGCCCTGTCTCCTTCACTCCATCTCCGCTTTGCATTTCTCCTCCTCCTGTCCTAAAATCTCTTCCCTCCCTTCCGTTTTCATCTCTCATCTGCCTCATTCTTTGGTCATCTGATCGCTTTTCTTTATGTGAAGCCCCCCTTTCTTTACTCCACACCAGGGGAGACACCGGGGTGGACGCGCGCTGAAGACACCACAGAACATTCTTTCCCTACACACATCTGGCATGGACACAGACGCACAGAAGCAAAAGATAATACAAAGGCAAACAGCCCTGCACGTGCAAAGGCAGGGGGCATGCATCAAGTGAAACCCTCTCAGGCACCGGCACACACACACACATTTCTCCCAGCTGTTCTGCTGGCCACGGAGCTCGAGAGTATGTGCGCGCGCCTGTGTGTGTTTGTGTAATCCAATGTGCTGCTGCTCAGCCTGTGCCACGCTTGCTCCTCTGTTGCTGTGCGTTTGATCAGATCTGCCTCCTTCGACCTGTTTGCTGTCTCACACACACATACACGTACACACACACGAGGGAGAGAGAGAGAGAGAGAGAGATAGAGAGAGACAGATGCTCCTCCAACTTATGAAGCTGCGTTCGCTGTCACTCAAGTTTCCGGAGAAAAGAACATTCTTTCAAGGGCCATTGAAGCGACCTTATAGCAGACGCACAGGAGCGTGTGTGAGTGTCGGTGGAGTGGTTAAATTGGCTCTACCATCTCTTAAGAGACTGCATTACAGTATAGTTGAGTCGTCGCATGCATTTACTTGCGCTCCCAACCGGGAAAGTGTGTGTTTGTAGTTTACTGTAGTATCCGCTCCTTTGGACCCCTTCACTCCAGTTTACAGTGGTCAGCTCTCATTACACTTTAGCTCCCACTTTAGACTGTACGCACATGCTTTACTTCACTTTAAAGTGACCCCCCCCCCCCCGCCGACCCCCTCCCCTAACCCTCACACACCTCCATCTTTCCTTTCAAGTGCAGTCAGAGCCTTGCAGCGCATGTCAACACCACACGTAGACTCACACACGCGAACCAAAAGAGCCGTAAAGTCACCTTAGAATCCTGCCGCGTTCCAGACGAGCCGCTTTTCACTCCCTCTCTGTCCTCTTGTCAGACTTTTCTCGCCACCCTCCTTCCTTCCTTCTTTCCTCCCGTATATCCGTCCGTCCTTCCTCGCGCTCTCCGTCCCCCCCCCCCCTCTCTTCGCCTCGGTGCTCGGTCACTTCCCAGCAGCGTTTTCCCCGAGTCCCTCCATGTCCGCCCCGCCAGTCGTTTCTACCGCCGAGCGAGCGCGTACGCACCTCCACGCACACACACACACGCGCACACAAGCCACTACGTTCCGATAGTCTCTCTCTCCTTCTCTCTCTCTCTCTCTCTCTCTCTCTCAGTGAGTTTTTTTTTTTTGCTCGCGTGTGTGTGTGTGTGTGTGTGTGTGTGTGTGCGTGTGTTGGTTCCTCTGCTCTGCCTTGCGCCACTAACAGCCCCGGACTTCCCACCGAAAGTCAGCCCCGGGTCCTAACGCCAGTGATGTTCACTGAAAGAATGCCATTGTACACAGGGTGTTGTGTCCAAGATCGTCTATGCTGAGAAAAAGCTACACGTCTAACTCAACATATAGAATGAAAATGTTTGGAGGGGGGAAAATTAATAAATAAAAAGGAAACAGCTTCATAAGCACCACGCAAAAAAAGGTGGCATGCAAAGTATACCTTATTACTGTTTCTCACCACTGTTTGTGGTGAGAAGCAATGAAGTACAAATATTATTGTACTTAAGTAGAAGTTGCAGGTATCTGTACTACAGTATTTATTTTTCTGATCACTTTTTACTACTCCCAACATTTGAAAACAGATATCTTCGGGCTACTTACTATACTCCTGACTCTGTCAGTAGAGTTTTTAAAACATTTTTTTTAAATAAAAGCCTTAGTTCTACAAGATGGAAAAAAGAGGGACAGCAGCAACATGGACGAATGTGAACCAGGGAGCACTAACAACGACGACGCAACAGAAAGATTTTCTCCATTCAACAGCCTTATTTAAGGGAATTGTTTGATATTGCCAGGTCCAAGAATGATTTGAGGCAAATGCGCTGTCTTGGGCCAATATAATAACCATGAGATTCTAGTGTCAAACATTTACTGCCTCATCTGGAAAAACACAACTGGGTAAGATATACCTTTTAAAATTGTTATTGCAAGCTAATTTATTAGATACAAAACTGTTCAAATATATTCAAGCGCTCATGCAGCACATGTTGTCAGTTCAATCCTGATTATCATGTCAGAATTTAAGTATGCCGCAAGTTATCAAAAATAGCATTCTAAATAATTGACAGTAAAAAAATATTTTTACTTCTTACTTTTGAACCCAAGTACATTTCAGAGTCTATACTTGCTATTTTTTTTTACTGAGGTAAAATACTTATGGTATGTTACTGGAGTCTTTTTTTTTTTTTTTGTATATGCACTGCTACTTAAGTACAGAGTGTGAGTCATTTTGCCACTTGTGGTTATTGAGAAGTCAACGACAATGTGTGAACATTTCTGGGTGCAAACTGATAATGCATCACAGTTCTACAATATATATACTTCCAATATGGTTTTCTGTTTATATACGCATACACTATTTCCTGTTAGCTGTCTGATTATTATATGGAGAAGCAGCAATACATAAAGTTTAATAAGTACTTAATGACAGCCAGGTAGCATCATTTTGAAGTAATTGTGATTTAAAGGGAACATATTTTGCCAAAATAAAATTTTCTAGTATTTGGGATGTAATAGGCGGCACGGTGGCCAACTGGTTAGAGCGTCAGCCTCACAGTTCTGAGGACCCGGGTTCAATCCCCGGTCCCGCCTGTGTGGAGTTTGCATGTTCTCCCCGTGCCTGCGTGGGTTTTCTCCGGGCACTCCGGTTTCCTTCAACATCCCAAAAACATGCATTAATTGGAGACTCTAAATTTCCCGCAGGTGTAAATGTGAGTGCGAATGGTTGTTTGTTTCTATGTGCCCTGCGATTGGCTGGCAACCACTTCAGGGTGTACCCCGCCTCCTGCCCCGATGACAGCTGGGATAGGCTTCAGGACGCCCGCGACCCTAGTGAGCAGAAGCGGCTCAGAAAATGGATGGATGGATGGGATGTAATATTGTATCTATGGAGCCTCGGTGAACATGTGAAATATGAATTAAAATCGTCCACGCATTCCTGAGTTTGAGACGTTTTTCTGCTGAAATCAAGTCATTTGAATTTCTCGAGCTTATCTACGTCACTGGCGAAGAGGTCCGCCTTCCCTTTCCGCTCCCGAGCCAGCGCTGTCAACATAACAAACACGTATGCGCTCACAAGTGGGTCTTGTACACTGAGGCAACCAATCAGCTGAAAGGGGGCGGTCTTAGCCAAATATGGACAAAGCCAAAAGAAAACTGGGTCAAACAGATGTAGCTGTCAGAGGGCCCTTTTCTGGACACTCGTATGACAAAACCCAAGGTGTTTTTTGTTTGTTTGTTTGTTTGTTTTTTTAAATGAAATTGACATTTTTATACTAAGTGAATGTTAGAGAGTCACTCTATGGAGGTCTAAATAGCCAAACTATGGTACCTTTAAATCCAGGTCTCTTCAAACATTTACCAACAAAAAGCTAAAACCTCACCAACAGCCTAAAACCCCAAATATTGCCAACTTGTTTTGAGTGTTATCCCAAGGTTGCTATGGCAACAGAAGAACCAGTGGGAGGAAATCAAACAATAGTGCCAGTATTGTAGGATTGGGACTTTATAACATTTCAGCTCTGCCTTATCTATTGTGTACATCCACAAACTACATTAAATTACATAAATTAAAGTAATAAACAGAATATTGAAACTCAGATATTCAGTCATCAATTTTTAGTCTTAGTAGACTACAACCTAAATAAGTCTGTCTTTATGAATATTGTAAGATATCTAAATCGCCTTAATGTGGAACATAAGGTCATTTTTATACATGTAACAATTTATCATAGAGTGAGTTATCTTTCCAATTCAGGCAATCTTTGGTGCAGCTAAACGCTTCCTCATTTCTCCTCCCCGCCCTTCTTCTCTCCCTCCCCTTCTCCCACAGAGCGTCATCAAGTTGTCATAGCAACGGCCTGCCTATGGGAGACAGAGAACAGATCATTATGGACCATGGGACCCAGAAATTGAAGGACATTTTTTTTTCCTTGAGAACACAGGAAGTGGGGAAGCTTTACCACTTTCTGCATGAAACGACCATAGCAGCTCATGCGACGGAAAGAGTCTTTGGAGAGCAAATAAGAGTCCTTGTGCTCCATTTAAGCCCTTTTAAAATATATATTTTGCATATCCACTATCCAAGCATGTTGCTAAAAATGCACACGATTTGATTAGATATATAGGATCGAAAGAGTTGCCCTGGGAAACTGTTCACTCGAACTGAATTTGCATGATTCTTAAGTCATTTGTCTAACAACATGGCGCTTGTCAGGCTACTGAAAAGCTTCTGTAAAGCACTCAACGTGTGCTGCTGTTGTGTTCACGGGTGGGAAAGTCCAAAGAGGAAAAGAGGACAACAGCAAATTAAAGTTAAGAAAGGAAGCTCAAAACACAACAAGGGACACTGAATTGATCGGTAAGGATCAAACAGAATTTGTGAAGGAAAAAAAACAACAACAACAAAAAATAGTGTTTCAGTGGTCAAACAGTTTCACCTTCCTTTAATATTAGTGGGAGGTCCAGTGTTTGTCAGGTTAGAGGCTGTGTACAATGTTAACACTATCATAATAAAAATATTTTGCTATTAAAAAGAAGAAGATAATTGTCCTTTTAGGGGTCAAATGGGCTATCGATGCTGTGGTGCCCTCAAAGATATGTTTTTTGCACCTTTGACATTTGGGACCATACCTATCAGGAAATGGCACAACAAAACCTTGCCTTGGGGAGCACCTTCTGTTCCGTCAATTTTCTATACCACCTGTCATGTTCAGGGTAAAGGGAAGCTGACTTTGTACATCTTTTTCTGATCATCAGTCAGTCAGTGGACATAAGCTCAGAATTCTGTCTTTTTTTTTTTTTTTCCATGTCGCTGGAGGGGGGATGAAGGAGACAGAAATGTTTCACGTTCTGAAGAAATTTCTGAACCGAACATGAATGTTTTTAGTAGGAAGTACGTGGGAACTCAAAACCTTGTTGATGTCAGGCAACAGTGCAAACCCCCAATACCGCTGTGCTGCCCATCGTTCACACCTTGAGGGATGGTATTGGGCTCCTCTGGTTATTTTGAGAACCTATTTTACAAACTATTAATGTTTATGAACGCTTCCCAATAGGTACTACTTTGATGGAAGATAGAAACTAATTGGACATTTTCGCATCATAATATCACTTGGTTTCAGTTTAACTTTTCAAAATCATTTGCCTTTGGAAAACAATGACTATTCTGAAGTCACCAATAATTATATTTTTGGAATGTATTGATCCTAGAGAGGCTTGCTCATGAATGTATCCATTCAGAGACTGAGGACAAGATTCATAACAGCAGTAGCTCTAGGGAAGGTCTAACGAATGAGAATCTGCTCTGTGTGTCTGTGGTACAGTATGTACAGTATCACTATTCTTTATTACCCTGGGTTATATAAAAGTCTGTGCTCACAAATAATCTGGAGTTGAACCATGGCAGTAGTCAAAAGCTCCATTCCCATCAAGCAGTAAGGTTGGCGTCAGTGTGGTGTATTACAAAGTGTTTAACTTTTACATTGTCAAGTGTATAAACATTTCCTGTCCATTGCCACTTGTAATTGCAATGTTTTGAGGGCACCGGCTGCAGTTGAACAGAACCTAAACATCCATCCATCCATTTTCTACACCGCTTCTCCTCACTAGGGTCGCGGGTATGCGGGATCCTATCCCAGCTAACTGCGGGCGAGAGGCGGGGTACACACTGAACTGGTTGCCAGCCAATCATTCACACTCACATACACACCTACGGGCAATTTAGAGTCCTCAATTAACCTACTGTGCATGTTTTTGGGATGTGGGAGGAAACCGGAGTGCCTGGAGAAAACCCACGCAGGCACGGGGAGAGCATGAAAACTCCACACAGGCAAGGCCGGATTTGAACCTGCTCCTCAGAACTGTGAGGCGGATGTGCTAACCAGTCGTTCACCGTGCCGCACAGAACCTAAGCAGTGGAGCTAAACACTGCAATCAATTGATTTGATCAATTAATGAACTGTCACGTCCGTTCGACAATACAAAGAATGCTAAAAGTACACACCATGATTGAAGAACACAAAATGATTGGAGTCCTTTCAGTCATCCTTGAATAGGTTAAACTCTGTTGCTTTGGCATATCAGTCTTATAGCCCACTATACTATACTATACTATACTATACATAGCTGACCTTGACAGTGGTGCATATATAATAATAATAATAATAATAATAATATCATTATTATGATTGTTGTTATTATTAATTTATTTTTTACCATGGTTTAAAGTTGAATTCTTACAATTTGGGTGACTGGTGACCAGTCCGGGGTGTACTCCACCCCTTGTCTGATGTCAGCTGTGAATAGGCTGCTGAACAGCAGTAGAAATGGATGGCTGGGTTTCCTGTATCAGCAGTTTAGATTATTTCATCACCGTTGGTTTCAGGATTTTGCAGATTTTTTTGATACAGGCATCTGTCAGAAAAATAAATCCATTATATTTTATGGCGCTCCGTAGAGGCAAAACACCACTCGGAAGAGAGTGCTTTCTGTGCTGTAGGGCCCTGACTCCTGACATTTAAGTACAGCTATGAAAATGACAAACATTTGTGTGTTTGTGTGTTTCAGTAATGCCAGTTTCACATGCTAAAACAAATAAACTGCAGTGGTCATTCTGCAAGGATTAAGATTTCGAGATTAAGGCTAATGGTAACCGGTCCAAATGGACTGAAATGCTATGTGTGGCACTCTCATATGCACTTAGTGTAAAACAACACAACAAAGATACAGGTCCCAAACAAGTTAGTGACCTGGGAGGAGAGTGTGCCTGCCATTGCTGCCTGTCTCCCCAGAATTCTCCACTCTGTAATCACGTTCTGTATGTGACAGGAACCAGGCAGGCGTATGGGCTGTCAATCAGATGGGCTCTCTATTTGATCTTGTTTGTGTGTTTCTCCACTTTTTGCTGTCACTTTGTTTTACTCGTATCATTTAGCCTTCAGGTCTGACAAGGAAAAGACTTTCACTTGAGGGAGGGAAAATAAAGATGTGTAAGAGCCTCATTTCTCATACATGCTCTGTATGACACCAGGCAGTGATTTGTTCCTTTTACTTACGTTGACTGTGCTTCCAAATCATTACTTACACTTTTAAAGTAGACAGACAGCCATTTAACATACCTCAGAAAAGAAGATTGCTTTCCAAATGCAGCTGAGCACCACATGGATCGATAGTAATCCTCAGTGGGAGCCGTTTATTTTGGAATACGTGTGTGACCTAGTGAGTGACACTCGCACTCACACATGCATGCAACATTATACATTTTGCTGCAGCTGGAGTTGCTCGCACACAACAAAAGACTGCACGCACTGGTGCAGACCCACTGACACACAAACTTAAACAAACGGACAAGAACACACTTGAACAACACGCTCACGGCCTGACAAGCAAAGTCTCCTGTTGGACCGAGCTCCCTTCTCTCCTCCGCTGAGCACAACTCACAGGGCTCCAGGCTGGAGGAGGGGGCCCCAGTATGATTCAACACTGTCCCCTGCCAAGGTCTCTGTTTCTGGGGATGGCAGCTCTCAGCAGCTGGCTACGCTGGAGTCCACTGTGTGCTTACTCTAAGCTATCAGCTGTCTAGTCTGGCCAATAACAATAATGTTTCTGCAATCATCAGTGAACTTCTTCCCAAACCAATTTGAGTTCTATTTAAAAGCTGCAAATGCATGCTATAGTTATGTGAAACTTACAAACTGTCATCTGGCTGCCACTTGTTTTTGCAATTTACATAAACAAAATATGTACATTGTATGTTGTAATTTTAACGAGACAAAAATACAAAACGTGTGTGTGTGTGTGTGTGTGTGTGTGAATGGAAGCAAGAGGAAATTAATCTTAAATCATTCAGTCCTCCTGATATGCTGTGCCATAGCTCGAAAAACAAAGAAAACATTTTTACGCTATGTACGGTGGCCTGGAAGTGCAAAACAATATAACAAATTGTGAAACTCTTTTAGTTTTCAGAAAACAAATTAACAAAGGCAGAAACACTTTCACATTTCAGAAAACAAATTAACAAAAACTGAAACACGTTTACATTTCAGAAAACACATTAACAAAAGCAAAAACACTTTTACAAAAGACGAAACAAATTACAATTGAGCCAACCCAAAAAGGGAACGTCCCATTCCGCAGACATTCTTAGAAATCCCACAACCTTTCTCGACAAGACCCGCCCCGCTTCAACGTGATTGGCTCCTGCATTGCGGGAAGGCTACGCAGATGTAACGAGATGTCCATCCCGCATATAATAAAAAAATAAAACAAAGCGGTTTATTATGAGGGTGGCACGGTTAGACTGGTTAGAGCGTCAGCCTCACAGTTCTGAGGACCCGTGTTCAATCCCCGGTCCCGCCTGTGTGGAGTTTGCATGTTCTCCCCGTGCCTGCGTGGGTTTTCTCCGGGCACTCCGGTTTCTTCCCACATCCCAAAAACATGCATTAATTGAAGACTCTAAATTGCCCGTAGGTGTGACTGCGCGTGCAAATGGATGTATCCGAAATATATCCGTGTGTGTTTATATTTGGGATGCATATAGGCACCAAAAACAATGGATGTAATCTTTAATCTGATGATAGTAAATGTTTACACCCTATATACTGTATTTAGAACATACTGTAGATCATCACCCAAAACAATGTATGTACAGCATTTTTCAAACATTTGCATCAGTGTTTTCAGCTACCAATGTATGCAACACTGTTACTGCGATAAATATTTAAATATGAAGTGGAATAAACATTTATAATCATCTGATTAAAAGTATCATATGTTGTTTTTGGTGCCTGTCTTTCCCCCAAATATATTAGTGTGGGTGTTGATGAAGCAATTCGGTACCTGAGCAGGGGATGTTTGGGGTTTTGCAGGAGCAGTTGAGGGCCATTGGCAAAACACAGCATGGGGTAATGAAGGTGTGAGGGCTGTGGCCACAAAAGGATTGGGGCTTTTTCCCCACATTCATGTGTTAACGGTAACTTAGATTGTCATAAAAACAGCTCAGATTTTCCTCCTGAATGTGTGAATGACAGGCATTGACATTATGCACATTGTAGAAAGGTGATTTATGCATTTCAGCACATTGACTTGCATTAGTTTACGGCGAATATTTGAGACATTCAATGTGTCTGAAATGCTTACGCATCCCATCAATGGGCCAACTTGCTCAAGGCAGGATCTATGTACAAACATCAAAATGTCTCTTGTTCAATGTACATATTTGCATGCTCGCTATTGACAGGTAGAAGTAAGCTAGTGTTACTGGACCTACAAAAAATGTTCTTTCCATTCTCCAAAGGCACTTTTTCTAATTAACATTCATTTGAGAATTATGAATTCAAAATGTTCAGATATTATGGGAAGCAATTATCACACTAAAAGCTCTGGTGGCTTTGCTTGTAAGCTTGTCTGAGCTTGCTCTTCAAATTTCGGGGTCCCCTCAGAGGCAACGTGGCATGGGTACGTAGGTCCACATACACCAACACTGGCACACACACTGGTGCTATGCTCAAAACCACACTCTCTGAGAGCAAGACTTGCCTGAGAACAGAAACCACAGAGCCCGAGACAAGACTAAGACTTGGGAGTCGAGACTGACTCAAAGCCAAGACCAAGACAACCCGAGACCGAGACGAGACCAAGACAGAGACAAACCGAGACCATGACAGGACCAAGACCATAAAAAGAACCATGACAAGGTTGAACAGTAACGAGCATTCTCTTATTTTCTTGAAATATATTTGATAGCCGAAAACAGGGTCTTTCAAAGCACAACGTGCATCCATCCATTGACTGAGCCGCTTCTCCTCACTAGGGTCGCAGGCGTGCTGGAGCCTATCCCAGCTGTCATCGGGCAGGAGGCGGGGCACACCCTGAACTAGTTGCCAGCCAATCGCTGGGCACACAGAAACAAACAACCATTCGCACTCACAGTCACACCTACGGGCAATTTAGAGTCTCTAATTAATGCATGTTTTTGGGATGTGGGAGGAAACCGGAATGCCCGGAGAAAACCCACGCAGGCACGGGGAGAACATGCAAACTCCACACAGGCGGGGCCGGGGATTGAACCCGGGTTCTCAGAACTGTGAGGCTGACGCTCTAACCAGTCGCCCACCGTGCCGCCACACAACATTCAAAAATATCAAATCTTACTTTTTCTCCGATGTCTTTCATCTAAGGTTCAACTGTATATATATTTTTTTAATGTGTTGAATTGATGTCAACGTTTGTAAGAAGTCATACGAGTTTTCATGTGAGTCAGTGAGTGCCAAGATAGTTTAGTGCTGCTAACGGTACAAAGAGTGAAAAAATTGGCAATTTAGTTGCTATGCCATAAACTAGAGCCAAAGCATAATACTGTTATATAAAACAAATTTAATGTGGAATTAAAATCTCTTTCCAGAAATATTCATCTCAGAAGACACAATTTGATGTGCTGGTGTTTCTTAAAGGTACTTTAGAGGTGCCAGCTGAAGTTTGAGTATGTCCCTGTTGTTTTAAAGAGTTGAAGACCGCAGAATTTGCATACTGAAGACTGTTTTCTTTTCAATGTTGTTTTACATATGAAGTCGTTGTGGGTGAAGAAGTGAAATCTAATTACCGTTGAGTTAACAGACATGTCTTGCTCTCCTTGGCTCTCCTCGCTCAGTTTCGTATTCGCTTCTCGCACCTTTCATTTCCGCTTGTGTGCAGTGTCCCACAGTCACAACACAGCGAAATTTGCAGTTATTATGGGAGTGGTGGGTTGTTGGTAAAACAACAAATACCTTCATTTCATGTGTTAGTAAGTGTTTCTCCCGATTATTGATAGAAATTACTGGCTTCACGCTTACACAACGCTGCATACACTTTTGTTTGATACATCCCATTACAGATACACAGATATCCTTATAAACATATAATTGCATTATACTTAGTCGCATCGACACAACAAACACACAACATATTAACGTAGGGTGCTTTGGGAAGTTCACTCCGGGCGCGCTCTCCGGACCCCAGAACCCTCGGTAACTCAGAGCGTTGGTAGTGTGTGTACCACTCGATACAAGTAAAACTGACACATTTAATATGGCGAATGTAGTGACGGATCCCAAGCAATAGCCAACACGTTCATTAGTAAAGTTATAGAAAGTGGAGCACACTCTGTCTCTGGGTGTCGCAGTCTCGGCGCGCGATGGGAGCATCGGACTGAATATCCGAACGGACCTCATACACAGGCAAAGCTAGAATTGGCCCGAGACTGCGTGACGTCACGACGGGAAGCGGTTTTGGCCACAAAACATGCGGACAAGAACTTCTGCGGTCTCTTCAAAACGGACGCTGTTTCGAGCCACGTGCGGGAGAGCCCAGTGCTGAACCTTTTCCAACCTTATTGTTTGACTTTGTATTTTCGAATAAATTGTTAAACTTTCCGTCCGGCCTAATAGTTGAAGTTTTACCTCGACCAGAATAATAGAACCGGGCAATAGAGGTTTGTACGGCCGGCAGGTTACACCCGGGCCGTGACTTTTTTTTGTTCTCTTTCTCTAACTTCTAACATTATCACCTGGCAGATCACTGCTGGTCTCGACCGGTCTCGACGGGAAAATCCTGAGTCCAGCCAGTCCTAGACCGAAGCCAAGATCTTCAAAATGTGGTCTTGGTCTCGAGACCGGTCTCAAGTGTTACCACCGTAACACACGCACACTTGTGATTTGTGTGAGAGCCTTACATTATTTGAGGCAATCGAGCAGCTCATCAAACCCTGCTTCCAATTCAAATGGGCCAAAAAGGGAAAGCTGTAAAAATGACCAAAAGCAGGCATAAAGTTGAAAAATTTACATTTTGGACATGAAATTGCAAAGTATGGAATGACACGCTACATTACTCACTGGAGGGGGAATTTATCTTTGCTACAGACTCAAGATTTCCCAGCAAATACAGAAATGAGCACTTTTCTTTTTTTGACACTATTTGAAACCACTTTTATGGCGTGCATGATAGAAAAAGATGCATCACTAGGCAATATGCTGCTACACCATTAGCAATGATTCAGGTTAACCTTGTCAGCTATGTGGTCTTTATATTAAGCTATAAGAAACCTTAATACTCATATTGTTCTGGATGGGAAAAAATGGTGCAGTATCGGCATATCCTGCATGTATAGACACATGGGATCTGACCACTTAACTATCTTGGCTCTTTGCAGTCGTCAGCAATACAGATAAGCAATGCACCTCAGCAATACCCCGTTATCCTTGGCAATAGAGCCAGCTCAGTGGTGTCATATAGCAGAATCATCTTTCAACAGCATCAATTTGTTCTCTCTGCTGCCTGAAACAAACTCATATGGGTTTACAAACTGTGATAAAGGGTGGCAGTCCTTTTAATGCCGAAGAAGTCTTAAAATGGTTCTAACTGATAGCATCAAAATGAGTGCCAAATTGTGGCAAAGATGTGCGTAGTTGGGATAAACTGTTGTAAATCATACAAGTAATCGGAACAAGTCATTGGAATAAAAGGTCAGTGTGAAAAATACTTTTTCGACTTCACTGTCGTACATCCTCGTTTAGTCTCATCTATCGCACTGCGCTGTCTTCCTCCTCTCTCCCCCTCTCTTGCTGTCCCTGGGTGGGATGAGTCATCGAAGAGAAGAACAGAAAGGAGAGGAGTGGTGTGCGTGCGTGTGTGTGTGTGTGTGTGTCTGCATGTGTTTGTCGGTGTGTAGATGCTGTATACATGTCTTTGTGAGCGCATGTGTTGTGTCATTCCTCCTGAGGTGCTGTGCCCTTCACACTCAGCATCACAGTCAAACGGCAATGCAAACTAATACGCTCCAAAGGTATGCAGATGTTGCAGAAAAATCAAACACATTCTGACTAAACAGATCTATTTTTATAACCACAAAACTGTTCTTATGAACTCTGACCGTGACCGCATCAAGCATCTTGGATCAGATTTCAGTAAGAGCGCAACAATTACTGAATGTTTAAAAAATGGCTGAGGATTGGGTTCTGAAGAGAACTGTGAAGAAATGGGAACTAACAGTGTGACCTATTACCTTCTCAGCCTATATATTGGTTTGATGATCAGTCCAAATCACTAGAAAGTAAGGTGGAGCTGTGGGTCGTGACCGAAAGAACAAGATCCCGGATACAAGCGGCCGAAATGAGTTTCCTCCGCCGGGTGTCCGGGCTCTCCCTCAGAGATAGGGTGAGAAGCTCGGTCATCCGGGAGGATCTCAGAGTAGAGCCGCTGCTCCTCCACATCGAGAGGAGCCAGATGAGGTGGCTGGGACCTCTGGTTCGGATGTCTCCCTGACGCCTCCCCGGTGACGTGTTCCGGTCACGTCCCACCGGGAGGAGACCCCGGGGACGACCCAGGACACGCACTCAGGAAGTGGCTGGGGGAGAGGGAAGTCTGGGCGTCCCTGCTAAAGCTACTGACCCCGCGACCCGACCTCGGATAAGCGGTAGAAAATGGATGGATGGATGGAGATGTGTGCAAAATAATTAACAATTTCAATTTAATGTTAGTTTAATATTTTTCATTTTTCTTTTTTTTTTCAGGATGAAGAAGGACTATCAATGCAAATGCATTTAAATGTGCAGAGGAAGGCTGTCTGCAAATCCATTTGAATATATTTTGGGAATTCCGATACATAAATCTTTATTTTTGGAAAAATGAAGTCTATTTAATTTTGTCATTTTTTTTTAGGACACTTTATATTTAATTGTATATTGAATGATGAATTTGATAAAATAAGGAATCTTGGTCTCTCATATCCCAGAAATTTGGAAGAAACTGAAAATGAATGTGCATAGATTTAAACTGATGCTATCTTGGTCAGGCATCTGCCTTTTGGGGTAAAATATACACTATATATGTTTTGAAGTCTGAAGGGTTCTTACTGAGAGGACCATGAATGAATAAATTGTGACTGTTACTATCTTCGTGTATCAGGTAAGTCAGTTTTATTTATTCTATATCTGAAAGGGATATGATTTAGACACAAACTGTAAAATATTCCTTTAATTAAAGGAATACTCCATGAAAAACATACGGTAGGTTTGAATTTAGGGAATCCAACGACTGCAGTCCCTATAGAGATACTCCTTAGGTCATCCCAGAAGAACTCAAAGAATTAACCTCTAATATCTTAACCTAATAAAGCTGTCTCTAAATAGAAAAACAATTATTAAGGGTTTATAAAAGCATTTCAGTTTGTGAACTATTTTATTTCCCAAGTAGCAGTTCACATTACTCATAAGCAGCGAATCACTTTAACTCTCCTATCGTACTATAAATAGTACTATAAAACTCTGTTGTGCATGCATGACTTGTTCACACATTTTGCAGCTTGCGCAAGTATAAATATTTAAAATGTGTATGCTTCGATATAGAAATACATATTAAAGTTGTAAAATAAAATGAGTTATGAAGTGATCATTGGGCTACAGTATGCAACAAATCTAAACCTTCAATATATTCATTCTAGAAAACCATTAGATAAAACACGATACAGTATAGTTTACTGTATTTAAAAAAAAATACATTCGAGTGATACAGTATTCAAGTAAAAGCCGAATATTAGGTACAAAGAAAATGTAAAACTGTACAGTTTGAGGGATAAAGCAAGTCTATACAACTCTGAAAGTCATCTGTCCTGTGCTTAACTACAATGTATATAAACCGTAAATCAATACTTGCAAGATGAGTAAAGTCCATGAAAGAGGCAATGAACAAACACATGTGAGGAGTTCCAATTCAATGTAAACTTGTTCATTCCTTTAGTATGTCTCTCTTTGTCACCGCAAACTGCCTTGACAGTATGATACGGTATGTGCCTTTCATTTGCAGTGACAGGTCAGCAATCTGCATGTGTGCTTCTATACCTAATATGCAGCGCAGATGCAGCCGATACAGCTAATTTCTGCTCTTTAGTGCCACTCATCACCCGTAAATCATAAAGAAAATCTCCTAGATGTCACATCACACATGGACATAAATTCAAAGAGTGCACGTTTGATTGCATATTCATGCCAGTTGGTCTTAGCATCACTCACAGAAAAACATGAATATACATTCAAACAGGCACACAAGCACATGTCACACAACTAACCAGTCGTCCTCCTGAGTGCATTACAGTCAATGCCATAAATATTCTAAAAAGGTGCAGCCAAAACCCACGGCAGGGTGCGATTGCCTCTCGGCTAAGAGATGCACAAAAAAGCTTCTCTTCCAAGAGACTGTAGGAGCGGATGACCCACTTAATCGAACAATTTGGAGCGCCAGTATATGTGCGTGTGTGTTAGTGTGCGTGCATAAAGGCCTCCCAGTGCCTGGAGACAGACAATAAACAAAACCAACAAGCTTATGGTATCTCAGAGATGTGTCATGATGGCTGTCTTGGAAGATTTATACGTGTGTGTGCGTGTGTGTGTGAGTGTGTGCATGTGTGTGCATGTGTGTGTGTGTGTGTTTTACATGTCCTCCACCTTATGAATCATGATTTTTATATCTCTATCAACTCAACAAGGAAAGGTATGTTTAACTGAAAAAAACCCCGCAATGATAGTTTTGATATTCTTTGTGTGGGTTTATAGTGTTTGTGTGTCATTCTTGGAGTTTCGGTAATAAAGCCATTTAGCTGCCATTTGGTAAACGACAAAGTGGTTTCGGGTTTGATAACACGTATCTTCACTGAAAAAAAGTATTTAATTTTTTATTTGCTGTACATGATTAAAATGTAGTAAACTGATGTAATTTTCTGATCATTTCCTCGAAAATAATCAAATAATTTTAATCACGTGCAACCAATATACATGCTCAAATTGGGTAAATTCAAATGACTTTTTTTTTTTATATCATTGATAGTGAGTTTGCGGTGTGGTGATCAACTCTCGTTTAGCCTCTACATTATGCTGTTCACAAACTGAAACTTGATGAAGACTGTTGTTGCCACAAGGGTCGCAACTTCAACCAGCAGAAATACATTCTTCAAATAGAAAACCAACAAATACACCAGCAAAGGCCATTAAAGTCAAGTCAAGTTTACTTGTATAGCCCTTAATCACAGAGTCTCAAAGGGCTTCACAGGCCCACAATCGACAAAGATTAACGAAAACCCCAGAACTAAACTCCCCAATCGGGCAAGGAAAAATTCAAAACCCCATTCGGGGAGAAAGGACGAAACCTCGAGAAGGTACCACAGATGGAGGGATCCCCCTTCCAGGATGACCAGGCTGCAAAGGATGTCGAGTATGCAAGCTTTATCACATAGTATGGTGCTGTACAATGTTCATTAAGACAGCATAAGATTGAATTTAAACAGATGAAGTACTGCAGGTAGACGTCTGAGGAAAGTGGTTCTCCCTCAGGACCTGGCCTGGTCGGTAGGAGCAGAATCCTCCACAGCAGAAGCCTCATATTCGGTCATTGTCGCCTCGCCCCCCGTCCGAGCAGTAGAGGAGGAGAAGCGGCAGTAAAACAGGTGTGCGTGTATTTTTACTAAATGGCAAAGTGTAAAAACAAGTCTTAAATTGGGATTTAAACATTCCTACTGAAGTAGCAGCTCTAATATCCGCGGGTACATTATACAGTACTGGATCCCCAAATAGAAAATGCTCTCTTCTCTCTGGCTCTCAGAATCACCAAAAGACCAGCTTGTTGCAAATGTAGCTTTCAGGACAGAACATACTAACGTACTTGCTAAGCAATGTAATATTTTATGAGT
Source organism: Phycodurus eques (assembly GCF_024500275.1). Lineage (NCBI taxonomy): Eukaryota > Metazoa > Chordata > Actinopteri > Syngnathiformes > Syngnathidae > Phycodurus > Phycodurus eques. The sequence continues at coordinate 5,618,788 of NC_084542.1, read as the reverse complement.
AATTAACAAGACCTAAAAATTGCATCTCAGGTGGACAGGGTGCCATTGCAAGTTGGCTAGTATCAGGGTAATACAATCAAACTTTTTATATAATTTTTTATATAATATTTTATATAATAATATATCGTTTTTCAACTCTCTATGCCACCGACATATATTGTGACAGGCAGAACAAGTGAATGCTGTAGCGTTAGATGGCAGAAGGTACATAATGAAACTGTGTATCCACTCTTTGTGATATTTTTGTTTGGTGGTGTTCTGTGAGATTTTTTTCTCATGTAAATATGTGCCTTGGCTCAATAAAGGTTGGAAATCCATCTATCGGTTTTCTGTACTGTTTATCCTCACAAGGGTCGCGGGCGTGCTGGAGCCTCTCCCAGCTATCTTCGGGCGAGAGGCGGGGTAGACCCTGAACTGGTCGCCAGCCAATCACAGGGCACATATATAAACAAACAACCATTCACACTCACATTCACACCTACGGGCAATTTAGAGTCTTAAATCAACCTACCACACATGTCTTTGGGATGTGGGAGGAAACTGGAGTACCCGGAGGAAACCCACGCAGGCACGGGGAGAACATGCAAACTCCACACAGGCGAGGCCGGGATTTGGACCCCGGTCCTTAGAACTGTGTGGCAGATTTGCTAACCAGTCTCCACCGTGCTGCCGTTAACCATCCATTTAATTATAAATTAATGAAAAGTTGAAGATTCTTTCTCGAGTCTTCTTTTCTCTCTGTGGCCCTATTACTGGTACTCTCCCTCTCTCCCTACTGCCACTGAGAGCCACTTTTATCTCCCTTTATAAAGCCATGAAACATCAAGCGGTGTCATAAATCCTGCAATGGATTGCTGTAATGACCATGAGCTGACTGACAAATGGACGGCAACATGAGCTGTACAAATGTGGGCACTCGCACAACAAATGCAGGGTCAAGGCTGCTGCTGTGTTTGTTATGCAGTGCCACAAAGCTGCGTGAAAATACAGTAGTAGTCCAATTGAGCTCAACTCACCTGAAAAGACTCACAACGCAGTGTACGAGGCATATTTCAGATGGTACACAAACTAAAGACAGGCTGAAACCAGCACTAATAGGGTTCCATTTTCTAAGTTCTGCAGAGCTCTGATAAGTCATACAGCTAGACATAAATATCACTTGTGCAACAACGCACCACAAAAAGGAAGTACAGTGGATAAAATATCATAGAAGTACAGGCTCTTATGCCTGGTGCCTGCCTAACAGTTGAGGACATTGGGTATTTTGTGGGCTCTCTTCTTGGAATGGGTCTGTTCGTGACAAACAAAAGAAGAAGCTTGATTTGAGAAGAAGGAACTCCCATTCCATTCCAATTATTGTATAGAAGTGGAATTTTTGACATTGTACATTCCTATTTTTGGGACCTATAAAGACTATAGTGCAGTCGTTGACTGGCTTTTCAGTCACTGTTCATGCCATCGCTGGCCTATCTCGATGTCCGTCATTAGCCCCAGTGAATATTTGTGGGCCAACATGTGAATCATTAGCAGAAAGAATTACCCTCAGCACCATATTTACATGTTTTCAATAGTGAATATTCGCCCCAGGCAGTAAATGTTGTTTTAGGGCCAAATGTTCAAAAGAAACGTTTTTGGACCGTCTTCTGGTTGAAGGCTTTGTAAGATCACACCAGGAGGACTGAAGGTGAAAATGAAACACTTTTAGTAACTGACTTTTAAATTTGAGTTTACTCCCTGCATTAAAAAAAGAGTCTAATAAAAGCATAAGATTATTGTTTTTTATAATCTATTTTGGCATTGTTGTCTTGTTAAAGGGCATCACTGTATTAAAGCTAAATGTCACACTTCTACCCCCTATAAAGTTAAGTTCAAGCATGACACAGCGTAAGAAGAAAATTGTGTTCATTATTTGGGATACAGGCTTGTGGGTATAAAACTTACATTCTACTGGTCAGTAGACAAGTTGTGAGATTTACAAAGTAAAGTTGCCCCCTCAGGTATTTCTGGGACCTGTTTTGATAGGCAAACATTTTTTTCCTTAGCACCGACGACTGGATTTACAATCTAAAGATGTACAACCTGTTTTCTGACCGTTGATGATCGCCGAACATTCCCCCCCTCCCACCGTGACAATATTCAAGCCAGCACCACTACTGGTTGAAGCACCCCCAGAAATGGCCGAGAAATGCCCATATTATCAGCTAAGGGAAGTTGCACTCCATCCAGGCAGACCTCCACAATGGCACAACTCCTCTTGGCAGCACTATTCTGCTCAATATGGTGTGGAAAAGGAGTTCAGAACACCGAGAGAGATTCTCCCCTCCTATTATAATGATGTTTAAAAAAATAACAATTAAACTATTAATGGTTTGTTAATTTTGCCCATGGTCCATCATGGAAATGTAGTTACATGTAGATAAATGGACAGATATTTGTCATAGGCACACATACTGTAACAATTCTGGGCTCATTTTCTTCATTGTTAAATGTTAAGTAACGATCACTTGGTGCGCAGAACTCTTTGTCATCTGGCACAGTTCTTTTTTTGGAGGCAATGACCTTCTCATTTTAGCAAAGACAAAAATCCATTCGTAATAGCAATTCATAAATCAACTGCCGACAGTATTACAGTTATAGGCCTCTAAAAAAACCTCATCTGTGCATAAAATATTTAAATTACACAGTTTTTTCTAATATTTATAACTATTTTAAGGAGTTTACCAACTCAAATGAAAGTGACAATTAAAAGTGACACTTTCAGCTGCTTGTTCAAAATCACCAGGCGGAAACTGTTGCCTGTGTATTTTTACATTTAAAAAAAATAAGATTCACTCGCTTTTTTTTTTTTTTTTTTTTGTTAAAGTCAAGCCCAGACAATATTTTCTTCAAAACGCCCTCATGTTTTTGGCTGAGTGGGCATCGAGTGTGTCCCCATTGAGGCAGGCATGACCCTGTCGGCAGCGCCCCGGGCTGTACATCACGGTGACCTTTCTGAGCACCGCCGCAGTCCCACGCCTTTGTTCGGCTAACGGGCTCCACACAAAGACACCTTTGACCAAGAAGAGAAGAAGGAGGACATAAGATGCAGAGATAGTGGAAAATTGGTGGGGAATGAATGGATTAAGGACTAGAGGTCCTCTCTAATGGCCCCTGTGCTTTTTCTCATTAGGAGCAGTGTCAAGAGATGCAGGGATGGAGATTGGGGAGGGGGGTTGGTCAGAGAGCTGAGAACGAGGCCATGAGAGAAAGGAAGTCGGAGAGAGGACAGATATCCAGACAGATGGACTAAAGCCAAAGCAAAGGGGGGAAAGGGAATACAGAAAAGGATAGATTATGGGCTGGTGAAGAGAGGACTACAGGGGTCGACTTCTGAAGAAATCCAAATGAGGGGACTCTCGTCCTCTGATCAGTAATTGAGCTTATGTCATTCAGTCTTTTGCATCAGAATGTTTAGTGGGGTCGTCCAAGGATCGCTTTCCAAGGATGTGTCTCATAATGAAGCGGGTGATGTCATATTCGGATTTCAATCAAGATTACAATGCCATCTTTAAATCCAATTGTCATATGCAGATTGAGTTTACAAAGTGTTAACAACAAAATCAATGTTTTTTTTTTTCTTTTTCTTTGAAAACTGATTCTTAAAAGTTGAATCTCAACTACACCGTACGTGGAAGTGATTTGAAATACGATTTAAGTCTACATTTACAGTACATATAAGGCGTCCTCGATTTACGAATGGCTTCTATTCCTGGTGGCGATGTGACCCGAATTTGGACGCATGTCAGAACGCTGCATAGTCCATGACTGACCTCCCTTTACACAGTAGTAAAGTCATCATGACAGTAAATATTTCAAGAAAAACATTTCCAGGCCATAAATGGAAAACGATAAAAAAACAGTAAGTACAGTGGCAACTGAGCAGGCTTTCTTGTGCCCATTGCGTACCGTTCGCCACCTAAAAATGTTGTATGTCGGTATCGTTGTATACCAAAGAACTACTCTACTCAGTCTGGAGGATATCGTAATTCAAAATCAGAGCAGTCTCTGCATCCCTTGCACATCATTTAGCGTTTCGCACATTAAAATCGATGGTGTATCTCCATTTGATCACTGCCGCTGTTTCCGTCTTGGTATTCTGCAATACTGTTGTCAACTGTCAGGGCCAGCAAGGCGTTCTTTGCTGGCTTAAATATTATTAGAAGCACTGACCTACAGTACACTGACCGACCTAAATTGTAATATTTAGTTCCATGTAATTTGCACTCATTTATTCCCAGCAGTCACTGCTCTTCATTTTGTAGCGTTTCTCTTGGCTGCACTGCTTCTAGTACGTGTATGTGGATGCTAGATTTGTTTTGACCAATTACATTTCAGCCTCAATATGTTGCCATGCCAATCTAATGGCCCCAGGGCCTTCAGAACAGTAGCGCTGGCCGTGTAACGTAAACTATATTAGCAATCCGACTGTTTCTTTAATCAATCAGATTTCAAATTCGCCTTAGAATAATGACAATAATGGCATAATTTTTCCGTCCTCTGATTGGTTGAATAAGTGCCTTCTGAAGGCCTAGGTACAAAATGCACGGCCAGTCACTGCTGTGTTAGCACTACATGTCACCAACTCACATATTCATGCCTATATGTCGCAAAGCAACAAAGCAACAAAAGCAGATCAGTGCAGTGAAGTGATGAGTGGACGCAACCAATCTGATGACATTGTAGATTTACAACAGATTTTCCTGCTTTATGACCAAGGCCACACACAAGGATTGATATTGATATAGAATTGTTTGTTACTACCGACACACGTCACTTTTCCACTGCACTGTGCCGACTCAGCTCCACTCATTTCCACTCACCTTAGTTTTTTTCTACTTCGAAGTAGTATCATTGGAAACTGTGAAAGCCACATCGAATGCATCCCAACCCACTGCTGCAAAGTGGAAACTGTGGAGTATAATACCACATCTTTGAGGGTTAAGGCAATTGTTGACATTTCAAACTGTGTGTCTTCAAATGCTGCGACCAAATGTTGTTCACATCACTCAGATGGTACGGGTAGTGTGCTTGCAGCCTTGGCTGTCGGCGTACTAGAAATAGTACCCTATAGTACATGGCAGTACCTGCTTTTGCTAATGGAAAAGCATCAATAGCAAGTAGAGCCTTGGTGAGTCATGTTGGCACTGTGCAGTCGAAAAGGGGCATTACATATCTCGGTTGATGTAACATTTATCAAAATTGAAGGAGCGAATCACATTTGTTTGAAACTTTTATTTTTATTTTAGGTGTGCATAATTTTAGAGTTGGAGAAAATAAAACTTCAAAATAGAATTAGTTGAGTGGCTTGTCAGGGTTGTACATCTTTAGCTTAATATTGCTTTTAATGGTGCACATAAGAGCTCTGTAATTGGAGGTTTTCTGCCTGCCAAAGCAGGCCTCGGGAGGTGGGCGGCCCTGTGGACTTTTTTCATCAGCGGCTCATCACTTTGTTTGCATCGTTTGCGCGAGACGGTTTTGTAATCTGGACAGATCCACGGGACACCGAGAAAGTCAGGGAAGGAGAGTGCAATGTCACGGACGTGGGAATCATGCACATCCATTGTTAAACAAGGTTGCCTGATTCCTTTGCACACGTTCGTGCCCTGCTGGCAGATGTTGCAATGGAAGGTGTGTCAACCTAAATAGCACCTCAACTGTGAGTCTCTGCACACAGCCTAATGAAAAATGACGCAGACTTTTATTTCTAAACCCAGCAGATGCCTGGTAAAGCTCTCATGCTACAGCTCAGAATGGAATAATGGGGACAATGCTTCCCAGTTACCATAGCAATGTTGCAATATTTCCAATACAGGCCTCCTTAATATGAGCATTAGTCAAAAATAGCCGATAAAAGCAGCCGTAAAAAGATATCTTGCTAAAATTCTATTTGGCAAAATCACCCACTAACGGCACAAATGTTCATGTGTGGTTTTGTTGTCTTTAGAAACCACTCAACATGTGCAAATTCCAAATTTGGCTGGTGCGATTTATACTCCGGAGCGACTTATAGTCCGGAAAATACGGTATGCTTACTGTAGCTTCTATCTTTACTACAGACTTTAACAACACCATTAATGTAAAACTATGGAGAAAACCATTTTTATTGCAAAATAAAATATTTTCAGCACAGAATCTTTTGACTTATGTGAAGTGGAAGATTGCTGGTTTAGACGATACAGTATTGTGCTTAAGTCACTCCACTTTCAGAAATGGTACATGATGACATACTGGATAAGATTTGTATAAATTAAATAATATACTGTACTTTTACTGCATGTGCATACTGTACACCGAGAAAAATGAAAAACAACTTAAAAAGTTTAGATTTATTTATGTAATGTATGTATGTATGTATTTATCAGGTAAGACAATTGAGAACAGGTTCTCATTTGTAATGCCGACGTGGCTGCAGACATCAGAGTAAAACAAAGCAAAATCTAAGCAAATACAAATACATATACGACAACCTGTACAATGTGATATACAGTAATTACATATTTACATAAAATATTACATTATATCATAGCATAGATTTGGTAAAGCTAAATGTAATAGTTTGTCTCAGATTATATTTATGATACAGGTCAATCTTTACATTTTGTTTGGAATGAAGTTTGCTTTCGGTTAAAGTGAAAAGAAAAGGTTTGGACAGGAAACCGCAATTTCCAGTTAAACTATTATAAACACGCACTTCAGATGAATGACATTGGTTTCACTTTTTGAGTGAATGTGTGCATGTGCATTAGCATGCGCAGTACTTGTGTGCTTGCGTGTGCAGGGAGGGATGGACATGACCAGGGCAGCGTTACAAGGGAGTGAGGCAGATCAGTCAGAGACTTTAAGCTCTTCTTCCCAACGGAGGCAACGTTCAGGCTTTGATGTTTATGTGAACAAATAGAAGGGAGCCAAAATGAGTAGAATGGATGATTATCTGCTGTGGAGAGGCCCTCTCGTGGAATTGTGCCTGCCTGTCTGTTTTGCTTCCAATTGGGGAGGGTGACGAGGGATCGAGGAAGATGGAGACAGAGTCTGGGACCCTCACAAAAAGGGAAGGATGAATCCTAAGGATTTACCCTCTAGTGCGCCATCCAAATAGGACTACCTACCATGAGCTAATATTTGCTAAGAGAGAATCTTCCTACGTGGGACATTTGTAAATGAAAGTATGCAATATATAACACTGTCACTGTCAAGGTGTTCTAAAGAATCAGAATCAGAATCAGAATCATCTTTATTTGCCAAGTATGTCCAAAACACACAAGGAATTTGTCTCCGGTAGTTGGAGCCGCTCTAGTACAACAGACAGTCAATTTACAGAACACTTTGGAGACATAAAGACATTGACAAAAAACAATTGTGCAAAAAGATGCAGAGTCCTCTAGCACTTAGAGCAGTTCGAACGACTAATATTGCAATAGTCCGGTGCAATGACCATTGTGCAAAGGGCGCTGAGACTTCAAGGAGTGTATGCGGTTTAAAGTGACGAGTAGTGCGATCATCTGGGACAATGTCGGTTGTGCAAATGTTACAGATACTCCTCAATCAGTGTGCAAATGGAGCAGATGCTACTCTGGCATGAGTGGCCAGTATATGCAAATAGTGCAGCATGGCGAGACAACTACAGCGAGTGCACGAGTCATACATAATTGGCCCCACAGAAATGTGACAACGAACTCAAGTCACAACATTTCCCGCTTGTTGTAATGGAATTACATTATATTATATTGTAATGGAATTAAAAGTCTCCATTCAACCTCCCATTTGTTTGGAGTTCAAAATATCTTCTTCCCACTGATAAAACTGTCACCATTGTAAAACCTTGTGTAAGCCACACAAACAATCTGAACTGTAATACAAGTGTTAAAAAAAAGGTTAAAAGGTCAACATTGAAACAATAAAACAAGCTTAACTTTCATGAGTAACGGCAAAGGATGATGATACAGAGATGATGAAAGAAGTTGACCATTAAAAACGTAGAAATTTCATAACACGCTACATTAAATTCTGACAAGTGACAAAGCATATGCTTAAACATAAGTCTTACTGCGTTTGAGTTTGCTTACGTCCTCTCACTTTTAGTGCAGTCTTCCTTTCTCTAACATTCATCTTCTCGTTTCACCATTTGATGCCGATTGCAAAAAAAAAAAAAACCCAAAAAAACATGCAAGTCCAAAGAAAAAGTAAAACACGTCGCCAGAATGAAAGCTTTTCTACTTTCTGAACCGAGGACACGTCACGTAACGTCATGCAGAATGTTTTGTTCGACTTTAAAGGCAGCTTGTTCCTATTAATTGAGCAAGATGATTTGAGGTACAAATGTTTTGAGTTTCAAGCGTGGTCACGGAAAGAATGAAACTTGTATCTCAAGGCACCCCTGTGTTGCATAAAATGAGTCCAGTGACTATCTTACTTTACAAGGAGACCTTATAAGAGACACAGAATCATACAATAATGTTATGGAACTTGGGATGTTTACTTTTAAATTCCATCTTATCTTTCCAAGGAGTGCAGGTGACTTGACTGTTGCTAAACTTCCACACAATGGAGTCTCCCATGCAGAATAATCCCAGTTGAAAATCCAGGGCTAACGTCTTTTTCTATTGACGGTACTGTGGCAGCTAATGAGCGTTGGGGGTGTTGGCTGCTAAAAGTTGTAATTAGTTTGCAATGCCGCATCTGCTGAAGGGCAGTCATCATTAATGAACATCAGCAGCCCTAATGGAGCATAAAATGACACTCGGAATTACAAGATGTCGTGACCAACAAGGGATGGGCACATCAGTCAATTGCAACTTTCTTCTGCTTCATTTTTGGAAAGACAATGCTAAACCTATTCTTTGATAGGTCTGTCTTATTATCATTATAGACCATGATATACTTTCGGTGTTCAAATATCTAAACTGGCTTCTTTGGAACTGAACTGCTGTGATCAATGAAGCCCTTATTACTGCACGCTGCTTACTCCTTTTCCTCTCTCGGTTATTTTTTTTAATTATTTCAACCACTTTAAATACTTTCCCCAGGTTTTTTGTTGTTGTTGTTAACTCACTCCGTGGAACGCTGAGGCTGGTCCAGGCTTTGATTTATTCATAAGGTTCAATGAGGAAGGCCTTTGATGGCCATAAATAATTTAAAGGTAACAGTTTTTTTTTAATAATCTGTCTCTTTGCAGAGGTTTTCCCTCTGTGGTCGTACCAGCTGTCTATCTTTTGTGGAGCCTAGCGTGGTGGTGGTGGTGATGATGATGATGATGATGATGATGATGATGACGATTTATAAGAAAGGGTGACAACTCAAAAGCAGTAGAAGTCACAATGGCAGTTGGAGCTCTCAAGAGAAAGAGAGGGAGAGGAATGCTGGAAGGTTTGCTTTAATGGCTTGATATTTACCTTTGTTATGTATGTTATTCTAATTTTGGGAGTGATATTAAAATCATTGTATATGTTTCAGTTTTCTTAATATTTCAAGAAATATTACAACCCACATCGTATTTAAATACCCACCAAAGAGGACCAAAAAAAATGTCTTGTAAATTTGACACACCACAAAGAAGAGTGTTTTAAAAAGCCTGCCAAATTTGAATGGGAAAAAAAAAAAATCTCCATGTATGGAAAATAAGGCTCTGAAATTATGAGGCGCGCCCTCCAGCTGCAGGGCTGTATGGGCGTGTCCTCTGAGGGAGCCGGAGACAGCCCTTCACCTGTCGATCAAATATGTTCGCTTGTACGCTTCTAGTCAGCTACTGGCTGAATAACGTGTACAGCTGTGGCTATAGTTAAACAGTTAACTTTCCCGTGTTGCAGTTATGTGGGGAGATTCCCCATACAACAACTCCGAGCGAGGCGCTGATGTAAATGACCCCGCATCGGGCAAACCTGCTCCTTATTTTAGTGCGACTTTAAATAACGTCAGTAGGCTGCGATAAGATTAGCTATCTGAATATACTAGCTGTATCATTACATTGTCTTCCAAATTTGTGTTTATGTTCCTAAATAGTCAATACGATTCACACTGAATAAAAATTCGGACCATCCACAATCATATTAGTTGAGTTTAATGGGCATTTTATTCAACAAAACCACCACAATTATATTTTTGGGACAAAATTACTCAAAATATGATGTTCCAAATTTTTATGACCAACAGGTGAAAAAAAGAACTCTGAAGCTGTTGCATTTCTGTGATTAAATAGAGATTTTAAAAAAGAAATGCTATTTCAAGCTAAAGACACATTTACCGATCAGTCCCCTTAACATACTGTATAGGAGCCCTTCTTCGAGCTCCCTTAACAACAGACTGAGGGAGCTGCTCGGTAAGAGTGTGTTCATCATTGTTTACGGCGTGTTCTACATATGTCAATGGGGCTTTAAATACCAATATTCTTCAAATTGTTAGATGCTGATTTTATATTTCAGACTTCTTGTTAAATAATTTCAAGATCCAAGCCAAGGATGATGTAACATTGATGACATTACAAGAATTATATTTTAGAATCTGGCGCCAGAGTAGAAATTAAACAGCCGGTTTGGCAGGCCGTCGTACTCCACATGTCGAGTAAATTTAGTTGCTAAAAGTGTAATCGTCCGAATGTTGACAATTACGCACACTAATACTGTTGTGAATCCAAAACATACTTTTTTCTTCTCATTATTGTCTGAAAGCTAAGAGGCAAGCGTAATGATGCTGTGCTCAGTAGCAGCACAATTGCTCAATCATTTATGATTCAATTTATGAAAAATATGTAAAGCTTGGACAGGAATCGTCTTTGTTACATACTTATCAGAACAAAAAAAATAAATAATTGAAACGTGAGATAGTGAACAGGCATGTTAACGTGGGATGATGTCAGGTGGCAGCACATTCAATGGTTAGCATGTCCACGTCACACTGCTGAGGTTTGATGTTTGAGTCTTGGCTCCAAGCCTTCCTGCAGTAAAAAAAAAAAAAAAAAAGTCCTTAGAATGCACTTACCATCATTTGAACATGTACATCGGTTGCACATTACATTGTGTTGAACTAACATATATTATTTGATTATTTTTGAAGTGAGGGAAATTACATCAATTGACTACATTTCAACTGAAAATTACCGGTACATTTTTTCAGTGATGTGTGGCATTTGCAAGTTCTCTCTGTGCTTGCATTGGTTTTCTCTTCGTAATCTTCTTCTCACATTCCAAATAAAATGCATGTTAGGTTTAGAGTCTAAAAATTGTTCCACCATATTATATTCCAAGAGCATGCTTGTGAAGTAAATGAAAGACTATAAATTGTCCATAGGTGTGAACGTGTGTATGAATTAGGGCTGCACAATACTTTGTTTGAGCATTGTCATCGCGATGTACAGTAAGTGTCGGCGGTAGTCACATTGCAGGGTCTACTGCAATGTTGGTGTACTGTAATATACAGTGAATCAGCTATAATATTAACAGTGACCAGCAGAGGGACCTGTTTGGACATGCTAATAAAGTTAGCACACGTGTTATGGAAAATTATAACGCTCCAAACAACACATGGAGCAGCCCAGAGTGTTGAATACTTATCTTCTTGTATGATAACTATCAATGAGGACCCGAGAAATAATGTACACCTGCTGCACTTCCTATTTCTCGCTTCAGCAGTGTGACTGCACGAGGTGAGTCCAGGGACACTGTGTAAATTGGAGTGAATGTGATTTTTGTAAGACAGTATAAAATTGTAAAAGAAGTATTAAAAATGTATTTAAAATGGGAAATTATTATTTGCATCACAATGCTTTAATAAAAAAAAAAACACACACTGCGAAGAATGCAAAGTCATCAATGTCATTTCACCATTGTTCCTGTCATACTGTGTTGCGTGTTTTTGTTTGCACATTTAGGAAAAAAGTCCTGTTTTTGTTTTAATTCCTCATTTAAAAAACAAACATTTTCAAAGTTTTTCCTGATCTTTTTGAGATTGTAGGGTGAAAGGTGCAGCTAGCTACTAGTGTGGACAGGGGAAATGAATAGCCAGTATTTTGAGGATAATAGTCAGTCAGCAAAAAATAAAAAATAAAAAAATAATAATAATAACTATGTGAACTAGTTCATTTTTGGACACCTGAATTTAGTTCAAAATTGTTCATTATGAACTGAACTATTTCACTTTTGGAACTTTGAACTGAACTTTGAAATAGTTTGCGGAGAAAATGAACTTTTCCAACGCTGATCCTGTATTATTTCACATTGCAATATACAGGTTTATCTCAGGTTGAAAAAAAACAAAATGCAATGTCATTTTTTTCCAATCCCGTGCTGCCCTCGTGTGAATGGTTGTTGGTATATACAGTATGTGTTCTGCGATTGGTTATAGCGACCAGTCCACTGTGTACCCCGCCTTTTGCTGTAAGTCATCTGGGATAGCCTCCATCTCCCCTGTGACTGCAATGATATATGATACTGTATGTAGAAAATGGATGGATGGGTGGCATGATATGAAACTGACTGAGATCTGAGAAATTGTGCACAATTTGTCATCATAAATTATGTATCAACAAGGATTTGTAGTCCAGTGGACTGCACTCTTGGCAGCAATTTTCTTTTAATTATTTTTTAAAAATATATATTTTTTTAATTCATACTTATTTTCACTGACGAAACATGTAATGCAGGGGTGTCAAACGGTATATAGATACGGTTTTCCTCGGAGGGCCATTATGAATGTAAAACCATATCAATGTTTAATCGCCTCATCATATTATTACACATAGACAACAAATTGATGGATAACTAGTTTTGAAATCAGAAGTCAAGGACAATGGTTTGTTCAACTATTGTTCAAGTAACTTTAAAAGGGTATGGAGGAAAAACATGCTTAAAAACTATGTGAACTAGTTCAATAGTTCAATAGTGAACTAGTACAATAGTTCATTACTATTTATTACATAGGAATATTATATTGTATTATACAAAAAATTGGATACGAGTTTAGCAAGAATCATGGAAGTTGTCACACATGATTTGCTTTCGCGGGCCACATAAAATGATGTGGCGGGCCGGATCTGGCCCCTGGGCCTTGAGTTTGACAAGTATGATGTAGTGGGTCACATTGGCCCTTTAACATTTTTGACTAATGTAATATCTTAGCCTTGACCAAAGCTAAGCTACGTGCTAGTTTTCCCTCCATTTTATGTAAAAACAACTATCCATCCAATCATTTCCTATTCCGCTGGTCCGCATTAGGGTAGCAGATAACTGCAGATTATCCCGGCTGATCTTGGGTGAAAGGCAGAATAGACTTTGGACTGGCCGCCAGTCAATGCCAGGGTTCATTAAAAACCCAAAAAAATAACAACCACAACAACAACAACAAAAACATTCGCTCCTGTTGGCCATTTTGACTATTATACAGAAAGTGATTATTTTTCTTCATGTTTGTTCAAAGAAATTTGCCCATCAATTGTTCTTCCCTGGTCAAAACATGAGTTGAGTGAACGTCCAGTCAGATAGCATTGATGTAATTCTTGTACTGCCCACTGCTCCAGAGGACATATTTATCTGCTCTCTGAGAACTGTGATTCATTGGTCCTCACTTCCTTAACAGTAGAATTGATTTGCATTCATGTGCAATTTTTGAAAATGTGACTTTTTAAAGTAGATTCGATTGTAAAGGTTTTTTTTTTTTTGGCTTTTGTATTTATTTTGAGTGGAATATAAGATGTTACATGATGAATGGCATTTGCAGCCCTACTGGCACTCCAGTGTCCGGTGAGGCTCCTTATACTTATTTATGTTCTGATGTTACCACCATCTCTGTGCAGCCTGTAGCGCGCACGAGCAGCATTTAGTCTCTTGCTCTGTCTCATCTTTCATTCCCATACAAGTGCAACGAGCACACATGCACCAATTCCTGCTCTGTGTCTTACCCCTGTCTTTGGTATCATACAGGAGCATCGTATAATGTGACACGAGGGCAGCGGGGAGAGCAGTGACAAGACTGCTTGCTTGGCCACTCTCTGTTTTACCCCATGCGGCGGCACACAACGCGGGCAGGAGAGATATAATTAGAATGGAAATTACAGAAAGTTACAGGCGAGCTAAATCCCCCCTCCCACCCCTGCTCCCCCACTCCTATCCATAGTCCCCCACCCACCCCGTGTATCGCGTGGCTAAAAATGTCCCGGGCAACGCCAGTGGATGTATCACCATAGCAACAGCCTTCTTCTGCACTCTATTTTCAGACTGAAATGGGAGAACCATCTAGAGAGAGCAAGAGACAGAGTGAGAGAGAACGCAGGAGAGAGGCAGAGAAATGCAAACATTGCCGTTTCTGTAGAAATTGATACATTATTCAAGTAAAGGAAAACATCTCAGTGGGAGCCCAGGCAGACGGGAGGTGGGTTTCGCGGCGGGCGCCTGCTTGTCATGGCTAAACTGAAGTGTCTTGAGGGCATGAGTGTGACGGTCGTACAAGGACAACGGGGTGCTGTGGGGCTCACTTCCACATTTCAGCAGAGGTCAATGCTGAAACGTTCACCGCCCGCCAGAGATGTTAACATCAATGCATCAAACGGGATGACTCTTGCAGGCCATCACAGCACTGGCTTCTATTTTAATCAATCACACTTGGAATGGTCAGACGATGAAGCGCCTTGAAAAGTGAGTCATGTTATGGAGGAAAGAAAGTAATTTGGGCATTAGGAGGGGGGTTTCAATGAATCTGGATTGTGTCAAGGGCAAAGTGTGCGTTCATGAGTCAAATTGCGAGTCAAACCTGCTTGTCTGAAAGTCTCAAAAAGGCTCTGCAGGAGGAATTTATGACCAAATCTACAGAAAAGCTTATTTCAAATGCGCACAACCTCCTTGTGAGTATGATGTATTCTAATTCAGTGTGCTTTCTTGGCCTGATAGCTGAGAATAAAAAGCCAAGTATCAAGACAAAAGCTCCACGTCCCTCTTTTGTGCCACACACACACTTCTCACACAAACACACACACACACACACACACGCGCACACACACACACACACACACACACACGTGTCCAGCTCCTAATGTTCCTCTCAGCCCCCCGGGGGTCTGATTGAGCCGGCTGGGAGGCATGGATCTTTTTTTATTGATCTTCCTCCTGAATCACTTATCCTTTTTCCGATGGCCTTCATCACCAAGCTGAGGTTTTAGCACTCACGGCATGCACTTATTTCCTGACTTGTGCTGCCAAAAAGGCTAAGGTTCAGAAAAAGCTGCTTCAGAAATTAATAAAGCCGAACGATTTAACAGCAAAGAACTTGTTAAGTGTAACATACCAATTTTCTCGGCTAGGCAATGACAGAGATCAGATGAGGAAAAAGGTGATTCCTTAGATGAACCCAATTTCCTCTTGCAATCAATACAATTACTACCAATCAATAGGATTGCAAAAGGAAATTAGGTCATTGGTATATATAGTAGAAACAAGGAAAGCAAAGACTCGGGCTAATGGACACTAGAGCATTGTTTGTAATAGATCTTACAATTACCATAAATACAAGTAAAGATACACTGGAACAACCAATATGAGCACAGTGCATTGGCTGGTTGGCCTTTAATTTGTTTGTATTTCGAAACAATTAAACAACATAGGGAATAATAGAAATACAAATAACCAGTTCCGGATCCAAAAGTTTGCTACCATAAAACTGTTCAGGTAATGTTTCTCACCGCTATGATAGCAATGAGCCTGAGCTGACGTGCGAGTTGGGGAGGTTCCGACGAGATACAGTTGGGCTTGGCCTCTCTGGCAGGGAAGGAGCCAGAGCTGGTGTGCGAGGTCGAGAAGTTCCGACTAGATATAGTCTGACTCGCCTCGACACACATCTTGGACTCTGGTACCACTTCTCTTGAGAGGGATTGAACCGTCTTCTACGCTGGAGTTGCAGATGATGAGAGGCGCCGAGGTGGTGTGGGCATTATTATTGCCCCCCCCCCCAGCTCAGTACCTATCCGTTGAGGTTCACCACGGTGGGTCAGAGGGAAGCCTCCCTTCGCCTTCAGATGGGGGGGAGGGGGGGTTGGGTGGGGCGATTGGCTCTGACTGTTTTTATGCCTATGCATCAAACAGCAGCTCAGAATACCCACTAATTTTTCATTCCTTGGAGGGCGTGCTAGAGAGCACTCTCGCTGGAGACTCCTAAGTTCTGCTGGGGGGACCTGAATACTCAAGTGAGTTATGACAGTGTGATTTAGAGGTGCATGATTGAGAGGAACAGTCTCCCCGACCAGAAGCAGAGGACCCGTGTTCTAATATTGGACTTCTGTGCTCATCATGGATTATCCATCACCATGTTCAAATAAAAGGTTGCCCATGCACTCGGCACCAGGACAGCCTACGCCGCAGTTCGATGACCTTCTTTGTGGTCGTGTCATCTGAATTGTTTCTGACACTCGGGTAAAAAGAAGGGCACAACAGTCAACCTATCACCACCTGAGGGAAGATGCCGACCTCCCTGGCAGACCCAAACATACTGTGAGCATTTGCTGGGAACGTTGGGAGAGTCCCTTGTCAGAAGGAGTTTCAACTCTCACCTCCAACAAAACTTTGACCACGTCCCAAGGGAGGCAGGGGATATTGACTGGGCGATATTCCTTGCCTCCGTTGTTGAGGCGATTGTTCGGAGCTGTGACCATAAGTTGGTTGGTGCCTGTTGGCAGTAGTCACCCGATGGTGGGAACCACACAGTGAGGGATGAAGAAGGAGTGCTGTCAGACCTTTTTGGCCCGAAGGACTCTTGAGGCAGTTGATGGGTACCAACAGGTCAAGCGGAATGCACCTTTGGCAGTTGCTGAGACAAAAAGTGGGGAGTTCCGTGAGACCATGGTGAACGACTTCAAGACAGCTTCAGGGAAATTCTGGCCCATCTTCAAACGTCTATGGTGGGGGAATCAGTGCACCATCAACACTGGTAAGGGGGCACGGCTGACCTTGACTCAGGATGTTGTGAATCGGTGAGGAAGACTTCCTTAATTTCACCGACCTGGGGTTGTGGTCAGCAAGGTGTCCAAATCCTTGATTGTAGGGACCCAGGAGTGGATGAGGGCCACGTGGAGTTCCTAAAGGCTCTGGATGTTGTAGGGTTGTCTTGGTTAACACACCTCTGCAATATTGCATGGACATCGACGGCAGTCTTTCGGTATTGGCATACTAAGGTGGTGGTGCCCCTTATTAAGAAGGTGGGTCAATGGGTGTCTTACAACTGCAGGGGGATCATACTCTTCATCCTCTTTAGGAAGGTCCATACAGGGGTTCTGGGAAGGATGGTCTGCAGAAAAGTGTGTTTTCCTTCCTGGCCGTTGAACAATCTGTCATACATCTGTCATGGTGAATTCACCAGTTGATCTATGTTCCCACCCTCACCTATGGTCAGGAGATGTGGGTTGTGACCGAAAGAACAAGATCATGTAAACAAGTTGTTGATTGAAATGAGTTTCCTCTGCAGGGTGCCCTGGCTCTCCCTTCGAGATAGGGTAAGAAGCTCGGTCGTCCGGGTGGGGCTCAGAGTAGATCCGCTGCTCCTCCGCATCGAGGGGTTAACAATAAAGTGGCTTGACACTGCAAGGAAAAAGTCATTTCCCCCCACCTTTTTACGATGTCACTGTGCTGAATAAATGGCACATACATGGAATACGAGGATGAAGTTGTCCAAGCAATATAGAGAGATAGAAGGTAAACTATAGGTAGATAAAAGTATCTTATATCATATTTATTCCATGATATATTTGAGGCTATGTTGCTGTTTTAAAGTTGGCTTTGTAGGCAAAGGCGGAAAAATGCTGGACCTTCTGTTAGTGGTCTGGTGAGACAATTATGTAAGAAATCTGAGTGAAACAAGCTAAAAAAAAACATGCTTAAACATTCTCTTCATTGACTTTAATGTCTGCCTCTTATTTTTGTCTATCAATTTGTTATACCCCTCGAAGAAATTGTACTTCTTCCCACCCCTTTTCAGACATGTAAGTAAAATTATTGTGCAGTTTTCTTTTTTTCAATTTCGATTGTCTTTTTTGTGCTATTATTCTGCTTTACTCGTTCATATATACGTTGTTTATCATTTGAATGTTTGACATAAAAATCAGTAAATCAAATCAAAATCCTTCTATTACTTTAGGGTCATATGTGAGCTGGAGCCTTTCCCAGAAGACCTTGGGCAAGAGACGACTATTCGCCAATAACACATACGTACAGACAAACAACAATTCATATTCACATTCACACCTACGGGTAATTTAGTCTTCTAGTAACCAATTAACCTAACATCCTTGTGTGCATACATGTTTTTGGAATGTGGGAGGAAGCCATTGGTTACGTGTTAGGGGCAGCAAGTCCTTCTGTACTGGCTTAAACATGATCTGAAGCACTGACCTATATTTACAACCTAAATTCTAATATTTCGTTTCATGAAATTCAATCAGTTTATTCCCAGTAGCCTATTATCTTCATTTGATTTCTCTCGGCTGTACTGCTTCCTGTTTGTGTATCTGAATGTTAGATGTTTTTCTTTTTTTTCTTTTTCCCAGTGAATGTGTGTTGCTCACATATGAGAATGGAAGTCCCCCATCAGAACGAGTGAGTCCCTAGCGTGAGTGCCCTCCAGCACCCCTCCAGGGCCTCCAAAAAGGGTGGGCACTTTGATCAGGACCCATATCCCCATCCGAGGGATGCTACCATCTCGTCCACCTGGGTGAACACCAATGTACAGGTACTGACACGGGGGGGAATAAGTATAATAATAATATTTATTAATAATAATCCATTTAATCATAGATGTCTTTCTGAGCACCCAAGGTCACCTTACAGAGCAAATACAATCAAGCAGCAACAACAGAAAAAAATACAGAAAATAAATAAATGCAGAAAAAAATTCCGTGTAAAAAGTGAGTGTAAAAAGTGTCTCGAATCAAACGACTTGCCTGGCTCCTCTTAAGAGGGGCAACTCCAGAGTGGAAGAAAGTCCAACCACCAGAATTGGTACCAAAGCTCAAACTGTGCTTTGAGGAGAGTCCAACTTTTCTTAATCGAAACGCCCCGACCAAGGATACTAGGTCTACTAGTATAGACTAGGTACTACTGACATTCCTCCTCCCTAGAATCAGCTTCTGGAGCCTGGGATCGGACCACCATAGGGGGTTTCAGAGTTGTACTTCATCTGATCCATCACCTAGAACCTGTTTGCCCTAGGTGACTCCAGAAAACCTAGCTCCTACGATCACTGGGACACGCAAACACATCCACATGGGCGATGGCTCAGGGGGGAAGCTACAAAACTAATGTAAACAAATAAACACATCCATAATCACAAGAAGCATAAAAATGCTGTTTCTTGGAATCGTTTTCTTAGTGTGTGACTGACTGCTTTGGTTCTAGCGCTGTGTTGGCCACCACAGCCCTCTGTCCCATGTTGGAAAGGAAACTATGCCTTTTTTTTTAAAATTACACTTTATGTACAAATAGGAGAAAGGAAGTGTAGTAGAAACAGTTGAAAGTCGTGATTATCATATGGAATCATTTTTTAAATCAGGTTTTCATTTTGCTGGAATGTTTGGGGACGCTCGCTTCCAAGAATGGATTCAAAAGAATGTCTGGAAACAATGTAAGATTATGAATAGACCTCACAACATTCCCAAACTGCCAAATATCTTTTATTTCATCCATCCATCAATTTTCTGAGCCGCTTCTCCTCACTAGGGTTGCCGGCTTGCTGGAGCCTATCCCAGCTATCATCGGGCAGGAGGCGGGGTACACCCTGAACTGGTTGCCAGCCAATTGCAGGGCACATACAAACACACAACCATTCGCACTCACATTCACACCTACGGGCAATTTAGAGTCTCCAATTAATGCATGTTTTTGGGATGTGGGAGGAAACCGGAGTGCCCGGAGGAAGGCGGGACTGGAATTTGAACCCCGGTTCTCAGAACTGTGAGGCAGACGCTCTAACCAGACGGCCACCGTGCCGCCATCTTTTAATCAAATAATTAAATAGCAGTCCATCAAGTTTTGACAAAATAAACGGTTTGGCATTAATGCTGTGAAACCAGAATCCCATCCTCTGTATTCATCAGGCTGTGAAATAAACAGACTTGTATTTATGTAAGTTACTAGCGATAAGCTGATTGCTGCGGTGCCCTATACAAACCTGTTATTATCATCATCCATCAAGTTGCCTTGCATCACATTTTTCCTCTGCTGACTGGCCAGCTGAGGAAACAAATGAGGGAGCAATAGAATAGCATAGAAGTTTAAATCATCTAATTGTTACATGAGGACACTTAGCTAGTTTGCTTAAAATAATGAAAGAAATGGTCCATCCTTTTGTGCGAGCTAAATTTGAAATATAAATGCTGGTTTTCATCACTGTAAACAAACTGGTGTGGTTTGGAAAAGTTGGGATTGTTGGATCATAGTAAACCAGCTGGCATAACAGGCCGTACAGTATGTAATTTTTGACTTCTTGTACTCCTGGAATTGTGCATAAAAACATGTTCCTATCCTCGTAAACAAGAGGGATAAGATTGAGACACCGCAAAGACCAGGTCCCTGGTGGTCACGACGCCTTCATGCAAAGTCATCTAGATTCCTGTGGGCTGATACAGATGTTTTTATTCTCCAAGTGGAATTGACTCGATAATGCTGCCAACCAACAGTTCGAGGCCAAAAACAAGTCCTAGCATGCAGTCACACAATGGCTGTCTGACTGGTTCTGTCTGCTGCTCTCTCTGGATCACTCTGTCCAACAGTTTCTCACATTTTGTCCCTCCCTTTTAACTGTCAGTGTCTCTTCCGTGTCCTTTAATCTCATCATTCCTTCTGACACTTGGCTGTCCAGTTACAATCACTCACACAAAGAACAGAAAGACACAGACAAAAAGTATTGGGAAAGGAGTTGAAAGTCAGCTAAAAGTCAGAGCTGGACAAAGAGAGAAGAGAAGAAGAAGAAGAGAGAAGAGAGAGACGCATTTGGATTAGGGATGGTTATTTGACAATACAGTCCTGAATTTCCTTGATCGTACATGGGAAAATTTAACAATTAATCTTCTTTTTTTTTTTTTTTTTTTAGGGATGTGCAAGGGTGGGGGGGAGGTGTTTCGGTTTGCATATGGTGAATAAATACTTTGTATATATTAATTTTAGATGTCAAAAAATACATAAAGCAGTTGAATAGAAGCATCTCTAAACAAGCCTATTTTTAACCTATTTTAACCTAAGACTGTGTAAACTCATTACATTTAGTAAGAATATAAACTGTTCTGAACTCCTATTTGCGTGCCAGGGTTGTATTGAGCAGATTGATACTTCCCAGGGGTCTGTGTGGATATACAGTTTACACGTTTAGTCAGCAAACTAGTCGAGAGTGAATTGACTGCTAACCCTAACCCTCTGGTTGCAACCCAGCAGTAAGCTCCCCATCACATTTGCTTCAAGATGGAATGATTATTTCATAAACAATACAACAGAATCGACAAAAAAATAAACACAAAATTACAATAATAATAACGGCAACTAATTCTGAATTTATGAACTGATCATTTTGTGTCAGGCAACATGGCGGACGAGTGGTCACGCTCGTCAAACATAAATGAGGCTGTATCAAGCAAGGACACTAACACGTGATAAGTAAACTGCGTACTTATCTTTGCATGGATGAATCAGGCCTGGTGTCACAGCTGTCAGTCAATTACAGATGTAGGTCAAACGGGCAGATGGTTGGGCTGTTCAGTCAAGTCAGCGCACTGTTCTGCTATCTCGAGCTTCTAACAGAGTCAATATGAAGAGATTTACAGAGGGAAAGTGATATGAGCGATATGAATGAAAGAAATGATATAAAAACAGGACAGAACCATACCTCCCGTCGATAGATCTATTCTGATGGCTGTATAAGGAAGATTATAGTCTGCTGCAAAGTGGAAGGGTTCGGCCCAGATTTTTCTCTGATCTCAAATGTTGTCAAGGCTATATAACATATAAGTTAACTTCATTCTTACTAGGGACGGATAGCGATACACATTTACTGTTGATTTGGACTTTTTAGTTATGAAATGGATTTATGTTGTCTATGCTTTGTTACATTATGTTTTTGTTTTTTTATCAGTTGGCTGCTCCTCTTCTCCAAGTGTGATTTCATCATTCGAGAAAAGTTTAATAGAATTTATTGTGCATTACTGAGGATTTTCATTCTAGCATTCATGATGACATTATGACGTTTTGTGATTCAGTTGTTACCGCTGTTAACAGTGCTGCATTGTGATACAATTGTCATTGTCAATTGTTTGGCACCCTCCTCTTGGAATACCAAAAGGGTGGCGCGAGATTCACTGCAGTCAGTTGATTGGACGACATAAGAACAAAAAAGGTCGTTGTTGTATTTTGTATTGGGTTGTATTTCGTTGAGTTGTATTTTGTATTTAATTGACTGGATATACTGTGTCGCATTGCTATGATGTCACACTGTTTGCATAACTGACATGGCTGTCACCTTCAGGACAACACACTCAGCAGTGGAACCACAAGCCACATCAAGGATTTCTGTTACAAAGCATGGTCAGCTGAACTGAACTGCATGGTTTGGTAGACGCCTAGCCTCTGGCCTCCCTTTCTGAGGATGGTTAAGTATATGTTTTGTGCGCCCAAGGGAGTTTTTAAACACTCGCAGCGGTTTCCCAGAAATGGACCGAAACCATCGTTGAACGGAAAATAAAAGAAAAGAAGAACAAGGAAACGTACCACTTGTTTTTGCCAAGTCACCACTGGCCTGAAATCAATATTTTATCCATCCATCCATTCATTTTCTTTACCGCTACTCCTCACTAGGTTCGCGGGCGTGTTGAAGCCTATTCCAGCTGTCATCGGGCAGGAGTCGGGGTACACCCTGAACTGGTTGCCAGCCAATCGCAGGGCACATAGAAACAAACAATCATTCGCATTCACATTCACACCTATAGGCAATTTAGAGTCTTCAATTAACCTTGCATGCATGTTTTTGGGATGTGGGAGGAAACCGGAGTGCCCGGAGAAAACCCACGCAGGCACGGGGAGAACATGCAAACTCCACACAGGCGGTCCTCAGAACTGTGAGGCAGACGTGCCAACCAGTCGCCCGACGTGCCAACCAGTCGCCCACCGTGCCGCCGCCAATATTTTATTTTATTATTATTTTCTTTTTTGCTATATGTGGAGCCAACACCAAAGTGAAACAATAAGAGGATTTGTTAGCAATTCTGTATTATTAATTGTTTTCATATGCTTCAAGTTACTTTGCTTGTGTAAATGTGGAGATACTCACACAACCACTATCTCACTACTCAGGTTGTGTGAGAAACATCCGATTCACATTGTGGATAGAGACATTAATCATGGCTCAACAGTAAAGCAGATGATATTAATAATGCCATTGTTTATTTCACTTTTCAAAGAACAAGATGAAAGTAATTTCCATTGAAACTTCATGCTTTAAAAAAATACAAATAATCACACAAAAAAAAAAATCAAAAGCTTTGTTGTGTTCTTCATCATTAATTTATACAGTATAGCATGTTGATGAATAATGTTACCTATTATTATTATTATTATTATCATAATTATATTATATTACCTGTACATTATTTGAACATTTTATAATGTCGAAACGGTGGAAAATGGGCGACTAATTAGCACATCCGCTTCACAGTTCTGATGTCGTGGGTCAAAGCAGGGCTCCGGTCTCCCTGTGTGGAGTTTGCATGTTCTCCTCCCACATTCCAGGAACATGCAAGGTATGTTCATTAAAGATTCTAAATTACCCGTGAGTGTGAATGGTTGTTTTGTGCTCTGCGATTGCCTGGCAACCAGTTCACAGTGTACCCTCCCTTTTGCCCGAAGTCATCTGAGATAGGCTCCAGCATACCCGCAACCCTATTGATGATAACAAAGAACAAAGAATTGATGAATGGATGATGATGATGATGTTGATGAAACACTACTGGCATGGATTATCTTTACTGCTGTTATCGTTTATTGGCAAAATTAATATTTTTGTGCATGTTCGTGCCGTGCATGTCTGTGCATGTACCTAGCCATGAAAATGTTATATTTTGCTATAATTTGGAAGCAGTTTTAGTTTTCAAATATAGAAAAGGAAAATTGTTCGATGAACCGCAAAAGATGTGCTTTCTGTTTTTTTTTTTTTTTTTTTTTTTTACGAATTACTGTACGAAGATCTATTTTTGTACGAAAACCTACTGAATTCTCATGACAAATGGCTCAATAGTGAAAATTTATGACTGAAAGATGTTAGGTTACAGTCCTTCAAAATAAATAAAAAGTGCCCTCCTTATCAACAGTCAACAAAATGTGGCAAAACTGGAATACAAGTTTTGAAGCGCTTGTGCCCTCACCCACATTTTGTCACAGAGAGAAAACGTGTATTAACACAGTAGCCTACAGTGCTTGATTAGTTCCTCTCTCTCTCTCTCTCTCTCTCTCTCTCTCTCTCTCTCACCTGTTGACTCATCATCAGTCTCTCATTAAGGTGCACGCATGGCACTAATGTGTAACTTTGTGATTAGCGGGAGCAGAGTGAGCGCGTTGGCTCCATATAAAGGGAGGGCGGATGTGGCGGAGGCAGGAGACAGGAGGGACAAATGAACAAGTCGTCACTCCGAGTGACTGCATATTGACAGTAGAGGCCATGTTGACAGATTAAACACACCTGCAGCTGGGAGAGTCCAGCATAGAGGGCGAGACCAAAGGGCTCTTAGACAGTCACCGACAAGCGCTTCTGTTAGAATATCTGCAGCTCCTCATTAAATATGACTTTATGAGCAAACAGCAACAACCTTACTAGAACACACAGTACAGTCAGGATGTAAAATATACAGGGGGTCCTCGCTGAAACAATTGTCTCGACCTACGACAATTCACAGTTATGAAAGGCGCTCAATTTGAGCCCTTTCCAATGTGCAGGCCAACCACAACAGTAAAGGTAGGGAACGGTTCATTTTCTGTTTTTGATCATTTTATGTCAATGTCTTAGAGGTATTTTTCATACAAATATTTACTGTAACAATAACTTTAGCATACATTAGTTAATGTCAGAATCAAAATTTTATTGGCCAAGTATGTTCCAAGACACACAAGGAAATTGTCTCCAGGAGTTGGAGCCTATCTAGTATCACAACAGACAGCCACTATGACGAAATATATGTTTAGAACATAAAAAACTTGATTGTGGAGAGTCATTGAACAATGAACGTGTACTGATATAATGGCACAGGTGCAAAGGATGCAGAGTCCTTTACCAATGTAGAGCAGTTTAAAGTGAGTAATTTTGCAATGATCTGGTACAGTGATGATTGTGCAAATGGTAGAGAGAGAGAGGTGTCAAAGACACACTGTAAGTGGCCAGTAGTAATCAACAACAGTATGTGAACAGCGCAGTGTGATAAAACAGTGAGTGTACGAATAATGTAGACGTGTCCCGACACAGATGTGCAAAATTGGCAGCATGTTGCAATGACATTGTAAGTTTGCTGTTTAAGAAGTTAATGGCAAGAGGGTGCACCCCAAATATTTTTTCACAGCACTGTAGATGAAGAAAGATACATTGTTAGTTGACGTAAATCATATTTTTGAACAAATTAAATGAAATAAAATATGAATGTGGATCATTTCACACACCTGATAATCTTATATGGCACAATAAAGTGCCATGAGATGAGGAGTGGTTACGAATCATTGTCCTTGTTTGCAGATGAGTTCAGATTCAGGGCAGTCTCACCACTCTTGTGCATATCGCGTAGGTGCCCCCCTGCTGGCATGCTGCTATTCATTACCACTTGTGAGGAAGACCAAGCACGCCCACAGTCGCAGACATGCACACACAATTTGCCAGCAGCAGAAGATTTGTGATATGTAAATGTAGTTCTATCTATGCCTGAGGTAATAGGGACAACAAAGGCATGATAAAGGTGCCATTTTAGTCCATTTAGCTGCAGGATATGATTAGTAACAACCCACAGCAGGTGAGACGTTTGCTGCTCTGCTACACCGGTGATGGGGATGGATGGGAGAGAGCTAAAGGCAGAAGAGGGGAATGAAAGACGTTAAACAAGTGGGAAATTAGAGCACAATAACAAGAGGCAGAGATTATTAAGATAAGCGGCTCTGATCACACTTAGCTACAACATTAAATCATTCAAAAAAAACAAAAAAACAAAGGAGGCTCTCTATACTAAGTAGACAACAAAAAGGGACCAAGAGGGAGGAAGAAATGGAGGTGATGAAAGGAGATAGCGCTCTGTCAGGCACAGCACGTTTATTTGCTCTTGTAAGAACGAGGGCTTTTTCCTTCTACACGTCCTTATCTTTGTTGTCCTCCTGGATGTCGGTGTCAAACCGAGAGCCGGCATGTGAAATCTTCCCCTGCGCTGTCACCTCGCCGGTTGTTGCCCAGGACTGGCTTTGTGAAGTAATCCTCTAATTATGTCAATTAAAGGGCTGAGGAAAGGAGGAGAGTGCAAAGACATTTTGTATGGGGGCAAAAAGTAAGTATAATGACATACACAAGTGCAGGGTACAAAGGTTTACCGAACTGTCTCCTTGGCTCTTAATTTACATGACAATGGCATTTGAGAGGCAGAAAACATTTCAGATCTGGGAAAACAGAAAGTGCTCTAGTAATGGTGGTAGTTGTAGTTGTAGTAGTGTGTGTATAAAACACTTTGACTTGTGCAGTGTATTTAATTATTGGAACGCTGAAGAAATGTCACACAATAATAGCGTAGGAACACAAATATTACAATATAATAATATAACCAGTGTTGGGAATGTTCATTTTCTGTGCGAACGTGTTGAAACTTCAGTTCATCATTCTAAAAATGAACGATTTCAGTTCATAGTTCATAATTGAATTTTTTTAACTCAGTTCACTGTTCCAAAACTACGTCGTAGTATGTTTATTTTTCAATAATGCACGTTGCTGACTATTACTCTCAAAATACTGGCATTTCCCACCCATACAGTCCACACTAGTAGCCAGCTGTAGCTGCATTGTAGGTTGGAAACCCTACAATCTCAAAAACATGCAGAAACATGCATGTTTTTGGTTGAATTGTGTTTTTTTTATAACGGGGAATGAAAACAAAAACAGGTCTTTTGTCCTTAGTGTGCAAACAAAAGAATGCAACATAGTATGACAGGACCGATAGTGAAAGGAAATGGAATACTTTGCATTCCTAGCAGCTCTGGCTGACTTATACAATATACATACATACATATATACAAAATAGTATTAATATAATAATAATAATATAAATATTATACAAACTATGATCTTATCTAGTCTTATATTACAAAACAAAATGAATTCCATATTATGACAGTGTGATCGTACAATGTTTTTACTAAAGCATTCAGATACAGAACACATTCTCTCCCATTTACAAAGTGTCCCTGACCACACCTGGCAAATATAAACATGAATGGCAGCCATACTGAATTGGTTGCCGAATACTGCGTTTAATACAGCCCTATGGGGGCTCAAGCCAGTGTAAACTGTAGGCCGGTCCCAAGCCCGGATAAATGCAGAGGGTTGCGTCAGGAAGGGCATCTGGCTTAAATCTTTGCCAAACAAATATGAGCGTTCATTCAAAGAATTCCATACCGGATCGGTCGTGGCCCGGGTTAACAACGTCCGCCACCGGCCCCGTCAACCTGCAGGGCGCCGTTGGAAATTCAGCGACTGTGGGTCAAAATCGAAGAAGAAGAGGTGCAAAGCGGGTTATTCAGCAGAAAGAGAAGAGGAAAGCACAGAGCCTAGAACTGAATGTGGGGCCTTTGAATGTTGGGACTATGACAGGACAATCACGGGAGTTGGTTGACATGATGATTAGGAGAAAGGTTGATATATTGTGTGTCCATGAGACCAGGTGGAAAGGCAGTATGTAAAGGCAGTAAAAAGGAAAGGCAGTAAATTATTTTACCATGGTGGAGATGGGAAGAGAAATGGAGTCGGTTTATTTTAAAAGAAGAGTTGGCTAAGAATGTCTTGGAGGTGGAAAGAGTATCAGATCGAGTGATGAGGCTGAAACTTGAAATTGAGGGTGTAATGTATAATGTAATTAGTGGCTATGCCCCACAGGTAGGATGTGACCTCGAGGTGAAAGAGAAATTCTGGAAGGAGCTAGACAAAGTAGTTCTGAGCATCCCAGACAGAGAGAGAGTAGTGATTGGTGCAGATTGTAATGGACATATTGGTGAAGGAAATAGGGGTGATGAAGACGTGATGGGTAAGTACGGCATCCAGGAAAGGAACTTGGAGGGACAGATGGTGGTAGACTTTGCAAAAAGGATGCAGATGGCTGAAGTGAACACTTTTTTTCTAGAAGAGCCACGAACATATGGTGGCCTACAAGAGCGGAGGTAGAACCACGCAGGTGGATTACATCTTGTGCAGACGATGTAATCTGAAGGAGGTTACCGACTGTAAGGTTGTGGTAGGGGAGAGTGTGGCTAGACAGCATAGGATGGTGGTGTGTAAGATGACTCTGGTGGTGGGGAGGAAGATTAGGAAGACAAAGACAGAGCAGAGAACCATGTGGTGGAAGCTGAGACGGGACGAGTGTTGTGCAGCTTTTCGGGAAGAGGTGAGACAGCCTCTCGGTGGACAGGAGGAGCTTCCAGAAGACAAGAACACTGCAGCCAAGGTGATCAGAGAGGCAGGCAGGAGAGTACTTCTGGCAGGAAAGGAGAGAAGGAGACCTGGTGGTGGAACCACACAGTACAGGAAATCATACAAGGAAAAAGGTTAGCTAAGAAGAAGTGGGACACTGAGAGGACTGAGGAGAGGCGAAAGGAATACATTGAGATGTGACACAGGGCAAAGGTAGAGGTGGAACAGGCCAAACAAGAGGCATATGATGACATGTATGCCAGGTTGGACTCGAAAGAAGGAGAAAAGGATCTATACAGGTTGGCCAGACAGAGGGATAGAGATGGGAAGGATGTGCAGCAGCTTAG
This sequence comes from Phycodurus eques, assembly GCF_024500275.1. Lineage (NCBI taxonomy): Eukaryota > Metazoa > Chordata > Actinopteri > Syngnathiformes > Syngnathidae > Phycodurus > Phycodurus eques. The sequence continues at coordinate 5,589,764 of NC_084542.1, read as the reverse complement.
GGGGATTAAGGATAGAGATGTAAATATGTTGACTGGAGCCAGCAGTGTGCTAGATAGATGGAAAGAATACTTCGAGGAGTCGATGAATGAGGAAATGAGGGAGAAGAGGCAAGTGTGGTGGACCAGGAAGTGGCAACTATTAGTAAGGGGGAAGTTAGAAAGGCATTATAGAGGATGAAAAATGGAAAGGCAGTTGGTCCTGATGACATTCCTCCGTAAGTATGGAAGCATCAAGGAGAGATGGCTGTGGGGTTTTTGACCAGCTTGTACAATAGAATTCTAGCACGTGAGAAGATGCCTGAGGAATGGAGGAAGTGTGCTGGTGCCCATTTTGAAGAACAAGGGTGATGCGCAGAGCTGTGGGAACTACAGAGGAATAAAGTTGATGAGCCACACAATGAAGTTATGGGAAAGCGTAGTGGAGGCTAGACTCAGGACAGAAGTGAGTATTTGCGAGCAACAGTATGGTTTCATGCCTAGAAAGAGTACCACAGATGCATTATTTGCCTTGAGGATGTTGATGGAAAAGTACAGAGAACGTCAGAAGGAGCTACATTGTGTCTTTGTAGATCTAGAGAAAGCCTATGACAGAGTACCCAGAGAGGAACTGTGAAACTGCATGCAAAAGTCTGGAGTGGCAGAGAAGTATGGTAGAATAATACAAGACATGTACGAGGGCAGCAGAACAGCGGTGAGGTGTGCTGTAGGTGTGACAGACGAATTTAAGGTGGAGGTGGGACTGCATCAGGGTCAGCCCTGAGCCCCTTCCTGTTTGCAGTGGTGATGGATAGGCTCATAGCTCATCAGAGGGACAGCCTATCTTCGATGTTTTGGAGACAAAGTTAGAGAAAGCAGACTTCGATGGTTCGGACACGTCCAGAGGAGAGAAAGTGAGTGTATTGGTAGAAGGATGATGAGGATGGAGGTGCCAGGCAAGAGAGCTAGAGGAAGACCAAAGAGAAGGTTGATGGATGTCGGGAGGGAAGACCTGAGGGCAGTTGGTGTTCGAGAGGAGGATGCAGGAGATAGGCTTACATGGAAAAGGATGACGCGCTGTGGCGACCCCTAAAGGGACAAGCCGAAATGAAAAGAAGATCCCCCGACCTGAAGGCTTGTATATAATGTGTTCAGACGGGTTTTATCCTGGACAAATTTTAGGTTGCAAACCTACACTTGGGAAAGATTGTTCCATTGTATCCTGCGCCTGACTGGTAACTAGTCCAAGGTGTACTCCAGCTCTCGCCCAAAGTCAGCTGGGATAGATTCAAGCCCACCCGTAACCCTTATTGGGACGAGTGGTATAGAAAATGGATGTAGTAGATGTTCTATTGCAATGACCTCTGGAGTGAGACAAGCTCTGGTCACAGTGCACGAAGTTGACAGCACAAAAAGGATGCAGCCGAAATAATGAAGAGAAAGGCATCACTGCAAATTCAGGATGAGTGTCAGCCAGGGAGATTTAGGAAGCCTTAAAGTGTTGTACATTACCTCAAATAGGATTTGCAGTAGCTATAGCTGTGAGAGATTACACAATAACATAGTACACAGTCACATTGTAATCACACATTTGTCAGAGCCCTGCAGAGGAATGCCATTTGATATTTGTTATATGGGCCTTACCACAGCCACGCAATTTTCACTCAATCACACACTTAACCATTAACTCTAATATGAATCTAATCAATACTGTGTATATTTGGTCACCAGTCATTGAGGTTAAGATAATTCATACAGCACTTTGTTTGAAATGAACAAAAACGTAAAAGGCGAAGGCATATTTCAGGAAAGCAACGTGTGAAGTGACTCACAGATAAAGCACATTTACTCTATGTGTATGAAATTCTCACTGTTGACACCTTACTAAAAGTAGTTAGATTCTGATTACCTTTTCAGCTGAAACTGAGCTTAATGAAAACAGTGTGCAACGATAAACCAGCTCTCGCATCCCAGCCATGCAAATGTTGGGAGGAGTGCAAGAAAGTAAAGAACTAGGTACTAATCAGCCACAAACCCAAGAAGAAGTTTGTTTTATAAGTAATAGCCAAAATTATTTGAAATTGGCTGCTTCACACCAAAGTGGCAGACTTAATGTCTTTTCAGCCATCGCTTCTTGAGACTTTGGGGGGGGGGTTGCTCATGGTAAACATGAATGTCAAATATCGTGTTAAGTGAAACTGACTTCAGGTACTGAATTAAAAAAAATGTAAATAAAAATCAGGGTATCCTACCAAACATTCCTGCGAGCATAAATATTTACCAGGATAAACCTTTTTCAAAAATCTGTGGTTTTGTGAGTATGGGAACACTCTCAAAGTGGCAATTTATTTGGTTGGGGAAAAAGACATTAGTATTCGGTATGTAGCTTTTTTTTGACAATTAAACCCTTAAAACAAAATACTAAAAAGAAGCCAGCACACATACAAACTGAGAGATAATATGAAGCGCAACATTCAACAATATTGTATGTGTACAGTATGTGTTGAGTCTTGTACAACTTTTATTTAGACTGCAATGTATTAGTAATGATAATATAATTCTGCTGAACAATGCCTGATTTTCTTTTTTTTTTTTCATTCCATTTTTATTTATTATTACATTTGTCAGTAATTAACAGATGGGCAGATGGGCACATCCACCTGTGTATAATTTTATCTAATGAAAGTCCCTAAGCTTAATGCTAACATATAATGCGCAACGCCATAGACAGGCTAATGTAAATGAGCTTAGCTGTTTAAACTATAACGCTTAAAAAACAGCTCTTTTAACACACCTGGATCAGCAACACATACTGAACAAATAGCATACAACAATAATTACAGCTATTCTCGCTGTCCTGTGAGAAGAACTTGTCCCTAAATATTAGTTTGGGACCTTATCTGCCACTTGTTCTTGCTCTTAATTACAGCCTGCAGCTCTTCCAGAAAGGACAAGGAGAGCACAATTTCACATTTGAAAACTGCACTGTAGTTATTATAAAGTAAGTTATAGTTAGAAATGATTTGTCACAGTGCCATCTGTTGGATAGCTCACTTGACGTTAACGTGTACACATGCTGGTACAGATCGGCGATGCAAAGTCATTTATAATTCCCTGGACCGGTTGGCGGACGACTTACCTCACTGATTCTGATCCTTTTTAGCTATCGGCAACAATCCCCCAGGACGCGTCCCTCGTTGATGACATCGTCTCTCAGCAAGGCCACTTGATTGATCCCTCGCCATTTTGGTGCCCGCGGTTTTGATGAAGTGGTATGCAGGTAACGAGCGGAGGATGACTGCCAAAAACACCCATAGTGCTTTGTCAATGTCAGGAGGACGCACTCAGGGTCCTCGTGCAGCGCAGACAGAGATTAAGAGCAGGTAAGATTGTGGAATTGTGTGTGATTTTGTGTGCATACGTGTGTGTGTATGTCTGTGTGCGCACATTATGCCGCGACTACTACTATGCATCATCAGCTCTATTGGGTTATCTTGTAACACTATCATCTATTATATAGTGAAATATCTCCACATGACTAACTACTCAGGGGACACACACACACTTACACACGAACACAAACAGACAGACTCACACGTACAGTCATCCCTCGCAACCTTTCCCCTAAGATAAAAGGTCACAGGGGAAGTCAAATGAAGTGGCACACGGAGGAAGGCTGGATGCAAGCATGTTGCACCCGAAACCATTCTTCAAATGGTTTCGTCGTTCGAGGGGCCAGCAGGGGGCCTCGGAGCCACGGAGTGTGTGGAATCGTGTGTGGGCATATAGACGCGCGAGCGTGTGAAATACAATACATATCGTATGCGAGTTGAATTTCTGTCAAGGGCGAAGCAAACCTGTCAGAAAGCATCACGCCGTGCTGCCATGGCAACGACATTAGCGCCCGCGAAGGTCACGAGATGCCCCCTCCTGCTGCGCGGCTGTCATCAATGACACACGGCTAAAAGCCACAGCAACACACACAAATTCAATCCGCCGCCTGAGTAGTGTTCATTACCAACTTTTTTTTACAGTTGCTGGGAAGCAGGCAGGATTTTGCGTTGCCACGGGAGACGGCTGATGCTGCGGCTCAGACAGAGTTGATTTGATTTGGCATTATATTTAGGGAATAAGAAGAGCTGGCGGGCGGGGGTTTAAGCCATAAGAGCTGTATCGCGCCAAAAGTGTTCTATTTTTATTGAGTCCGGAGATAAAAATTTAAAAGCGCACGACTGTGGATTTAGACACACAAACAGATGTGCGCACACACACTCTTCCCAGCAAGTTCACAGGCTCATTAGATTTCTCCCATCTGTCTGGAGAGGATCCGTGGGACGTCGCCATCACTTACCTCAACTACACAAGGATCTAACGCCATCTCATTACACACACAAACACACATAGGCAAGAGCAGTGAGGTTAGCGCAATGGTCGGTGTTGGTAAGATGATCGACGTTCAGCTCGCCCGTGTGTCCTGCTTTTTGTTAATAATGTGATCAGGCCACAATGGCACCCTTTGCCCGCCTAACCCAGCTTCTGCACCAATAAATTGGTACGCCAAGCATTTGGTATCCCAATAAGCTCAGAGGTGTGACTTTTACATTAATACCAACATACCATTGGATTTTACAGTGCCTGTAATCATGTATAGGGCTCATTTTCATATAATTTGATGAATAACGGTAAAGATATGGCCCACTGAATTTCCTTTTGAAACGCAATTTTACTGATATGAGTATTTGAATTATTGGCAGCTGTTATCCGTGAAATTCGGTATTCTAAATCAATATTTTTCAAAAAAATTTTTTCAACCAAAATGTCTTTACCGTCAGGTGTCCCAAATGAAGTTTCATGATTTGCTACATGCTTTCTGAAGATCCAAATGACGTTTTTGGATCTGGAGGATTTTTCTCCTCTTGTTTAATATGCCTTTTCCATGAAAAATAACACAAATGAATCTTAGTGTCTTCAGAGTTCTTTTTTTTTGGGGGGGGGGGGGGGGGGGGGGGTTCTTTGTCTTTCTTTGCCATTCAAGTCAAGTCTTTACTGTTAATACCACTGGAGAGAGTCTCGTTATGTTGTTGCAATACACCAAAGGGATATTTGAGCTGAAGTGTCAGGATGAGGCAGCCATTTTGCATTCACATAGTAGCAGACAACAAAATAAATGGTGTTATGTGAATGAATATGCATTCATTTGTGAACGTATCAGAACAACTGAATGTCTTTACCGGTATTACGACTGTATAAAGACAAGAATGTAAATTTATGCACTTGTATCCACATAGTTTGAAGGGCAACACGTAAATTGTGCCACTCACACGATTTTTATGAAGCTGTCTATGTCTTTACCGTTCGTCTTTACGATTGTTGAAATGGCCACCGCCATTTGCACTGCCAGTAAGCATTGCCTTTACCATTTAATGCCTAAACTTTTAAACCAATAACCTTTTGAAAATAGAATTCCATCATGTACCGAGGATTCCCTGTACTAACTTGTTTCAGACTGCTATATGGGGATAAGGTTAACATTTACCTGCACCATGGGAACAATAGTTTATTAAGAAAAATAGAAACACTGGTTGCAAAATAAGTTAAACATCTTATGACAGTTAATACAAGAGTTGTGTCAGAAATTCGGACTTTTTGAAGATAACTAATCCACATATACTTCTCCAAAGGTAAAGGTATCAGCAAAAATGAAAAAGATAAATCGTTTAACACTATCAAGGTTTGACTTTAAGTTAGAGCCATTTTATGTGTATTAACAATAATTTATGGGAATGTGTACATATTTTAGGGCATTGGCATGCATAAACTACACTTAAATAAAATTCTATTAAGTTTTGACCCAACACTATCGAGATCTTAGTCCCACACATCATGCACACGTTTTACTGCAGGGCTATTGATTCTCTCTTTTTAAAATTATTATTTTTTTGGTTCATCAATGAAACAACTTAATGAAAACTGGCGCCACAAATAAATCAAAGAAAATTGTCTTTGTCCTTATGTTAACGGGGGACTTCTTGGTTCACAGAGGATAACCTAAATTGATGTGACTGTACCATTTTTTAATGCCAGGCTGATACTTGCTTTGTGGCTAAAATGGCAAAAAGCAAAATTGATTTCTTTAACAATGGTGGAGAAAAATGAAAGTAAGCCATAGTTTTCTTTGTTATGCGTCCGCTCGCGTCCGCTTGTAAATTAGAAGACAAGTTCCTACTTTATGGAATATTATATACAGTATGATTAGACAGACAGGACTCTACCATTTACGTTCAGGGTAACAGTTGTAGATTCCAAACAACACATGATCTAACAGGAGGTTGTAATATTGGAGGTTGTAAAAAACGTGCCCTTCTCGTTGATGTGATGTCTGATCTTGATCCCTGAGAGTGTTGGTTTATGGGCCAGGTGTTTATGCATCGAGGCGACAGAGTAGTCCTCATTGAGGTGAGGGGGAGGATAAGCGCCTATACTTCACTTCACTCCTCCTTGACCTGTCAATACTCTCTTACTGACTTTTCTTCTGCAGCCCATCTTTGGCCTTGTCTCCACCAGGCGATGCCGTACTGGAGTAGTAGACCCTTATCTTGGTTTATCTTTCCACCATGCCACAAGCTCGATTTCAGCGAGGCAGAGTGTTTTTAATTCGATTAATACAGGACAGCAACATACAGTCAACAACAATGAAAGATAGTCAGCATTCAGTCTATTCTTAGCATGTGGCTGTTTATTACACAAAGACGGTCCATGGACACAATTGTCTGTTAACCAATCAACAGACTGCAGTTTGATAGAAACAAAATAAAAAGGGTTAGAAATGCAACTCACCCATCCATCCATCAATTATATGAACCCACCATTAAGTTAATTCTAGTTGCAATTAGTGGGAGTCCTGTGCGTGTTTCTCGTCCACAAACTGGTCGGGTCTCATCTTTGATTCCACAGGAGAGCAAGTTGTAAGACCAAAAATCACTGGCAGGCAGGCAAAAAAAAAAAAAAAGTTAAGCATTTTGTTTCAGTGTTTCTAGTTCACTTGTGCTTTTATTGTATTTGATGATAAACTTGCTAGGGGTCTCCTTCTTTTGTAAATTATTTTTAATATCCACAACAATACCTTTCTACAACCCCAATTCCAATGAAGTTGGCACGTATGTTAAACATAGATAAAACAGAATACAATGATTTGCAAATCATGTTCAACCTATATTTCATTGAATACACTACAAAGACAAGATATTTAATGTTCAATACTGATCAACTTTATTGTTTTTAGGAAATAATCATTAACTTGGAATTTTATGGCTGCAGCACGATCCAAAAAAGCTGGTACAGGGTCATGTTTACCACTGTGTTACATCACCTTTTCTTTTAACAACATTCAATAAACGTTTGGGAACTGAGGACACTAATTGTTGAAACTTTGTAGGTGGAACAGCTTCAGCTGTTCAACAGTCCGGGGTCTCCGTAATTTACGCTTCATAATGCGCCACATATTTTCAATGGGAGACAGGTCTGGACTGCAGGCAGGCCAGTCTAGTACCCGCACTCTTTTACTACGAAGCCACACTGTTGTAACACGTGCAGAATGTGGTTTGGCATTGTCTTGCAGAAATAAGCAGTGGCGTCCATTAAAAAGACATTGCTTGGATGGCAGCATATGTTTCTCTAAAACCTGAATGTACCTTTCAGCATTAATGGTGCCTTCACAGAAGTGTACGTTACCCATGCCATTGGTACAACAATTTGAAATGTGGACCTGTCGGACCACAGAACCCTTTTCCACTTTGCATCAGTCCATCTTAGATGAGTTCGGGCCCACAGAAGCCGGCGGCGTTTATGGGTGTTGTTGATAAATGGCTTTTGCTTTGCATAGTAGAGTTTTAGGTTTCACTTACGGATGTAGTGCCAAACTGTATTTACTGACATTGGTTTTCCGAAGTGTTCCTGAGCCCATGTGGTGATATCCTTTACACATTGATCTCGGTTTTTGATGCAATGCTTGCAATGCTGCCTGAGGGATCGAAGGTCACCGGCATCCAATGTTGGTTTTCGGCCTTGCCGCTTACATGCAGTTATTTCTCCAGATTCTCTGAACCTTTTGATGATATTATGGACCGTAGATGATGAAATCCCTAAATTCCTTGCAATTGTACGTTGAGGAACATTGTCCTTAAACTGTTCGACTATTTTCTCACACAATTCTGCACAAAGAGGTGAACCTCGCCCCATCTTTGATTGTGAATGACTGAGCAATTCAGGGAAGCTCCTTTTCTACCCAATCGTGGCACCCACCTGTTCCCAATTAGCCTGTTCACCTGTGGGATGTTCCAAAAAGGTGTTTGATGAGCATTCCTCAACTTTCTCAGTCTTTTTTGCCACCTGTCCCAGCCTTTTTGGAATGTGTCGCAGACATAAAATTCTAAGTTAATGATTATTTGCTGAATGGAATAAATGTCATCAGTTTGAACATTAAATATCTTGTCTTTGTCGTGTATTCAATTAAATATAGGTTGAACATGATTTGCAAATCATTGTATTCTGTTTTTATTTATATTTAACACAATGTCCCAACTTCATTGGAATTGGGTTTGTAGTTTAAACTGATAATGCTGCTTATTCTCAATACATAGATTTCAGTAATGGCTCAAAATATGCTTTTAACTGACACTATACAGTAAATTCGTATTCCTTTAGAGGTTAGAAATTTCGATTTACAGTTGATTGAGTTAAATCCATGAAAATTATTTAGAGAGGGGACTGACAGTATGCTATGGTTGTTCGATCTTATTACGACAAGTGACAGTGTCAAGCTTCAAAGTCCTTTACTTAAGACTAGTATTGTATATTTTCTCTCTGGTGGCAAACATAAATTATTAATTCACTCAATATCAAATGTATTAGATATTAAATATACTGTAAGTGTTCATTCATTAATAATGTGATTAGTAGTCCACATATGTTAAAAATACAACTTCTGAGTCCAATTTGAAAGAAATGGAACCAGCAAAGTAGGTGATATGGGGTCACCATGGCAACGAGAGCAAGAATGTTCTGCCTATTAGAAGCCAGTGTGCCATCTAAATGATCTAGAAGTTGTGATTTCAGGGTGGGTTACAGAAAATAGTTGCTTTAATAGCATAGGAAATAACTGTACCAGTATGACCATTTCAGTACACCTACACAGACTGAAAAGTGCTCTGCTGAGTATACTGAAAAGAATACAAAATGATGACAACGATGATGATGATGAATATATAAAGTATCACAATTGTTATTATACACATATTTTTACATGCACTGTTTGATGGACTGTTGCCCATAAGGTTCGGCTCATTCAGGCTTCAGCTCCAATCTTCTGTTTATTCAAATAACATCACACTGTCGCAATCATTTCATGGAAAAAAGTAAAAACAAATATTTGACTGACTATTTACTGTAACGTTATGAACAACAGTATTACTATTTTTTTTTTTTACAAATTACTACTATCATCCCTATCAAATCTGACAAAATGTTACTTTCAAAAGGTAAAAGAAAGTGTGATCAAATGTTCTGTGTGTTAATGCTGTGGTCACAAAAATGACCCAAGCAACAAAAATAGAAAATGTTCAACTGTTAAACAGATGTTTTATCCATTTATGGATCGCAACCCCTTTCTATTAAAGCAAACGATATTTTCCGAAACGCGTGTGCCAGAAAGTCAGTTTGACAGTCGGTTGTAACCTAGCGGAAATAGAATTGCGTGACAAAGGCAAATAGGATGTGTCAACAATCGTATTCCGAGACTTTCTATTAGTGCACCGCAGCCAATGTTGTCAGCATGCCGCATCTACTCGGCAATGAAATAGTCAGTTATGATCTTTTATCAGCTTGGGTGCCAGGCTGTGTGTGTGTGTGTGTGACACATTTTCATCGGATGTCATTTCAGTGTATTCCCACTACATGAAGCAAACAAAGTTGCTCAGCCTCAGGGGTTTATAATGTCATAAACACAAACAACACAGGATCCCTCTGATCGGCTGTAGATTTCCCACAGTGCCGCTTAGCTTTATTCTAAATAGAATTATATTTAATTAAAAGGTATTCTACGTGAATGCAAAAATGGAGCCCAGTAGGAATTCAATTCAGCGTGACATGTGAATGTAGGCCACGCTAGTCTAACACACCCACTGTTCTAGTCACTATTCAACTATTCCGATCTAATACTGGATGTTGTTTAAGTTCAGCTGCAGGCGGCGTGTTTGGCTGCACACGCTGAATAAATGTTTACATCTACAGGTTCAATAATCATTATGCTGAATGACCTGTCAAATATCGGAGCAACGAATAAAATATGCAGTCGTTGAATAACAGCAGCAAAGTGAAAAATTAACTCGACTGTTTGAGTGGAAAGTAATATGTTCTGTTTAGGGCCAAATGTTTTGCTTCACCCATTTATATGAACTACAACCTGGACAGCTCAATTTAAAAAAAATAAAATAAAAAGAAAAAAGAAAAGAAATATTTTTACCCGCAGCCCTTGTGAAGATAAACAGTACAGAAAATGGATGGATGGAAGAAATATTTTGGAGTGGGGGATATGAAAAACAACTGGGATAAAACGGCTGCACAATTGTACACAGTCTCTTATAACTGGGGATGTGGCTGTGTTCAGAATAATCCAATCAGATGCAAACCCATAATTCATGGGAGTAAGAGCACAACTGCCACCATTTAAAGTGCCTCTGATTAACCCTAAAAAAACATTCAGCTGTTCGAGTAGGCTTTTCCTGACATGTTTTCTTTCAAACAGAAGCCTGAAGAATTTGTGATCAAACTGACTAGTATTTGGAACTGTTCATAATTCCCTCCCCCTTGAGTAAAGCCCCAGTTCCAACTGACGGAAAACAGCTCCAAAGCATGGTTAATTAAATTTTAATTCATTAAAAAGTTCAACCTTGGTTTCCAAATGTTGCCATAACTCACGCTAAAGCTCCCAAACATATGTGGAAAAAAATGTATTGCGGTCCGATGAAATCAAGGTCAGACGGAATTCCCAAATTTACCAAGGTTTTTGTTTTCAATGTGTTTGCACATGTTGTACTATAGGTCACATTAATAGTTGAATAAATAAAATGTTTTTAGATGCGCGCGATAAATATGAATGATGAGTAAAGTTGTTTCATTCATCTGTGTTGATCATTTGCATGTTCAGAATACAATCACTACTGCAACCTCTACGAAACTTACATTTTACACACTGTTTAGTTGGCCTGGGCTGACTCTTCCACCCGTTGATATAAATGAGAGTAACATTTCTGTTTATTTAATAACCGACGCAACTGTAATGTCGTATATTTAGACCATATTTAAGTGTCAGTGCTTTGGTCGAAGTATAGCTTCACAGCGAATGTTTTTGAACGTGTTTATTCATGTTGTTTGAGCAGACGCGGGTGTATATATGTCACCAAACGGTGTACTTCAAAATGAAATTTTAAAAAATCAAGCCAATAACGAGGTACCGTACTGTACAGTACTGTATATCTGATACGTCCGTTCATGCTGCACCCGCATTGGCAGGTATCCAATATGTATCAGATTTGTGTCCACATTTGGAAGAGAACTGATTCCGATATGAAGATATCCGATTCCATGTGTGCTGCCACGAGACGTTTGCATCATTTCCCAATTGCGCCACTTGAGAGCAAAAGTATCTCAGTTGTTTCACTAAATTCAGCCTTGGAGACTAGTGTCCTGTTGTAGTGGAGCCCCGCTGATTGTTTTCATTTAAAAATGCTGCTGCATATGGTTACTTTAAGAGCCTTGAATTCAGAGTTACTAAATCCCTCATAGAAAGTCAGATTTATAGTTGTATTTGCTTATATCATTAATCACAATGGCACTGTCGTACTCTCATCCAACAAATTTGCACACAGTAAACAGTAGTGTCCCCCCCTCGTGGACCTCATTCTGTTATTTATGTCATATCAGTAGACGGGCCCGAGCTTTAGGCCGTGCCAGCTGCTGCCACTCCAGTGATGTCAACGTAAATTTGACACTGCTGGAAAGTGATCGCTAGGCACAACATGACAACACGCCAAAGAGATGATCATTTAGCACCACCATGTCGCCAAAATAAGAAAAGAAAATCACATCGCACTCACACTTTAGACTCTGTTAGCCCAAAGCATGTGACACTTGCAGCCAGCTGTTGCCTAAGACCGCCTGGATCAAAGTCTCACAACCCCCTTAGCCTGACAGGGAACTGAGGGAGATTTAGGGTGAAAACACACACACAAATAGACACAACAAAAGCAAAGACTCTCACACATCTCACAGATCAGGCAGTCCTGGTGCACAAAGTTTGCATCATGCTCCACTTTGTAACCCTCACTGCTGTCAGCATCTCTGCTTTATTTACACTTGATTTAAACAGACAATTACACAAACGGCAATGTAAGTAGGTAAAAAAAAAAAGGATTTTCAACGTGAGAATGTCTGACCAGGACACACAAATACTTAAAAGCAGCAAAGATTATGTCTTTATAAAGAAACATTTAAAGTTTAGAAATTCTTTATTGCAGCGGCACGACTGGTTAGAGCGTCTGCCTCACAGTTCTGAGGACTGGGTTTCAATCCCCGGCCCCGCCTGTGTGGAGTTTGCATGTTCTCCCCGTGCCTGCGTGGGTTTTCTCCGGGTACTCCGGTTTCCTCGCACATCCCAAAAACATGCATGGTAGGTTAATTGACGACTCTAAATTGCCCGTACGTGTGAATGTGAGTGCGAATGGTTGTTTGTTTGTATGTGTCCTGCGATTGGCTGGCAACCAGTTCAGGGTGTACCCCGCCTCCTGCCCGATGAAAACTGGGATAGGCTCCAGCACGCCCGCGACCCTAGCGAGGAGAAGCGGCTCAGAAAATGGATGGATGGATGGAAAATGAGGGGTACCAGACCCAAAAACAAAGAAGAACTGAATTCTGAATTCTTTCGTGTTACAGTGGAACAGTCAAAACGCCTCTGAAGTCACACAATTCAAAATTTGAATCGAAATTAGGGGACTAATGCACCTATGTACCCAGAAGTCCAAATTCATTCAAATGCTTGTTGTTTTCCATACAATCATCATCATCATCTTCAAAAAAAATATGATATCAACAAATGTTACATTACAAAAGATGCAGAAAATCTAAAACTGCATAACCGCTGTCATGTATGACTCATATTTACTGTTGCTTATTCTTGCTTTTGTGCGTTTTTTAAGCAACACTCATTCATAAAGAACGGCCATCTTCAACAAGGGGTATTAAGAAAAGAAATAATAATGTGAAAAGGGGACAGAAGACTATATGATCATAAACAACAAGTTTGTGTCAGAGCCATGAATCAAACGCACCTGCCCCCTGTCTCGCATGAACCATCATCATTGTGTTATAATTAGTAGTAGTACTGATGGTGTCGTGGCTCATTCGCCTGACTTCAATGCAGGTGAAGTGGGGTCAGTTTTTAATCGATGACAATGTAAATGCCAGTGTAAATGATTATCTGCACTGTGCTTGACTGGCGATGAGGGTTAGGGTGTCGCGGCGACCATTGACAAGATAAGCATTATAGAAAATTGATGTTTAATTGTTATTATTATTTGTGGAGGTGAAAAACAATTTAATGGAAGTTTCAACATATCCAATGTATTATTTATTATTCATTTTTCCAAAGGAAGTAATGAACATGGAAACAATTTATTTCAGGGTCAGGTCAAAAATTAAAAACCTTGATCAACTGCGCAGGCAAATTTTAAGTATAAATCATGTTACATGTTTAATATGTGAAAATAAGTACACAATTCAAAACAACAAGACATTCTCCCTCAACAACAAGTGATGACATGCATTGTGATTCTGAAGTATTACTGCTATGAGTCCACGTTGTGTAAATTCGCTTCTCACTTTGTTCTTCTCATAACTCCTCTTTTAGAAGCTGCTCCTTCTTTTGGAATGCGAGGAAAAACAAAAACAAAGAAAAAGGCAAATACAAGCAGAGTCAATCCTTTTGATGCTTCCTGAAATTTGGAGTTGTGTGCTATGCCAACAGTCAAAATAAAGGAAAATCTCACTTAACTGTCAGCTGAACTGCTGAATCTCCCAAAATAAAAGAAGGAAGAAGAAAAAGCTGTTTGGCCATTAAAAATACCTCAGGGCAGTTGTATCAATGCTTTTCAGGTAGGGAAACTGCTGATTCTACACTGAAAGTGCAGCTCAGGGCCACACACACACGTACACATGCCAATATATATATATATATATATATATATATATATATAAATAAATATATATATATATATATATATATATATATATATATATATATAATTATATACACAAGGGGGGGGGGGGGGCACGTGGCATAAAGTTTCCTCAAAAGCGGGCAAAAGTGTCCTCTGAGTGACCAAAACTGCCCTGCAAGCAGCCAAAAGTGCCCCCTAAAAATATTGTACTCCTCCCACTTTGCGTTTCTCTTTGGCCCACACGCGACTCGAAAATTTTCGATCGGCACTTCCGACACCCCAACTTCCGACTATTGGTTTCAGAGGGTAAAAATTCTCTCGGAGTGGCAAAAAGTGCCCTAAAAATACTGTGCCCCCCAACTTTCAAAGTCGTTCCGCCGCCCCTAATATACACACAGGGTACTTGCGGGGAGAAAATGTGAAAATCAAGTCATTTTTGATGAGATGTTATGTGATTGGTGATTGATACAGGAGCCTCTTTAATTGGTCTGTGAAAGCAATTGCTCCAAGGCACAAGGCTGTCACCACATCAGACGTATAATGGCATGTCCATGCATTGTCAATGACCTTCTTGGAAACGATGGCCTGCTCTACAAAATGATGTCATGTAGAAGACAAAGGCACGCCGAGGATGGGGATGCAGACGTTAAGTCACTTACCACTTACCATAATTTGTCTTCCATAGGAAATGTTCTGTTATATAAAGAAGTCTACAGTCAGCAGGAATAATTTGGAATTTGCACTAAATTATTTTGGTCTTTAATGCTTTGAGGGGGCGGCACTGTGGCCGACTGGTTAGAGCGTCAGCCTCACAGGTCAGAGGACCCGGGTTCAATCCCCGGCCCCGCCTGTGTGGAGTTTGCATGTTCTCCCCGTGCCTGCGTGGGTTTTCTCCGGGCACTGCGGTTTCCTCCCACATCCCAAAAACATTAATTGGAGACTCTAAATTGCCCGTAGGCGTGACTGTGAGTGCGAATGGTTGTTTGTTTGTATGTGCCCTGCGATTGGCTGGCAACCAGTTCAGGGTGTACCCCGCCTCCTGCCCAATGACAGCTGGGATAGGCTCCAAGCACGCCCGCGACCCTAGTGAGGAGAAGCGGCTCAGAAAATGGATGGATGGATGGATGCTTTGAGGGGAAAAAAATGTGATTTAACCTCTTGGGGTTCGACTGATTGCATCTTCAAAAGCATTGCTTTTGGACACTTTTTGGCCCTGAACATTTAAAAAATATTGTCGTTATTTAATATTGTTATTGATTTTAAACTTCCAATTCCCTTAAATTGAAATGTATTAAAAATTATTTCAACACAACAAGGGTAGAAAATCTAGTCTTGATAGACTTCCTTTCAACTACAATTTGTATTTTTTTATTTTTTCATAACTGTATTTACTTTTATGGGCACAATTTAAAACAGCGTTCACATTCTTTTAGTCCTCTTGGTATGCTTGGTCACAGCCTTCTTGTCACGTGTGGGGAGTAGCCGGACCCAAGAGCAGGCACAGGCTGATGTAAAATGATGAACAGTTTATTGAGCAAAGGTTATGGAGGTGGTCCTGGATGTGTCGGCAGGCGGCGGCGTGGACAGAACAGGCGGCTGGCAGGAACGACGTGGGTCAGGACCACTGGGAACGAGGAGACACAAGAGTTAACAAGGGAACGAGGAGTTGAGTGGCTTACTTGAGTACGGTGGCCCGTGGTACCGCTAGGAGAGGCTGCAATACTTCGGCGAGGGGTTCCTGAAACAGGCAGGCTTAAATACCGGTGATGATGAGGCTGATTGGAGACAACGCAACAAAAGGTGACAATACGTAACAAGCTGTGACAAAACTTGGAGGCAGTCATTAGTGGGACGTGCTTTCACTTTCAGGTAAACGGGCTTACCGTGGTCATTGTGAACCTAATGTAAACCTAGCGTAACATGGACAAGGGCCAAAGAAAATGGATGAATGGATGGATCAACTAGCAATGCAAATCTGTGACACTGCTATAATTTGTTAAAATCTTATCTCAGTTGTAAAGTTTGATAATGAATCTCAAATGATATCGATGGGCGAATAAAGAGCCACATGTCTTTCATTTTAGTTGCAGTGTTTTTTTCCCTTTTTTTATTTCTAACAACCACATCGATGGATGTCGAGTCCGAATCTAATCCCATTCAACATAAATGTCAAGTTCAGTCACAGGTGAAACTGTCAGCATTGCCGCTACATCGTCCAAGAGTTTCGACAGATGCGTCCAGCTCACCCGCCAAATTTATTGATTTTCCCCCAGACCAATTACCGCCACGTCAGAAATCTCACTCCCAAGTTGCGTACAGCAGAGGGATTCTCTGACTTTAATCACATATCAATGCTCGACCCTTGGAGCAATCTCTACTGTTTATCCGCAGCTCCAGCCCTTTGCCCACTGTGTATTGATTGCTGAACAGCTTTAGCACTCTTCTGCGATCTGTCGCAATCTCTGTCCGTTTGCCAGGAAGGGGGGAAAAAATGCCAGCTCGGTCATAGGAAATGGACAACGGGGAGCGGGAGTGATGATTTCCTTATGAAACTGATATTGATTTTGTGACATGCTGATGCCATCTTTTTCTACACCAGGAGACAGTGAGGTTTTTAGAGATTCACATTGGTATAGAAATACGAATGAGTCTTATCATTTGAGCTCAGGATAGGATCCCCAGACATCATGCTTATGTTTGCTCATTCACTCACTCATCATATTTTACAGTGAGTATTTATTTATTTATTTAATTGTCATACAGACGTCATGTAATTTGGACTTCAACCAAAGATTTTGAGAAAATGCCTCAAAAAGACAAGCAAAATTAACGCATTAATCACACTTGACGGCAGCGAATCTCATGAAACTTCAGCTCCTTTCCTGAACCGACGTGCACTCTGAGGCGGCCAGGCGAGCAGGACACAGCGGTCCCTTCCTCCAGTCCAATTACAGCGGGCCGTCAACGCGCTCATGGCCAACCGAGAGGCACTCTGAGCCGGCCACACAAACACAACAACCCGGTCTCTTCCTGGTTATTTTTTGATGTCCACGTTTAGTGAGCTGGAGGCATTTCTTTGGGCAGAAACATGAGGTGGGGCAGGGGCTGGGACGGGGTGGGGACTGAAATGAGGCTACATTCAAATATTGCAAGCAGTTTGAAAACCGCATACTGTATTGTAGTGTATTTTTAATAGCACCTTATTTGTACTATCTACTTCAAAGAGGGCAATTGCATTCTTGGGACCAAATGCTTATCTAGCAGGTCTCCCCTGCTGTTTACAGGACAATGTCTCCTCAGGATAAGCTAAGGGGAGGAGCCATAAATAGGGTCTGCCATTGTAATATATAATGGAACAATTAGCATTTCGTATTGGGGGAAGCTTAAACTCCAGACTTTGAGGCACCAAATAAATTTGCACGGCGGACGGCTGATTCAATGACATGAGAGCCATCTTGTGGACAAAAGTGACACCACCTATAGGTAAGAGGGAGTAGCTTTACTCTTCAAACTCGCTCAGTGAATCAATCATGCTGAGGGGCGGTACTTCAGAGTACGCCCCACATATGTGAGATTTTATAAGCTTGTGACCAAGAATTTCGGTGGTGGCTTTTAGCGAAGCTGGCTTTGAAAACAGCTGTTGTGACACAAAGGCTTGCTCAATAAACCTGATTTAGCCCAAATGCTTGTGTCTCGAAGTATTCTTTGCTTCTACTCGACGGAAACGCTTCCTCGGACCCGGAAATTCGCCTCAGTATTGTCCCTTGAAGAAACAGAAAAGCACACTTCTATTCTATAGCCTCCCACTCAACAGTTTCATTTTGTCACTGCTCTGTTCTACATAAAAGCAGCCACATTCATCCCCCGCCACCTCAACAGGATTTTAAAGCGCTAAATCCACTTAACTAACTTTTGAATTCCGCTTACTCAAACCAGCATCAACATAAACCAACATGAAATTAGGTCAGTTCTCTGCATTAAATTAGGTAACTTTAAAGAACAAGTCTCTTTTATGTTACAACATTTTTGTATGTACTCTTGGTCATTTGCTCATCATAGCGTGCTTTCAAGACATAATCACATAGGTTGCTGCATGTTTGCATGCTGCTGTGCATCCCTGGATTGTAGGCTCTTCGCAATCTTAAAACATAAAAAAACAGAAGAAATACTGCAGCATTGACATTAGAGAGAGCAGCAGACATCTTATGCTCAGCAGTTAAAGGTGTGATTTGTACCTCAGAGACCAAGCTAGCCAAGATCCTGCTGAAACTACTAATTTGTACTTCGAGAAATAATAAAAAGTCACTGTAGCATGAAGGAGC
Organism: Phycodurus eques; assembly: GCF_024500275.1. Lineage (NCBI taxonomy): Eukaryota > Metazoa > Chordata > Actinopteri > Syngnathiformes > Syngnathidae > Phycodurus > Phycodurus eques. The sequence goes on along the minus strand of NC_084542.1, from coordinate 5,571,196 downwards.
AGCAGTTCTGAATGTGTGAGCTTTTCACCCTTTTGGGAAAGAAAACTAATGGGAGAAATGCATTTGTGTTTGTTGTTGTGATTCAAACATGTTGTCTTTTTACACTCAGCAGCTACAACATTAAGTACATCTGCTCAATCTAAAAAAAAAAAACAGTTTTATTGTACAATCCTTTACAATGTAGTTACAATGTAGTAGTCAGTTTTGATTGACACTGAAAGAGAGGCATGAATTAGTCTGTAATGGATTTTCTTTTAATTGATGTGCTTATGGTAATGCATTTGTTTTGAGGAACTACACTGCATTACATGATGTTCATATTTTGTCCCTCTCATGAAGCTATATACGGCACATCATGCAGTCATTCACCAATGCAATCTACAGCCACTTTAACTAGCATATTTTTAAAATTAATACCTCTCTGGCAAGGTCAAATATTTTTTTTTGTAAAGCCAGATTTTTTTTTTTTTTTCTAGCTCTGGTGTAGGGTTTCATGTTACATAATGTTACATTTGATGTGTTAAAATGTTAATTTTTTTTTGGGGGGGGGGCAATATAAATATAAGAGCATACTACGATAAAAATGATGTCAAACAATTATGTTTAAAAATCTTTGGTGAAAGCAAATTAAACGTTACTGTGGCTGGACACAATGGGAATATCCGAAGCACTGACCTACCTGTATATTTATAAAATTTATAACATGGCTCTTTATAACTGTTGGTATTGTCAAGAGCAGGTTCTTTCGCTTGTGTGCCAAAAACCTGACTTGTTTTTCGGGCCACTTCCTGCAACATCTCGAAACATCCTGCACTTCCACCCTTCTGTGACAAACAAGATAAATATACACTCGTTGCAGTATCCTAAGTAGATCTTTGTCAAATCCGCCAAAAGACGAAGAGTCACTACACCAGAGCCTGAAGACAGAAACCGGAGTGAAGGGTGGTGGTCCCCTATGTGGCTGGTTTGTCAGAGAAACTCTGAAAGATTTTCTCCAAACATAAGATCCCAATGCATTTAAGACCCACAAACTAAGACTAAGGCTGGTTCACCCCAAGGACAAAATCCCAAGAAGCAAATTTAGGAATGTTCTTTACGCAGTGCAGTGCATTGCGGAATGAAATGACCTCTTCATTGGAGGCACTAAGCAGCCACTGCACAGGCGCATGGCGCAGCATCGACGGGAGGCTTCTTCGGGTCCAGAATAAGGGGTTCATTTTGTATCTCAAGAAGAATGGACATTCCTTTGAGGACAACAACGTCCAAATTCGGGATCGGGAGGGCTGCTGGTTTGAGAGAGGCGTAAAAGAAGCCGTCTATGTTAAACTAGAAAAGCCGCCTCTAAACAGAGGAGAACATTTGAGGTATCACCTATTGTCTGCCTTTAACTATGTCCTGCTGTCTCTCCTTAAAGATTGCCTCATTCCAACGGGAAGAGCGCCCGCTAGCTGTTTTGCCACAAGACGAGTGAACGACTGACTGGTATGCAGAACGGTCGTTACACTAACCACAGTGGGCAACAGCAACAGCACCCTATTGTTGACCACCCCCAGGGAACAAACCCAGAGGCATAAATACAGGGACTCCACACAGAAAAAAAATAGACCTGAAGAAGCCTTTGGGATTGAAGGTGAAACATCTTCAATAAAAATGAACACTCCAGTTGCCTTGATTCAACCGTTGCAGATTACCATGACCTGTATGAGAGAATCTACACAAACACAGCCATATATTGTTTCCATTTCGCCATGTCACTCTAAATTATGCTGAAATAATGACATGGTTTTTAAACACGGATGTTATGTTACTGAATTTTCTAAGCAATTATACAATACATTATTTTGTCTGTGTGCATTGTAAAGTGTATTTCAATGACAGGCAGTGCTGTTTGTTTGGCCTTGCATTATATGATCACCATTGAATGTTACTGATGTTACTGATTGCAGACCATTTATTCAGACTTTGATTAGAAAATAAAAGGAAAGCGCAGACATCCCATTATTCAGACAGAGATGGGTGAGAGTTAGTTCAATTGTTTGAATACAGTACTAGATCACTGATATAGCTTTGTGTGTGCGACTGTGCGTTTGGTGGATTGTTTTTGAAGCATGCGTGTGTGTTTAATTTGGATGAGTCACTGTGGTTCTGGCAAGGTCGAGGTGGGCTGGTCTGAGATGGATCGAGTTTGGACGAGTTGGAGGAGTTAACGTCGAAACCTTGTCTCCTGGTCTCCCATCTGTTCAGCTCCACAGAGGTGCATGAGGGTGATAATAGCACTGTGTGTGTGTGTGTGTGTGTCTTTGCACTTTTGTGCAATTGAAACACAAAATTACAGACATGAATGAAATATGGGGAAGTGTTAGAAGGGTCGCACACACACGTATTCACACACACGCACACACACACACACACACACACACAAACATTCACACACTCATGCATCGGAGCCACAGATGGCAGAGAGAAGGGGATGTAGCTTCCTGAGGTCAGGTGCCTGAGCATCCTATGGCAACATCTCTACAGCCAAATTTCATTGTCCTCCCTCCTGACATGACACTAATTTATCACTCAAAGGCAGCGTCTGCTTTGCAAACATTTAAATGCATATGGTGCATCAGTTTCACCTTGGATGAAGGTTCGCCTGCTGGGTGGAGGTTGTGATGCAGGGGCAGATGACGCCGTGCTTCTTTCAACCACTCTAACCTCAAATCCCCTTCACCTGTTGCTGCTATTTATCAATATAAGAATACAGTGAAACCCTTAAAGCCTTCAAGGTCAAACATAATCTTTTACAGAACAGTGGTTGGCTTCTGATTTTTTCAAAATAAACAAATTAAAATATTTTGACAGTTTGGTTATTTTGTTATTTGTCCACTATGGACAGGATGAATTTGAATCAGTTGAATGCTCAACGATGATCTTTTCCTCATAAAAGTTGGCATAGGCCTGACACACACATTTTTCAAATCTTAAAAGATTTTTTATCTGCTATAGACCCTACACAAGAAGTTAAAAAATCAGGCATTTAACACTTTTGGTTGTATTGCGTTTGGTGTGCTCTGATAATCTGAACACAGAACACCATACATGCAAAGGTTCACACGAAGAAGATGAAACAGAGCAACGTTCTGGCTACGTTCTGTTAGCTACATTCCATTTCACGTCACAATTCACAGAGTCATGATCTAAGATGATTGGCTTTCCCCACACACATGCATATTTTTGGTTGTCAAGTTTATTTGTATAGCCCTTAATCACAAAAGAGTCTCAAAGGGCTTCACAGGCCCACAATTGGCAATGACTGACGATGTCGCCTAATGTAAACCCCCCAATCGGGCAAGGAAAAACTCAAGACCTTGAGAAGGGACTGCAGATGGGGGACATCCTCCTTTTCAGGATGACCAGGCTGCAATGGATGTCGAGTGGGCAAAATGTATCACATAGTCTGATGCCGCAGGATTAGACGCCTTCAGTGGTTTTGCCTTAGGACCTGGCCCGGACGGTCAGAGCAGAATCATCCATGCCAATGATTCTGGGGGATGTGGTCGACCTCAGATCTTGTATCACTTGGAGAACCCAAACAGCAACAGTCTCAGATTCGGTCAACGTCACTGAGCCCTCTCTACGAGCAGGAGACGAGGGGGGAGGAGATAAGACAACCGGCAATAAAACAGGCCCACGTGTACTTTAACTAAATGTTAAAGAGTAGAAATACGTCTTAAGTAGGGATTTAAACATTTCTACTGAGGTAGCAGCTCGAATATCCATGGGAATAAAAAATGCTCGAGAGCCTGCAGGTTTCTTTCTCGCTCTCGGTCACCTAAACACCAGCGTTTTGTGTGCGTAAGTTTCGGGACAGAAGATACAGTACACCTAAGTCAGCGAGATACGAGGGTGCTAACCCATGTAATATTTTATGAGTAAGTAACAGGACCTTAAAATCACATCTCAAGTCAACCGGGAGCCAATGCAAGTTGGCCAGAATGGGGATAATATGAACTTTTTCATCCTTGTCAAATATTTTGCTACAGCGTTTTGTACTAATTGCAGGCTTTTAATACTAGACATGGGAAGACCAGAAAGCAGCATGTTACAATAGTCAAGGCAAGACAGCAAATGCGTGGACGATGATCTCTGTGTCACTAGTGGATAGGATGAAGATGAAAAAAAACACAGTTTAGGTAATATTCCTAATGTGCTTTTCAAAGGAGAGAGTTGAGTCAAATATAATGCCAGGATTTTTTGCTGACTCACTTTTGGTAATGCTGCTGTTGTCAAAAATCAGAGTGGTGTCCTTAAACAAGTGGCTATGTTTAGCAGTGCCAATAATCAACAGCTCAGTTTTCTCATGGTTAAGGAGCAAAACATTTCTGGACATCAACTGTTTTAATCTCAGCGAGACACGACTCCAGATTAGAGCAATCGCGTGGGCTAATTACTTTTAATGTATAGCTCAATATCGTTGGCATAACAGTGAAAGCTAATCTTATATTTGTATATGATATCGCCGAGCGGTAGCATAAACATACTGAACAAAAAAGACGGCCGAATACCGATCCCTGCAGGACTCCACAAGTGACATTATAATACTCATAGGTCACATTACCATGAATTACACGCGGCGTCCTGCCCGAGAGATAAAATCTAAACCAAAAAGGGTTGGGCCTGTAATACCGATACTCGTTTCGGGGCGATCTAGTAGTATATTGTGATCAATGGTATCAAAGGCAAGTCAAGTAATAATACTATTGATGAGGTGTCGCAATCCGTAGCTAATAAAAGATCATTGGTCACTTTTGCAAGGGTCGTTTCAGTAGAGTGGTCTGCATTGAATCTGGACTGATGCCGTACAAATAGATTCCTAGAGGTTCTAGGTTGTAAATATGGAACACATGTGATATTTAAGATTGATGGCCCCGACTCCTTTTCGACCCTATCATCGTGAAAAAAATCACTCTTAACACACCTCAGACCAAAGGATAATCTTATAGGATAATCTTATAAAACATACGATAGTCTGGCATTTGTTGTCCATGGTCAGGAAGAGGCAAAATCATGACAAAAAGAGCCCGGTCATCTTTATATGTGTACCGGCCCTCGAGACACTAATGAGGACAAGCATTACAGAAAACGGATGGACCGGTTCCTCACGCTATAGAGCTATATTAATACTTGTCTTTGAGTGTATGTGAAGATGCAAACACTTACAGTGCCCAACACCAACAAATTTCTCCCATGATCCCACCTCCCCTGAGTGTCTCCTAACAGGTGACATCCTGTGCAGTCCCTCGTTAGAAATTATCTCGTATAACAGATGGGTCATTTTCCTCGAGCCTGCCAGCAAGACCAGCACAGCTCCGCGGGTGTTTTGAGGTAGAGGAAATACAACCCACGCCAAGATTTTGGTCCAATTCTCATTGCTGTGTTCGCCAATTCGGCCTTAAGTGCACACGTTGACCCATGAGTACCTTTACCAGCACCAGCACAATACCATTTGGCAGTTGATTTGGCAACAAAGGCAGACAACCCCCTAGACAGATCACCACATCAACGCCACTGTGAATGGGACATTAATCATCTTTGTAAAAGTCGGCTAGGTTAACCACTATATATTCAATGGCTAACAGTCTAGTCCTTGAACCTTCTAAAATTCTGATAAATGCAATGCTCGAAATTCCTGGTTAAGCGAGTTTTGTGCAGTATATATATTAGTATTGTTGTATATCATCCCATAAGATGATTCTGATATGCACAGTCAGAAATAAGGGTTTCGTCAAAGTCATTTTTTGCCAATCAAGATATAATCTACACTAATATGCCCCATAATTATTGGAATCCACTTAGGGCAAATAAACGTCTCTCTCTTTAGAGGAACAAATTTCAGTTCATCGACTCTCATTCTCACACAGATGTTAAGCAGTTAAGCGTTGAATCAATCTGTACTCCGCCAATAACCAAAAGAGCAGCATTGAAGCACATTCTAAAAATTTCACATTAAATTTTGGAGTACTACCGTATCCTGGAGACATGCTCCATGTACCACACACACACATATATACATATATATACACATACACTAGCAATTCCCACCCCTAATGTACACTGTACAGTGGACAGAACGCCAATCAAAATCCAATCATGCATCCATTTTGTGCCCAACACAATAGTGACACAATAGAGGGCTGCATGTTTTGAAGCCCAGTGGAGCATGACACTGAAGAGCAGTAGCCTTGTTAAGAGCCCAAGCAACTCTGTGCCTCCCACTAATGGATGAGTAAATTTAGAAATAGAGTTAAAAGAGAAGAGCCGAGAAAGAAATTGTTTCAGCCCGCGGAGTTTTCTTTTACAGCAAAGGATTGTAAAGAGCTTTCCTTGGTACGCTAGAAGGGGTTTTGAAAAGAACAACCTGCTCAAAGTGGTTTAATCTGGAACAAAAAGAAAAGACTTTTCTCCAATACTACAGTCTCGTGTGTTGTCATAGGAACAATACCTGCTCTGGATTTAAAGTCCAACAACACATTGCAAAATAGAGTGGAAATATGATCGGATGAAAATGACTGACGATGAAAAGGACCAGTGGGGGATGACATCACTGTAATGATCCTCATCCTAATGCACCATCTGGTGTAACGGTTTTTGGAAGGGGCCATGACCAAGCCCTCAGCTGTAATAATTTATTCACTTATTGACAGTGGCTCACTTTATGAATTTATGACTAAATAAAAGTTTACTGTTATACCGTTCAGATGTAATTATTTCACGCATGCTAGTTAGCTGCCTGTAGCTCATTTGGACTGGCAAGAAAACCGATTATTCTAATCCAAGACAATCAGAATGCTGGATGGCCACTTCTCTAAAATGTTCCTCTGCTTGGTGATAGTACAAACAAATTCGACTCCCAATTCTAAAATTCATATCTCATGCATGAAATTTCCCGAGGACAGAGACTCAGTAAAAATCTAATACATAACCAAAGACCAATGCCAACAGCAATAAAACACTTCCATGCAAGGTTGAACAGCACTTGGCCTTTAAAGAATGAGTTGGTGGCACAGTGTCATTCTCCTCCATACTCCTGGTGCCATACAGTATCTTTCTCAAGCACACGTCTATTGTCATGACAACCGTGATTTATGATCGGTGTAGTTGTGATGCTCCGAAAACCCACTGTCAGCACTTAGGTCCGTTTTAGGTCAGCAGGAGTTGTCACATAGTCCTTAATGTGTTTTCTGACAGTTTGTTACCAGAACCAAAATGAAACTTTTGAAATGTGTGCCTTTCAAGGATCAGACATAAAAATCATCCTGTTCGTAGACTTAAACTACTTAATCAGATCCCATGTCTGTTTTCCAGTGATCCAGTCAAGGATCCTTTCTGGAGGCCACTGTGCTCTTAGGAATCTTAAGTGCAGCAGACATTTTTTTGTAACCTTGGCCAGAGCTGTGCCTTGCCACAATTCTGTCTCTGAGCTCTTCAGGCAGTTCCTTGGACCTTATGATTCTCATTTGCTCTGACATGCACCGTGAGCTGTAAGGTCTGGTGTGTGGCTTTCCTAATCAAGTCCAATCAGTATAATCAAACACAGATAGGCTCCAATGAAGGTGTGGAATCATTTTAAGGATGATCAGAAGAAATGGACAGCACCCGAGTTAAATATATGAGTGTCACAGCAAAGGGTCTGAATACTTATGGCTGTGTGATATTTCAGTTTTTCTTTTTTAATAAATCAGCAAAAATATCAATAATTAGTTTTTTTTTTTTTTTTTCTGTCAATATGGGATGCTGTCTGTACATTAATGAGGGAAAAAAAATAACTTAAATGATTTTAACAAATGGCTGCAATATAACAAAGTTTAATTTAACGGGGTCTGAAAACTTTCCGTACCCACTGTATATGCACTTAGCTTCTGACCCGTTGTCAAGAGCCCGGACACCCTGCAAAGGAAAAATTATTTGAGCTGCTTGTATCCGCAATCTTGTTCTTTCGGTCACGAGCCACAGCTCGAGACCAAAGGTGAGGGTGGGAACGTAGATCGACCGGTAAACCTTCTGGAACAACAATAAAACATACTATTATTGCAAGGCCCTACGTGCTCCAGGGTGCAGGTCAAATAGAGTAATACTTTGCGCTGCACAGTGATTGACATGTCAGTTGACCAGTTTACAGTACATGCAAAATAAGTCACATGATGGACTAATCACTGGTGTCATGTGGCTTAGCCAATGACTGTACTGAATCCCTGCAATCAGAGACCATGCCAGAAGGTAGAAGAGCAATGGAAATGTCACCAAGCAATGGAAGAATGCACGCTGAAGTAATAGATTTACAGATTTTATATATTATAGACATAGAGTATGAATGAAAAGTTTTTACAAACTGCATGTTCACAATACATATATTTGCGTCTCTGGAATGTCTGCCCACAAAGTACCCAACAAAGTTATCAAACTTTTGCGAGTGCTTTTGTCAGAAAAGTAAGCCGGTCAGATTTTTGATCTCCTGCTACATCTTGGTCATCGTAATTTCAATAATCGCACTCGCATCGAGTTTCTTCACCCTTGACTTCGCAGTTGACTTGGCAAAGATCACATCTTCTCTTTTCTCGCAAATGACCAAATCACTATAATGTCAAAGCTAAACAGAGATGCGGCATCATTGCATGCACAGATTAGCCTTAGTGAACACATTTACGGGAGACTGGAATACCGGTAGCACTTTAAGAAATGATGTGATTTATTTGTATTAATTATCTTATAATAAAAAGTCGGCGGCACGGTGACCGACTGGTTAGAGCGTCTGCCTCACAGTTCTGAGGACCGGGGTTCAATGATTCTGATTCTGATGTGAGTGAGAATGGTTGTTTGTTTATGTGTGCCCTGCGATTGGCTGGCAACCAGTTCAGGGTATGCCCCGCCTCCTGCCCGATGATAGCTGGGATAGCACTCCCGCGACCCTTGTGAGGAGAAGCGGCTCAGAAAATGGATGGATGGATGGATATTTTTAAAGAGCAATCTTTTAAAATAACTTCATAATGACTCAACTTATATGACTTGTACAAAATCCTCATAAAGTCATGAAATGGGCATGAAGACGGTCATACTTAGAAGTGGATGCTGAGTCATTTGAAACAATTTCATGCCTCTTTGTTACTTCTGCACAAAGTCCTCCTTTTTCAATCTCTGTAAAAAGCTAAGCTAAATAGCTAGTGGCCACATCCAAAACCTGTTTAACGCACTGTCAGTCATCTCCACTGTCTCCCCACAAAGGTGAACGCTTGTGTTACTTGAAACGCCACCAAGAAGATTTTCTACAACCCTAACTTTGGGGAAGTCATCTTTTGGAGATAAAGTAGATTGTTTGTCCAGTTGGGGAAATGTTTCCTTCCTAGATTCAACAGATTCTTGGACATCTGCCTCATACTGCAGAGGAAGTGCAACGTGTCTATGGAGGCTTTTGCAGCTCCCAGGTGAGTTTTGTTCTGAAGCTGAATGAGGACAAGCGAGACAATGCTGGGGAACAGCAGGTGTGTTTTGTTAACCAAACCAGGCTAAGTGCAAATTTTGTACCTCGGAATATTTCCATCCCTTGTGTGCCTCATCCGAACGCCAGAATATGTTACAGCTGTGGTTAAAGAAAAAAGGTAAACAAGGCATGATTCAATTCAATACCAGTGAAGTGTTCCAGCATTATTGTTCTGATTTCAGCGACAGCCTCATGTCTGCCATAAGACACTCAGCCACAAAGGCAACCACAGCCATGCAAACACGATTTTTACACCCCGAGACAAAATGAGATTATTTTTCTTTATTTATTTAGGTTTGCCATTGAGAAGATTCCAAGAAGGCGTTCATGTTGTGTCTCGGCTCTGCTAAAGCGTATATCACACTTTGGTGTGTCCATGGCAAAAATAAATGAATAAAAAAAGAGAGAGAGATTATATTCCAAGAAGGCAATTGCTTGGTGTCACCTGCAGGGAATGCGCAAGATGGGTTTGGCCTGGCCTCGCTCATTATTCACATCATTTATTCTCTCCTCTTTTGTGGTGCATCTCTGTGTGAAATGAATTATCTACCAGGCTGTAAAAATAAACAAACTTTCAGGCCATCTCTAAATGGGGGACGGTGAGCCCTCTCAATAGCCACTTTCGTTTGTGGTTAGTAGGAGTTTCCGTTATGGCCACGCAGGGGAAAGTACAGTGATGGAGAATGAGCAGCTGCAGACAGCATCCCATAATGATCTCATTGGCTTGATGTCCCTCGTGCTGAATATATAGTAACGTTGGGGTAAAACGCAAACATTGTGAATATCTTTTTAGCCGTCACTCATAACCCATATAAATCTCGATTACTTTTAAGTTATCAGTTACTGTTTGCTGAGTCCTGATCAAAAGCTGAACATGTCACGGGTTTGCTTTAGTGGAGTGCACCCACTGTAGTAGTTAATTTCCCATACTACTCCTGTGAGGCTTCAAATTGCAGCAATTGGATTTTAATCTGTGTACCACTGATTAGTCATTTGGCTCCCCAGCCACAGTGTAATTTGTTCCACAACAGAGAGCGAAACAGTCACGTGTGCAAACACACAAGCACAGCATGCACACAGTTCACAGACACACAAATACACGCTTGCACACACCAGTGAGCATGCATGCTGAGAGAGGAAGGAAGAGAAAGACTCGAGGCAGAGAGGGGCACGTGTACACAGTTGGAGAAAACAACATACTTCAGTATCTCAGCACCATCTCATGGCAACAAAAGGCACATCACGTACTTCAAATGTCGATAGATTGTGTTAAAGAGTAAGAGGATGGTCAAGGTCATTCAATCTTCTTTGGACTGCCCATAAAAACTGTGCGGAATTCCTCCAGTCATGGGTTAAGAATTGAGCAAGCAAAGATGCAAACAGTTACCTCAAGTAAAAGGTTTGAGTAACCTCCTCAGTACACTGAGTATGTGTGTTGGATTGAGTTTGCAGGTCATGGTGCGCTTCACAAGGGACCATTTTTGGTGAAGTCAAAAAGAAAACCACAAAATCCATAGAAAGATCTGAACAGTGGCATGTGCCAGGGCCATTTTGTTAACAGCTTGACATAACTGTCACTTTTCAAGGCAATGCAACGCAATTGACTACTTACAAATTTTGCCATTCTGTGTTACAGAAACCTCACAATACATTTAGTGCTGCAAAAAAGTATTTGCCCCGTCTTCAAATGCTTTTTTTTTCTCTTTTGCATAGTTACCCCCACTCTAAAGAAAAAGATGTCAACATAAAATGCAGTTTTTGTAGTTGTAATTTCTTTATTTAGGAAAATAAATCTATTCAAAGATACCTGGCGCTCTGTAAAAAATGTATTATGCCCCCAAACCTAATAACTGGTTGGGCCACCCTTAGCAGCAACAACTGAAATTGTTTCAAAAGCATTTTCTACTGTGTAAATGGCCATGAGTCTTTCACATCTCTGTGGAGATACAGTATTTTGGTTTACTCTTCGCTGCAGAATTGTTTTAATTCAGCAACAGTGAAGCGTTTTCGAGCATGAACGGCCTTTTTAAAGTCATGCCACAACGTTTCAATTGGATTAAAAAGTCCAGCCTTTGACTAGGCCAGTCTAAAACCTTCTTTTGTTTTGAAGTCATTCAGAAGTTGAAAGAGTAGTCACCCAGGTCCCGAAGTTGAAAATCAACCCCAGACCATTACACTACCACCACCATGTTTGACTGTTGGTATGATTTTCTTTGCTCAAATGCTTTCGTTCTATTAACACCAGCTGTAATGAGACACACACACACCTTCCCAAAAGTTCAACTTTCGTCTCGTCAGTCCATAGAATATTCTCTCAACAGTCTTGTGAATCATTCAGATGTTTTTCTTTTGTTTTGTTTTTGTAAAAGTAAAATGAGCCTGTATGTTATTTTTGATCAGCAATGGTTTTTGCCTTGCAAATGGATGGATGGATGCCATTTTTGCCCAGTCTCTTTCTTATTATTAAGTCTTGCCTTTTTGTTTACACCGAACCTTAACTGAGGTAAGGGAGGCCTGCAGTTCTTTAGATGTTGTCCTGTGTTCCTTTGTGACCTCCTGGACAAGTTGTTGCTGGGCTCTCTTTTGTTGGCCGGCCACCCTTGGGAAGGTTCACCATAGTTCCATGTTTTCGCCGGTTGAAGATAATGGCACTTACCGTGGTTCAGTGGAGTCCTAAAGATTTAGAAATTACTTTCCAGACTGATAGCTGTCAATCACTTTATTTCTCATCTGTTCTTGAATTTCTTTGGATTGTGGCATTTTGTTAGGGTTAGCCCTTTTGGCCAACTTCATTTTCTCATTTTATCTATTTAAGTGGTTCCTTAATTGAACAGGTCTGGAGGTAATCAGGGTTGGGCGCAGTCAGTGAAAATGAACTCAGCTTTCCAAAAACTGTGATTAGCCACAGTAGGCTCATAATTTAACATATTTTTCATACATGGCCAAGTAGCTTTGAATATATATATTATTTTTACTCTTGACAAATCAAATCGCCATTTAAAGACTGCATTTTATTTTTGTTTACATTCGTTTGATGACCTTAAACATTAAAGTGGGGAAACTATGCAAAAAAAATAAGAATTTGAGAAGGAGGCAAATACTTTTTGACTGCACTGTATATTTAATGTTAATCTGAGTTCATCATCATGCCACTGGCCAGTTATTCAACGACAGAAGAACTAGGCTACCATTATCAAGACAACATAGTTCAATTTGACCAAGATCATCAGAAGGGGTGAGGGTCAGCCCCCTTTTCAAAACATGTCATTTTTTTCTTTTTTTTTTAACAAAATGAATTAATTATTCATCTGTTTAAAGTAATGACGCCACTCAATTGGAAATGGCACATCAAATTAAAAACCCTACCCGAGAAGCAAGGTTAGCTAATAAAATACGTTAAAATACATACAAATTGCATTCTATTTAAAATGTGTTTTTAATTCTAGTATTAAATGCAAGGTTTGAAACTCAAACACTTTTTTAATGTTTTTGTTCATAGCAATTGGTAGACCATATTGATGGCATTAGTTTTAAATTGTCTAACTTAATGTTTGGTTCTATAGCATAATGCAGATGGGAAAAAAAATTAATTCTCAAGGAAAAAAAGAGCTATTCAATCAAATAATATTTCATAGTTAGGTATTTGGAATTCTAAGCAACTAATTAAATTACTATGTTGCAGCATAATCATTCTTGGGGTTGTTTTTTAATCTATTCTTTTAGAGAGAGTCGTGTCAACCAAGACACCCCCACAAAATCCAAAGCCTTTTGGAACTCCGGGTGGATATTATACCCCCCTGGGGCCCTGCCATCAAGGTGTCTTTTAACCACTCAGTAACTTCAACCCCAGAGATGGGGAAACCCGCCTCCGAGTCCCCATCCTCTGTTATCTGATAGGAAGGCATGTCGGTGGATTCTAGGAGGTCTTCGAAGTATTCATCCCACCGATTCACAATGTCCCGAGTTGAGGTCAGCTGTACCACGTTCCCAATATACACAGACGGTGCACGGCTTCTCCCTCCTGGGACGCCGGATGGTGTATCATAATTTCCTCGAAAACATTCGGAAGTCGTTCTCCACGGCCTCACTGAACTCCCCCCATGCTCGGGTTTTTGCCTCAAGGACTACCAAAGCTGCATTCCATTTGGCCAGCTGGTACCCATCAGCTGCCTCCAGAGTCCCACTGGCCAAAAAGGCTCGATAGGACTCCTTCTTCAGCTTGACAGCCTCACTTTCCGCTGGTGTCCACCAACAGGTGTGGGGATTGCTGCCACGACAGGCACTGACCACCTTAGGGGCACAGCTCCGGTCGGCCACCTCAACAGTGGAGGCGCTGAACTTGGACTCAATGTCCCCTGGCTACCTCGGGACGTGTTAGAAGTTCTGCCGGAGATGGGTGTTTTGACAGGGGGCTCTGCCAAATGTTCCCAGCAGACTCTCACAATACGCTTGGGTCTGCCAGGTCAGACCGGTATCTTCCCCACCATTGGAGCAACACACCATCAGGTGAGGATTAGTTGACAGCTCCGCCCCTCTCTTCACCCAATTTTCCAAGACATGCGGCTGCAAGTCCAATTTGACACAACCACAAAGTCGAACATCAAACTGTACCCTAGGGTGTCCTGGTGCCAACTATCTATATGGACACCTTTATGTTTGAACATGGTGTTTGTTATGGACAGTCCGTGACAAGCACAGAAGTCCAATAACAAAATATCGCTCGGGTTCTGATCGGGGGACTGGTTGTGGTTCTTCCCAATCATGCCAGGTCTCACTGCCATTGCCCACGTGAGCACTAAAGTCCCCCAGAAGAACGAGGGAGTTCCCAGAGGGGGCGCTCTGCAGCACCCCCTCCCAAAACTCCAAGGGTGGGTACTCTGAACTGCTGTTTGGTGCATAGGGGCAAACAACAGTCAGTACCCGTCCCCTCACCCGAAGGCGGAGGGAGGCTACGCTCTTGTTTACCGGGGTGAACCCGAATGTACAGGCACTGAGCCGGGGGACAATCAGTATGTCCACACCTTGCTCGGCGCCTCTCACCATGGGCAACTCCAGAGTGGAAGAAAGTCCAACCCCTCTCAAAAGGACTGGTACTGGAGCCCAAACCGTGTGTCGAGGCGAGCCCAACTATGTATCGCTGAAATTTCTCGACCTTGGACAGCAGCTCAGGCTCTTCACCTGCCAGAGAGGTGACATTCCAAGTCCCAAGAGCCAGCTTCTGTAGCCAGGGATGAGATTGCCCATCTCTCTATGCACCAACCCCTTAGGCATCTCGCACAGGTAGTGAGCCCATGGTAAGGGGGACCCACGTTGCCTCTTCAGGTTGTGCCTGGCCAGGCCCCATGGGTGCCGGCCCGGCCACCAGGCGCTCGCCATCGAGCTCCACCTTGAGGCCTGGCATTGTATCAGTATATTGTGCAAGTGGACATGATAGGCAGCACGATGGCCTAGTGCAGTGTTTCCTAAACTTTCCCAAGGCGCATATCTTACATTACAAAAATCTCACAGCACATCATCAAATGAAAATAACGATTATCTTTCAAATGAGATTAAGTCATCATTATTCATATACAGTCCTGAATAAGAGTGAGTAAATCCATCCATCCATTTTCTGAGCTGCTTCTCCTCACTAGGGTCGCGGGCATACTGGAGCCTATCCCAGCTGTCATTGGGCAGGAGGCGGGGTACACCCTGAACTGGTTGCCAGCCAATCACAGGGTACATAGAAACAAACAACCATTTGCACTCACAGTCACACCTACGGGCAATTTAGAGTCTCCAATTAATGCATGTTTTTCGGATGTGGGAGGAAACCGGAGTGCCCGGAGAAAACCCACGCAGGCACGGGGAGAACATGCAAACTCCACACAGGCGGGGCCAGGGATTGCACCCGGGTCCTCAGAACTGTGAGGCTGACGCTCTAACCAGTCGGCCACCGTGCCGCCAGAGTGAGTAAATCTGCAAGTAAATTATTTTTTCTCACAAATTGCATGTGTTCCCCATACGTGGGTTCTCTGCAGGCCCTTCAGGTTCCTTCTATATTAATTGAACACTCATTAAACACTCGGTGTGTGTGTGTGTGTGTGTTAATGTGTGCGTGCGTGCGTGCGTGCGTATGAATGTGCGTGTGAATGATTGTTTGTCTGCATGTGCCTGAATCTCGAGTTTACCCCGCCTCTCACCTTGAGCCAGGAAGGATATGTTGTTGCTGGTCTGTGTACGGTGTCGTTTTGTCCACGAGATGGCTACAGTAATCTATGTGTTTCGTTTTAGTTGTCATAGTAACACTTCCCACAACTTGAATTCAATTGCACACTATACATTATAAATGTCAGAGAAGGTTACAATTATATATATGTAAAAATGGGCAGAAGCAAAGGAAGCACCCTTTGATTAATGTGTGGGTGCAAAATAATTATTGCCTATAGATAGATGGATGAATAAATGAATATATTGTAAAATGAGAAATTGTCTGCGAGTGATTGTCCAGCGGCTCACATATGACACTAATGAGGACAATCGATGTAGAAAATGGATGGATGGCTAAATGGACAAGGGTTGTCACTGTAATAGACCTCTCATGATATTGCAATAACTGTGAATTTGTGACCGATGGCTGTCTGGCCTTTGTATTGTCAGAAAAGGTGCCCTCAAAACAGGCGGCTGCCCTAGAGAGAACAAAGCAGTAAATGATGGCTGAGAGTGTGAACCGCTTTACCAACTCCACAACAATTCTGAAATGTTCTTGACACAAACACAACAATAACGATGTGTATGCTATCATTTCATACACAGTACCTGGGGAAGCTATATTGCTGATAGACAGTAGCCAGGTCTTATTTGACATTTTAAAGGTCAGAGGACAAAGATGTTTTGGGGACAGTTAAAATTCATATTTGCGTTGTTCACATGTTATGTAATACATGCACGTCACTTCCAGCAAGTTGTCACCTATAGTTTAGCTAAAAATGTGTTTTTTATGACGCGTATTGAGCACTCCCCGAACATACCCGAACCTCGAGACACCGGTGTGTAGTTACTCTATCCACTGCAAGGGCTACCGGAAGTGACGTTGCAATTGGCAAACACAGCGCACTAGACTCTATACGTGTTGGAATATGACGAGGAGGATGTTCGAGCCGATCAGGAAGTCGGAACCTGACAGTGACGATCACGAGCAGCCAAGTAGTAGCTGTACAACAGAAAGAGTGGTCACACATGTCGTTTTATACAGTGATAGCTCGAAATATTTTTTTTAGCACGACTATACGTATTATATATTCATATATGTTTCAGTGACACGGCACAAGCTGTTACGTAGTATGCAGTATTCCTATATATTATGTGCCCCTCGCTCGAGTAGCGTTATAACACGCCGCACAGAAAGTCTTTGCCGTGTCTGTTGGCTCGCCATATAGGCAAAAGTACAGACGACAGTACTGAAAAGTACTGTATGGTTCTTTTTTCCCCCCTACTGCCCAGTGCATGATAACCATAATAGAGTCGTAGGTCTATACAAGGAAATCCTCACCTGTCTGCACCGCTGCACCGTGGCTGCGAGATTTAGTTCTCTTGCTGGCTGGTTTAGGTCCCGATGGCCGGAGGAAAAATAGTTGGCACCGCAGCTGGTTTCAGCCTCTGCCTCACTACACCTGTGTATCCAATGCTTTCTACTAAGTCTTTCTCAAAACACGCCGGTTTGAACTGATAAGCACGAAGTTTGGAATGCTTGCTAGGCACTCATAGCTGACCCTGTCGATTGACTTTCCCTATCAACTGGTCACATATTCCTTTTTCACTTGGAAAGCCAAAACTACTCTTGCCACTGCCTGAACCATTTGTACAACCGAATGTAACACAATAAACCATTGTGAAATTGTTAAATCATACGATAACAAATATACAAGGACGGGAACAACAGCGAGGAACAATAGCACACGACGCCGAATGAACAGGCTGTTTGGCTCGTGTGAGGTCACAGCGCCGGATAGAGCCGAAGACCGAAAGGCACGAGATGCAAAAAGCAGAAGGCCCATTCTGAATCATATTTATCGATTTAACTGCTCTATATCTGCTATATAATCTTATCAATGGCAGATGTGGTTTGTAAAGGGGTTATCGAGAACATTTTTAACATCTTTGTCCTCTGACCTTTAAAAAGTCCTATGATAACATTCTTATGGTCACGTGCGTGCTGGAGCCTATCACGGCTATCTTCGGGCGAGAGGCAGGGTACGCCCCGAACTGGTCGACAGCCAATCGCAGGGCACATATAGACAAGCCACCATTTTCACTCATATTCACACGTACAGGTAAGTAGGTCTTCAATTAACCTACCATGCATGTTTTGGGATGTGGGAGGAAACCCGGAGTACCTGGAGAAAACCCACACTGGCACGAGGAGAACATGCAAACTCCACACAGGCGAGGCCGGGATTTGAACCCACAGAGAGAGGCTGCACACTGCAGACAGATACACCGTCGTGCCACCCCTATGCTGACATTTGTTGAGAAACGTAAAAAAAAACAACAATTAATTAAAAAAAACTCACTAAGCAGCTGCGCTATTCTGACATTATTCACTATTCTGAAGTTTCATCAAAACTGGGACAGTGGTATCTGAGGTATCACATTTGACTTTACAATTGTGACCTTTCTTTGTACAAACATCATAGAGTTTGTTAAAACACTCACCCCCCCCCCCCCCCCTCTGCCACCCACCTCCCAAACCCACACATACATACACACACACACACACGCTTTTCAGAGAAAATGTGACCTTTTAGCTATGAGTAAGTGACATTTAAATATTACAGCACGTCATGAAGAAAACAAACTCTAAAATTGGGTGACTATTGCTTAAAATAAGTGAAAAGTAAAAAAGTACCGGCTACTCGTCGAACTTCTGTTGCTGTCATTGACGAGTACAGGGATTCTCATCTGGTGGGTCGGGACCCAAAACTGGGTCGTGCACAGGTAGGAAAAAAATTACATTGGTTGTAGTCCATCCATCTATACATTTTCTGTCCCGCTTATCCTCATTAGGGTCACGGGCGCGCTGGAGCCTAATCCAGCTATCTTCGGGTGAGAGGCACCGTACACCCTGAACTGGTTGCCAGCGTGTACCCCGCCTCTCGCCCGAAGATAGCTGGGATAGGATCCAGCACGCCCGGGACCCTCGTGAGGATAAGCGGTACGAAAAATGGATGGATGGATGAATGTACTGTACATGTTTTCAGAAAATATTTTTAAACAAAAGAATGCTTTATTGTCCTTAACTTCTATAAAAGTGGGTCATAACTTTGCAACAATAGGAAAATGCAGGTAACACCAGTTGAGAACCACTGAAGTAGCATTTATGATGCAAAGTTGACAAAGTATGAGGGGCCTTTTTGGACAGGGAAGTTATTACAGACTTACGCAACTAAAATGAAAACGTCCTCATCACAATAGGAGCACCAGGTTTCAAGAATGCTGGAAATGAAAGCTGCACCACAAATTGCTTTCAAGAGCAACAAACAGGCTCGCTGTGACCTGTAAAGACTTTGCTATTGTCCGTTTGAAGACACCCAGTGTAATCAGCACATCTTAAAACATTTCCCATCTTTCTATTTGATGGGCATTTAAAGGAAGCGTCAAGCCTCTATAATCTTTTGATTTCGGATTTTGGAGTTTTAATTCGCATCAAATGATTTAAATTATTATCAGTTGGAAAACAATTATTAGTGTACATACATTAATTGTCCACATTATTTGGTCTTCAAAGTCCAATAATCCTTTTTAAAATGTTGTTCTATTATTGTCTTTTATTGTAATTTTTCACGATCATTGTATTTAATTATTCTTTTTCTCTTGTATTTGACTATGTTCACTGGTCCATGTTTATCGATAAAACATTCATTGGCAAGACCCCATCCTATCTTTGCTCTCTGCTCAGAATGCATACCACCACCCGCACTCTCCGTTCCAACAGTTTTATTAACCTCTTCGTTCCCAAAGCCCGTGCTCGTTTTGGTCGGTCTTCTTTTCAATCTTCTGCCCCAAACCGACTGGGACACGTGACACCCAAGAAATAAAACTCACCTCATTCCTCCCAACATCATTGCTTAAAACGCTAGTGTGGGATGCTGCACATGATCACTGCAACTGTTTTAGCCTGTTATTAACCTTTTTTTTATTAACCTGGAATTTCCCCCATTGCAGGACCAAAAAAGGCTTATTCTTATATCCTGTAGAATGTTCTAAAAAGAGGCCACTTATCTGTAGAGTTGCTTGGCAACATGGTGCATTCATAAAGGTATATGTAGCTGTGCTTTTTTAATTTACTTTCAGTATTGGAACCATATCCATATATGCACAGACAAAGGCACAAACACAAGAAGGCAAGGCAAGGTCTTGAAAGCAGAATACAATAATCCCCCTCAGCCTATCACTTTACAAGCAGCATCAAGCAACTCCACACTTCACAAGCTGTCTTTTTTCTTGGAAAAGCGAGATGTTCATTAGGCACAGGATCAAAATGGACAAACTTAAAAATGAGCCATGAAAAGGTAACACCATTGTGAGCTATTGGAAATTGATTGCAGTGGAGGTTTTGTGGATGGGAAAGGAATATCCAAAATAACACATTGCCTTTAAGATTGCAATCACACACACACACACAAAACACACACACACACACGTTTCGATCAGTAAGAAGTGCTATTTTATGTCCTTCAGCAGCTGTGCACGGCCGACTCAATTCTCGGGCACAAGAGTCATTTATGTCTGGAGCTGAGGTCTTTCCCATCGTAATCGCTTGTCATCTTGTTTAATCCACTTTTTTATTCGTCGTCTCATCTGTTACATTTCTTTTCAGCTCCCTGCTCTATTTTATCCTTCACTTCTTCTCTACTTACCGGTGCCAAAGTGAGATTATGTGAAATTCTTGTTCACTAAAGAATGTGCAGCAATCCACACAATATGACGTAGGTATACACTGTATTTGTCATATCATACAATACAGTTTGTTAGTATTGCCTGCTCGTGACGCTGACCTTATTGTAAAACCTGCTCACAGCTGTATGAAAGATGATTAACCATGACAACTCTGAAAACGCCCAGTGTTTGAATTGAACGTCTTCCACTTTGTCCCATCCCCCAACCTGTTGCCCTGGGTTACCAGGTCCTCCTTAAAGTCATGCAGGGGGTGGATGGTCGACAGGTGTTGAGATGGAGGCTGTCAGACTTAAACAGTCAGTTTTGTTTGATGTAATTTTATGAAATGTCAACTCATGTAAGGTAATACATTAATAGTATTACAATAATCTGACCTCATACCAAAGGATGATTATTGTTATTATTGTAAAGTTTTAACCTTTACTGGACATTTGACCACTATACAGTTTTTGACTAAATAATCCATCCATCCATTTTCTATACCGCTTATCCTGTTAAGGGTCACGAGGAACTGTAGCCTATCCCAGCAGACTACACAAGTTATGATGTAATATTATTATGTCCCAAACTGGTGGTCAAAACACAGCACCGCTGCAATTAAGTTCCCACTAAAGACAAGTTTCCTTCTTTGCAATATTAATCCAATGAAGCTTTATTACAGTGCGGGGGATGATGGGCAACTGATGGGGGCTGCATGGAGGAGAGTCATACGCGTGCATTTACATCTGTTCCAGTGACAACACAACGACTGACGAACGGTGAGTTACTCTAGCAGGATGCAGACATAATGATGATGGGGGCAGGTATTCCATTTTGTTGTTAGCTTTAATGAGCCGCTTATTCTCTGTTTCAGAAAAGACTGATTTGGGCACAGCTGGGCATTGACAAATACATTAAGTGTAATAACGATTGTCAAGCAGTATATGACGTCATCTTAGGTATTTAACCGTAAACTCTGTCATCTGAGGGGCTGTCCTGTTTCATGCAATTAGCCACTCACAGTTAATGACGAGTAAAACTGATTCGTTAAAATCTGGTTGTCTCATTTTATGAAACAACTCCCGGTTTAGGGCGCTTCGACATTTTTGCATTTCGTACTGTACAATACAAAAGATATTGTCTTGGTAGTGCCTTAAATTCCAGCGCCTGAGTCTATTAACGTTAAACTGAGTTACAGTTAAATATATGTAAGCGTATAAGCGTCTCAACTGGGCCAAGGGGAAAAAGGACTGGACTGTTGGCCAGTGGTCCAAGGTCCTCTTTTCCGATGAAAGTAAAGTGTGCCTTTCATTCGGGAATCAAGGTCCAAAGGTTTGGAGGCAGACGGGTGAAGAACAGAACCCAAGCAGCTTGAGGTCCAGTGTGAAATATCCACAGTCAGTCATGATTTGGGGTGCAATGTCCAGTGCAGGTGTTGGTAAACTCTGCTGTCTTAAATTCAAGGTCACCGCACCAGTCTACCAGAATGTTTTAGAGGACTTCATGATTCCTTCTACTGAGGATCTATATGGAGATGCAGATTTCATCTTCCAGCATGACCTGGCCCCTGCCCGTACCACCAGAAGCACCAAAACCTGGTTTGATCCACATGCCATCACAGTGCTTGACTGGCCAGCCAACTCGCCAGATCTAAACCCCATTGAGAATCGATGGGGTATTATCAAGAGGAAAATGAGGGCCACCAGACCCAAAAACAAAGAAGAGCTGACAGCATCAAGGAAATCTGGGCTTCTATAATTCTCAGACAATGCTACAGGCTGATTGCCTCAATGCCAAAGCGCAAAGGGATTCCTAACCAAGTATTGAAGATTAACAAATCATTTTGAAAGTATCATATTTTGATGGATTTAATGTGACCCTACTTTATTTTTTTTTTTTGTAATTGGTAATTTCTTGCGGCACGTTGGGCGACGGGTTAGAGCGTCTGCCTCACAGTTCTGAGGACCCGGGTTCAATCCCCGGCCCCGCCTGTGTGGAGTTTGCATGTCCTCCCCGTGCCTGCGTGGGTTTTCTCCGGGCACTCCGGTTTCCTCCCACATCCCAAAAACATGCATGGTAGGTTAATTGACAACTCTAAATTGCCCGTAGGCATGACTGTGAGCGTGAATGGTTGTTTGTTCCTATGTGCCCTGTGATTGGCTGGCAACCAGTTCAGGGTGTACCCCGCCTCCTGCCCGATGATAGCTGGGATAGGCTCCAGCGTGCCCCCGACCCTAGTGAGGAGAAGTGGCTCAGAAAATGGATGGATGGATGGGGTAATTTCTTCACAGCTTTCTAATTTTCTAAATTCCTGCTTTTGTGGGTTTTATTAGCTGGAAGCCAAAATTATGTAAAAATAAACAAATGAATACTTGAAAGTGCAGCAAAAACTATGCATTAGAGCAATATAAGGTAATAATAATAATAATAACAATAATATGCACAATCGTTCATGTCCTATTGCGATCCATTGGTAATATTGATTAATTGTTATTCTTTTAACTTCAGCTTTTAACTCTCGTTTTATACCCTTGATTGGTTCAGTCCACTGTCTACACTGAAGATGCACCAATTGGCCACCGCCTCTAAATTACAGGAAAGGGGTGGGGTCGGTTGTGTAGTATCCTGATTTGTTCAATCCACTGTCTATATTGAAGACGGATCCAACAGCATCGGCCGACCCAGAAGATTGCCAGTCCAGCCCTGAAGGCTGACTTGGAGCCAGTCACAGTCAGGAGTCATTGTCATATCACCAATGACAAAGCTCCTTTCAACTCTCCATTTTCGTGCATCTGGGTCATTCCAGCGCATTGTGACAATTGGTGCTCGCTATCGCAGAGCAGTTTTCCAGGTGTACGGTCCTAATTTTTAAACACTATGTTAAGCAGGATTGGCACATACTGGACCTGTACATCCAAATGCCACACAATTGGGGCAAGTCAAATCAAACAAAGCCGTGGCTTCTATGAGGTTGCCGGCTTCCCCAAAATTTGCACTTGCTGCGACCTCCCTAATAAAGGGTACTTACGGTTACAAAGGGCGGGATTATCCCAGGAGAACTTGATGCTTGTCGGAAGCACTACATTTACTAGAATATATAGACTAGACTATTTTGCTGATATAGTTTGCTTGGAAGATTGCAACTTATTTAATTTCCTGTATTGGATATATACAGTTTCTACTTCTGTATACAGTATATGTCTATCAACTGTTGTCTTTCACATCCACTGTATAATTTTGCAGTCCTTTTTACACCTTTACCAACAACGTATGCAAAATGTTGGTGCCAGGGGCATGTGTGTGTAGGACCCAAAGGCAATACACTGGAACCTCAGAACTAGTTTGAATTATTAACTGCAATAAGTACAGCAACAAACAGCTGAGTAGCAACACAGGTAACCTCTAAGTCTTGATCAAGAGTCTTCAAAGGTTGGAGAAGGGGTTTGGCACCAGGTTATAAAATGTTCTATCATCCCCAGATACTATAGCAGGACGGGGAAACTCACACATTGTTGTCTTTTGTAGCAAAGCGCCAAACAGCCACAGGGGTAGGTAAATGTGGTAAGGCAGAACTTGGCATTAAGTGAGTCATGACTGACTGGCAGAGGGGGAGTGGGGCTGACTGGCTATGACAGACTGTGACAGTTACACATGCAATTTAGCGCTCGCCTTTTGGAGTCTTAGTAAAAGATCACAATCTTAGTAAATCGCGTGCAACACGGCCACCAAGTACACGTGCAATCTCTTAGGACAGTGGTTCTCAAAGTGTGGTATGAGTATCAGTAGTGGTACGCGGACTCCCTCTTGTCGTAAACGAAGAATCACTGAAATAAATGTTCAAACTGTGCATCATGTACCCTGTAATACACGGACTAGAACTTATTTTTAATCTAATAAATCTAACTTTTAGCGATAATACATTTACATTTAAGCTTTTAAAATGTTTACTTAAGTCCATATTTTAAAATGTATCTGCAATACAATTTGCATTGGATCATTATTTATGTACTTTTCCCATATATTTCTGAGTCCCTTTGGTTAAACACTGGGGTCTACTATGCCACTTAATTGTGGTCATTGGTGGTACATGGCGAGCCAAGCATTCTTTGAGGTGGAACTTGCGAAGCACTGTCTTAGCGTGAACACGCTCTCAGTAAATCAAGCACACAGTGCCCATTTATACATTGTAAAAGCAGCGATTTATAGAAACGTATAAAACTTTTGACACAACAATTGTGCTTCCAAATTGCAAATACAGTATTTTGTGGAGGCCGCCTTGCCTTACCTGTAAACTCTAACTGTACAGGAGAAAGAATGCGAGAGCGCTCGCAATGCTGCAGGGATGCAAATTGACTGTTCCATAACTGCAAACCAATCATCAGCGTGTGCTTTGATTGCTAAAATGACATCAGCGCAGTGACACTGGACTAGACAGTAGTGCAAAATAAATTCTACTATTATGTATTGCACTTTTACATGCATCCTATTTGTGTATGTCAATTCCAAGTGTATCAATTTAAATCGGGTCTGGGTCATAAGATGTGACGCATGCGGCAGAAAATACGTAAACCCGTACACAGAACGGTTTAACAACCCCTGTGATGACGCACAACGCCTATTTGTAAGTCTCTGAAATAACAAATAAGTGCTCCCCACTGAATTAACCTTAGTGTCAATAAAGAGAATGTTGCAGAATTAATGGGCGGAGGGGTGAGATGCTGGAAAAGTATTGGTTTTTAAATTGCTTTTCCTTTGAGGCAGACCGACAGAAGGAGACAATCCAGTTCTTTCCAGTCGTTGTATTATAATGTTGAATTATAATTTAATATACAATGTTATAATTTTTGTTTTTCCTGTGACTGATCACATGAACTCATCAGAACACAAGACGTTTGATAGCTATATCCTTCAGTTCAATCCCTGACTGTTTGATTAAAAAAAATAATAATAATTAAAAACAAAACAGGAAAGAGCAGGCAGGCGCTGCAGATGGAGGTTGTCAACATGCTATATATACTGTTTACCTTATTGTTTATTCAAAAAAAATAATAATAATAAGCCGTAGGTAAATGAGCATGCATTGCTGCTCGCTGCAGGGCACAATTTATGCAGCATACTGTTATATTATGCATCAACAGCATGCTAAAACGATAAGCTATTACTTGAAGACATTGCCTTCAGCTTCTCATTCATTTGATGGTAATATAAATTCTGTCTGACTTTATTTATTTTTTTATTTGTTTTATTTTTTTTTAGTATGCCAGGATTGTAGCATGTCCTAGTAATATGATGTAGGTCACTTTTTTAACATTTAGTTAGCAGGAAATAAAAGTACACATAACCAAAATAAGAAAAGTGAAATGATTTTTTATCCATCCATCCATTTTCTGAGCCACTTCTGCTCACTAGGGTCGCGGGCGTGCTGGAGCCTATCCCAGCTGTCATCGGGCAGGAGGCGGGGTACACCCCGAACTGGTTGCCAGCCAATGGCAGGGCACGTACAAACAAACAACCATTTGCACTCACAGTCATGCCTACGGGCAATTTAGAGTCTCCAATTCATACATGTTTTTGGGATGTGGGTGGAAACCGGAGTGCCCGGAGAAAACCCACGCAGGCACGGGGAGAACATGCAAACTCCACACAGGCGGGACCGGGGATTGAACCCGAGTCCTCAGAACTGTGAGGCTGACGTGCTAACCAGTCGTCCACCGTGCCGCATGATTTTTTTATGACTTTTTTTTTTTTTTTGCTACTACATTTTGCTACTAACCATCCATTCGTTTTCTCTACTGCTTAACCTGCTCAGGAGTGGCGGGAGCTGCAGCCTATCCCACCTTGGACTGAACTGATAAGCAAATCATGTATAGAATAAAATAAAGCAGAATTTGCATCACAACAATTAGATGATTTTCAACCCTTTTAACTAAAAACCACGGTTACAAGAGATGTGTGAACTTGCAGTGAAAACGATAAGGAATGTTCATTTACAATACCATCATGAGTCATAAAGCATGAATAAAATGTTTTATGGGTTTATATATTGGACTCTTAGTATTACCATTTAGAATTTAAAAAAAACGGGAAATCTTTGGACTCATCTCTGTGACCGCTCCCAAAATTGTACACAAAGGCAAGTTTGTTGCTAGTTAAACATATCACTGTCATTTTCATCATCATTAAGTACATTTCAGAGATGCTTGAAATGCTTGCATAACAATGGTTGCTGCTGTTTACATCTAATGTGCAAAAAAGTAGCTAGGGATTGATTTTATATTTTTTTTTGTAAAAAAAACAAAAAACAAAAAAGTGTAATGATCTCTGTGTGTACAGTATCTGTGATTTTGTTCTTCTTGTTGTTTATATTAATTTGGCACTATTGTGATAATACTGATAACCGTGATCAGTTTGGTCTACTAATGATGTGACATTTTTATCACTAATAGCACTTCATCGTCAGTCACGTAAAAAAAAAAAAAAAGGGGATCCTCAGAGGAAAAGAACTGTTTTCTAAGCGCTTGTCGATTGAATATTGAGTGTCCACCACACCAAACGACACACTCTGGAAGCCTCATTGATATTTGTAAACACTACTTACTAACCTAGTTCCCGGTTACTATGGTTACCCAGGCTCAGCAGATTGTCTCGCTATGACAGGGAAAGTGGAGTTGGAGTTTGCATGTTCTCCCCGTGCCTGTGTGGGTTTTCTCCGGGCACTCCGGTTTCCTCCCACATCCCAAAAACATGCATGAATTGGAGACTCTAAATTGCCCGTAGGTGTGACTGTGAGTGCGAATGGTTGTTTGTTTGTATGTGCCCTGCGATTGGCTGGCAACCAATTCCAGCACCCCCGCGACCCTCGTGACGAGAAGCGGCTCAGAAAATGGATGGATGGATGCAAATCAATCAATCCTACAGCTCAACACAAGAAGGAGTATTATACCATATTTCATTTCTACTGTGTCTGTATGTGATGACTGATAAATACTTTATGATAGCAGTAATTTGTACTTGGAATCAACACCACCAAGCAAGCAGGTGATTGGTTCAATTTATTGTGAAACTTTGTAATATTGACTACCTAAGAGGTATTTTCCAGAAGCTAAAGGTTTCAATCTAGAAACAGTTCGATTACAGTATAATGAAGTTGAATGTATGAGTAGTGCACTTTAATGTGTCTAATTGGTTTTAGGTTTAGAGCGCCGCAAGGGGTTGATTTTATGTTTGCTTGCAGTTTATGAGGTGTGACAATACAGAAACAAGACCGTGCGGCAGCTTGCTTGCTTACGACCCATTGGCTGACTGCGTATGTCACAGTTTTGTGCAACATCTGTCCACTATTCTGCAATCATATATTTTGCTTTTCTCATTCCATGCATCTGTGTGCAGCACACGGCTGTCATGTTGACCTGGGACTGCCACAAATATTTTCTCCGAGGGGGGCTTATGGAGAAGATGTTTGTGTCTCACAATGGATCAATGAATAAAAGTAATTCTGTTAATTTACATGTCAGCTGTATATTTCCGTATCAAACCATAAAGGGTCTTACCTGTGTAATTTGTATACAATGTGTGTTAATCAGTTTGAAGATGATATATTTTGTCATTGTGGTGTGTTCAATGACTATAGCTTGAAAGGGATTTACAAATCATTGTATTCTGTTTTTATTTACATTTTACACAATGTCCCAACTTGTTTGGAATTGGGGTTTGTATTTTCAGGAATGTACAATCAATTCAAAATACAAATGAACTCACCTGTCGAGTAGAAACGTTAATAATTCTGTGTCAGTCCTTAAGTGCAGGGCGAGTACTTGGTGGTTCTCACTCCTCTGATGCCAGCTCTTTTAGTGGTGCATGTTTAAAGCTCTTGGGTACCGTTACCCTTTACCCTTGTTTTTTCCCCAGACCTGTCCAATTCCTCCTTTTGAACTTTTGTAGCTAGCTGGAGGTAAATACTATAATCTGGCCATGAAAACAAAGTCTGCGCAAGCCTGCGGCAGACCCGCGATGCTCCACGATGTGCGCATGTGCACATCAAACCTCTCGATCATGCCTACATTGTCTCTTCGGTGTCTGATTGGCTAGTCTTCTGCCGTGCCCGCCGTGCCTAGTTGTCAAATAATAATTCAAATTAAATTAGACGCATGAAATGATGCCACAGATTAATTAATTTTCAAAATGTCATTTTAATAATATTTTACTATCAGGGCATACAGACGGTTTTAACATATATGAGAAAAAAAATGTCATTGCTTTAAAAAAAAAAAGATAATTTCTAAATTTAAAAAAATGCAAACCCTCCCTTAATTGAAAAAGTTACCATTCCAATAGGGGTGTGTATCTTCTTCGGTGTTGGGGAGTAACTAATTACATGTAAAAATATTATGTAATTCAATAACAAAATGTATGTATTTTTAATCCATTACATCACAGGGAGAAAATGTGGAATTAAATTACAGTTGCTTCTGGAAACTTCCATGATTACAATTTTAGTTACATTTGAAAAAGAGCTGCAAAAGCTCATAACTGTATTTTATTTTTGTTCATATCACTACCTCCTGGTTAAGTGGATCCCTGTGATTGACTCTCTCTGGTCATGTGCCATTCTGGATTAGACTCAAACATGACATATTTTTCCAAATATGACCTGAAAGCACCACCTTGTGGACCAATCTATTGGTTTGTCTGAGATTTTTATCTACTATTTTTTTTATGGAGGAAACATCCAAAGGTCCTGTTGATACATTCATTCGAAATTAAGAAAAGTAAGCAAAATGTAATCAAATATATTTAGTTATGTTACTTTGAGTAAGTAATGGAAATAGTTACAGTACTATTACATTGTCAACAGGGTAACCTTTAATTGTAACCAACTACATTAAGTAATCTTCCCAACATCCACTTTAAATAAACTTAATTAATAACAAGGCTAAAAGTAACATAATATAATGACATGTTGAATATGTATGCCCACATCCTTACTTGCCAACACCCAAGCTAATTCGTGCAGTGTTCTCAAGAATGCTTCTGCACAAACATAAATGCTTAGTTTCTATAAGATGCATCCCGATCCTTCGAAGAACCTTTTCATTTTCAATGGTTGTGTTAGAAGGTTCATATAGTACATGCATCCATCCACCCATTTTCTGTACCGCTCTATCCTCGCAAGGGTGCTGGAGCCTATCCCAGCTATCTTCGGGCGAGAGGCGGGCTACACCCTGAACTGGATGCCAGCCAATCGCAGGGCCCATATCAACAAACAACCATCCGTGCACACATTCACACCTACGGGCAGTTTAGAGTTTCCAATCAACCTGCTGTGCATGTTTTTGGGATGTGGGAGGAAACCGGCGTGCCCGGAGAAAACCCACGCAGGCACGGGGAGAACATTCAAACTCCACACAGACGGGGCCGGGATTTGAACCCCGGTCCTCAGAACTGCGAGGCAGATGTGCTAACCACTCGGTCACCGTGCCGCCTTATATAGTACAAGCACTTGTTATTCCTAAGCTACAGCATAGGTCATGTATACACTGCCCCACTCAATGCTATTGGAGTTATAATGGAAAAAAAGGATGTTGAAAGCTTTTTTTTCTTTATTTACTTGCCTAAAACAATGATTAATAATTTAATTCACAATATTTGTAATATTGTGATACTCTAAAACACCTGCTCGTTTGCACATGGTCCTTAAACGGCCTCAGATAGGACATCATTTTGCCAAACCTTCAATTTGCTTCAACTAGCCCTTTTTCTCGTCCCTGCTTTTGAACAGGAATAATTTGCATTTATTCGGCTTTCCTTTTTTGACATTTGCTCACATCGTCCCCAGCTAAAGAGGGCAAGAGCGTGAATCCCTCAACACAGCTTAGAAAATGTCACGATGTCACTTGGTAAACACTTGCTGTATTATTAGGATCCACACATTTTGCAGCAGGGCCAACATTTATAACATGGTTCTCAGCAGAAACAATTAGTTTGCAACGAACAGTTTGTGGCGCTAAATAAGTGTACAATATTTAAATGTGCGACCTGAATTGTGATTCCTTGAAAAGAATGCATGGAAATATTGTTGGATACACTGTAACTGAACAGAAATGGCAAAGACAAAGTAACAGTAGCTACTATAAAAGTTGTTTAACTACTCACTGCACAGCGTGTCATATATGAATTAAAGTTATTGTTATGTTTAATATCGCCACGCCGAAAGACTATGCAGGTGCTCGGGACTGCGAGCAGCATAGGGGATGACATTAGCGGAGTACTTAGCAAGTGCTATTCTTTTAATACGTATTTCAAAACTGTTTGGCCTTGCAACACCCTATTGAAAATGTTTCTTCTCCTTTTGACTTTGTGTGCAAAACACCAGTGCTATTGCATCTCTTGAAAGCGAGCAGTGATGGGCTAAAGCATCTCTGTGTCAGATTTCACATCATGTACAAAGGTGACATATCCTCAATTAAGTCATCTGAAGAAGTAAAGAGGGGAAAGTCTGAAGTGCTAAAGAGGACTGAAAAATTCCAGATTAAAAGCAGTTTTGCAGTTTTAAAGTAAGTCGCACATCGCTTCTTAAAAAGCTTTTTCAGGGGCATGACGTAGCATTTAAAAACTCCTTTTACATTACATTACAATTACAGCAAGTATTTGTTTTCACAAATTGGGCAAATGACTGCGTAGACGTGACACAACAATAAACAAATTGTCTGTTCGGTTCAGTTTTAAAACTGATACAGTGCAAGATGATGAATCTTTCTGTAGGATACAGTATCTGAAGATTCAAATGTTTATTCTTTTAGACATTCTTCTATTTTCTCGGCAGCTGCTGTACAAGAACTTGTATTACCTCAGCCGAGGAGATTACGGTTTCATATATATAGTTAAAGATGGTGTACACACGTTGTTGTTTTTTTTACCATCTTAGCAAATTTTAGCACATGCACCACACACATTATGATGATTCCAGCCTCCATTGTGATTCCCATTCTCTATACCCGAAACAAGATACTGTATATGGAATTATGCATTGAGAAAAAAGGTTTTCAAAAATGTATTTGGGTACAATTTTGTATGAATCTTTCTGTGCACGGCCTTGTAGTTGGATCATTAAAGTAGAGACTTTTATTTTCCTATATTTAAGTGCAGTGTTAGTGTTCAAAGTGCATAATTCCAAAGTGACTAAAGACAATATTGTTTCTGCTGATTCCATTCCAGTATTTTATTGTTGGTCATTATGGCGGTACTTGGAGAGCTAAGTCATTTG
Source organism: Phycodurus eques (assembly GCF_024500275.1). Classification (NCBI taxonomy): domain Eukaryota; kingdom Metazoa; phylum Chordata; class Actinopteri; order Syngnathiformes; family Syngnathidae; genus Phycodurus; species Phycodurus eques. The sequence continues at coordinate 5,539,493 of NC_084542.1, read as the reverse complement.
TGGGGTGGTACTTGGCATACAAACTTTGACAACCACTGGCAGAGTAACAACATTACCCTCCAAAACAGCACTGTAAGGACTGCAGGTTAATTCTACTCTATATATTATATTTTGCAATTGCATCACTGTTCTGTATTCACTATAAAATGAAATGTATATCGATGGTGGTGGTAGGGTTAGTGTCGCAAAAGCCCGGCCGCCGCGCGTAAAACGTGCGTTCTGGGAAGGTGGGGGTTGGAGGTCCGCGTTTTTTGGGGGGGAGGGGCAGGACTCGAGCGCACCAGTGAACAACGACATCCACAGGTTGTTGCGCGGATCTCGTCATCTCTTGTTCTGACGCGCCAGATGTGGAAATTACAGTCATCTTTCCAGGACGCTTTTGGCTCGTTCATTGATTTGCGCGTGACTTTTCTCCTTCCGTGCGTTGACCAAACATTGCGCGCATCTTTCCTTTGAGGGTGAGCGCGCGTTTTGTTCGAGAGCATCATGACACGAGCCCCTCACCTAAGCTGCACATCGGCAACGTAATGGCATTTAGGGGCGGTTGCTGCTGCGGTTCGGGTCCAATTAATGAAGATAATGCGAGATTCCTGCTGCTGGCCTTGTTCATCATCGTCTACCTGCTATGCGGGGCAGCCGTGTTTTCCGCGCTGGAGCAGCCCAAAGAGAAGGAGGCCAAGGAGCGATGGGCGCACAGGTTCGAGCTCTTCAGCCACACGTACAACCTGAGCAAGACAGAGCTGAACCGCTTCCTCAGGAACTACGAGGAAGCCAATGTGGCAGGAATTCGAGTGGACAGCATCAGACCTCGATGGGACTTCACCGGGGCTTTTTACTTCGTGGGAACTGTGGTTTCCACCATTGGTGAGTGACAACAAATAACAATAATGATAATAATAAATAAATCCATTTGATTCTATTTCATTAAACCACTTTTTTTTTTTTTTTTTTACTTAGCAGATTTAGTTATGGATGCATGATGTAAACATGTACAGCGAAGTGAAATTTCAATATGTTCACATGTATATTTAAAAATAAATAGCTTTCTATTCGCAGAGTAAGTACACTTTTTCATCACGATACAAATATCAATGACCATGTACCGTATGTCTACTTTTTTTTTTTTTTTTTGTAATCAACTTGAGTTAGTATATTTAAATTCAGGGGCGCCTTTAGAGTTGAATAAAAATCCATTCTTGTGATTCACCATCAGTGTTTTCTCCACTGGAAACAATAGAAGTTGTATAAATCCGTTTCAGAGTCAAACGGATGAAAGAACTGTTCAGGCAACGATTCAAGCAACATTTTAATATTCATAACTGCCTTACAGGTGTAGAAAGAACTCAATTGCTCAATGCAAATCAATAAAAATACCGCTGCTGACGCATTAAGGTCCAGTTCGTGATACTGTTGTATATGGCTGCTGTCACACATGCAGCTTCACCATCACTGGTAAGAAACGCTAACCGCAATTTGTGAGTCATCTATAAGATCACGTGCGTCAAATTCAATTGCACAAGGGGCCAAAAATCAAAAGCACACTCAAGGTCACGGGCAAACACGATAAGCATTTATTGAACAGACTAAAACTACATGTTGTTGTTTTTATGACATCAACCTGATTTGAAACCGACGGGACACAATAGTTTTCCAAAAATAAATCAACTTAAATAACTTTGCCTATTTATATCTGCATCAAGATTTCTCCTTTCACAATTATAAAAATTCTAAATATGAAGAAGTTGGGGGGGAAATTTAAATATAAATAAAAATGGTGCATATCTATAAAAGTTCAGATAGTAATACATCAAAACATTCCATTTTCGTTATGGCATTTTTGTCAGCGCTCGATTAGCATCTTTTCTTGGCATTGATTGTTCAGGGTAAGCTTGTGTGTTGTTGAGATTCTCTGACTGGACTGCAGGTGTTTTATCGGCGAGGTGACGCCTCCGTGGTGTTTTGTTCATCTTCAACGCAGAGAACAGCTGCTCACACAGATATGTGCTACCAAACCGCGTGTGGCATTGCTTCAGGACTCTATCCCGTGAGCAGCGCCGATCCAACAGTGTCGTCCTCCGCTTTTAGTTTCCCATTACACTCCGGTTCTTTCAGCTTCATCTGAATCTGTAGTGCATTATCTAGTTGTACATTGGGCTGCAAAGGAGCTCGAAATTAGTTTTCTGTGCTTCAAAGTCAATCAAGCGCCGTGCGAATTCAGTGCGAACTTTGCTTATGTGTGTTTATCAGCAAAGTGTTGGTTTGGGATCACCTTGGCGCAGACTTGGCTCAAGATTACTTGGCAGCAGGGAAAGTGAGACAAGTTGAAATGTTGCGTTTGTGTCTCACAAAGGGGCAGCGTCACTTGAAATGCCTTCACTGCATTACTAATCGTGCGGTCCCATCCCTGCAGCTGGAGGCCAAAGAATCTGAGATGCTTCGTTATTTCAGCCAGAAACGCCAACTCACATTTCCGCTTTGAATCGCTTAGAACTGTGGATTCTTTTGCTTGACTGCACTGGCTCCCAATTTAATGTCCAATATTTCCTCTGTAACAAACAAATCGGAGTCCACTCCACAAGTGAAGATCAGTCGTGTCAGTACGCTCACCCACAGCAAGGGAGCATGCAACAGTTGTTTTTCGCTCTTTCGGTCAATCTTGTTTTCAAATCAGGGGCCCTCTCACACTCGATCAGCCTCATTCAGATCAGCATTTGTGTATATCATTACGTTTGCAAACACCTGCTTTTTGTCTGGACACTAGACTTCACATACTTTGATCATGCAGCTCTTCAGAAACTCTGCCTCAGTAAGTGGCCGTGCTGATTTGATCTCCTTGCTTAAACAGCAGCTTCGCATTGTGATTTTGCTTGGGTGAAGATAATCTGTTTTTAGTACTGTGTGATGAGATCCCTCTTACATTCTTCTCTAACCTGCGTTCCGATTTTTTTTTTACTTTTCCTGATTGGCTTGTGCCATTTAAGTTTATATTGAAGTACAGCCATTTTATCTAAAGAATTAGGATGCACGGGTTTGCCAGCGATGTCAGTAAACATATATATTCAGCTTCTCGCTGGTTTTGAAAAGCTCTGTTTTCAGAATCAACTTTTCTCTTAGCCATTCTATTATAGGATTTCTTCTTCGTGTCATCGGCGCTTCACAATACTCCTTTAAAAAAACATATCGTAGGGTGTTAGGGAATCAGAGGATTATCTACTGGCATGGTTTGCACACGGCAATTATCACGTATCATGACTCTTTAATGTGTTATATTTGACAGACCTGGTGTAATAGTTAAAGTGGTGTTGTTTCTAGTTGTGGGCAGTTCAATTATTGCTATTTTTGGTGGAAGTGAATCCAGCACAGAGTTACAATGCTGGTGCAATTAATGACACTCTGGTCTAATTCAGCATTTGTAATGTGCATGTGTGGGTGTGACGGGAAAAGATGTGTTGTCGAAGCTAATATAGACCGCTTATTCGCTGTCGGCAAGCTCACTATGTCGGCTGGTTCCGTGCTGATTTCTAAATGGTCCCGCGAGCTGAATGAAATTGTATCCCAGCCAGATGTGGTATTTTTGTCATCAAATATTACGCTCTTGCCAAGTACTGTATGGTTATATACTTATCTACTGTTTATAAAGGACATACAGTAAAAAAAAATTTTTTTTTTTAAATCTCAAATTTCAGAGGTGCTTGAGCACCCTAAAATGGGGCTAGAAACACCCATGTGCAGAAGTACTAGCTTTATTTATTCTGTAAAAGTGGAAAACTGGAGTTAACAAACGCCTATCCTTGTGCATAGGCACCATCAATGTGTCTTTCTCGTCAGGATGTGATGGTAAGTGCAATTTAAACATTGATGATAGTGTTCTGTAATAAATGACACTTGAGCGGTTTTGTGATTAACTGTCTGACATGGCAAATTTAATGAGAATGTGGATTCAAGTGGGCACATTTTTAAACATACATCATTCCCATGTTGTAATGACTTTTCATTGATTATTTCCAATGACGTCATCAATCACACTGCGGTATTGGATGTTCCAGACGAATGGAGAGGGAATACAGATGTTTGTTAATTCTTTGATAGCAGAACTGTACTTTCAAAACATGACGAAATAATATTTACAGTGTAATTAATACTCATTGTGCCGAGTCCATCTTTCAGCTACAGCTCTCAATATCTCATAAATATGAAACCTCTGGACAAATTTTCCGAGGCACAACACACTTAATCAATAATTGAATAATGACTAAATGTCACCCTCCTCGAGTAGGTCAGGCCTGGATGGATGAATACATGATGGAAACAGAAAGTGTTATAATAAAAATGGGTGACAAACTTATTCATTAGTCGTCTCTTTTATGTCATTTAGTAATCAACTATCTCGTGCTTTGGTTAAGTTACAAATGTTCTTGAAAGGCAGCATGCTGTATTAGTGTCACAGTCAAGACGTCACAGGTTCAAATCTCAGCTCAGGGCCTCCCGTGTTTGCATGTTTTCCCCGGCTTTCCTCCCACATTCCAAATACTGTACATGAATGTTAGCGTAATGAAAGACTCAAAATTTACCTCAGGTTTGAACCCATAGTGTTGGTGTTTGTGTATGCTGATTTTACTTTTTGTACTTTACTATCTGTGCTGCTTCACTTTTCAAGTTTCTTATTAACACTGCACATTATACATTGCACACTATATTGTTGTAATGGAAGGTTCAAAAAGGATTTGGCACCGAATATGATTGATTATATTTAGTATGTCTGACAATGATCAACACGTTTTGAAATTTATTTTCTAATATGTCTTACAAACACACAGTAAATTCCGAATATGACAGGGACATCTACCATGTTCTTTAAAATGGTGAAGTATATTGATTGTTAAATATAGTACAATTGGGTCCATGTAAACATTTAGCAACAACTGCAGTTATTGTAGGGAATTCTGTGTTGAGATTTTTAAGATGTGTTTTGTGTGTCCAAGGCTTTGGAATGACCACTCCTGCCACAATTGGAGGGAAAGTCTTCCTGATGTTCTACGGCCTCCTCGGATGCGCAGCCACCATCCTCTTCTTCAACCTCTTCCTGGAGCGGGTCATAACTGTCATCGCCGTCGTCCTCAAATCATGCCATGAGCACCGTCGCAACAAGGCTCAACTCCCCCAAAATGGACAAGGGGTCCGTGCAAGGTCAAGTGGAAAAGGGGAGGACCTCGCCGGCTGGAAGCCTTCAGTCTACTGTGTGATGTTCATCCTTGGAGCGGCAGCCATTTTGGTGTCTTGTTGTGCCTCGCTCATGTATTCTGCAGCCGAGGGCTGGGGCTACTTGGACTCGCTCTACTTCTGCTTTGTGGCCTTCAGCACCATCGGCTTTGGAGATATGGTGAGCAGCCAGCGGCTCGTCTACGAGGGCCACGCTACGGCAGCATACCAAATGGGAAACTTCTTGTTCATCCTGGCGGGCGTCTGCTGCATCTACTCCCTCTTCAACGTCATCTCCATTGTCATCAAGCAGGTCCTCAACTGGCTGCTGAGGAGACTCGAAGCCCCCTGCAGATGTTGTTACTCCAGAAGGGGTCACCACCCACACCGGCACCCCCGTCGGAACGTGGTGGCCCCGGGCCACTTGCGAGCCCGCAGCGAACCGTCCATAGAGACAGATGCCATCAATGAAAGTGAAACTGATGTTGGGCGCAGGATGTCTGGAGAGATGATCTCTATGAGAGACTTCCTCGCAGCAAATAAGGTGAGACCGTCTGTTTGAATGTAATCACGTTTCTACAAGCCAGCTTTTCACTCCTTTCCCCGTCATTTGATTAGACTGCTTTTACGAGAGACATAATGAACACCTGGTCAATAATCGAGCTTCACTGTAGTCGTTGTCTCCTTGTTAAGTTTCACGAGTGCCCTACCGGCGGCCACTAGTTTTGCTGCCATTCGAAATTTTAATTGACGGTGTTGCAAATTCACAGCTGTAACAGGATATTCAAAAATGCCAAGTCGTATCACAGTCCACAAATGGAGTCAATGATTGAGGTGATCATTGCCAAGAACGTCTCAAATACCTATTACTATAATAGAGCAACAGCGGCCAGCGCAATCTTCTCCTTCCTTGACAATCCCACCATGATTTTTGTTGTTGAATAACGGATAATACAGTTGTATACTGGATATGGTGCCTCAAAATGTGGCTTCCCAAAACGAACACCAGAGGCTGCAGTTTTTCCATTGCAGTGATTTGGGTTCTGTGTGCAGCGGTCAATTGCCTGGTGTGAAGGTGTGAGTCGCCAATTTTCCAATGCACTGATTGGTAGTGCTCACAGCCTAATAAATTATTGTTATGCGCTCTCCCTACAGCAGGGATGGGCAACTTAAATGATGGCGGAGGCCAACATTTTTTGTCAGCCCTACCAAGGGCTTTTTGAGGGCGGAGTTGATGTTGATCGCCCACTTCAGGTCTTGAGAGACTGTAATTCCCAGGAACATGAAGGTCTCGACAGTTGACACAAAGCAGCTGGACAGCGTGAGGGGCAGCTGTGGCGAAGGATGCCTCCTGAAGTCCACGATCTAGGCCGATGACATTGGTGTCATCTGCAAACTTCCGGAGTTTGAGAGCCGGGTGCGTTGAGGTGCAGACGTTCGTGTAGAGAGAAAAGAGCAGCGGAGAGAGGACACAACCTTGGGGCGCCCCAGTGCGGATGCTGCGTGTGGATGAGGTGGCCTCCCCCAGCCTCACCTGCTGTGTCCTGCCCGTCAGGAAGCTGTAAATCCACTGGCAGATGGCAGTTGAGACGCTGAGCTGGAGAAGCTTGGAGGAAAGGAGTTCAGCGACGATGGTGTTGAACGCTGAGCTGAAGTCCACGAACAGCATCCTCGCGTAGGTCCCTGCACTGTCGAGGTGTTCTAGGATGAAGTGCAGTCCCATGTTGACTGCATCATGCGCAGACCTGTTTGCTCGGTAGGCAAACTGCAGGTGGTCCAGCAGGGGGCCTGTGACGCTCTTGAGGTGGTCCAGCACGAGACACTCGTGCTTCCATACACTCAACAGCAACAACATCTGTCTTTAAATTTAAATAAGTGAAACTATTTCTCAGACAAGAGGAACAAACCGGCATGCCGCTGCTTGTCTAATCAGTCTTCTGTCAGTCCCTTAAACTGGAAGATAAACTATGGATTAATTTTCATCTGAATCATGTGAATAATGAGCCCTAAGTGTGGCAAAGAATAACAAAACAATATAGAGTAAATTGTTAACTCAGACTGTCTGGAAATATAGGGTGTTTGAAGGTTTGGCTCATGTTACTGTTCAGTGTTGTGTGCAGTGCCCGTACCAACATCAGAATCAGAGTCATCTTTATTTTGCCAAGTATGTCCAAGAAACACACAAGGAATTTGTCTCCGGTAGTTGGAGCCGCTCTAGTGCGACAACAGACAGTCAATTGACAGAGAACACTTTGGAGACATCAAGATATTGAGAAAAACACTGAGCAATAAAAGGTTGCTAGTAATCTGGTAATGCCGGTACATTTTTTTGTTGTTGTTGTTTTTTTTTGTTTTTTGACAATTGTGCAAAAAGATGCAGAGTCCTCTAGCAATTAGAGCGGTTTGAGTGACCATTGTGAAAAGGGCGCAGAGACTTCAAGGAACGTATGCAGTTTAAAGTGACTAGTCGCGAAATAATCTGGGACAATGTTGATTGTGCAAATTATGCAGATACTCCTCAATCAGTGTGCAAGTGGTGCAGATGCTACTCTGGCGACAACAGATATGCAAATAGTGCAGCGTGGCGAGACTACCACATTACCATATTTGTCCCATAACACTTTAGCAATGCCACAGGCACAACATTTCTATATTAAAAATCATTTTTGATTGGGGCACGGTGGCCGACTGGTTAGAGCGTCAGCCTCACAGTTCTGAGGACCCGGGTTCAATCCCCGGCCCCGACTGTGTGGAGTTTGCATGTTCTCCCCGTGCCTGCGTGGGTTTTCTCCGGGCACTCCGGTTTCCTCCCACATCCCAAAAACATACATTCATTGGAGATTCTAAATTGCCCGTAGGCATGATTGTGAGTGCGAATGGTTGTTTGTTTGTATGTGCCCTGCGATTGGCTGGCAACCAGTTCAGGGTGTACCCCGCCTCCTGCCCGATGACAGCTGGGATAGGCTCCAGCACGCCCGTGACCCTAGTGAGGAGAAGCGGCTCAGAAAAGGGATGGATGGATTTTTGATTGGTGCTTCAGTAATATTTTTTTAAAAACACAAAAAAACAATGGTGAATTTAGTTAGTTTGTTCGTGTTTAGCCACAAACTATATCAATTTCTATAGAAATTATCCTTATTAAGGTCATCTGACTTTGGCCAAGACCCTAGGGTGATCATCAGCCAACTGCAGGGCACACAAACAAGCAATTATCACAATTACAGACAACGGAGTCTACAATGAACCCAAGATCAATGTTTTTAGAATTTGGGAGGAAGCTGGATTTAAAAAAAATTAAAATAAAATAAGACCCACTCAAACACAGGGAGAAGATGTAAACGCCACATAGGCCGAAATAAATATAGTGTATTTCACTATGCACAGATGTGTACATTGCCTCTACCAACATTATTGCTCACTGAAACATCAGAATGTATGTTTCAAGACTTGATGTTTTATACTCTTTGTCATTTTTTGGTCAGGAAGCGCTTGTTTCTAATGTCAATTCCTGCTTTGGTTTAAAAGTAGAATACGCTTTCTGCGCGTGGAAGCTTATGAGCAAAATGAGAAAATAATTCCTTGCTTTTACTTTAATCCATGTTATCAGATCATTAGCTGTAGCTGGCCAATTTAATACACTGGAGATGATTTGATTTTCCAGTCACCTCATTAGCCACACTGTTATGATTTTTTTTGTTGCTCTATTTTTCCCTGCCTATACTCCTGCTCTGCCATCCAGTATGTAGACAAAACGCCTCATTCAAACATGGAAATGAGTACACAATACAGCATATACAGTATGTTAGATATGTATCTAAGGCAGTTTAATGTTTCACACACACAGTAGAGGTGGTTTGTTGCACATTGATTTTGGTCCTTTTTTTATTATTGTACCCCCAAAATGATAAATTCACACTCTACACAAACAAAGCTGCACTTCTTGAGCTGGGGGATGCGGTTGGTTCCTTACTGAAAGGCAACTAGACAGTAGTCAGGAAGCAGAAGAGCATCTTTCCAACAAACTAGTTGCCATTTTCACATTTCGTCCGCAGCAGGACTCGAACCTGCGGTTCTGAAGCCCAACTGCTGAGCTACTGCTGCTTTTGTTCTATGTTAGTATTGAGCTTTGACTTTAACTGCTAGTTTAGTTTCCAAGCATAAACCAATAAATCCCTGTGATCATGCTTTTTAGCTTGACAACCTTTCATCTGCTGTGCTCCTGTTTTGTTTTGTTTTAACCACGTAGAACTTGAGATATCAACATATATAAATTGGAAGTGTGCCAGAAAGGTTCCAGCCTCGGTGTCACTTCGCATACAGTAACAATAATAGTAACAGCAAAAAGCTGACACGGGAGACAAGGTTTTAACTAACCTAAAGTAACCTACCAAGATTTGATACACAGAGTAAAGGAGAGTACTTTTGGTAACCTAGCAACAATATGGCCCAATTAGTCCTCTGCGAATAAGGATGTGGGGGCTGGCAGCGCCGTTGGGCTCAAACTATGTGCCAAACAGATTCGCTGTATTCTACACTCACTCAGTCCTGTGATGTCCAAAAAAGAAGAAAGGAATTGCTGTGTGTGAGTGGGAGGGAGGTAGAGTGTTGCTTTTGTACCTGTCAGTCACACTTTATTGAGATCTGTGTTCACTTAAATTAACACAGGCACGGAACATAAGTGGATTCAGAGAAATAACTGTTGCCAGCACATTGCGGTAGTGGCTCTTTCTCATCTGATTTCTTTTAATGTCTCCTGCAGGTCAACTTGGCTATCATGCAGAAGCAGCTTTCCGAGATGGCGATCGGACACCCGCGCCAGTCCAGCTCCACTTCACATCATAACGGCTTCTCCGGGGGAGTGGGGGCGCTCGGCATCATGAACAACCGGCTGGCAGAGACAAGTGTGGACAGATAGGGAGAAATAAAGTGGATCCAGTGGATGCAAGACAGTGTGAGGATGAGCGTCGAAAGGAATAATCAGCAAAGACCTATGCTTCCTTGGAGATTCGAATACTGCGTATTTCCCATTAACATGTGTACACTCAAACAATATGAATAATGCATGATAGTTTGCTGGAATCTCACATATGGGCCAGGTTCAGTATGGTGGGATGTTCATCATGTGGAATTCAGTTTCCATGGTGATGGAGAAGTCCACTTTGTTGCCCGTGTACCTGAGCTTTTAAGGTTTATTTGCCATAGCTGACTGCACAGCTGACTTCCACTGCGCTAAAGTGCTTTACAGAACAGTATATTCACTGTACAGTATCTCATGTCCATGAAAACTGGCTTCAATAAAGCGGCTTTTTTCTTTGCTGGTTTCTGTCTTTTATTTATACAAATCAGGGTCTCGCGCAGAATAGAAAAGACAAGTTCCCAAATATATTCATGATGGGGGTCGTGCTACATTATCAGTGTCATGATAACAATGACAATAACTAGTCAGATGTAGCTTCCTCAAGCACATTTGCTCTCCCTGTTATTCAGTGCTTTGGCTCTCATGATGTTATTTTGGCCCGAATGTATGTATGTGTGTACTTTGCTGATTTGTGGATTCAGAGCAGGCAAGAAAAACAACAACAACAACAAGAAAACACATTTTGAAATACTGTCCAATTTTATAAATTCTTTCTTGAGTTTTTGATAACACCTGATAGCAGCCAAGAGTGTCAATAACTGTGGCCAAAAAAAAACATACACCCACTCGATAATCTTTGCTCCAAACGTACAGGTGAGGGAGCGGTATTCAAAATAACAGTGACCAGCTATTAAAAACATGTATTTTTATTTTAAATCATGTTGCATGCGCAGACAAACTTGGTTTGAAACTGAACCTTCCCTTTTAGAAGCAGGTCCTGCTTTCCACTTGTAGTTAGGAGTCACCTGAGCTCACTGTTGCCTTGACATACGAGTTTCATTTTGTTCTGTTACCACTTTCATAACTCAAAACACTCGCATCAAATCCCCCATTGAAACGAACGGAAATGCCATGAATCTGTTCCGGCAACCCCTAAAAACTCCCAAAAATGTTTGTAATGTGTTTTTAAAATGGAAAATAGCACTCTAGAATTTTGTACTTTACAGAAACATAATTAAATAATTACATATAATGTAAAGAATTAAACATGATTTAATGCTTCAATTCAATTCATTGTGCTGATCTACAGCCATTGTGGAAAGGATTATACAACCACTACTAGTGATGCTATTCGTAAGCCACTCTATGGCATTTTCCATTATGTGTTAGCATTAAGCTAGCGAGGTTAATTCCTAAGGAAAAGTCGTTCAGTGGTTTTAAATACCGTGATTTTGCTGCCACTATACAGTGCTCGTATCTCATGTTTACGCTCGCGAGTCAAACCACAAAATCAGCCAAACGACGGCTCGTATCTCGAAAAACTCTTACGTCTAGTCACTCGTACCGCAAGGCACCGACTGTATTTAAAAAGACGACGAAAGCAGATAATGTCGAACAGCGCAACTGTTTACAAGGTGACCGTGATGAATAACTGGCAAGAACTGATTGCATTACCTTAATGGGCTCTTGCACAAAACGTATCGTATCCTTTGCGGATAATACGCTTTACGCTTCTCCACTTTTGCGCACTATGACAGCCGTGTAGTCTCGAATAAACAGGCAAGTATGAGTCTTAAAAAAGATCAAACTTGTTTTCCCCCCCAAAGCAACACATACAATACCGTGAACATGTTTGTGTTCCAATGTTTATATCATCATGTGTTTTAAGTTACCATGAATTTCCCAGCGATGTTAAACTCACTCATAAGTACAGTAAATACTGTATATTGCTCTGTCCCAGAACCTGATTTCCTGGACATCGCAATGCATGAAACCGTTACATTTAAAGGAGAAATAGATTCGTTAAAGACAGAGAGCGAGGAACTAAAAATTAACTCTACATTTGGATTACAAAGATGTCAAATATATGTATCTTTTTGTAGGAAAATCAGGGTTTGCCTGATGAAAATGTCATTCCTCCCCGCAATTGAATTGTCAGGAGAAAAAGAAATTGCTGCCGACCACTGCCCTCGATCATTAATCGATTGATGATTTTGGGTGCAGCAAAATCAAGCACTGCACACAACAAAACTGAACAAAATGAACATCAGTGTGGACTATATCCATGCTATCAATAGAATGTTGTGACATTTCTCTGAACAACGGTGGTCCCTCCCCGTTGTGATGAAATCGTGAGCAACTCTTCCGGACACTCAGCGGTGTCATCTGTCTTTAAATTTACATCAGTGAAGCTATTTCTCAGAACATTCACAACAGGTTCAGATTACAGTCAAGTTATCAGAAATCAGTTGCAGTGTTGTTGTTGCACTGTTGATGTTGGTACAGGCACTACACACAACACTGAACAGTAACGTGAGCCAAACCTTCGAACACCCTATATTTCCAGACAGTCTGAGTTAACAGTTTACTTTATATTAGTTTGTTCTTCTTTGCCACACTTAGGGCTCATTATTCACATGATTCAGATGAGAATCAATCCCTAGTTTTTCTTCCAGTTTAATCAGAGGACTGATTAGGCAGGCAGCGGCATGCACATCTTGTTCCTCTTGTCCGTGTTTTTTTTTGCCTGTTGGAATGATTTTACTAGTGTTGTAACGCCGTCTTGCTAATAAAAGAGGTTTCAATCTCAATGATGCTCATCTGCTTCAGAAAAACAATTGGATTTGATTCTGATTGAAAAGCGGTTTAAATAAACTCGGACACGCTACTGTTTTCATTCCACATAGTACAACATATACTTCCAAACGGCACCATGATGGTGATGACAAATTCAAGAAACCTGATTGAACGCTATATTACACATTTCACAGTTGATCTTCCTCCAGAAGACAATTCAATATATCTGAAAAATATCATGTTTGAGGAGTGCAAAAATTGTATACTTGACTTTGGACAGTAGGTGCTGGTAGCATTAGTTTGCATAACTGGCTCCATAATTGCACAGACGTGTGATTCGCTGAATAAACAGTCGGAGCGCTGTATATTTAGCTCATTAACTGTAATGACATAATTAGGGTGGCTGCAGTGGACTGTTAGTGTTGGGGACATACTTATTGAATTATCATCCGTGTGAAAGATATGAAAGAGAGCCTGTGGGGGTGGGTAGCGTGTGGGAGAATAGCAAGAAAACTATGTATCCATCCATCCATCCATCCATCCACTTTCTGTACCGCTTCGCCTCAATTTACTTTTTTTTTTTTTGTTGACAAAGTCTCATTTCACTGTGTACAGACACCGATTCTGAAACACTGAACATTTGTCAAGGAAAAGACAGACTGTGGCTTTCACGAATGAACAGAGCTGAACACTTTATTGAAGGTAAGCTTTAACGTTTGTTGTAGGTAAGCTTTCACGTTTAGAAAAGTTAGAAAACACGTTACATGCTGTACATACAATATACATCCATCCATTTTCTGTACCGATCACGATATCCTTTTTTAATGTTTATATTTGTTTCAGCACTCTTGAGTAACACAGTTTTACAAAATATATGTCTCACGTTGACTGTCGCTGTGGTATTATATTCAACGTAAATACACGATGGAAATGTAGGCTTCTTTGACTATCGGCCGGAATGGCAGCTGACTTTCTCCATAACTCGTGGCTAGCCTTGAGGCTAATGTTAGGCAAAGTCATTGATTGCTGTTTTAGCTAATGTAAGCCAAGTTGTGCGCTGCTGCGGGTCATTAAGTGCAACTGTCTCGGTTTAATTTTTGCTATTTCCATTGGGCGGTAGTTGTTTCATTGTGTTGTCTTTGCCACTGCATCCAATGTTTCTTAATACTGTCAACTTGTTTAGCCCTCATTTTAGCACAGATTAGGAAATGTATAAAATAGCCGATATTATGGTTGTACAGGGAAAAAAATGACCAAATGAAAATGAACACAAGTTGTGTCTCCTACTATTTTTGTTTCAAACCAAGTTTATCCTCCCAATCTCGACCTCCAACATGGCTGCCAAATACAAATCACGTGATCAAATTTAATTGAACATTTTCACATTTCAATTGTCCGAAAATTAATATTTACGAACTATGTGAGTGACTGGTTTGCAAATCCACCTCGCGGTTCTTGAGGTCCTGGGTTAAAATCCGGCCTTCCTGTGTTGCATTTTGCATGTTCTCCCCATACCTGTGTGGGTTTTCTCCAGGTTCTCTGGTTTCCTTCCCCATTCCTAAAACTTGCATGTGTTCAGGGTGTACCTCGCCTTTTGTCCAAAGGCGCCTTGGAGAAGGCAACAACATACCCGCGACTCTAGTGAGGATAGGCTGTTCAAGAGAATGGATGGATTTATAATTAAAAATGTATCTTTGTTCATCTATCTAAACCAGAGATGTATAGTGGCAGGCAGAACAATTAAATTATCTTCCCTGGCAGAAGGTACAATAAACCTGTGTATCCACCTGCTGCCATTCATTCAGCAGAATAGGACATTGCCTCCTTTGAGTATATCAGCTTTGTGTTCAATAAATAAAAACAGACTTGAATACAGTTCAAACCAGTGCACGTCTGTAGGTCTTTTTTTTTTTTTTAATGAAGGCTTGCAACTACATGCTGGAGTGAGATCCACTTCCCAAACACAGGGTGGCGGTAGAGTGCCGATGGGTGATGTGACGGGCGACTGAAAACAACGCGATGATGCCAGCGTCGTGACGTCACTCCCAAGCGACGAGAAACGATGGTAAGTGAGCAAGCAATTTTCTCTCTCTCGGAATTTTCCCCCATACATGGACATTTTATAACTTTCCGTCGTACAACCACCACACCTCATACATTAAGGTATTAAAGTATTGTTTTCACTTAATGGCTTGGTTTCGTTATATCCAAAACGAGTACCACATTCAGCCTTTCTTTAGCCGATGGCTAGCTTTTCCTTTGCTGTTATCTTCTTGTCATTGATGTCGTTTCTCAAATGTTATTTAAAGACACCCCGTAAAGTCGAGACATTTGATTATATGCGCGAGCGGAGTTCCCTATGGGAGTGTTTTCTTCTGCATTACCCGTGGTTTTTATGTTTTACTAACACAGCTGATATGTGGGCCAGGCGAGCTAAACGTACCGGGCGCTTTGCTCTGTCATTTGGAAGATGTAATTACCGGTACATTATTTACATGCATGACTGTCTTGACACTTATGCTAAACAACGTGCGACTATTCAAGGGTCAAAGCCAGAGTGGCGGCCACGGTCCAGGGGGAGGCAAGAAGGACGACAAGGTAAGATTGGCATAGCAAATTTAAGCTATTGCTAACCTGTTTTGTTATGTTCGTTTTTTTTGTTTTGTTTGTTTTTTAACTCAACAATGCTTGATCTACTGACACGTTAAAAACATGATATAAAACATATTTCTTTTTATATTTCTTCTCACATTGTAGCTACCAGTTAGTTTGATTTAGAATATTGATTCCGGTTTATTTTTTGCTATGTTACATACCGTTGGTCCTTGGTTTACAAGAGAGTTCATAAAAATTAAATTTGTCTTCTTGTGCCGTATAACAATGTATTTTTACACTGCTGTGCTACTTAATTGCGATAGCACAATTTATTTGTTCCCATTCAACTTGAGAATTGTTTTAACGTTAACTGTAAAAGCCTTGGTTGAGATGCTCAGTAACAATTGGTAAGAATGTTCCACTTTTTTTCAGGATAAGAAAAAGAAGTATGAGCCCCCAATTCCCACCAGAGTTGGGAAGAAAAAGAAGAAGACAAAAGGACCAGATGCTGCCAGTAAACTCCCGTTGGGTAAGTACATTTTAAAAAGCACACAATTAAGAATTTGTGAATCTCAAGCCTGTAAAATATTCGTATTTATCCAGGTCATTCGTTCTCAGGGCATTGAATTGTCCAGTTGCAATCGATTCAATGCCCTGAGAATTGGTTAACACAAATGTTTTTGTTTTTGGTTTGTTTTTGTTTTTTTAAATGACGATGATGGTATTAGACCTGTGGTTGAGGTCTTGAGTATTTTTTGGTTGGGGGGGGTAAGTTTAGGATTGCTAGACTTTTATGTCCATGGGAAAAAAATATGGTGTTTTTATGAAATTGATGTTAATTGATGTTTTCAGTCACCCCTCATACTCAGTGCCGCCTGAAGCTGCTGAAGCAGGAGCGGATTAAGGACTACCTCCTAATGGAGGAGGAGTTCATCAGAAACCAGGAACAGATGAAACCACTGGAAGAAAAACAGGAGGTCAGTCCTAATATGACTAAATTAAATGTATAGGTATTCTATTTTATGTGCAGTGTGGTGGCCTAAAGCTTGGCTTCCATGGGTTTTCTCCGGATACTCGGGGTTCTTTCAACATTCCAAAGACATGCATGTTACGTTAAGTGAAGACTCCAAATTGTCCATTGGTGTGAATGGTTTTTAGTCTATACAGGGTGGGGCAAAATTAAGCTTACTTTTGGACCACCCTGTAATGAACTGCCGGCCAGTCCAGGCTGTATGCTGCCTCTCGCCAGTCATCCCTGATAGACTCCCAAGGTGTGACCCTAATGAGAAAAATCATGTTTGAACAACGATTCCTGTACAAAATGCGCATACAGGTATCACATGGTATTGTTTGTCATTTTACCAACAAACCCCAGAATGGAGGAGGGGGGGGGGGGGACATCAAGTTCTCCCTGAATTTTGAAACATGAAAATTTGAATGGGTTGACAAGCCGTTTAGCAGAAGTTAATATGAGAGGGTATCTTGTGCTCTGCTTCTAATATAAAATATAGTATTTGCGTCATAGGAGGAGAGGTCCAAGGTGGATGACCTGCGAGGGACCCCCATGTCTGTGGGCACTCTGGAAGAGATCATTGATGACAATCATGCCATTGTGTCCACCTCAGTTGGCTCAGAGCATTACGTCAGCATCTTGTCCTTCGTAGATAAAGATTTGCTGGAGCCAGGCTGCTCAGTCCTGCTCAACCATAAGGTAATGTTCAGTGATGCTCCCGCAGTCCTCATTCATTATCGTCATACATTTAAAAAAAGATTGGTATTCATCTCGTCGTTGATCCTTCAGGTTCATGCTGTGATTGGGGTGCTGATGGATGACACTGATCCTTTGGTGACTGTGATGAAAGTGGAGAAAGCCCCTCAAGAGACCTATGCTGACATCGGGGGACTGGACAATCAGATCCAGGAGATCAAGGTATAAATGTCTGTCAGAGAGGGCGGCGGTTATACGTAAAAAAATATATAAGCACAGTATAGTATTTGTACAGTTCGCAAACAAATCAGTTTTGAGAAGATATGTCTGTTCAAAAACTGCCCCGGTTCACAAAGTCACAGCATCCGCGTAGGGCACTCACCTATGCTTTCTCTCAAACAGTGTAAAGCAAGTTGTTCGCGCCTTGCGACACGTATTTCACATAGAGGTAGTTTATCTTTTTTGCTGTTGTTCTAAATTAGCCCGTCAGTGTTACTCCCCAAAGAAGTAAAAATTAGAGTGCTAATAGGAACCCAAATGCTATTTGTGTGTGTGTGTGGGGGGGGGAATAAAAGCTAAAGATGAGAATGGTGGTCATGTTTCTTATTTCGCTATGCACTTTGATTTGGCGAAATCTACCATCTTTTGGGGTTGGGTGCCTCGGTGGGAAGTTCCCGCTCGACGCCTGGGCAGCTCTGTGCTATTAAGAACCAAGAGGCATTAAAAGATTAATTTATTTCTATAGTTCTTTTAAACTGAACTCATACAAACAAGCTAAACATAATGGACCGGCTTAAGTCTATTTCCATTCATTTTAATGGGAAAATTTTATTTGGTTCGCAAACAGATCTCAGTACGATTGCAGTGTGTTTTGCACCACTGCATTAAACAACCACAATAATAAATAGTGTTAAATCAGTATACGTATATATATTGCGATGGCTTCAGAAATGAAATGCTGATAGCTAAGTGTTTGAATGTGTACGGATATGATGGTTACATTTACTCCATGGCTGATGTTTTTTTTTTTGTTTTGTTTAGTTTTATGGAGGCTGAATGTGTGGTTGGTTGTGTTGTGATCTTTCAGGAGTCAGTGGAGCTGCCGCTCACACATCCAGAGTATTATGAAGAAATGGGCATCAAGCCCCCCAAAGGTGTCATCCTCTATGGACCACCTGGCACGGGTGAGGATAATGTAGTATACACCAGCGATTCTTCCCAACCAGGGTGTCTCAGGAAATGATCCAAAGATAAGGTGTTCTATTAGACATGGCTTTGGCGCCTTCTTGTGGCATCTTGCTGCCAAGGCACTATGGTGAAGTGGCACATTTTGACCGAGACAAGGTTTGTATGTCAGGGAGGGGCTAAGTTAAGCTTAATGTTATCATTAGCAGTTCCGAGAGTCTTCACAGTGTGTACATGCGAAGAGTTGCATGTCAAAAATCAAATAATCTGCAAGCCATCTCAAATCATGGTGTGTTATTTTTATGGTTTAAACTATTTATGTAGACAATATTCGATCTTTTGGGGGGGAGGCTGATAATTGGTCTATTTTGTATAATGGCATTTTTAGTCTCTAGTCCCTTAACAGGTTACACTATAAATACACCATAGTTAATCCCAAAAGGCTTTGCTGAAACTTAATTTTCACACAATCTCACAAATGCACGTTACACTTTTCATGCACTGCCATTGACGGCTGTTGAATTCAAATAGTCATGTTAACATTGAGGACTGGCAGTGAATGAGTTAAAACTGAAGCGATCTGCTGAATTTAGTGAGGAGCGGACCATCTTTCATTTGAACAGTACTGTACAGTGAGCCCTTACTATTAGCGAAGGTTAGGGACCAAGACCCACTGCAAATAGCAACAAAAATTGAACAATTGACAGGCCCAGTAAAAATTATTATAATTGCCTTTTTTAAAAGCTTAAACCCCAAATATACCACAAACTATTCTCCTAAAGCACTTAAGATACTTTTTTTTTCTTGTTAAAGTGTGGATGTCTGGTGTGATGTATTCTGGTCATCCGTGACCATTTATCGCTAGTTTAAAAAATATTTCTAATCTTTGCTCACCAGGTAAGACACTGCTGGCCAAGGCTGTAGCCAATCAGACATCTGCCACCTTCCTGCGTGTGGTGGGCTCCGAGCTCATCCAGAAGTACTTGGGAGACGGGCCCAAGCTGGTACGAGAGCTATTCAGGGTGGCGGAAGAACACGCGCCTTCCATCGTCTTCATCGATGAGATCGACGCCATCGGGACCAAAAGGTGCAAAGATGTTCCTTTTGCAACCACCACTCGGGACACAATGGCGGTGATATGATGATGCGTGCGTGTGTGTGTGTGTGTGTGTGTGTCTCTCACGCAGGTATGACTCTAATTCTGGTGGTGAGAGGGAGATCCAGAGGACCATGCTGGAGCTACTCAACCAGCTGGACGGCTTCGACTCGAGGGGTGACGTCAAAGTTATCATGGCCACCAATCGGATAGAAACTCTGGATCCAGCCCTCATCAGACCTGGTCAGTATGACTCTGACGTAAATAAAGGGCACTTGAGAAGAGACATAATGTGCATGTTTCGCAATTTAAATCTGTGACATTTCTCATAATGTGTCCCCTTTAAGTGAGCACTATTCCCACTGGTTTATTCAATATAGAAAACGTTTATCAGCGCTCCTTGTCTTATTTTTATGTCTTCCTCAGGGAGAATCGACCGAAAAATTGAGTTTCCTCTGCCAGACGAGAAGACCAAAAGAAGGATCTTCCAGATTCATACGAGCCGCATGACAGTAGCTGACGATGTCACCCTCGACGACCTCATTCTGGCGAAAGACGATCTATCGGGGGCAGACATTAAGGTAGGATAAATGAAGACAGCAGTCAGAGAACAATTTTCAGTTGTGAGTGACACTTTTAGAGGCATTTATTTTACCAATATGTTTATTGTGCTTCTAGCTTGTAACAGATCTTAGTGTGATGCGATGCCCTTCTGCAAAGCACAATTTCAAACTTTGGTAAATGAGTACCTATCACATTGTCAATTAAAACTAAGCATTATAATCTTTGTCAAGACAGAATTTGAGGCTCCCCCGATACAACTGAATAATATACTCGATGTACTTGCCTGCTGTGTATTAATAACTGCTGTGATCTGTGCTACGTTTTGGTTTTCTATGTTTTTGTCTTCATCTACTCTCCTTGTGTGTTGCAGGCCATCTGCACAGAGGCAGGCCTTATGGCGCTGCGGGAACGCCGCATGAAGGTCACCAATGAGGACTTCAAGAAGTCCAAGGAAAACGTCTTGTACAAGAAGCAGGAAGGCACACCGGAGGGGCTTTACCTCTAACCTCCAAACCTTTCCGTTTCTTCCCACCCCGCCTTTATACATCGTCGCCGTGTGAAAGAGAGGGGGCATCAACTGAGTTGTTCATCTCCCCAGAGAGAGTTTTGTTATATTTTGTGCATGTCATGTCTTACTTATCTCTGCTCTTTTTAGGTTACATGATTAAGATATTACTAAAAAAAATAAACTGAATATCTTTAAACCCATGTGGCTTTATTATATCTCCTATTTAAAACCTCTTTTGCCTTATGCGTTAGATTGCCGTGCAAGACAATCTGCAGAGGATTTCTCAAGAGAATAAATAGCAATGTTCTACACTTCACTAATGATTCCGGCACAGAGGCAAATAACTAAGTCCTGTCCTGACAGAGAGTTCTGTAAAAAAAGATATTTATTTTTTTTAGCAAATATCCAATAAAACAAGTGCAAGTCTGATTTGAATCTGCTGTTGTATTTTAATCAGCAGTTAAATGATTACAGGGCGGATAAGTAAATCCAGCTAAGCTGACATCTGTCACACAGCATAACAGCAGCAATTGACTTAATTCCTCTTGATGTGTAGCCACACGCATCACTGTACTCAGCAGAAAGAGCTGCTGGGTCCCATGCAGCAAGCATCCGAGAAGCACCCCCCTCCTGCAAAACACTTTCCATATTAAATCCGGCGTTTCAACTGCACCTCACACGTCGCAGCACATTTAGCAAATGGAAGAGGAAAAGAACCCATTGAACACAGTTCAGATGGATGTGTGCTCTAATGAAGCAGCTGCCCTGACAACTCCAGGAAACAGTTGGATTCTAACACAGCGCCTTGTTTTTCAGTATGAAAACACAGAATGGGGTTGCAAATAAGACAAGGCTCACTGTGGTGTTGGAATCATTTGACATGTCACATCCGCATTCTTTTTCACCCATGATGTGTGCAGATTGTGCTCCGCTTATTAGTTTTGAGGGCAATTTAAAATAATTTTACTCACTGGCCCGATATGAGATCCCGTACAAGAGCTGTAATGTTGTTATTATATTATACGGTATATCGTTTTCCATACTTTGTAAAAGGGCAGATCTTTCTTCGTTTTTTTTTTATTTGGATATCAGGCAAGTGTGCAAGTGTACCTAATGTTGTCTGGTGAGTGCACTCAATCCCTTGCAAATAAACTGCACTGTTGATTAGTGCACATGCAAATATACAATAGGAAGTTTTAGTTTGCCCATTTGTTACAAAAAAAAAACCAAAACAACAAAATGGTATTGCGTGTAGCTGACAGTGTATTGCACACAGCTTTATTCTCACACATACCCAGAATGCACACTTTTTAGTCTGTAGTTGTTGCTGCGTGTCCACTCTCACTTTACCGGCCCGAGGCACGATGTACATTGGACATATTCTTTCATTTAATTTCGTTCGTGGAAAAGCACTGCTTATTTGAGTTAGACGGTTGTTTTAGGCACGTTATTGATCACTTCCTCGACTCAGTCCTCACAAGTAGTTGTGTCGACAGTCTATCGTTAAGTTTGCGTCTGTGAAACCAACACCCATACAACTCTACCTCTGGAGTGGCTGTTTTTGAGTTTTGATTTTCTGTCGCTTCATCTTGTCAATTGTCAACGGTAAATACGAATGACACGAATAAGAAGATCAATGTCGCACTCTCTTTTCTGATGCGAAGCCTTGACGTTACGTCAAACACGTCATCATCTTTAAACTCTTTGATGACTTTATCTCATCGCTGCTATAAAAGTTCTGCGCTTCACTCTGAATTCATACCAAGACCAAGAAAGACTTTGAGTGTGTTGCCTTCGGTGCAGTGCGACCTCCTTCCTTCCTTCCTTCCTTTCTTCCTTCTGAGCAGAAACCTGAGCAGGTAATCCTGACCTTATTTATTCAACTAGATTTGATTGTGCTGTGTTTATGTATGTGTATCATGCTTCCACACGAGATGTGTACACGTGTAATGGGGGGGAATGTCAAGTGTATGTTTTTATTTGACAGTGTAAACGTTGCTGATTGTTAACTTTTATTAGATATTGATGTTAGTGTGTTTGTGTCTGATTGTTAACTTTTATTAGATATTGATGTTTGTGTGTTTGTGTTAGTATTTGCCGTGGGAACATTGGTGATTGTTAACTTTTAAACTTGTAACAATGCAAAAACAAGTTATGAATGTCAGTGTTTGTGTTTGTACAAGGTGACGATGCGGTGCCTCCTTTGGCCGTTTGCCCTCCTGGGAGTGCTTTGCAGCAGTGGTCCGGCGAGCGCGCTAGAGATCAGCATGAACAGCAGCCACTACTACGCCGCCAGGGGGTCAGATGTCAAGCTGGCCTGCCCGTACACTCACACCGTGACCACCACGCAGTACACGGAGATCATGTGGAGTATTGTGTCCGGAACAGAAGAGAGGGACATCATTTGGTTCACCGACGGCCACTTGTATACTGATCTGGACAAAGCACTGGAGGGCAGGGTCCACTTCACATTGTCCGATCCCCACAACGGAGACGCTTCCATCATCATCAGAGACCTTCGTCTCTCAGACTCCGGGAAGTACCGGTGCTTCGTGAAGAAGTTACCGGAACTGGACCTTAAAAGCGTGGAGCTGACGGTCATGGAGGCGCCCGGTCAGCCTCAGTGCAGTGTGGACGGGGAACTTACGGGAGGCTACGGGGTGACGCTGAAATGCAAATCCTCGCACGGCAGCCACCCTCTGAGGTACACCTGGGCCAAGACCAGCGGAAACCAGGTCTTGCCTGCTAATGCCGTCGTTGACACCGTGGGAGGCACCTTGCGTGTGGACAACACCGGCGAGCGGGACTGCGGGAACTATCGCTGCACGGCGGACAGCATGGTGGACACCAAACACTGCGAGCTTGTCCTCAAGTGTCCGCCGCTGTCCCAACCACACACTGACGTCGACAGTCCGCTGTTGCTTTCGACCACCGCAGTCGCCTCCATTGCTATCGTCGTCACCATCAGCGTGGTCAGCCTTGTCGCCATCGCCGCTGCCTTCTACTGGCGCCGAAAAAAGAAGACATTACTGGAACCCAGCAACACAATAGCTATATAATAGATGCTCTTCCCTTTTGTTCCAAGCATAAAGATATCTGTTGTATTTTGGACTTTTTAGTCTTTTATTGGGCGGCACGTTGGACGACTGGTTAGAGCGTCAGCCTCACAGTTCTGAGGACCCGGGTTCAATCCCCAGCCCCGCCTGTGTGGAGTTTGTATGTTCTCCCCGTGCCTGCGTGGGTTTCCTCCCACATCCCAAAAACAGGCATTAATTGGAGAGACTATATTGCCCGTAGGTGTGACTGAGAGTGCGAATGGTTGGTTGGTTGTATGTGCCCTGCGATTGGCTGGCAACCAGTTCAGGGTGTACCCTGCCCGATGATAGCTGGGATAGGCTCCAGCACGCCCGCAACCCTAGTGAGGAGAAGCGGCTCAGAAAATGGATGGGATGGATAGTCTTTATTGTAAATGTTTTAATAAAGGCTAGAAAATTGAAAGGCTGTGTTGTTCTTGTTTTATGAAAGATGCATTGTTCAGAACTTTATAAGAACTTATCTTAAATGTTGTTTCATGTTGTCTTGAGTTTTTGACTACATCATTTTAATTTGCATGTTACTTTTCACAAGTGCAGAATCTTTTAAACTATTTTATTTCCACTTTTTTTGTCTTTATGCACTTGTATATCTTTAAATAAAGCAGAGAAATCCTTTTATGAAGGATGAATTGTTTCGAATTTGAAGGATAAGAATTTGTAACTTGGTATAAAGAACAACTCGTGACTGCTATACTTAGGCTTCTATTCAAGGAGCAAGGAATGGGTAAAAAAGATGAAAAGGGTAAACAAATATTTATTTAAAAAATTAACAAAAAGCAAAATCACAATTCAGATGCAACTCCCCAATACAAAAAAATAATAATTATAAATTTGTCGCTCTCCCAATATCAATGTTGGACCGTTTGATCAGTGTATGTGCGTGTGCTACCGATGTAGAATGTATTGATCTGGAAGATGGAGAATTTGGATGCTTTCTGACCCTGCCTTGCATCAAGACCCCGGTCGGGATCGACACTTTCCAGAATGCAAATTCAGCGATAGAAAAAAAGCAAAAAAATAACAATATCCAAACACCAATCATATTCTTATATATTAACAGTATTATAAGTTATCTCATATGTATCCAATCTTCTTCCAAAGTTTCTCGTTCAGATGACATTCATTTATATCCATCGCGACATGAACTTCAACACATTACTTACAGAATGAAATTCAGGAAAAATACATATTTGTACAAATCGTGAGAATCAGCCCACATACAACATTTTTAACTTACCATTTATCATATGGAAATAGCATTTATAAACTGCAAAACTGAGTGAATTCTATAATTACAGTATCTCCGTACATTTACAGTTTACGCGAATGTTTTCTTTTGGATGAAAAAAAAAAAGGAAAAAGGTTTTATATTGTGTAAAAACAGCCGTACTGAACGCAAAATGTCCATGGCACGTCTGCTAACAACGTAGCATGCTAACGAGTAGACTGACAAGCCCTCAATCATATGAAACAACACAAAGCAAATCCTCCGGTCGCAGTGCTCTGGAACTCTTTTGCAACAACTACAGACATGTACAGACTCATAATCATAAAAACAAAGCAGTATTCCTTCCTTAAAATATCAACTTACGAGCGTCTCGTTAGCATCGGAAATACCTGGCGCGTGTAGATCCCAGCATGCAACACTCGCATCGTCGCATCGCTATGCATTAAGTGTTCGCTCGTGGCTTATTCGAAGCCACGTAAGCCATCTCACAACATAGTTATCATAAAATCAGACACGAAGGTTAAAATGATTCATAATGGGGGTCAAACAACAAATAGCCTAATGCAGTAGTTAGTCATCACAAATCTTAAAGTTACAAATTGATTTCTTATCTTCATGTTCATATGACCACCACGCATACTACTTTGAATTGAAGCCACAACTCCATTGTCACAATACGTTTGTATTATTATACAGTGGTACAATTTCTTGCGAGGGCCCCAATTTACAAACTATTCAGAGTTAGGAGACATCGCTCGCTAGATTGTTTTGTTTTGCGAGCACGAACTCGACATACGAGTGAGCTTCAGGCATTCCACCACTAGATGGGGGGCAGCAAATTTCACAACAAAAAGTGGAAGTACCCCCCGCCCCACAAACACACACATGCAGGTATTTTTGCCAATTTTCTTTTGTCTAACTTTGGGTGCTAGCAAAATGAGTGCAAGGAATAAATGTAGGCCTCTTAGGTCTATTATTCAAGCCCTGAATGTTCCGTGGGGAGTTTGTGAGAGAAACCGTTCTTCAAAAAAGGGGCTCCGTGTGCTTGCTTCGAGCTTTTTATTGCAACTCTCAGTTAAAAAAGGCAAGAGAACTTTTTGCAAATAACAGTGGCTGAAGAGACAGTCTGACCAGAAAGTAACAGGTATGCCGAGGAGCGCTGAGCATTGGGGCAGCGGGTAGCAAAAACTGAGGACAAAAAAAGCAAAAACAAACAAACAAACACAAATTAATACACGGCATTGTAGTGCTCAGTTTAAAAAAAAAAAAACATCTCAAGCAACCTAAGATGCGCATCTTCAAATTTGACTTGAAACAGGTGATGCGGTATGGATCCAATTTTGAAACATGGAGAACAACCAAACACACAACATAGACTCCAAATAGTCACCGCCACCTGCCTCTAAACGATACTAAGTATCTAGACTAGCCTGGTTTACATGGAGCCTTCTATTGCGATTATAATTGGTTTAGAAGCCCAAACCGATAAAAATTAAAATACTCCATATGACGCTTCAATTGGAATAACAGGCAAAATCTGAATGGAATTTCATTCGGTTTCACAGAGGTGGAATATTTCTTTTGCCAAATTGATCAGAATTAAATTTTTGTCATACAGTATATACCATCCATCCATCCATCCCGCTTATCCTCACTAGGGTGGCGGGGGGGTGCTGGAGCCTACCCCAGATGAGATGCGGGGTACGCCCTGAACCAGCCAATCGCAGCGCACACACAAACAGACAACCGTTTGCACTTACATTCACGCCTACGGGCAAATTAGAGTTTTTCAGTTAACCTTCCATGCACGTTTTTGGGATCTGGGAGGAAAACCGGAGTACACAGAGAAAACCCACGCAGGCACAGGGAGATCATGGAAATTCCACACACTGAGGCAGGATTTGAACCCGGGGCCTCAGAACTGTGAGGCAGATGTGCTAACCAGTCGCTCACCATGCCGCCTGCCAGACTAGAGCCAGGAAAAGCTCTGTCTGCGCATGCTTCGTCTTGACGTAGATGCACGGTGACGTCATCCTTTACAAACGGCGTAAATATGGTGGCTCCCGAAGGAGCTCATATGCGACGCGGATCTTGTTTTGAACTACGTATAGGTTGTTTTTTAATCAAGCGTTCTTTTTTTAAATAAACGTATAAAAACAATCCCAACTACTTGCGTTGAATAGACGTAGACCAGCCATGCCCAAAGTCCGGCCCGTGGGCCAAATCCGGCCCGTGTACAAATTTCCTCCGGCCCGAAGCATCATGTCATAAAATCAATAATATGTGGCCCGCCAGCAGAGTTTACCACAGTAAACAATACAGACATACAAAAAAATAAGCCATTTTATATTTCACCAGAGGGTGGCAGTAGACCTGTGGCCGCACTCTCGTTGTGTGACCCCTTTGTGAACTTTTACCCCTGTGGTATGTTTTTAGCCCATGTCTAAAATGGCAACTGAAACTAAAAAGAGGAAAGTTGACAACGAGGGCCGCAGTGTCCAGGACAAGTGGATTTCTTCACTGACATGCGAAACAACTGTGTCCGCCTAATTTGCCAAGAGGCTGTGGCTGTTTTCAAAGAATTTAATTACCAGACGAAACATGCTAACTACGACAAGCTACCGGCGAACAAACGCGCTGAAAAACTGAAGCCACTGGAAGCTGTTTTGATAGCACAGCAGCGCTTTTTCACAAGAGCCCGTGATTCAAATGAAAATTCTACAAAGGCGAGCTACAAGTCTCAGTGAATTGATTTTTTGTGATGATCAAACCACAGTTTTGTCAAATATCTGTCATCTGATTTGACTATACTATATTATACATTATAATAATAGTATAATCACTATACTAGCTGCATAGTCACTAGACTATTCTTTGTCAAAATGCACTGGGATGTGATTTGTTAAAACAAAATCAATAAATACATGTTTCTAAAAAATTTCAGTCAACTTTTGTAAAATAGTTAATTTGTATTTAATTTATTATTATTTTAACCTTTAACTATCCAGGTAATGCAATTGAAAACTGATTCTCATTTGCAATATCAACCTAGCTGCAGACAGCAAAGTGATATAGTTACATATTTACATGTTAATTTACAATGTTAATGGTTCGAGGAATGTCAAGCCGAATGGTCGGCCCCCATACATTTTCATCTGACCAAATCTGGCCCTCTTTGCAAAATGTTTGGACACCCCAGACGTAGACGATGGACCTCCATCTTGATAAATGACGTGATGTTCACGATGACGTGGGCATGTCTCACAGCTTTCCCGATTAAATGTAGTCCACATTATGTATAATACCAGACCAGAATAGATAACGTCACATGTAAACAGTTGACCAGAACGATTTCAATCAGAATGACAAAAAAGTCTCCATGTAAACCCAGCTACTGTGCGGTTGGTCTGCTAAGATGTGACCTTCATCTGTCAATCAAATATACGTTGCCGTTTGCTGTGGTCAACTACCGGCTGAATAACGTGTGCAAATTATGTTATATTTAATAAACAGTTAACGTTCCCGTGTTTGTGTTAATTGGGGACTAACACACACAACAACTCGGAGAGGCGCCGACGTTTTAAATGACATTGCTGCGGTGGAGTGAGCTATTTAGCTCCTTAACTCGCTAGCTGGTAAGCTCGCAGGCAGGCTAGCGAGCACAACAAACAGTTAACTTTCTCTGAAGTGTCTCTGTTGTGAAAATCTACGCGGCACATGGAGCAAGGCTGTTGAGTATTGGACGGAGCGAACACCGGAAAGAGTGTAGCGCCGGCGTTCCATGAGCTCACGAGCAGCGAATGACACAGCTGTCCAACTCTGTCGGCTCACCACAACAATGACCATTTATCGAGTCCGGAAAAACGATCGTGGTTTTATTTTATTTACCGAACAATAAGTCGATAAAGGAATTATCGTGACTGGGCTACTTGTATGACAAAACAAGGTTTTATTTTATTTTATTTTTTTAATGATATTGACACTTTTATACTAAATCCATGTTAGAGAGTCACTCTATGGCGGTCTAAATAGCCAAAATACAGTACCTTTATCTAAAATGTTGTCAATAAACCTAAGAAGCTTCTGGCATTTAGCAAATGCAAATCATTTTGGTACTATAATCCTAATTGACCTAAAACGGGAAATGTTTAGTCTGATTTCATGTCAGACAGTGTGTCTTTTCATATAGTGATGGGAACTTTTTTTGTTTTTCAACTGAAAAAGTTTGTGCTTGAGATGTGTGACTCATTCTGGCCACTAAGTGACGCTTCGGAGGCAATTCCCACTCTGCGTTAGACATGACTTCAAGTGTGTTGGGACGTTTGGAGCAAATATGTCAGCTGACACCACTGTTTTACTACACTAGCACACCACAGGAAATTATTGTGAAAGTTGTTTAGTCATCACACTGTATACGGACAAACAAGAAGGAACTTGCAATGCTGATACGAAAGCTGTCAATTTCACTCGGGCCTGACACACTTGTAGCAGCCAATAGTAAATCTGCACTCTGCTCATATCATTTTCTGCGCACCAATGAAAAATAGTTACGTTTTATATCCGTAGTCGTAATGTCAGGAAATTCGAAAATAAAGCGTTTGCAGACCGATGCTGAACGGTACATTACTTTACAACTTTTCTAAATTTATTTTTATTATATTCCCATCAAGCGCCACAGCCTGGTGCAATGCAGGTCCCGTGTGTCCAATCAGAGGAGCCGACACATGGAGTATAATATTGCGGGTCTGAAGCAGCCAATCAGAAGCGACTTCACAATGCCGGGTACCGCAAATTCTCCAGCCTCAACCATAGCACTTCCGATACGAGCGGGATCCTTGCGCGGAAGCAAACTAGTGCTTTTGCAAGGGAACTAGAGTTTGTCTTTCAATAATTAAAAATGCAGTACTGCTTTAGATGGTTGATTTTTTAAAAATATTATTTTTAACACAAACCAATAATCTGCTATAATTTAAACGCACTGTGTATCTTTTATGAGTTGTAGGTTTTGTTTTGCATCAAGTATGAGTATTTTTTAACATTAATTCTTGACAATACATTTTGATTGAAATGCTGTGACCCTTTATAGAGCAATAAATGCATTTTATCATTTTTGAATACATTACAAAACAACATTTAGACGTTTCAGTTTTGTAGACCACATAGTGATCGCGAAACTCAAATTGAGTATCTCATAATATTATGCATTTCATGTTTATTTCATTTTAAAAAAAAAGTGTTTTGTGGATTTCAATAAAGGTAAAAAAAAATGTCCAATGAGTTGTCACTTTTTGGGGGAGGGGGGGGCTCTTGGTCGCTTGTAACCAATTACCATAGGTATTGGTAATGTTATCAGATGAAATTATTCTTGTTTTAGATCACAATACACACACAACGCCATATATTTCCCGCGTGTACACGTGAATTATTTCGATTTAAAGATCATTTGCATCGCCTAGTACAAGAGAGCATCACATTGACGTGAAATCAGGAAGTGAGTGATCAGTGCTGGTTTTGGCGGAGGGATACAGAGAGCCTTGTGGCCGCGGCGATATACACGCTTCCATCCGCCAGTGGAGCTGCATCGAAGGGACGAGCACATTCCTAGTCCGCCGCCACACACCGACAAGCACACAATCCGTTCGACATGGTATGTATTCTCATGCGTTCTTTTCATTCGATGGGAAAACTGTATTTAACAGGTTCTGGTGGACAGGTTTAGCTTAGCACAAGTGTAAAAACGAATGCATTTATTTGAGCGGCATCAGTACTGATGAGCTACTCTGGATGCGGGGAGGCGGAAAACGCCCGCAAAAAAACTTCTTCGTTTACGCCCGGTTCGTCCACTTTATTATTGTAAAACTGGTCTCTGGATGTTTACACTCTCATTACTGGGTGCATTGATATATGCGAACGTATTGAATGTATGAAATTGGAACCGCATTTCCTCACAACTGCGCAATAACAGCCATTGGTGGAGGCAAGCTTGCTAGTCCCCCCCCCCCCCCACCACCACCACCACCATCACCCCCTGCATTTTACGCTTTATGTTACTATTGGGACGATCGAACGCTAGATTGAGTTATTACGGTATAATTCTGCAGCCATAATTTCATCGAATTCTATGCATTCGCCAATCCGCACGAAGAGCGCAGGCGTGTTGGGACGCCTACCTTGCCGCTATTCAAGACACACGCTGACATTCTTCTCTTTTAGGACATACAGGAACTGTGGGGATGCCTTTTTTAAAAAAAAATATTATTATTCCGTGTAATTTTGCCCACGGAGTCTTTTTATTTGTATTTGTTTTGTCTCCTTGAGGCCTAGCCGTGCCATGCCAGACCAGGCCATGATGGAGGGGGTGGCACTGGTGTAATGAATGGATGTAATAATATGCATGACAGTGGTATAACTGCATTGCAGCCTGTTGGGATCTTTTATGGGTCTATCTTTTGCGGTGTGTGCGTTAATGGCTACCCTCTACATTATTTTCTAATGTATTAAATTGTTTAAGAGACTATTTTTCGCCAGGCTCAATCTCCACATGCTGTGGATTACTTTGGTGGACATAATACTCTTTTTCGTGCCTTACTGCCACGCAAAAGGATGCGGCACACACTATCATCTGCAAACAGCTAATGGAAAGGATGTGCTTAGATGGCTATGTTACTTAATACTGTAAAAGTCTTAAACATAGCCCTTTAGAGGCAAGGAACAATGTTTGGTGACTTATACATTTATCAAAATGGACCCCTCGCTACAGGTTATCGCAATCATTGTTTATCTCCCAGCCAATCAGCAAAGACTGCTAATGATAATAATAACAAACATGAGTTAGAGGTAAATGTAAAGACAAAAATGTGTTTTATGTTATATTGGTAATGGTGGTCTCTTATTCCAAGTTACTAAATAAAAACAATTTAAAAATTAAAAACTATTACTGTAGTTTCCTGTGATTATTCCATTAATGATCATGCATGATAGTTCATTAATGGCCCGAACGACTTGAGACGCTCCTCTGCTGTCGCAAGCAAGATGTCCTATTTGTGGTATTGGCTGTGATGCAGCTTCCTGTTGCAATGGAGCACAGTCACTGACGTGTGGATTGTTATTGCCTGCATCCCTTGAAAAGTTTAAGCCCGTTGTCTGCATCAGTACACTCATTGGAGTGTATAAACAGCCGCCCCACTGCGGTGCAGGTATTGACCGCGCTGAGGTCTGATCTCATTTCTGCTCTGCTCTTGTTTCCCAATGCATGTTTTGTAACCCAAAGGACATCTGATCTGGCACGATGAATAATTTATGCGCTTGGCGACCAACACCTCGCCGTGTCCCGTGTTCATTCCCAGTTACTTGGCATGAGTGGTGCGGAGGAGTACCCAGCCACCTATGGCCACCGTGGCCATATGGTGGACCAGCCTTTTCCGCAGGGTGTAGGGAAGCTGGTGTTGTTTACACCCATCCTCTCTCCTCCTCCTCCCCTCTCGATTCAGCCCATAAGGCCTCATTGTCTTTTGTTGATCACTCCGTTGAGCCCATTGCTTCCTTACAAAGGCCGTGTGTGTGGGTCACGCTGACTGCGTTTGAGCTAGTGTCAGAATGAATGTAGTGTGTGTTTGTGTGTCACACCCATCTGCCAGAGTGACAGCTGTTTTTTCACCTTCCAGTTGGTGGATAATGCCTCTACATCAGTGACACATAAGTATAGTTTAAATATTAATTTATACCATTTGACCTAACCAACGGAACCCTGTGCGATCATATGAGAGTGCAAGTGTGAAACATGAGTGGCTCCCCTGGCCCAGTGAACTCCCTCTAGCCTGCTGCAGTCCTCTTTGGACTGCAATGCTGTGGGGCTGACTGCTCAGGCAACAGTGGGTGTGGCTGACCCACTCATGCCAACCGGCAAAGCCGCCCCCCCCCCCCTTCAGTCAACAAGCACACACACCGCAATCTGTCGGAGGATTGTGAATCACAGAGAATTTCTTCCAAGCAGTATGTGGAGAGGAAAAAGAGGTGTAAATAACTAAAAGAGGAGGTCTTGCTGTGCGCTGAGGAACAGTTAGAGGAAAAATTAGAAAAGGCAGGGATGGGCCGGTCATAGGCCTGGTGGCTGCAGCACTTCTGAAAACCTGACAGCTTGGACCGAATCCAAAGAAGGAAATCATAGCAGTGACTCACCAAACCCCACACCCAGTCCACATAGGGAAACGCAGCAGTGGCAGCCACACATCATGACAAAGAGGGTACACAGGATGCAGTAGGAGGTCATACAATTGGAATCAGAAGGGGAAATACCTTTAATATCACTCAAAAACATGATCAAACTTTCATCATATGACATGTTATTGACATGGTGCAATATTTCTGCATCTCATGAGACTTTGGGCACTTATTTTTTTGTAATCCTACCACAAAAAAAATAACAGACACCAGGCAATCGTATACACAACTCTATCTTGGCATCTCAGTGCAATTTGGCTGAAAGGACCATAAGTTGACATCAATATTAAAAGAATAGAATGCACATTGTCAGCGCTATTTATGATTTGATTATTTGAAAAATATCTATAGAACTAGTAAGCGTACGGTGGCATGCTTTGATTGACTTGTTTTGGCGGCCCCCTCTCCGTATGAAAATGTTTTCTTTTTAGTTTAAAATGGCTTACTTTAACCAGGATCCCTCACAGTACCTTGGCCACAGGTGGAATCCTGGGTCTGTTTTGCGCTTGTCGGTGCCATAAATCCCCGCGGACTGAACCAAACTGCCGCCTTTCCAGCTAGCCTGCTCCTACTTAGCCTGCTGGCTACCTAGCCACTCACGTCATCTGCCACGCTGGGTTGGATAAACTTTCTGCTGTTCAATCTGCCGTGGGCACCCTCTGCACCGATGGTTCCTTTTTGTTTCCGATGTGGCACTTCCATGATATCCGTGCAGCTCATTGGAGAGCTAGGCTAAATGCAAGTTTTCATTGGAGAGCTTGTCCCCCCCAAACAAACTTTATGGAGATCTCTGTGACGCTACAATGCGTACATGCGCAGAAGCGTTGTGGACTAAGTCAAAATAGCGGCGGCCGTAAACAACGGAAGTAACAGCAATTCGGCGCTTGCCAGAATACAGTAAGAAGTATATTATTACTTGATTCGTTTTGATTCGAATGGAAAAATTCTGATTCGGGATTTGGTTTTTCTTCCTGATCTGTGAGTCAATCCAAATCACCACTGATTCGTTCATAGCTTTACACCATCCATCCATCCATTTTCTATACCGCTTATCGTCACTCGTGTCGCAGGTATGCTGGAGCCTATCCCAGCTAACTGCAGACAGGAGGCGGGGTACATGCTGAACTGGTTGCCAACCAATCGCAGGGCACATAGAAACAACCAATCATTCGCACTCACATTCATACCCATGGACTATTTAGAGTCTTCAATTAACGTACCATGCATGTTTTTGGGATGTGGGAGGAAACCAGAGTGCCCGGAGAAAACCCATGCAGGCGCGGGGAGAACATGCGAACTCCACACAGACGAGGGCGGATTTGAATCTGGGTCCTCAGAACTGTGAGGCAGATGGGCTAACCAGTCGGTCACTTAGCCGCCATGCTCTACACCATCCGACCATCCATCCATTTTCTTTTTCCTCACGAGGGTCACGAGCTGCAGGAGCGTATCTCAGCTATCTTCGGGTGCGAGGCGAGGTACACCCTGAACCGGTCGACAGCCAATCGCAGGGCACATAGAAATAAACAACCCGTCGCACTCACGCCTACGGGCAATTTAGAGTTTTCAGTCAACCTATCACGCATGTTTTTGGGATGTGGGAGGAAACCGGAGTGCCCGGAGAAAACCCACGCAGGCACAGGGAGAACATGCAAACTCCACACAGACGGGGCCAGGATTTGAACCCTGGTCCCCAGAACTGTGAGGCAGATGGGCTAACCAGTTGGTCATCTAGTCGCCATGCTCTACACCATGTCATATATAATTTCACACCACAAGTTAATTGTGAGTACACAATTAGTTGTATGATAGTTAATATTAAAAGGTATGATGCATTCAGCTCACTTGCCTCGAGCAATCCTCCCTGTCTGGTAAGTGATAGTGAACGATGACTTCATTTTTGGGTTTTCTAATTTTGTGGACAATTTGACACGCTTACAATTGTATACCAGTTATGAACTTTTAAAAATATACTTAAAACATTGTAACAGTGTTATGATGTGACAGTTTGACTTAAGAATAGGTTATTTTACTCACCATTATTTCCTGTGGGAAAATTAGTACAGAAATACAAGCAAATTGCAGGATGATCACTGTACTCTTGTTTGACATTTAAGGTTCCTCTGTAATATTAAGGATGACTTATTAATAATGCAGTGAGAAATTACCACAAGAGGGTGATAAAAACAAAGACGCGGCAGAAATGCTCAAACAATGAACCTTTTTTAAGATGGGTGACATCAGTCAGTGTTTGCCTCTTGACATTTCCTTTTTGTTATATCGAATAGAAGCAGGAAGGTAGAAAAGGAAGCAGTGTTGTTTGTAAGAGAGAGGTTATTGAATCATGTCCGCTAATCTTATGAGTGCTGCTGAGGTTATTCACAATCCCTGACGGGCTCCATCGATTCATCCGCTGTTTGCTACGCAAATCATGAGGGCATGTATTTTGTTTTTCACATAGCTAAGTTAAAAGGTCAACTTGTGGTGTGTCATGCAGAAAGCGTCCAATTTAACTGAATCTCATCATCGTGTGAATGCTGAGAGACAAATTTACTTTTCTTGTTGTTATGCCAACACTTGTTTTATTCGTATAATAGCATTGCCATTACACTGGATCCAACCATTGTGTTACTCATTTGGGAAGGGTTAATTATTACGATTCTCTGCTCAAAGATCAACAATAAACGTTTTGAAATACTGGGCTCAGAGATGACATCCTGGGCAGAAAATGCTGTAGCAATAATGTCATGCTATTGCCAGAAAATAACGGAATTTACAATCCAATCAGATTGCTTTAATGTTGTTGTACACATACTAGTGTTGATAATCATATAATTGGAGAATGCAGTTAGGGATTAGTATTGGACTATTGAGAAAATTAACGATTTAGCTGTAATTTTATTTTTTTAACATTATCTGAATGATCTGGACTGCTGTTTCCATGCCAATGTCATATTGAGCAGAAAAATGCTGCATGGAGGAGTTTCCATTGTTGAAGTCATGTTGTTCTTTAGCCAGAAAACTGAAACAAGAGCACCTCTGCTGGGTGCAGCAAACCATTGCACCACATTTTGCCTCAGCTGCTTCGGCATGCAATTGATCATTGATCAGTGATCAGTTCCACACAATCGATGTTCCAATAAGTGATTTTTATGCCCACCCCTAATTGCTATGATGTATTTACCAGCATTAAACTTGTCAGTTCACTTTGGGTATGCTGCAGCAGTTTGCTTAAGCCATGCACTATTTCTTGCTAATCTAACTATTTTGTTAATTTACTGGCGAGACTAACAAAAATAACTGCAAAATTTGATTGTTTTTCCGCATCTCTGGGATTCAGTGACCTCAATGTGCGTCTGTATCCGGAGGTAATTTGCAGGTACAAACATAAGCGCACCAAACTGCTGTGGGAATTGGCTTGCAGGCAGAACTGGCAACTGTTACTAATTCACTGGAGCCATGGGAATGGAAAGTTTTGGTGTCAAACAAGATTGCCATTCAGGGGTGTGCATGTGTGCACATTTGTGACAAATCATAATTGTTTGTTTGTGTTGTTTTTTTTTGCTGGAAAACAGTGTCAAAGACAACAAATGTTTTCTAATGCAGTGAGTTATCATTATCAAGCTCGCAGCAGTTAACCCCTTGTTGGTCGAAAGACGCAATCGATTACCATGCTGGCCTATGTCTTAGACGCTGTCAGAATGTTGGTCTCCAGAAAACATCGTCTCGTGTATGGTTCTAGTCTTCCTCTGCAAAATCTGAGAACCCATCTCACCGATTCACACTTAATGTAGTGACTTTGGACATCCACAAAATGTGTGTGATTGCTTTCACAGCAATCAAACTGTCACCAGGAAACGAGAAGAATATAAAATGTCATGAAAGCGTGATAAGGATCACATCAATTGAGCACGGTCAGATCATGCGTGGAGCAAAAAAGTAATTTGGACAAGAAAAAAATGCAAAAGAAGGTAATTTACAGATTGGCACTCATGGGACCTTGTTAATTTGGAGTCTTGTCACTGGTAAATCTTAGCATCCCCCATGAGTGCATGCTATTTCAGGCCTAGCTCAGAGGCCAACAGAGCCCTGAACACGGTCTCCAGTGTTGAAACGTGTAGTGGTGGGTGGGTAGGGATGATGTGGAATGCGATGACCAGTACATCTGGGATTTTGGAAAATGTGCATGCTGAGTAACTTGTTTGTTTGCCACCCCCGCTCACCCCTTCCCTTCTTTTTCTCCAACCACAGGCCGACCAACTAACAGAGGAGCAGATTGCAGGTATGAACGGCCCCATTTCATTTTAGTCAATGAAGTTTTTCTGTCACACCCGTTACGTAACGTGGCTCTGTTATCACGGCATACAATGAAAAAAGAATAATGAAGGACTTGCACTTGCACTCCCTTGGAAGAGCGTTAGCTTTGTGGAATGAACAGGGATTTACTAGAATTATTTCCAGGGGACCCATGGAGCACGTCCATCCATCCATCCATCTTTTATTCCGTTTTCTTCACTAGGGTCGTGGATGTGCTGGAGCCTATCCCAGCAGCCAATCACATGGCACGTATAGACAAAGAATAATTCCCATTTACACCAATGGACAATTTAGTCTTCAATGATGGATGTTTTTGGAACGTGGGAGAAACCAAAGTACCTGAGGAAAGCCCCCACAAGCACAGGGAGGGCATGCAAACTCAACGCAGGAAGCCCAGATTCAAACCCCTAACCTCGGAACTGTCCACCATGCCGCCTCCCATTTTTTTAGTTCTACAATTGCTTTCATTCACTACGCATGAACCTTGACAATTAAATAATTTAGGCTTGTGTTGTGAAAAGAACAGAAAAGAAATTTGTCACTGTCACAGGACAAAATCAGTTAGGCATCTCACAATTTGCAAAGTAAATAAATATAAGCAGTCATTATCAAGACACTTATATATAGAACAAACAATTGTTCACATTTAGGAGAATGACCATATTACTATTATTGTTATTACCGTATTTTCGCGACCATAAGGTGCACCGTATTAAAAGGCGCAGTCTCAGTTACGGGGTCTATTTCTGTATTTAACACATACATAAGGCGCACCGTATTATTGGGCGCAGGCATGGTAAAACATACACTAGCTTAAAACATACGGTAGCATGCATGCATGCTAAAACATGCGCTAGCATGGATGCTAGCGCATGTTTTTAAAAAGGCAGGGGGAGCAAGACTGAGTTCCGTTGTACTTTATTGAAGTATTTACCAATGTAAACAGTGAGTTCAGTTCTACTGTATTTACGTATTTAACAATGTACTCACGTTATTTTTTGATCAATCCTCATCCACAAATCCATCAAAGTCCACATCTTCTGTTTCCGAAATTAACAGCTGGGCAAGTTCTCCATCAAACATGCAGGGTTCCCTCTCGTCATTTTCGGAGTCGGTCTCGTTGCCGGGGGTCTGTTCAGCAATGATGCCGGCGTTTTCCTGCTTCCTCCACTTGCGAACCATGGATTCGTTGATCTTGAATTCTCTCTCGGCTGCTCGATTCCCATGTTCCTCCGCGTAACTGATAGCTTGCAGTTTAAACTGGGCTTCGTAAAGCGCGTCTCTTCGTAGGTGCCATTTTCGGGGGTCCTTAGCCAAACCGATGTTTTTTGCACATACCGGCACTATATACCTACTGGGGCCGTGCATTTACCGTCCTCTTTCACGCGCACGCCTTCCCTCTTTAACGTCTGCATGTTGTCCTCAGTCGCGTCAGCCTTCCTCCATATAAGCAGCGTGTCGGCAGGAAATGCTCCCAGTCAGTCAAGCGGAGCGCTCATCAAAATCACACAACGTTTACAGATTTTGGAACTCGGTGCACACATAAGGCGAAATTACATTATAAGGAAAAAATTTAAGACTTTTAAGTGCGCCTTGTGGTCGTGAAAATATGGTATATATATTATGTAGTTAATCAATTATTTACATATGGGTATTGCACATTGTTTCCAGATAGTGTTGCACAGTTCTTGTTGATTAGATTTTACTTGCGGGTAAAAAGGAGCAATTGGTTCTTACTTTGGGGGTTGAGGGGAGATGCTTTTCACAGCTTTGTGGTTCTAGACTTGAATGTCCTGTGGCGTTTTCCAGAGGGAAGGGGGAGAAAAGTGAGTGTCCGGGGTGGGAGGAAATGGGGATGCTGTTTTGTTGTTGTTTTTTTTCCCCCATTAAACCCACTCTGTGGCTAATTAGCTTTTGCTAAAGCTCCAAAGTTAATCCTCAATACTTTAAGAAGCCTGCCTTTTACCCTTCACACGCTAGTCTTTTTAATTAAAAATGTACTTTATTTATTTATTTATTTATTTTTACAGGGGCCTCTGTTAGTTCTTAATCAGCAAACACGTGTCACTTACTGTAACTGTTTTGACCTTATTGTGTCCCAACATAAGCATCCCAACAGTAAGTAGGTGGCTGCCTAACATTATCATACTCTGCCTTCTGCCAGAGTTCAAGGAGGCCTTCTCCTTATTCGACAAGGATGGCGACGGCACTATCACCACCAAAGAACTCGGCACCGTCATGAGGTCGCTGGGTCAGAACCCCACAGAGGCCGAGCTGCAGGACATGATCAATGAGGTGGACGCTGACGGTCAGTATGCCCTTTTCGAATGCATCAATGACTGAGTGGGTGAAAGTGATGAATCATCAACATTATGGTAAAAGGGCATCAAAACTGTTTGGTGCTCGACTTGTCCCATGTTAAAGTAAGAGGAACGAGCATTTTGTCCAACTACCATTCACCTGTGTGTGTGTAACGAGTACCCACATTTCAATCTTGAAGAATCATCAAGGTGGAGGGTCAAGTCGTTAGTTTCACTGACAGTTAGCATGAAGCCTGTGGTTAGCAGGGAAGTATGGCCCAAAACCTCAGAATCATCCACTTATTTCAGCAAGTACAACAAAACATCCACGATTTAGTCCAGAAGAATGCAGAGCGAGCGTAGCAAGATCATTTTTTTTTTTTTTAATGCAGTGGTGTCTTGTTTATTTGTCACCTCCCTTTTCTACCAACTGTCCGAGCCAACTGTGTGGCCAGCTTGATTTTCTGACATCACAGTCCCTCTGTCTGCAATTTAGTCACTGTGTGCTCCAGCTCAACCATTTGCTGACAGTGTTAAGCCGTTATGGTGTAGCTGAGGAGAGCAAGTCAAGTCTTTGCATAAAGAACATAAAAAGAGGTGACCAAAATGCACGCCGCAAGAACAATAAACAAGAATGACAAAGGGCAGGGTCTAAAGGTCACTGTTCAACCTCCGCTGACTTTTCATCCTCCTTTGTCATGACTGAAAGGCAGGAAGAGAAGAAGAGGTAACCTCTGGTCAATACACTTGAAGATGTTAGCTGTCAGTGTTGGCCAGTTTTCGCAAGAATTCAGTTGCCTTGGATACAAAGCAGTGGACTGTACTTAAAACCGATAGGTGGCTGGCCTACTTTAAAACATTCGACTACATTTCCATGAACTAAAGGGAGAATTTACGGGAAAGTCATTGATCGTTGATGTTAGGGAATTAACATAGGTATGTTTATTTCAAGAAAACGCTTTTTCAACTATTCGTCTTAACAATTGGGCATTAAGTACTTTTCGGGAAAAAAAAAAAACAAAAACAGAATGGCAAGACAAAGGCAGAAAATTGGCCCAACTAAGCCTCAACACATTAAACACAATAAAGTAGCTCCATCCTACTGGTTCTTGCTAAACAATACGAGCATGTCTGGTGGCAGTGCAGAGATCTTGATGCGCAAACGCCGCTTGCCTTGAGTAAACTCGTTCTAATTTGTCGTCTGCCAGTGTGCAGGGCTTGAGACTGCAACTAAAATAGTAAATAAAATAAAAGATTAGTACTAACCCCCACTCCGATTCATAATGACATGAGATCGATACGCCCCCTCCGCTTTTTTTAATCACCCCTTCTTCCCCAAGTCAGATCTCAAACTCGGCAAGGCAGACGAATCCTACAAGCCTGACATGGAAGTCGCACTATCTGCTTCTCATGTAAATGACCACCTGTCAAGACATCTTTTGTTGTACGTTTGTAAGGCTGCGAAGTGCCGGGCAGCACTCAACTCTGACCTTACGTGTCGCGAGCTTGATAAATTCCGACTGTGGAAATTGTCAATGTCACCGCACCGCACCTCACTTTCCACACTGTAAAACATGATGTTTGCGCAACTTAAAACAAGTAACAATTCACACAGATATATGGAACCTTGTCTCTACTTAGCTTGATAAGTCTTATAGCTGAATTGGAATAACCTGGAATGGATGTTTTTATTATTATTATTATTTTTTATTTTTTTTTACTTTGAGCCAACACCAAAGTTTTTACAGCGTGTGGCCGGCAAAAACAAAAAAAAACAAAACGTTTTTTTCCCCCCAAAATGTGTTTTATTCTGTTACCACTATAGGAAAATATTATTATTATAATATTTTGCGAATATCGTATCTCGAGTCACTGTCACGCTTTACTTCATAAATGCATCTCATGCTGTACCTCCCCCAAAAAGGGTGTGACCAAATCATGTAAAAAAAAAAAAAAAAAAATAGTCGCACCAGTGCAAAAGTTAGTGTGGAGCCCTGGTGTGTAGGGTAGCAGTCGAGGGATGGGACAGCCTACGAATGTTCTGCAATATGGATATTTTTTTAGGCCGATTGCGATATTTGGCATTATAGAACTCTGATAACCAATTAATTGGCTCAATAATTAAAAAAAATACATAATGAATAAAATATCCTTATTTGTTAGTCCCTTTACTCTTACAACAATAAAGATATCAATTACGGGGGAAAAAATATTGTTTTACAGTACATTGTCCTTTAGTATTTGTTCACATTAAAACTTGGCTGCTTTTTGTAGATTTTTGGGGGTGGGGGAATTTTTGTTTTGTCATTTGTCTTTGTCTTGTCATGCATCAATGCGTAAAAAAAAAAAAAAAAAAATCTGCCGATGCATCGGTCAGGCCCTCGTTTCCACGCCATTGAGTACATTAGCTGATGTCATATTGTTTCGTCACGCTGCAAACTAGTTGAACTGAATGGCTACGAGACAATATTAATCAACAATCGAGGGGACACAACCAACAGAATTCTTCACAATCTCTTAACTGACTACTACTAATCAGTAATTTTGGCCGCCCCACCTTTTCAGGGCCAAATCTCTAGCCTTTTTAGTACAGCATGTTCACCATATTTATGGAGTGTTTTGCAAAAGGTAGCACCACATTTTGTGTGTGGAGGTTAGCACGCTTCCACGTCACTCGCACAGGTTGCTGGAGAAAAAGTGTGTGTGATAATAGCGCAGTACTCTTCACGCAATTTTTTTGCCAGATTCCCGTGAGAACACATTGACCCCAGCTGTGCCATGTCAGCTTATAGGGTTTCGTAAATGGGACCACATCGATGAGGCGGAATCAATGAGCCCATAGGTTGGCCGCCCAACTATCAGAGCGTCCTCTCGCCATCCTCAGTGCCCACCCCCACTCTTTCACTTCCACCCAAGAGCGGCAAACAAGCATTTCCGCACACACACATCCACACATCAGCAGCAACATCCCCTCGTTCTGCCTCTGCCTCCCTTGGCTGATGCAATCTAGGTCAGACAGCAATGAAGCTAGTAATGGAAAATAAAAGTGGTTACATAAGGCCTCTCTTGGCTTTGCACATCCAGTACCCACATCAGCAGTCATTAGATGTAAGCTGGCCCATTGAAAATCACCTTTATTTACCAAACAAGGGTCCTTAAGCAGCACATTCAACTGAATGGAGGAGAGGGTGGCAGCTTCAATGTGACCGAAATAGTCTCAGTACAATTTATGCACACAAGAAGTTAAAAGCAAACAATTTATTTTTGTTTGTGAGACAAACAAAAATGTGTGTTGTGTTTTGTTTGTTTGTTTGTTTGACGCACAGATCGGACATAATGAACCTTTGTGGCAGTCAGACGTTAAAAGACCTGCCTTTAGAAAATAGTGTTTATTCCATGCTTGTGTCATAAAAGCCAGCACTCTTCATGACTCTTCCTCAAAGAGCTTCATGAAAGAAGCCTAAACTCAAGTGCACAGAGAAGCCGCAGCCTTCTATAGTTTGCGTCAGCGCCTCTTATGTGTAATCACACATCTCCCACTCGGTTCACTCCTTACACTCTCCTCTTCGCATCTCCCTCATCTCCGACGCCCACTCCCCCCCTCCCTTAATGCTCATCTTTTCCTTTACTTCCCTCCCACCATGAGCCTTCACGCTTCCTCCCAGTCTTCACATGCCTCCTTGCGTCCATCCCTCCATCTCGCACCTGTGGTGCTTTTGGGGAGCTACTGCTCGAGGGCTTGCTCGGTTCTCTACAATGTTGTCCCCTCCCTTTTTCCCATCGCTGTCCCTTCCTTCTTCACCCCCCTTGTTGCGGAGCGAGTTCTCCTGATTGTGCTGGCTCTCTTGTGTGTTAGATAACAGATCTTGGATTGTTACCCTGGGCCACGAGATCACCATCTGCCCTATCACATTACCGCGTCCCTTTTTGTTCCCCCTATCCACACACATACACACTCACGTCTAGATTTTTTTTTTTAATCTATTGCTCTCTCTATCTCAAGGCGTTCTTGGTCATTTTCTAATCTGTACAATCCCCTTGCCCGTCTGTGCCACCCGAGGGCTAATCCCTCTGGGTGCTTTTCCCTAAGTGTCCCCGACCTTCAAGTGTAATTTCATCAGACCTTTTTAAATTGAGTTTTATAATCATACGATACCCCTGGATTTGGTCCTAACATGTGAAAGCAACTTCTCAACAGAATCCAACCTCCAGCTCCCCCTTATAGCTCCTCTCCCTGTCAAGAGTGTCTGATCCCCTGGTAATCTTGCCTCCACTTTAACAACATGAATATTGATTTCGGTGCACGCACATATGCACCACCAGCACAGCATCCATCATGACAACCAACCAGTTTATTGAATCTTTCCTGAGAGGGATGTGGATAGAATCTGTAAACAGAGTGTCCATGTGTGTTTGTTTATATTTCTTCAGTTAGCAAAATCTATCCAGCCATCCATTTGCCATACTGCTTATGACATTCAAAGTCACAGGGACCTAGAACCTATCCCAGCTAACTTCGAGCAAAAAGCAGACTACACCCAGGACCGTCAGCACCAGTCAATCATAGGGACAAAGCAAAACACAATCAGACAAATAAGCTT
Organism: Phycodurus eques; assembly: GCF_024500275.1. Classification (NCBI taxonomy): domain Eukaryota; kingdom Metazoa; phylum Chordata; class Actinopteri; order Syngnathiformes; family Syngnathidae; genus Phycodurus; species Phycodurus eques. The sequence continues at coordinate 5,495,223 of NC_084542.1, read as the reverse complement.
GATTTTGTAGAAAAGGTTGACTAAGGTAGTTTGCATTAATAAATGCTGACTACTGTATACTGGGTATCAAATATCCGATCACGTCTTAAAATATTGTGATTTCATCTTGAGTCCACTCCTAGAGTGATGAGAGGTCTTAAAATCAAAGCGGCTGAAAAAGGCACAGTATATATGAATTTATGAATTGATCTGACCCAGTACTGGTCCGTGGCACGTGTTGGAAACCCCCTTAACTAAGGACATTCCCGCTTCCTCCATTTTGTTCTTCTTCCTCCACATCGCTCCAGCTGGGTTTTCCTACCAGGAGATACGAGCCTTTGATTTATACGACCTTCCAGCTGTGCGCGCTCTGTCTGCATTATGGATGAGTGGCTATGGGTCTTCCCCAGCCATCCCCGACCCCCCTCCTGGAATACTGCTGCGCGGTGTGTAACATATGCAGCGTCTTACAGTCCCTCTCACGCCAACATCCCCACCTGACCCCACGCCTCCTCTCGACCTGCAGTCACTGCATTTGTCACAGCAACAAAAGTGCCCCGAAAATAAATTAAATTCACCAGGAAATACCGATGCCGCGCCTGATAATTCAGACGGGATAGGAACTCTGAAATTAAGGCTTTTATTTCGGTGCTTTTCATCAGCTAAATGTTGGGTCATGTCATCTACTTAGCTGCTTTTATGTAATTGCCATTTGGATTCAATGGTGACTCGTTGATTTATTTCCAGGTAATGGAACCATTGACTTCCCAGAGTTTTTGACCATGATGGCGAGGAAAATGAAGGACACAGATAGCGAGGAGGAGATCCGTGAGGCTTTCCGGGTATTTGATAAGGTAAATACTGTAAACGTACAGTAAATTTCCAGATAAAAACTCAATCAAAGGTTGCGTAAGACCACCTAGGAACAAAGACTTATAACACTGACTAACACTCATCTTTTGGACAATTGTCCTGCATGCCTCTGACATTGTGGGGAAGTACCTTTTCTATTCCAGCATGAATGTGTCTGAAGCACAGGCCATACAATCATAGTGGGAGGATTCATTGTCAACGGAATCGAAGTTTGTGATGAAATAGATGTGAAATCTCTGGCCAAGAACCAACCAACTCCATATTTTCTTCCGTTTTACTTCACTTTTTGGAGCTTCCCATTTATTGCACCACTCCCAAAATACGCATCGATTGAAATGTGCGCTGCCACAATGCTTCTGTCCAGGATGGAAACGGCTACATCAGCGCCGCAGAGCTTCGTCACGTCATGACGAACTTGGGCGAGAAGCTAACGGACGAGGAAGTGGACGAAATGATCAGAGAAGCAGACATCGACGGAGACGGACAGGTCAACTATGAAGGTAATCCCAGTTCTGACCCTACGACACTTATTTAACGCCAAGTCGGACCCCACGTACTGTAGTCTCAATCACCAACCTACGCCTTGTAGTAAAGTCATAATTAGTTATTATTTGGATGGAAAACACTAGGCCATAAATATAAAATCAATGAAAAAAGGGGAACAATCTAATGAATTGCACGCCATTCATAATCGAAAAAGCATCAAGTCGAAACCCCTGCACGTGTAGCACATAAGTGAGATTATTGGTTTATGATTTTATTAAATGTAGGAGTGCGACAAGTTTGGCACACTTGACAATACAGGTACTGTATGTCCCTCATGGTTATTATTAGTGATGGCAAAAAGAGATTTCTCTCCCCCCCTGCTGTCACTCATGAGACACTGCGCTCATCTTGTTGTTTACTATGTCCACTAAGTGAATTGCCCCACTTTTGGACAATCTCCAAAGCTCCCTTTATCCACGTACAGTTTTTCCCTGTAGTGTTTCCCTGGGTTCCCTACTAGCATTTATTTTGGATGAACATGGCCGCTGTCTGAAAAGGGGACTCTCATTAGAATGCGCACAAAATCAAGGAGATAAATAACAAATTATATGATTTAAATTCATATTAATATCAACGAAATAATCTAAATAAATACAAATGATTGAACATATTTTCCTGTGACTACCGGATGTAATTTTGCTTTTTCTTCTTTCTTTCTGCAGAGTTTGTACAGATGATGACTGCAAAGTGAAGCTTGCTCGCCCTATTCTGTCCCCTTAGAAGAAAAAACAATGAAAAAAATGGGAAAAAAAAAATCCAAATGTTTTACTTACCTCTTGGAGAAAAAAGTTCATTTATTCATACTGTTTCTGTATAGAAAATAATTGAATGTTGAAATACAAGATCCCTCTGTCCACACAGAGAAATATTAAGAAAAAAAAAAACACAAAAAATATCTGCATGAAAAAGATGGTTAGTGATCCTTCCCTCCTCCCTCCCTCCCTCTTTCCTCTGGAGATAATTTAGCATCAGTACTGAACAAATAATAACTTTCACCCTGTAACGACTACTTTCAGACTAAAGCAAAGAAGTTGGTGTCCAGTTCCATTTGCTCGTAGTAAATGTCCGGGCTGGCCATCTCCTCTATATCTCTCTTTTTCTGTTCTTTGTGCATGCAAGCTTGAGACCGGAGCACACACAACCCCCGTTCCTCCCTCGCCCCACACCCTGACCCTCCTCCGGGCTACCAGAGCGTGCTGATTCCACTATACGCTGTCCTCTTAATGGTTTGGTACAATTTTTTTTTTGTATTTGGAGAGGAACCCTGTAATGTTAAGATGAGAGGCTATTCCAGGTTCTGACTCATAAAGCATAAAGTGGAATGGGACTTAATTGTATGCTAGTTAATATTGAGAAAAAAAAACGTTTAAAAAAAAAAACATTTAAAAAAAAAACAAAAAAAAAAACCCAACATTTTGGCATGTTCTTTTATTTTGTGTTTATGTTGTATGGATGACCATCTTAGTAGTTGTGTGTCCTGCCCTTTAAAAGGAGGAGGGGGGGGACTTCAAGAGTCTTACGGTGAGCTTTCTTTCTTTGATTTTTTTTTCTTTCTTTCATTCTTTCGCTGAGATGGGAGTGTCTGTCCTGTTTTCTTGCAAGAGAGAGAATCACTGGCCTTCACTTTTCTTTTTCTTCTGTTTCTCGACTCGGACGAGTGAGCGTTGTGCTGCGTTCACAGCACACGCTGTTAAGGAGCACACCGCCGCTCTTCATCTGAGTTCAGTTTACATTCATTCCAAGTTGTACATGCTATAGTTTTTTTGTTTTGTTTGTTGTTGTTGTTTTTTTTCTTTTTCAAATAAAAACCATGGACTTTATCATGTCTTTTGTCATTATTTTTTTTCAACCATTTATTTCTATGCTTGGTTGCAAAAATAGATAAAAGTAACCTGTATTTTTGTCCAATAATGATACTGATGTGTCAATAATAAACGATTGTAAGCATCTGCACGTGCACTGTTGTTGGGGCGGGGCAATTGGTGTGTCATGCCATGCTCAATTATATGATTGTGACTGAGAGGCAGCAACACACACAACTACAACGCCCCCACTCCTGCAAGAACTGGACCGTTGCTAGGCAACAGGAGCATGCTGTAACTGGGATGTCAGTTTTTTTGTTTTTTTTAAGGCCAGTGGGAGTTCGAATAAAGCCTTTGCCAATGACTCCATTTTGGCTCGATCTGGTAAGACAAATTCAGCAGTAACATGCGGTGAAGGAAGAAGGGTGTTTGCGTCGCCCCCTAACGCCGTCCTAATTCAACATAAGAAGTCATCAGAACTGCACTGGTCTGCTATATTTGGACCGCACTTGACCATGTTTGGTAGGCGGCTCTCCTCCCACACACCCTCGTCATAAGCATAGCTGCTATTTATAACACAACTTTGTACCCCTGCCAATGTAGTACAGTTTAATTTTCACCCTTATCTGTGGCTGTGAATCTGACTCAATACTGTGACAGCTGGTCATTAAGGCTTATGGAAGTGAAAGTATATGTAAAAAAAAAAAAAAAAGACTATGCAGTTGATTCTCCAAGTGGTGCTTCCGTAAAATTTTAGTTAGTTAGAAGCATGCAATTGAGACTTCTGAGGATAAACAATTGGTTTTGAGGTGACTGATAATTGTATCAACAAATAGGTGCATCTGGCCGTATAGTCTGAATTTCAGTACAATTCTCTCTGCAGACATGCTTTAATCAAAAAGGCCAAAGGTCGACAGGGAACCTCACATCTACGGTTCCGCACATGTTCACGAACAAGTGACATCGTCAAACCTTCACACAGCCGGGAAACCAGCTAACCAACCCCACTAAAGGAGGGGTGCGGCTTGAAGCATGGAAGAGACACCTGAGCACCCTGGCAGTTAAATTAAGAACATAAATATTTCAAGTGTAAATGAAGCAACGCATTGCGGAGGCTGTAATGTGAGAAGTACAGGCCGGGTCCAGATATCGTGTGTCCCGCCCAACCGCACCTACCTTGGGAAAGAACGAACACACTGAGTTTGCCCACCACTTCCTTGTACAGAGCACAGGGATTAGAGGAGGACCTTTGCCTCTTCGTAGTTGTGTGGATGCTGAGAAAAAAATTTTTATGATGTTGAAAGAAAACTGAATGGCTGCCAAATTAAAGTCAGAAAAATGTGGTGTCTTAAAAGTATTCAGCACTCTTATTCTGGTGCCCCTAAATAAAATCCAATGGAACCAGTTGCCTTCGGAATTCACCTAATATCGATAAGTAAGTCCAACATTGTGTAATTTAATGTCATTGTAAAAACACAGAGGTTTGTTATATAACATTAGAGAACAAACAACAGGAGCCCACCAGACAGGCCAGGGATAACGTTGTGGAGAAGTTTAAAGCAGGATTAGGTTATAAAGAAAAATATCCCAAGCTTTGAACATCTCATGGTGCACTCTTAAATCCCGCAATGCGCAATAATGGAAAGAACATGGCACAACTTCAAAGTACCCACCAAGAAATGGAAAAAGACAGCAATGATCAGTAAAGCATATCAGAGGCCCCAAGGTGACTCGGGAGGAGCTACGGAGATTCTCTCAGGTGGGACAATCTACCCACAGGACAACTATGAGTTGTGCAGAATGAAGAATGCCACAATTGAAAACAAGCCATAAGGAGTCGTGCTTGCAGTTAATCAAAAGCCATGTCGGGAACACAGACGACATGTGGAAGAACGCGCACTGGTCGGAAGAGACAAAAATGGATGTTTTTGGCCGAAATAGGGTTAGGGTTAGACTCTGTGTGTGGCGGAAAATGAACACACAATCCTCAATGTGAACGACTGCAGGGTGGCAGCATCGTGCCGTGGGGAGGCTTTTCTTCAACAGCGACAGCGAACCTGGGCCGAGTTGATGGGAATGTGGGGATGAGGCAAAAACAAGGCAATGTTGAAGCATTTTCCTACCACTTCACAAATATGTGCCACGTCATCTTGGACTATCACATGGAAATCCGACTAAAAGACTTTACGTTTGTGGTTGCAATGTGACAAAATGTGGAAATGTTCAAGGGCTATGAATAGTTTGGCGAGGCACTGTCTTTTTGGCAACGTGATGGAATCATTAAGCATTTGCACGCAACTTCTGAGATAATTGTTATTTGTAGTTACGCTACAAGTACGCTTTCCCTTTAAAAGTGATCATCTCCTTCTGTATTCCCTCTGCAGACACCTATCGTAATTAGATGGCATGGTTTCAGACATAATGTTCTTGCAGCCTGGCTGCTGACTATGAGCCTTGGAGGGTCGCTTTTACCGTGTTGTGGTAATTCAACGCCCTCAATCACAACGCACACAGCACCCACCGTCATCCAGACAAACCTAGTCAAGCTCTAAATCAGCCATTTTCACGTCAACCTTTCTGATTTTGTGGTTACTTCTGTCTTTATTTTGCTCCCTCATCACTGCGGGCTCCATTGGTACCCATATGCATTTTTCATTTTGGTGAACTCCAACCACTCCCCTGTTTTTGTTTTGTTTCATTCTTTACTGGCCATCATTGTCACAGTCTTTGAGAATCGATGTCAGGCTTTCTTCTACTTACCAACAAGAATAGACTCATCTATCTTTGATTGTAAAATATTGCGGAGGTGTCACGACAGCTGAGCCTCCCCAAACCTCATGCAATATTCAGAGGCGACGATATACGATTACTGCGAATGAAAAAAACCCAACAACACAGCACGCTATACAAACAGCTCTCTCATAGCAGCTTGCACCCGGTTCGGCTTCAGAAGAACAGTCAGCTGGCAGTAACGAGAGGCCACACAGAGAGCATGCACAACAACACCGCACCCTTGGAGTCATCCATGTAAAAGCCACCGCAGGCAGCAATCACCCTCACTGCGCACTTTATTAGGGACTCGGTCTAAAACGTCACCTTTTCGGTCCACAAGAACTCCACTTGGAACTTAAGAAACATACATGAAGCTGTCTCGGTCTGTGTTTGCAAACTGTTGAAATGCTCTGTGGCAGGCACGTGCACAGATATTTTTTGGGGGGGCAGGTGCCGAAGTCAAAAAAGGGCACCCATCGTCAAAATTAATCATTCGTGGGGCGGCCGTGGCTCAGTAGGTAGAGAGGGTCGTCCAGTAACCGAAGAGTCGGCGCTTTGAATCTTGGCTCCAACTGTCCGCTGTTCAAGTGTCCTTGGGCAAGACACTAAACCCTAAATTGCTTTAGGTGCTGCCGGTGGGCCTGGCAGCACCTTGCATGGCAGCAGCTGCCCAATGGTGTATGAATAGGTTAATGCGAGTCTTTCGAATGCGCTTTAGGCTCTGTGACGGTGCACCTAAAGTGCTATACAGCAAAGGTGCGCTCCATTTACCATACAATTCAAAAATATAACAACACTGTAGTATATACATAGATTATGTATTAACTAACACAATCAACACAGTCAATAATACAATTATAAACAAAGGAGGTGATGGGAAGCTACAGTGGATATAAAAAGTCTACACACCCCTGTTCAAATGGGAGGTTTTTGTGCTATACAAAAACAACACAAGCCATGGTCTGCGGAGAGCGTCTGCAGTATCAGAGGGGTCTCATTGTTCAAAGTCACAAGAAGGGTACAAAAAAATCCAACGCATTAATGTCATATATCATATAATATGCAGAATTCTCCCAAGGACTCAAATAAATGTCCGTCAGATATCGAAACAATTGTTGGGCAATACAATACAATATATTTATGTCTATTTGACATTGATGCGCTATTTATAAAATAAATCAGAAGTTACTCTCCAGTTTCTCTCTTTTTTTCCACTGAATACTTACTTATTCTCATAAGTAAAATTTTGGAGGACTACTTTTTTTTTTATTGAGACATATTATGCCAAAGTAACAGTACTCTTACTTGAGTATTTTTTTTTAACCTACTCTAACCACCTCGGATAAATGGGTAGGAAGTACCGATATGTTTTATAATAGAGAAAAAGTCAAAGTATAAAAGTCGTTAGAAAAATAAATACTCAAGTAAAGTACAGATACCTAAAACATCTACTTATGGACAGTAAACAAGTATTTGAACATTTTTCCTTCCCACCACTGCAGTTAACAGTGTTTCTCTTATTGGTTGTCCTTTGTATTGCATCATTGCTAATATTTCTTGCACCACATAACCAAATAATTAACATGTAAGCATCACTGCTGCATACTACAACTGTCATCACACGCACACAGACGAGCTGTAACAGGGCCAAGGGGTGTGGATGGGAGGGCTTAGCACCAGCATCTCCTCTAATAGGGTAACCCCCCACCAGCCTGAGTAATAAAAAAAAGGGGAGGGAGATCAATGCAGAGGGGGTGATGCAAAGAGAAAGGAAGAGCTAGAGTGGGCAAAAAAGATGGGGAAGAAGGGAGGGGAGGGGATGATGGCTGGAAAAACCCGGTGTCCTCCTGCAAGGAATTTCCTCTCAATGATGTGTTTCCCCTGTTTTTGTTGTTGTTGTTTTTTTTCAAAACCATCTTTCCTGGTTTTATTGCACATTCAATGCCAATAATTACATGTCCATACATTGGCCTTAAAGTGTGCACCTGCAGAGTTTTCGTGAAGGTGCACACTTGAGGGAGAAAATTATAGAAAAAAGGAATGTATGAGAGGAAAGGTGGGGGGGCTACCAGGCAGATGCAAATGCAACATAATGCAGAGGTACCCGACTGAGGCATTGCAGATGTGACAAGGCAAAAACTGTATAGGCTGCTTCTGAGAGTCCCCCCCTCCCTGAGCATAAGTGATGAGGTTTGCAATGCACCACTGACCTGAAGAAGACAAAAGACAAAGGCCTCAAATGTCCCAAGTAGCACACAGACTCACATTTATGTATTGTTTGGAGTGATGTAACTCACAAAAGTAATCTTGTTTCATCCTTTATTGTTAATGTTTTCCACATTTAATAATTCAATAAAGCCAAACTTGGAAGTAGTCTTTGTATTTACTCTAAGGGGCTGCCAGGAACAAATGCAATTAAGCAAAAATTGTCTTGGAAGTCTGCTTTATGCGTATATTGAGTGTAGGTGTTGAAAAAGTGTGCGTTTGTGTCTGCGACTGTGTGTGTGGGGGGGTGCTACTGACAATTACTACGACTACAACCGCTAATGAAAAATAGATTGGTTTTACATAGAGCTTTTCAAGATCTGGAAAGAAACTATTTACAACTAAAACAGTAACAAAATTCTGTTTCATCAGTAAACATTTTGAAGTAAAAATGAACTAAAATTGATTGTCAGGTAAACGCTACTTTAAAGGTTGTTAGCTTATGACAGATTGCTCGTTTTGGTTCCGGTTCAGGGGTGGATCTCTTCTAGTAGGATACAGGCCTGCGGGGCCAACCCAAAATCATGACAAATCCAAAACTATTTGCCTTATCACAATAAACACAAAGCTGTGATGAAGCAGTTTATCAAAATAACTATGATATATAATCCGTTTTAGTGTGTTTAATAAAGTCGAAGAATGTCAAAGTGGCCCTTGCGTTTTCTTGATGTGGCCCTCGGAGGAAAACGTTTGACACCCCTGTCTTCCATCATCAACCGTGTACTACACACTGTATTTGACTACTGTTGTGTTTTAGTGACGGAAGAGTGAAAACGATTCATTGCCAACTACTAGTGCATGTTCTTCATTGCAGTTACTGCAAATACGGCGCTGTATGTTTTTTCTTTAGACTTTCAACAATTCAACCTTAATGGAGGTCTGTACTGTACAAAGGGTTACGTATTCTTGTTTGTCATATTTGGACGATCAGACCTCTCCCTTCCTTCCTCCTTGTCACTGTTCCTGCATTCACACTGCATTTTAACGTCAAGAAAGGCTGAGGCAACTAGCCGACTCAGATTTTGTATGTCCTGCTGTGGCAAGCCACATTTTGTGCTGCAGGGGGTAAAAAAAAAAGAAAAAGAAAAAGAAAAACCTGCTGTCAATGGGTAGTTGGTGGAGACAATGAGGGGCGGGAAAAGTGATGGTAGAGGCTGCGAAATTATATAATATTCAATGTGAAAGGTACTGACAGGAAGGACAGGGCATTTGTTCCCAGGGAGGGCCAAGCGTCAGGGCCCGCTAATCCACAGCTGCGGTGACTGACAGGAGGGCCAACTGTCAGCAGGAGCGCGGAAATAAATAAATACATGAGTTTGGCATTTCCATACTGCACGAGGCATTTCTGCAGAGAACATGCTGGGGCTAAAAGAAGACTTTCATGAAAGCTTGGCTGACCTTGTGAGATCATATTTACATACAGTACAACAGAGAGAGAGAAAAACTACGTTACATTTTTGCTGGTGTTCCTGCCATTATGTATTATATAGCAGTGGTGTTCGGCCTCGACCGCTGGCTGAAATACAGACAGAAGCATCGACCTACAGTGCATCTGGAAAGTATTCAGAATGCTCACCTTTTCACCTGTTCAATACTCACAATCGCAAATTCTTATGTGTTTAATGAACACCGAGTTAGGCCGATCCACGGACCAATAGGAAGCGACCTTGCTCAACCCAAATAGAGGAGCAACTCGTCTTGCTTGTCATTCACCACTCTAAAATTAACATGGAGAAGAGTTTCAATTCCATTTTTTTTTCATGACAGCCTAGCTTCTTCAATTTCCTCTTCTACTATTACAACTCTTTCTTCTTCTTTGTAATGTTTGGATTCCCTTAGGCACCACGCTGCCTCTCACAGGTCAGATTTGGTACTATGACAGACCTTTATTTTGGGGGAGGAGACTCACAATTGTCAGTGGAGATATTGTAATGTGTGTTTTGCGCTGTGTTGTCATCTGAAGTACACTGCACACGCTAGAAAATAATTCAATGGGTGCTTATACAGAGGTGGTGTCCAATCATTGTAAAGATGGTAGAGATTTATTTTCACCCCATCCCTGCTGCTCATCTGTTTCAAAACTGCTAAAATAAATGCTAATGATATCCTGAGAGAGAGCATGAATAAACCGATGATGTTGCTTGACTCTTCCAGCATTGGTATTCAAGCTATGTTGTGCAGGTCGAATATTTAATCTTTCAGAGGTGAGCATCTCTGCGTGAGGACTATGTGCTCAGTTTTTGTTAAAATTGCTCTAGGAAGATTCATGGTTGTCCTAAACTTGTGTCATTTAAGAATTACAGAGTTCACCGTGATCATGGGAGGAATTTTTTTGCAGCATTGTCCTGATCTGCCAAAGTGTATTGACCTCATAGCTTGTTGTTCTTTTTTTTTTTTTTTTTTTTTTTTACTGTGAGAAAGAAAATGGATGGATGGCCTTATTTAGACAGATATGTGCCTCTCCAACTTGTTTCCAGTCGACTGAACACAAGTGGACTTCAACTAAGTTGTACAAACATCTCAAGAATGATCAAAATAAATGGAGAAATACATTTCACAGCAAATGCTCAGAAAAGCAGTGTCTTGCTGTGATATATGAGTGATATGTCAATTATTTGTTTTTTGTAGCTTTTCATAGAGCAAGAAAATAATTTTTTTTTTGGTACCTATTTTTTTGGCCTGTTCGGCTGTTAGGTCAAGCAGAATGGAGGATCTGTATCCCTTTTATGCCCGAACAGTTTTACAGTTTTACCGTGATTGTACTTACACTTTGACAACAGTTTGTCTGTAAATGGACTTGAAAAGTTTCCCATCATTCACTATCAACCTGTTCTCCACCCTTTCTATTATAAGAATAACAATGTCGTCATTGTCATTGTAACAGGTACAAAGAGCATGAGACAAGGCTGGAAAACAGCACCGGTCTCTCCGCCGTATGCGCCCACACAGAGGCCTAGTCACCAGGTGGGCAGCTGGCACCACGTACTCATTGGCCAGTTGAGGCCGGCTATCTACTGGAAACGGCGAGAGGATATGCTTCTCCCAATCAAAAAAGCATGATGACTCCCATCTTCTCATCCTCTGCCCTCAAACCAAGCCTTGCTTCCGTTATGAGCAGAGGCTGAATCACACCAGAGAATCACTTGAACATAAATAGTCGCACCAACGTTTGCAGTGACCAAACTTGGCTGAGGTCTGAAAGGGACAGGTGGGATTTTTGAAATATGTTTGCCTGACTTCGGCTCACTCATACAGCATTCAAAAGCACAAAAACACAGGAAGTTTCCGAAAAGTGAAGTCACTGGGTTCAAAACAATCACACAAGGCAGCGTTTGTATTGTAGTTTATATGGCTGGAGAGTGACTGATTCACTGGATGTTTCCTCAAAAAAGCTATTGTGAAAACAGGGGATGCTTTTGTATGTGGTTACACAAGAGTCTCATTCAAAGGAAATGACGATGCACCGGACGGACACAGGCCTTCATATCAAAGACTTCATTTTGATTCCATCGCCATAAAAATGAATTGAATGAGGCAAGAGGTTATCTCTCATTTCTTGGTTGGTTAGATAGCAAGCTCAGTGAAAACGAAATAACTAATTCCCATGAAACTCTGTGGAGGGGTGGCATTTGAGTCAAGGAATCATCCGTTCAATTCTCAAGGAATTTAGGCACCGTTACACTCCACTAGGGGTTGAGTGTGGCGGTGACCCACCAGCTCCAAGTTCAGCTGCAGTGAAAAAAGGTTGCTGTGTGTGTGCATCTGTGTCGCTTTCTTTGAAATAGTGGGCTGTTTTGTTGTTAGCATTGCAATTAGCATTCGCATTGGGACTCCAGTAGAAATGCGCACTACCAACAGCTACAGTACAGGCCAGAATGTGCGGCGCAAGCACTCCAGTTAGAAAGCTTTGACTTTCTGTCGCAAGTGATTTACTACTACTACAGTGTGACTTGGTGTCCATCTTAACACAGGTTTCATGGTAATGGAGAGGGGGAGGGGGAACTCAAGAAATTAAAGGTCAAATTATTCTTGACAAAATAAACATTGACCGTGTGGAAATTGGACATACGTAATTATTTTAAGGTCTTTTCAAATCTCATCTAAACTCATAAAAAACATTGGATTCATGAATTCAGTTATCGTCAGTCGGTCACGATGGCTGGTGAGCCGAGTACAGCCTGGACTAATCAATCACAGCAAGCACAAGGCTCACTCACTGCATGTGTTTGCCAATTTGGCAGACCAGTCTGCGCCAGGTTGGGTGTTCCGGCGCAGCAGAGGGAATATCTTTGGAGATGTGCCTGGCAGAGTGACAACCTGGTGGCAGAAAGTCGATCTATACTTATGTCTGCTCAAATCACATCCAAGTCCTGGCGCAAGGTAGACCGCTGGTCGAATACCATTTTGGTGAATTGGATCAGGGCGCAGGCAGACAGATACTGAGCTCCGCTGTCATATTTAAGTCTTTAAGTCGCCAGCGATAATCACTAGTTAATTCTGTATATAATAAGGGTTAAATGCTCCACTTACGGCATGGATCGCCGCGATAACACATCGTCCTCTTACGTACAGAGAATGGTGCCATGTCTCCATGCTCGACTGAGTGAACCCCATTTAAAGGGAAGGAGTGGAGCTACTTTGATTGGTGGTGACTAAAATCGGCTGTAAAAACTCCCAAATTGGCGCAGGTCGCCCATTCTCAGATCCGCTGGCCTGCGCTCGTCTACGAAATGACCAACACCTGTCTGACCCGCCTTTTGGTGCAGAGTTGTGCTGCCCGCCACGCAGGATTTACGTTGTTCACAAAAATTAAGCCCAGAGTCAGTAATTAACCTAACATACATGATGAGAACATGCTAAGTCCATACAAAAAGGGAAATTTAATTGAAAACAGCATTCCTAAATTCCATAATTATTAGGAATAATGTGGTGAACGTTTAACAATTAGTATTCTTATTTCCAGACAAGGTCATTAAACACTAAGTGATAGTCCTTATTTTGAGTCACTATCTTATTTTCCATGCACGCTCCGGACGCTTTCTCTCTAATTACCACCCGGAAAATATAATGAAGAGATGTTCAATAAACACAAACAAGTTTTGTGGTTTGATAAGGAGACACAGTGGCATTATTTTTTTTTTTTTTTTTTTTTTTTTTGGGCAGCCATCTCCAGCCCCTAATAAAGGCCTGAGATTTATACAAATGGAATAAAGACTTTTGGGAAAACTGGGAGAACATTGCTGCATGTTGTGGTTGTTGACTTGCTGTAAACAGAATTAGTCCATCGATCCATTTCCAATACTGCTTATTGTGTCTCAAGGGCCTGGAGGAGGCGGATTATGCCATGAACTGGTCAATCACAGTCATTCGCAGGGCACATATAGACGAACAACCATTCACATGCACTCACAATCACATTAGCGCGGAGTGGGAACTGAACCCACGATGCCTGCACTAAAGTCAGGGGACGGTACCACTAGACCATCAGTGAGTTCAACAGAATTGGTATTATTTTTCTTTTTAATAGGAGTAGTAGTAGTTTTAATCCTATTTTTTATATCGCCTATCCTGTTCAAAGTCACGCAAGGGCCGAGGCAATTATGAAGCGTGCATTGAGTGAGAATTGATTGCACACCGGCTGCACAAAAGCCAGCTATGTTAACTGCTATACTAACAATGTGCATCATTATTTTTGTTTTTTATCATGCATTTTTGTCAAACTTATACTAAAGTGTAACTTGACTTGACCCAACAGTCCTCCTCTTCACCCGGGGGTATGGTTAAGCATGTAATATTAATGGCTGTATTCTCATAAAGGACACCTATTTTCTTATGCAATACCAACTTTAAATTTTAAATTATGACTTTTTCTTCTCTAATGCCAGTAACTAGAGTCTGCATTTGATAGAATGTCCGGCTATTCTTCAAACACACACACATACACACGCACAAAGCAACAGACAAAGGCCTTCAAACATACACTGAAGCTCTGAAGGCAAACTGGGTGGTAATGAAGCTGCTCCATATACAGTTACGCCAGTCCGGTCTTCACAGAGGGTCGGAGGACAAGCGCACACACGGGCACAGTTTGTTCATCTAAAAATAACCTTTTATGCTAGATTCCTCTGGGATATGGAGAGTAAAATTGTAAGTACACAGTGTACATGTCTCTCCAGTCCGCCCTAATCCCTCAACACACAGCACGACTGTTCGCTTGATGGCGCCTAGCTGAGCAGCTCACATTGTGTCTGTTTTGCATTCGCACGTGCACTTCCTCCACGGTTGCCACGGAGTTCTCCGGGGGAACTTGGAAGATAACAACCCGAGACGACACCAGTGGCCCGCTGAAATTTGCCACCGCCGCGGCATCTTCGGTTTCCACCGGCGTACCTGAATTTAGCCTCGCCAATCCCGATCGAGGCCGGCGATTGACAGACACCTGATGATCGATCGACCGGATGAGGGCAGCAGGTGGCGACCCGCTCAAGCCACAAAAGCAATATTTGAGGACGCTGAATGGGCTCCTAATGAGACACTGGATCCGAAATGATAACATGGTGTTTATGAGAGGTCACCTGAGATGGCGAATGAATAATAGACAGGCTGCGGCCTGGTCAGGTTGGTGGTTAGCGCTCAGCTCGGGGCTGCTTGCGCTGACATTTAGAGGCTAACACTAAACCTTGATAGGGGCAACAGGTAAGAGGCAAACAAAGGCCAGCAGGTCTATGGCCCGAGGAACACTGCCATGTTAGATTAACTCACTAAATGTTTGATCAGCCTGGTGCAGATAATTAAATTACACATAATAGGAAATGCTCACAACAAATCATGTTTGAAAGAAAGTCCAACTTAAAGCTAATACAGTGGAACATCCATCCATGTTCTTTCCCTCTTATCCTCACGCGGGTCACACGCTGCTGGAACCTATCCCGGCTATCTTCGGGCGGGAGGCGGCGGACACCCTGAACCGGTCGCCAGCCAATCGCAGGGCACATAGAAACAAACAACCATTCGCACTCACATTCACACCTACAGTGGAACATCGAAAGTCAATTCCAGAATGCTGGTAGACCTTTCATTCCCCCCCATTTGAAATAATGGAAATATAAATTAATTTCAAAGGATCACCTTTATTTACAATGTTTTAAGTAACATTTGCATTCTTAATATACAGGAGTGGTAGAATAGGTCCGACACTGTTTATTCAAATGCAAAATCATGAAAATATATACTGCAATCAAATTTAACTTTGATTAAGAGGTAGTGATGAACATGGATGATTACTGCTGGAATAGCTGAGTTTCCATGTTACAGACTAAACGTTCCAGGATACATTCCTTTCTTCTTTTATTTTTCATGTTAAATTACAGCGATTTTAGCCGTATTGCACTCAGAGGCAGCGGAACCATGGAGCGCTGGGGGGACGAGGCCCTCACTTTTTGGTTCGCCTTTTACATGCCCCTTTACTACTTTTATCACGTATGTTTTCACAACCCTTCTTTATTGCACTGGGTTGTGCTTATATGAGCATATGTCATATAGTAGCATAATTATGCATTATTTCATTTGAAAATGCTGACTGCTGCATCAATAGAGTCATGGCTTTTTTTTTTTTTTGCAGAGGCACTGTGATGGTTTGGGAAAATAAGGCTTGTCATTGAAGACAATCTCATGCAGAAAGATGTCGCGATGAGATTCTGCGACCAGTGGCAATCCCATATCACCACAGTCTGGGAACTAATACTCAATACGGTTTGCTGACTTGCGACGACTCCTGCTGGAGAATTTGATTGCCATCCCACACCAGTGTGACCAAACCGGTGAGCAGCATACAGTGATAAGATGGCGCCAGGCTGTTGTGGGTGTGTATGGTTCTTCCACACACGACTGAGGATTATGTTTCCTCCTTTTTTAATGATCTGACTTTAATTATCCAATCTAAAAAGGAGCACACACACACACACAAAAAGAGAATAGCAACAGCAGAATAAGCTGTTTGAAAAATGCTGTGATTTGGTACATTTATATGGTACTACAAAAATTGTTGTGATGTGAAAAAAATATATATACAGTAAAGACATAATTACATATAATTATAATTAAAAAGAATTAAACCAGTTTTGTTACACTGCATCAAACAGCACTGCCATTGTGCTGCTCTTTCTTGTGAACCTGCCTTGACCACCTGGGTCAGACATGGAGATACTGTTCATTGAGATGATTTTCACCACATCTCAGTTCATCAGTAAGGCACTAATATTAGTCGATCTTCGCAGAGGATCAAGAATATATGACTGTGACTCCGACTGTTATATTGTGCCTCTGAATATTCATCCAAGTCATTTCATCCTCAGGGCATTGAATTGATTGCAACTGGACTGTTCTGGTTGTCTTCGAAGATGTTTCGCCTCTCATCTGACCAGGCTTCAGGAAAACCTCAACTATTTATGCTCCAAGTGGAGGCACTCCCCAAACCATGAATGATATCATTCTTTTGGAATGCAAAACGCCATACGCCTGGCAGAGAGGCCACTGTCCGTCAACGAGAGTCGTTTGGTAGAAACTCCCTCACTAACATTCCATTCTGTTGTAAAATGGTAGTGGAGCTGTCTCCAGTCCTAGGAGGCTGTGATTTGTTGGAGGTAGAATTCCCAAGTTTCTTTGGAATGGACAAAAAGACAGGATTGTGTAGTGTTATATTGTCTGTCTACATGTGTTGCTGTAGTGTTTGTGTTCCATCAGTTACTTAAAGGGTTAAATCACTGCAACATAGAGGCGGTTTAGTGTTAGCATTAAACTAGAAGACCGAAAAGCTAAGAAGCTATGTGGTTGTTTTAAATGCACGTGTTTTATGTTTAGTTTAACAGTAAACTTCAATTGGGAGTGGCAATAAACAGATGAAGGCTCTTTTTTTTAAGGAACTGCTCACTATTTAACAATGTGCTGCTTATTGTGAAGTGAGTTGGGTTGGGTTCACTGCCACCATACAGCGCTCAAAGCAAACATTTCAGGCAAACGATGCCTCGTATCTTGACAAACCTGTAAATGGAGACACATATCGCAAGGCACCACTGTAGTGTATTTAGTTGGGCTGAAGATGGGGGGAAAAAACAAATGTTATTGGAAATTCAAAGCAGGCTAATTTGGCATTTTGACTGTTAGAACTCCGGCATGTTCAGAATCAACCTTTGAAAAGGTTTACTCAGTCAAGAAATGTGACCATTAAAATGAGAAACCTCTTGTCCCCTGAGAAGCGTGGGCCCAATCCTGTGTACTGCCGTCCCATCACTTTGTGCAGATTATAATAATCTGGGACTGTCACCTTGCTGCACATGCACACTCACGATTGAGTGGAGCTGCTCCTCTGTTTGCTGTGCAAAGAAAGCAGACACCTAAAGGAAACATGCAAATTCTATGCAAGCAAGCTCCATGCAGCAAAGGCTCTCGTGAGCCTTGAAGTAAGCCAACCCTGTGCTGATTGCAGGTATTTATCAGCTACAATGTTCTAGTGGCACTTATCTATGAAACATTAATGAGAGCTGATGTACTCTTAATAACCCTGATGGAAAATCCAGCACTCAACCTTTAACGGAAGTGTGCACTCCTATTATTATCAAGCCACAACAAGGGAGCGTTACATCAGACTGTGTACACTTCTAATCGCCTCACAAGGATAGTGAATTGGTTGCCATAAAAAGCCTTTTGGAATTATTTGAACTTGAAAATGATTGGATGGTGTTACATTCCATTAGTGCCACCTTTTTCTCACTCTCTCACATTCATGTTTCCCCCCCCTCGCTTTCTCACTCTGACCCATTAAAAGCCACAATAAAAGCCCTTTTCGCCAGCTCCGACGACCCCCCCCCCCCCCCCCCCACCACCTCACATTAGTTCACTGACAGATAAAGGGAACAGAATGTCTCTTGATAAAGAGGTGCAGGCACATTAAGCCTATTTATTTGCACTTATACATGCATGTGGATGGATGGGTAAAGGACTGTAGAAGGAGGCTGTGGTTTTCCTCTGAGGGTTCACTCTTGTCTTTATATATGTTCCACTGCGCAGTTTGCAGGGTTTAACATGCACCTTTGGGCATGAGCGAGGCTCAATGAAGCCAGCGCATAAAGACAGCATGCTCCTCTGCTTGCCCTCCTTCTTACAGTTACATAAGAGTGGGAGATGCAGGCGTACAGGGTGCTGTGGAAGCCCAAGGTGGAAGTAGGCCGGTTAAGCCAAAGCGGTAATAGCTGTGTGTATGTGTAAATATGTAGATATGTGTGTCATGTTATGGAGAAACATGTGAGAGAAAGAAAAAAATATATCCCTAAGTGGAGGGGAAGGGCTGACGCAAATGGCACATCTGCTGGACAGGAAATTCTAATTACTTTTTCATAAACCGAGAGCATTCCCGGCCTTATTTTGCACATGCGAGCACATTTTCAACAATGACACATGCATGCCAGAAAGATCACGTCAACACATGTGGATACAACAATAAGGACGGATTATGTTCATATAATTTGATCAATAACGGTAAAGACACAAATTCTAATTTAGCTTTTTTTTTTTATTCCACCTTGGTTTTGTATGGGTAGATGTCTCCCATGCTGAAACAGCCACGCTTAAAGTCCTATTTTCAAGACGTTATTGATTATTTTAAATGTAGGCATTCGTATTAAAGGCTATCCTTATTGACAGAGTAAATGGTAAACAATCATGACCTTTTGATGGATAACTGCCAATAATTCAAATACTCATATGAGTAAAATGAATTGATTTTCAAAAGTAAATTCAGTTGGCCGTGTCTTTACCGTTATTGATCAAATTGTATGAGAATGACCCAGACACACACTAAAGCGCCGTTGCTGTGACACTCCGATGACGAAAGGTGCGATGAAACATTGATTTGCCTCAGCATGGCACAGACCCTCCCACTATGGCGTGGAACAACACGAGGCTTTTACAGAAGACGAGGACCTCGTGAATATTCATGTCACCACCTCTGCAAGAGACGGGGTGCAGAATTCGCTGAGATCAGCGCTGAGAAATCCCCGTTGTGCGAAAAAATACAAGTACACTTGCGGTACACTTCATGCATTCCGGTGCTCTCTCTACTGCGCTTTCTCTCTTTTACTCTTCTTCCTCTGGCATCCCATCCGCCCACACACACCCAAATGTTGAAACACACAAGCACACACACACAGATCTCTAAACCACCTACACGCTCACACTTTCTCATGTTTTCTCATGGTCTGGCTGACGAATACTTATGATCTTCCTTTTCCCTTCAACAATCTGATCTCCAGAACCATTTATCATGGCGATTGTCCACATCCGGACAGGTGGCTCTTTTTCACATTAATAGCCCATCAACACCACCTCCAGAACAGCGATGGTAACAACCTCTGTACGACCTCATAAAAAACGGATGTGGAAAGGCTGGGCAGCATTTTGACAAGTTCACACAGTGTTCCCTCTCGTGTTCATGAGTCAGTGCTTCTCACCACGTCCTCGGATGGCTCGGAAACCACGTGATCAGCACCTGCACTTTCAGCTCTCTGCGCCCGGGTTGCCACAGTAACTTTGAATCTACGGAGACAGGCCCTTGATCGTAAACGGGAACGACCGATCTGATGCTAGCTTGAGAGAGCGTCGACGAGGCGAGGCCAGCGGGTGCCGGGACGCTGACAATCACCCCTCGTCTTACTGTGTGATCCTCTGGCGTTGTTGTTCAGCTGACAGCTGGGACCTTTGACGCCATACAAAAGGGGCACAGATGTACAAATCAATGAATGTAATAACACGCTTTCACTACATATGTGTAAATGAATCTTTGCCACCTTTGCCGTTTCTCCATTATGCTTTATGCCTCTGGCAGGGTCACTCATGGCAAACAGGTCGTAGGTGAGGGATCAGACTAAGCACGGCTAAAAGACCCCCAATTTAAAAGTAAATTGATGGAATCAGATTTTCCCTTTCCCAGACACGGGTCACTGGGGCCCCCCTCTGGAGCCAGGCCTGGAGGTGGGGCTCAAAGGTGAGCGCCTGGTGGCTGGGTCTGCACTCATGGGACCTGGCCGGCCACAGCCCGAAAAGGTAACGTGGGTCTCCCTTCTCATGGGCTCACCACCCGTGGGAGGGGCCACAGGGGTCGGGTGCAGCGGTGGCCAAAGGCAGGGACCTTGGCGGTCCGATACCCGGCTACAAAAGCTGGCTCTAGGGCCGTGGAACGTCACCTCTCTAGCAGGGAAGGAGCCCGAGCTGGTCTGTGAGGTTGAGAGGTTCAGACGAGACATGGTCGGGCTCGCCTCCACACATAGTTTGGACTCTGGTACCAGTCCTCTCGAGAGGAATTTGACTCTCTTCCACTTTAAAGTTGCCCACGGTGAGAGGCGCCGTATGTGGGTATACATATTGCCCCCCGGCATGTACATTAAGGTTCACGCCGGTTAAGGAGCGGGTAACCTTCCTTTGCCTTTTTCCTGACTGTTGTTTGTGCCTATGCACAGTTCAGAGTACCCACCCTTTTTGGAGTCCTTGGAGGGGGTGCTGGAGTGCGCTGATCAACTTTATGGTCGTGTCGTCAGACTTGCGGCTCCATGTCTTGGACACTCGGGTGAAGAGAGTAGCGGAGCTAGTGGTGTGTTGGCTCCGATGGTGAGGGAAGATGTCGGTCCGACCTGGCAGGCTCAAACGTATTGTGAGGGTCTGCTGGGAGCATCTGGCAGAATCCCCTGTCAGAAGGAATTTCAACTTCCCAGAAGGAGTTTCAACTTCCACCTCCGACAGAGGTGATTAAAAAGCTCCTCGGTGGGAAGGCCCCAGGGGAAGATGAGATTCGCCCAGAGTTCCTAAAGGTTCTGGATGTTGTGGGGCTGTCTTGGTTGACACGCCTCTGCAATATCGTGTGAACATCAGGGACAGTGCCTCTGGATTGGCAGACTGGGGTGGTGGTCCCCCTTTTTAAGAAGGGGGACCGGAGGGTGTGTTCCAACTACAGGGGGATCACACTCCTCAGCCTCCCTGGTAAGGTCTATTCAGGGGTGTTGGAGAGGAGGGTCCGTCAGGAAGTCGAATCTCAGATTCAGGAGGAGCAGTGTGGTTTTCGTCCTGTCCGTGGAACAGTGGACCAGCTCTACACCCTCGGCAGGGTCCTCAAGGGTCCATGGGAGTTTGCCCAACCAGTCTACATGTGTTTTGCGGACTTGGAGAAGGCGTTGGACTGACGATGAAAAGGAGTTTAACACTCCGGAATGTCGAGAATCTCCCAACAATTCAAGTATATTCAAAATATCTGCTCAAGAGTGAAGCCACAAAAATAAGATACAAACTAATGATAGATAGATAGATTTGTGACTAAATTAAGAGGAGCTCAAAATTATTTCAGTATTTTTTTATGGTGGTGGCCTGTGAGATTTGTCTCATGTAAAGTGGATGGCTTGGCTCAATAAAGCGTTGAAAACATTGCTGTAGACAACACATTGATTGCGGTGCAGTCCACTGAGGTAAGAGCTATTTGAGATGATAAATGACTTGTTGATATTGTGTGGTCAAGCTAAACTGTTTTCCTGGAATTCAAGAATGAGAGGACTATGATAATGCAAAATTATATACACAAACCAGGATAATCCAATGAAATCCAGTTTTTTAAAAAAAAGGTATCTCAAAAATTGTGCCTATTCAAAGATAATGACGTTTGATTGACACTTACGTCAGCGTGCTTTTCGGTACATGCCACGACACAATGCAATTATGTGTGGTAGATTATGAGTGCCATAGTGCTGGTTGCTCCCCATTCCACTAAACACGCAGAGCAGAAAGGCACGAGACAGTGAATTGACTAAGCTTTGAAATTTGTTCTTGTTTGCTGTAATTGCAAAAAACACAACCAGTATCCAAAAAACTGAAGCAATATTTTGCGCATTATATGATTTGACAGTGATTTGATGAGAACCAAAAATAATTTTCAAGACAAACCCATCCATATACTAATAGTGGTGCCATGAGAGTTTTTCAAGCCATCGTTCGGCTGATTTTTTTTTTGCTTTGACTTGCGGATCAATATTAGAGATACAGGTGCTGTATGGTGGCTATAAACTCAACTCAATTCACATCATAACATCTAGCAGTTTGGCAGACAGTGAAGAATTCTTCACAAAAGAGGCTTCAAAATGTTAATTGCTACGGCAAGTTGAAGTTTGTCACACACATTGGTTATTTAAAACAACCATAAAACTTTGCCTTAAAATTCTCCGATGGCTTAACAAACAATGTAAAATTCCAGACAGGCTAACAATTAGAATCAGTGTCACAGTGTTATAAACCTGGGAAAAGTAGAGCAACAAATTTAGACATAGAGTACAACAATATTCACAATATTCACAGTCATATATTCTTTATCCTCTGTGAAGAAAGACTAATATTATTGTAGCTTACTGAGGAGCTGTGACAGTCTCCACGTATAAGTGTATGCTTGTCTTAAACTGCCCCAGGTGGCCAAGGTGTGCATACCAGAACGAGCAGCACAATGTCTATTGAATTGAAGCAAAAAATATGACAAAAACTGTTTATTTCTTTACATTTTATTTAATTAAGTCATTAAAAACAATTTCGTTTGTTTTTGTGAGGATGGAATAGATTAATGGCATTTCCATTAATTTCTATGAAGAACAATGACTTTTGACTTAAGGGCAGGCGGCACGGTGGACGACTGGTTAGAGCGTCAGCCTCACAGTTGTGAGGACCCGGGTTCAATCCCCGGCCCCGCCTGTGTGGAGTTTGCATGTTCTCCCCGTGCCTGCGTGGGTTTTCTCCGGGCACTCCGGTTTCCTCCCACATCCCAAAAACATGCATGAATTGGAGACTCTAAATTGCCCGCAGGCGTGACTGTGAGTGCGAATGGTTGTTTGTTTCTATGTGCCCTGCGATGGGCTGGCAACCAGTTCAGGGTGTACCCCGCCTCCTGCCCGATGACAGCTGGGAGCACGCCCGCGACCCTAGTGAGGAGAAGCGGCCCAGAAAATGGATGGATGGATGGATGGATGGACTTAAGGGCGTGGTCACGGAGCAAGTTGAACTCTGATATCTCAAGGCACTACTAATGTAAAACCAAAAAAAAGAAGCAACAATTAGAAGTCATTTTAGGAGTACATCACCACTTAAAATGCAAACAAATCCCAGCTGAATTCTGTAAAGTCTGAAAGAAGGATACCAGACTTCCTTTGTGTCCACTTGCCAGACAAACCTCACAGGGGTCGCACCTCTTCAACATCCAGTTAAAGCGGTATAAAGGCACTTAAGCACCACTAAATATAGGTCCTCCCCGTGAGCCTTCAACACCTTTTTTGTCTTCTCAGCAAATATTCCTTAAAGAAAAATGAGACATCTGCTCGGAACTCACAGAATAAGAAAATGATAGACGATCTTGATGATTCATTATTTACTGCCCACGCAGTCAATAAACTGCCAAGTTTCCTTTAATTTGCTTATTGTTGTAATAGAAGAAATTTCATCAACAATGATGCAAATGTGCTCTAAGGAAACGAGCAGGAATCTGCTCATTAATGTCTATAATTCATCAACTAATTGAGGTGAATTCATAACTACAATTCAATGTAGCCAGGTATTTAGTGGCCTAAACATTCAGTACTCCAGTCCAATCTACTATGATAGAATACAGGAGTTGTTTATACATGTAAATATATTTAAAAATAAGAATACTCCGTTTTGATTGACACCGTTAGACATTGTTGTCAGCGAGCGTTAATTATTGTGGCTGTCGTTCAGAACTAAACTGCATCTCACCGATATTGTGTCCTTTTCCATCAGTTAAATAAGGAAACAAACACCTCTCAGTATGATGAAGTATAGCTCTACTACCACTGCAAACGACAACTACAATAACAAACAAATACACATTCTTCTTATTATGAAGGCTTTTTTTCCTTCTCCGTGATACAGCTCTACTACTACATTATGAGGTTGCCCAGATGTACCATGTGACCAGTGTGTGTACTGTATATAAGAATCAATACGGTCAATTGCATTGGAAACGGAAGTGGAGAACTGCAAATATAATAATAAATTTGTCTAATTTCAGTCTCTTTTGTGTAGTATGCCATTACTATAATCATATGCCTGAACTGTAATTAAGAATAAGAAAATTGTACATTGTCGAAAAATATAATTTAACAATAGCTTATTCACAGATGAATGCGTGCAAGATAGCAGTTGTCTGCTTTGTACAATAATATTAAAGGGCAGTTCTGTTGTTGGATCTCCATGTACTGCGCAGTTACTTTTACCGAATGTTCTGGTGAATAAGAGTACATAAAGACTTTAGCTCAACGTTGAAGTGGTATAATAGTGAAAGTACATTTTTCTCACAGTCACACTGCAGTGTACACTAACCAACAGACTTACAGGGTATGACATAACTTCACAGAAGATCTTGAAAGTATGCAAAAAGATACTTGAAGGCATATGCGGTTGTGTTTACGTTTGTGAATGGATCAGGACGAGAGAGAAGTGCATCCAAAGTAATATGGTTGTGACCCATCCAAGTGAAGTGTCAAGTAAAAGCACCCTTGGGGGAGGATTCTTCTCCATCTTTACACATGCCTCATTTCCAATATTGCATGCGTCCCTTCCCCCACCTCTTATTTGCACTCCAGACGTCCAGTAAAAGCACAGTGTGCAAGTGTGAGTCAAAATGCATCAGTAATTCCACTCACATTTGTCTTTGGTATTTAAACACATGTACCTAAGAAAAGACATTTAAAAACAACAGCTTTCAAGGTGGGCATAAAGTGCCATGCAATTACAGGCAAACAGCTAGAAAAAAATAAGGAAAATATTTGTAAAATTATGCTAACTTAGGCTACATGTTCAGGGCAAAATGGATTGGTTTTTAGATTCTATGATGGGCAAGGAGATATGGTGAGGCGGGTAAAAAAAAAAAAAAAAAAATCAGTTTCGTGTTAACAAGAGTATACTAAAAGCATTTACATGTGATGTTGGGATGGTAATATGAAAAGCAGTGATGAATTATTTTGGTCATGAGGACCAACGGGGATGAATATCCAAAATGAAATCTCACAAAGGCCTCCAGTTGTAAAATAAATACATAAAATAAAATAAAATACAGTAGGTATAATAAAATACACATTTTCAGCACTGTAAAATGTGTAATTTGTTGGCAAGCTTCTCTGGTGATTTTCATGCTAGTTTTTCGCATGATTCTTTCAGCTACATGCCATTTAGGGTTAGCATCCTCTTGGCAGAATTAATTTGTGCAGGTAATATACTTAATTATATTCCATCCATCCATCCATCCATTTTCTGTACCGCTTTATCCTCACGCAGGTCACGGGCGTGCTGGAACCTATCCCAGCCATCTTCGGGCGAGGCACACCCTGAACTGGTTGCCAGCCAAAAGCAGGGCACATAGAAACAAACAACCATTCGCACTCACATTCACACCTACGGGCAATTTAGATTATTCAATCAACCAACCACGCATGTTTTTGGGATGTGGGAGGAAACCGGCGTACCCAGATAAAATCCACACAGGCACGGGGAGAACATGCAAACTCCACACAGGCGGGGCCGGGATATGAACCTGGATCCTCAGAACTGTGAGGCAGATGTGCGAACCAGTCATTCACCGTTCCACCGACTTAATTATATTGAATTATCTAATTGTATTGCCCATACTGTACAGAGCTGAACAGCCTCTGGCTTTCCTACATCACAATAAGGCTCCATTCCTGGTTCTATCATTATCATCACTCTTTTCCTTGTTGCTATCACTAGTATCATTGACCCAAAAAAATAATAAGAAGAAAAGAAAAGAAAAACACACAAACTAGTTAATCTTTCAGTTAACCAAACTGATGTCTTGTGGGACTTGCTGACGACTGTTCAACCTCGACTTTTTGATTGACTTTTGAGGCATAATTTGGTCGAAGACTATATTGAACCACTTTTGGGCTGTTTGACTTAGGAGGTTTCGCTCCAATCGGAATTTAAATACAGTATCCACTAGGCTTCAACAAACTACAAACTGCAGCCGTGCCTCTTAAAAACTGATGAGCGAATTACCAAAACTTTTCTTTTTTCCCCTTCATAGCAGTTAGTAACAGCTTATTTGTGACAACTTGTTGGCGTCACTCACTGTGAAATCTGTTAAGGCTTCTAGAAGTATGAACAGAATCTCTAATTATCAATATTGATAATAGGTATGCATAAAGTTACATTTGGGCAACACAAGTGGTATTACTGTGTTGATTGTCTTATCAGAAATAAATACATAAATTAAATATATACTACAGTTTTTTCTTAACTGTCAGAATAATTTGGGAGTTGGGGGCCCCTTTTTGGCTTGAGTACCTGCCCCAAAAATTTTTATGCACGTGCCAGAAAAAAAAGATAAGCAAGACATACATTTTAGAAAATAATTCATCTATTTTCTCCAGTGCTTATCTGTTCAGGGTGGAGCCATTACATCCTGGATTGGTCACCAGTCAATCACAGTGTCAATTCAAACTCACATTCACACTGTCACTGAATGGGAACTGAACAAACACACACACACACACACACACACACACACACGCACACGCGTCACTCAAGAGTGAAATAGAAGCCAATAAAGAGGAGGGAAAAGTCTCATTAAGAGCGGCTTATGTCCAGCATCCCAATTCCCTCTTTGTATCATAACACTGGGGAAAAAAACAAGCTTTGTAACTTGTCAAAGGGCACCAAGCTTAATGTTAAAAAAAAATTAAAAAAAAACATAAGAAGAGGGAATTCCTCTGAGGATAGATAATATGAAAAAAAGACAAAACCAAGAGCTTTAGAATACCTGTGTGTGTGTGTGTGTGTGTGTGTGTGTGATGTGCTCTGTCAGCATCCTGTCAACAGGGCCCAGCTAATTAGAACTGGAGCCAAATGGCTGGGTGAGCTTTTCGTTCACACTCCACTGACTGTCTGCAGTAAACAAGGCAGCCCAAAAATGTAAAAGCGCATACATTGACGTGAAATAAAAGGTATTTTACCGTGTGCGCCTGTGTGTGTCCGTCTTCCATACGGCGAACAGACTAAATTCAGTCTTTGGTCCTTTGACCATATTTGCAGACTGACCATGCAGCATGCAAGCACTGTACATGAGGCTACATCACTAACACATGAAGCTGGGTCTGTGTGACCACAGTCAGAAAAATTCAACATAACTGTACAACCATAACAGAAGTGGTTAGAGTAGCCAGAAATTGCACCCCCATAAGAGTACTGTTACTTTAGAATAATATGACTCAAGTAGAATAACAAATTAAGGCAAAGAGTAGTCTTCCAAATAATTGAGAAGTACTCAGTGAAAAAACAACTCAAATACTGGGTAACTGGTGAGCAATTTCTTTAATATACACATATATATATGTATATATATACATACACATACACACACAGCAGCTGAAATAAGTATTGAACACATCATCATTTTTCAGCCTTTGTTTGCAGTGACAGCTTCAAGACACCTCCTGTATGGAGAAGCTAGTCGCATGCATTGCTCTGGTGTGATTTTGGCCCAAATCTTGAAGGTTCCGTGGGTTTCTTTTATGGACCTTTGAGTTTTAGTTTTTTTCCACAGATTTTCAATTGGATTCAAGTCATGTGATTGGCTGGGCCATTCGAGCAGCTTTATTCTTTGAAACCAATTGAGAGTTTCCTTGGCAGTATGCTTTGGATCATTAACCTGTTGAAATATCCACCCTTGTTTCATTTTCATCATCCTCATAGATGACATCAGATTTTTGTCAAGAATGTCTCTGTACATTTGCCCATTCATCCTTCCTTCAATAATGTGAAGTTTACCAATTTTGCTCTCATCAGAGCAGACTATATTCTCCCAGTATTTAACTGACTTGTCCAAATTTTGTTTAGCAAACTTTAAACTAGCTTTGACATCTTTTTTTTTTTCAGCAATGGGGCCTTGCGTGGTGAGCGTGCATACAGGCCATGGTGGCGGAGTACATTACTCACTATTTTCATTGTGACAACAGTACCAGCTAATTCCAGTTCTTTTTGAAGCTCTCCGCAGGTCCTCGGCTCTTCGAAAACTCTTCTGCTTATTCTTTACACTCCTCTGTCAGAAATCTTGCGAGGAGCACCTGACAAAGGCAAATTCATGGTGGTATGATTGGCTTTCCGCTTACGTGTTACGGCACCAACTGTGCTCACTGGAACATTCAGAAGCTTAGATATGCGCTTGTAAGCAATGCCATCGTTATATTTTGCAACAATTAGTTTGCGATGGTCTTGAGACAGCTCCCTGCTCTTATCCATCATGAGATGTGTCTTGACTCACACCTTTGCAATGAGACCTTTTTGTTGGCCATCAATTAGGACTGAACCAGCTAATATTCATGTGCACTGACAAAGAGCTGAATTGCTGTTTGATGATTGATCGATTTTAGCTGTTGTCTTGGCTTTCCATACCCTTTCTTCATGTTTTTCAATACTTTTTCCCCCCCGTGTCTTTTCACATGTTTACAGACAACTTAATTCCTGATCTTAATTGTTCTACTTTCTTTGTATGTGTGGATTATTTGGGTTGTTCCCAACATCCGGTGAATTTTTCAAGTCGATAGCACCTTTTGAAGTATATTTATTGAGAAAAATGGTGACGTGTTAAATACTCAGCCACTACGATATATAGCCTTCACTCTGGATATGTTCTTCAGATGGTAGAAGACAGTTTAAGTAATTGATTTGATATGACTGTTGAAAGTCAGCTCGGAATCTA
This sequence comes from Phycodurus eques, assembly GCF_024500275.1. Classification (NCBI taxonomy): domain Eukaryota; kingdom Metazoa; phylum Chordata; class Actinopteri; order Syngnathiformes; family Syngnathidae; genus Phycodurus; species Phycodurus eques. Next base: position 5,466,183 of record NC_084542.1, on the reverse strand, counting down.
TCAGAACACCAAGGTTTCGGACTTTGGCACAAGATTGAGTGCCGCTACTTTGAAGTAGGTTTATGGTGGCATGGCTTGGTTCGCACTTTGGACCACAGTAGAGAAAGATGCATTTAGTCATACATCACTGAGCGTTCACACTGGCATCTTTAACATCGGACCTAAAGGTGCCTAGTAAAAACATACATAATGTCACAACCTGATAGGACAGCGTTTGTGATGGTAGTTGCAAACCCTGTCGTTTCAACACTGGTCTGTCTCTTTGATTTATGTAGCATTATCCTATGATAAACAATCAATTCCGGTTAGTTCCGTCTCCTGTAGGATGGCAATGCTGACATTGGAAGGGCATAAGCAGTCGCCGAGGACGACTCAACCCAGTCAACAAAACACAAGACGACAGAATAACTACTGCATGTCACTTTACCCTGTCCACCTCATTTGTCACCTCTGTGTAATTTATGTCAGAACATTAGCAGTCACGCCCTTGTTTAGACTTGGCGTTAAGCGACACTATACAGCCAGAACATGCTGACATGTACTGCATAACAATCTTTTGGGAGTTCGAAGGTACCAGATATGTTGTGTATGTCACAAGAAATGTATTCCAAATGGTGAAATACAAAAGTATCGCCCAAGAGGAAGAAGATGATGATGACCATCAGTGAAAAAGTGAAACTTTTAGATATGATCAAAGAGGGCAGAAGTTATGCATCCGTGGCACGCCATTATGGCGTGAATGAATCTACAGTGCGGTACATCAAGAAAGAGGAAGCAAACATCTGCAAAACTGCTTCAATAAGGAAGCGAAACGTGTGGTAACTCCGCGTAATAAGAGACGGGGTTATATCCTTGTCCAGGGGAATTTTGAAGCAAAAGAAAAAACAAAGACAACAACTACCCATCACCATGTTTTTCTCCAAGGTAAAACCCCAGCTACACCATCAGCGCCTCCAGCAGAAGAGTCTCAGACTGAACCTAAAGCCTCTACGAGTCAAGTGAGAGCCTCTCCTCCACCCCCAACGCAAGCCTCTTTGCCTCTCGCAGAAGGCAATGTTGATGAATGTTAATTACTGTATAAGGTTTTATAATTAAAGATTTAAGTAAATACGTGTACTGTTATAATCTTTTTCTCAAATATGTAAAGTATAAATACTGTTTACAAATCCTACTTCGCGGTTTTTCACCTTTCGCGGGGGGTTCTGGTCCCCATTAACTGCGAAAAACGAGGGATCACTGTATTCTCACAAACTACACTAGGAAGATGTGAAGAGTGCAGTGTTGTGTCCCTCTAATACTGTATTAAAAGCTTTGTATATTCTATGACAAGCGTCTTTTTGTCAGAATTGTGACTAATGAACTGATTTCTTCAGAAAGGATAAATGTCATTGTATGTCACATACATACAGAAATAAATCCTTCAACAGTTACGAGTCATTTTCTTGGAGGAAGGTTCATCCAAATTGGTTTGCGTTCCCCACAGTTTGAATCACTTAATCGGAGTTCACAGTAAACATGAAACACGCAGACGTTTCAGGAGACCAGTAACAAATAGTTGCTTTGCCCATTGAAAATCACTATCAAGAATCCGCAATAGTAAATTTCCGCATGGTAAGAGTTTCAATTCTGAATCAAAACTTCTGGTATCAGAATTAGTACTGTGGTACTAGTTTCAGGTCAAAGACAATCAGTTCCTGTATTTGGAACCTCCTTCACCCCCGTCTAAATGTTTGAACATTGAGAGTAACATTGAGCATTCTTAACTGTCAGACAAATGTAAAAAAGATAACCACTGTATAAAGTAAGATGTAAAAACAATAAAACACTCAAGCATTACTAAGCCTACAGAAGAATCCAACCACAGTCTGGCGGTTAACTCGCCTGACATCCGGTCAATGCCCACTGAGTGACGGTGTGAATGTGAGTGTGAAAGGTTGTCTGTCACTATACAGCACGTGCCCTGTGATTGACTGGCAGCCTGTGCCGGGTGTCGTTCACATTTCGCCCAAAGTCAGTTGGGATAGGCTTGAGCTCCCCGTGACCCCTGGACACAATATTGTGTATAGAATATGGATGGATGGACTACAGGGGAGTTCAGATGTAAAAATACTTGTAACATATGAATAACTTAACGTGTTAATTTAACAATCATAAATTAACAATTAAATAAAATCTATTTCATGTACAGTGTTCCCTCACTGTATCACGGTTCACCTATTGTGGATTCAGTGGATTGCAGATTTTTTTCATATTCATATCGCATATAATTCACCATATCGCAGGATTTTGAGCGTATGTAATTTTTTTTGTGGTAAAATAAAAGCTTCCTATCCCAAGACATTAAAACTACAAAAACAAAACAAAATCATTAAAACACATGACAAGGAATAAAATGTACATAGTGTACAGTAGTACTGTGCATTACTGTATGTTTAAGGGTTTAAAAGCAGGTTAAGAATATAGAACATATTTATCAGAGTATAGTAAAGGTTAATAGGAGTGTGGGGAAGATTAATAAGATTCTTGAGTGTTGGGTGGGGGGGGCATTGGGTCCCTGCACAACCGCCCCGGGGTCCCTCGGTGAGGGGCGCGTCCCGTCCGCAAGGCTGCTCTCGGTGGACCCCTGGGCCTGATCCCCCCCTAGATTGATTGGGTGGGGTCCTCAGCCGCCACGGTGCAGTGACAGCAATTACAGGACACTTCTGTCAGTCTTTGTGCATGTAAAACGGTATCAATTCACTTGCATGTGTCCGCAGGCACACACCCCTTACTGCAACAAATATGCATGAATATGCAAATCGCTTGTGTATCCCTTCACTTATACTCTCGTCCTGTACAATTTTATATTTTACATAATTAATGCCACCACACTTCAGTTGTACAGCCGGGTTCACGACCATGGTCCTGCATGCTTCTTCTCCTGTCCTTGTCCTGTTCTATCTTGTTCTGTCCTTCCCTCACAGGGTGTAGCACTACAGCCCCATGCAACACTCATATTTAACATTTCATTGTTGTAGATAATGTAATGATTTAGTTCACTCATCCTGTTTACAATTAGTGCTTTGTCTTTTGTCTTTGTTTCTTTCTCTCTTCTAGAAACTTTGTTCTGTTTGACTGATCAAGTCTGATTCTCAATAAACCTCAATTATAATACCACAGCGGAAGCTTAAAAACTCCACTGTGACACAGTGAAACTGTTTCAACATAAAAGGGATACAGATTTTCCATTTTGCTTGACCTAACAGCCGAACAGGACAAAAAAAAAAAGATAATTTTATCTATGTTGGAAAAAAAATTAACTTCTACAAAACATTTTTCGTCTACACGTTGCGTGCAGTATGGACAGCAAAATTAATGTCAGTGTCATGGAGTGACAGGTTTATCAGGGACAGATTGCTCATGAAGTATATCTTCGTCACTATTCAGGGTAGCAGCATTATACAGTATCACACTTGCTGATTAGTGGATGTTTGAAGCACACAATTTACTGGTAAAGGTTTACCTATTCAATTACTGAATGCATTATCAACGACCCTGATTCTCAAAAACATTTTGGTGGGACATGTCACAGAGTGACATTTTATGAAGAAAACATTATTTCTAAGCTGCGTAGCTGCCTGTGAATTGTTTTGGGGAAAACCTTTATGCGGTGTGGGAAGTACTATAAAGTATGAATATCGCATTAAATGCTATATTAACTAAGGTATGTTTTATTTCATTAGAGGACACTGGTGGCTAAAAGAAATATAGAAACCTTAATGTGCTCACGCAAACAAAATCACTTGTGTTATAACATTGCATCTTAAAGTCCACTAAATGTTGCATCATCCTTTAAGTATGCAGCAAACTTTATTCAAGCACTGTGACTAATGTCATCTCAACAAAAGGAGTCCTGGCTAATTATAAACCCCTTAAGAAGGTAATCTGATATTGTCATGGTCATGGCAATGACGGATGCTCTACTATCAGCTAGTATGCCATGAAATGATTTTGAAGGCTAAACTATGTATTAGTCCTTTAATGGCACCTAGTAAAGTATAACTTTGTTTTACAAAAAGGTCGAGCATGCATTTAGAGAAGCTGCAACTAGATGCTTATGAAGAAAGAAATGGTCAACGTACTGAATGCTTATAGTGAATTCCAAGCCTGTGAAAACAACACCCCTCGGCGAGGGGATTCCATGTTCTTGACTAGAGCCATGTGGCTGCATATGGACATGAATCCACCTCTCATATTCTTCCTCTGTCCGCATCTAACCTCGTCGCAATACTGTTTGCCTCCTCTTTTTGGATGTTAACTTAGAGATGCATGCGTTTACCCTTCTCTTACACAATCAGCATCAAAGGTACACACCCACACAGGCCTGCAGCGCAGCACGTTTCATGCATGCACACAGAAAAGCCCCACTGTTGGAGTAAACACGTCCCAATGAGCCCCCACTTCTGGATACTGGAAGAATGGACAGCGCCCATGGCCGGGCTTGCCGCATCCATCAGGACCGGATTCAGCACAGGACGACGTCCCTCAGAACCATCAAGAATGTTCCAAATAGATAGGATGAAACAAGGAAAGCCTTTCTCTCTGCCACTGTGTGTGGTGGGGGTGGGTGCGTGTTTGAGGGAGGTTTTCTTGTCAGGACCTCGTTGCAACAACAGACTGAAGGAATGCTCTGGAGAGATGCTGCATCGCGGGTAGAGATAGACAGCTCTGTTGCATGCTGTCTTTGATGGCTTGATGGGGATTTTCCTCTCTCTCTCAGTCACTCGCTTGTTCGCTCTGTTTCTCTTGCAGCAGCAGATGCCGACAAGGCCGGCAAGCTGTGATCAAGCTGTGCCTCCGTCCTCCCCACTCTCTCCCATCAGCTGGACGGCTTCAACAGCAGGGTGCCCCAGATTCAAAGACCACCTCCCCCCTCCCATCCTTTTCAAACACCTGCAGCCTCTCCAATCTGGAGCCTTGCTGACACCTGGTGGTCAAAAGTCGCAGTGCAACTAGAGCACGAGATTCAGTTGGGAGGTAAGATTTTAAATCCCTATATTTTATAAATTTGACACACCACAGGGAAGTGTTGTGAAAAAGCCTGCCAAATGAAGGAATATATATATATATATATATATATATATATATATATATAGTATATAGTCTGGTCGGATGAGAGCAAAATTGAACTCTGGATGCCATAATACACATCACGTTTGGAGGAGAAATGGTACAACCTAAAAACACCGTACCAACAGTGAAGTTCAGAGGTGGAAAATGATGGTGTGGGCTGATTTTCAGCAAATGGTACTGGTAAACTTTACATCATTGAAGGAAGGATGAATGGATAAATGCATCGAGACATTCTTCACAAAAAAAGAAACAAATAAAGCTGCTAGAATGGCCCAGCCAATCTATGGAAAGAACTGAAACGCAAGCGCTATTTATCTATATATATATATATATATATATATATATATATATCCCAACTTCATTGAAATTGGGGTTGTAAATAAAAACGGAATAAAATGATTTATTCCGTTTTTCCATCCAATATCTGAGCTGCTTATCCTCACAAGGGTCGCGGGAGCGCTGGAGCCTATCCCAGCTATCATCGGGCAGGAGGCGGGGTACACCCTGAACTAGTTGCCAGCCAATCGCAGGGCACATAGAAACAGAGACCCATTCGCACTCACATTCACACTTATGGGAAATTTAGAGTCTTCAATTAACCTACCATGCATGTTTTTGGGATGTGGGAGGAAACCGGAGTGCCCGGAGAAAACCCACGCAGGCACGGGGAGAACATACAAACTCCACACAGTCGGGGCCGGGGATTGAACCCGGGTCCTCAGAACTGTGAGGCTGACGCTCTAACCAGTCGTCCGCCGTGCCCCAATTTGCAAATTATGTTCAACCTATGTTTAATTAAATACACTACAAAGACATTTAATGTTCAAACTGATAAACTTGGTTGTTTTTAGCAAATAATCATAATAACTTGGAATTTTATAGCTGCAACACATTCAAAAAGAAAGCTGGGACATGTGGCAAAAAAGACTGAGAAAGTTGAGGAATACTCATCAAACACGTGTTTGGAACACCCCACAGGTGAACAGGCTAATTGGGAACAGGTGGGTGCAATAATTGGGTCCAAAAAGGAGCTTCCCTGAATTGCTCATTCACAAGCAAAGATGGGGCGAGGTTCACCTCTTTATGAACAAGTGCGTGAGAAAACAGAAAACAGGAACAGTTGAAAGGCAATGTTCCTCAATGTACAATTGCAAGGAATTTTAGGATTTAATCATCTACGGTCCATATCATCATCAAAAGGTTCGGAGAATCTGGAGAAATCACTGCATGTAAGCGACAAGGCCGAAAACCAACATTGAATGCCCGTGACCTTCGATCCCTCAGGCGGCACACGTGTAAATGATATTACCACATGGTCTCAGGAACACTTCAGAAAACCAATGTCAGTAAATACAGTTTGGCGCTACATCCGTAAGTCCAACTTGAAACTCTACTATGCAAAGCAAAAGCCATTTATCAACAACACCCAGAAACGCCGCCGGCTTCTCTGGGCCCGAGCTCATCTAAGATGCACTGATGCAAAGTGGAAAAGTGTTCTGTGGTCCGACAAGTCCACATTTCAAGTTGTTTTTGGAAATTGTGGACGTCGTTTCCTCCGGGCCAAAGAGGAAAAGAACCATCCAGACCCTTATGGACGCAAAGTTAGAAAGCCAGCAACTGTGATGGTATGGGACTGTGTTAGTGCCAATGGCACGGGTAACTTACAATCTGTGAAGGCACAATTAATACTGAAAGGTACATACAGGTTTTGGAGAAACATATGCTGCCATCCAAGCAACGTCTTTTTCATGGACGCCCCTGCTTATTTCGGCAAGACAATGCCAAACCACATTCTGCACGTGTTACAACAGAATGGCTTCGTAGTAAAAGAGTGCGGGTACTAGAGTGGCGTGCTTGCAGTCCAGACCTGTCTCCCATAGAAAATGTGTGACGCATTATGAAGCGTAAAATACGACAACAGAGACCCCGGACTGTTGAACAGCTGAAGATGCAAGCAATGGGAAAGAATTCCACCTACAAAGCTTCAACAATTAGTGTCCTCAGTTCCCAAATGTTTATTGAATGTTGTTAAAAGAAAAGGTGTTGTAACACAGTGGTAAACCTGACCCTGTCCCATCTTTTTTGGAATGTGTTGCAGCCATAAAATTCTAAGTCAATGATTATTTGCTAAAAACAATAAAGTTGATCAGTTTGAACATTAAATATCTTGTTCAATTCAATTAAATATAGGTTGAACATGATTTGCAAATCATTGAATTCTGTTTTTAATGTTTAACACAATGTCCCAACTTCATTCGCATTGGGGTTGTATATATCACCCATCAGTGCATCTATTTTAAATTTACTTTAAGCACCAACCCCCCAAAACCCCCATTCTTGAGTGGATTTTGAAAGTTGTTCATTAAAAGACATTTATTGTATTTATTGTTTTAAAATATGAGATTTGAGAATAGGCAAGAGAGGGCCTGACCAATGAGATTGATGGCCAGGCCCTCAATGTTTATGATGGAATGATTAAAACGTGCATGTGTCTATACAAAGCTCAACGTAGTGCTATGGGCAGAGCGTGAGCAGGAAAATAAAATGATCAGAACTGGTGAAGGATTCCACTGCACACGGACCAAATGTATTGTTCCACTATCCAAGTAAAAAAATATATATTTCCTGATTCTTGGAATCTTTTTCCTCTCACAAAGGCATTCTTCGGAATGGGTGTGGGGGAGTAATGGGAGACGGTGTGTAGGTTGCGACCAGAAGGTTGGTTACAAAGAGTCAACTCTCTTTAAATGATAGCAGCAAAATCTTTAATCAGCTGCAACATGCATTGCACTATGGCAAGTAGTATGCAATTCTAAAATAGTATCTTTTTGTAGTGTCTTTTTTTAGATTTTATATATGTATGCAAATGTGTGTGCCTGTGTGTGTGTGTTAAATAAATGGTTTAATCAATGCAGCCTGACCAGTTAAAGCCTGGATAGAGCCTCAAAATTTCAACCCTGGTCACCATCAGGCACATGAATGGAGCATCACAGTGACGTAAACCCAAAACACAGTCTTCCAAATACAGGGAACGCCCTGAAAAACGACTTTTACCGCTTGCTATGCTCAGTGCCATAATTCAGTGCTACAAAGACAACAAAACAAAATCATAACCTAAAAACATTTCCAACTGTGTTTCCCCAAAAACAAAACATCTTGTTGCATAATGTTTAGGTTCATCATACTGCATTCAACCTGTGCAACTTTTGTCACATACTCAACATGAACTCAAAGCAGGGATCTTCATATAGGTTGAACAGGCTTGTGTGGAATAGCCATCCATGCTGGTAGCAGGATCACGAACTGACCCCTTTTGACCCACTTCCAGTCCTTTCAGAATGCTACCACATTCCACAGTATGGCCTGCTGTGTAGTTATGGATGTTGTTTTTCAGCCAATGCTTTGTCTCGTCTCAGAAAGGCACACGATTGAGCTCCATGGGTCACAGTCAAAGACCACTGCTCTTTACCTGCCTTTGTTTTTAACAGTGCTTTGCATTGATCCCCCTTTTTTTTTTTTTTTTTAGAGAAGGGTTAGACATTGTCCTTTTATATCAACATAGGCACACATTTACATAGATCATGGATATTGAGATGTCTCATTAAGGACCCCAAAAAAAAAACAGAGGGAGTGACGTGAGGTGTAACGTATTTTAAGGACGTATGCAACAACATAAAAGGACGCGTGTTGAAATCTCTGGACGGTTTTCTGTTCTTGTGTTTTCACGAGTGTTTGATGGTGTATTTGCCTTTCTGCAGCTGGGAGATGTACAGCTTGGACTTGGTGCCGTCCAGTCGTTTGAACCACACCTCATCATTGTTGATGGTGGTGATGATGGCACTGTGTGGAAAAGACAAAATAGCGTGAGAGAAATATCACTTGGGTGTACACATTTCCGCTGCCCCAGAATTTAGTGGTCCGACAATTGGCATTGTGTTTGGTGATAACACTGGCATGTATCTGCTTGTGCTTAGCCATGGCAACCCATGTCATGAAACTCCTGGCATAGTGTTTTTGTCACCTCACTCTCTTTTAAGCCCTTTCTGTAGTTCCTTAATGCTTTCCCTTTGCAATATTAACATCTATTTTTCACAGTGATATATCATGGAAGGAACAAATTTGTTTAATTATGGATTTAATTTGTTGCAATGGAACTGAGTGAGCTCTTTGACCCATTCTTTCACAAAGACATTATGCATGGCTACGTCTGGAACAATAGAACTGACAGAAACTGATTCGGAGGTGTGACCAAATAATTTAGCCTATGTAAAATAGATCACAGTAAGCTCGGTGAGAAAACCTTGATGGATGTGTTAGACTGAGACAAAAGCCCATGTAGTAAGATCACAACAGAAGTTAACTGTGACCGACATCACAGTATATTTGTTTGTAATACGTTGTTCTGGAACACTGTGAAGACTATTATTTTGTTGTTGGAGCTGAAGTGAACTCATCTTGCATTCTGACACTTGATGGTAACAGGGACAGGCTGTGACTGCTGGTGACACAGATGCTGTAAACAGCCAGAGGCGAGTGAAAAGGTACAGTCGGGCAAAAAAGTATTTAGTCAGCCAGCAATTGTGCGAGTACTCCCACTTAAAAAGATGAGAGAGGCCTCTAATTGTCATCATAGCTCTTCCTCAACTATGAAAGACAAAATGAGAAAAGAAAATCCAGAAAATCACATTGTCTGATTTTTAAAGAATTCATTAGCAAATGATGGTGGAAAATAAGTATTTTGTTTGGGATCATTGTCATGCTGAAAGACCCAGCCACGTTTCATCTTCCATGCCCTTGCTGATGGAAATAGGTTTTCACTCAAAATCTCATGACCCATGGCCCCATTCATTCTTTCCTTTACACGGATCAGTCGTCCTGGTCTCTTTGCAGAAAAACAGCCCCAAAGCATGATGTTTCCACCCCCATGCTTCACAGTAGGTATGGTGTTCTTTGGACACAACTCAACATTCTTTCTCCTCCAAACACGACAAGTTGAGTGTTTACCAAAACGTTATATTTTGGCTTCATCTGACCGTATGACATTCTCCCAATCCTCTTCTGGATCATCCAAATGCTCCCTTGCAAACTTCAGACAGGCCTGGACATGTATTGGCTTAAGCAGGGGGACACACACATCTGGCAGTACAGGATTTGAGTCCATGACGGTGTAATGTGTTCCTGATGGTAGCCTTTGTTACTTTGGTCCCAGCTCTCTGCAGGTCAATCACTAGGTCCCTTGTGTGGTTCTGGGATTTTTGCTCACCGTTCTTGTGATCATTTTGACCCCAAGGGGTTAGATTTTGCGTGGAGCCCCAGATCGAGGGAGATTATCAGTGGTCTTGTGTGTCTTCCATTTTCTAATAATTGCTCCCACCGTTGATTTCTTCACACCAAGCTGCTTATTTATTGCAGATTCAGTCTTCCCAGCCTGGTGCAGGTCTACAATTTTGTTTTTGGTGTCCTTTGACAGCTCTTTGGTCTTGGCCATAGTGAAGTTTGGAGTGTGACTGTTTGAGGTTGTGGACAGGTGTCTTTTATACTGATGAGTTCAAACTTGTGCCATGAATTAAGGTAACAAGTGGAGGACAGTGGAGCCTAAAGAAGTTACAGGTTTGTGAGAGCCGGAAATTTTGCTTGTTTGTAGGTGACCAAATACTTTTTTCCACCATAATTTGCTAATGAATTCTTTAAAAATCAGACAATGTGATTTTCTGTATTTTCTCTTCTCATTTTGTCTCTCATAGGTGAGCTATACCTACGATGAAAATTATAGACCTCTCTCATCTTTTTAAGTGGGAGAACCTGCACAATGGGTGGCTGACTAAATACTTTTTTGCCCCACTGTAGTTTGCTCCTCCAATGTTGTCGAACATCCTGTTTTTGCAATAAAAAGTATTATTTTGGCATGAGGACAAAAAGGAACTATATTTACGTCAGCTAAGGAGATAGATACATCCATCCATCCATTTTCCGTACTGCTTATTCTCACTAGGGTCGCGGGTGTGCCGGCATGAACATGCAAACTCCACATAGGCGAGGCCGGATTTGAACAAGGGTCCGTCGTTCACCGTGCCGCTAAGGAGATACACTTAAATACAAAGAGTGCTTTGCCGCCATCTTTGGACATTGATAAGCAATTATGTTCACTGTTCGCGGAAGGTCTCCGGCCACATTTCAAGTGAATAGAGGTGGTTCATTCAGTGTGCCATAATACAAACACTTTCTTTTGAAGACCTTTCCGTTTGTGCTTTGAATTCATCACCCATCTGTGAGTAAATTGTTGAAATGCTAGTTGGTCCACAAACTACAGCCTGTCTGGTGCATAGAGTAGTGGTATGGGTAGGTCCAGTCCTGAAACACTTGGAAATTCCTGAAAATACTGTTTTAGTTTTTTCTTGTTGTTTTCAATTTGTTAATAATCATAATAATAATACTATAGTTGTATATGATTTTCTTTCATTATTGTAAAGCAGAACATTCTAATCTCTGCTCACTTAACATTTAATAACAATTCATCCATTTTCTTCACCACTTGTGTTGATTAGGATCGTGGGTGAGCTGGATCCTAATTTTGACTTTGGTTGAGAGGCTGGGTACACCTGGGCAGGTCACCAGCCAGTCGCAGAGCACGTAGACCAACAATCACACATTTATGAACAATTTAGTTTTCAATTAAGGTAACATGCATGGTTGTGGAATGTGGGAGGAAGCCGGAGTACCCAGTGAAAACCCACGCAAGCAATAAAAACGTGCAAATTCCACCCAGGAAGGCTAGACAGAGTCGAGACTCGAACCCCAAACCTTAAAACTGTGGTTTGTGTGACCAAATGTTTTTTTGTTGTTGTTGTTGTTCATTAAATCAGAACCTGAAGCAACCGCTTCCATTTGTATATTGCATAACCCAAAATGTGGTGAAGTACGTGAAGAACCTATCCTCCCGCACACAAACCTGGTGGGAAACTCATCTTTCCTGTTGATACAGATGGTCTGGCCCCTGCAGTACCACTGGCTGTCATAGAAAAGCCGTCCATCTTCAGACCGTGCAACATGGTGGTGTCGTTCTGTTTTCGCTGAGGGAGTTTGGAGGGAAAAGAGATGAGGGAAAACATGAATAACGTGAGGCTTAGAAAAATACATTACAGTATATGGTCTTGTGCAATCCTAACCATCAGCCTTCCCTCTATGCGGCCCGAGAGACGCCATCGCCTGAGAAGAGACAACACATCACGTATCTTGACAGACACTTCCAACTCATCATTTTCAAAATATTACCTTTCTTATTGCAGTCCAGTCTTCTAGAATATCCAGATCTTGCAGCATGTAAACAATATAAGGCCGTGCAAGAGCAGTTAAAGAAAAGGGTGAGGCAACATGCCGACAGACGAGGTGCTGCAGTGAATTGCGGGACGATGGAAAAGGATATCAGAAACAACGACAGGCTTCTTCTTCTTGATGGGGCAGAACGGGTCTTTCTTCTTATTTTTCCGGGAATGCAACCCATCATTCCACAACTCTGAAAAACCAAAGAGGACGGCTGAGACAGGGGCTGCTGCATTACACCGAGTTACCTGTGTCAGCTGGTATTAGAATATTCTCCAGCAAAATTCACCTTCTATTTACACACTTGTTTTCATTTATTCCGGACTAAGACTCTTTATCACAGATACACCATAGAGACAAAATATTGAATCGATTGATTAAGCTATCAGTGGTTGGACTCTTTAGTTGCACGTAAATCAGATTACTTTCATCCTAGCAAGACATCTTGGAAAAAGCTTCAAACTTTGTAGGAAAACTACTGGGAAGACTCGTTCATGTTCCCAGGGGCACAAAGCAGGGTCCATGAAGGAATGAGGTTTGGTATGGAAGAAGGTTAAGAGCCCGGACCTCAACCCCCTGAAAACCTTTGGAATCAACTAGAGCAGAAATTGTGAACCACGCCTCCATGTCCAACAACAAAATCTTCACAAATTATTCTTCTGGAAGAAGAAGAATAAATAATAATAATAATAAACTCAACAAAAAACATTCACATTTTTACCATTTTAAGTTTATCCTGGTGAAAATGGCTATGCGTCCCAATACTTAGTTGTTTTCATATAATGTCAGTGTTGGGAAAGTTACTTTTCTACACTAACTAGTTCAACGTTCAGGTCACCGTTCCAAAAATGAACTCGTTCATTTTATAGTTCATAAATTATGGAACTAAATTCACCATTCCAAAATTGAATTAGTTCATAGCTCTTTTTTGGTTTCTCTCAATATGTTGCTGACGGGCTATTCCCCTTAAAATACTGGCATTTCATTTTCCCAGTGTTGCTACCCATTCAGTCTACACTAGTAGTCAGCTGCAGCTTTCACCCTTCAATCTCAAAAAACATGAGGAAAAACCTGTTGCTTGAATGGCGTTTTTTCAAATGAGGAATTAAAACAAAAACAGGACTTTTGTCCTTATGTGCAAACAAAAACATGTAACACTGTATAACAAACCATCGAGAAAATAAAATTGATAACTTTGCATTCCTTCCAGCCGACTATATTCACGAAATATTTTATCTATTCTTATATTACAAAGCAAAATAAATTCCCATTTACGCAGTGTCCCTGAACGCAACTCGCGTTCTCACGCAGCTGCGACGTGCCTGCATTGAATGACGTCCGTGGCTGCACCGCATACACCTTTTATCCGCCGCTAACATATGAAGGCTCGTATATAGTGTGTTCAGACAGGGTTTTCCTGCAAGTCCCTAACAAATCCTGGCACCCTTGAATGAAAATGAACTTTCATTCGAAAACTGTTCTTTGATGCCAGAATGAGCATGTTCACAATTACATTCATCGGGCAGAAATGAACTACAGTAAGTTCAGTTCACATTCGCACAAAATGTGAACTAGTTCATGAACTTTTGTTCACTGAACTCGTTCAGGTACAACATTGTACAATGTAGGTTTGTACTGAGCAACTCAAAGTGCAATTCCATCCATCCATCCATTTTCTGAGCCGCTTCTCCTCACTAAGGTCGCGGGCGTGCTGGAGCCTATCCCAGCTATCATCGGGCAGGAGGCGGGGTACACCCTGAACTGGGTGCCAGCCAATCGCAGGGCACATACAAACAAACAACCATTCACACTCACATTCACACCTATGGGCAATTTAGAGTCTTCAATTCATGCATGTTTTTGGGATGTGGGAGGAAACTGGAGTGCCCGGAGAAAACCCACGCAGGCACGGGGAGAACATGCAAACTCCACACAGGCGGGGCCGGGGATTGAACCCCGGTCCTCAGAACTGTGAGCCAGACGCTCTAACCAGTCGCTCCACCGTGCCGACCAAAGTGCAATTATTCCATACATTTTTTTCATGATCAGGTAGTGTTTGAAAACTTCAGGAAAGTGATTTAAGTATGATGGGTTGCAAGGTTTCCTAATGATGAGGACTATGTAAGTAATTACTTTTCATTGACTTAACAACTACTGAATAAACATGTTATAATAGTTAAGTGTCCTGACTGGTCACTCCTCGGTACCTGAAGTTATGTCGATACTGTGTCTATCTTCCTCCAGTCGTCTTATCTTCTCCTCCAGCTCGCTCTGCACGGTGTCAAACAGCAGCAGCTTCTCACTCTGGGAAAATAAATGGGTGACACATAGAAGGAATCATTCATATATTGCCACAGACACTGTGAGAAAAGGAAACCATTTATCCTGGATTGCAAAATTAAACAAATTGCCTCCTTTTATTTGATCTTTTTACCTCCCAATGCTGGCAGGCTGCCTGGATCTCGCAGTCATACTTGTTCTTCACCGACTCCAAACACAACTCTTTATAGATGCCTGCAACAAATTAAATCAGACATTTTGAATCAGGTGGATATAGAGAAATACTTCAAGATCTGTCCAGCTAAAAAAGGATGCAGAGCACATACTTTAAATAGGGTTGAAACCATTCGCAGTCTACTGATGAACCACAAGACATTTTGAACAGTGACTACCCTTTCGGATTTTACTACAATATGTAGCAACCCTTGAGAGTAGTACAGTAGTTGTTCTTTCAAACAAAGAAAGTAGATACAAACAGTCGAATAAAAAGATGAAAAACAACAAAAACAATTACATGAACAGAATCAAATTTTTTAAATATGCAGAATAAAGTAGTATGCAAAAAAAAAACTACCTAATGAAAGAAACTATCGTATTGGGTGTACTTTTTTTTCCAAAAGCAAACTTGCCATCTACTTTTTTTTTTTATTTATAGATACAAACTATATTTTTCTGTTTTTGTGAACTTTAACCAATTACAAATGTCCTTTTTTCTTCTTATGCTGCTTTCTGTATTTAGCAATATAATAGGTCACACATTTAATTAAACAAAGAGCAGAAAACGTTACAAACTTTATTTTATTCTTTCATGACTCCTTTTTATGGACAGGAGTCAATAACTATTCTGTACTGATAACCACACCAACGGGCCACAAAACCAAGTCCTGCATCATCTAATACGATCAAATAAATGCTGAATCCCCAAAAATTCTGCATTTACAAAAACGATGTTACTCAGTTTTGACTGGCCTTGGTAGTATTTTTGCATGCTCATACAGTGTATATAACACCTAACATGCTAGTTAATTTTGGGTTGATTTGTTTATGAATAAAACTCATTACTGGCATCAACGTCTCGATGTGTTGCAGATGACCAGCACACTGCGGGTTTGGGTGGGGAATAACCGCTACAAGGGTGAGGATGGAAATTGTTTGAGGAAGACGGTGGATAGTCAGTCTGGGTTGCAGCACAAAAATATGAAGTTCAATAAACTTGGATGGTGTTTGTGGGGAACTCTGGAAATGAATATTTGTTTCCCCAGGCCTAGCTAGCCAAGAGGGAGTAGGTTAGGCCACGTTAAGTGGGGCCATTTGTGTCCTGTCTGTCTGTTGTTTTTCCCCAATTTTGCCATGAGTCACCTAACTACCTATAACCACACTTGGCAAAGAGACAGTTACTGCTTGTCTCACAGGTTCTCATAGATTTTCTGTTCTTTCTGACCAAGAATCACGTATATTCTTTTAGACAAATTTGAACTGTACTGTAACTACAACAACAAGAGGTGTGACACACAAGTGAGCTTGCCGCTGCTAGCATGAGTCTACGAGGAGAAGGAACATTAATCCAGGAGGAAAAGTAAGCTTCACTTCTCCTGTCCTCTCTAGGGGGCCAGCGAAATTTGTTTTCCATGTTGTTTGTCAATACACATGCACACATGGCATGCACACACTCATAACCTTTTTCTTGCTGCTATTTGGCGCTTGGAGAGGAGTTGAAAAATAAAACCTTTGTGGTTGTAATTTGTAGCATTGTAGAACTTTACTGCATTATACTCAAAGCGGTTTCAATTGCAACTGATTGTTGTTTTTCCATCAATAAAACTTGCATCACACTAGGCTGAGAGGGTGTGTGTATCCGTGTACAGGGAACATTTTATTTTGTTTTGATACTAATGCTATTTTGAAAGCATTTTACCCCATTTATACTGTAATGACAAGGTTGATTTTGTATGTGCATGTGTGTGGGTGGTTTAACATGCATGAGCAAAAGTAGTATGCCCAAAATGGGACAGCTTGTGTTCTAATGTTAGCAACATTTTTATTTCCTGCACCTTGGAGGAAGAAGGGGATTTGCCCTGATAATGATTTGGGTTCAAATTGAATTTCAATATGAAAATTGTTAAAATTGTGTTGAATACTTTTAAGTCCTAATTGTAACAGCATACTGTATACCATATTTACACAAGCAGCAGGTTGCGAAGACAATACAATTACAGTTTTACTTTAAGACAATTAATATTGAACACATCTGAGATTACTGCGTTGGTGTGGGCCTCGACAACCATTCCATTTTTTTTACGTGACCTTGGAAAAATTAATTGCCCACTCCTGCTCTCAAAGCTACTGTGCATGTCAACAGGTGCATACCTGCCACTTTGGTTCTGATCTGCATGTTCTCCTGCAGGTTGGCTAAAGGTTCCAGATATTCCTGGGCACATCCAGCAATCACTTCCTGCAGCTTGACATCCACCTGGCTCAGACGTTCCTTATACAATCTACACAACGTTTGAAAGAAAAGTATCAGAATGTGACATTCAAATGATGGCTGTAAGATAATGTGCAACGGATGCAGTAAGGGTTAAAGCATAGATGATAGTTAAACCAGAAGCAGCTCGAACAATGTTGTGTGCACAATGCAAACGCACATAGGTGTTTCTAGCCCAATTTTGGGGGATGCTGAAACTCCCCTAAAAGGAATCCTACCACCCCTAAAATTTGAGAGATAAAAAAAAAACATTTTATTTTTTAACTGAATGTCATTTTGTAACAACCTAGGAAAGTGTAAAGCTAGAAAGTACTTGGTTGAAAGTACATTTTAACAATAACAACAAACTATCATCAGTACCAGTCCTCATTTTTGAAGCATTTAATTGTAGGTCACTGTTTATGTTAGGTAGCTGCACCACTGACCCCCAAATTAGGGTTACAATGTTTATTTTATGATTCCAATTTATTCCTCTTTTGCTGTGGCTCAACATTTAAATAACCTTGTTCTGATTTGACAGTTGAGTCACAGGCTTTCCCTAACCCCCCCCCAGAAATGTTAGAATAAAATTGTGTTAGCGTGTATAAAACAGTTCAATTTATTAGCAGTACCTTCCTCCCATTTCTGACACTGAGAGAGGAAACTTACTGCTCCTTCAAGTCTGTGAACTGTTTCTCCAGAGTGGTCATCTCGTCCAGGCACTCCATCCTCCTCCTCTCACAGTCTTCATCATCCATCTCTGTTCACATATGAAGAAGACATGGCAGGTTGGGCATAGGAATTCCGCCATTGTAACAATAGCAACATCTCACAGTGTATAAACAGATTTAGAACTCACGGACTACATGCTACATTGAGGCTATGACTGACACGATGGGATTGTGTGAATTTTAGGCCTCATTTCCTACCCGAGCTGTCTCCATCTTCAGACACGGACGTGCTAACCGTGTCCTCCTCGTCTGTGCTGCTTCCGTCTTGCTCCGGAAAATCCACCTCCATTTCCTCGTGGTTGCTTTCTTTCTTTTCCCGGGAGTGAACCGGCATTACGATTTACAACCGACGCACTGTAACGCCCCGGGCAAATCTTGTTGTTAGTTTTCACAGCGGTGTGAGGCTATGTTGTAGCTCAGACAGCTAACCGGTTAGCGATAACGCATCAAGACAGCTGGGAATGCAAACACGGCCCCAGTAGACCAATCAGAAGAGGTTTTACTCAGGCTGTCCAATCAAATGGTTGTATGCAAAACTAGCGCGTGTATTGGGATTTGTAGTTTAATGTACAGACATGGAAGTGAAGTCCCCTCAGTTCACAAATTCCAACCCCTTTTTACAAACAGTGTATATACAAAAGAAATGTATCCACACGTCAGGAAAAGGAAAACTCCCATACATATTTTAATAACAAATTTATTCAGAGATTATGAGATTAATACAAATTACCTTTGGCCACTACAATTACAAGAGGTGCTCAAAGTGGTGGCCATTACCTTCCAGACATTTAGAGTGTCGTGAAAAAGTAATGCCCCCCTTCTCAATTTTTTGTTTTTGGACAGTTTCCCCAGTTTAATGTTTCAGATCATCAAAAGTGTAAATATCAGACAAATATAACCCACGTGAAGTTAAAATGCTGTATTTAAATGTTAAATGGTGATTTAATTTATTAAGGAAAAAAAGTTACCTGGCCCTGTGTGGAAAAACCATTGGCCCACTAATTTTCTATAACTGGCATATATATATATATATATATATATATATATACACACACACACACACACACACACACACACACACATACACGCACACAACAGTAATTCATAATGTAATATCTGTAACTCTAAATGTGGTCCATTAAGGGCATTACATGACATCACTGTTTCCCGACATTTATTGAATTGGGTCAAAAATGTTAAAAAAGTGGATCCACAGGTCAATTAAGTACTTTCTGGACATCTAATTGAAGAACATTTATTTTTTTTGTCTGTGAATATAAGTCGCCATAAATGCATGGACAAAGATCCATTGTTTGTCAATAATTAAGAATTTTAGGACTAATTAAGTGAAACTGAATAATTTCCAGTGGTAATTTAATAAATTTGGTGACTACATCAAACTGCAAATGTTCATCGTAGCAAAATAAGTGCATACATGCATTGCATTCATACCAACAAATGTATAGGAGAACATTATGAACCACAGTGGAATTAGGTGCAGCTGGATGACTCATAACTGAAAATAGGAATGTCTCATTTACAGCATTTACTTTCAACGGTCAAGTCATACAGAATACATCAATAGCTTGCAATGGAAGCATCAGGTAATTTGGTAAGTGGACTTTCTCCTATGTTAAATCCAGTATGAGCAGTCTGGCTTGATGAATGATTCAAGCACCCGAAGACCAAAACTGTCAAATTGTGCCTCCTCATTTTTTACTACTTACTGGGTGTGGTAGTGATGGCTAGATGGAGGTGAGAGGTGATAGTTTAATTATGTAATCTCTTTAAGTGATGGACAGTTAAAAATTTGAAATTATGAAAACATTTTTGCAAAAAAAAATGCTTCATGATACTATATATAATCTTTCATTTTTAAAATATTTTAATCGGTCGGTTGATATTCTAGCATGTGTACACAATGTATCTAATTTCTGTATGGCAAAGGACAAGTACAAAAATGAAAACAATGAAAACTGAAGCAAAAATAAAAGTTCAACTGCGACAACAATGGTGATGGGAGGCACCCATGATATGATCACCTATTAGAAACCACAGTTGTGCAAGCATCTACGCTACCAGGCATGGCCTTTAGCCTGTTGACATAAAAAACAAAAAGTACATTTGATACAGCAAAGGAATGTAGTCGTTTGTTTGTGGTTTGTCATGCAACCCCACTATTTCCGCGTTGTCTCTGCCAATGGGATCCGTTTTCATTGCATGTAGGTCAGGAAACTTCGCTGTCTAATCTGTGGAGCACTACAGTGCGCAAGCAGAAAGTCTGAGCTTTCACAACCCTAAATTTGTCTCCTCTCAAATACTGGAGGTAAAGTTATGTGGACATGTACTAGTAACAACTATGTAGAAGTGAACAAAGGCATGACAAATGGATAGATGAGCGCAAACAGAAGGCAAGTTAACCCGTTCACGTTGGTGCTAGTTAAAAATGCCATACGAGCCGACCATAAACAGTAAAATCACCCCAGCCTTCCTACATATTTTAATGGTTGAGCTTTTTTATAATATGCTGTACGGTTTCGCATGTAGATTTGATGATCCACCTCCAAATGCCACTTACCTCACCAAATATTGATCATGCAGGGAAATATTATTACCTTCACCAAGCAAGGTGCTGTTCGTCAGTTAGTTAGTACAACAACAACTAAAAAGTGGTGGCTGGTCAGGTCGAGCACGGCCTTTTATGTGGTCTAAACATTATCAAAAGCATTGACATACATTTACAACCCAAATTCTCGTATTTATTCCACGGAATTGTATTAATTTATTCGCAACAGTCTCATCTCTTTTTTTTTTTCTTTAGTGGTTTTTTGTGTGTTTTTGAATCAGATTTCAGCCTGTATTTGTTGCCATGTGAATTTAATCTACCTTGGGCCTTCAGAATCATGAGTGCTGACACAACTGTATTAGCAATGAGACTTTCTTAAATCGATCAGATTTCCAATTTTTCCTCACAGGACCAGAGAGCAGGCCCTTGATGGCGTCAGCACTTTTCCGTCCTCTGATTCGTCGGTCAGAGCAAAAGTTGTTTTCAACTAGAAAAACACATCTGTAGCGATCTGCACACATTATCTAACAATTAGCATCTCTTCTCTTCTCGAGTATAATGTATTAGATTTTAATGTTTTATGTTATTCTCATATTATTATTCAAATATTGATGCTGAACTGCTTCAGATGACGTACATGGCATAGTTTTGAGCTGTTATATGCGTTTTTGTGTAGCATTGATGGTTTCTAATTGCGACGTGATATTTAAAGAGGCGGATTAAGTCAGGTGACTCCCCACCGAAGGCCCAGGTACCAACCCAATGAAGCCTTCATCTGGATAATGTAAAGTTCACTTTTCCCCGTTTTGGGTCTCATTGAATGGCACAGACCGGACCATTTGCTCACTTTTTCTTGATTTGCAGCCTACAGTGAACTGGCCTTACTTTAGCACCAGATTTGTAAAGGACTGGTCCATTCGACAAGTAAAAAAAACATGTTGAGGATTGTCATAACAGTATAGATACAGGAATGCACTTTGTTTTTGTTTTAATCAGTGGAACAGTCAGGCCTCGGTTAAGGTCTGTGTTGCAATTCTAGTTATGATTTTGATGAGTCTTTTGCATCAGTTTGACTGAGACATTGAGGTCATGTTTCGATGACTTATTATTGTTGTCGCACATAAACAAAACATTTCCTTTTTTTTTTTTTTAAACATCCCTAACATTACAAAATCTTTAGTGCTCACTGAATTAATAAATGGAGGTAGTTAATCTCCATAGGCTAAAAATCTCATGCTTCCGCTAGTTTACATTACAGCCTGCAAAGATCTAAAGATACAGTAGAATGATTGCCATCAATCATGGTCAACCTCAAACTCAACTGTGTTTGTGCGACTATTTATAACACCAAAGCAACAATTGGATCAGTTAGTGATGACTGTGAGAGATGCCTAGTAGCAGAAGGTCAAAAGATCATATTGCAGACAATAAATGCGTGTGTCTATGTGTGAGTGTACATTTAACACAGCGAGTGAGGATGGAAATAAAGATATTACGTTGAAAAACACCCACACTGGCCCTGCACATTCATCACCAAAGTGGGTCGTCAGAGGGGATGTTCACAGATCTTTTGAACTTCTCTTTGAAATTTTTATCCATTAGCCTAATTTGGATTGGATATATAAAATGAAAAAGGGCATGCTTATTTAAATTTGCATTCGAATAACAAAAAAAAAATGATCTGCATGATTGAATTGATTAAAACTCTGCCTCATATACTGTAGTATGTCGCAGTGCTGAAGTGTGAACATTTATAGCCCTGCATGAACAGATGTGTTAACACAGCCTTGGCAATACTATAGTATATTACTTTAATTTACTGTTCATTATGGGTTTTTTTTAACACCCGCTGAAAGGGAGCTATAACATGAGTGGGTGTGGAACTGTAACGTTACTGAACAAGGGCCTCCTGCACATGAGGACTGGCGAAATAAGTGAGTGACCACATCCCTACAGAAAGCAAGAGGGAATGCTTAACGAATGATAGATATGCACACATCTGGGGAGTTAATGCTGCTATTTTCAGTTAGATATATGATATATGTGATGTATAGGTCAGATGGCTGATGTGACCTGTTGACATTAATGACAGATTCAAAATTAACTATGACATTACATCATTTTCTCACTCACCGTAAGTCATTGTTGAGAGACAATCATCAAAGATGACAAAATACAAACTGCACTTGTTTTTAAGAATGAAAACTACATGATTTGAAATAATAACCCTAGTTATATTATGGATGTGGTCTTAACAATGTCAAAGCTGAGATTTGAATTTATATTAAAAGTACTAAATCGAATTTTACACATTTTGGTCCTTGGAAAAATAAACACAATTTTTTTCACTTTTGCTTTTTGTTTCCTGTTCAAAACCCACAAACAAAATCGCGAGAGAGGATATTTCTGGATCTGGAACATAAATCTGCATCAAAATTCTGTGGTTTCATCTTTGGCCCGTGACCAGTCTTTCTTTTGGAAATCAGTCCATTTGTATTCACCATTGTATATTTCTCAAGCCTCAGGATTTATTTGGCCTCACATGCGACTTTGCGTATCATATTTCCTGCCATATCATGTGTAAATGTGTGTTGGTATGATAAATAAATTCATTGAATCCTTTGTGCAATATTGCTAAATATACAAACAACAATTTATGTCAATTTTATTAATAGTTTGGCCTTGACAGAGGTTTGCACTTTCTGGTGTGAGTTATTGCTTTTTTTTTTGCTTTTTTTTGTCCTTTTCGGCTTTTAGGTCAAGCAGAATGGAAGATCTGTATCCCTTTTACGCCGGAACAGTTTTACTGTGTCAGAGTGGATTTTTTCAGCTTCCGCTGTGGGTTGTTAGTATTATAATTGAAGTTGATTGAGAATCAGAGTCGATCAGTTGAACAGAACAACGTTTCTAGAAGGGAGAGAGAAACAAAGACAAAAGACAAAGCACTAATTGTAAACAGGATGAGAGAAGTACAACCCTAATTCCAATGAAGTTGGGACGTTGTGTTAAACATAAATAAAAACAGAATACAATGATTTGCAAGTCATGTTCGACATATATTTAATATATATATAATAAAAATATTTAATTTTTAACATTAAAAATCTTGTCTTTGTAGTGTATTGAATGAAATATAGGTTGAACATGGTTTGCAAATCATTGTATTCTGTTTTTATTTATGTTTAACACAACGTCCCAACTTCATTGGAATTGGGGTTGTAAGTCATTACATTATCTACAACAATGAAACATTAAATATGAGTGTTGCATGGGGCTGTTGTGCTACATCCTGTGAGGGAAGGACAGGACAAGATAGAACAGGACAAGGACAGGAGAAGAAGAATACAGGGACCAGGGTTGTGAACCCGGCTGTATAACTGAAGTTTGGTGGCATTAATTATGTAAATTATAAAAGTATACAGGGCGAGAGTATAAGTGAGGGGATACACAAGCGATTTGCATAGTCATGAGTTATTTGTCGCAATAAAGGTTTCTTTATACTCGCGCGGACGATCGAGAAGGCGGAGACGTAGATGGTATGTAGAACCAAGGGGCATGTTGGTACGTCATCACAGCATGTGACTAAAACGGACCAATCACGAGAGATGATCTCCGCGGCGTTCGACGCGTACCAACTATTTTTGTCGGGTGCGCGGCAAGCTACGCAGAGGTGCTGCGTGGGGCAATTCTGTCACGTACGTGGTTAGGGCGAGGGCAAGTAACGCAAGGCAAGAACATGGTGGACCCAATTGCAGGGAAGCAGGGAGGCAAGGCAGGAGTGCGGGAGTCTCAAAATAATAATATTTAATCTTCAAAAAGGGAAAACTGAACAAAGTCCCACAACAGATACCAAACCAAAGTAACAAAGAAACACTTGAATATCTAAAACTGGAAACAAACTATGACCTGTGAGTAAGACGTAGAATAGAAAGGGAAAATGACACCTGACAATGACATACCACAATGATAAAGACAACTGGCGGCTATGACATGCCAAAGACATGTGACAACGACAATGAACCGACAAGAACTGAAAGAAACCAGGGAACTAAATACAAACAGATAGACGAGACAACGAGGAACACCTGGACAAGACATGAGTGGTTGGAGAGAGCTGATTGGTCGACACAAAGTAGACGAGAACAGGTGGACACAACAACTTAATGAGCACACGACAAACATGGAACACAGGAAAACATGGAACAAAACTAAACACAACCCAAACCAAAACACGGACCATGACAAATTCGTCGGTCACGTGATACAATGTGGGCGTTGTCGGCCGTGCGACCGCGGGAGTATAAAGAGGCCTTAAGTGTGTGGCCCCGCACCCTGTGAAAGAGTCCTCAGGGTATGTGCCTGAGGACACATGCGAGTGAATTGACACTGTTTTACATGCACAAAGACTGACAGAAGTGTCCTATAATTGCTGTGCCCGCACCGCGGCGGCTGAGGACCCCACGCAACCAATCGAGGGGCGGGATCGGGCCCAGGGGTCCGCCCGAGAGCAGCCCGGTGGACGGAACATGTCCCACACCGAGGGACCCAGGGCGGTCCCCCGGCCACCCCGACTATCAGTCATTTTCCCTACCCCGTGTATCAGTGAGCTATTGCTGAGACCCATCACACCGGAATGTGTGCAAAGGCACTTCCGTTTGGTTTTCACAGCGGTCACCGCGGGGTAGGGTGTAGGACATTGCACGGAGACACATATCCATACAGTATTTGGCGCTGGTCACTAAGTGGCCGAACAGGAAGTAGCCTGGTGCTTCTTCCAACTGGATTGGACGTAAAGGAGACCATAGAGCTGAAATATATATTTGTCACTATTATAATGGAAATCCAAGACTTTGCTAATAATGAGGAGGAGGATGATATGTGATACAAGTGAAGCATGTGTGGCTATGATATAGTTTATTTTAAGGTAACATTTTGTTGTTAGAAAATGCTAAAATCATTCATTTCTACCACTTTTAACCAACCCGGTAGATGCAAAGTATTCATTCATTCATCTTCCGTTCCGCTTCTCCTCACTAGGGTTGCGGGCGTGCTGGAGCCTATCCCAGCAATCTTCGGGGGAGAGGCGGGTTACACCCTGAACTGGTCGCCATCCAATCGCAGGGCACATATAAACAAACAACCATTCGCCCGCACACATTCACACCTTATGCCAATTTAGAGTCCTCAATCAACCTACCATTCATGTTTTTGGGATGTGGGAGAAAACCCACACAGGCACGGGGAGAACATGCAAACTCCACACAGGCGGGGCCGGGATTTGGACCCCATTCCTCAGAACTGTGAGGCAGATGTGCTAACCAGTTGTACACCGTGCCGCCAGATGCAAATTAGTGGAGCCAATAATACAGTACGACATTACTATATTTGGAAGAAACTTTCTCCAGTAAATGCATTAATGATAGGCTTTACTCAACTCATAATCTCTGACGCTGAATTAAAATAGCATCAATAACAGTAACGCAACAGTAACAGAACAGACTAGCCTGGAAACAGGTCAAGCATTCGTAAAGGTGAACAATAACTGTGAGAGTGGAGAAGAGAGAGAGAGAGAGAGAGAGAGAGAGACAGAGAGAGAGAGCACGAACAGTGCAGTACTTGACTGCACGGTTTGGCTGGTGTCCTCGATCATTGATCATCAGTGCATGTAAAAACAAACAAACAAAAAATGAGCACCATGTAGGGAAAAAAACCAATACAGCACACTGCAGATTTCGAGAGATAAGAATAACTTTACATCCTTGGTTGAACCCTGCAGGGACTGTTCTGGTTGGATTAACAAGAAAGCGTTCGCTGTCTGAAGTCAAATAGCCATGTCTTCTCACTCAAAAATGAGTACTTTGAGAAGTTTGACTCAATATGAAGTGTTACCACCAAAATGGCCCCCAGTCATCAGCAAGATGCTGATGGATAGTGTCTGGACATTTGAAAGGATGATGGCGCCTTTCATCACTTAAGAGAAAATGCTGTTAAATTACAGTAACATACTGTTTTAAATTCAACATAGATTTACAGCAATACGTTACAGTGTAGTTAACACGATTGTGCCACACACTTTTTAAACTAGAACAGCGAACTCAAACGTTCCCCCCTTAATTAGAAAATAGGCAAAAGATTAGCATGACTTTTTCAGCAAAAGTTTCATGACGTCAACATGGGGGAATTTATTGAGTGAATAGATTGTGATGCCCAGACAAGTGGAGATTTGCTGACGCACAGAGCGCAATATATTTCACTTGACACTCAATTGGCAGCGTCGGCGTCCATAGCAACCAGGTGTAAACACAGAGCAAAAGTACTTGCTTGCATTGTCTTTGCAACAACTCTTAATTTCCAAAGTTGTAATTTAGTGGAAGTTCCGGAATTTCGTGTATAGTGTCAGACAGCAGTTGTGGAATTACCATTTTATCGGGGTTAAACCCAGGAACTCAATGTAGGGCTGTGAATAGAACAGGGACATCATGTACTCTTTTTTTTTTTTTTTTTTGTTATAACACTTGGCACAGTTTAAAGATAGCTTGGAATTAAATGCCAAAGGAGGAGATTGCGTGCATGTTTATACGAGTGGCATTTCCCTAATGTGACTCACACTAAGACAAAAAGACACAACACCCTAGTGGGTGTGTTTTGTTGTGTAGAAATCCCTGTGTACTGTAGGTGTGAATGCTTGGATACGGCTTCTGTATTATCATAAGTAAATCCCCGGGAATTACAATGCAGCACAGACAGGTACAGCAATTTGAGCACGTATTACGCTTCGACATTGTGCAACATGCTGTATCTATCATACGTCCATTTTTTGGATTTTTGTGAAAAAAGCAATAATACCAAAAATAAAAATATTAAAAAATCCCATTACAAGTTGTGCAAAATGTGTGAAATACTCAAAATTCGAATCGAAAAGCTGCATTGTTAAACATTTACAAAGACAGGCAAGTCCCAAACATCCTCTTGTGGCACATGAAACGATGTGTTGGTTTCACAAGAGTTGCGCTGTACAAACACAAGGATTTCCCCCTTCCTCTGCATCCAATGTGCAGACACGGGGGAGTTTTCAAATGCTATTTTGTTCATGGCTTAATACTCCCCTGGAAATTAAGAGGCAGATGTTAAATAAAAAGTTAATTTAGCAATCCATGCCGAAACAAATTGAATAATTCATTATTAAGTACACTAGCACAAGCTAGCCAGTAGGCTACAAGAGCTTCTTCTGCACGCCTCATATCGTACCAAAATATTAACATATTAGAAACATCTCTCTATATTACACCAATAGAAAGTGCAACCACAATATTGAACATGTTCACTTACATTCAATCGTGTGTATGCGTTATTGGAGAAATAAACAGCATATATTCCAACAAAATATCTCGCAAATTAAAACACATTTCTACCATTTGGTGTGCTTATTCTCCTGCTTCAGTATGGGCAAAATATAAGCTTGCTTTTCATATTTCATTCCTAATAATCGGAATAAAGTAAAATTAAACCAGTTATTATGACAATTGATATTATAGCACACAGGCTATGGTTATAAAATGGCTGATTATATGAATTGGCCATACACACTTTGGCGCACTTCATTAGAAATATTTTAAACATATGCACAGAGTTTAAATCATGAGGAGAATAATTGCAAATATTAATCCAAGTCGCTCAATGGAAAGATGTTTTCTTTTTTTTGGAAGAGACTAACAGAGGTTGTCCCCATCTCATTCATGGCCACCATTCACAATCGAACATAGGTAGGTGTAGGTGTCTAATAGGAAACTACAAGTTTTCATTTTGACTTTAGGGTTGGAGGACGAGGGGGGGGGGGGATTTTTTTCTCACAAAAGCCCAGCCCTGCCTGTGTGATTTCCCTGTTTTAGATAAGTCCATTGGAAATCCCCACAGTGGCTCCTCCCACCCAGGCGCACAAAACCCAGTGCGCCAGCCTCCTCTCAGCCACTCTCGATTCTGGCCTTTGGACTGTACGTGTGTACTTGTCTCGTGACAGCCATCATGGACGTCCACGGAGTATCAAACTGCGATCGCGTGGATTATGACGACCTCGACCACATGGAGCCCAAACACGGAAAAATGTTGCCCTGCCAAGACGACCGCTTCGATAGCGGCCTGGAATCGCTGAAGGAGGATGAGCTGGTGAACGATTTGGAAGACTTGCGCGTGCGCGAAGATCTCGTTCACGAGTACGAGCCTTGGAGAGGTGTCGTGACCGAGGACGGGGACACGTAAGTGGCTTCATTTTCCATACAATAATGGCGTGGAGCAGTTTTGCAAACGCGAGTCTTGCGCGTAAAAAAAGAAAGAAAGAAAGAAAAATTCGAAATGACACACTCGTGCAAAATAACAATTGTATTAGCAGTTTCAAAAACAATGCAACCACAATATGCATGAAAACTCGAAGGCTTGCACGAAATATGATCGGCGTGTTTGCGCGAGTGTGCGTGTGGACTTTAGGCTGGGCGGCGCTTAAACTGAGCTCTGTGGGCGCAGGAAAGTCCCTGGCTCACTGCCAGTAACTGATAAAGCATCAGATGTGTCAAGCCACAACTGGTGGAAACAGCCCGACAAAACTCCACTCTTGCGAAACGTTCCTGTTGCACAGGCGTTGTTCCTTATAACTTCACTGGAGCTACTTCCTCTGAGCGTTTATTTGACCGAGCTCTCCCTTTTCCCCCTGACAGGCTTCTCCACTTGGCCGTCATTCACGAAGCCTCCGATCAAGCCCAACAGATGATCAAACTGTCCCACAATCACCCATTCCTGAATGCACAGAACCACCAGAGACAGGTACGAAGCCACAATTCTCTTAACTCACACAAGAGGCTGACGTTGAAGTC
This sequence comes from Phycodurus eques, assembly GCF_024500275.1. Taxonomy (NCBI): domain Eukaryota; kingdom Metazoa; phylum Chordata; class Actinopteri; order Syngnathiformes; family Syngnathidae; genus Phycodurus; species Phycodurus eques. Next base: position 5,436,846 of record NC_084542.1, on the reverse strand, counting down.
GGAGTCGTAACGCACAATAAATGTTCCTGCAGACGGCACTGCACCTAGCCGTGATCACCGAGCAGCCCCAGTTGGCGGAACGGCTCCTGAAGGCGGGCTGCGACCCGCGGCTGACCGACGACTGCGGCAACACGCCGTTGCACATAGCCTGCAAGAGAGGCTCCCTCGCCTGCTTCGGCGTCATCACTCAGACAAGCCAGCGCTACCTCACCTCCATCATCTCCTTCCCCACCTACAGCGGTAAGCTCAGAAGTCTACCGAGAAAACGGTGCAAGGCCTGGTTTTGGGTTAGACTCAGTTAACTGATCTGTGTTTTTGCCTTCCAGGACATAACTGTCTTCACCTAGCGTCGATTCACGGCTACATTTCATTAGTGGAGAATCTAGTTGGGCTGGGCGCAGACATCAATGCACAGGTGGGTGTCATCGACTGCAAGTCGAGTTTGCAGCGGCGAGTCCAGTTTGGAGCCACTTAGCGACCTAACCGTTCGTTTTGTTTTGTCATAGGAACAATGCAGCGGTAGGACGGCACTCCATCTGGCCGTGGATGTCCAAAACCCAGCACTGGTCCGTCGCCTCCTTGACCTCGGCGCCGACGTTAATTGCCTCAACTATGGCGGTTTCACGCCGTACCACCTCACCTATGGAAGGCAAAATGACGATATACGCCGCCAGTTATACGAGAAGACGGCGCAGGAGCTGAGGGCCTTGCCCGACAGCGAATCCGACGAGAGCGATATGGAGGATCGGGATTTTAGTGAAGATGAGGTCAGTTTCCAAAAAGGAGAGCTGCTCAACATGGCACGCATTGTAGGGTTTGTCAAGATTGTAAATAGGTTTACTCTTCTCTTGCAGTTGTATGATGACATCAAGTTTGGAAAGTAAAGTCCAACGAGATCCTGCCACTGGTGGTGTCAAAAGAGCTGCTACCGGGTCCCCGAACCACGGCCCAATGAAAGGACAAACACCTGCCCAGGACGTCCACAAAGGGCTGGCCCGGGGATCACAAGAAGGAAGACGTCGTCTGCTCTGGTTTCGTAGATCCAGAAAACAGAACTCAGTGCCCAGAACACACAGCGAGACCGGCATAAATGTTCATGTGTTCTCTCTGCAATACTGTATAAGGATACCGTGATGTGAATATACCAGACTGGTCATTTGTAGTAAATTGTAAATACAGAGATATTATTTTTGTACCTGTAAATATGTTGTGAAATGAAACACTATCAATTAAATAAAATAACAAAAGAAGCTTATGAAGAATGAATTACAGGTCTCTTCTGTCTGAGGCATTTTTACTGTCACTACACATAAACTGACAGGGTTCAGAATTATAAGCCACACTTTTAAAGACATGGGCCAAAATGATCCCATTCAACCCTATGGAACAGTCTGGGATTTCCTTGTATGAGGCGAGGTCACAGTGTGTGAGTCATATTGTAAAAAGTCCCATGGCGCCATGCATAGAACATACTGTGCTGAATATTCCAACCTACCATTGAATGGATCGCGCAACACAAGCAACTAAAGACACACTTTCGAAGGAGGAAATGTCATTTTTACAAAACTGATACACTTGTTAATTAGTCACAGTAAGCAGGAAGCATTTGTGGAAAGTACAGTAGATCCAAATCCCCGTCATCTGATATGCATTTCACCCCCCCCCGCAGAATGACCTCGATTAACCGGTGAACTATGAACCCTGCCTTTAATTGGCACCTTTTGCAAGATCCCAGGACGATTAGATTTAATAGCAGTGTACACATCGCCTATAATTGTCCCTAGGGGTGTAAACATTAGTACTGTATGGTCATATAAGCATGCGTGGGACTTCAGGGGGGTTTCCAGAGACTCATCTGCTTCCTTTTAAAATCACATCTAATTCCACATGACAGGGGAGCTCCGAAGATGATTCCTTGATTTAGGAAAACATGACATCTGAGAGGGGATTTATACAATTTTGATTTGTGATTCAGAGATAGGTGGGGCAGATGACATTATTTGACGACTGGCGGAACCTGGACTGACTAACTGTGATATCATTTCTGATCAAGGGTGCATGACGAAAGCCTTGGTGCAAAGCTACCATTTCCCCAAAATACACTATTACCACAGTGTAAGTGCAAGATTCCCTCCAGCAAAGCAAAAAACAAAAAAAGTGTGTCAATCTGGTGAACTGGAATTTAAAATGCATGACTATACATGTTTGGGATCCTATTCAAGTTTTACCAGATGCCTTACCTTTACAAAGATAATCCTGCTAATTTCTTATATACTGGATGTTCATTAATGGGGTTGTTCTTAGCACATTTGGTGTAGGAGAGTAAATTAATAGAACCTACTAGAAACAGATCTCACTACAATGCAATCAATGCAGTACAATAATGAACCACTGCTAAAGTTCTTGGATCTCTAAACAAAATAAGGTCAAAACTGCTCATGTCGTGAAAAGAAACAAAACCTCTGTACACCACTTCAATGAGTCATGTGATACAACAGGAAGCAGCATTGTAAACTGCTCATGTTCCCAGAGACATGCTACCCCGCCGCTTCTAAATTTGACACATGAAAGCAGTTCTGATGAAACAGGATGCAGTTATACGAGCGTCAATTTAGAAAACGTAGTTTTCAAATCGATTTAGTTCAATGCAAACAACTTGCATGTAATGCCCTGAGGATAAAACTACATCTGACGTTATTTTACTCCAAAACGTTTTTATTGTTCAATGTATTGGTGGGGGCAATATACAGCAAACCAAGATAACGCCAGTTTCCATGTGAGAACTGCATATCCCATCATGCTCTAACGTAATTCAAAAAGGGGACACTTTCTTCAGGCTTAGTCCCGCTCTGCCAGGGACATCAGATGAGTATCCACTTCGGCCTCCGTCAGAATCCTAGAAAGAGGAAATACGTTGGTAGCTGTAGCCCCTTTCACAAAGATGTCCCATATGCCATTTCTTTTGCGGAAATGACTCTCTTTGAGTGTATGATAAAATTACCTAACTGTCAGGCGTTAGAGCACCACCAGTAGGTTTGGTGTGCGATTAACAGCCTCACGTGGTGCCGTATTTTATTTATTTATTTTTTAAAATTTTCTTGAGCATACAAAACCCAGACATATATATATCTATATCCATATAAGTGTGGATTTTGCCTTGACGAAGTAGCATTCTTCCAGTTTGCTTAAACTGTTGTCACACTTTCAAATGCAATGTAAATTCCAAACATTGCAAAGAAATAAATCACAACATCCTTTCATTATAATGCAATCTTACTGCCTGCTTCGAGCTGCACCCACGCATCGCGGGTAACTACTATTTCTTACTAATGGGTACTAATTAATTTTTGAAATTCGCTTTCCTTATGTTTTTTTTTTTTTTTTTTTTTAGAGAAATACTGAGACATCTTTACCTGAACTTGTGGTCCTGTGTTGTGACCACACCCACCTCAAGCTCAGAGGGCTTGAAGTCAATGGAGAGGACAGTTGAGAGACAAGAAATCGCCGTCTGGAGCAGTGTGGGGAAAAACAAAACAAGACAAAATGAAATTTACAATTATTTACAGGATAACCCAAGCGGTGGTGAGAAGATTAGAAGACGCTAATCCCAAAAAGTTGCTCGATATTTTAAAGGCTTTTGGATCACATACCTCGATAGTTTGTTCGAAGGTCCAGTCCAATTTCTTTTTCACCTTTTTCTCCAGGAAACTGGTGGCTTCTGTCTGCTTCACTCCAGCAGCGGTGGCTTTGAACCCACAGTAGTAGCCCGCTGGGTCACATTTGTAGACCTGCGGGCCGCATTCTGCATCAATGCCGATCACAATCATACCTGCGGGTTGGAAATGACAAATGCACTGATGCTTTGGCTTTGGAGTAATGTTTTTAGCAGCGATGACCAGGATGTCATGTGTGTGTGTGTTCCGGGTTTTGTCCTCCTCCCTGTTTCACACACACCTGCTCCTGTGAGCATCTTCACCACCTGTGCCTCGTTCGCCCTAATTACCCCTTGTATTTAACCTTGTGTCTCATTCCCTCTCGTTGCCAGTTCGTTCTACCTTGTCGTCGCGTTCCAGCATTCCTTGTTTCCACGTCACAGACTCACTGTAAGACTTGACCCTGTTCCGATTATCGACCTTGCCTCTTTGCCTCATGTTTTTGGATACTGTTGCCTTTCTTGGATTGCCTGCCTGTGTACTGACCTATGCCCGTCTATTAAACCTCTCTTTTTGGAAACTGTCCATTTGTTTTGGAGTTGTGCATTTTTGGGTCCTATCCTCTGTTCCGTTCATGACACAGGAAGGATCCCAAGGGCTTCTTTCGTGTCTTCTACAATGAACCTGATCAGCTACAGGTCCACTTTTTGTTGTACTGGAGCTGGGCTCTGTGCAATCTAAGTCTTCTGCTGTAGCAAACCTGTCCTTTATTACAATCAATCTAAGGGTAAATATTTAGCTAGTCACACACCTCCATGTTAGCAGGATTTTCACAACAAATTTGATCGGGAGACGGTTACTTGAGCCGTTCTATAGTTATTTCTGTGTTAATATGAGAATTGAATGTGTAACTGATTCACATTGGTGGTTTTTATTTGTGTGCAATTTTATTATTGGGTCCTTTCAGTAATGTTGTATTTTTCTGGTCACATATTTAACTGTATATAATAATACATATGAGATTACACATCTATCCATCCCTTTTCTATACCTGTTGTCATCATTAGAGACTTTGGTGCAGTGAACCTATCCCAGCTGACTCTGAGCGAGAGACGGGCGTGCACCCTGGGCTGGTCGCCAGTCTTCAATAAACCTAACAAGCATATTTTTGGAATGTGTGGGGAGGCTGGAATACCCCCAGCAACAACCCACATGAGCACAGAGAGAAAACTCCACACAAAGGCCTAAGCTGAAATTCAGACTCCAAACTTATAGACAGCATACAAAAATTCACTTCACCTTTATTTGCCTGCAAAAAGTTTGCAATAACATTTTAACATTGTATCACCACAAGAAAGATTAACCTAACCTATTAACTAAGTATAATAATTGTGACTATTTGAACTAATTACATGATTTGTTTCTTTTAAACCCAGTTCTCCCGGTTTGTTCTTTCAAAAGAATAAAGCCCCGTTTTTTTAACCAAAACTTTTGGATTTGTGTCCTACTTGAGAAAGTTGCAGCATGGGATTGACAAAAAAAACATTTGTTTGTTGTTTGCAGATAATGTCCAGTTTTTCTCCTTTGTTTAATTTACTGGCAAGTTATTGCTGGCAAGTAGTAATGACATCACATTACTTCATGGTGTAGTGTACATGAACAATTATAATACTTTGTGCTACCTAGTGGTTAAGTGGCCGACACACCCAGCAATTAATAAAGGCACATCTTTTAGACTGGTGGCAACTATTAGATGACTTGTTCGATTCTAACCTATACTTACAGCAGCCCAGCGGTCGCATCTCAGCGTTCTGTGTGTAGACTTGAGAGATGTCTGCAATTCTCTTACACAGCATGTCCACTGGGATCTCATAGCCGTACTTGTACTTCCAGTTAGCTGCTTCATAGCGAGCGCGCTGAACTTGGGACCGGCTGTCAGCTGTTGATGTTGTTCGGTGAGGGGAGAAAATAAGTAATTAGTCTAAAAGCATCACTTTTTTCAAATATTTGATGGCTAGCATGCGTTTAATTGATTCATTAATCATTATTAACACTGCCTGATGCATCTGCTAGATGAAATGTGTGTTGTTGATAGTGACTTGTTTGTTTACCTGTCATTCCGGACATTACACATCCAATGTTATCTGTTATTCTGAAAAGGTGGGTCACTGTGGCGGAATCCAGAAGCTTGTCCTGTTAAAAGGGATAAAAATGTTGTCATAGATGATCAATAGTTCTTGGTTAACAAGCATTTAATAACTCGGAAAAACATGGGGAGAGGCTAAAGAAGTTAAGCCAATTAACCAGAGCATGTTCACGCACAGCTCTGAACACTACAGCACACAGTAGCATCGATGCTAAGTGACAATGGCCGATATAATAATGCTTCGAGTTGCAAGCCAGTGAGTGCACAATACATCCATCCATCCATCCATTTTCTGAGCCGCTTCTCCTCACTAGGGTCGCGGGCGTGCTGGAGCCTATCCCAGCTGTCATCGGGCAGGAGGCGGGGTACACCCTGAACTGGTTGCCAGCCAAGCGCAGGGCACATACAACCAAACAACCATTCGCACTCACATTCACACCTACGGGCAATTTAGAGTCTCCAATTAATGCATGTTTTTGGGATGTGGGAGGAAACTGGAGTGCCCGGAGAAAACCCACACAGGCACGGGGAGAACATGCAAACTCCACACAGGCGGGGCCGGGGATTGAACCCGGGTCCTCAGAACTGTGAGGCTGACGCTCTAACCAGTCGTCCACCGTGTGCAGAATACAGACGATTGTTAAATCACTATTGTAATGTTAAAGTTACAACAGGAAAGACATAGGACAATACAATACAGCAATATGAGCTTACCGGGACCTTTTTCTGTGTAACAACAACTGCACAGTCCTTTCCACGAACTGCGACTGACGTGAGTCCACCTTGATTTATAGCCTTGAAAGCATATTCTGTAAGTGGGAGAACGGATGATGGTAATGCATTTCTATCTATGAGACACTTGTTTTGGATGGGTTGCATATGTGTGATTCCATGAGCTATAACAGGCCAGAGAACAAAAATGAGTGGCAAAATGAAACTTTTTTTCATGAGTTTTAAAAAAAAAAAAAAAGAAGAATTCCCCCAAAACTTTTCAGTTTTTGCAGGCCGCCTAAATATGGATAGTTTATATAACATAGATAATCATAGATTAACACAGTAATCACGACATATACCTTTATTTTAGTAAAATACTTCTTACTAAATAAGGGACGACACCGCAAGACATTAGTGTAATTACTCAATGCTTTTTTTCCCCCCACTACATGCGTCCACAATGGTGATGCTTTCACTTTCAATTTTCTTCAAACTAGTAAAGCATTTGCCATATACCTAAAAACTGAGATGGTCAATAAAAAGGTCGTTCATTTTATTATGTTAACGAAACTACAATGCTTTAGTGCAGCCCTCTTTTATGTCAAAGATACAACAAAAACAATTGAGTCAGTTGTTGCCTGACAGGCTAAATGTTAGCAAGACTAACAACAGCTAGCCACTAAACTGCTGGTTCATATTCCTTAGGAATATAAAATCTGTCAAAACATGACCTTGTCAACAAAAATGAGTTACATATGGATTCATAAAATACATTTATTTCGCTGTGGTGATGTGCTATCAACCAGCTATAAAGGCTGCATTCGGAACCATGACAGAGCATTTAGCTAGCTAGCAAACGAGACGGATTTTGTCGAAAATAATACATACTGACCGACTTGATAAAGCCTTCCTTCAGGAGAGAAGATGGTAATGTGGCGATCGAACCCTGCACTCGAGCCTCGGGACATTTTCCAAGGTACACTTGGGTCGAGGAGTTCGTCTAAAAGAAAATGCAAGTTGCTAATGCGACGCTCCGTTTCAACCCGGAAGCTATGCTGCGCAAGCTAAAACTACATCCTGTGTGAGACCCCATGGTAACGCTGAACGCTTTGATGGGAGGCGGGGTAATCAATACAAATTTTAATACAATTCCACACAAGTGGGAAAAGTACGCACATTCTGTACTTAAGGAGAAATATAATACTGGTAAAAGTAGAATTACTGATTCAAATTCTTAAAGGTAAAATAAAGAAGTACAGACTCTAAACATAGATTTTTACTGGCAGAATTTGGTAATTTGGCAGAACGAAAAAAAAAAAATGCACACAAAATAATCCCGCACCTTTTTTTTTTTAAGAAAAAAATAATTGGTATAGTGCTCATAATGAGAAGGGGAAAAAAACTAATCACTAGATTCTATCAAAACAATATTGTTTTCATAGCTTTGCCAACATTGTAAACTGACTAACAATATAATAATGCAATAGAATTTTTGAACACCAGAAGCTGCTGTCTCTGTAATTTCTGTCCTATAATACCCCAAGATCTCAATCAACCAACCGCTCTCTCTATTTACATCTCTGTTTTTTCCTTGTGTTCTCATCCATGGATGTTAAAATGTGTAACAAGTAGAATGTACAGATATGTGTTTTCAAATGTCGGAAGTAAAAGTAAAAACTAATCAGAAAAATAAACCAAGTAAAATACAGACAGCCTATAATATGTACTGAAAGTAAAGTATTTGCACATCCCTCCACTGCAAATCCTTTATACTGCATAGATTTGATCGTTGATGCCAAATGGATAAATTCAGACAAAAGAACTTAAATGCACAGTCCAGTGTGTCTGGTAAGTATTCACACCGCTTCACTTTTCCCACATTTTGTTATGTTTACAGCATTAGCTGTAAACCCAGACTTGAATTTGATTGAACATCTTTGGAGAGATCTAAAAATGCCTGTGGACTGCTCCTCGATCCAACTGGACAGAGCTTTAGAGGTGCTGCAAAGTGGAATAGGTGAAACTGTCCAGAGATAGGCATGCCCAGCTTGCGGCGTCATATTCTAAATAGGGAGGTCAAAGTTCAAGCGTAACAAATGATTAATCACACACACCAAAAAAAATAAAAAAAATATCTCGATTAATGAGACAATTTATTTTGAACATTTACGCTCCTTTACCTTAACCGTGGATGGATATCTGAATTGCGGCGCAGGTTGTTATGTCAGTGATCGGGTCAACGCTGATACCAGTGCAAAAATGAGTAAGGGAACTAACGGGTGTGCTTGGTGGCAAATTGTGATTCAAAAGTCCCCCCAATGGGTCTTTCAAAAAAAACAAGGTAATTTGCATATAATGCAGTGCTTAACTCTCTTTTCATAGAAGCACAACAAGTTTAAAATATCATCCCAAAGCAAAATGTGGTAAATGTTTCATCTGTGATTAATAGAGATTAATCAATATTCGAAAGTGGTGCAAAATTTCCCTCCCATTCTAGGAGCAAGTTTTACTTCTGTCACGTTAAGGTTTTAACTGGACCCAGAAGCAAGCAGAGGCTGACAGGGTTGTGGTGAAATGTTTATTGAAGAGGATATCAAGTTGGATCCCTGGGGTGTATTGGCATGTAGTCGGGACAGGGAACGTGCGGCAGGCGGTGGCGTGAGCAGGTGGATGGCTTGGGGGCGCGGTGGAGGAGGTCAGCACAGCTGGAAACAGAAGGAGCACTGTGGACAAGGAAGAACACGGACGTCAGAGGTACAGTGGGCACGGAAAGTTTTCAGGCCCCCTTAAAATTTTCACTTTGTTATATTGCAGCCATTTGTTAAAATCATTGAAGTTATTTTTTTTCCCTCATTAATGTACACACAGGACCCCATATTGACAGAAAAAAAAAATTGTTGAAATTTTTACTGTTTTATTAGAAAAGAAAAACTGAAATATCACACAGTCATAAGTATTCAGACCCTTTGCTGTGACACTCATTTAACTCGGGTGCTGTCCATTTCTTCAGATCATCCTTAAAATGGTTCTACAACTTCATTGGAGTCCTGCTGTGTTTGATTATACTGATTGGACTTGATGAGGAAAGCCACACACCTGTCTATATAAGACCTTACAGCTCACAGTGCATGTCAGAGCAAATGAGAATCATGAGGTCAAAGGAACTGCCTGAAGAGCTCATAGACAGAATTGTGGCAAGGCACAGATCTGGCCATGGTTACGAAAACATCTGCTGCAATTAAGGTTCCTAAGAGCACAGTGGGCTCCATAATCCTGAAATGCAAGACGTCTGGGACGATCAGAACCCTTTCAAGAGCTGGCCGTCCCGCCAAACTGAGCAATTGGGGGCGAAGAGCCTTCGTGAGAGAGGTAAAGAAGAACCCAAAGATCACTGAGGCTGAGCTCCAGAGATGCAGTCGGGAGATGGGGGAAAGGTCTAGAAAGTCAACCATCAATGCAGCCCTTCACCAGTCGGGGCTTTATGGCAGAGTGGCCCGACGGAAGCCTCTCCTCAGTGCAAGACACATGAAAGCCTGCATGGAGTTTACTAAAAAAACACCTGAAGGACTCCAAGATGGTGAGAAATAAGATTCTCTGGTCTGACGAGACCAAGATAGAAATTGTTGGCCTTAATTCTAAGTGGCATGTGTGGAGAAAACCAGGAAATGCTCATCACCTGTCCAAAACAGTTCCAACAGTGAAGCATGGTGGTGGCAGCATCATGCTGTGGGGGTGTTTTTCAGCTGCAGGGACAGGGAGACTGGTTGCAATCGAAGAAAAGATGAATGCGGCCAAGTACAGGTACATCCTGGACGAACACCTTCTCCAGTGTCCTCAGAACCTCAGACTAGGCCGAAGTTTCACCTTCAAAAAAGACAATGACCCAAAGCACACAGCTAAAATACAGAAGGGAGGGAGTTGTGGGCGAACTCAATTCACGGGAGGAATGAGCTCCAGGAGGAGGGGTTGCGTGCGGCAATGCAGCGAAGGGCCGATTCAAGGGACTGATTTGTCTGCTCTGCCTGACCGTTGGTCTGTGGATGGTATCCTCAAGACAAGCTGGCTGCTGCGCCCACCGCTTTACAGAATTCCTTCCAGACAAGGGAGGAGAACTGAGGACCTCGGTCAGAGATGATATCAATGGGGATTCCGTGGAGTTTAAAGTTGGACAAGGAGGTTAGCAGTTACAGAGGCAGAGGGTAGCTTGGGGAGGGGAATGTAATGGACGCACTTAAAAAATAAAATAAAATCAATCGACAACAGTGAAAATGATGTTACCTTCCGAAGGGGGTAGGCCGGTAACGAAGTCCAAGGCTATGTGGGACTAAGGGCGGTTCGGGATGGGTAAGGGGCTCAGCAGACCAACTGGGGGCAGGTGTGAAGTCTTCCCTCGGACACAGACGCCGCAGGCTTGGACGAATTGCCAGGTGTCTTTGACCAGGGTGGGCCACCGAAAATGTTGCTGGTTGAAATGAATGGTACGGATGATGGCGGGATGACAGGTGAGCTTGGAGTTGTGGGCTCATTGAACGTTAATACTCTGGAATTGGAGTGTTGGATCTGGCAGGCCTTTATGCAGGCTGATTGATGACAGGTGGTGCTGATTACTGGGAATAGAGAGAGGGAGGGCGGGAGGGCTGCAAAGCACCACCCGAGCTCCAACAAAAGAACTGCAGGGCACAGCACATGACAACTTCCTCTTTATTGGTTTTCCGAGGTACCTTTTCATAACCAAGCAAACAGTTGCATTTATTCAGCTTACTAAGGTTAACTTAAAAACTACTTACGCGAGAGTGTATACTGCATAGCATGAATACAATCCTATCTACAGTATATCATGAAACACATGGGAAGGTAGTAAAAAGCATTTCTGAATTTTTTTTTATTCATGTCGTGTCATACGGTGTCGGGAAAGTGAGATACAGCAATCGCAGACCAATGTAATACGGTATTTTAAAATTGGAGTCCAATGTTTCTAGTTCAGTAGCGGTCCTACACAATCATTAATTTCACTGGTAAACAACAAAATTATTATCTAAGATTTTTTTAGCTGAATGATGTGCTGAATCCAAACATCACATTGGTTTTGCTAAATCAGGTCAACTTTTTGAACGATGGCCAAATGTTTTTGTTTACATGTCCAGATATTTTTGCTTCAGAGGTTCATGCCAAGAATTTTGAACAATGGTGATGTAACATTCAATTTACAGGTACTTACTTTGATTAATGTCTGTTATTCAACTTACACTAAGCATTGTTTGTAACATTTGATGAATAAAATGTTAACAACTTGGCATATAAGCCTGACCGGAACAACTGAAACGGATGTCATTTTCGGATTCAGCGATACTAAATTGTCCTAAATCAGTTGAAAAAATAGACAGCTTACAAAAATAAAAAACATTTTGTAGCCCAGGGTTATTTTCTTTATTGTCGTCCCCAATCAAAACTGCAGAAGACTTTTTGTCATGTGTTTTACCACTCCTAATTGATAGTCATTTATGGTTGAACGAAAGTTGGGAAGAAATGACAGAGGGGTTGAGAATCATTTAATTGGACATATCTATCGTATTCAGATTTTCAAGAATGCATTTTAATCATACTGATGAATGGAATTTTATGACCTAAACGGTGAACCCCCCTCCACCCATGCTTACTACCCCTTTGTTGACTCTTTACTTTCCACACATACTATTTTGGTGTCTCTCCTACCAGCTTCTGACATTACTCCACGAAAGCGTCTGTCATTCATATTTATACGGTGTTTCCAGCCTGTGTGTGAAAGACCCCCCCACCCCCGGGTCTGGCTTGAACATGTGTGGGACGGAGTTCTGGGGTTACAGGTGCTATCCAAGCACAAAACCTTAAATGTCAAAACAGTTTTTGTTCCACTTAATGTATATTTATACAATAAGAGCATTCATTGAAATATTAAAAACCCTCAAATGACTGTAGCTGTAACCTTAAACATATGTTTTGGTTTGTTTTAGGATGATCACATATTCAGCTATGTGGAGCCATGCAAACTCTAGTAACAAAGAAGATAAAGAGAAGTTGCCCACATGCTGGTAACAATGTCGTGCTTGCTTCCTTTAACTTTGACACAAATACAAGGAACGTGCATTTTTTAAAAATGAGCTCGTGGTCTGTCATGTTGCAAGCACACATATGGCCGCAATGTCACTTCATGGTGTGTTGCAATGAGTAGTGCACCCTTTGTTCGCTCGATAGAAGAACTGTGGGCTTAGCAAAGAAAGGATACATTTGATTTCAGTTTTTGCAATCTTTTGTTCAAATATTACAAAGTATAAATGTCTTGCATTTACAGTATGTATGCACGCATCAAACTAGAAAACAGGGCAAAGTTAACTATTGCAAAAAACAAAACAAAACAGAAAAGAACAAATGAAGGTAAAACGGATTGACAAAAAAAATTGCACAACAATTTTAAGTCATCGGAACCTGCCTCTCTAAATGGAATGGAACCCTAATTAATATAATTTAGAATTCCTATTTGTGTCCAACAACAATGAACGCATTCCTTTTTAAATGAAACCACCCATAATATTTTGGGTTTGAAAAAAGAAAATGTTAGAAAACCGGACGAATGCGATTGTGCTTCTCCTCCGGAGGTATGCTGCGTTACCAGTACTGTGCAATGAGTTAGTTTGCACCTCAGTTTTAGAATACTTGGTCATGGGGCACCAGATGTTTTCTTTTTATGGCCGTAACATACAAATATTTACATTAATTATGACTTTATTGCAGCATATTTATAATAATAAAATAATAATGCATTACACATATACAGCGCTTTTCTCTGCACTCGACGCTTTACAATTTCATGCATTATCAGTCACACCCTGGTGGTGGTAAGCTACTTGTGTAGCCACAGCTGCCCTGGAAGAGTCTGACAGAATCAGAATCAGAATCAGAATCATCTTTATTTGCCAAGTATGTCCAAAACACACAAGGAATTTGTCTCCGGTAGTTGGAGCCGCTCTAGTACAACAGACAGTCAATTTACAGAACACTTTGGGGACATCAAGACATTGACAAAAAACAATTGTGCAAAAAGATGCAGAGTCCTCTAGCACTTAGAGCAGTTCGAACGACTAATATTGCAATAGTCCGGTGCAATGACCATTTGTGCAAAGGGTGCTGAGACTTCAAGGAGTGTATCCGGTTTAAAGTGACGAGTTGTGCGATCATCTGGGACAATGTTGGTTGTGCAAATGTTCCAGATACTCCTCAATCAGTGTGCAAATGGAGCAGATGCTACTCTGGCATGAGTGGCCAGAATATGCAAATAGTGCAGCATGGCGAGACAACTACAGTGAGTGCACGAGTAATACAGAATTGGCCCCACAGAAATGTGGCAACGAACTCAAGTCAAAAAATTTCCAGCTTGTTGTAATGGAATTATAGGTTAGGTGTTTAAGAAGTTGATCGCAAGAGGGAAGAAGCTGTTGGAATGTCTACTAGTTCTAGTTTGCGTTGATCGGTAGCGCCTACCTGAGGGAAGGAGCTGGAAGAGCTGGTGACCGGGGTGCAGACGGTCCGAGAGGATTTTGCACGCCCTTGTCTTAGTTCTGGCAGCGTGCAAGTCCTCAATGGTGGGTAGGGGGGTACCGACAATCCTTTCAGCAGTTTTGATTGTCCGTTGCAGTCGGAGTTTGTCCTTTTTTGTAGCAGCACCAAACCAGACTGTGATGGAAGAACACAGGACTGATTCGATGACCGCGCGTCACCAAACATCCAACCACATTCATTCGTCGGCAATGTGGGTTAAGTGTCTTGCCCAGGGACACAACGATGCCATGCGCTCGAGCGGGGATATGAACCGGCGCCCCTACTCTTACCCTATGTGCAGTGCCGCCCGTTTAACATTTACAGTATTTAACAGAAGGATTTGCGCTTTAGGTGTCACGCTGATGTCTTTTTTTTACTATGGAATATTTGGAAGAGCATGGCAAGCTCAAAATTAAGTTTAAAGGTCCCCTTCCATCAAAATTTTTAGATGTATTTTTTTATAATATTTGATGCCCTTTTACTGGGTTTGCAAGATAATTTGGGTTGTAAATGCCCAAAATGTCCTTTTTCATATTATTGTAGTTGGTCTTTTCTGCCTGGCATTTGAGAAGGCCGAATTTCTAATTAATATTGGACATCCAAATGAGCTTTGCTGTGATTGGATAAATAAATAAAAATGGAAAAGAGCTCGCTGTGATTGATCCATATTACGGCGTCTGCTAGCTTCGAGAAGGCAGCCTGGGGCGACCAAGCATTCATAGCGACGTCGCATCCTTCGATGTCTTCCTATCATTGTGAAGCACAATTCAAACGTTAGATTGTTGGTCCAAATGTGATCGGAAAGCGTACGTGGGTGGAAATAAAAAAAGAAGGGGATTTTTTTTAGGTTATGTTATCCGCTCTATTCATTTGAGTTGAACCTGCCGTGATGATCATAGCTGGCGACTATGAATACAATCTTCGCTCTTTCATCTACTGTTACATCATAAATTATGAATTAAGCTTAGAACTATTGAAAAACAAAACAAATGCATTCTTTATAGACTGTACTTTAATGGCTTGGCAGCGGCTGAGTCTCGCTTACTTAAAACCCAAAAATGCCATGTTGCCTGTCAGTAGAGTTGAGTGGGTGGGTACCAACCACGAATTGGGCAGGTACTTGAATATTACTTGACAAAACTATGTCACACTGTCGGCGATTTAAAATCCACCCAATTTCCCAGCCTTATGCTGTTTATTGCCTTGTGCATTCAATCGACAAACCGCGTAGATGTCAAACTTAAACCATGTAACAGATACATTTTGACCTGTGTTATGAATAAAACTGATGGAAGGGGACATTTAAAGTGATGGAACCGGAAGTGTTAGCAGAAGACAAAATAACTTATTACTGAGTTACAGCGAAGAAATCTATTGCTCTATTAATTTTGGGGAAGGCAGCATAAAAGCCCTGTTTTGTTTTATTTAAATCGAGTGTGTGTAATATCCATTCATCCATATTCTGAGCCGCTTCTCCTCACTAGGGTCGCGGGCGTGCTGGAGCCTATCCCAGCTGTCATCAGGCAGGAGGCGGGGTACACCCTGAACTGGTTGCCAGCCAATCGCAGGGCACATAGAAACAAACAACCATTCGCACTCACATTCACACCTACGGGCAATTTAGAGTTACATTTAAAACTTGGGACAGCACACCCGCAAAACTTGCTCTGAGAGAGGCCAGCACCAACTGTCACTGTGAGTGAACTGAAATGAATTTTATTTTTTCATAGGTGACATGCCATCACTTCTTCTTGTGACTGGCAAACAAGTCAGCCATTGGATCATTCCGCAGCTACAAAATTGCTAAATAGACAATATGTCACAATACCGGTAAATTTTGTTGGCGTTTCAAAAATGTCGACACGAACAGAAAAGGTTTCCTCGCCAATTCTCTTTTTGACTGCTTTGCATCTGAAAGGTTTCAGATGTATATTTAAAGACATACAATAAGCCACTCCAATGGTCATGGTAAAAAAAGCTGTGTGATTTGAATAGGAATGTGTCAAGTCAAAATTAAGTGTGGCATAATTCTTCATCCTTTGTGTATTTCCATTGAAGAATGTCAGTAGGACATCTGACAACTTTTAAATTGTGGGGGGAAAATGTCACGTAGTGTAGGATGTTGCAGTGAAATGTATGGTAATAGACCCATTCTGTCAATATTTTATTCAGCACAGACCAGTTAAAACGTATATGACAATGTGTGTAAAACACAACTGTAAAATAAATCACCAGAATATAGAAATTGTATTCCTGAACCTCAATTTCAAAGGGTAACAAATTAAAACCAGTCTCAGGACAGTTTAAAAGTGTATGTGAGTGAATCATTGTGTTTCAAATTGAAATGCTTCCATTAATCTAAAAGGAATACTGTAGGTCAACCGAATTCATCGAGGAGGAATATTTCATATAGTGATTCATGGGCTACAGAAAAACTTGTCAGAATCCATGTGACTTGGTTTGGCCTGATTTAATTTCAGAAGTGTCGATGTGAAGTTCATATAATAGCATTTCATCCATCCATCCATCCATTTTCTGAGCCGCTTATCCTCACTAGGGTCGCGGGCATGCTGGAGCCTATCCCAGCTGTCATCGGGCAGGAGGCGGGGTACACCCTGAACTGGTCGCCAGCCAATCGCAGGGCACATACAAACAGACAACCATTCGCACTCACATGCACACCTACGGGCAATTTAGAGTCTCCAATTTATGCATGTTTTTTGGGATGTGGGAGGAAACCGGAGTGCCCAGAGAAAAATAATCGCATTTCATTCAAATTAATTTCCTGAGTAAAATGGAACATTTCAACTTTGACAGTGTGCATTAAACCAGAGCCAAAGGCATGTGCTCGACACCAGGAACATCATAGTATAGTCATCATGACTGGTAGTCATGATGACTATGCAGTTCCACAAGATTCCAAACGTGTCTTTTTAACTATGAGTCATTACTTGTCATGCACCTGTAAATCTCCTGTTTGTCTGTTGTTGTGTTTCCCAACAATTAGAATATGTTGAAGGCTCGCAAAGAATAAAAAGCTTATAGTAGATTAATCTCACTGGCTATGATACTACTATATAAAATGGGGAGTTTGTTTTTTTTCAGCCTAAAACATTTTGCACATTAAATTCCCAAGACAAGTAACACAAAGACGTAATTCACAGCTGGTTAAAATACCTGATTCAAAATAGATGCACTT
Organism: Phycodurus eques; assembly: GCF_024500275.1. NCBI lineage: Eukaryota > Metazoa > Chordata > Actinopteri > Syngnathiformes > Syngnathidae > Phycodurus > Phycodurus eques. The sequence continues at coordinate 5,419,562 of NC_084542.1, read as the reverse complement.
CCTGTCTGAGCCTTCTTACTCTTACACTTCCTCTCATTCCTGCGTCTGACCGCAGTGTTTTGCAATTGAACTGTCCACTGTACCTCATTAAAATGATTTAGGTCTTCAGAAATAAGATGTATCCATATCTTACAATCATTTCAGTGAACATCAAGCGTATTTAGTTTAAATTTAACTACAGAGTTCGACTGGTGAGCTTAGTAAGCCTTACGTCATTCCTTAAATACCTCTTCCCATCTCATGCTATCTCATTGCGGTACATGAGATGACCTAACCAAGTGGTACACTAATGTTCATCTTGAAATAGCAGTCTGCAAATCACACAGGTCAGCGCTGACAAGGTATAATTTTAGCTTTTGACCAAAAGATTCTGAACTGTAATGTTTACGGTGCTGTTTATGTTTGTAACGACATTTAACTTATATTAGTCACTGATGGTGTAATGGTTCGTTCATCTGACCTCCGTGCAGGCGGTGTGCGTTCAGTTAGCATGTGAAACTATGAATGTGAGTGTAAAGGGTTGTCTGTTACCCTTTGTGCCCTGTTATTGACTGGCAAATGTATTCTGCCTTTTGTCCTAAATCAGCTGACATAGGCTTCAGCTGGCTATAACCTTGAACAGGATATGGGTATAGAAAATGGAGGATGGATAGAATGAGGATATGGATGAGGATGGATAACTCACAGTAGCATCTTGTGTATTTCTGTAAAAATTAGAGCCTACTTAGATCACAAACGAGGTTCACTTCTCTTTATTTGGGACTTATGTCGTCATTTTGATTCCTAAAAAAATGGACTCATTACAGAAAAGATTAAAGGGACTCTGCCCTAAACCCAGTTAAACACTTCAATTAGTGTACTAGTATGGGCACTAAAGTAGATTGTATAGCTGCAGTGTCACACCTTTAGGGAGTATCCGTTGAAAGATTCACACAACTCGCTAATGCAGCAAAACAGACAACAATGTTTGCACAATCCTCTCCCTGGGAAACTTGTTAAAGAGCTGTTTCCAATCCTAGAACCCTCTATTATTAACCTTATTAACTTATCTCTCTCCAAGGGCACTGTCTTAAGACAAACCAGGACAGGATTTGAGGAGTCCCACTTCCCTAGAGGTGTCTACCTGAGACACTTTAAATCATCAAATGGAGTCTCTTGCTTTTTAAAATAACATTTTATAGCAGGGGATGTCGATGATCTCTATGAACTGCGGTCCTGTGAAGCCCTTTGAGACTCTTTTGTGATTAAGGGCTATGTAAATAAACGTGACTTTATTTAACCATTCGTCCTCCGCTCCTCTATAAAAGGTCTAACCAGCAGCCACTACAGCCCCCTGAAAGGGAACTAGAGGTTTTAAAAAAAACTTATCCAAGAGCATAATTGTGGGAGTTAGTATTTCCTCGTGAAACCAAATAGAAAAGTCAGTATTCTTATGGCCTTAGAAGAGAGGAAATATTGTAGCAATGCCAGATGTGACACATCAATTGAACTACGAGTGTGTCATAAATACTGAAAGTGATGCAAACCGGTATGATAAATTCTAAAAGGAACAACGATACCACTGTATGACTAAATACAGGGCGAACGTGGATGGCGACAACAGTTAGACATGCTTGTGGTACACGATGGCGACTGAATGATCCACCAAACAGCATGACTCATGTTCTACACACTACTGTACGCCTATAAAAATCCCCCCTCTCAAACACTTTTGCACTTATTAATTGCATGTCCGCACTGTCCCTGAATGGAAAAAATGTTCTCATGGATCATGTTTGTTATGTCAATGTCAAAAGGGATAATAAATAAAGAACGACATTGAGTGGTGATGTCATTACAGGGAATGTTGGGGGAATTTGGAGTGACAAAACTTTCCAAGAATTCAACAGCTGATACACTTGAAATGTTTATACTGTGTGTGTGTTTTTATTTTATTTTTTATTTTTTTTGGCTAGACTATTACTTAATTTAGAGATTTAAAACCAGTTAATGGGTGGGATTTTACTTTGTGTTAACACCTAAATTCCCTCATGTCATTTCTGCCTGTTCCTTCATGCTTCCCATATTTCCAAAGTGCTGTCAAGAAATCTAATCTTACTTCCAATATCCCCAGTCGGGGGAGATTTATTGCTAGCTCGAGGGTTCTGCTCAGGACTTTCAACAAGACTCCATAGCAGTGAATGTGACTTTCATTTAAGCAACAAAATGTTCTGAAAAACACAGGAATGTCCTCCCGCTGCTCGGACGGAATTTTTGTTGGGAATTTCCCGCTATTGTGTGTGTGCACATTGGTGCACTTCTGGCCTGTGTGCAGCGCCTGAGTGACTACAAACAAGTCTGACTGACTCACATTTGTGTCTTATTTTGAAAAGGTGAACAATCAGGACCCTCCAGATGACAACAGCAACACCCAAGCAAACGTCTTTCCCCACTAATTACAACATATGGCTAAATGTATTTCAAGATAGAATCTGAATCATATTTGTTGCTTACAGTCAGGGGAAACACAAAAAAAGTGAAATTCTGACATTATGCATTGCATGACAAAAGGTGGCAGCACGGTGGTAACTGGTTAGAGCGGCTGCCTCACAGTTCTGAGGACCGGGGTTCAATCCCGCCCCGTCTGTGTGGTTTGCATGTTCTCCCCGTGCCTGCGTGGTTTTCTCCGGGCATTCCGGTTTCCTCCCCCATCCCAAAAACATGCATGGTAAGTTAATTGAAGTCTCTACATTCCCTGTAGGTGTGAATGTGAGTGCGAATGGTTGTTTGTTTATGTGTGCCCTGTGATTGGCTGATAACCAGTTCAGGGTGTACCCCGCCTCCTGCCCGATGATAGTTGGGATAGGCTCCTGCACGCCCGTGACCCTTGTGAGGATAAGTGGCTTGGAAAATGGATGGATGGATGACAAAACGTACAATTTTAACAAATCCAACCAATCGTAATTAAAAGATTTTGCACACTAATGTGGTATATTGTATATAAGATGAAAGGTAGTTTGATTTTTGGAGGCAATTTGAAAAAAAAGGAGGACTCAGTATAGTGCAGACCTTTGCCAAGGTCAGATGTGGGTTGAGTAGACGAACATTTTAGTTACTTTAGAATAATATGACTCCAGTAAAGGTAAAATATAGTCCTCTGAATAATTACTTGAGTAAGAGTTAGTATTCAGTGAAAACACTACTCAAGTACAGTATTCCCTCGTTTATCGAGGGGTTTACATTCCTCAACCACCAGCAATAGACGAAAACCCGTGAAGTAGCCACCGTATATTGATTTGATAATGTATATATTTTTTAAAGCTTATCAATGCAAAATATGCATGTGAGGTCCAGGTCTTAATTTGATGCCCTTGGGGTCAGCATCCTCACATACTACAGTACTCTAGTATCTGTGAATAGAGTTGACTTGCTGTTAATTGGCTAAACCGTTAGCCACTCACACTCACACACGTACACACAAATAGCGTGGTCAAACAGTCTCTCATAAGCAATGGCAAATGCCTTTACTGTTTTATACCATAATTTAGCTGCACCTGTGCCGAACCGTAATCCAGCCTCCCACATTCCCTCAGAAGGCTAAATCCTAAAACACCCTGGCCCACACTAGCTAAAGTTTTTCACTTTCCTGAGGCATCTAATGTATCTGTGGCGCTTCATCTCATTAAATGGAATCTTATGTTGTCTTAATTAACATTGTACAGCGCCTTTAGGCGTCTCTATACTCTCCGCGCTCGCATGGGCGACAGCGCCCGAATTGCATCACGTGATCGACGCATTGGGCTGCGTGACCCCTTGGCGGCCCCTATGCACACACGGCACAAATTGTCGCGGAATACTGCGGAGATCATCTCTCGTGATTGGTCCGTTTTAGTCACGTGCTGTTTAGTCACATCCTGTGATGACATACTCAGCTTTCCCCTTGGTTCCACATACCACCTACGCCGCCGCCTTCTTGATCTATTTTGATCTAAACGCATCATCTGGTCATCTAGGTCCATTTGCTCTACCAGGCATCGTTCCACAGTTGCCATTGTCGTTGCTTTGTTCCTCTTTCCGGAAAGTGAAAACTGCTACCGGAATTGGCCATAAAATGCACAGGAAACGCCACCCTGTGGTGTCCTAGCCAATACCAGCCGTAGCGACACACCCCGACTTGGAGGAGCACTGCGGTACATTTTCAAAACAGCGCGCGTGGGTTGCGCTCGAGTATAAAGGCAAACTGCGTGTGGGATAGCCACAGTGATGTCGGCGCGGTTTGCCGAGTATAGAAAAATCTTTACTATGTGATAAATGTTCCCCACTCGACGTCCATTGCAGCCTGGTCATCCTGAAAGAGGGATTCCTTCATCTGCGGTCCCTTCTCAAGGTTTCTTTTCTTACAGTTTTCCCTCACCCAATTGGAGGTTCAGATCAGGGGATGTTGTCCTTCTTTGTCAACTGTGGTCCTGTGAAACCCTTTGTTACTCTTTTGTAAGCAAGAGCAAAGTAAACAGCTAATCAGTAAGCACGCACACTGCATGTGTCCATAAACCCGAAATGGTTAGATACATGGTATGTTCCCACATTAGACCCACTACCACTATTGATGTTGCACTTTTGCAAAAAGACAGATGATAGATGAAGATTTATTACAAAATATATTTACATTTCTTACTTTATACATGAGTTTGCTCATTTCAGAAACTTTTATTTACTGGAGATTTACCCCCAGGAGTTTGCAATTTTATGTTTAATTTTAAATCTGTTCCTGTTTGAACAGTAGATAAGCAGTTTTATATTTTGCATTTTGTTCCTATACTGTACCAAATTCTAACTGAACCATGACCTTAAACCAAGGTACTCACTGAGCTGTGATTTTTGGCAGACTGTCACACCCCTACTCTACATACCTACATACTATATATACACGCACGGAAATATATCCTCTTCCTTTGTCCTTTATGCTTGGTGGAGGTAAAGTATGAATACGGCTTAAAGAATGTACAAATGCTGCCATTTTGCGTGTAAGTTTTGCGAAAATGCTGGACTACCGCTGAGCTCCAGTAGCAGTTACTTGGAAGCTGCAAGTAAAAATCCCCCAAACTTTCCCTCAGCACAAATCTCTCCTCCTGTTGCCAATATAATGGTCTTCTCAGGCTTCCTATGATTCGCACTCTGCTGCAGATCCACTGCAGCTGACTGACTGACGGGCCGCCTGACTGGCTCGTGCGCCGTGGTCTAAATTGCTTTTCCAGGGTAGAGCAGAGGGCAGTGTTACACAGACAAGGCATGGTGAAGAGACGGCGATGGAAATGGGGGAAGAGGTGGGGGTTCCTTGGGATGCTTTCACCAGATGTGTACAGTAGCGGTTGGCCAGACGCACATCTGCAAACGTTTGAACTTACTTAGGGGAATTCCTCACTCACTGCTTCTCTTTGTTAGCCTGGATCCTCAGCGCGAGACAATGAGCTGCTTGACCTCCTCCCTCTACTCGTCCTTTCAAATTTCCCCCTATGTGTCACGAGCTCTTTCCCCACACAGACAAACAGGCCGGTCTAGTTAGCAGCCTGAGCGGTATCAGATTCTTTGTTTGGAAAAAAATCAGAGGGCAGCTAAAAAGGAGCCACAGACATAACAAGTAATGGCTAATTATTTCGCTGAACAATTTCTTTCTCGTATTCTGAGTGCAAAAAACTTTTGCCACAAGGCCTGGAAAAACAGCAATGCGATTTAAAAGGCGCTTAGTACGTTAAATTTAGCAAAATGCCTAAAAATATCAATTGTTTTGCTTCTCCGTGGGGTTGGCGAAGAAGAACAAAAGCGGGGAGTTTCCTCTCCTCCAGGACGTTGGGAGATTTCCTCATTGTAGAATTCCAAGATTTGGGACAATGGTCCTCATTCAACCAATATGTTTGGGAATGTTTTCCCAAATTTGTTGCTCTATAAATTCTTTGTCTGAATCAGAATTACCAAAAAGTGTTCTTAAAACTTTCTTCAACAGTGGTAAGCATCTGTCAATTAAATGTCCACTCCCATTATGGATTTAAGGATGAGAGACTAAAATTATGACGTTCAGTAACACTTAGTAATTGTTAAAATGATGATTTAGAATAAGGTCATTCATTGCTGTGAGGTACCGCCTTGATTTAGAAACAAACCACACAACATGGCAAAGGTCAAATTTAGAATGCACTTAAAGAACAACATATTTGGGGGTCCTCCTCCAAAATTATTATGAAGTCTTTAGGTTTGTAAATAAAGGTTTGATGACGGGGGGTTTTCTGTCCATTGTATCTTTGAATTATCACTCCGACATGATATGAGCCGTCCCTGGAGACTGAGAGTGAGCGATGAGGTACACCCTGTCGTGGTCCCCAGCCTCAAGTCTCAAGATCCCAGCACTGAAAAAAGGCAAGTGTGAATTGCATTTGTGGAGGTGCCACTACACCATCAATCTGCCAAATTACACTGAATAAATTAGTCTGTGTGTCCGGGCATGTTGCGCACGCAACTGAAACATTGCTAAGCCTAAATACGGTCATGTCAGAGTCTGGCCAAAATCTGAATGGCGTGCTTACAGATAACTTTTCTGACATTTCCCACTATTTAAATTTACTTGGTTGATTAATTTCACACTCAATAGATGGATAGGCACTGCAGTGACCCGATTATTTGTATAAAAGCAATTACAAGGTAGATTTTCTGTTGTATGTCCCCTTTACAATCATCGGTTTTCTCAACTAAAATATTACATCTCCTCTTTCATGATAATTACAATAAAACAAAATTCTATTATAATTAAAAGTTCTGTCAAGAGTGAGGATCATGACATTTTTGTGACCAACAGACACCCACTAGCTGTTTTGACCCTGAGGTGGGATATGACATATTTCCTGTTTCCTTGTTCACACCTCTTGCTTTTCATGTCAGAGGTGGGTGGCTATTTATGAAGGAAAGTACCCAAAGTATTTGCACCTAAATGTGCATTACCATACCTGCCCCACACTCAGACACATTACTGTGAAGGAGATGTTTCACTGCAGTTCTCCTGCGACTAGCAGTTAGGTAAATCATTGTGAAAAAGGAAGCAGGCCTCCTCCCGGCAAGTCACAACGCTGGCTGACCAGTCAAGCTTGGTCAAACTAATCGTCAGCTTGTTTTGGAAAAGATACGAGAGGTGACCTCCACCAAGGCATACATGGTTCACCTGCAGAATCAATTTGATTAGATTATAATGTTTGTTACGGACGGCACTGTGGCCCATTGTTAAGCATGCCTCCTTCACAATTCTGTGGCCTTACTGTGTGGAGTTTGCATGCTCTCCACAGGCTTGCGTGGGATTTCTCCGGCTACAGCGGTTTCCTCACAAATTCTCTAAAACAAGCATGTTAGGTTCTTTAAAGACTCAAATGAATGTTTGTCTATATGATTGGCTGGCAAGTCTTGGGTGTAACCCGCCTCTTGCCAAAAGTCAGCTGGGATAGGCTTCAGCTTACTCATGACCATAATGAGGATAAGCGATATAGACAATTGATGGATGGATGAATTTTTGTTATTAAAACAAATTCCAACCTGATATGATGAGTTTTCACAGACATATGAACATGTTATTTTTAAATTGATTCCAAATGCAAAATCTGGATCAGATAGAGTCAGATTTAAATTTTGTTTGACATTACAGGTCCATTACCCTGCATGCAAATCTATACATATTTTACACATACACAGCATTTTACATACACTTACACATTTTGCTGTAATCGTATACTAGAGAGCAAGATAGACATGCCTATTACAATACTTTATTAATGTAGGTTCACATTGTCTACATTTCCATTGCCATTGTTGTGGCCACCTGCAACATGCAAACTGGCAGCTGAAAGCAATAACAGCTCGGGAAATTCCAGAACACAATGCGCAGTCTTTTTATGTGCTGTGTAAAAGCTTGTGAGTTTTTCAAGAGGCCTGGGTGAGCAATTATGAGTCGCAAATGAGTAGTAGTAGTAACATTACTAGTAGTAGTAGTAGTAATAGTAGTAGTAGTAGTAGTAGTATTCGTAGTGGTAGAAGCTAGTTGTTAGCTTATCTGGTAATTCAATTCAGGTGGCAATTTTCTTGCCAACTCTCCCCTTATCATTACTAATGTGGTAAAACACCTGATTTACTAAGATCCCAAATTGCGGGTGCTAAATTGCGTGTTTGCTTTAACAGATTGTAGATTGTATGTGAGGAGAACTGCAGGACAGCTTATAGTCTCCTTGGTGATGGTTTTGGATGAATCGAAACACTCCAACAGCTCGTATTCCCTATTTAAATGAGGGTTTTGGTCACCGTGGAACATTTGGGAGAGCACGACACGTGCAAAGTTTGAAATGATGGAATTGGGAGTGTTAGTGGAAGAGGCAAACAAAAAATCTATTGCTCCGAAATTTTGGGGAAACCCAGCAACCGCATAAAAGCCATGCGTCACCCCCTGTTGACGAATGGTTTTACAATGTAAAGTTATCGTCCATGTAGTATTTGGAGCAGTTTGCACTGTCAACAATGTTGCGAGGCAAAGACGAGGAGATCCTCCAGCCAATACTGCGGTGTGCCGCTATGTTCAGCATCAACTGGGTTTTGAGTTTTAAAAAGTTTCCCATGTTGTCACTATGCATTTAGACGCCATCCGGAAGTTAACATACCACCTTATACCAAACACGGAAGTGCTGCGTACATAGTCTATTAAATGTTCAGGTATGTGCAATTCTGCATAACATTTCTCAGGACCAATTGTCATCGTGTGCTGGAATGACCCAGAGGCACAAAAATGAGTTAATAAAGAGTTAATAAAATGATAAAACACATTGTGCATGCTCAATTTAACTGTTTGCATTAAGTATAAAATCAGATGCACTGATCTTGCCAAAATTGAACCACAATATAGGGAGGACTGATTCTATTGTATATCTTATTATTCATCACTATATGTTTTTATTTGAATGCAGCCCTATGGGGGGCACAAGCCAGTGCAAACTGTAGGCCGGTCCCAAGCCCAAATAAATGCAGAGGGTTGCGTCAGGAAGGTCATCCATCTTAAAACTTTTCCAAACAAATATGAGCGTTCATCCAAAGAATTCCATACCGGATCGGGCGTGAACCGGGTTAACAACATCCGCCACCGGCGCCGGTGGAAATTAAGCTACTGTGGGTTGAAGATGGAGAGGTGGAACGTGGATTCTTAGGCAGAAAGAGAAGAGGAAAGCACAGAGCATAGAACTGAATGTGGGGACGTTGAATGTTGGGACTATGACAGTAAAATCTCTGGAGTTGGTTGACATGATGATTAGGAGAAAGGTTGATATATTGTGTGTCCAGGAGAGCAGGTGGAAAGGCTGCAAGGCTAGAAGTTTAGGGGCAGGGTTTAAATTATTTTACCATGGTGTAGATGGGAAGAGAAATGGAGTAGGGGTTATTTTAAAAGAAGAGTTGGCTAAGAATGTCTTGGAGGTGAAAAGAGTATCAGATCGAGTGATGAGGCTGAAACTTGAAATTGTGGGTGTAATGTATAATGCAATTAGTGGCTATGCCCCACAGGTAGGATGTGACCTAGAGGTGAAAGAGAAATTCTGGAAGGAGCAAGACGAAGTAGTTCTGAGGATCCCAGAACGAGAGAGAGAGAGTCTTGATTGGTGCAGATTGTAAGAGGGGTGATGAAGAAGTGATGGGTAAGTTTGTGATCCAGGAAAGGAACTTGGACGGACAGATGGTGGTAGACTTTGCCAAAAGGATGGAAATGGCTGTAGTGAACACTTCCTTCCAGAAGAGGTGGGAACATAGGGTGACCTACAAGAGCAGAGGTAGAAGCACCCAGGTGGATTACATCTTGTGCAGACGATATAATCTGAAGGAGGTTACTGACAGTAAGGTTGTGGTAGGGGAGAGTATGGCTAGACAGCATAGGATGGTGGTGTGTAAGGTGACTCTGGTGGTGGGGAGGAAAATTAGGAAGACAAAGGCAGAGCAGAGAATCATGTGGTGGAAGCTGAGACAGGATGAGTGTTGTGCAGTTTTTCGGGAAGAGGTGAGACAGGCTCTCGTGGACAGGAGCAGCTTCCATAAGACTGGACCACTGCAGACAAGGTGATCAGACAGGCAGGCAGGGGAGTACTTGGTGTATCTTCTGGCAGGAAAGGAGAGAAGGAGACTTGGTGGTGGAACCTCAAAGTACAGGAAATCATACAAGGAAAGAGCTTAGCTAAGAACTGAGGAGAGGAGAAAGGAATACACGGAGATGTGACATAGAGCAAAGGTAGAGGTGGCAAAGGCCAAACAAGAGGCATATGATGATGTATGCCAGGTTGGACACTAAAGAAGGAAAAAAAGATCTATACAGGTTGGGAGGACAGAGGGATAGATATAGGAAGGATGTGCAGCATGTTAGGGTGATTAAGGATAGAGATAGAAATATGTTGAGTGGTGCCAGTAATGTGCTAGATAGATGCAAAGAATACTTTGAGGAGTTGATGAATGAGGAAAATGAGAGAGAAGAATGAGTAGAAGAGGCAAGTCTGGTGTACCAGGAAGTGGCAATGATTAGTAAGGGGGAAATTAGAAAGGCATTAAAGAGGATGAAAAATGGAAAGACAGTTGGTCCTGATGACATTCCTGGGGAGGTATGGAAGCATCTAAGAGAGGTGGCTGTGGAGGTTTTCACCAGCTTGTTCAATAGAATTCTAGTGGGTGAGAAGATGCCTGAGGAATGGAGGAAAAGTGTGCTGGTGCCCATTTTGAAGAACAAGGGTGATGTGCAGAGCTGTGGGAACTAAATAAGGAATAAAGTTGATGAGCCACACAATGGGAAAGAGTAGTGGAGGCTAGACTCAGGACAGATATGAGTATTTGCGAGCAACAGTATGGTTTCATGCCTAGAAAGTGTACCACAGATGCATTATTTGCCTTGAGGATGTTGATGGAAAAGTACAGAGAATGTCAGAAGGAGCTACATTGTGTCTTTGTAGATCTAGAGAGTACCCAGAGAGGAACTGTGGTACTGCATGCGGAAGTCTGGAGTGGCAGAGAAGTATGTTAGAATAATACAGGACATGTACGAGGGCAGCAGAACAGCGGTGAGGTGTACTGTAGGTGTGACAGACGAATTTAAGGTGGAGGTGCGACTGCATCAGGGTCAGCCCTGAGCCCTTTCCTGTTTGCAGTGGTGATGGATAGGCTGACAGATGAGGTTAGACTGGAATCTCCATGGACCATGATGTTCACAGATGACACTTTGATCTGCAGTTAAAGCAGGGAGCAGGTGGAGAAATAATTAGAAAGTTGGAGGCATGCACTGGAAAGGAGAGGAATGAAGATTAGCCAAAGTAAGACAGAATATATGTGCATGAATGAGAGGGGTGGAGGATTTAGATGCTACTTGCAATCTCTAGTAAAGCTAAGTAAAGCACAACACAAACATTCTTCATTTTATTAAAGAGACAGGGCAATCCCGAGGTATGCAGTAAAAACAGACTCCTTCTTCAGGCAGGTTATCTGCAGGCACCGTTGTGTTTTCAGGTCTAAAACAGCATTGCTGTGGACACTAGCAACCTAAATGACAATTTTTGTTGTTTTCAGTCATAAAAATAGCCTTTAATACTCCTTATCATTTCATTTCTCGTGGATCCTTTTTGGCAGAACATGACCACTGCCAAGAACAGAGAGAGGTAATGTTAAGAATGTAGCTTATCTAAAAAATGACAATACCTGTCTTTGCTTTTATCGTGCTGTGCATAGACGCGCTTTCTTTTTAAACTGTAGCACCCGCAGAGGATGCAAAGGCTGAGGGGTTGAAACAAGAGACCAGGCAGTGTTGGAAATCCCCTTCCCTTAGCAGGTCTGCCTTATGTTGGGCCCCACTGAGGCCCACATCAAAGGAGCTGCTGTCCACAATATGTTCCCTCATCAAGTCTTTCTTTATGTCTAATTTCCTTTTGTTTACCACTCACCCTTATCCCTGTTGCTATTTTTATACAGGTACATATGTGCCTCAGATACCACAATGGAAGTGCGGTGATCTCAAACAGTAGTACAAAAACCTATGGAATTTTTGAGTTATTAGTTCTTGCATGGTGGATTTTTTTTGCTTTGCGTTTGTGAGTCAAAGTTTGAGCTTCAGAGACACAGCCACTCGAGTGAAATGGGAAAAAAGGGGAAAACGACAGTTGCCGATGCACTTCCAACTGTTTCTTGAACACAGACAAGCAGCCAAACACACAAATAAAAAATTAGAACACTCGCAAGGAGCATGGCGCAGACGTGCATCATGGCCAACCGGTGCTGGATGTCACTCATCCCATTAATGGCACACTGACACACGAAAGTATTACAGTGTGCGTGTGTATCCTTAATTACGCTTGATAAAGTTTCATTTATGTCGTTACGTTCTTTTTTATGTTTTATAATGGTTTTATATTTTATATGAGAAAACAGCATAGTAGAAGGTGAATCTTTTTTTTTGGCTTTGGGATACAGATGATTGTGGCTCATGAATTCTGCCTAGCAACATGGGGCAACACCAAAGGTTGACTTGACCAAGATTAAGGAAACAAAACATTTCTGTTAATCAGCGCTGTTGCAAAAAAGAAAAGAAAAGAAAAGAAAAAGAAACAAACAATGTTGCGCCTTCCAGAAGGCTATGAATTTAACGGTGACATTTTAGAATTAGTTACATAGACATTTTTGTAATGTGTGAAGATAATTTGAAAGTAAAACAACCACAACACATTACTGAGTAAGTACTGTGTACTGTATTTTTCGTGGTAATTCATGCACCTTACTCAAGCAGACAGACAGATAGATAGATAGATAGATAGATAGATAGATAGATAGATAGATAGATAGATAGATAGATAGATAGATAGATAGATAGATAGATAGATAGATAGATAGATAGATAGATAGATAGATAGATAGATAGATAGATAGATCGATCGATCGATAGATAGATATCACAGTGAAGACATTTGGAAGACATCCTCCTGTGGAAGTTCCAACCTGGCATCGAGTTCTGAAAACCCGGGAAATTTCTACACTGCTAAAAAACTATATGCAAATTAGCAGGGTGTCAGATTGTTCTGCAAGGAATTAGGCAGCACAAATAGTGAGTGTTGTATTATAGGTAGCTTCTAAATTCTGGTAAGTTAGGAGTCGGCACAAATGTCAGTCCTCCCTCTTCCCTACTGGAGTCCTACAAAAATGCCTGGTATGCTTAAAGCAGCTGACAAGTGGATGCCGCTGGATACAAATACAGGCTTGGCAGTTTTGCAATGGAATCACAAAAGCAGTTTGGGACTTGACAAGCAGGCACACATGTATCAATGGAAAGCTTCACTTTTTTACGGTGACATCGAATGTGCGTAACCGACAACAGCAAGAGCCAGACGCGCTTTCCAGTTAGCGGTGTAAAGTGGTGGATATGGTAAACTGTATTAAAGATTGATTGATTTTCTTATCAATTACAGTAAAAAGCATTGAGATGATTCACTTATTAGACAATAATCCTCTAGAACGACTTTAGCTCAAATGTCCACTTTTTATTTGAGGATAAACATGAATATTCAAAATGAGGAGGGCCTCATGACTGGGTTTGCCTTAAATCCCCAAATGACTAAATATGCGCCTTCTGCTGTAGAATAATCCATATTTCACAGGCCAGTTACAGTCCCAAATTGATGTGTTGAGGACAAGTGTGTCCTCTAGCGGATATGTTAGATACTGCAAGTGATATTAGTCTACACGAAATTCTAGTCACTGTTCAAAAAACATCAACTGATATAAAAAAAAATATAATATAAATTTAAAACAATTCATATTTATTCTACTGAAGTTGGCTGTACTCATTACATGATCGCTTAGCCTCGGTGTTGTGATTTGGATCCATCTTTATTTTATCCTCACTAGGGTCGAGGTGCTGAAACCTACCCCAGCTGACTTTGGGCGAGAGCCGGGGTACACCCTAAACTGGTCACTAGCCAATCGCAGGGCACGCACAGACAAACAAGCCTTCACACTCACATTATTGTTCTCAAATTTCTAGTGGAACTGTGCGAGGCTTCAGGCTATGGCCCGTTTGCATTTTCAACTGAATAAATCACATCTATTGTCATCTGCAGGCTTCTGTTGCATAATTTATTTTGGTATGTCATATGTACCTGTAGAAGGATAATATATAGCAAGGTCTCAAAGTGATTTTTGGCGCAGCCCACATCGTAGTTATGGTTTCCCTCTGCGGGCCATTATCACTGTGTAATCATATAATGGATAATTGGCTCATATTATTACAAATACATAACAAACTGAGTTTTGAATTCACACGCGAACGACAAACATGGGGAGAAAATGCAAACTCCACACAGAAAGGCCAGAGCCCGGATTCCAACCCCCAACCTCTGAACTGTCTGGTGATGTGCAAACCACTCTGGGTTACTGTGCCACCATTTTGGTACGCAAACAAACTCAATTACGTTATGTAAAACAAATCCTTATACTCCTAAGAGAATCTTAAGTAAGTAAATATGTTCCACAGTAATAGTAATATACTGCAAACATCCTTAAAATAACACACAAGGTGGACACTCATGGATACAAAACAAAATTCTTTAAAAATCACGTACACGAAATAAATCAAATGTATTAGTAACTGACACATCAAACTGTGTATTCTACCCAACAATTTATTTAAAAAAAATAAAATTCAGTCAGTAACAGCAGTGCCGTGTGTGTTTTTCAGTTTGCGCTGAACTGATTTAGGAGAGACCGAGTAAAGTGCAAAAGTTTAAACAGCCAAGGCGCCGGTGTCAAACTGGTGGCCCGGGGGCCAGATCCGACCCGCCACATCATTTTATGTGGCCCGCGAAAGCAAATCAGAATTGCTCATTGTGTTCTGGTGTAATACCATTTATATACCAGATATTTGCAAGCATTATTTTGTTACCAATCCCCCAAAAGCAATGTAATAGTCGAAAAACATGTTTTTATAGGCTTCTGATTTCAAAACTGGTTATTCATCAATGTGTTGTGTATACTGTATGTATTTACAGTATATGAGGTAATCTTTCATCTATATGGGTTCACATTCGTAGCGGCCCTCCGAGGGAAGTCATAACTACGATGTGGCCCGTGATAAAAATGGGTTTGAGACCGCTGAGCCAAGGAATGTTGTTTTGGCTCCAAATTTGAAACAAGATGAACGCAAGCCTCCACAGTTGATCCTTTTACCAATCCAGATCTGTCCTATTATTCAAAGTAAAAGTTGTAGCAGTGGTAGCATGATGACAAATCACAAGTGTTGCATGACATTCTGTGCGCAGACTGTCAGTGGGTGGTACTGTTGGTCAGTGATGGCATTGTAGAGAAGCCTGCCAAATGTGGCCTGACTGCATTATGGGTAATTTTTGCACTCAAGACTACTGTGCAGATGAGCTGTCGCATCATGGCACCACCACAATGATCTGTGGCAACAGGAAATTTCTTTTACACAGATATTCCAATTATTCGATGATCCATACAGCCACCTTCTCCGCCGCTTATCCTGTTCAGGGGTGCTGCAATCCTAGCTGACATCGGGCAAAAGGCAGACCCCAAACTCACCCTAGACTGGTCGCCAGTAAATCACGGGCAACATATACACTGTAGTTCTCATCAGATTGGCAGTTGTACCTAACAAGTGGCTGGCGAGTGTACTGTTGCTGCATGATTATTGCAGAGGTCACTCTGGACATCAAGTAAATCCTCCTCAGAGTGGTGACACTCTGTAACAAGTACGGTGGGGGACGCTATAAAGCGTGACACAGGCTCTTTTGTTTCCTCTCACACTCATTACTAGAACTGCAACAGTGTGTGATTCATCAGGCAAGAAAATTAAATTCAAACTCGAAACACGGTTTTTACTATTAACATTTTAATCCAGTGTTCGGAAAACAATATAAAATGGCCAAATAAAGTGTAAGATCAGTAAAATACAGCTCTGGAAAAAGGAAGCGACCACAAGAAAAAAAAAAAGGACCTTTCATGGTATTTTGAGCCTTTTTCATTTTCTGAAGTGGTCTCATTTAACCCCCCCGCCCCCACCACAGAGTTGTAAATACATGAATATAAAACATTTACAAAAAGTATAACATCACAGGTCTTCATACAGACCTTGTGTAACAATGCCCTGGCTGCAATGAATCACATTCACTGGCCACAATATTAGGTAAAGTTAGAAAATCTACCAAGATGGAATACAAGGGCTGTATCAACAAATCTGCCTCTTACAAAGATGATAAAGCTGAGTTTGCACTGTTGCGAGACACTAATGTCTCCATTGTGTTTGTAGTTTGCAGTGATGCAGAACTGCCGCACAATAGCCTAAGAGGAGTTTGTGATACAATATTTTGGTTATCTTATTTAGCTACATGGGGGACAAAATAGACCTCTTGAAATTACATATTGCAGTTATATACCAGAGAAACACACACAACCACAAAAAAATATTGTTAAAACCCGTATATCATAAGCGAGCATTCCAATGTTCTTTGCAAATTCGGTGTTTAATTTGGAGTGTTTCCAATGAGGTGTATATTGTATCTGCACTTGATTTGGTGAATATTTAAAAGTCACACAGAAAAGTAAATCAGTCTTTTGCTATCAGCAAATAGTCATGTGGGGTGTGTATAATGTGCTGAGCAATATGCTCAGTGCTTTAACACAAATCTTTAGTGCAACACAAACTTAGGTATGGACAAATACAACACGGAGGTGAATGTCTGTTTTATGGTGAACCACTTGAATGGAGTATGTCCTGAATAGCCTTGATACATCTGTTGGAATGAAAACTAATGTCAGCTCCCATTTGTCTTGTTTACAGTACACGCAGACTGGACACTGCATTGCATTGAAATGAGGATCCAGCGACAGTGTCTGGTCCATTAGCGGCACAAGGGGGGAACTTTCGATGATAACATTTTGACTGCTCCAGTGTTTGATTTTGCAATAGATGGTTCTGGAGAGTGAATGAATCCAATAAACAATAAACCATTACTTCTAGTTGAATATAAAAAAGGTGACTTTTGTTAATTGAAGACACCTCTAACTAATTTGGGGTACATACACACCGATTTTCAAGATCTTATCTCATTTTAAAAATGTGGGAGCCCACAAACATGGTGTGGAAAAATGAAGGAAATGTGAAGTGTGGTTATGGCTCTTATAGTATGTGGTGTACTTGAGATGACCAACACAGCACACCACACGCATAATGATGTCTCCACCAACAATCGCGAGTCAAACCAGATGTCTGTCGTGGTAAGACTAACCTGTGAGAGCCATCACGCTACCAGAAAATACAAAGAAAGAGTAGCTGTTGAGTAGGAATAGAGGTTACGCTAACTGGTACATACTGTACATTGCAATGGCAAATGCTTTTTCTTGTCATTTGTTTGTGGTGAATGACGTAATTCAACCTCTTTTGTGTCTGGCAACAGCTTCAAACCGGAAGCTTCAGGTTGCTTATTAACTGGCTATTGTTTCAAGTCACAATCAAGACCTACGTGTTGAACACACACATTAAAGATTTGCAATCGCAAATTTTTTAACAGGTTGACCACGGAGACTTTTAGGGAACTCGAATAATCTGGCCTTTGCTGACTTTGATCGGAAAAGGGTAAAATACTCAAATTCAGCCTAATGTTTGGTATGTGTGTATGCTGCTTGAACAATAGTGTAGCCACAAATGTTGCTGCAGCTTGTTATTTGTTAATGCTTGTCACTATGGAATGCTATGTCCACAAATACTTTAATATTTCAAAAAATCCTTTCCGCATAATGGTGTTAAAAAAAGTCCATGAAAATGCAGGCTGTCAAGCACATTTCAAGCGAAGGGTAGTACAGTATCACATCTAAAGAGTAAGACCATTTTAGACAATCAGTAGCCTGAAGAAAGACATCTCCAGAAAAAGGCACAACAAGAATGGCAATTTGAGAACACTGAAAAATGTTAGTGATTTTTGAATACCACATTTAAATATAAAGTTATGAAACTTTATGAATAAATGTGCATATAAACAAATGAACAATAAACAACAAATGGGAGATAACAGCTCACGTTTTGATGACCAGATAAATAGTCTGCACGTGGCCAGAAGGCTAAATGTTGTTTACTGTGACCCATTTATGTATGTCATACAAACATGATTCTTATTTTAGCAATGCCAGTGTCCCTTTCAAAAAGACGTGACTAACTGCACATGTAGAGATGGTTAGTTTGCTGTGACAATAGCTGGGACTACCCTGGCGCCTGAAGGTGCCTGAATTTCATTATGAATCTGGTAGGTTACATCAGGCGATGCAGTAGGAAGTTCTCTCCTGGTGATTGGCCCGTCTCCTTCCGCAAAATGGGACTGGTCAAAGGGATGTTCGGCCTCTTCTGACAGTCGGTTTTCCTCCTTCTCCTCCAACAGGGACCGGTGAACATTAAAGCTGTTAAATCACAATCAAGTGCTTGGACTAAGGAATCCCATTGCAGAACTGACCTCTTTCTTCATTTTGTAGTATTCATCAATGGCATACTGATATTTGGCTGATGTTATCCCAAAGAGGGAGGCCATCCTCTCCCCCAGGTAATCACATGCTGGAAGACATCAGTGAGAAAAGTATTCATCAGAATCCAGTTACAGTGGCACCGATATGCTAAATACAATATTGCCAGAGCAAGTTACATTGTTTCCCCTATCAAATTCTACATTTAAGATTGAACACAATCCACTTTCAGGACCTCTAATAGGTTGGGACTTGAAATTAAGTATAAAAGTAAAATAATATTTTTGGTATTAAATACATTCCAGACCCGCCCGCAAAAGGTGAAACTGCAATAGAGAGAGAGAGTGTGTGTGTGTGTGTGTGTATATATATATATCCATCCATCCATTTTCTGAGCCGCTTCTTCTCACTAGGGTCGCGGGCGTGCTGGAGCCTATCCCAGCTGTCATCGGGCAGGAGGCGGGGTACACCCTGAACTGGTTGCCAACCAATTGCAGGGCACATACAAACAAACAACCATTCGCACTCACATTCACACCTACGGGTAATTTAAAGTCTCCAATTAATGCATGTTTTTGGGATGTGGGAGGAAACCGGAGTGCCCGGAAAAAACCCACGCAGGCACGGGGAGAACATGCAAACTCCACACAGGCGGGACCGGGGATTGAATCCGGGTCCTCAGAACTGTGAGGCTGACGCTCTAACCAGTCGGCCACCGTGCCGCCACAATAAATCAAAAGCAGCAATAAAAAAATGAATACCAACAGTCCAGAGCCCCCTCAAACTGCTGGAGTTTATCAAGCAAATATATTTAAAAAAAAAAGAATATTTGAACACACAAATTTGCAAGCATAAAATGTGTAGAAAATACTGCACATATTGTAGTGTCTATGTTAAATACATTCACGTGCCTAAGAGGCGGGGCCAGGTAGGGTAGCATGTGATATCGGCAAGTCTTGCTTGTGCGTGTCTGGGTGTGAGCCGTGGCCAACAGCAGCTCCTGTGTCTGTTTTACTTTTCTCGCGCCATTCAAATTGGCTGAAAAGTACATCACCGACTTGAGCTCTCCTTTCCCACATGCTAGGGCATTACAGTAAGTAAGCGTAACTCGTAAAACATGATTGCTTACAACTACACAATATAGGACGGGCGTGAACCATGAACTGCGATATAGCAGAAGAACATTGTAGTGTGAAAGCTTGTACAATAACCATTTACATACATTATAAGTACCATTGTCATATTTATTAACTAAAGGGACACTTTGGTTACACTCTTTGTTTGCAGTTCATAGTGACATATAAACAAAATTGTCATTAATTGGTTGTTCACGATGAAACAACAACAACAACTGAATAAATTGATATGTAGATGACATTTGCTCGTCGCTGCAGCATTCCATTCAGAACTGATTCTCAACTAAAACTGGTTATTGATTCCCACCAGGACACAAAGGGTAGACAGCAGTAGTGTGTCTGATCCTTTTTATGATGGGGAAAACACAGATGGCATTACAAAATTTGCCAACAAAAATGCAGAATACTGTGGAAATTGCCAAATTGTGGATGCAGTTAACATAAAATTCGTTTAGCTCTGTAGGCCCTCAGCCAAAGGGACAACAAAAATAGACAAAAAGACAACCCCATCATCTCCAGAATGATCTCCTGCAGCACAAAGCAACTATAAATACTATAAATACATAAATACTTACCATATTAGTCAGAGGATGTTTATTTCTCTACTGGCAATATGATTTCTTTATTATGTAATAACTTATGTCTGCAAAGACAACAAAGGCAAACATGGAGTGTGTTAATCAACAAACCTGATAAGGTTGATGTTGCAGCTCTCCACATGTGGAACAAGAAATACGGACCCCAAGTCATCTTTGACTGCAAAGCAAATGACATACTATAAATTGCAATACCATACAAAATTCCTTGTGAATACCGTAATGTCTCGTGTATAATGCACACCCCCACCCAAAATGTCAAACATAAATTACACATTATGTTGTGTAATGTTGTGCACATTATACATAGGTATAGGGGAAAATTAAAACAACTTTTCCATTTTACAAATGGATGCCGCCAGTTAGAGTTTATGAAAAAGCTGTACACTTTCATTCCAATATGCCACCGACACCTAGAGGTTATGAAAAAGGTGTAGCCTACATTTTCATTCCAATATGACAGGGGGGCGTATGACTGCATAATATGTACAGTTGTGCTCATAAGTTTATATACCCTGGCAGAATTAGTAAAATACTGTTTTTTTTAAATACGACTGATGACTTAACAACAACCATCATTAATTTATTTATGGTAATGTTTTTTTGATGATAATGCTTTTGTGAAATGCTTGACAGTGATATTTGAATCCCATTAAAATAAAATTAAATGTGTCTGCATTTTAAATATATCTTTTGTGACAAATATCCTGGAAACATTTGGACACGCCTCATATACAGGCAAGTCCTAATTTAAAGTTGTGAGCCTTCGGTGTAGTATCACGTGCCGCAAGATGGTGGGCAGCTCTGAGGTTTAAGTTTTATATTTACCATAACATCTATGCTAATTACCATTATCCTAGCTAATGCGTTTCATAGTATATGTTAGCAAGAATGGGAAAGAATTCCACCTACAAAGCTTCAACAATTAGTGTCCTCAGTTCCCAAACGTTTATTGACTGTTGTTAAAAGAAAAGGTTATGTAACACAGTGGTAAACATGACCCTGTCCCAGCTTTTTTGGAACGTGTTGCAGCCATAAAATTCCAAGTTAATGATTATTTGCTAAAAATAATAAAGTTTATCAGTTTGAACATTATATAGCTTGTTTTTGTAGTATATTCAATTAAATATAGGTTGAAGATGATTTGCAAATCCTTGTATTCTGTTTTTATTTATGTTTAACACAACGTCCCAACTTCATTGGAATTGGGATTGTATATGGTTTGGTTAAACATTTTGGTGTTTAAATATACAATGCTGACATTCTGTTTTGTTTCATGTGTCAGTTTTCCTGTAAACCTTAATTGTGAGTGACAAATGGAGCTTGAAGTAAGCACACTTTTCTGTTATTTAGATAACTGTGCGAGCAAAAGTGTTACAACAGGTGCTAAGGAATACTTTAAAGAAGTGTGTTTTAAACAGTTGAAGTGTGTTTTAAACAGTTCAAATGTGTTTAAAGCATGATGGGAGGGATATAATATTTTAAATATAAGGTTTCTCTCTCTCTGTCTCTCTCTATCAGACACACACACTTATTTTCCCCCTACCACAGATGAATCTGAAATATTTCCCCTACTTTAAACGGGGGGTTCACTAAACAGTTTTTCAAGATTTTTAAAAATATATTTTTTAAAATGAATACGATTAGGCGGCACGGTGGACGACTGGTTAGAGCGTCAGCCTCACAATTCTGAGGACCCGAGTTCAATCCCCGGCCCCGCCTGTGTGGAGTTTGCATGTTCTCCCCGTGCCTGCGTGGGTTTTCTCCGGGTACTCCGGTTTCCTCCCACATCCCAAAAACATGCAGGGTAGGTTAATTGAAGACTCTAAATTGCCCGTAGGTGTGACTGTGAGTACGAATGGTTGTTTGTTTCTATGTGCCCTGCGATTGGCTGGCAACCAATTCAGGGTGTACCCCTCCTCCTGCCCAATGGCAGCTGGGATAGGCTCCAGCACGCCCGCGACCCTAGTGAGCAGAAGCGGCTCAGAAAATGGATGGATGGATGAATACGATTAATGCTTGTCTTTTAGCACCACACACAATAGGGACCGATGCTTGTCTATCAGCACTACCAAATTAACATGCATTTACACATGCCATAAGAATAAGAATCGCCCACACACAAACACACGCAAGCACACGTTTCCTCCTTTCTTGTGGTTCTTTGTGTTTATATTTCAATAGAAAAATGTTCTTAACCCCCTCCTGATGTTTGTTTATGTGACAGGGGTTATGTTTTGTTCTATTCAAGTATTTATTTCAATTAATGTCGAAATGGAATTGACATTTTCTTTCCGTTCGTATTTTTGTTGTTCAGAATGAAAATGACATATCGTTTAAAACAATTACAGTATTGCCGCAAGTAACCTGACCGATAAATGGACCTTTGACTTTTTGGGAAGAATTTTAGCTGTCACATAGAATAACATTTTTACCCCCCAATAATTTTTTTTGCGAATATGTGTTGACCGTTAGGGTCCCGAAATTAAGTTTCATAAGTTTCCGAAATTAAGTTTCATGATTTGCAACATGTTTTCTGAAGATACTAATGACATTTTTTTGATACATAGGATTTTTATTCTATTGCTTCATATGCCGTTTTCAATGAAAACTAACACAAATGCATTTTAGTGGTTCTTTTAAAAAAGTGGTCTTTACTGTTAATGTCACTGGAGAGCCCCTCATTATGTTGTTGCAATACACCAGAGGGATCTGTGAGCTGAAGTCCCAGGATGAGGCTGCAATTTTGCATTCACATAACAGCAGACAGCAACATAAATGCCGTTATTTTTTAGTTTTGAATGCATATGTATGATTTTGTGAAAGTGTCGTAACTATTGTGATTGTGATTATGATTGTATGAAGACAAGAGTGTATGTAATGGGTTTAATGAGTAGTTAGTCATTTATGCACTTGTATCTGTAGAGTTTGAAGGGAAACACATGTAAATTGTGCCACTCACATGATTTTTATGTAGTTTGTCTCTACTGTTATGCACTTTTGTCTTTACCGTTACGCAATAAGTGTATTTCAGTGGGCTCCCACCATTTACGCTGTCAATAAGGATTGCCTTTACGTTGAATGCCTAAAATTTTAAATCATCAATAACTTTTTTTGAAAAGAGGACTTTAAGCGCAGGAGGCACGGTGTACGACTGGTTAACACATCTGCCTCACAGTTCTGAGGACCGGGGTTCAAACCCCGGCCTCGCCTGTGTGTACTTTTGCATGTTCTCCCCGTGCCTGCGTGGGTTTTCTCCGGGTACTCCGGTTTCCTCCCACATCCCAAAAACATGCAGGGTAGGTTAATTGAAGACTCTAAATTGCCCGTAGGTGTGAATGTGAGTACGAATGGTTGTTTGTTTCTATGTGCCCTGCGACTGGCTGGCAACCAGTTCAGGGTGTACCCCGGCTCTCGCCCGAAGATAGCTGGGATAGGCTCCGGCACGTCAGCGACCCTAGTGAGGAGAAGCGGTACAGAAAATGGATGGATGGATGGACTTTAAGCGCGGCTGTTCAAGCATGGGAGACATTTACCCATATAAAACCAAGGTGGAGGAAAACAAAAAAGAAGCTCAATTATATATTTTTAGAGTTTCATTTTATTATTATTATTTTTACAAGTGTATTCACCGTTATTGATCAGTTCATATGAAAGTGACCCATACAGTAATACAGAACTGTGTGTGCTTGCTCACCCTCACCGCATCAGCAGAAGAGGAGAGCAGGTCCTTCCTCTCCGGCTCCTTGTCTTCCTCCTCTTCATCGGTACTGTACTCCTCAATGGTCTCCCCGCTGGAGAAATGGATGATCCTTCGAGGGGTCTTCTCCCTGCTGTGCCGTCTCTGTTTGTCGCCCAGCTCAACGCTCTCAAATTCCCTGGTTGTCTTCGGACTCTGAATCTGATAAGACTCCACGAAGAACATGAATACATTTACTACAATTTCACGACGAGCACGCGAAAAAAATAAATAAAATAAATACAAATATGACGACGAACCGCCGGCTGTCACGTGACGACAAGCACAACCCGCAATAACGCGAGAATATTAACAACCAAGGAAAGGAAGAACGTGTTCACAGACCCGTTCCACGTCCACATCCTGCCCCGCGGACACGCAGACGTTCGTTAAATACAACGGTACGTCGGCCATTGTGGCAGTCGAGCTTCAAGTGCGATGATGCTAATTACGCGGACCGGAAGTGCCGTACAAGATGTACAGTACGTAACATCCACTTGCACTCGTCGAGCTATATTATTTACGTGTCCACGTAAAGGGCCTATAATGTTACACTTTGCCTTGCGGGTAATACGTGTGCAATGTCGTCAATGGAGTGTTATCCCTCGAGTCTATCGGCACGCAGTACTGTCTATTTACTGGTACACAATACAGTATCAACACAACAGCGTCTATATGGTAACAGCGTTCATGCTGTACATTGAAAGCCATTTAAGTGTACTTTCTGAGGTTTCTTAATTGATGGGTGGTGTCAACACCGCACAGTGATTTATGAAAATAGTCCATGACATTGCACATTTTTACTCGCTCGCTGTCGGAATTGTCCATCAAACCTGTTTGTAGTTTGTTGCGCTCACAACCAACGCTTTTTAAAAAATTTTTTTTATTTTATTTTATTATTGAGTTGCATAGTACAAATGTTAGTTGTATAATACAGAATTACATTCAAAGTAAAACTAGTTGAATGGAATATAAAATAAAAATAAAGCACAATTCTCCATCAAACTCGTTCATGTAGCCCTTAAAACTGGGCTTCTTTTTTAATAGCCATATTTCATTTCTTTTTATTTTTGAGTTTATTATTCACCAAGCACACATAGCATACTTTGATATCTATTAAAGGCAATTCTTAAAAACATTTGATTTATTGTAATTGTTACTTTAGTTGTGTAAAATAAATAAACGCACGGTTAAAATAAAAATCGTTCAATAAAATAATGTATATATTTTTGGGAAAAAAGTTGCAATACGGTAGTTGCCATTACAATATTATATATAGCCCATGAGCTAATAATACAGTATGGTCATTTGGATGACAACCATGGAAATTTAAATTGCACATTAAGCAAACACATTTAAAACACACACATGTGGTGGTTGTATTGTCAGGAGATTATTGTTTTACGAAGTTAATTAATCATATTTCAACCAAACTGTGTAGTTTTGCAAAAATACTGAATGGGTAATTTACATTGAAGTTCCTTGTAATGTTCTGCTGTTCATTTTACTACCGCGAGATGTCAGTAAAGGTCCATCTAATGCCTAAACGCAACCCTTCTCATAGTCTGCATGGGCAGTGAGTGATCAGGATCTCCATTCATTGTGATGTAAACACAAGTGGAAACCTGGATGCTTAGACATTTAAAAATCAATCACCCAATTCACCCCGGAGGGGAAATACTTTCAGACTTACAGCCTCAGCATATAGAATTTATGCATATAAGTATATGTCAGCCCGAAGCTCTGCCTGAGGTGTATTTCTGTTGTCTTAAACAGCATGTTTTTGAGTGAAAAAAAATCCAGTGCCGATTGTCTTGCCAAACGCTCTCCATTCGAGTAGATGTTAATTGTATACTGTTGCAGGATTTATAGCCTCATTTATTCCCCTAGTTTGAACAAATTTAGTTGAATCAGAAAATGGGCTGCCGTTTGTCAATTGTCCCAGCCTTGTTTTCCATAAACAAGTGACAACAGCATTTAAGGAGACCATTAGCAAAGCAGTCATAATTGTTTATGTCAGATGGTTATTTGGCAAAACTGCATTGATCTTGAAGTGTCAAAAGAGTCCTTTAAGAATCCAAACCATCTTTTGCGTTTTAGGAATAAGTTGGTGGAAATAGATATTTAGCATGTATCTGGTTTGTAGCTTGTATTAAATGCCTGTCCACAGACATCATTTGTAAACACAAAGCACACTTTGGAAGAGCAAGGAAATAGAAGTTGTTAGAATTTGGCAGTTACTGATTACTTGCCTACCCTATATAAATACAGTCCCAGCGGTATATGGGATGTTTAGGGGAATTACAGCTGCCAAAAGATTAAGTCAAGTTTATTACAAGCTTTGTAGGTGATCGTATTTTTTTAAATTAGATTCTAACATTAAAATCAGCTCACCAGGTTTTACTTGAATTACTTCCATCAGGCCAACTTGGGGGAGCTGTTGGATCATGCAAATCCACTTTGATTGGGACTTTCTGGTTTATTGATGGAGGGCCAAAAGGAGGAGCATCAATCTTGCAGTGACTGTGTAGGTAGGTCCACCCCCACCCCCCCAAAAGAAAAGAGAAAAAGAAAAGTGAGGGTTATCTTGAATGGAAAGTTATGCCAAGTGGAATTATTATTTTTTTTTGTTCAGCCAAAGAAAGAGTGTTTTTTGGCAATAACACTCTTTCTTTGGTTGAACAAAAAAAGAAATAATTATTTTTATGTATTATTTATTTATTCATTTAATGTATTATTTTAGCTTGTCCATCATGTATATTCTAATGTCTGACGTGTAATATGTTTGAGGTTTGTCCAAGTGCATGCAGATCGTGCAGGGCCAGAACCGTTACTGTACAGTAGTGCTTAAGTTTTACAATTATGTATTGAATATATGAGTGTACGGAAACAGCATTGTTTGCGATCTTGTCCTTTTTTTAGTACCAAAAAGAAGAGCATGGTTCGAGTATCTCGGATTTGTGTCGGCAGACTGTTCTCAAGGGATTTTGTTAGGATGATATTGTATATTGCTGTTTGAGAAAACAAAAATGTTCCAATAATAAGGACAGTTCTAATCAAGTTGTATTTTGGCTATATGGGAAGAAAAGGCAACACAGTGATAGGGTGGCTTGCATGTCTGCCTCACAGTTTTAAGGTCTCCCTGTGTTTGCATGGTTTTTCTCTGAGAAATCCAGTTTCTTCCAACACTCCAAAAACATTCATCTTGAGTCAGTTAAAGTAATCTTGAGTCAGTTAAAGTTTAGGTGTGAATGTGAGTGTGAATGGTTGTCTATACATGCTTTGCGTTTGGCTGGTGACCAAGTCCAGGGTGTACCCCACCTGGAGCTCACCCACAGCCCTAATGCAGGACAAGTTGTATGGAAAAGAAATGAATAAAATGTCATCAAATTAAAGAAACAGATGCCAGTTCTGTCCATGCTGTGAATATGACTCATAACATTTTCTATTCTATTTATATTTCACAAGTCTTGAGGCTTATTAGGCTAATCTGGGACCTTGGGTATCAAATTGTGTGCCATTTCATGTGTAAATGTGTGTTGGTATGAAAAAGTCCTTGAATCACTGAATACAACTATGACGTGTGTTCTGGAGCGGCAGATGGATGAGTGTGAAGCCAGTGCATATCCCTTCCTGTTGTCCACCCTATATAGTGCTTAATTTATCCTGAACAAATGTATAAATGCAACACTTTTGTTTTTGCTCCCATTTTTCGTGAGCTGGACTCCAAGATCTAAAACTTTTTCTACATACACAGATGTCGCAAGTTCTGAGGGAGTGTGCAATTGGCATGCTGACTGCAGGAATGTCCACCAGAGCTGTTGCCCGTGAATTGAATGTTCATTTCTCTAACATAAGCCGTCTCCAAAGGCGTTACAGACAGTTTGGCAGTACATCCAACCGGTTTCACAACCGCAGACCACGTATAACCACACCAGCCCAGGACCTCCACATCCAGCATGTTCACCTCCAAGATCGTCTGAGACCAGCCACCCGGACAGCTGCTGCAACAATCGGGTTGCATAACCAAATAATTTCTGCACAAACTGTCAGAAACCGTCTCAGGGAAGCTCATCTGCATGCTTGTCGTCCTCATCGGAGTCTCGACCTGACTGCAGTTCGTCATCGTAATCGACTTGAGTTTCTGCCAATATCCAGCAACTTCGCACAGCCATTGAAGAGGAGTGGACCAACATTCCACAGGCCACAATCAACAACCTGATCAACTCTATGCGAAGGAGATGTGTTGCACTCCGTGAGGTAAATGGTGGTCACACCAGATACTGACTGGTTTTCTGACACCCCTCAGACCCACACAATAAAGCAAAACTGCAACATTTCAGAGTGGCCTTTTATTGCGGCCAGCCTAAGCCACACCTGTGTAATAATCACGCTGTCTCATCAGTATCTTGATATGCCACACCTGTGAGGTGGGACGGATTATCTCGACAAAGGAGAAATGCTCACTAACACAGATTTAGACAGGTTTGTGAACAATATTTGAGGGAAATGGCCTTTTGTGTATGTAGAAAAAGTTTTAGATCTTTGAGTCCTGCTCACGAAAAATGGGAGCAAAATGTAAAGTGTTCATTTATATTTTTGTTTAGTGTAGCTATTGAAAATGTTACATGGATGAAAAATATTTAGTGCAATATTTGGTATCTGGCATCCTCTTTAACAAGTTGGAACATTATATTTGTGAACTCACTTCCTTTGCAAAGGCTTTCAAAGGATGGGGCTATTCAGGCTTCAAGTACATCCATCCATCCATTTTCTGAGCCGCCTATCCTCACTAGGGTCGCGGGTGTGCTGGAGCCTATCCCAGCTGTCATCGGGCAGGAGGCGGGGTACACCCTGAACTGGTTGCCAGCCAATCGCAGGGCACATACACACAGACAACCATTCGCATTCACAGTCACACCTACGGGCAATTTAGAGTCTCCAATTAATGCATGTTTTTGGGATGTGGGAGGAAACCGGAGTGCCCGGAGAAAACCCACGCAGGCACGGGGAGAACATGCAAACTCCACACAGTCGGGGCCGGGGATTGAACCCGGGTGCTTCAAGTACAAGAACAGCAAATTGCAGAAATGATGTTTACATGGGAGATTACATGCGTTTCCATTATCCTTGGTTCATGCCTTGAAGGACATGTTCAGAGATTTCAAAAGTGGAGCCGCTCGTTAATATATATCTCCCTTATATATATATACGCAGAGCTCTCTGCAGTCAATGCCATTTCTTTTACTGGACCATTGCTTCCAGATTGTTATAGGTCTATGGGTCCACTCATACCTTTCATTGAGGCTATCGGAGAGTTGTTCACTGCTCTGCAAAAATACAAGAACAGAAAAGGGAGGATGCCTGATGGGGTGAGTCGACAAAAACATCTTAAATACTGTGGCCAATGACTTTCATTTACTCCACTGCAGAGTGCACCAGGTGTGTATTTAGGGTAAGACATTTATTAAGAGCAAGGCCTTTATATGTACAAATGTGTTACAAATATAAGTACTTTCTGCTGGACCACAAAGCAGAGCCCGGAGGCTGGCAACAAACACCCTAGTATGTTCCACAGTAAAAGTTTCAAAAGATGAGGTGAGCTACGATCAGGTCAGGTGAGCTACATGACAATAAAAAGCTGAGTTGTTTCTGTAGTTGTGCCATGCGCTTTCCATTTTTGGATGATAGAATTATTATATTATTAACTAGTGTCTCCTTAACTGTATCCCTGACATGTCTGGATTTTTGTTTGTGGGGTCTGAGGGGGTAAACTCAATACACTTGCATGTCACAATTTTTTAAATTTGTAAAAAAAGATAAGCGCCTCAGAAAATGGATGGATGGATGGAAAAAAAAGTGATGAATATTTTGTAAGCCACAATGTTTATAATGTACACACCCATACGCATTAATATATACATATATTGTATATACACACTGCGGCTGAAATAGGTATTTAACCCATCACCATTTTTGTCACAAAATATATCTATCAAGGTGCTATTGACATGAAAATTTTAAAAAAGTGACGCATATTTTGTAAGCCTCAATGTTTATAATGTACACACCCATACGCATTGATATATATATATATAGCGGCTGAAAGGAGTATTTAACACATCACCATTTTCTCACTAAATATATCTACAAAGGTGCTATTGACATGAAAGTTTCACCAGTAGTTGGGAACAACCAAGTCATCCATTACTACAAAGAAAGTAGAACAAATAAGATGAGAAATTACGTGTAATAATGTGAAATAACAGGGAAAAAGTATTGAACACGCCAACTGGTATTTATTTAATACAAAAGCCTTTGTTTCCAATGACAGCTTCAAGATGCCTCCTGTATGGAGAAACTAGTTGCATGCATTGCTCTGGTGTGGTTTTGGCCCATTCCTCCACACAAGCAGTCTTCAAATCTTGAAGGTTCTGTGAGCTTCTTTTATGGACTTTGAGTTTCAGTTCTTTCCATAGATTTTCAATTTGATTCAAGTCAGGTGATTGGGTGGGCTATTCCAGCGGTAATTTTTTTCTTTGAAACCAATTGAGAGCTTCCTTGGCAGTATGTTTTGGATCATTATCCTGCTGAAATGTCCACCGTCATTTAATTTTCATCATCCTTGTAGATGGCAGCAGATTTTGTCAAGAATGTCTCGGTATATTTGCCCAGTCATACTTCCTTCAATAATGTGAACATACATTTTCCGTACCTAGGTTTTTTTAAATTCTCTTCTTTCTGCGCCCGAGCACGTGACTATTTGTCATCTTAAAAAAAATAAAATAAACATCTCCCATAATCTGAATGTCTAAGAAAATGCTCAGCGGTTGTTGTGCTCGCTTCTTTCTTTTGCTCAAGGCAAGTCACACTCAATGAGTGATGATCTTACTTGTCAGGTTTTAACTCCTCTTAACCACTGGAACGTTATTCATGACAATTCAAAACTCATCAGAGAATGTAAAATGGTTTGCCTTTGGACACTGAAAAGGAACATTGCAGTGACTGTGTCCAGAATTCTAAAATTCTGATTAACTGTGTCAAAGCTGGCACTTCAGATAGTTATTTTTCAATCTTTTCTGACACTTAATGTGTTCTTATTTCTGCTTATTTTTTGTGGTCTGAATAAGAACCCTTAGCTGGCAGATTGCACGAGTTAAAGATTATCTAGTTATCTAATTAGTTTAAAGTTAGCTTAATGTGTTGGTCACAAATACTTCCCCAAGGGTCACTTTTACAGGTTCCAGCTGATTAATTCGAAAAACGCAAAGTAATCGAAAGCTGCATGATGTTAAACACTAAGAGGGTGCACCTAAAATTAGCGTACATCATCAAATGGTAGCAGAAATAGTCTTTTAGGCATCACACATGCAAGGGTTGCGAACCAGCTACATGCTTTTGTGTTATCATGGAATGCAGCTACATTTGGAAACGTAACCCTGCAAAAACAATTCTGTAATGAACTTAGTAGCGATGGGATGCCCAAGCCATTGTGTAACTGTGCAAAAATGCTTTTTGCATCTCAAATACAGACTATAGTTCCCAAAGAAATGTGACGTAGTGTCGGGGAGGAATTCAAATTTGGGATGTCATAAATTTTCCCATGACAAGTAAGGATGTGACAGTTCTAATAATAATAATAATAATAATAATAATAATAATAATACATAAGAAGGATCTAATACACTTTGTTTTTTTGACCATTTATTTAGACATATTTGCTATTAATTTATAATAATAGTAAAAAAAACAATACAATCCTTAAGTGTCAAATTCCTTTATGAATTAAACTGGATGACAGACGAAATTAGCCCCAAGCCACTGCTGTCACTCCTGCAGGTGGTCACCTCAGTGCTGCGACAGCATATTCTTTGCACACTAACAGCATAGCTGACACGTCTCACACATTGAGATGCAAACGACCTTCTTCACACTCTCATGCCACATGTCCTATTTCTCACCCTGTCATACCGTTGTCAAGTCATGGCTCTATAACACGGTATTTTAGACCTAACTCAACTCTGGCAGTAATGCTCATTAACAACGGCTGCTGTGCACCTCGTAAAAGAACAAGTTTTCTTGCCAACATATTATCTTCCAACATGTCAATAATAAGGATATTGGAATAGTCAATTTAAATCTTGCTGGAAACCTCGGAGTAATACGATTCAAGTGGAGTGAACAAAATTGTGCTGGCAGCGAGTGGGTGACAATGATACTATGGGTTGAATGGGGTCTTTGGGGGAGTCATGAACACCACCAGATGTATCATGAATCAGATTTTTATTTTATTTTTTTTTTATTTTCAAAATAGCTGTTTGGTCCCTGTGCATCCGCCGTCAGTTGGTCTGCAGTAAGTTGGAGTTTTTTCCAGTGAGGAATGGACTCCACCAAAGCTGCCCTTGGTCACATATTCTGAGCATACATTTTATGGACAGAATTTCTAGGTGGAGCCGAGGCCGTTGAGGTGTCCAGTTAGGTGGCCTCATAAGTACGTCTCTGTTTTTTGCAGATGATGTGGTTCTGTTAGCTTTATCAAGCCACAATGTTCAACTCTTGCTGGAGTGTTTCACAGTGTGTGAGATGTGGTTCAGGTGAGAATCAACAAATCTCAGACCATGGTCCTCAGTTGGGAGGAATGTCCTCTCAGGGTGAAAGATCTTGCCCTGAGTGAAGGAGTTCAAGTAGCTTGGGGTCTTGTTCACAGGTGAGGGAAGATAAAGCGAGGAGACCGACAGGTGAGCCTGTGGTTTGTGACCAAAAGAACAGGATCACAGATACAAGTGGCCAAAATGAGTTTCGGCCGCAGGGTGTCAGGGCTCTCCTTTAGAGAGGGTGAAAAGCTCGGTCATCCAGGAGGGGCTCAGAGTATAGCCGCTGCTCTTCCGCATCAAGAGGAGCTAGATAAAGTGGCTTGGCCAATTGGTTAGCATGTCTGCTGGATGCCTCCCTACTGAGGTGTTACGGGCACCTGACTGACTCGAGCTCCTGATGTCCAAGGGAATTTCTATAGTTCTTGACAACATAAGTGTTCTCTGTCAATTGACCATCTGTTGTCGTACTAGACCGGCTCCAACTACCGGAGACAAATTCCTTGTGTGTTTTTTGGACATACTTGGCAAAATAAAGATGATTCTGATTCTACGTTTCCCCCATCGACACGGAAAGCTTTATTGTGTACTTCACCTGACCTGAAGCTGGAATTATTGCCCCACTGATTGCCAACTGGTGCGTCTAATTAGCTAATACTGTACATGAGCTATAGTACAACATGACCTGCACCAATGACCATTACATATTTTTGCACGCAATAGCTGTCAACTTTCACACCTGTCACATATAATTTTCCTCATACTGTCAAACTGCTGTCAAACCATGGACATATTGCACTCTATTTATGGGTAACTAATTCGATGTATTTCAGCCCCGTTATGGTGGTAATATGTGTCAACACTGGCTCTGCCACCTGCTATGTAGCAGAAATGAAATAGCACTTAGATTCAAGGCTGCCATATGATGCTGGTGAGGAGTGAGTAAGAGGATGATTTAGATTGCATAAGAAGTAATCATTTTAGTAATCAGCTTAATAAATGCAGTGCCTTGTAAAAGTATTCACCTATTTTGTTACATTACAGCCTCTAATTGATAATTTAAATCAGAATTTTAGGGATCTGCAAAAAATTGTTTAATAGTAAATTTTAAAATGAGGAAAAAAGATATATGGGTCATTCCACGGATGTGGCGAAATGTTACAAGCAGTTATTAACGACAAAATACATTAAAAGGCATGAAATATTAACACACAACAGTATCGTCAGTAATCAGGAATCAACATGTAGATATAAAATAATATTGTATGAAGAATTTTACACCTCCAATTATTTTGCAATAAACCATGAAAAAAAATGTGTTGTGGTTTTTGACCAGCGCCGAAGTGTGACACTTTAGCAGTCATCAACGGAAATAGGCACAGTGTGAAAAATATCTGCAAAATCATGCAACCACTTCGCCAATATCTGCTAAAAGGGTGCGCCTACCACTCAACAAGCTAATGACATTCTACGGCGAGATTTCTTAGAGGCACTTATTAGAAATAGGCATCGTGGTTGTAACTTGGTCGGTCAAAATGCGTTACAAGCAAGCGGCCACTCGATTTCATAACTGTAAACAAACAACTACCATTTTACGACGGCTATTTGGAATTGATGCAATAATCTCCAAAAATAATCATCGAAGGATCAATCAATTGCTTCAGAAGGAGTAGGAGACAATATTGACTTACATTTTTAAGTGTCAGTCATATTTTCGCTCGAGCAACTTGGACAAAATAACAAAAACGATCAACTTTTTTGCGACATTGATCACCCAGAACCATTTTCGGTTTACATATGACCAGCATACGGCAGCATTTGAGCTTGATGGGAACATGGAGAGGCCGGTAGAACCTGGTAAGTGTTTTCAAGAAATAATGTCAAAATGTTACAAGCTTCGATCTCAAACGGTCAAGTTACTAGCCATGATGAAAAGCAAGTTTTTATATAATTAGATGGTTTCTTGTTTGATGCGTTGAAGGAGAAATGATTGGTGAATTTCGAGCGTTTTCTATCGCTAGTGCACAGGCTGTTTTCTGTCTCCTGACTGCACTGCTGACTCGCTGGTAATTTGGACGAGTCACAGCAGTGTTGAGATGTGGTCATGATTATGCGCACACTGTAATCCTTATCCAGCCATACTGCTCAGGAAGGAGATGGGTTCTATGTCCCAGAAACGAATGTGCTTTGGTCGGAAATGTGCATATCAACCCATGAATGAAAGCAAAACACCTTTTGAAGATGCTGGCTGAAGCTGGTTGAGAGTGTTTTATTATCCACAGTGAAACGAGTACTGTAACGGCATGGGCCGAAAGGCCACTGTGTGAGGAAGAAGCCTTTACTTCAAAAGAAACAAAAAAGACAGATTACAGTTTGCAAATGCACACAGAGCCAAATACCTTAATTTTGGGAGACATGACCTGTGGTCTGATGAAACAAAAAAATGTAACTGTTTGGTCGTTATGAGCATCATAAGGTTTGGAGGGAAAAGGGCGAAGCTTGTGAGCCTGAGAACACCATCCCAACTTTGAAATAAAGGGGTGGCAGCATCATGTTATGGGGTTGTTTCTCCTCAGGAGGGACTCGTGCGCTTCACAAAATAAATGGCATCACGAGGAAAGAACATGATGTGGAAATACTGAAGCTACATCTCAAAACATCAGCCAAGGAAGTTCAAGCTTGGTTGTAAATGGGTCTTCCAAATAGACAATCCCTGAAGCATACTGCCAAACTGGTTACAAAGTGGCAAAGGATAACAAAGTCAATGTTATGGAGAGGCCATTACAAAGGCCTGATCTCAATCCTTTTGAAAATTTATGGGCAGAAGTAAGCGAGTAAGGTGTCCTATGAACTCGGTTACTCCAGTTCTGTCAGGATGAATGGGCCAAAATTCCTGCCAAAGATAGCTTGTGGAAGGATATTTGACCCAACTCATACAGTTTTAAAGGCAATGGTACCAAATACTAATGAAATGTATGTAAACTTCTGACTTTGAAGAAAGTAAGGAAAACATCTAAAAAAGTAAAAATAAAATCTCTCATTATTTTGGCATTCAGCAAGTAGAAATAATTTTGATAATCCTAATTGACCTAAAACTGGAAATATTTTGCATCAGCTTTGACAGCATACTAGGCCTTCCAGATGATTTTGTAAGCGTGTAGTCATGGTCGAATAGGAAACTAAAAAAGAAAGAATTACATACGCAGTCTTGTATAAAGTACCCAAAAGCAATACTTATTTAAAATCACAAGTATCTAAACAGAAAATAACTTTAGTATAAGTTAAAGTCACCTTGTAAAATATTACTGGAGTTAAAGTCTTAAAGTATCTGATATCTCATTTTTTTTTAAAACCATGACAAGGACAATACAATGCAACCATAATGGCACATACAGTGTTCTTTTTGCTCATTGTAGTCACTTTGTGACGTATGGCCAATTTGATGATCTGTAAGTGGCAAAACGTTCAGTCAAGTAGGTGAAAAACGTCTTAAATGATGCCAGAGACGAATAAGAGTAAAATGGATCATCGTCATGTACCCAAACGGAGGAGGATTTAGGTGAAGGGAGATGAAGGAAATATTTTTCTCTCTTGAGGTTTCTTCATTTTAATTTGAATGAATTGAACACTTCCAAAACTTTTAGTCCTACAAAGAATATTTTTATTATTCCTAGTCAGCTGGTCTAAGCTTATAAATGCACAGTCATGAACCTAATGTATTAATATGTCACAAAATGCTAAGTGAAGATGCACAAAGACTATCAAGTGGGACGTTTTCACTGAGAGCTCTTATTAAGTGAATATAATATGTGAAATGCCATTATGAACCAAAACAGGTTTTGAACAAACATAACCACTTAAAACAGTTCAATTAAGATTTGTTAAATTAAACTATGTTAAATTGTTAGAGACGTCACTGTTGTGTCAAGATGCCAAACAGAAAAGGGGAAACTCGAACTTTATTTTTCTTAAGTTCACCACTTTATTGGAACACGTATAACACTCTCTTTTTATTTACTTGCTCTTATTGTGAAATGCAGCCCTACTTTTATTTTGTAAATGAGAGAAGTTGTGCTCATATGTTTGATTACTAGGGCAGAATTTGTAAGCTGTGTACAAGCCTTCCTTATGCACTAATATCATTATATCAGTGGCATAGAAAAACATCAACGATACTATCGTTTTCTTCAAAGTTTTGGGGAAAATACATTGTTCTAAAAAAATGTTGCTATCGTGGCAGACCTAAACACATATAATATATTGATAGAGAGCAAGAGCAATGGATAACACACAAATATTGCACAAGCAGTATAAAAGATTAAAGAGTAACAACTGTAAAAAAAAAAATCTGCAATATAGGGGAACCGTGCTGCAAGAACCGCGATGTAGGGGAGGATTACTGTATCTGTATTCTGTTTTGATAAATTACAGGCTCATAGTTCCAGAGCTGGGACTCATTGTTTCCATGACATGTGCATCCCATGACTCACATAGTCGCAAGAGTAAAATGATCTATGGACATTAGTTAAAATCTGGTTAGTTAAAAAAACAGTTCCATTGCCAAAGGAGTTTAAGTTACAACAGTCAGCAGAGAGTACTACTCATTTGAAACATTTGAATGAAATGGGGGAAAAACAGACCAATTTGATGAGAAAAGATCATAAGATTGTGAGGATTTTCGGGGATGACCAACTAGGCTCCTTCTCCTTTGAGCTGGTTCCAAGAAATTCACCCTTAACTCTGAAAAAATATTAGCAAAATCAGTATAGAACAAGACAGTTTATTCAAAAACTACACTTAAAAGAAGCAATTTATAATTCAAATCCACCCTCACTTGTGTGGATTTTGTATGTTCTCCCCGTGCCTGCATGGTTTTTCTCCGGGTACTCCGGTTTCCTCTCACATCCCAAAAAAATGTACGGTAGGTAAATTGAAGACTCTAAATTGTCCGCACGTATGAATGTGAGTGGTAAACAAATGGTTGTTTGTTTAAATGTGCCCTGCAATTGGCTGGCAACCAGTTCAGGGTGTACCCTGCCTCCTGCCCACAGTTAGCCGGGATAGGTTCCAGCACGCCCCAGTGAGTTTAAGCGGTGTAGAAAATGGATTTACATAACATATGTAAGGTCTTTGTACCTTCTGTGATGAAAAGCATTCAACATGGTCACATTGATGATTCTTTTGAATGACAGAGAACCTCTTCCAAGTCATCTTGTGACTATATTGTACAGAACGCTACATCTTCTCAGATGTGCATAAAAAGTTATGGGAATTTCATTTAAACACTTATCCTTGCCTGTTTCGACCTCTCAAGAACATTCTATTCTATGTCTATGGTGACAATGTCTATGGTGACAACACTTAATTTAATTCGGAAATTAAGTGTATCAAACCTGGAACCTTCTAACAAAAAGCCACACTAACCTCAAGTCATAAATCCTGGGTTTTTGTTCCGAAAAGCATAGCTATTTAGCTATAACCCTTGTTGGAAAAACAAAGTCATTAAGGATGAACATCAATTACAGGGACTTTGGATTTGCTCAGACAGAACACAAGAGTGCCACACTGATTGCAGAAACACAAAGAAAGACAAAGTAAAGGGAATTAGGAAATTTATTTAAATCAACGTTAGACAATTGTAAACAAATTGATATGAGATTAAAAAAATCTGCAGAATGCAGAGCTTTTACAAACACATCACTTTTTATTTGTGGTTGTGATCGGTAATATAGCTGAGAAATGTGATGTGATGTGAAATGAAATTTCATGACGATAGTGGGACAAACCTTCCAGAGCTCAAAGTGAGCTTGACATTTACCAAATAAATGTCACTGACATGATCAAGGCAACAAACATCTGAACCTAAATCAACACCAATTTAAAATCATTTTTTTCATTTTCTAGTTTTGGGAAGGGATTTGTATTTCTTGCAAGAAGAAGTAAGTAATTGGGGCACATTCCTCCCACATCCCAAAAACATGCATGGTAGGTTAATTGACGACTCTAAATCCCGCCTCCTGCCCGATGATAGCTGGGATAGGCTCCAGCACTCCCGCGACCCTTGTGAGGATAAGCGGTTCAGAAAATGGATGGATGGATATTGTGTTCAATATAAATATTTTGAATATTGAATGAATATTTACTTAATCGATTGTCAAATATCAATTAATATAAATACAATCTAAGTGAGGACCAATCATGGCCGAACAAAATATGCCTTGCCTGATAAATGATGTTTTTATACTTTATTTTAGCCTGCTTCCGAGTACATTTCTCTGACACCGGATTGAACCTAAGTGAATATCAGATACCGGTATATGCTTCAATTTAAACTGTGGTTAAATGTTAAGTCGGGATATTAAATAGTAGTGCATTAAAACTGCATCAAACATCAATTTGCTCCCACGCCGCTTTGTTGTTCTTTGCTGCTTCAGCAGTGTTGTCTTTTTTTTACGGAATATATTTTCATAGTCACTACAGTGCCTCTCACTATACTGTACTGACAATACTGATCCCCAGAGCTTTTTTTTTTTTTTTTTTTTTCGGAATCAGAATCATCTTTATTGTCATGAACATGCATGCATACACACAAAATTTGTTCTCTGCATTTTACCCATCAAAGTGAACACACACACTTGTTAGTGGAACACACTGGAGCAGGGGCAGCTTAAGCGCCTGGGGAACAGTTTTGGGGTATCACTGTCTTGCTCAAGGACACCATAGCCGTGAGTACGGGAGGTGTTGGTGGATGATCCGGTCGGGGTCTTGAACCTAGGTTCCCCACGGTGGCAGGCGATGATCTTAACCTACTTAACCTTAACCTTTAACCTATTTTGTTACCTTTAATTTAAAACAATTTTTAATCAGATTTTTACGTGATGGATCTGCACAAAATAGTCTTACATTTTGAAGTGAAATGAGAAGTATATGTACAAACATTTTTTTTTGTTTTTAATAAAGAGGTGAAAATTGCCATGTGCAAATATATTCACCCCCTTGCTTATGAAGCCCTAAAACGCTCTGATGCAAACAATGACCTTCGGAAGTCACATAGTTGGTAGAGTGAAGTCCATCTGTGTACATGAAGACCAAGGAACTCTCCAAACCAGTCAGGGACAAGGTTTTTGGGAAGTACAAGTCAGGGTTGTGTTTAAAAAAAAATAAAAAAAATCTAAATCTTTGGTGATCCCCAGGAGCATCATTAAATCCACCCTAATCAAATGAAAATGATATGGCACCACAGCAAACCTGCCTAGAGAGAGGGACCAGGCAAGGTGGACATTAATCAGAGAGGCAGCTCAGAGACCAAAGTTAACACTGGATGTGCTGCAGAGTTCCACAGCAGAGACTATGGAGTATCTGTCCATAGTACCACAGTAAGTCATGTACTGCACAGAGCTGGGCTTCATGGAAGAGTGGGCAGAAAAAAAGCTCTTACTTTCAGCTAAAAATATGACGGCACTTTTTAAGTTCCCAAAAAGGCATGTGGGAGACTCTCAAACTGTATGGCGAAAGGGGCTCTGGTCAGATGAGACTAAAATTTATATTTTCGGTCATCAAGGACATTTTTTACTCTATGTGTGGTGCATACCCAACACATCTCATCACCCCAAGAACACCATCTCCACAGTGAAACATGGTGGTGGCAGCATCATGCTGTGGGGATATTTTTCAACAGCAGTCAATGGGAAACCTTCAAACCTGAAGAAGCTGGAGCAGTGTTCCCTTGAGGGATGGGCAAAAATCCCAGTGGCAAGATGTGACAAACTCATAGAGACTCATAAAAACGACTTGGACAAAAGGTGGCTCTCCAAAGTACTGACTATTAATTAATTTTAAAAAAAATCTACAAATCTCACACACACACCCTGCGATTGGCTGGCGACCAGGTCAGGGTGTACCCCGCCTCTCTCTATATATAACGGTCCGGTCATTGGTACTGCAGTATACAAACAAACAGCAACAGTTACAAGAATATTTTTTAACCACAAGCAGTGAGAATGTTGAACAGTTACATGTTCATTGTAGGACTTTTGATACTATTTATATTACTGTATTTATTGTTGTGTATTTATTCGTTGTCGTGCTTGTTTTTATTCAATTTGATACTGTGGAGCTACGGTGAGTAAGCATACCATTGTACTTGTTGCATATGGCAAAAAAATAATTTTAATAATTTTTCTCTCTGCCTTGGTGAATCAACATATCAAGGTTCCACTGATGATGTCTTCTTGTGGTGGTGCACATACCAAATAGGGGCCCTATTTTTTTTTATATCCTACCCCCGTGATTGATGGATGGATGGATATTTATGTTTGCACAGATACACATTGACACAAATGCCCGTGTCAGCCTGTGGTGGTCTCTCTACGTACGTGTTCCAAAACGAATGTGTGGGCAAGTTGTGTTACTCTGGAGGCAGGATGCTGATTCCACATCCTACTCTGCCTATAATTAGCCATCCTGATAAAACAGCAGTTTGCTGGCAGTGGCAAAATCAAACAGTGATGAGCAGGCTGCTCTCTGCAGACACCAGGTGGCTGTCCTTGAGATGAGAGCCGGGCTATAAGAAGCACACATCTTGAGGACGTTTAATGAGAAAAGGTGATTGCGATACTCTGTGATGCTAAGTGTGCAACCAAAAATCACAAGTACCTAATGGTTTGATGCACTTGCTTTTTGATGTTTAAGGGGATTCAGATAAGTTATTTTGCTTTTTAAGCATCACACCGGTTGGAGGTACATTTGCTCAGACTTAGCTTTTAAATATAGAGAAAAGAGTTGGCTAATTTACCACGTTTGTAGAGTTTGGTCATCAGGGGCGGTTTCTGATATGGGCGATATGGGCAGTCGCCATGGACGGCATTCTGTGGGGGGCGGCCAACACTATACCAACAACATTGTTTTTCATGTATCCTTACCAACAATAGTTGTTTGCTCTACCGTGGTCAAAGGTGGAACCCGGGCAGGCTTTCACCTCCTTCGGTGCAGTTTGTCCACGGTGGTTGGGACTGCTGCCTCCTTCATGAGCTATTTAGCTAGCTAGCTTCCTGCAGCTTCCAACATGATGTGCTAAGGTCAGATGGACCAGTCTGCCATATTCTGTGGTGGATCCAACTCCACCTTCTGCCCCATCTGCTGTAATTTTTTTGTACTTGTCTCTTTGTTTGTGTGCACCTATATAAATCTTTTATGAGCATTGAGAAAATAGCTATACACATTTGATTTATTATTGTTACTACAATAATAGAGATACAGTACATTTCGCCAAACCAAACTTCACGGTGAGATCACAAACACGAACACCATTCTCATGTTTACGCATTATTTCCTACTTTTTTTCTTCCAAGAGTAATATAATTAGGCTCCCTAATAACAATATGGTGAGCCGTTTACAGTTTCTTCTGGGCCATACTGAGGGCTAATTTAGAGCAAAAACCTACCTGCAATACCTGCACGGAGTCAGAAAAATCACAACGGAGACTCACGGGCTGATGCTAAAACGGTCAGTAAACTGGGAAACTGAAGCACAATGCGTAAACCAAAGCAATATTTCTTCCAAGAAATTATTTGTCGACCAAATTGTTTGAAACCTGAGGTGTTCGTGAACTGAGATTCCATTGTATTTTCTTGTATATGCTTTCACAAGGGCATTGCAATGACAACCCAAAGAGGAAAATTACAGATGACTATAGACTGAAAAAAACCAAAAACATTATAGTTGGAAGCACTACTCATCAACTGTTAACTTGTTTTTAAGTTTTAATATTAACAACAGTTTCTTGTATAATGTCTTTTGGCACTTGGATTCATGCAAAAGGTTTATTGTGCTAAAATGTTACATAATACATACTGTACATGCATACAGTATCAAAAGGTTTTATGAGGGCAAAACGGATCCATCGAACAGATTAAATCAGTCTCACATTACTAATGGGGAAAAGGTGTACAAAACCTAAACAAATTGCAAGTCAAAAATGTGTCCATTTCCAAAGCGTTCTTCACAAAGATAACTGTTCTTTTGTTCTTTCTTGTTGGAAACAGCATTGCTCCAAAGCATGTTTTACAGAACCAGTTTTATGCTTATCTATTGACTTCAATGCCTTACTGCTCTAATTCCTCTTGTATCCTGTCTGCCCCAATAATTCTACAGTCCCTCAATGACGGTGAGTGACTCTACTATTAAAACTTGGCAGCCTTTAGTTCTCACCTTTCCTCTACCTACCTCAGAGACTCAGAGGTGAGAACCATGTTTCGGTAAAAGTGGGTCACCGGTAAGAACCTGCACAGATTGTGTCCCTTGATTACATTTTGTATAAAAATGTCAGGTTACCCATGAACAAAGCTCCACGGTCACCATGTTCTAGGATATTTTTGCCAGCACAGTGATAGTTAACAATGTAACCCAGAAAAACGGTACAAGGGACTTTTCTCTTAAAGGAGACACATAATACTTTTAAATTAACAATTATTTTAATTACATGCCCGTGACAAGCTTTTGTCAAACTACCCCAAGGAAGGATAAAGAATTAACAACAATATTTCTTGCATTGCTGAACTTAGCCTGTAGCCCGAGTACGAATTTCATAACCAAGTCGGCAGAGCCCGTGCGTTACGACTGAAATGGCTCTGATTGTCAGAGCAGAGCCCAGAGAGTGGAAAAAAGTGAGTACCCATAAAGACAATGAA
Organism: Phycodurus eques; assembly: GCF_024500275.1. Taxonomy (NCBI): domain Eukaryota; kingdom Metazoa; phylum Chordata; class Actinopteri; order Syngnathiformes; family Syngnathidae; genus Phycodurus; species Phycodurus eques. The sequence continues at coordinate 5,376,280 of NC_084542.1, read as the reverse complement.
ATTATTTTACCCATGGAGGCAGCACTTCATACACTACACTGTGTATGTGATGGACACCTCCCCAAACACAGCTACTGATTTCTGAAAGATTTCAGATTTTTATTTTAAACTTTCACAAAGATATTACTGCAGTGCAAATGGCACTCCTTTACTGTGTACAGTAGCCTTCAGCTGAAATCTGATGTCTTAAATTGACACTTTTGGCTTTGTGTGATGGAGGCATTTGTGATCAAGAGACTCACTCACTGTCATTAAAGAGGCTGAACTTCACTTACACATTGAAATCCTGTCAGTTTTACCAACACACAGGAAAAAAGTTAGAATTGGGCTCTTCACAATGGGCTGATTCTCATCCTCCCTTGTTCCCTTGATTCCCTCACAAATACGCTGTTGTGTCTCTTAACAAAGCAACCAATTATTACCCAATAAAGACAAGACTGAGATGTTGACAGACGAAGAGTCAGAATTAATCAAATAAAAGGTGAAGGCATGAGTCTGCAGGACAATGAACAACATTGCTTTCACATGAGGAAAGTGATCTCAAAATTGAGTTTCCACCACGTGGTATGGTTTAGTTCAGGTCACCAGGGTACAGTTTGGAATGGTTATCCCTGATCCAGCTTGAATATTTTCTGTCAGCTAGTGTATCTAACTTAGCAAGCTGTCCATCCATCCATTTTCTACCGCTTATCTGAGGTCGGGTCGCGGGGGCAGTAGCTTTAGCAGGGATGCCCAGACTTCCCTCTCCCCAGCCACTTCATCCAGCTCTTCAGGGGGGATCCCGAGGTGTTCCCAGGCCAGCCGAAAGACATAGTCTCTCCAGGGTGTCCTGGGTCGTCCCTGGGGTCTCCTCCCGGTGGGACGTGCCCGGAACACCTCACCGGGGAGGCGTCCGGGAGGCATCCGAATCAGATGCCCCAGCCACCTCATCTGGCTCCTCTCGATGTGGAGGAGCAGCGGCGCTACTCTGAGATCCTCCCGGATGACCGAACTTCTCACCCTCAGCCCAGACACCCTGCGGAGGAAACTAATTTCGGCCGCTTGTATCCGGGATCTTGTTCTTTCGGTCACGACCCAGAGCTCGTGACAATAGGTGAGTGTCGGAACATAGATCGACCGGTAAATTGAGAGCTTCGCCTTTCGGCTTAGCTCCTTCTTTACCACAACGGATCGATACAAAGTCCGCATCACTGCAGACGCTGCACCGATCTGCCTGTCGATCTCCCGATCGCTCCATTCTTCCCTCACTCGTGAACAAGACCCCAAGATACTTGAACTCCTCCACTTGGGGCAGGATCTCATCCCCGACCTGGAGAGGGCACGCCACCCTATTCCGACTGAGGACCACGGTCTCAGATTTGGAGGTGCTGATTCTCATCCCAGCCACTTCACACTCGGCTGCGAACTGCTCCAGTGAGAGTTGAAGATCACGGCTTGATGAAGCCAACAGAACCACATCATCTGCAAAAAGCAGAGATGCAATAAGGAGGCCACCAAACCAAACTCTACGCCTTGGCTGCGCCTTGAAATTCTGTCCATAAAAGTTAGGAACAGAATCGGTGACAAAGGGCAACCTTGGCGGAGTCCAACCCTCACCAGGAACAAGTCCGACTTACTGCTGGATATGCGGACCAAACTCTGATTCCGGTCGTACAGGGACCGAACAGCCCTTATCAGCCCATACTCCTGAAGCACCCCCCACAGGACTCCCCGAGGGAAACGGTCAAACGCCTTCTCCAAATTCTGAAAAAAAATGTACAATATATCTACTTTAACAAATTTACATTTACATTTGCGTTTACCACTGTGGCATTAAAATAAATTGAACCTATCTGTGACTTTAGCATTCCACAACAAATAAGTTGTATTTGTCCTGTTCACATTTGAAATAGTCCCAAGTAGCAAAAGTAACACTACATTACACGTCTTAATTATTTGGTCCATTGGAAATGTAGTGTGTATTCTGTTGTGCTTTTTAAAAAGTAAATTCCACAGTGTGGGTCTGTCTGACTTTCAGCTCCTGTCTGCTGTCTGTCCAGGAGTACTTTGTGTGGACTTTGGCCAGGATAAGAATAAGGTAATTTCTTTTGTTCTAATATTTTTTTTACACAGCAGTCGGCTTTATAGAGATGTGTCTGTTTTCCACAAGAAAATATGGAGCAATTCTTATAACAAAAAATACAATGATAGAATTGTCACATGCATCCAATAATCAGAACATGATTGCAGGCCTTGAGAGAGTCAAAATAAAAGGTTGATTTTTCCGTTTACTGGATTAAATGAAATCTGTAATGGGAGGGCAAACGGTGGTGTGGGCTCATCTATTCTGATAAGTCAGGCATTCAGTCTTCGTCAACTTGCTGACAAAAAAAACCTTTAAAGGCATTCCATTTTCATGCTGCTTTAGTAATAAACATTTTTGATGGCATACATTTGCTGCTTGTACGTTCTCTTTTTCGACAAGCTCACCCCCTGATGATTCTAACTTAATGTAAAATACCTTCTCTCATGAAATGCTTTTGGTGAGGACAAAGTCTCAAGTGGTTGATTTACTATGACAAGAGGGGCGAAATGAAAACCAGGCAATCATTTTACTTCTGCAGTATGTTCTGGATGACCGTTTATGTCCTCTTCTCATCTGTGGATGTCTCAGCCAGTGATTCATATTGTGTTCCATCTATTCTTTCTGCTCTTGAAAACATCTTTATTGCAAACACATATGCTTAAAATAAAATCGAAACAACATTGAGTGTCATATCAACTAACTATTACTTGCGGTAAGTGCTTAATTTTAAAAGTTTAAAAATCCATCATATGCACACGTCTCATTCAATGGCATAAAAAACGTGTTTTAAATTTCATCACACCACTGAATGAGTCACACCTCCTTAGGTGTCGAATGCTTAGTTCCACAATCACTTGAAAAAAGCAATTCCATTACATTGACATGTGCCAACCAAAGGCTATTTAGAGCAACTCAAAGTAAAACATTTACAATGGCAACAACAAATGCGTCATAGGGAATTACTTTTGGTGAATTTAATAATTAGCTTGACTTAAATTGATTAACCATCGAGGCTATTTATAGAAATGTAGGTATCAGTTGGAATTACAGAATGAAAAATACAGTTTGATATTTAAGCAAAGTAAAGCTGAATGAAGAAAACGATATTCAGTACGTTAGAATCCAGAATAATTGCCATGCATGTGAGATATTTGCATTGCTGATTTTCGATCACTTCACATTGATGAAACATTTTTCTAGATTGTTTAAGCTTTTTAAAATAGTCCAAATAAACATTTGACGAATATGCAAATACTTAGATATCAAGATGGCGCCTACCATTGTGGTCGCCTCGGTTACGCGCTCTCTAGTATTGTTTTTTGTTTTTGTTTTTAGTTCGTCTTTGGAGACATTACACGACTCACTTACACAAGGGGATGCTTGCAGAGCATCAAGGAGGCTACTCCGGACTTTCTTTCACCAACTTTCGCAAATCTGCTCAGTTTTTTCCCCGAGTTACTCACCAGAGCGGCGACCGCGGTCTTCGGCGTATGGAGGCGAAGGCGACGCCACAGAGGGAAGCGAGCCAGTATCCAGGTGAAACTCCGCAACAGAGGATACAGACTGTCGTTTCAGTCCATCCATCCTCAGCGACTGTTTTTCTCAATGTCTTTATGTTTCAAAAGTGTCTGTTGTCGTACTAGAGCGGCTCCAATTACCGGAGACAAATTCCTTATGTGTTTTTGGACATCAGCATGGTGAACGACTGGTTAGAGCGTCTGCCTCACAGTTCTGAGGACCGGGGTTCAATCCCCGGCCCCGCGTGTGTGGAGTTTGCATGTTCTCCCCGTGCCTGCGTGGGTTTTCTCCGGGCACTCCGGTTTCCTCCCACATCCCAAAAACATGCGTGGTAGGTTAATTGACAACTCTAAATTGCCCGTAGGTGTGAATGGTTGTTTGTTTATATGTGCCCTGCGATTGGCTGGCAACCAGTTCAGGGTGTACCCCGCCTCCTGCCCGATGATTGCTGGGATACGCTCTAGCACGCCCGCGAATATAGTGAGGAGCAGCGGCTCAGAAAATGGATGGATGGATGGATGTTTTTTGGACATACTTGGCAAATAAAGATGATTCTGATTCTGATTCTTACATAAGTCACTCTACACCAGATAAAATGATCATTATTATAATAGTGTAACAGGCTGTTACTGTGGAATAGGTTTTTACAAGAAAGGGGTGCATGATGGATGAGAATAGGATAGAAAGCTCGATAGATACACAATCCTACTCTGTCAAAGTTAAGTGACCCTAAAACTAAACCACATGACCGCATTCTTTCTCATTTACTGGTTTGTTTCCCCCAATATATTTTTGCCATATGTTCTGTAGAAGTATTTTTAACAGAGTGTGAGTGTTTTATGTGTGGTTCCGAAGAGGTGTGACAAACATGTTGCCCCCTGACCTTCAGTTAGAATTAGGACTTTCCATCCCAGGACAACTTGCCCTTGGAAGCGCTCTGCTGTCACTTAAACAGCTAATGACTTCCATTCCCTCGGCGCAAGAAAATTACAGGGCCTAATACAACAAAGTGGCCTGACTTTTGGTGTTTTAGGGATAACAGATTGTTTCCAAAGTAGTGGAAAGGAGCACGCTTATTGCGAGGATGCCTCATCAATCATCATTTAATGGCCCTTAAATTGGTGTGTGCCTCCCTCAGGGGTTTTAGATTAAACTACCAAACATATAAGGGTAAGACTGCTGTATGTTTCTCACTATTAACAGTTTCTCAAGCAAGTCTGGAAGTGTACTCAAATCTACCACAGCAATTTGATGGGATAGTGTTGATGATGTGCACACGCTTCAAATATCTTTTTTTCATTATCTCCATACACCACAGTCATGAACAACAAACTCATCTTGTTCAGAACAGGCGGGGTTCTGTAGTCTGTATCAGAGATGTGATCATGCTGCTAATGATACTGATGATGTTTTCATCAAAATGAGTCATTTAATTCTCAGACTTTATACATGCACAAATCTAAACTGTAAAGCACAATTCAACTCAGGTCATTTGCACAGTTTATTCCGAAGCATCCAAAATGACCATCACTATCATTGCAGTGCCCAATGAGATCATTCAGAAGCTCCAAAATTGCAATGCTGAATAGCCAATATGTCCCAATAATATTTGTTGGCATTTCAAAGACATTTACATGAGCGGAAAGTGCTCCCCGCCGCCTCTCAGTTTGCCTGAGCTATGTTGGCAGAGGTTTGCATGTTGGTTTGCATCTGCCTGTCAGACTTGTTATTTAAAGGTGAAAAATCAGCCCGTGCAATGAGTCTCAGATTTTATAAATGACATTGTGACGTGCATTTACTCCTCCCACTACGTGCAAAATTAACTGCATGGCAAGTTAGCATGTTTGCCAGACACAATTTTGGTAGGCCCAATAGGCCTGCTTTACGCATGCAAAAACAGGTGCACACAGATGTGCAAGCTGATCTACTAACCGCGTGCACCCAGGATTGCGTCTGCCAAAAGTTCATTTTGCTTCTTCTGAGAGGAGTAGATGCAAATAGATTAATTTAGCACACGCAATGTGATTTATCAATCCTCAAAATGAGTTACAATGGCTGATTTTGCGTCTTTAAATACAGCATCTGAAAGGCTGGTGAAAACCACCTCCACTGTGCGGCGCAGGCTAAAAGAGAAGTGAAGGAGAGAACAGATCTTTTCTGCTCATGTAAACAGTTTTGAAATCTCAGAGACAAAAATTATCGCGACATATCATCGATTCAGCAATACAATTTTGGAGCTTCTGAAGGGCCCTAACTGTTTACAAGCTAGCACTATGTCGTTTACTCAACTGACTGGCTCAGAATAGATGTGACAGACCACAAGTTTGATCTATAACGTTCCCATGCCTGCCCTTTTCCAAACACTTTCTGTCAGCTATTCCCCAGACAGATTTTGAAACAATCTATTTTGTGATACAAACCATCTGGTGTGTCAAGTTTGCTAAATGCTCCATGGTATTAACAACCTGCTGCTGACATTGATGACCACATGAGAGTGAGTCAAAACGTCGTGAGCTAAACATACTGTGTCTTGAAAATTCTTCATATGAAAATTTGCCTTATGAAAGGTTTATTCAGTAGCAGCGTATCAATTCTAAAACATAATTCTCAATTTGAATGAGTTTTGCACCTGAAACAAGTTGCTGACCTTACAGTCATTTGGATTCACCCTTGAATACTAAAAGGCTACTTCAGTAATGACCAATTTGTGTAATGACTGTGTAATTGTGGTGCCATTTTCTCTTTCACCTTAGAAAAGACTAATTTTCCATCATTTATTGTATGTTTGTTTTGTATTTTATACTTCCACAGTTAAATGGTTAGAGCCCATTACCCACTTATCATCATTTGAAAGCATAAAGCCAGATTTATAAAGTTTCGTTATATTCAACCTCTTAGACACAACAGTAATGGAACTGGAACCGTAATAATTTCCTACAAGATTTATATTTAAGTGACAGCTTGATGTGTGCCTCTGAATACACATGGAGCGATGAAAGGGGAAAAAAAGAGTATCCAACACATTTATCTCTCACTATTGTCATTCATGTGCTGCATTTCATCACCCTCCTAAAGGCACCTTCTCCAACTTGTCAGCAGAACTTTTTGAAAGAAGAAAAATCCCCCCCCCCCCACTTCAATTTGTACTGCCACTGGCAATTTTATAGAGGAATGAGTTCTTTTATGAACCTAAAAAGCAATCATCTTTTCATTTGTTTTGAAATTCTCTGCATCCTCCGAAACCTGTTCATGTGGGGTTTATGAAAACGAGCTGTGGTAAGGCGTTGTTAGGCATGTGCTGGCAGTTTTGTATTGAATTTTATTTTGTAAAATGGCTTAAATGACCTGCCATTGGCTGTCAACCGGTTCAGGGTTTACCCGCCTCCCGCCCGAAGATAGCTGGGGTAGGCTCCAGCAGCCCGCGACCCGAGTGAGGATAAGCGGTAAAGAAAATGGATGGATGGATGGATTAAATGACCTGGTTACGTAGCACACACCGCTTTATTTTATTCACCGCAGTGATAATAAACGGCTGCTCTGACGGTCTCTGGTGTCAGTCAGGTTGGCACATTAGGTCAGCGCATTCAGAGTCACAGTGGGATGGGCATTGTGCACACAAGAACAAAAGAAAGGCATTTAGTTTTTCTGTAAATAATCTGCACAAATGCACATAAATAAGATACTCGGCGAGTACGAGGGGCAGTCAAAAAGTAATGAGCCAAATATAATTTAACCTATTAATAACTTGATTTTTCTTTTCTCTGAAATGTTCTTGATTTGTATTTTAAATACTTGTTCGAAGGTTTTTTCTTTTACATTTTTTTTTTTAAGTTTTGTTGAATCCGTCCTCTTCCTGTCACCCATTTTGGAAATGGCGTTGTCGGATGCCTGTCAGAAACAGAGAGCTGTGATTTATTTATTTCTTGCTTTGGAAAGGTGTCCCCTGCGATTGGTTGGCGACCAGTTCAAGGTGTACCCCGCCTCTCGCCCGAAGATAGCTGGGATAGGCTCCAGCACGCCTGCGACCCTTGTGACGATAAGTGGAACAGAAAATGGATGGATGGATGGATGGATGGATGCTTTGGAAGGGGAACCACCCCTAAATATTTTCAAAAGGTTGCAAAATGTGTATGGGGAAACTGCAATAGGCTACAACCCAGTCAACAAGTTGGTGTCCAGGATCTAAGGCAAACAAAAATAGCCTGATTTGAGTCATCTCCATGACAAGCAAAAAGAAGGGGAAATGTGTCCAGTAATTCTTGATCCTTGGAGTATTTTTGACAAAAGGAAAAAAATACATATTAGTTCTCCTACAGTCGTGCTCACCATTCTTGACACCCATGAAGTTTAAGTAGTAAACGTGGAATATCTCCTCAAGAAAATGAATCAAGTGAATGAAAATGTTCTATAGAGAAAAGAGCAAATGATAAACAATATTTCATTGACAGATGAAACAAAAATAGAGCTTTTTAGCAATGCACACAAACTGTATTACCTTTAGGGAAAAGAACACCGTGCCAACAGTCAAGCATAATGATGTGGGGCTGCTTAGCCAAATGTGGTACTGGAGGCCTTGACTGTATCACAGGTATCATGAAATAAGAAAATTATCAAGAGATTTTAGAGCGCAATGCCTTACCCAATGTAAGAAAACTTGGTTTGAGGCGAAGATCACGCTTCCTCCAGCAATACAAAAACTCAAAGCACACCTCCAAAAGCACACAGGAATGGTTGAAAATGAAAAAAAATGGACTGTTTAAAAATGTGTCCTAATCTCAATCCAATTGAAAATCTTTGGGGGGAGCTCAAATCTGCCATTGGGGAAAATAACCCTACAAATGTTCAAGATCTTGAACAAGCTGAAAGGAAATACCACCTGAGAACTCCAAAAAGCTTATACTGTAGATGGATACAAGAAACGTTTGGAGGCTGTCATTCCTGCCAAAGGGTGTGCAACCAAATATTAAGGAGGCCTGCCAATAGTGTGGTACATGCTGTTTTCTGTTTTTTTTTCTTCTTCTTCTTTGAAATTAAAATATCTAGGTTGAGAAAAAAAAAACAATTTCTTTGTTAAATTACTTTGGACCTCTATGCAATAGGTTCGGTACATTTCTATTTATTTCTGAAGATATTATACAGGTTCTGCAAAAAATGAAGGGGTGCCAATAATGGTAAGCATTAAGTTTTATCTACAATTTCTCTTTTTGCAAAGACTTTTCAGCCCCTAAAAATGTAGGTACTTTGCATTAAAGGGCTACAGTCTACAGCTTGACTGTTCATTTAAAATATATGCGGTGATGAATAGAGACAAAGTTATTTTTTTTTAAAAATCTGTTATTGTCTGGGCCTAATAGCCAAGGACAAAAACTGAACAGACGGGCGCAAACCGCTACTGACAACTACCAATGTCTTTCCATAAGGGATTGGCTGTTGATAATAGCCATAAATCACACAACAGGTCTACTACATTTTATTGTAAAATTCATTTCATTTGTGCTAAAAAGGTAGAGCAGTGGAACAGAAACAGTCTGTGTTTTGCCTCCAGACTTAATCAAATTGCTGCCTGTGTGGGTGTTCTCTACAGCAGTGTTTTTTTTACTTAAATGAAAGGATTTATCCAATTGAACATTGTAAGTAATGCAAGTGCACTATGACAGGGTTCTTACAGACTTTAACAGTATGTGGTCAGTAGTTTTTTAACCTTGTGAATCTTGTATGTGGGTCGTCGTGGTGACATGGTCCTGAGAGAAACAACTATAGGTCCTTCCACCCTACCAGGTGTTTTTGTCTGCCTTTTGGCATTCCATTGTCATTTTCTTAGAACGCTAATAAATTCAACATTCAACAAATATGTAAAGGAGCAAAACAATCATGGTGAAAATAGAAAAAAAAAGTGAAGAAACACACCTCTATTTACTTTCTAATCTAAACTAAATGTCCTACTGATAACTGCTTTATATTCACAATATGTAAAGTTATAAAATAGCTAATATATATGCAAGTGTCGATAACAATAATATAGAATACACAAACAGTTTCTTTGCACTTTGTTGTGCCAATTGCAGCCAGATGATACCAATTTCAATAGAAATACCCATACAGGATGTGATCAGTTTGGTCTTAACTATTGATGTGTTTATTCTACATACTGTACTTCCATGTTCCAAATTATTTGTTTAAATAAATGGCTAATAGATTATTTGATTTTGAAAGTGCAAGGACACTGGTGTTTATATTACCACTTCGAAACCTGTAAAAAAGCCAATTACTACTTTCCTAGGAGATATTTTATTATATTTTTGACCCAGTGACACGTAGAAACTCTCATTTATTAGGGGCCATATTCGCCCGTATGCTTAAGTCACTAAAGTTGCGCAGCTCCGTGCTTTCTGACTGTGCCCATTCTAACGTCCACTTAATTCTATTATATGCGTACCTTCTGGCCATGTGCGCACCTTGGAGCCTGAAGTGTCGGCATTCCCTCTCATATCTGGCCTTACGTGTATTCTGCAAAGACTTAACCACGTTTCCTCATCCGTGCTCCAGAGACTGTAGTAAGTCTAGTGCCCTGGGGAGGTGAAACATCATATTGCACGTTTTGATTCAGTTAACTTTCCTGTGCGCCGATGGCCAGTGACGGCCAACCCGGCACGGCCGGGCGAGACGTCTGGCCCACTCACAGACTGCCCAATGTGTCCCTAAAACATTACGCCGACAGCCGAACATTGACATCATATATCATATTAATTAATGGAAAAAAACTTCAGGGCAAGCAGACTTTTTCTTTTCACCTGCTAGCAACATTTCCGCCTTGGGCAGCGGGCGGCTCTGAGTTTGTCTAAAGCGCTCCTCATAAAAAATGCAGCATCTTAATGAGGCGCGGTGATGACTTACAGTTTGAATAATTTGTTATTATGTTATCTATATCAGAATCAGAATCAGAATCAGAATCATCTTTATTTGCCAAGTATGTCCAAAACACACAAGGAATTTGTCTCCGGTAGTTGGAGCCGCTCTAGTACAACAAACAGTCAATTTACAGAACACTTTGGGGACATAAAGACATTGACAAAAAACAATTGTGCAAAAAGATGCAGAGTCCTCTAGCACTTAGAGCAGTTCGAACGACTAATATTGCAATTGTAGAATCCGTTCAAGGAACGCCAGCATCGTTGCTGGGTAATTCTGTTGAACAAATGCTGGTTCACTCACTTTTCTATTAAAGCGGACCGGCTCCATGCGTTCAGTCATGACCACAGTATTCTGATTTACGATGAAATTACATTTACTGGATTTATTAATTACATTTCATAGTAGCCTGTTACATGAGGGGTGCGCACGTCTCACTGGCGACGATTAACCTCTGTATCCGCAGCAGAAGTTAATTTCACATGTAAAGTATGACATATTTTCCAAATAGATTTCTATAGCATTCATGCGACTCAGGCAAACTCCATGACCCAGGAATTCCAGCAAGCCTACGACTTCAATGAGTCACGCCTCTCAAGTCATTACGTGCAAACTAGTCGGCTACGCACGGCGGGTGTGTCAGAAGTCATAACCGGAGAATCTTCGCACCTTGAAACCACAGTTAGGCGCGTAAAATACAGACTTACGCACCAACTGGATAATATAGCTCTAAATGCATACAGCATTCTTTATCTTTAGTTCAGTACTTACTGTATCTTACATTGAGGAGCTAGCCATTACCAGATGATCAACTGTTCATTTCTACCACGGCCTATAGTGATCCAGACCTTTCTCTGTAACATCTTGAGATGTTTACCACCCAGCTTTCTCCAGCATCAACCCCACAAGGAGCTTTACGTGTCTGACGAACTTGTACTGGAATCTTCCATCACACTGCTGTTCACTGTCAAGCCATGGTGGCCAATGCTAGCTTGTCCTCCACTAATGTGGGACGATCTGCAAGAATGGCCGGGCACGTGTCGCAATCCGCCACCTCACAATACCGCCCTCTGGCCCGCAAGCTGCAAGTTGCTAATGTGCACTGCACACGGAAAAACAAACTACTAGTGTTGTGTAATTTAACTGCTCAGTGTTAAAGTATATCGTCGTATTTTAAAGTAAACACTTCTGAGTCAGAATTATAGACTGATCTTTCTGCACTGAATTATTTATTTTCTTCAGCCTCCACCATATGCTTCAGACTCTGTACCATTCCAATTTTGTAATTGAGATCAAAATGAGATCAGAAGCTGATGTGTCGCAGTCATTTGAACTGTCTGATAGTTGGTCTCATTCTAAAAAAAAAAAACACAAAAAGGACAAGGGCTCAACTGCTTGTAGAAGTTGTGTCCTGTTCTGATCTGTCCATTACTTTAACTCCTAAACACTTGTTTCTTTATTTTAACAGCAGGAGGGAGGAAGAGGGTTGAATGTAAACTCTATGTGCCAGCTCTCTTATTTTCTTTTTCCCGCAACCCGCCTTGACAAATAATAGAATGCACTGGCAATCTCAGAGACAGACAAGGAGAGGAAAGTGGGCCACTGCCAACCCAAGGCTATGCAAATCCACCCGTAGCCAACCAAGTTTAGGAATCTAATAATCACACCAAACACTTTTCCATCCAATCTTTGACTCTCTCTTCCGCTCTCCATTCCTCATCCCATACTGTCATTTTTCTCCTAGTGCTGTTATTGGCGCTACCATCTGGTACCGATACTCCAGAGATGGACTCGGCTCCGGTTTGCAATCAGGCGAGGGCTTAGAGTGGAAGCCTGGCACCACGGCAGCTGATTCCACAATAATATATGCCGCGCTGTTGCGGCTCATTTTGCTTCTGATGGGCACCGTGACCACTCAAGCATGTGCTGGCAATTAAGTGCTGTGTTAAGTAAAAACTGCAATTTGCAAGGCAAGCATGAAGGTGCACTTTAGTAGACCAAAGCAAATGGAGGGGGAGGAGTGATGAAGGCGGTGTCTCAGGTGGAGAAACATATTATGGAACATGCTGGGACCATTCTTAAATTACCTATGTTCTCACATCAATGCAAAATTTGAAAGGTGTTATACAGTAAATTCATTTGAGTCATTAAAAATGTTTTAAATGGAAAACAAGACAAAACATGATTAAAATTCCAAAAGTGTAGCCATTTCTTGACAAAGGACTGTGTAAATTCAGTGAAACAATGAAACTGCATTCTTTACCTCAAGCAGTATTCCTGCCAAACATTGTTGTTCTGTCCTCACTAAATGTAAACATGCTCATCCCACCCTTGGCACCTCCTTTTTCAACTTCCTTACTGTTAGGCAAATAAAGATTTATTCCACACCACACTAATCCGAGCTTGTCCTTACCATACTAGAAGTATTGTGTCCTTACCATACTAGAAGTATTGTGGCCAAAATATTGAAAACGATGAAGAGTTCACATTCAGAGGGGACACTTGTCTATTAATTTGTTCACACAATACATGTTCTTCAGCCAACTCTATTAATTCATTTGATATTAGTTGTGTGTACAATATATCAGCAAAAAAACAACAACTCATGCTTAGTGCAACTAAACAAAAGATAAATGTTCTTCCTAGAAAAGATAACACACAATTAGCAAGAAGACCAAAAGAGTTTGTTGAATGTATATTTTTGTCCCTAACGTAAATCAAGGTCACAGGAGCTTATAAAAGCACAGCGACATTTGGTGGAATTGAGTCTGGTTTCTGGCATTGATCCAGAATGGGTCAATGACATTACGACCTGAAAGCGAAATCCACTGCTCACCAGGTTCCGCAGAACTTCATTAGCTACCAGCCAATTTAACAGCTGTTGAATAACCTTGCCAATGAGATGATGTTTTTAATGCCTTTTAATTGTCTTGAACACACCTAATGTACAGTTTTTAGTGGAATTTTGTGCAGAGGTAGGGCTTAAGGCCAATGACAAGAGGGTCAAAAGAAAATTAATCATATTTTGAGGCAACACTGCATAAGGATGTGGATCCAGGGTATTTTCTCACTTTAAAAATTTATATCATCAATAGCAAAGCACTGTTGTGATATTTATTTAAAGAAATAAATAAATGTCACTTTCTTTCTCTGAACACTTTATGATGGTGTATTATCCACTCCCTGGCAACAACATGTGGACATTCACATAATTTTAATATTTTTTTTGTAACATAATAACATCATTGTTTTTTTTTTTTTTTATTGTTTTTTTTTTAAAACATAAATTTTTTTTGCATCCCATCCAGGGCTAACGTTGAATTATAGACCAATTCTATGTTCAAGTGATAACTTACTGATACAGTACATTTATAACTTAATATTCTTATGTTCATACTGTGAAAATTAACAAGGTGGTCAATAAACAGAATACAAATCGTACTCATGGTACCAACAAAATGACAGCATGACACATTTGTGTGGAAAACATAAACACAAGTTATACAACTAGTACAACTGCTACTGTGGAACAACAAAAAGACACAACTAATATTTATTGCTCTAATACGGGGGACAAACATACATTAAAAATCAATATATTTCTAGCGGCGGCACGGTGGACGACTGCCTCACACTTCTGAGGACCGGGGTTCAATCCCCGGCGCCGCCTGTGTGGAGTTTGTATGTTCTCCCCGTGCCTGTGTGGGTTTTCTCCGAGCAGTCCGGTTTCCTCCCACATCCCAAAAACATGCATGGTACGTTAATTGAAGACTCTAAATTGCCCGTAGGTGTGAATGTGAGTGTGAATGGTTGTTTGTTTGTATGTGCCCTGCGATTGGCTGGCAACCAGTTCAGGGTGTAACCCGCCTCCTGCCCGATGATAGCTGGGATAGGCTGCAGCGCTCCCGCGAACCTTGTGAGGATAAGCGGCTCAGATAATGGATGGATGGATGGATATTTCTAGCGCTTTATAAAATGCCGCTTGTTGTGTGATGGGATTGACATCCACTCTGAACGTGCGGTACTGTGCTCTTCTCATACTCTTACAGAAGTTGCATCCACAAGGGAGCGCCAATTCCCCATATAAACGGCAATGTTCATCAGGTCATGTCTTAACGCTATACCAAACCATTTCATCCATGCATCCATCCATTCTCTGAGCCGCTTCTCCTCACTAGGGTCGTGGGCGTGCTGGAGCCTATCCCAGCTGTCATCGGGCAGGAGGCGGGGTACACCCAGAACTGGTTGCTAGCCAATCGCAGGGCACATACAAACAAACAACCATTCACACTCACATTCACACCTATGGACAATTTAGATTCTTCAATTAACCTAACATGTATTTTTTTAGGATGTGGTCGGAAGCTGCAGTTGCCCAAACAGAAAAAATATAGGCCCGGGGGAGAACATGCAAACTCCACATAGTAAGGCCAGAGCTTAGATTCAAACTCAGCCGCCGTGCTGACCAAAAATTGTCAGATAAAGTTTATTCAGAGACATGGTGCAATAATATTTACTTTGTTTTAGTTTGTTTGTCTTGGCTTCTTATGCTTCTCTGTATTTGTTGCTTCCATTTCCTTCAGCTTGAAGTCTGATATTTTATATTCGACAGACCCTGGCTAGAGTATGAATTATTAATGAATATGACACTAATAGTATGAAAGTATGAAAACCGGTGCCCGCCGTAAGCATTGTCTTCACACGTACCTGAAAAGAATTTGGCTCATAATTTAAAATTAAGACATTTCTGTTGTAGAAAATCAAATATCGAGCATAGCACATCTCGTTAGTTTGTCATCAAATGCTTTTGATGTGTATGTAAGATACTGGCTTGAGAAAATTGTGTCAAGTGAAAAGTGAATGGCCTTTAAGTTGAAATTCCTTAATAAAAAAGGAAGAAAAAAAAATGCATGTTAAGTCACATAAAATTTCATCATCAGCATATTGTGTCAGATGTCAACATACCTCATAGTACCTCAATTTAGCAAGCAAAAAATAACCTCTGCATGTGAGAGAAAACATGTTAAGACTTGCCGTTGAATTCTTTTAAC
The DNA here is from genome assembly GCF_024500275.1 of Phycodurus eques. NCBI lineage: Eukaryota > Metazoa > Chordata > Actinopteri > Syngnathiformes > Syngnathidae > Phycodurus > Phycodurus eques. The sequence goes on along the minus strand of NC_084542.1, from coordinate 5,360,737 downwards.
AGAATACGTGTCATTTTTCATTGACAGCATTTGGTAAAATGTGTTTTGCTTGTTATTATCTATTCTATGGTAATAAGTAGTAAGGGCCTGATTGACTGAATATTTTTGCATACAAAAATGGCCGCAAACTTGATTGCTCACGCAAACAGATGTGGATAATGATCTGCTGGCACACCCAGGACTGTGTCTCCCACATGGGCAAAATTGACACAGTTCAGTTTTTGCTTTCTGGGAAGAGTGTATGCAAATACATTAATTATCACACGCAATGTGATTCATCAAACCTGAGACAAACTGTGAAGGTGGATGTTGTGTCTTTTAATTACCGTGTCTGAAGCGGTGCCAGCATAGACCAGGCAAAATACGCAGTTGGGAAAACTTTTCTGCTTGTGTAAAGATTTTTGAAATTTCAGGAACACATTTTTTTACAACATACTCTCTATTCAGCAATGCAATGTCAGAGCCTTTGAATGATCCAAGGGCTTACTTGGAGCCAGTCACAAGAAGGAGTCATGCCATATCACCTATACCAAAACCAAAAACTCCTTTCAACTCTGCATTTCTTTCTATCTGGGTCAGTGTTATCCAGGATGGGCACATACATCCAATTGCCACACATGGGATGAGTGAAATCAAATAAAACCTGGCTTTTATATGGTTGCTGGCGTCCCCAAATTTATCAGACCAATAATATTTTCTTCTGTAACTGTTTTTTTAAGTGATATTTTTTATGCCTGTTCCACTAGTACTTCCAATCCATCACGACAAGCTCTATTTTGCGCTTGCAATGCTCTCCCAAATGTTCCAACCGTCAGAGCTAGCTAAAAGCACAAAACTCTCTTTAAATACGACGTTCACCACCACAATACACCTCTTGCCAAAAGCATGCACAGTCTGTCAGAGTGCGCACAATTTAGTGGCCACTATTTGGGATCTTAGTAAAAGATTGCAATCTTAGTAGATCAAGTGCAACATGCCCATCAACAGCGCGCGCAGTCTGTTAGAGTGAACAAGATTTAGCACTTGCGATTTGGAATCTTAGTAAATCAGGCCCTACGACTAAGACATACACATTTTTCTTACCATGTCAAAGTCAAGGCAGGGTATTTTGTTGTTAGCTTCTTTGTACACTTCCGACAAACTTTTATCATTATTTTCTATTGTGTGTATTGTATTGTGTGTTTTCCTGTAGAACGGGTGAAGCTTTCAACAAAATCATTCATACATCACACAGGTCAGTGATGGAGAACACATCGGTAAAAGCCAAAACAAGTTAAGCTTGTTTTTCATTTTGAAAAAATAAAAAAATAAAAAGTTTAATTATTTACTTTGAGCAAATTACACAGCCTTCTATGGTGAAATACTGTATGTGTTGTGGCTTAAATGTAATTACATTAAACTATTAATACAGTGTTTATCTTGAGCAAAATGAGTATGACATCTGCCTCCCTCGTATGGATTTAAAAATAAAGAGACAAAGTCATTCAATAGATTTGCCTTTGACGTCAAATTAGAATTCCATGTGTGGTGCAGAATTATAGCGTTTACATTCACAGCCTTTATGTCTTACATGTGGAGCCAATTTTGTGATGTACTCATCCCATTCAAATAAGGAGAAAATGATCCTCTTTTTGCAGACTTTGATGTAGCTAAAATTGCAAGAAGATGGGATCCAAACAACGTTGACGAGTCCGCCGTTGCTTTTAGTCCCATTACTGGCAGTATGATAAAATGCATTTCCTCTAATAGTCGACATGTTTGATAAAGTTGAGGCAAACTTTAACAATACCCATGGTTATAGAAATTGGCATGCAGTCCATACAGCCTTTTATACAAGGCAGGACATTCAATGGAAGGATGATTTGATAAAATGTGATTAAATCTTTAACCTTATGCTCCACCATGGTAATGTACTGTAATTGGATTTTGGGGCTATTTTCTGAGTTGAGCCACTCAATGAAATGCAGAGAGAATGCGCTTTATGATGATGCCAATATCTGATTGCAAGCCACAAGCCAAATCCATATTGTTTGATATGTGACATGCAACCCCAATATGTTAGTAATTATTGTTTCATCTCTGGGTTGCCTTAGAAGTGGAGGACAGCAGGCCAGGTTGATTCTGGAGCCTCTGGAGAGAGAGAGGGAGGGAGTGTCCATGCTTTGTGAACCAATGCGCCTTTTAAATGGCAGTTCAGATCTGCTCGCTGGTGAGACAGTTGGGACGTTTGTGTTATGTATCAAACTGGCAGTTCTTTAGACATATTATAACTATTTTCTTATACTAACTTTATCATTTTAGAATAGGTGCTGCATGGAGGTTGAGTGTAGTTTTTAGAAAGAAATGGATGTAGATTAATTGCCACAGACAAAGTAAGTTTACATAACGGATGCCAGCTCGCGCTCTGCAAAATTCCGTGACTCGAAACCTCACTCCTCGGAAGCCTTAAAGGCTGGATGCCCAAACCACATATTTAGTCAGCTAATGGCGGACGCGCTGACTCACAACGACTGTTCTCATCACTTATCAGTCGCCAGTGTTAGTGGCTAGTGGCTCACAGTTACCTGTCCGGCACCAGCGAAAGGGACGAAGTGACGTCACAATTAACGTAGCTCATTGCCTTACATTTGAAAAAGCATGGTTTATAAAAATGGATGGGTAGGAACTTCAACTGTGTCAGACTTTCAGCACCAAAGGTTAAGTGTGCAGATTCATTTTCGCCTGGTAAATTGCATTTCAAAAGTAGTCTGCCGACTCTCGGGAGCCTACCAGACATTTGCGGCTCACCATTGCCGACCGAGCAGCTGTTGTTCCCGGTAGAGCGCCGTGGGCGAATAGATAAGGCAGCTAGCTGTTAGCCACGCCGCTAAAGCCGAGCGGTGACTGATGACAACAGCTGTTGTGACTTAGCGCGTCCGCCATTTGGTGGCTAAATAAGTGAATCTGGCCGATGTTTAGCTTGTTGTTGCTAAATATTTACCAATTCTGTCTTTGCACACATAGTGATGTGAAAATGGCGGCCCCCATAAGCAATTAGATGCATATCATAATTTTTTTTTTTTTTTTTAGAGTAAATACTTTGTAGATTTGAGTAAATAGCATTAGATAAAGATATGCACATTTACAATATAACAGGAAGTTTTGGCCTCTCGGATTTAGTTTAAGTTTAGTGCTGGCTGGTAGATTGGCTTCCCAAGCTTTCAGACTGCTGGTTAGTGCACTCGGCTCTCAACCCGGGATACGGTGATCGCATGGGTTCACGCCTCTGACAGGACGGCGCTGGATGACCACTCACACTTATTTGAAGGTGTTTCATGCTGTCTCTGCATAGCCAAGTCACACTTGCAGACACAAGCCAATAATCATGTAAGATTTAAAAGCTGGCGTGAAGTTGTCAGTGTTTATCAGGTGTGAAAAACTTGTTGCATCATTCCTAAAAAGACTCATGGCTGTATTAACTCAAAAGGGTGCTTCTACTAAATACTGAGCAAAGGGTCTGAATACTTATAGCTGTGTGATATTTCAGAGTTTCATTTTTAATAAATAAATAATAAATAAAAATTTCAAGAATTCCGTTTTTTTCTGTCATAATTAGGTGCTGTGTGTACATTAATGAGGAAAAAATTGAACTTAAATTATTTCAGCAAATGGCTGCAATATAACAAAGAGTGAAAATGTTAAGGGGGTCTGAATACTTTCCGTACCCACTGTATGTGCCCTGCGATTGGCTGGCGACCAGTTCAGGGTGTACCAGAAGATAGCTGGGATAGGCTTCAGCACACCCGCGCGCCTAATGAGGATAAGCAGTCCAGAAAATGGATGGATGGATTTTAGTTAATTAGGCCAGATGTACCGTATACTCCAGTACATGCTTGCGGCTTGAGGGCAACATAATTTGGCAGAAAGTTTTCTCAGTGATTTTTTTTCTGAAGTGGATGAAATCCCAAAGGTGCTAACAGTGTATTGAATATATTCTGTATATATACTCTAAGTATAGCTTGTTATCAGGCAGTTCGAAAATGCATGATGCATGTAATGTCCTCGATTTCCTGGAAGGAATAGTAATAAAGTTTATTCCCTACACTCCAATGTGAAATAAATGCAACAAAAATATCTTTAAGCATTGTCCTCATCTCGTCCAGTATTGGCAGCAGCAAACTTAATACAGTATGCTCGAGAGTCTTCCTTTACAGCAACACTTCCATAATGTAAGCAGTACGTGATAACATTGGGTCAGCACCGCAAGTGTCGAAAGAAACATGCTAAATACAAGGTCCATTTGTAAGATGGATGTTAAACATGACATTTCGTTTCATATATTATCTACAATATAGCTTAAATGGGGAAACCTCAGTTTGTCAAGCTGTGGAACGGCACCTCAGAGGCGGTGGTGAGCAACACTGGAGCGCCACAGGGGACTGTGCTTTCTCCCGTGCTATTCAACCTGCGGACATCAGACTACAACACAACACAGGATCACATCCAGAAATTCTCGGATGACAGCTATTGTGGTGTGTATAAGGGATGAACAGGAGAGGCAGTAAAAAAGCCTGGTCACGTGGTGCAGACAGTAGCACATCGTGATCAACACCTCCGAGACCAATAAAATGATACTAGACACAGGCCAAACCTGCAGCCCCGTATACTGTACACATGGGATCAATGAGGAGGTGATTCATTTATTGAGCAAACTCAACAAAAGTTTGTGTAGTTCTTTCTCGGGAAGAGACACAATCACATTAAACTGTAATGTTATTGTTTGGGTTATTTCATGTTCAATTTTATTCATGTACAATACTTTGTTTCGGCTGCTGTTGTTTTTTTAAAGTACTTTATAAATGAAGTGGAGTTGAGTTGGGTTGTTGGCAACAAACTTGACTGTTTAATCTTTTATGAAATGTGAAAAGTGTAGATTGACAAGACTCTTAATAGTCCTCATATTACCACAGGCTTTATGATTGTTAAATATTTTCTGTAATGTCTTTATATATATATAATATAATATTCTCATAAAAAACATACACTAGTCTTGTAAAAGTACGATTTTTTTCCTCGTAATTAAACTTTATTGTTGTAATTCTACAGTTTTACTGTTGTAGTGTAAAAGGGTCACATTAGGTTGCATGCTTAAAAAGTTTTTTACAATGGATTTCATTTGCAAGAGTCTCAGACATAATATGCAGACTAAAAATAATGAAATACTTTTATATTCCAACAGTGAAAATATTCCCTTTATGGCATCAGGTCCCACTATAGACTGTTTGATGCTATGTTTTATTTTTTATATTGTTGGGGTATCTGACTCGTCATCTCACACTCCTCTCTGCGTCCTGCCTTTTTACTTTGGTGCATTTAAAAATGAAAGAATGAATTTTACATCCACCTGATTAATTTATCTTCATTCTGGAATGGATGTATTTTTAAAAAATGGGTAATGCACAGTGGATTTACAGAAAGATATTTGAAAGCAGAGAATGAATATGCTGACAATAAGGCTTTAAATGTGGCAACATGACATGCTGATTGCGTGAAATGATCTTACGCAACAGAATGGAACTACCAATGTTCTTGTGATTATTACAGCATTGTTGAACAAATGCATGTGTGCAGTTTTGTCAGGACAAGTTCACAATTTGATTTATGTTTGGTTTATTGAGGTGCAATTTCATTTGCATGATAGAGGCACAAAGTAATATGCTGATGAAAGCAGAGGTAACGGCTTGGTAAACTTTTTATGGTCTGATGTTAAAGTGGAAGAAAGCAAATAATTAGTGTCAGTACAAGGTGTCTGATGTCTTTTTTGTTTTGCCTCACACACAATATGAAACTTTCTCACACAAATACAACAAAATCATTTGCCATTTGCTGAGGTCTTTCAACTGACTCCCACACAAGTGAAGTCTCAAACTTTCAATTAATATGCCTACACAAACGTTGCTAAAGGTTACCAAATGCAATTCAAGGCAATTAGCACATTGCAGACCACAGAACTGCAGCTGTCGCACCAAAAAACAAAAAAGATATATTAATGTACCTGAAGAATACTATGAACTTGACAAAATATTCCAAGTCAAAATGATTCCATATTTGACTTGGTTAAGTGTTAGATATATTTTAGTAGTTATCATTTATTTGCTTAGCTTGCATTAGTATTTTGCATTAGTAGCTTGCATTAGTATTATGGACAATATTTAGATAGAAAGATGTCTCGCCTTCAAGAAGATGACTCAGCAACATTTGATGGAAGGGCGCCTTGACCAAGGACGTGATCGGATGTGGTCGGGGACGGGACAGGTGTCGTCTGGTCCTATGTTTTGTGTTGTGTCTTAATGCTTAGAATATTATGTCTTGTAGAACCCTCCTATTTTCAAATAAATGTAGGAGCGACGGGGGAGATTGTTTAGAGCGTGTTGAGAGGCTGTAACCTGAACAATCTCCCATGCGCCCTCCTCATGAGTAAAATGACCAACGTCTTCATTCCTTTTGTGTTTATTCATTATAATGTTTGGTGAGATAAATCCAACATTAAGCTTAATTATATTCCCAGTAACAACTATCAATAAAACCATGGAAAACGGTTAGATATCAGTTATTTTTTTAAATAAACTATTGTGAGCTATTTTTGTTGTTGTTTTTTTATTTTTGTCACACACAAAATCCATCCCACGACAATACCCACCAGTTTGGTCCATGTTTTTCTACATAAAACCAATCCGTTTTATGCATTAGATCAGGGTCTGATAATGGGTTTTGATTTCCATCTCTTTTTCGATCAATATCGGCACCATAGCCATTACTGTGCCTCTGAACTTTCTTCCACAAGATAATCCATTATATTGACTCTTTCCTCTGACTCCTAAGGCACTATTAACAAATTGCTTAGAATGAATTAATTATAGTTACTTAGTCACAAATGCCTCTCAGCAAAATGCAGTGTAGTTGTACACATCAATGAAAATGCCTCTAACAGTGTCAGCTTTTATATTTTAGTGTAAAGTTCTTCTTTTGGATACTGACATTGTTCAGTGGCCAGTGACTATCTATTCATTGTTGTTTTTATTCTGTCATTACTCTTGAATGGGCACTATTTTTCAATTAGCTGCATAATGGGTTTTGGAGAACTTTGTGGTTGGAGGAAATTCTCACCCTTTGGCTTCTGCAAGAAGTAAATGGACAGGGTGGCATGAATTTGAGTGCCAGAATAGACATCATATATAATCATCTACTGGGTAGTAGATGAAAGAGTATGTTGAAATGACAAACAAAGCCTTTACGGAACAAGAAATCTTGCTTTGTCACAGTGTGTGGATTCCAAGGAGCTGGGTGTTCCACCGAGGGGACAGTCTCTGCATCAGAGAGACGCTCTCTCTGTCTCATCAGTGTCTCGTCGCTCCTTGCACCCCTCTGCTCTACACAACCGAACTCGCCCATTCTCTGTGGCCATCCATCTGCACCACTGATCAGAAGCTTTCAAACCAAGGCTTTGATAAGCAGGTGTGTGTTCTTTAAAAGGATTTTTTTGGGTGTAATGTGTGAGATGGGGACATGGGGTTGAACGGAGAACATGAAATGTGTTTGTGTGTGTTCACAGAAAATGTCGAGGCTACCTTTGACTTTCCCTCGAGTGCTCTGAGGGCAGTCTGTCTACTGTAGCTCAAGCGTGCTAGCAGTCAACCAGCCGTATCTAGTAAGGTCACGTTTTGAGACTGACTAGAATTGTCAGATATTCAGCTTCTCTGAATTGACAATGAGTCTTTAGAGATAGTTCAATGGGAATGAGATCTAAATGTCTTGAAGCATTTACGAATGTTGTGATGAATTCACATGAACTGGTGGGCTTCAAGAAAAGGGATTTATTGTTCCTCTTGTTGCATATTTTTCTAGCTGTAGCCAGCTATACGGTACCATTTAAGTACCCTTAGAAACTGACACCTGTATTATGTGTATTGGTATATGGACAGACAGATGTGACAATAAAAATATGATATGGTTGTTCGGTCCCAAGAATACAGTAAACCCTTACTGATCTAAACTTCAACAAGCGATAGCAGCGCGAGCTGTTAGTGGGCGTGTTGCGCGTGATCTACTAAGACTGTGATCTTTTACTCAGATCCAAAATGTTGGGCATTAAATTGCATGTTCACTGATTCTAATAGATTGTGTGATCTGTTGGCAAGAGGTGTATCAGTGGTGGTGACCACTGTATTTAAAAGAGGGTTTTGGTGGGTTGCAGGGCATCTGAAGGATGGCAGGCACACCCCCTTTTTATTGATGGACCGCCATACATGCGTTCCTTCATAAGCACAGTATTTTGATTAAATTACTTTTTAAGATTTTGTTTCATACAGAATAAGAAAAAAACATGCTCTCCTTCAAAATGCAACATCAGAATCAGAATCACAATCAGAATCATCTTTATTTGCCAAGTATGTCAAAAACACACGAGGAATTTGTCTCCGGTAGTTGGAGACGCATCACAGCTCCAGCTGTCGATACGCAGACTCGTCACCGTCTTTGATGAGGCTGATGAATGCGGTGTCGTCTGCAAATTGCAGGAGTTTGACTGCGTTGAGGTGCAGTCATTCGTGTATAGTGAGAAGAACAACGGAGAGAGGACACATCCTTGGGGCGCCCCAGTGCTGGTGGTGCGTGTAGACGGAGTAGTGCACACGTCTCACTGATGAAGACACATCCGCTACTGAAGCTCTTTTCATATTAAAAGTTTTCTATATTTTACAAATTGATTTTCTATGACATTCAGAACTCTAAGGAAATCTCCATGCACCACAATTTACAGCAAGCGTCAGATCTCTCTTTGGAGGTTGCATACAAACATCCAGGTTATGCACAGTGGTTGGATGTGAAGTCTCAATTGGGGGAATATGCCTTGCTGATCCACAAGTCAGGTGCATTTATATAAATAAAAAAAAGAAGAAGAAGAAAAGACGTGCAATAACGGGAGAATAAGGCCCTTAAGGAAGAAAAACCAATAAAAACTGAATTTATGCACATCTTTAATGGCTGGTAAAATTTCAAGTTTTCTAAAAGCATGACATAAAGTAAATAGGAAGTGGTAAATTGGCAGCTAGTGTTACGATAATGTTGTTTCCAGTTTCTAAGCTTAAGGGAGTGTCAAATGAGTGCTGAGGTTAAAAACTGTGACATTAAGAAAAATGAAAGTAAAAATGAGCCACAACCTGGCCTGAGTGGTGCAAAAAAAGCCAATAAATTGTTATTGAAGGAAACATTATAAAGGTGAAACTGATAAATTGCTGGAAACATGTCCGATGTTTTTTACCCAGTAAGACATCATTTGTCGCAGAAAAGGTAAAGGATTGATTTACTGTTATAAATTACTTTAATATTTTTTATAACAGTGTTCCTGTTATGAGCTGCCCTGCAGTACTGTTGTTGGACCCTGGGTGGCGGTTTGCGCCCTCTCGCCCGCTTTCTCTCCCCTCCCCTCTCTCTTTCCAGCACCTCTTCGGCCGCACACCTGTCACCAATCAGCCCTTGTTCCCACCTGCATTTAAGCCTGCCTGACCCCGGAAATCCTCGCCAGAGTATTGAAGCTTCTCCTGCGGTACAACGGCTCCCCAGTTACCAAGTAAGCTACGTTATTCCTCGTCATCTTTCTGACCTCCGTGTTTCTCCTTGTCCTCAGTGTTCCCTTCGTATTCCTCGTGGATTTCTGCCACCACGTCGCCAAGCCAGCCGCCTGTCCTCGTCACGGCCTGCCACACGTTCTCTGCCTCAACAACCCGGCAGCACATCTCAAGGACCATCTTTATCAATAAACTTTTCAGAACAACCTCTCAGCCTTCGCCCGCTCTCGGCTCCAGTATAAATCCAATCATGACAGTTCCACTGCTATATGGCTCTTCATCATTCCGTACGTCCCTGCTAATTCATGGATTTTTAAGTGTATTCTAAGGCTTACAGTAATGCCCTCACATGTAGGAAAGGGGAGCCGCAGTCACCGATGCACTTTTCAGCCATTAATACAATGCTAGAAGAACAGTAAAACACCCACACACTCACCTATGTTACACACCACTCTCTCTCACTCTAAGAGTCATAGGGCAGAAGTGGTTTGACGTTTATGTCCAGAATAAAAACAGTTTCTACTCATGAAAGTAAAATTAGCACTATCATAAGGTTCACGATGATTGAGACCAAAGTACGTCTTTTTAAATTAGTTTTGTACATCAGTTAGGATATCCAACAGCTGCAAAACTGGGTGCTAAAGTTAGTAAAAAAAAAGTGCACCATATTAGCTGTAGGGCTTAATACACTGTAAATTTAAAATGGTTGCACAATATGGCTGGGGCAAGTTGAGCTTCCCATCTAATATTATTGTATTGTATGTATTATTTTGGCTGCATAGCAACGTAATAGATGTAAGCGCCATTCCCCTAGTTGAAGGCAGCAAAGCCTAAAAGAAAAAGTGAAGACACGTATCGTGACTGCAACACCTGCAAAGGTGTTGTTGGAGGCCGGTCACAAAGAGAAAAAAAAGGCGAGAGAACCAGAGAAAAGCAAATGGGTGGAGAGAAGGGATGAATCGATGAAAGGAAGGACCATGGAGGAGCAAGGCTGGAAGAAAAAGGATGGGTGATGACAAATGTTTTCTGTTTCCTGTTTTAAAGCGTTCCCGGGGCTGTGTTGAAAAAAGTTGAAAGAGGCTAGTAGTATAGGCTTTTTCTTTTTAGTTTAAAAAAAATAAATAAATACAGTACATTAGTATTTATGGAAATGCCCAATTTCATTCGGTACAGACATGTCTTACTATGGATGGAGCCAGGTTGGCTAAGTATGGAGGTTGCTCCAGCACAGCAATCTTTTTCTGAACCAGGAACTGTCGGATGCTAAGGGCATTGTAAAAGGGTGCGTTGCCGAGGTGGAACAGCCATGACTTGCCCTGCCATAACTCTTGTCTCTTCTCAAGCACTGAACAAATAAATGCTGTATCACTTTGCAGATGCACTGGTTGAATGTCTGGCCCACACTAAAGGAGAAAACTCAGTTTGTGATTGAACATTTTGTTACACCATTCCTGGAACATTTCTGACACCTCATAGGAAAGTTGTACTATTGTAGGTCTAAAAGAGAGAATACCAAAAATGCTGGATATTCTAACAGCACAAGTGCAAGACTGGTGATCTTATTGGGTATGCAAGCTGTATAATTGTAAATTAAGGATTTTGACAATGTTGGAAATTTGAAATGAAGGGTGGATGAAGGTAAATGAGGCAGCATGAAGCCAGAACATCTTCCTTAATGAATTTTCACAAATGCTTCATTAATTCTTACACAGGCAATTCATAAACTTTAAGTTCATGTGACAGAATGCATTTTAGTTCTTCAGCTTTTTAATGTATTTATAGAATACACAAGGCCCATGTTAGGTGTCTCTTCTCTTCACATTTGTTACCTTATCCTTTTCCTGTGCCGGAATGATTTGGTGTGGATTCACAAAATAGTCAGAGCTGGCACCGGTAAAGGCCTGTGTATGAGGCGCAGATAATCAACAGTGTTTTTCTTAAATTCACATTGTGCATACAAGTGAGAGACAAACCCCGCACACCTAATCTGGCACATGGTCCAACCTATTGGCAACAGTCCGAGGGTAACAGTTACAGAAGCAAGGCTATTGAAGACACCCCCAACCCCCGAACCAACTTATTTCAAATGAATTTCCACCACTAATTACACTCTGATGATATGTCTGATATTGTCTTTCAAACGTGCTGATTGTCTTTGTTGCTATTTCTATCAGAAATTGTAAACCAGCAAACCAATCGAGGGTAAAAACAGTTCTAGCCGGCCATCAAACTACAGTGCGTCCTCTCTTGTCTCTTCTATTGTTGGTCAGTGCCATGTCAGGATGTAAACAGGAAAATGGCTTGACGTACAGACTAGTGTGGACAGCTTCAAATGGCGGACTGCAGTCTGTGTCTGCACTGAGTCAAGGTCTCAGTCGGACCCACAGTTATCCATCCTTCCATCCATTTTCCATACCGCTGATCCTCACGAGGGTCAGGGGCGTGCTGGAGCCTATCCCAGCTATTTTAGGGCGAGATGCGGGGTACACCCTGAACTGGTCGCCAGCCAATCACAAGGCACATAGAAACAAACAACCATTCGCACTCACAATCACACCTACGGTCAATTCAGTCTTCACACCGGCACGGGGAGAACATGCAAACTCCACAAAGGGAAGGCCGGATTTGAACCCGAGTCCTCAGAACTGTCAGGCAGATGTGCTAACCAGACATTCACCGTGCCACCACAGTCAATTAAAGATTTAAATAAGGAGTTAAATAAAGATTTATAAAGAGTTTTTTCCTCCCACAGGCCGCTGTCACAGACTGTGTACGAGCCAGTGGTGGGACCAAGTCACTGCTTTGCAAGATACAAGTAAGTCTCAAGTCTTAACCCTCAAGTCCCAAGTCAATTCCCAAGTCAAGACAGGCAAGTCCTGAGTCAAGTCGCAAGTCTTGCACTTTGAGTTTCAAGTCCTTTTGAGTCATTTTAACAACAAAGTAATTATATATTTTAATATATATATATATATAATATTTACAGTATATATTTCATTAATATCCATCCATCCATTCATTTTCTGAGCCGTTTCTCCTCACTAGGGTCTGGAGCCTATCCCAGCTATCATCGGGCAGGAGGCGGGGTACACCCTGAACTGGTTGCCAGCCAATCGGAAGGCACATACAAACAAACAACCATTCGCACTCACATTCACACCTACTGGCAATTTAGAGTCGTCAATTAACCTACCATGCATGTTTTTGGGATGTGGGAGGAAACCGGAGTGCCCGGAGAAAACCCACCCAGGCACGGGGAGAACATGCGAACTCCACACAGGCGGGGCCGGGGATTGAACCCCGGTCCCCAGAACTGTGAGGTGGACGCTCTAACCGTCTACCACCGTGCCGCCATTTCATTAATATATACTTCTATATGTAATATATATATAATGTTAATATATTTAATATATTTTAAAAGCCATATTCATTTATCAAAACAAATTTGATGAACAAATGCATTGAACCTTTATTAAAAAAAACTCAGGGGCTGCTCAAAATCTTTGCACCTTCAAAGCTGATTGCTGAGGGTGAGGGGAGGCTTTTTCTCACTTTATTTGTGGAGTTACATTAATCAGACCTGTCACAACTGATAATTTGCATCCAGTAGGGCTGCAATTAGTAATCGAGTATTCTACTGACAAATCTATCGAGTAATCAAGTAATTGGATGAAATATTTTTGTTTGGTTAAAGAGCAATTAATAAACGAAAAAATGAGACATTTCACTTCGTAATGAATGACCAATTGGTTTCCTCTTTTCGGTAATCAACAGTATTTTTCTTAAATTCACATTGTGAGTATAGCAGGAAACTGCATTTTCTCGTCTACAAAAATTTCTATTGAGGCAATTTCAAACAAATAAAAAATAAAACAAATAAATAGATTTCAGTTCAAACTTGGCATTTCTTGTGAGTATCAAAAACATGATTAAAAAAAGAGGAACACAAGTTTGTCATCTTGTTATAAAGGCACAGTTTTATCCAATTGTGGTATCTCAGTCAGAAGACTAGCGAGCGCTGCATAAAAATATTACATCAAAAAGAGGCAAAAAAGATGAAAAGTCTGGGGCTCCGTATACCTACGTATATCTGTCAAGTGAAGTAAGTTCTATTTGGATGTTATACACTCAACCAGATTGTAATGAACAAGAAGCCCTGCGTTGGCAACTAGTTGCGTGATCGCTCACAAAGCTAGCTTCTAATGCTAACGAAAACGAGCATACGTGACGTCAAGTCGCACGATTCCCACAATGCAGTGTTGATTTTTTTATGCAATAATTAACATCCCTATTGTTACGTTAATTGCCGTTGTTGTTTCCGTGTAGGTTACCAGTACTTTGTGGAATGGTACTTTATGTAACTGCCACATTTAATTTTCATTTATGCTGCACTGCTTCTTTTTTTTTTTTTTTTTTTTTTTTATAAAACCATCACTTTAGGTAGTGTCTGAAATAATAGTGACCTCCATTCATATACTTGAGCGTGCTCAGCAGTGTGTTAAGTGGTAAAAGAAATAAGGTCTAATTAAGCTTTAGTATGGTGGGACACTTCCACCAGAGTGATAACTGTTGAGTACATCAACTTTATGGTTACATCCTTCTGATATTCCTTTAATAAAATAAACATTGGCATGTTAGAGCTGCAGAGTGTTCGTTTCTCAATACTTGGGGAAAAGTGTCTTTTCAAGTCATTGGGCTCAAGTCCGAGTGAAGTCACGAGTCATTGCTGTTCAAGTCCAAGTCGGGTTGCAGGTCTTGTGCCATTTTGTCGAGTCTGAAGTCATCAAATTCATGACTTAAGTCTGACTCGAGTCCAAGTCATGTGACTCGTGCCCACACCTCTGGCACAAGCTACATGCAGCATTACGGTAGAGCAGACATGCCCAAAGTCAGGCCCCCGGGCCAAATCGGGCCCGTGTTCATATTTCCACTGGCCCGAAGCCTCTGTCATAAAACCAATAATATGTGGCCCGGCAGTACAAAATACACGCGCAATTTTATATTTCACCACATGATGGCAGTCGACTTGTGGCTGAACTCTCGCGGGGCCGTTTTGTGCATGATCTGTTTTTTGCCCATTTCTAAAATGGCAACTGGAAGTAAGAAAAGGAAAGTTGATAGCGAGGGCCGACGTTTCCAGGACAAATGGAAGTCTGAATATTTTTTCACTGAGTTTAGAAACAACTGCGTCTGCCTTATTTGCCAAGAGACTGTGGCTGTGTTTAATCTCTGCAATAAATAATGACCCGTTTCCCAGCGCACAATATCAGTGCGCAAATGAGGAGCTATGCCGCAAACATCTCATCTCAGACTGAGGAGTTTCAACAGCGTTTCAGGGATTTTGCAACTATTGAAAAGGAGATCACGCTTTTTTCTTCTCCCGTTTCCGTGGATCTCAGTGACGTTCCAGCCCACCTGCAGTTGGAGCTCATTGAGCTGCAGTGTGACACGGAGTGTCGCAGCCGGTACCAACAACTCCCTCTTGTCAACTTTTATCAGCAGCTGGATAAAGACAGGTTCCAAGAGATTCGTACATTTGCTAATAAAATGCTGAGCTTGTTTGGCTCGACATACTTGTGTGAGAAGACATTCTCAGTCATGAACATGAATAAGAACCGCGTGAGAACGAGACTAAGTGACTCCCACCTGCGTGACATCTTGCGCATTAAAACCACCGCGAGCCAGACCTGCCTCATTTACTGCAGTCCAGATCTCAGTATCATCCTTCACATTAATGCAAACATGTTGTTTGTTG
The DNA here is from genome assembly GCF_024500275.1 of Phycodurus eques. Classification (NCBI taxonomy): domain Eukaryota; kingdom Metazoa; phylum Chordata; class Actinopteri; order Syngnathiformes; family Syngnathidae; genus Phycodurus; species Phycodurus eques. The sequence goes on along the minus strand of NC_084542.1, from coordinate 5,345,380 downwards.
ATTCTGATGAATAAAGTTTGAGTCTGAGTCAAATTTCATAAAAATACTTTATTTTGCATTTCATTCATTTTTATTTTAACCTTCATTTATCCAGGTCAGGCAGTTATAAGATCTACCTAGCAGCAGACAGCATAGTAAAACAAAGTAAAATAAAAATACAAAAAAGCATTCTCCTCGTCGGTAGCATGTCAAATTAATGCTGGCCCGCATGACAATTTTTTTACGGCAATGTGGCCCCTGAGCCAAAAAGTTTGGGCACCCCTGCGATAGAGGCTCTGTTGTGATCCTGGGACCATAATGAGCCAATCAAGCTACTTATTTACCAGTGAGACTTACAGAAGAGATTTGTGGGAAAATATGTGGGTGACATGGTGCATTTCAAAGTTCACATAGTTGACACAGAAGAGAGAGTTTTTAAAAATGATTGAGCAGTACGTTCCTATTCTTGCAGAAGCCGGCTCAAACCCGTTGTCTCATTATATGTTGTTGAGACTGTGGCTTCAACAGAAAGTGGGAACCGTTACGCAGCACTTCTGAATGAAATAAAAGTCCTCCGACCATCCACTGAACCCGGTGACAATTACTCGGAAGATAACCAAACTGAGAGCCCAGAACAGCAGAACCTACATGAGTGACAACTCAACAAAGCGCGACTGAATGTTCATATTCAGAGAGCGTGGATTTTGGGGCGACATAAAAGAGCATTTAGCGACGTTTCGGTCATAAAGGAATGTGTCAATGCAACTGCGAGACGTTATTTGAAGCTAAACAAAATCTTTTTTTTTTTTTTTTTTTTACCTGAAATGTACATCTGATCTACCTGTTCTGTTTTACTGGAATAGGCTTCATTTCACTGTTCGGTGTTACTTGAAATTTAGGAGCTGAGATGCTTGTGCTTCTTTCAAATTGTTTGCCAGCCTTTTTTTAGTTGCAGACATCAAAATACAATTTGCACTCAAATGTAGGCCTGATGTGTTTGTGCCTGTTGAGTAGATATTTTAGTTATTGGTGTTCTTTGAATTTAAATGGGAACTGTTAAGATGTGTGTTTAAAAAGCACTTTGTCTTTCTGTGTTTTGGGAATACATTTATTCTTGTTCATGCAATGATGACCTGTAGTCGAATCAAAATATTAATTCATGGTACAGGCAGATATTAGTTTCTTCATGGATAAAAAAACCCACCCTATTTGCAAAACGACAAATGTGAAAAGGAAATGTACAATCTGAATGATGGGTTAATTGAAAACACCAAATTGTCCGTAGGTGTAGATACGAGTGTGATGTTTATTTGTTTATATTTGCTCTGCAATTGGCTGGTGATCAATTCGCCCAAAGTCAGCTGGGGTAGGCTCCAGCACACTCGAGATCCTAGTGAAAATAAGCGGTATGGAAAATGGATGGATGGATGGGTTGGCTATGCAAATCGAAACATTGAGGTCCTTGCTCTGAGAAATCCTTTGCATCGGGACCCCTCCGAATTTTAAATGTACTAAATGTAATTCCTTTAATACTTGAACAGTCATATCAACTAAGTTACAGTGTACCAGCAAATAGGTTTAAGGTCAAACTTGATTCTTTGGATCAGAATGAGGTCGCACTGCTTCTTCAGCAAAATTGTCCGAGACTATGTTGGGACCAGCTGATTTATTCACAATTCCGATTAGTGTTCACACTTGACCATACAATATTCACCAAAGGACAAACAAAGTAATTTGATCAAAACAGACTGAAGGGTGTTAGTGTGAATGCAGAAGTGCGCTCTCCAAAAGTCTCCCTCAAACTCATCATCTGTAACTTTTGGATGAAGAGCTGTCCAAAAGTCAAAAGTGGTCCGTTGAAAAACACAAGCTAAAAACGTCTATTTGGCGGACAGGCAAGGCAGAACGTAATGAGGCGCAGAGGGGCTCTGTCAGAGCGGAGACAAAAGACCCCACCGGAGTCCTTCAACACTCGCTGGGGAGAAGTGCCAGTTCTGTCCTCCCCCTCCAGGTTGGAAAACTCTGAGTGTCTCTGTTCTACTCTTAGCTACTGATCAGTGTGTCCTGTTCTGGTCAGCTTGTCACCATGCCCCCGCGGGGGAGTGTGAAGAAATGGTAGTGCTCCATAAAGCAGCTGCGGCCCTACTATCAGCTGCCAGGTGCTTCCACCAAACGTCTTGTGTTTTGGGAGATGTTATTGCCCACGAGGAGCTGTGACTGAGGACTTAGAAATCAATGAGGGAATGTAACACAGAACACAGTGTGACTTTGTACCGACAATAACGTCACTACAGTTTGACAACAGTGGACATAGTGATAATTACACTTGAAAGAATTGCCGATTAAATTTGATTGCTGCACTGCAATCTATATATTGGAAGGTCACAGCTCAACCACAATTTATTCCAGGAGGCTATTTATTATTGTTATTATTATTTGCAATTTTCCCTATATAGAAATAATGCAGAAATCTTTACTATACCACTAAACAATTTGTTGTATTAGGGAATAATTACCCACAGTTTAAAGAATCAGTAAAACAATTGTCACCAGCAGAGAGCTGAAAAGGAACTTCTATGACAGTCCTGTAATTTTATTATAATTATGAGATTAATTTCACTCATTCTGTTTAAGTATAGTCTAATCAAACAATTTATATTAAAAAAAACAATAACCATATCAAATTTTGTGTACACGATGCAAACTCGGATTAAAAGATGCTTAACCCTCTATATTTACAATAATGTCCCAAACAGTCACAGTCAGCAGTTAGGCCACTATACGTTTGTCTGTTTATGTACATTTTGCAAACATTGCATTCCATATGATCAAAGTCAATCTTATATCAGACCTTTGGGATGCATTTTAATGCAAGGTGTGACTAAAAAATGATCAAACACCATCTGCATCCACAACACCTGTGAAGTATACCACCAATGCAAAGCAATTTCAATTTTTACATTCTTCGTCAGCTCTTTGCAATGTATCATCGCATAAATCAATTCCAGCTACCGGATGTAATTACCTCACAGTAAGTACAAAACATAGGTGTGATATTTCATTTTCAGCTGTTTATCAGACAGCGGTGACTTTGTCAGTAGAACTCAAAAACAGATGTCAGCATTATACGTATACAGTGAGCCCTCGTTTTTTGCGGTTAATGGGGACCAGAACCCCCCGCGGAAGTTGAAAAACCGCAAAGTAGCCCCCCCCCCCGAGGAAATTTCGCGGATGTGTATGCGGGTACCAGAATGTTTAAAATATGTAAACAGTATTTAGAATTGACATATTTGAGACAAAGATTACAACAGTACACGTATTTACTTAAATCTTTAATTATAAAACCTTATACAGTAATTAACATTTATTGTACAGTAATTAACATTCATCAACATTGCCTTCTGAGAGAGGTGAAGAGGCTTGTGTTGCTGGCGGAGGTTTGGCCTTTGTCGTGCTCGTATTAGTGTCCAAACTCACTGTCTTTTCCCTGCAATCAGCAATCCACAATAACAATGCCGCTTCCATTTCCAAAATTCTCTTATTACGCGGAGTTACCACACGTTTCGCTTTCGTTATTGAAGGTTATTGAAGCAGTTTTGCGGATGTTTGCTTCCTCTTTCTTGATGTACCGCACTGTAGATTCATTCACGCCATAATGGCGTGCCACAGATGCATAACTTCTGCCCTCTTTGATCATATCTAAAAGTTTCACTTTTTCGCTGATGGTCATCATCTTCTTCTTCCTTTTGGGCGCCCCGGAGGAAGCTTTCGCAGGGGCACAGCGCTCTGGCGGCATTGTAAGGGCTTAACTAATCAAAAAAAGTTATCGCGGACACAACACTAAGATACAGTATGCGAGACAGTCAACAGCGTGGACGAAACTGGCGAGACACAACAAGGGAAGATGCTGGGTGAAGCTGCGATGACGTGCAGCCAATCGGCTCACGCGATAAATCTACTCGTGCTCTCATTGGTCGATGTCGCGCCGGGAACCAATCACGCGCCTTGTATGAGTGGCATGTATAGTACAGTACAGGCATGTACAAAGCCTCTGAGTCAACTCATCTCGTTGTTTGGCTTGCAGGGAAACCTTCTCTCGCGCGAATCAACATGAAAACAACGCAATATGGCTGCTGATATGGCTGTATTTTTTCCCTTTTTATTTTTTGATGAATTTATTTATTTTTTGATGAATATTTTGGAAAAACACGCGAAGCACTGAAGCCGCAAAACGTGAAGTGCGAAGTGGCGAGGGAACACTGTCCATCTTTTTCCTGCATACTGAGTCAGTTAAGTTGATACATAATGGTTTCTTTTAAAGCATGCGCCCCTAATAAACTGCATATGAATGCAAATACTAAATCCAAACTACTTATTACTCAAATTTTTTTTCTTGGCTTTTGTTTGAAAGATATAGAGACCTTCTAGTGCTTAATACCAAAATTGATAGTTCCCCTTGATGAAGATCCACAACCAGATGTGCAACTGATATGTAAACATTATTGTACACTGGTAATTTCACACACATCGATTTTCATTATTAAAGAAACCATTGAAACTCGGTATTCTCCAGTCCAGATGTTCTCTTGATGCAATATAAATGAAATGGTGCTCTTTTATTTATTTATTTGGCACAATAGTATTTCGAATGTCACAGATGGTTTAGTGGAAGAAAATCTTTTCATTATAATGCATTCTACGGTAACTATAATCTTTCTTATTTTTAGTCTGTCTTTTATGATGCATCATTACATTATTGGTTGGTTTTACAGGGCATCGATACAACATCAAAGCAGATGATGGTTTACATATTCATACATTTAATGTTTTTTTTTTAATTTAAAACTCTTGCAGAATCAGAACTATAACCTACATGGAAAGTTAACCCTGAAATATTTGGAAATTCCAATCATCAACCTCTGACCAAAAGTATATTAGAAGACTACTCCAGTGATTATTATCATTACATTTCCACCAAAAATATACTTTTATAAATATACTAGGGCTGCATTGAGGACTTGCAAGATACATGCTGACGCAGCATGCAGAGTGTTTAGGGTCAGCGTATGTCTTTTGATGAATTTCATTAACTCAAGTAACCAAAATTAATTCTACTAATTACACAGCAAGCAGCTTTTTAAATTATCCCAACATTTGTATGACTATTTGAGAGTCAAGTAAGCTTGGTCACATGTGAAGAATAACAATGAGATTTGCATGCATGTCTTCAGACAAAACCTGGTAGCATCAATGCATACATTTGGTTTTCACAAATGCTCCAACCAACAAGCTGTATTTTTAGTTACTGCTTCAAACTAACTAATCATTTAACAACACATCTATTTTCTATACATCACATGAATTGTTTCGAAGGCTGTTCTTTTTCATTTGAGGAAGATAAAATAATGTGCAAAAGTCCTCAGGAATATATACTCGGCGTGACACTGTATAAATTTAACATGGAGCAAGCTGTATCCTGTTCTAAATTTGAGGTTATTTTTACAACTTCGTGTTCAAATCTGACAGGCAGTTTTGCTTCATTTAAAGTGCAAAACTGTAAACTGAGGTACAAGTAGAGGGAACATAAAAAGAGAATTTGGAAGGATGCAGTGTTATAAATAATCCTGTGCTCTCCCACAGCTGCATTCAGATGGTGAGAAGAGACACAGGAAGAAGACGGGAGACCTGAAATAGCCCAGAGCATCCTGAGACAGCAGCCTGCCCCAGCCTGTAGTTAATTCCCACCTCTTGTCCTTAAATGTGTGTGTGGTTATGTGAGTGCACATGAAAATAGATAAGTTTGTGGGTGTTTACTCTCGCTCTCTCCTCCCTTCCCATTTGATTTCAATAAAAGCCACCCAGTTAAATTGACATGTCAGAGGGGAAATCAGAGTGAAGCAGGAATTTATGAGTAAACATTTCATTTATGCACTCTCTTATGTTTATTCATTCACGACAAGGCTAAAGTAATGTAAAGTAATGTTTCCGTTTGGTTCCTTGCACTATTCATTAGATTGTGTATTGCCTGAGGTGTAGCTACATAGAATGGTTGAAGAGCTGTTTTGGCAGCAATGTGTGGATTTTCATTCCATATTCATCACAGTAACAACAGAGAAAAGGATCCATGATGGCATGTCTTTGTGTGGCTTTGCTATGAGAGAAATTGCGGGGGGAGGGAACGGAATTTGGTGTGTGTGTGTGTGTGTGTGTGTGATTGAGTGAGTTTGTGTGTCTCACTTCATTCCTATTTATTTCGGAGGTAAATTGTTTTTGTGACAGGACTGTTTCTGGATGCGGCCATCACTCAAGCTGGCCAAGGTCTCAGGTGTGAGATGTTGCGATACATTACGACATCGTTGATCAATATTGATTGATCCTTGCAACTTCAGTGAATATCCGCGGCCATCCCTTCCGCTTCTGCGATTATATTGATGTAATTAATATGGAAGACATGTTGTCAGCTATAACTATTTAACCTTGCACAGAACCCTAATAAATACCAAGCAGGGAGTGCAGATGAACTGAGTTGATGCTTAATGCAGTTATTCTCCAAGCAGTACAGACGAGGAAGAGTTTCTGCCTACAGCAGTTTCTCTTGCATGTCCAATAAGTGACATAAGTAACATAACACCAGCTGGCTAGAGAAGATGGCTGATATGAATCTGTGGGATTTGACGTGTGAAGTAATGCAAAACAATCTCTTTTTGGTTTGAGGGTTGCTTTTTTTTAAATGTTATTTTATTTTATTTATTTTATTTTAATTTTTTTTGCTCATCAAGATAATTTTTTTCTTTTTCTTGAAACCACCATTTGTTAGTTTAATGCGATAAATAAACCTAAATTACTTTTGTTTAATCTTCACCAGAATACATTAAGCCATTGGATGAATAAAGGGTCAGATTCTCCACTAGATGTCGATTTCGTTTTAACAATATACATTTCCATACATGGAATTTGTCTGTGCTGCATTGACAGGCTGCAACCCCAATATTTGACTGTTGCCTTGTAGGGATGTTTCCAGAAACTGTCGTCAAGATATAGAAATAGATTGTAGAGATAGATGTTATGTGACAAATGATGGTGTCTAGCAGAGAAAATGAAGACAAAAGTAGAATAACATGGCAGGTGGTGGAAATAATTGAGACAGGTGGAGCCAATTGCAGGAAAAGAAGTGCCGTCAGACATTTTACAATTCTATGGCAAGAATAACAAAAAACAGAGATTGTTACAACCACACTGACAGTGATCCAACTGGGAATGAACAGGGGAGCCCAGCTTGGAGACCACAAGGGTTGGCTTTCATCTGATTGGATGATACAGAAAGAAATTGTGGGCAGCACTGATCAGACAATAAAACAAGCGTGAGAGTGATTGGCTAACACAGGGACACAAGGGCATGTTATTAATAGAGGCAGAGGAAAAGGGTGAACATAAACCCAAAACCATCTATCCATCCATTTTCTATACCGCACATGAGCTGGAGCCATCCCAGCTGACTTCAGGCGAGAGGTGGGGAACACCCTGAAATCGGCGTCTGCCAATCGCAGGCTACATACAGACAAACAACCATTCACACTTATGGGCAGTTTATAGTCTTCAATGAACCTACGAGGCTTATTTGGGAGGAAGGCAGGCTACCCAGGAAAAAAAACAAAAAAACAACAACATGCAGGCACATGAAGAACATTCAAACTCCACACATGAAGGCCGGAACCCAGATTCTAAGCCCCAACCTCAGAACTGTGAGGCAGATGTGCTAACCACTCAAGTGTTCAACTACTTGTTAGAGAAGAGCAAGTGGTGCAAAAAGTACTGAAACATTCAACAGTTTGACGTGTATAAATGTGGACAAGGTCAAATTAAGTTCACCTGTAAAGGTTATGCTGTAGGTTAAACCTAAAATTTCTCCTGAAAGCACAGTTTTTGTGAGTCGTGTACAGGTAAATTAGGGCTTGACTGATATGGAGGTTTTGAGGCCAATACCGATTCCCATATTTGGCAGAACATATATGGGGCTGCCCCTTTGTAGGTAAAATACATCATACGTCATTTTTGAGCGCCACCAAGTGATCCAGTGCGGAAATGTATAGGATAGTCACTAAATATAAAGAATATAGCACGATGTCTCAGAAGCTCACAGCCCTAATAAGCATTCTGTCATCTACTCTTGTAGTGGCTTGGGTGAAATTTTTTTTTTTTTTTTACAAAATATAGTTGTGGTTTATAGCTTTAACTCTTACAACAACAAAAGATATGAATTACAGGCTGAACATTTGACTGTTTTACTATACTTTGTCCTATAGTATTTGTTGAACTTCACAAAAGAGAAAAATCTGCATTTTTTTTTTGTAACGTTAGCTTGAATTCCATTATGTTTATCCTATGTTGTATTGTGTTAATCAGTAAAAAAAAAAAGAAATCTTTGAAAAGGGCCCATATTGGACGATTGAATCGGCCGGCCGATTAATTGGTCAGCCCCTAATATAAACAACGGAATAGAATATGAGAGGAAGCTGGAGTCCCTGGAAAAAACCTACACAGGAACAGGGGGAACATCCAAACTGCACACAGGAGGGGGCTATAGCTGAGGTTTGTACCCATCATTTCTTCACTGTGCAGGAGATTGCAAACCACTCTTCCTCTGTGCTCCCTACCATATTCTACCCACAAAGCAATACATAACACTCATTGTTTGAATATTATGATTAGATTTTTTTTACATTATTACTCAATGAGCACATATTTCCAGAATTACCGCATCGATGGTACTGATGGACCACGTGTCCCAGGAAGTCGACCACAAGCTGCCACAATAACAAGTCAACCTATTGGTCGGCATCTGTGGAAACATTAGCAAACATTTCCAAATAGGTATTATACGACCATATGCTACACTACACTAATTCCCATAATACCAGTTATTAATAACTTTACTTGCTATCAGTGGGATACAAATAGAACAGTGTCAAATGTAATCATTTATTGGTGATGAATAGTCTCACAAGAGCCTTGATTAGAACTGTAATGTTTTATAATGATAAGTTGTAATGTGGTTGGTTTCCTGCAGGCAGGATAATAATCGACTGTCTAATGCAACACATCCATGGTAGAATGATGCTAAATATAAATCGAATCTGTCTGAGTTCCTTTCGGCAACACCTGTTCAGACGATTTCCAGCACCCATCGCTTTAGTATGCATTGCAAACTAAACAGACAAACATCATTGTCTTTCCTGCCAAATAAATATCGTAAATGGGGAAAGAGCTCACATCCATTGAGAACAAACAGCGATGACAGAAAATGCTTTCCAAATGTGGCTCAAATTTAATGGGTGTTTGCGCTACACATGTGCCACCTGTCTACAAAGTGTCATGGAAAGTGATGTTGTCGCGTTTGCCAACTAACAACGACAAACAAACCCAACACAATTGTAAAAACAATAACTATCGCTTTAATGCTTGGCAGAGCCAGTGGATTTTATGATGGCGCCAGTTTTATAAAAACAGAACATTTAAATTTCCATTTTTCATTTTGAAAGGAAAAAAAAATCCAAGGCACAATTTTTGGAGACATTTGAGATGACAAACACTGAACAGTGCAGTGTCCACAACTCCAAAAGTGTTTCATCTGCAACTGGCTAATCATGTCTGGCATCTACATTGGTAGCATGCATGTTGATATCGACCTTCATTAAAAATTAACTCAACTTCAAAGCCTGTCAAAAGAAAGCAATGTTTTTTCAGTCATAGATGTAAATTTATAGAGTGCATCCTTGCCTTTTGTTAACTTCAATGTAGCACTACATGGGCAGGCACTTGATGCATACATTTATAGTCCAACACAGCCAAGTTGTATCAATGATTCATAAGGACAAAAAGACCACACACATCCATTGCCCTCCACCGAGACATTAGCATTCATGAAGAGGAGAATTGGCTTATGTTATCTATTGATGTGTAGAGGGGAGGAATTACATCAAATAAAGGCTTTTGCATGAATCAGCACACAACTACACTCAAATCATCCACTATACAGATTTATAAAATCCAATATTTGGGTTACTTTTAGCACACGGACAAACAACTGTTCCCTTACCATTCCGTATAACAAACTTTTAATTTCATATTCATAAGAACATGAAAAGTACAAATAAATAAAAGTTCAAATTCACTGAAAAGAGTGATAGTAAAAAAAAACAATCCATTTTTCTAAGTGTTGTTTCCACTCTCACTGAGCACCACATGTTGTAACCTAGCAACCTTGACAGTTTGCTGCAAGCGGGACACAGCTCGCAGAAATGAAGCCAGAGATTTTAATTGAATTGATGCAGCCCATCCAGTTCTGGCAGCACTACCAGGAATTGGCTACTCAGTGGAAGCATAATAAACATTTTCAAACAATTATGATACCATACTCATCCTTTTTCTGAAACTCCTCATGAAGTTTATCCATAATCAAGCGTATAAATAAGTCCAGTGGAACCCCGATTTAACAGACCCCGATATAACAGACTTCAGATTTAACGGACAGAAAGTAGTGTCCAGTTGGAACTCGAAATCACCCATTTCATGCACTCGTGACTAGTTTGGATTAACTTTCAAACCTTTCAATGATTTTAAACCTTTTTTTTTTTCATTATTTGTTTACAATAATTTTCAAATGTCTGGGTGATTTTAGCCCACAAAAAAAGTACAAAACAATAATTTTGTATTGTAATTGTGTTTTTAGGCCACAAAAATGTGCTTCAATTTAATGGACAATCTGATCTAACGGACGACCCAATTAGTTCGTTAAATCGATGTTGAACTGTATTGGGTTCAAATTAAAAAGAATAATTGTGAAATTAAGGTTGGAAAGTTCATTCGTGGAGACATGCGTTTTGTGTTATGTCAGAAAAACTATTGTTTTCTTTACAATTCTTTACAATTACAAAAAAAGATGGTCCAAAAACCATTAACGACCAGGGAAAAGAAAGCAATGTGATCTCCATGATGTGACATTGCCGTAGGATTGCATCTAAGCATTGCATATCAATGCATCCAAACATATTCCTCTGATGTCAATAACGTTTCAACATTTGCATGTTTTCTTGCCTGATGAAAGCGAAGTGTATTATAATGATGAAAATGATTATAAAGTAACAGTTACAAAGTTAAAAAAAAAAAAAAGATTAGATTCAAACAAACAACAGCTTTCAATCATATGATAAAGAAGCAAATAATAATATGTAATATATAAAGCAGTAATAATATGTTTTGGTGAGGGAAATCATAACTATAATGTGGCCTGAGACAAAAGAAGAATTTGACACCCCTGGTGTAGATGCTAGAATGAATGATTGGCGAAAACAGGACAGCCTAAAACAAAGCCAATTTGGCCGCACAGTAATCATTTGCCTTTCTGTATTTTATTTTATTTTGAAGACCCCTTTGTATTTCACAATTTGCATTTATTTATTTATTTATCAACACTGTGTTTCATGTTGTTGCTTTAAGTATTAATGATCAGCTTGTATTCTTGTTCATGTCAAAAGTCATCAGTCGCAGGCCTCGTTCAGTCAAAACCGAAACACAAACGAGTTCACTGAAAAAACACAGGACTCAAAAGTAGAATGCTTCAGACAGCTGCTCATTTTCAGAACTATTTAGTAACATAAATTCAGAAATAGTCACTCAATCAAAAAATCTAAATCTTTAATGGGCTAAATAAAGTCCGAAAAGGCATGAAAAAAGGAGCAGAAAATGTTCTTAACTGAAGAGTACGAAACATCATAAAAGGGGCATGGTCAGTGCCTCACAGGTCTTGAACTTTACATTCTAATACAGGCAGTGTTCTTAGAAGATGGCAAATTTGGCATTCCGCTTCAGCAGCTTGCCTTTAAGTCTGCAATAATCTAAAGAGTAACTCTCACATGCTCACGAGGAAAGAGATTTATGACCACTGATGTCAACAAGTCTACCTTTTTTCCTCAGATCGCTTCATACTTTTGCTATATAAGAAAAAAAAAATACAAATTCAACCTGTAAGCTGCCATTGTTATCTTTTCCCAAAAAGTCAGTTGATCTTAACAGTTAAATGAATTAGCTTTCTAAACATCTAATTAAAAAATCAGCTCATTACCATTTTAAAGCTGGGACTTGTTTGTTTCCCTCTTAAACACACTTAAACGCAACGCGAGCATTTTTAACACTTCTCCACTCTGGAAATGGCTTTGAATTAAAATCAAAGAAGAAGAAAAAAAACATTGCATGTTCATTTAAATGAAGAGAATAATATTTATTTATCAGACACTCTCAGTTAATTGTAAGACCGTGCAAATTATACTAATAGGTATCTTTATCAGTTATGAAGATATTTAGTAACAGTGCAAGTTGAGTTTACATATTAAATGGAATAGTTTGCATTTTAAATAGAATAGTAATATTAATTGTGACAGAAACATTGCTAAGTAATCCTTGTATTTGTATTCTTTACCTTTTTTTTTTTTTTTTTTTTTTTACCATTATAAAATAAAGTTAAATTACAGTCACATCTAATTTTAGTTGTAAATCTTTCTCCAATACTTGGGCCCAAATAAAAACTGAAACGTGTAAGTAATACAGCATTAGAATATCGATTTCCGTCTCCCTTCCTGCTGTATGTTAATTCGCGCTTGTTGTGCAGAATAATGGTGGGATTTGCATTAGTAAGAAGACGTGACAATCAAAAAAAGCCCTAGAATAAGCAAATCAACATCAAGGCATTTGCCATGAATCAATGCAGCGCCCACTCGGCTCTTCATGAACTGATGAGCTCGTCGAGGTACAATATGAAGTTCCTCGTGTCCTGCAGCCACTGCAGCGCATCCAAAGCAACATTTGCATTTATGGATTTTCTCCCAACGCTGCGTTTTGTGTGTCATGCTCTTGCTTGCAGGGATTGGGATCCTTATTCATAGTCTTTATCCATTTCATCTGCCACACAGTTTTTTTTTTGTTTTTTTTTTAAATGCAAGCCTTTGGAATAACCCAGCAGAAACAGTTTTAAGTCAGTCAGAGGCCGGGTGCATCAGGGGTTTACATCAGTTACCTCGGGGCACTTTTTTTGTAATAAGCAGCGAGGAGGCTGTGCTCCTCACGTACTGTATACATTTAGACAGTGTAGACAATAGCCTGTTTTATATTGCAATTAAAAACAGCACCACCAATAAGTTGTTTGCCATATGCTATACTGTATATTTAGATCTGACAAAGATAAACTTGTGTATCCCCTTAACGCAATCTTAATGATGCATTATTTTATATTGTGTTCCAAGAACAGTCATGGGCACGGCATATCTAACCAGGTGAATGAAAACCCATTTTGTTAAATATACATCTTTTAGCTAGCAAAAGTGGACATTGATAAGTATATTTGCATTACACCGCACTGTCACCATTCGCTTTGTTTTGGGAACAAGCAAAGTGTCACAACATAACAGTCAAGACAAGACCAACTCATCTTTACTTTTTTCAAGAAACCAAATGAAAACAACCGTGGCTAGTGAAAGTAATGTTTTGAGCTGAATATTGAAAATAAAAGATCTAATTTTGTTGAACAATGTCTGATTGATGCAAGTATGTAAAAATTAGGTTGCAAAATGATTCATCAGTCTTTAAATTATTATGATTTCAATATTGATTGGGGGAAAAAAATGCATTGATGATATCATGAGATTTGTGGGGAAATTGCGTTTTACTTTGCTACCAGTCATGGCAAACTGAGACGAACCAACAACTCCAGCAACCTGAACCTCAATGGAAGACACTCTTGAAAACACCATGATGTAGGCTTGTGCTCAGGTGCAAAATGTTTATTACCTTTTTGTTTTTGTTTTATAAATTGCTTGCTGTAAGTCCGTTTTTACAATAAGATGAATTTGGCAGTTTTGACCTGTATCAAATTTTTCTTTCAGCAACTTTGTACAGAAACTGCCCAAATGCAAATCTCTGTAAAGGGACACGTAGGCCCACCAGTGTTATCTTTCATTGTGTGTCATGAGCTTACTTGTTTAACGGTACACACATCTCATCTCTATGGAGCTCATAGGCTTCTGCTGCACCTGTTCATGTCATTTGAGACAGCAACGCACAGACTCTTGCAGTAGCTATCATATCATCTCCATCATCCATTAACCATTGCCGTGGCTTTTCTGCGATATTACTCCATGGCTATTGGACCAGCTTTCAGTATCCTTCTAGTCTTTGAAATGCACAGCAACAAAGCTGCCATCCTATTTGCCCTCTCCTGCGACACATCATTCATTGCTGGCACTGCTTACTTTGTCCTTGTCAGTCCTGCCCTCAGGCCATCCACATGAGATCCCTGGCTTCACCACCCTTAAGGCCACAGGATATCCGCTTGGGATATTCCACCAGGCCGTCCCCACCAACCCCCGGGCTGTCCGCCTGAGGTCTCCTTGCATTGTCCAGCCCACTTCAGCTCCCTGATGCCATTCTGTTCCCCAACTATTTGCCCCTACATCAACTTATTTCTGTGCCGATTTTACTTGGTGTTTACTTGGTAATTTTAACTTGCAGGTGTGGCGAATGTTATAAACGGGGTAGCAATATCAGCACATTCACAGATCACTGTGCAGGTGCGTTACTATCTCGCTTTCGAGGCAAACGCTGCTTGCATGATTATCTTGAAGTGTAAGTGTTTGTACTAAACAAGGTGGACAAGTTGCATCTCAATGCAAATCATTCTCCGCCTGTCATTCAGCCGCAGCTGCGGTGAAGCTCTGGCACATTGGCAAGTGAAACGGGCGGGTCGATGAGATTTTAACTGCATTTTAAAACGGGTAATGGTGGTCTTTATGTGTGTCATTGTCACTTACCCAAAAGTCACAGCTCCTAAGCTTCACCATCCATCACCTGGCTGCCTGGAACATGCCTTCCTTTGCCAAACTGATTCACTTAAGCTCTGTTTGCTTGCTCTCAAAGTCACTTTCATTTATGATTGAGCTGGACATTGGCTACAATTGAATGCAGGGATGCAAAGCATAGGATTCCATCCATCCATTTTCTGTTCCTGGGATGAGAATCAGCACCTCCAAATCTAAGACCATGGTCCTCAGTCGGAAAAGGGTGGCGTGCCCTCTCCAGGTCGGGGATGAGATCCTGCCCAAGTGGAGGAGTTCAAGTATCTTGGGGTCTTGTTCAGGAGAGGGAAGAATGGAACGGGAGCTCGACAGGCGGATCAGTGCAGTGTCGGCAGTGATGCGGACTTTGTATCGGTCCGTTGTGGTAAAGAAGGAGCTAAGATGAAAGGCGACGCTCTCGATTTACCGGTCGATCTACGTTCCTACCTTCACTAATCGTCACGAGCTGTGGGTCGTGATCGAAAGAACAAGATCCCAGATAGAAGCGGTCAAAATGAGTTTCCTCCGCAGGGTGTCCGGGCTCTCCCTTAGAGATAGGGTGAGAAGCTCGGTCATCCGGGAGGATCTCAGAGTAGAGCCGCTGCTCTTCCACATCGAGAGGAGCCAGATGAGGTGGCTGGGGCATCTGATTCGGAGATGCCTCCCGGACGCCTCCCCGGTGAGGTGTTCCGGGCACGTCCCACCGGGAGGAGACCCCAGGGACGATCCAGGACACGCTGAGAGACAACGTCTTTCAGCTGGCCTGGGAACGCCTTGGGATCCCCCCGGAAGAGGTGGATGAAGTGGCTGGGGAGAGGAAAGTCTGGGCGTCCCTGCTAAAGCTACTGCCCCCGTGACCCGACCTCGGATAAGCGGTAGAAAATGGATGGATGGATGGCATTTTCTGTACCGCTTATCCTCACGCTGGTCGCAGGCGTGCTGGAGCCGATCCCAGCTATCTTCAGACGAGAGGCGGGGTACAGCCTGAACCGGTCGCCAGCCAATCGCAGGGCACATAGAAACAAACAACCATTCATACTCACATTCACACCTAAGGGCGATTTATAGTCTTCAATTAACCTCCCATGCATGTTTTTCAGATGTGGGAGGAAACTGGAGTACCCACCCAGGCACGGGGAGAACATGCAAACTCCACACAGGTGGGGCCGGGATTTGAACCCCAGTCCTCAGAACTGTGAGACAGATGTGCTAACCAGTCGTCCACCGTCTTTCCAAGCACAGGATTGCTCGCCTTAATTTAAGGTGCATGAAGCAGTTTTCTTACAATTTTCCATTCGTTTCCTCAAAACAAATACGAGACAGAGTGTATAGACTTTTATGACTACACCAAAACATTTCCCTTGATAAACTATGACACTAAAACTTTAATTAAAAAAAGAAAACCCATGAGAGATAATGTAAAATTTATGAGTAAGTCACTGCCCGCTGTTTTGCCTAGGGTGGTTTTCACCATAAGGTTTTAATGATCAGAATGGTAAGTGTGATGGAAGTGTGCTGTTTAGCTTCAATAATTGAAAGGCTGCTGTGTGAAGCCATTCCAATCACAATCACACACAGCCCACACACAAACACAGACTCAAAGCTTTTAGATTAGCCATGGATCAGGTGCTTATGTACATGTAAATAAACTCTCACAGGAATAACATCTCAGTCATTAGAATCAACCAACAGAAAGATGATCAATAATTCATCTGTACTACTTTGCAAATAAGGATTGGATGATAATATGATAAGTAGAGGGGTAATGGCTCAACTGTTAATTAACAGAATGCATTACAAAAGGATACACTCAAACAGTAATAAATAATGTACTATTTGGCTCACCTCTTTGGTTTTTGATTTCTCCACATTCAGCCATCCATTTTCTTTATACTGCTTATTCTGATCTAGGTCACTGTGGCTGTCATGCTGATCACTGACTTGGCAGTCAGGTAAAAATGATCCCATGCCAGCTGAGAGTGTGAACCACTACACTATAAATGTCTTGTGTTTGCTTACAATGTCACAAAACTAAAATGGGCTCATTTTATGCATATAAGATACTGAGCAGGTAACAACGTCAGTATCAGTGCTCTTCTGTTATCTCACATTAAGGAAACAATTTTACCTTGGGTGTCATAGACCACAGATCAGATTGAGTTGGGCGCATGGGAAAAAAATTGGTCTTTGTCTTTTCAGTATATGAAAAGGCAACTTCTCAAACTTTGGTGCCCTTCTTATATCTCTTGAAATATAATTTATTGGCAGGTGAGGGTTTATTTATTATTTTTTTTAATGTCCCTTGGTATATATTTTGATCATTTCTTACTTCTCATTTATTGACTCAAAGATGTGAAAATGTTTCATAAACTTATTTCAATTTGAATGTGTAAAGTATATGGCAGAATCCAAGGACCTGCTGCAAGCCGGCACAAATGTTTTACAATGGCAACATCTGAAAGCAGAATTCCATTGTGCGCCTGCAGTGTCTGAATATTTCTTTCCAGACCCAATTATTTTGTTATAAGGAGACGTTTATTTTTTATTTTTTATTTTTTTAATAAGTCTCTAGCAGACTGGAAGAGACGACCACACATGCTGAGCAGCTGTGCAGCATTACATAAACCCAGTGGTTCTGTTAAAAAAAACTATTTTAGCATGTGAATGCGTCATTAAAGTTTATTTTCCAGTGATATCGGAATAAAGCCGTTTGATCTTTGTGTCCGTTTTGCGGTGGAGGTGTTTAGTCGCCCTAAGCGATTGTGAGTAGCCTCGCTGAATATCTGGCATACCACAATCAGGGAAATATATTTTTTTGGCTTAAGTCCTGATTAGTTATATTTATACAATGAACCCTCTCAGTTGGAAGGGTTCGCAGGTCAAATACTTAAATTCGCACAAAGATCCCAAACTGCCATCCTCCTTCTTGTCACGGACGTGAGACCTCAGCATACTGTAGCATTGCGAGACCTCCATTTAGTAATCATCTAAAAGATCACCTCCATGAGTGTGTTTTGCCTTTTTCCAGAAATGGTAAAGCTAAGGATAATAAAATACGGAACATAATTACTGTACTTACATCTGCTGGTTGATTTACCTCACATGTCACTATGCATGTTCGTCACGTCATCAAAGTTAATGTTGCATTTACATTGTCTGTTTTGAGGCTTTTATTGAAATGTGGCGGCACGGAGGTTAACTGTTTAGCACATCCGCCTCACTGTTTTGAGGTTGTGGGTTCCTATCAGGTCTATGATCTTCCTGTGTGGAGTTTGCATCTTCTCCCTGTGCTTGCGAGTTATTTTTTTTTTTTTTTCTCGGGTACTTCCAAAGTACAACATTCCAAAAAACATGCACGCAACGTTAAATAAAGTCTCCAATTTGTCCTTAGGTGTGAATGTGAAGTCGTTTGTCTTTATGTACCCTGAGATTGGCTGGCTCCAGGGTGTATCCCACTTCTCACCCCAAGTCAGCTGGGATAGGCTCCAGCACACCCGTGACCCTAATAACGATAAGCGGTACAGAAAATGGATGGATGGGTGGATAGTATTAATGTTTCTTTTTTGGTTCTACATGCATATGGTAATTAAAGCTGTTATCGGTGTTACTCAGAACACTGTCCAATAAATCAAGATTTTATGATGGCTAAGGTTTGTCCTGTTGAGTTATTTTTCTCCCCATCATTAATTATAGGGAAAATTGAACTAAACATTTGGAATTAACCAAAGGTCGACCATCATATTTGATTGTATGCCACTGTGTTTCAGTTTGAATTCTCAGTTGGAATTTGTCTCCCCTTGTTCGTTTAGTTTTTTTGGATGGTTTTACACTACATCTACATTATATGGATCAAGTGACTCCAATTATTAATTCCCAGTGTCAAATTTTTTTAATTAATTAATTAATTTACAAAAATAAAACACCTGGCCAACGTAGTTCTGTAGTTCTTGAGGGGAGGGAATATAAAATCTTATAAAGGCACAATATCAGAATTGGGTATAAAAAGATAAAGTGTAAATGCACTTTTCTGTGCAGTTTAATTTCTCTCCGGGAAAAGAAAGCTCCTTTCGCCGTTTGGCGACAAAGAAACAAGGTTAACGTTCTTTCCTTCAATCCAAGTGTTGGTATTGAGAATCAAAATGGCTGCTTTCAACAAGTGTAAACTGTTTGCACTTTCAAATGACCCAATGCTGGATATTAGCAACGAAGCAAAGAGTGTTTACGCAATAGTTTGCGAGTCATTATTCGGTGAGATAAAGAAAGGGAAACAAAGGCATCACATTTAATTAAGTGGTATAGGAACTTGCATCCATCATACTGAAGGAATAGATTTAAACTGAGTTCTTTGTTTTGATCTGCACGACACAGCTATACTCACTTGGAAATTGTGTGATTTCAGGCTGTGCGTGAGTAAGAACTAAAAACAGAGAATATCTACAAGAATTTGTGTGTGTGCATATTGTATCTACTTGTTCCAAGGCACTCACATTTACATATGAAGAACCAAGCCCACAGGTAGTGAGTGGACTTTAACAGTGAGCGCTGCCATTTATTGCTTTTCATGCTGCAGTGGATACTTCAGAACTGCAACTTCTCAAACGTGGCAGTAAAATCCATGTACAAATGGCCAACACCCATCATTGTTCTGCAGTGAGAGCACATTCACTCTCGGTAAAAAAAACAAAAAAACAAGTAGCCGCACTATGAATACTCTTCATTTTAAAGGCAGCAGGAAGAAGTACACTATTCTGTGATATGTGATATGTTAAGATTTGTCCTTTTTTTCCTCAACGTGAAGGGAAATGTATTTTGCGTTTATTGCACCAAATTATTTAAGGAGCAGAAAAAAAAAAAAAAAAAAAAAGTTGTTAACCCTGTCTACAAATGAAGACAGTTTTGCATTTTCACAGAATGATGAGATAATCCATCACTGTCAGCCTAATCTGAATTGCAAATTATTTACAAACCCGGAATGAACAGTTTTTGTCCCATACAGTCAGCAACATGGGAGATTTATAGCAATCTCATTATTCTAAACCTAATCTTAGTTGTGCCTGTGTTATTTATTAGTGATTTATAGTCATCCCATTTAGTTATAAACCACGGTAGGAACTGTCAGAAAAGGAAAGACCAATATGCTAACAGACACTGGACAGTTGATATGATTATATAGCCGAGAAGCTTTTAGCTGTGCACAGATGTCATTTCACTTTGCAGCTGCAGTTTTGTCAACACTACTCAGCATAGAAATGCACTGATTACATGGAAACATTTACATCATTGTGTGGCAAACCATGAAGAAGCCATTAGCTTAATCACCTCTCTCATGACATTTAAGAAAAAATAAAAATCCCAATTATTAAGCTATTACATTACTATCATCATTATTATGATAATTATGACCATAAGGGACTATAGTGAAGTTGCACTGATTGGCATGGTGCTTTTCCACTCTCAGAACGGAGTAAATGGACCTTAAATTGTATTGACTAAAGGAATGCATTGCAGACTTGGCCCATCCTCTGTTATTCGCCAAAAAAAAAAAAAGACCAATCCACTGTTTTTTCTTTGTTTTCAGCCCAAAAGCAATAAAAGTATTCCTTTGGTGTCATCTTGGTGTTGCGAGGTTTAATTTATAAATGGTGTAATTTTGTCTGTGTTTGACATGTCCTCTTTTGTTGGCGTTCCTTGAATGCACCTCGTGTGAATGAACAGTCGAAGTAAAAGTTTGTCCATGCCTCTCTCCATATGCAGCTAGTAATAGACAGATAGATAGATAGATAGATAGATAGATAGATAGATAGATAGATAGATAGATAGATAGATAGATAGATAGATAGATAGATATTTTATTCCCCCCCGCAAAATAAATTTGATTGTCACAGCAGCGACATTCACCATTACACCAATAACAAGACAATACAGCAGCAGTATTTGAGGTGAACCCCAGGAATAGGCTCTTGGCCCTGCCATTAGACTTAACCAAGAAAATGGACGAATGAATGTTATCTCAAGTTATCCCAATGTGGAGTCAGTGATAGACAGTGTCTCCACTGTATTATTTGTAATTTCTGTTTTTCCATATTTGGTTGAGTTATTGTGTTTAATTAACTCATTACCCAAAACATTTGTTGAAAATGTTATAATGTATAGGGAGTAGCTTCCTCGTACCTTGATATTTTCTTCACTGGCTTAAAAAAAAAAAAAAAAAAAATATATATATATATATATATCTCATGACCTTCTGCAAACAATCATAACTTCTCCAAGGCAAGTGCTGGAAACTTTTAAGGCACTATAAACAACCATCCAGACACCTAAGCAGTTCAAGTAGAAAAGAGAGCCAGCAGCTTTTCCAGCAGCTGAAGACAATGTTGGAACTGTACAACTGTAGATGTTTCACTTCTAACCAAAACACAGCACAGAAACTGTATTTATTTTAGACATGATTGACATGCTCATAAATACAGACTGCAGCGATTTACACTTTCCATCCTAGAATTATCAGATCTAATTGCTGCATTAGACACACAATACTATTCATCCAACTAAATGGGGATTTCTGGTGCCATTAAGAACATTATTTCTTTTTCGACTTGAAGGGTTGGCACTGCTTGATGTCGAACTCAGCCCCTTAAAAAAGTCAAGAAAGTAGAATGTCTGCAGTTTTCACACGTTTCCTTTTTACAGTAGCGTTTTGCATGTTGACAAATTCATTTAGTTAGCGCTGCTGTGTTTCCAGCCCATAACACACTTGTGATCTGATTTTGATTATGAAAATTCCACATATCATCTGGGGAAGGTTAGCTTTCTGTAGAGGGCGTCAAAAGGAAACTTGCATAGGCTGCGTTTTAGTTTTTATGCTCCATATGTCTGGAAATAACTACTGGCAAGCTTGAGGTTTGCTTCAATGATTTCTTTACTTCTTTCTCCTTCCAACTGCCGTTCACTGAAACAGGTTTGTGACAAATAATTCATATTTATCACTGCACCCTATACTTCACTCTCCTTTAAATGAATTCCATCTTATTTTCTCATTTCTGTTAAAGGCGCCTTTTGTGTAATGTCGTCTGTTGCGTTTTGCAAATTGCTTTGTTGTGGAACAGTGTATGACAGCAACATTTTAACTTTCCGAGGTGAGTGTTTGGTTGCTCATTCGTCATGCTAACTGGCACTATATGTTACGTAACCTTGTGTGTGTGAGGAATTTAGTAGGTAAATGAATATGCTTTATTGTTCAGTCTGCGATCTCTTCTGATTTGTTGCAGCGCCAGTATGGTTTAGTGTGACCAATTTCTCAGTGAGTGACGAAACACAATGTCATTACTTTATGAAAGATTTGATTGGTTGTATGCAATTTCAGTTGTAACGAATAAATAATAACACTTATACATTTTATTACATCAATCCAAATCAAGCACAGAGCCCTCACCAAAAACAAAAATCTAAAAATGTTATCTCAATGTTCTCCTTGCCTCAACTTTGGTGAGCATCAGTACTAACCTTAGTGTTTAGCGTGGTGTGTGGTGCCTTTACAACCTTTGTTGAAAAAAAAAAATATATATATATATATAATTATTATTATTGCAAAAGCAATATACTACAGTGATTGTGTTGCTTTTGTAGCATGTTACTCCTACGTTCCTGCTCTGCTGAAGCCTCTGTGTATTTGGCCACAGTTCTTGGAATGTGTATAATAATCCGTTGCGGTAAACTGCATCTGTAAAGTCAAATAATTCACCAGACATGATATTTTAACCGTATCAGATAAATGAAAATAACCTTGGATCTTGAAGCCATATTGAATACTGTTTTGAGAGACCTGTCCTTTTATTAAAGCTGGGCTTTGGGTAATCATGGTTACTATTAACAAAGGGGAAGTCACTCACCCAGATTATCCTTTAGCCTTGGAAGAATACACCCTGTACCTTTGACTAGTTATTGCTTCCCACTGCACAGATCATACATCTATTCTATTGATTGGTCTTGCCCACTTCAGAGGTCTAATTGTGCAGCAGGCCTCGAATTTCGCCAACAGTAATAGGTTACACAGAAGAATAAAGATGCATTCACAAGATATTGATCAAAAGGAATCCACACCTCCAGCAAAATTAACGAGACAATGCATATGGCTCAATACTGCTTTCCTCATACCCGCACCCCCGTTTCCCCTTCCATGCTGCTTGTTTGTAATCCAATTGATACTGATGGTTTGGATTTACAAAATCTATTTTATGTTGTGCGGCACGGTGGGCGACTGGTCAGAATCAGAATCAGAATCATCTTTATTTGCCAAGTATGTCCAAAACACACAAGGAATTTGCCTTCGGTAGTTGGAGCCGCTCTAGTACAACAGACAGTCAATTTACAGAACACTTTGGAGACATAAAGACATTGACAAAAAACAATTGTGCAAAAAGATGCAGAGTCCTCTAGCACTTAGAGCAGTTCGAATGACTAATATTGCAATAGTCCGGTGCAATGACCATTGTGCAAAGGGCGCTGAGACTTCAAGGAGTGTATGCGGTTTAAAGTGACGAGTAGTGCGATCATCTGGGACAAGGTTGGTTGTGCAAATGTTACAGATACTCCTCAATCAGTGTGCAAATGGAGCAGATGCTACTCTGGCATGAGTGGCCAGTATATGCAAATAGTGCAGCGTGGCGAGACAACTACAGTGAGTGAACGAGTAGTACATAATTGGCCCCACAGAAATGTGACAACGAACTCAGGTAAAAAAATTGCCAGCTTGTTGTGATGGAATTATAGGTTAGCTGTTTAAGAAGTTGATTGCAAGAGGGAAGAAGCTGTTGGAATGTCTACTAGTTCTAGTTTGCATTGATCGGTAGCGCCTACCTGAGGGAAGGAGATGGAAGAGCTGGTGACCGGGGTGCGGAGGGTCCGAGAGGATTTTGCACGCCCTTGTCTTAGTTCTGGCAGCATGCAAGTCCTCAAGTGTGGGTAGGGGGGTACCGACAATCTTTTCAGCAGTTTTGATTGTCCGTTGCAGTCGGAGTTTGTCCTTTTTTGTAGCAGCACCAAACCAGACTGTGATGGAAGAACACAGGACTGATTCGATGACCGCTGTGTAGAACTGTCTCAGCAGCTCCGTTGGCAGGCTGTGCTTTCTCAGAAGCCGCAGGAAGTACATCCTCTGCTGGGCCTTTTTGAGGACGGAGTTGATGTTGGTCGCCCACTTCAGGTCCTGAGAGATTGTAATTCCCAGGAACTTGAAGGTCTCGACGGTTGACACAAGGCAGCTGGACAACGTGAGGGGCAGCTGTGGTGAAGGATGCCTCCTGAAGTCCACGATCATCTCTACAGTCTTGAGCGTGTTCAGCTCCAGGTTGTTTCGGCCGCACCACAGCTCCAGCCGCTCCGCTTCCTGTCGATATGCAGACCCGTCACCGTCCTTGATGAGGCCGATGACAGTGGTGTCATCTGCAAACTTCAGGAGCTTGACAGTCGGGTTCGCTGAGGTGCAGTCGTTCGTGTAGAGAGAGAAGAGCAGCGGAGAGAGGACACAACCTTGGGGCGCCCCAGTGCTGATGCTGCGTTTGGATGAGGTGGCCTCCCCCAGCCTGACCTGCTGTGTCCTGCCCATCAGAAAGCTGTAAATCCACTGGCAGATGGCAGGTGAGACGCTGAGCTGGAGAAGCTTGGATGAAAGGAGTTCAGGGATGATGGTGTTGAACGCTGAGCTGAAGTCCACGAACAGGATCCTCGCGTAGGTCCCTGCACTGTCGAGGTGTTCTAGGATGAAGTGCAGTCCCATGTTGACTGCATCATCCGCAGACCTGTTCGCTTGGTAGGCAAACTGCAGGGGGTCCAGCAGGGGACCTGTGACACTCTTGAGGTGGTCCAGCACGAGACGTTCAAAGGACTTCATGACCACAGATGTCAAAGCGACAGGCCTGTAGTCATTCAGACCCGCAATTGCAGGTTTCTTGGGGACTGGAATGATGGTGGAGCATTTGAAACAGGATGGAACTTCACACATTTCCAGAGATCTATTGAAGATCTGAGTGAAGACTGGAGCGAGCTGGTCCGCGCAGACTTTGAGGCAGGATGGGGACACATGGTCCGGGCCTGCCGCTTTGTTAATCTTTGTTAATCTTTGAAATGTTAATTTCTTTAGTCAGCTGGTTTCTTGCTCGATTATACAGGGCCCTGTCCCCGCTCTGATATGCGTCCTCCTTAGCTTGGCGAAGCTGCTTAAGTTTAACAGTGAACCACGGCTTGTTGTTGTTGAATGTGCGAAATGATTTTGTTGGTACACAAACCTCTTCACAGAAACTGATATAGGATGTGACAGTGTCCGTACATTCATCCAGGCTGCCAGCGGAATTTTCAAAGACACTCCAGTCTGTGCAGTCTAAACAGCTTTGAAGTTCCATCTTTGCTTCATATGTCCACTTTTTCACTGTTTTCACTGTAGGCTTCGAATGTGAAGTTTTGCCTGTACGTCGGTATTAAGTGAATTAAGCAGTGATCAGACGAGCCCAGGGCTGCACGAGGTATAGCACGGTATGCGTTTTTTACCGTAGTGTAGCAATGGTCTAAAGTATTATTTTCCCCGGTAGGACAGTCGATGTGCTGCTTGTATTTAGCGTTAGCAGTGCGGCGTTCGTGTTAGCTTGAGGCGGTATATAGACTCCAGCCAGTATGAACGATGCGAACTCATGTGGCAAGTAGAATGGTTTACAGTTTAAAAATAGCGACCTCAAAT
Source organism: Phycodurus eques (assembly GCF_024500275.1). Classification (NCBI taxonomy): domain Eukaryota; kingdom Metazoa; phylum Chordata; class Actinopteri; order Syngnathiformes; family Syngnathidae; genus Phycodurus; species Phycodurus eques. The sequence goes on along the minus strand of NC_084542.1, from coordinate 5,319,790 downwards.
GCGGGCTGCAGTGTGTGCTGAGCTCCGTGACGTCCGTACACCATTTTTCGTTGATATAGAGGCATATCCCGCCGCCCTTTGTTTTCCCCGATGATTCCATGTTGCGGTCCGCTCGATGAATGTGAAAGCTGGGAAGCATGACTGTGCCATCGGGTACAGCGTCGCAAAGCCAGGTCTCCGTGAAGCACATGGCCGCGGAACGTCCGAAGTCTTTACTGGTCTTTAACAGAAGATGAAGCTCGTCCATTTTGTTGGGTAGGGAGCGTACATTCGCGAGGTGGATCGACGGGAACGCCAATCTGTGTCCTCTCTTGCGGAGTTTCACCTGAATGCCGGCCCGTTTCCCTCTGTGGCGTCGCTTCCGTCTCCATTCGCTGAAAACCGCGGACGCCGCTCCGGTGAGTAACTCGGGGAAAAAACTGAGCGGATTTGCGAAAGTCAGAAAGTCAGAAAGACAGAAAGTCCGGAGTAGCCTCCTTGATGGTTAGCAGGTCTCCCCTTGTGTAAGTGAGTCGTGTAAGGTCTCCAAAGACGGACGAAAAACACAAAAACAATACTAGAGAGCGTGTTACCGAGGCGACCATCTTGGATATCTTACCCCATAGCTTACCCCATAGCATAGTTAGCACATTCTCACAGTTCTGAGGACGCGGGTTCAAATCTGGCCTCGCCTGTGTGTAGTTTGCATGTTCTCCCCATGCCTGTGTGGGTTTTCTCCGGGTACTCGGGTTTCCTCCCACATCCCAAAAACATGCACGGTAGGTTAACTGAAGACTCTAAATTGCCCGTAGGTATGAATGTGAGTATGAATGGTTGTTTGTATATATGTGCCCTGCGATTAGCTGGCAACCAGTTCAGGCTGCCCGCGGTTAGCTGAGATAGACTCCAGCATACCCGCAACCCTAGTGAGGATAAGCAGTGTAGAAAATGGATGGATGGATATTTTATGTTGTCAAATACAAAACTGCCACTATTTTCCATTTAGTGATAGTAGCTGCTGAGAAGTTGAAAAATTGGTTTTAGATAGATAGATAGATAGATAGATAGATAGATAGATAGATAGATAGATAGATAGATAGATTTTTTGTTTGTGTAGTTAGCTTGCACCTGTTTCTTCTGTGTCTGCTCCCCTTGGGTGGTCCAGTGAGCTGTGTGGATTGAGCAAAGAGGTGTGCACCTGGGAGCTTTTGGAAATCAATTTAATCAACTTAATTGTGTGAGTTTTGCTGTCTTCCTGGCGACCCTACTTTTCCCTTCTTCCTGTCACCATAAGTCACGTTTTTCTTGTCTTTGTGGCGTGCTTGTTTTTGAAGATAAATATGAAATTATTTTCCAAACTGCCAGGGAAAAAAAAAAAAACAGAAGAAAAAAAAACAAAAAAAAAAAACAACCAGTGCAAGCAAATGCAATACATGCTGTTGTTACCAAATGTAGCAAAACAAACCCCAGATAGGTTATAAGCCAGAATAGCCACAATAGTGTGACAAAGACTGATATCACAATTACTGTAGTACCTTAAGAAAGTTTGACTTCTCTCTCCTCCTTTTCAGACCATCAGTACCTGGTGTTTTGGTAGGGAGATAAAATTTATTTTGTAAACGTGTTTTTTTTTGGTACTTGTTTGAAATAAACGAATCAAAACCTTAAATTGGAAGTGTTTTAAACAGGTTAATTGTAGATTGCCGAGAACCCCCACCTATTCTCTATTCACCAATATCTTTTTCTTTTTTTCTCTGGAACTTCTGCCATCCGCTGATAAACTCACCTATTCATGGCCTACTCTCCCAAGACCTGGCCGATAGGAAAGTAGTAATTGGTGTCATAACGTATGTTGACATGATACATCTTGACTGTTCTAAGATCTTTTGTTTGTTGGGGAGGGTCTACGTTTAGCTTGTGTCGTTAGAGAAAGCTACGGAGAGTCTGCCGCATGTGTATGTTTTTGCGCTGGTTAGTGGTTATCGACAAACTGAAGCTATCAAACAACTATTTTACTTAACTATTTTAACAGGTTGTGAAGGCCACATACACCCACATGTACGGTACATATTTTTTTCAAAATCAAATTATCTGTTAACCATTTTTTTATGGCTCATGTCAGATGAATTTGAAATTATATTAAATTGTTTTGGGATCATAGTTTCTGGTGTCTAAATTAACGATAAATGTACATAAATGAAATATGAGATCAGGAAACATGGATGGTGCGGCACGGTGACCAACTGGTTAGATCGTCTGCCTCACAGTTCTGAGGACCGGGGTTCAATCCCCGGCCCCGCCTGTGTGGAGTTTGCATGTTCTCCCCCTGCCTGCGTGGGTTTTCTCCGGGCACTCCGGTTTCCTCCCACATCCCAAAAACATGCATTTAAACATGGTTAATTGAAGACTCTAAATTGCCCGTAGGTGTGAATGTGAGTGCGGATGTTTGTTTGTTGGTATGTGCCCTCCGATTGGCTGGCAACTAGTTCAGGGTGTACCCCGCATCCTTCCCGATGATAGCTGGGATAGACCCCAGCACGCCCGCGACCCTAGTGAGGAGAAGCGGCTCAGAAAATGGATGGACAGATGGATGGATGGAAACATGGATGTTGCAGTCGGCATGGAGAATACAAATGTATCGGTGCTGGATTGCTTTAGTTATCACATTCGAGACACGGATTAAAATAATACGAATGTGGTTGACTCTAAGGAGATTATTATGAAGTAGATTTTTCGAAGCCACAGGGCAGAAAAGCACTCAAACACTTAATTAGTCACACTCGATGCATGACTCTCCCATGGCGAGACCCAGTGCAGAGGTTTTGGGTGTCAAGCATCCCGCTGCCTGTTTTCTCTCGGTGATCTTAGCAACAGAATGGAACAGTTTCATCATTAGCTCCTCTGATGTATCATGCACACCGACCATACACACACACACACACACACACACACACACATATGCAGTCGCTAGCCATGCGACTCGCCAGCTCAACCGTTTTCATCTCCCCCAAGAGTGGAGGGTTCTCTTAAGTGAAAGGTTGGAGAAGGTGAACTTTCATAGTTGGTAATTAAGGTTGTTAAGAGTGTAAAATGTTACCCATAAAATGTGCTCCTCGCTGGGTCAATTTGCTCCTGCACCTGAAGGGAGCACTCCGAATTAAACAACTGATCAGGATGATCATTAAGCAGCTAGCATTTTAGCACTTTTACAGATCCATTCTACTACATTGTGGAATTGTATGGTGCAGTGATGTGCCCTTTGTGTTTTATGTGTTAAAATGAAGTGTTAGGTGTGCTAAAAACCTTGACTATATTATAGTTTGCAATTTGTAATCCTTTGGCGCTTATTGAGCTATACCAATGATGGTGATTTAAGTTATTATTCGCGGACATGATGCCAAAGATAATGAATCAATTGCTCACACTGTACGGACAGAAATAGTCATGACTTGAATGCAAGTCCTGTTGATCAGACCTTCCAGGATTTTGCAATTTCTTTATTTATTAACTAGACTTCACATGAATGGCCACATGAATTCAGTGCAAAGTGCAATTTTAACCAATCACTGTAACCTTTCTGTGAATCTAGGGAGTCATCAAATCTACATCAACAATTCACTTAAGCCTAAAGGCATTTTCATCCTGCACTTAGCAACGCGCAAGCCGCCGTCGACTTTCCCATTCATTGCGTATGTGAATAGAATATTCTTGAGCAGGGTCACGGTGATGTCAGAAAGTGCGACCAATAGGAGAGGGGCTGACGGAGTGATTTTTTTGGGTGGACTTGTACTGTAAGCAGCAAGGGGAAAATGGAGAAAGTCAGAATAAAAGCTATGTCCCACTATCCCGAGCTGCGGGTGCCTGGGACAATAGAAAAATGATACACCGAGATTCTGCAGGAGGCTTTCAAACTTCTCCCTGCTCAGCCTGAAATAGACTTTGAAGCGTTCTTCGCAGAACTATAGCTCATGAACCAATTTATAAACTCAGAGATCCTGCCGTGAAATTAATATGGGATGAACCCATTCGATTTTTTTCACAAGTTTGTCACGGTTTATGTACATTCCTGTAGGTTTTTGTCAGTTTGAAAATGGTCCAACATAATAAATTTATCCGCCTGCCTGCAGTACTCGGCCACTCATTTCCAGGAATCAAGCACCTACTCATAGCATACCATGCACATCTGCAACTTTAATTAGTTTTGTTGTTGGGCATGTGAATGTGTGGTCATTCTGCATTGCATCATGGACATACAGAATATGCCATTTTTCGGCTTGTTTACTACAACGTACTCCGACGTGCCCTGTCACGGTGTTTCATCAGTGTGTATTTCTGTTAACTTCACATTTTGTCAGCCAAATTTAAGTATGGTCAAACTTTGCTGTGTTATGGGGAAGATTTTGCACTGCTGATTGCTTACTGACTGAACTACTGCTTATCTGTATATTATATGTATATATAGTGTAACTTTTTACCAATAAAGGGAGCTAAGAAAGGTAAAGGTAAAATTTATGTTTAATGTTCATGGAGCCATTTCATTGGTCAATTATTATTTCCACATTGTTTTCTGTATGTTAAACTATATTCATTCTCTAAAATGTATTTTTTTGGGGGGTGTCTGGAAAAAAATTATTTGATTTATATTATTTCCTGTGGAATATTTTGCTTTGGTTTTCGTTTGATTCTGTTTTAGTCAGACATTTTGGCTCCGCTTAATCACGAAAACCTACGTTGCACTGTAAATGCACTGAAATCGTCACATCAAGCGGCAATCAGGATTCTTTTCACATCTATGACACAGCAAACAGCAACAGAGTGCTCATTTAAGTGTGTGGATTTTGGGTAATCACAAGAAGCCATTCTCAGATGCAGAAATATGAAAAGAATGTATGACTGAAGTGATGGACGTGATGTTTGAAGGTAAACAAAAAGAAGAAATGACAGCTAAAATGAAGCCAACACCCCTGTTTTATTCAATTAATTTTTTAAATTGATGTCAAAATGGAAATGTCATTTTAGCTTTGTTGCTGTTTTGAATGAAAAGGACATTTTGTTTTGAAAATTACAGTATTGTCACGTGACCTGACCAACCTGAATAAAATGTACCTTTGACTCATGAAAAAATATATTTATTTGGCTCTTTAATATTTGTATTTGCGGACCCCTGATTTGGAAATTGTTTATGTGCTGCTTATCTTTCTGTTGATGATTTTTAAGAAACCAAACTTTTGAATCGTAGTGTATACACTATACAATTGTTCAATTATTATTCTAAATGGGATGGGGAAATCCCTCAGAATTTTCGTACCTCCATTTTCAATACCTATGCTTTACTGTGCAATTTAGTTCCAACAAGGTCTATAAGCAGTTAACTGTGTGTCTTGGTAAGCAGTTAACTGTGTGTCTTGGTTCCATTATTTTATCTCTTCTAGTCTTTTTACTAACTCCCCCCCCCCGCCCCCCGCTCCAACGGAAAAAAAAAAAAAGACCATAAATGGTCACCAACAAGGTGGCTTTATAGATGGTGCTGACATTTGCGGTTACACCTCTCAAGCACATGTGAATATCAGTTTTCTATCCACTGTACTCTGCTCCATTTTTCTCTGTCGTCATCTTTAACCTTTTTCTTGATTTACTCCACCTCTGCTCCTTTGTCGATCACGCTGACAGAGAAGAGTAATTCCACATTCCCGTTCTGGCCGCCATTACCTCTCTTATTTACCTGTCGCTCTACATGCATTACGACGTGTATCTGCACAGTGAAAGGGCCAGCTCTATTAATTAGGAGCGCGGTACCGTTAAAAGGATCCACGGGGAGAGGTGGGTTGCGGTACCGCTACTCTCAACCTGCCTACCGTGTCCTCCCACAGTGTTGGTGATTAATGATGTCAGCCATATCAGGGGGCCCTTATCAGACACGGATGCTCTCACCAAACAAAGCCAGGGTTAGAAACTCGCTGTTTAACTGATGAAGTGGGACCGATGGCGAGGAGAAGCAGAGTGTCACCATGCATGCTAATGAGCTCGGGTGTCGATTGGTGAGAGAGCACCTGGGAACATTAACTGTTCACCACAGTTTGAGGGGAGTGACAATTGTGTCATTGTCTGTGTGTTTGTTTGCATCGTTGTTTGATGCCAAGCACATCCAGCAATGTCTTACACAAGAAGGCACACTCCCTCATTACAAATTCAATTCCTTGGTTATTGTTGAAATGTATTCGCCGCCACACCTGTGCAACTAATGAGATTAGAATTTCCTCTATAAAGGTTTTTTTTTTTTTTTTAATGTGGGAACTGCCTGCTCAATGCCAAATTTGCTTGTGGTTCATGGAGCATGACCCAAGACTTTAAACTTCTTACTGTGGGGTGGGGAAAAAGTTTCTCCTACGACTCAGTGAAAAGGAAAAATAAATTCTTTCATCTGCCTTTTTCATCCTGATTTGCACAAAATTGTAAGGGTTCTAGAGTCTCCCTTGGCCCAAACTTTCATGGATAATCAGTTTAATTGCTGAATCCTGTTAACAAACAAACCGATCCTCCCATCACACTTTAGTGCTTGCACTAGCTCAGTGGTTCTTAACCTTGTGGGAGGTACGGAACCCCGCAAGTTTCATACGGAGTGCACGGAACCCTTCCTAATTTGAAAAATCAAACATGGTTTATTTCAAATTCAAAACAGGTACATATTTTATTGTCTGTGTAGATTCTCAGTCATCCAGGTCATGCACAAAATGAACCACACATCAGTTGCACACAAAATCACTGTGTTAAAAGGACAAAACCAACAAAACATGAATTTCACACAAAAAACAAAAGAAAATTCAATTCAATGAAAATGTACTGTAAGTGAATGTAAATTTTGCTGTTGCTATTCCCCTTGGTAAGTGCCACTCTCATATCAGAGGAATGGACTTCGTTATTAAAATTCAATACTAAGTCAGTTCCTTTTCTTTATGTTATTTCTACAATACTCGAAAAGCATTCATTGGTGAGAGTAAATATTTTGGGCTGTTTTTTATTATTGGATGCACTGTCTGACAGCACAGCAATGCTACTCAAGTCAACTGTATCGTTGAAATGTTGTTAAATAAAGATAGTTTTAAATAGAACAAAGCATTTCAACTCAAGGCGTAGCACCTTAATGGTAAATGGCAATTTTGACGCTCCCTTGCTGCATTCAAAAGGCAGCGTAAAAAGGTTGTTACGGATAAAGCGCGCACGCACACACGGTGTGTGTTGAGTCCGCCGTCGAACCCCAGCGACTGCCTCACCGAGCCCCTGGGGTTCGATCGAACCCAGGTTAAGAACCACTGCACTAGGTAATTTCCAATTACCAAATAAATATATCAAAAGTGGAAGCAGGCCGGAACACCTGAAAACAATTTCTTCGGGAATCAATAGAGTTATTGACCTAACCTAATACAAATTATGTCCTATAAATTAAAGGAGTCAGAATTAAGTAATAATCAGGCAATTCTATGTAGAAGCTTATTATATAATTGTCAGGGAAACTGACTGCAAACAGTTTAAATAACCTGAACAGGAATAAAAGAATATAACTTTTCTTATTCTTCTGTTCAAAGTATAAAACAAGAAAGCAAATTGAATCACAATTACAAATATAACAGTTTAACGGGCCGTGAGGAACATGCTGAGTGTGCCTTTTTTGCCTTCTGGAGCAAGGTTACATGGTGTAATGAGCCCCTTTAGAATTAGTGATCTTATCAGATGTGACGGAAGCACTGAGATCAGTCAAAGAATCTCTGCGCCTAATCTGCCTGAATCCTCGTCATGAGTTATGCCAGTTATCCCCTGGTTATGAGATATCGGCTCTGATACACTCGCTTCCAACTAAGGCGTCTATGTGCGTTGCATATACTGCAAAGGAAGTCAGTGAAGCCTTCCACGTGCGATAAATCAGTTCTATCTGTCCCCAGCTGAGAGAAATGGAGAGCGGAAGAGAAAGATTGGATTTCGCCTCTCTGACGATGTGCCACTACAAAGGCGATATCTCTCCTCCGTGCTTTGATTGCTATCTCTTATGGGACAGAGACGGAATACTGTATGAGACACCTTGTGAAGATGCTTGGCAATATAATTATTATAGCTGAAAGTGACCATTGGCCTTTTAGTTGAATTGAATTGAACGTAATTACCACAATCTTAAGCGTGCCTTTGATTGTTTTCCGATTGGAGAAACATTTGACAGTACCGCATTTTCGCGACCATAAGGCGCACCGTATTAAAAGGTGCAGTCTCAGTTATGGGGTCTATTTCTGTATTTAACACATACATAAAACGCAGCGTATTATTAGGCGCAGGCATGGTATAACATACGCTAGCTTAAAACATACGCTAGCATGCATGCACGCTAAAACATACGCTAGCATGCATGCTAGCGTATGTTTTTAAAGAGACAGCAGGAGCAAAACTGAATTCGGTTGTACTTTATTGAAGTATTTAACAATGTACTCAAGTTATTTTTTGATTAATCCTCATCCACAAATCCATCAAAGTCCTCATCATCTGTATCCGAAATGACCAGCTGGGCAAGTTCTCCATCAAACATGCCGGGTTCCCTCTCGTCATTGTCGGAGTCAGTCTCGTTGCCGGGGGGCTGTTCACCAATGATGGCGGCTTTCGCGAAAGCTCGGACAACAGTCAAAGCAGATACCTTAGCCCAGGCCTCCACTTGCGAACCATGGATTCGTTGATCTTGAATTCTCTCGCAGCTGCTCGATTCCCATGTTCCTCCGCGTAACTGATAGCTTGCAGTTTAAACTGTGCTTCGTCAGCCTGTCTCTTCGTAGGTGCCATTTTCGGGGGTCCTTAGCCAAACCGATGTTGTTTTGCACTATGCACATACCGGAACAGTTACAGATTTTGGAACTCGGTGCACACATAAGGTGTGCCTCATTACAAGGCATTCCATCCATCTCCATTTTGGAGAAAATTTAAGACTTTTAAGTGCACCTTATGGTTGTGAAAATACGGTACTTGTGAGAAGCCAGCTTTAGCATCTACTTTATGTTTGTAGTTAATAGTTGGATGAGCAAGTGAGTTTACGTTCAAAAAACGATTCAGATGAAGTCCTCTGACTGTCCAAAGTAAACACTAGCAAATAAAGAGATTGGTGAATATGACAGAAGTGTAAAATACCATAGATATTTTATTCATAAACAGCATATAGCATAACGTGCAGCACACATTGCTCATTTATTCATTTGCCACACTTGGAAATTATTGCCTTACAACTTTTAATTGTAATATATTAACAGTTTTTTTAAGAGGATTGGTCCAAAATTCATCCTGATTTTTGTGCACATCTCATTTGCAATTTTCCCTCCCTGTTCTGTTAATGATTACATGTTAAGCTCTCTAAAAATATGAAAACATATACCGGTAATTGTTTCTGTGGTATTAATTTAAGCAGACTCTGTTTGTTTATTCTTATGATTTAGATGAAGACTAGACTATTTTAGAGCAATTTATGCAGAAACGTAAGAAATTCCAAAGGGTTCACATATTTCCTCCTCCCACTATATTGAGCACCACCACTGTTGTGTAGCGCCGCCTTTCTTCATCCCAGGGTACACCAATTTGCCCCATGTCTGCTCGTAGGTACTCAACCTTTGGGTGGTTACAATGATTGTTTTCCTTGTCAGAGGTCAGAAATTTTGGACTTCCCAGTTTTCTGTAATGCTACATTCATCTCATGTCATTTAAACAAACCTGTTGCAGCCCTCTATATCCTCTCAAATGATGTTGATTGACTCACAAGTGTAGATCAATTTTTGCCTGGCAAAACAGATTACAGAAGGTGCAGTGAGATTACTGCTGTAATCCAGCAGCCTCGTAAAATTGTCAGCCTGCCAAGAGGACAACACCTGCTTTCTATTTTGATGCTTTTGTGTGCTGACTTCACAAAGTGAGTTTACCAGTCCAGTATTTGTCAATAATGTATGTGTTTCTGCAATCAATGCACAGCCAATAAAGTACACTAAAGAAATAATTGAAAGTCTGTCATTGCCCTGACATCCATGTCTAAACCTCTGACCACAACTGTATCAAAACAAGCTCTGATACTCTTGGCAATATATGCAAGCGTCAATTCAACCTGTGTTGAAGTGGTCCGTGAGACTCATTAGCACCCGCCTCTGTGGTTCATACTGTGCTTCCCCCGAAGGCATTTCCTGCACTATTAACTTAGACAGCAGTGAGATTTCAAAATGCCTAGGCAGACTGATGCCTTCCAAACCAAAGTGTGCTCCTTTCTTTAATTAGCATTTTCAAACATATTTCCCTCTGGCCTCACAGGACCAAAACGCTGCCAAATTAATTATTAATGTCCTTGCTTTTTTCCCCACTTTCATTTTCTCCCTCCTTTGAAAGCTGTGATAGTTTTCAAGTTTCTACCTCATTGGATTTGAATGCAGGTAGAACATTTAGTGACAGTTCTTGCCTCAGGTGTGTTTTAATAGAAAATGTTTCGTGTGCACAATGATTAATTTGGAACCAAATCAAGCAGGTGAGCGACATTTATGTCCACAAATGCTTGAATATGGAAGGATTTGAAGCCCAGAGACTACTTTGGGATTGTGTTTACGTTTGTTTGTTTGGGGACACATTTGCAGTATTCACTGTAAATGTTTCATGGTGCGGTAAAAAGTATAATTACCTGATGAAAACTGGATGAGCTCTTCTCAGAAATTCCTTCAGGTGGGGAACAGAGTGTTCTTTCTTTTTGTATCTGTCATAAAAAGAAGCTAAAGTGAGGCCACCGACTTGAAAGGGATTGGATTCGAGGCACAATATGGTTGAAGAGATAAAATTGAAAGGGGGTGAAATGACCCTTTTTTTGCTCCTTTGGCCTTGACTTGCCCCCATGACAGAAGTGGGGGAATAACAAAGACTCACTTTGACCACCACTTTCACATCAGCTCATGTCAAACACAGCACCTCTTGAATCTATTACCATATACATGGACACAATCTGGTCATCTGTTGTGCATAGTGAATTTCTAATTTAGTTTGAGTAGTGTGAATTAGTTTAACAAACTTTGCTGCACACAAAAATTATGAGGCAATGACTATTTCAAGACATAATGGTATAACACTAATTGGTTGAGTTCCATTGGTTGAATGATCAACAACTGCAGAGGTTTTGAGGTAAACTCCACCTCACAACTGTTGCTAGACTTCGGGAGCAAACAAACAAATTCAATTTTTACAATAAATATTCCTCACAACTACTTGAAATACCATTTTTGTTACAACACAAGGAAGTAAATCCAGTTCGATCATGCAGTCCGTATTCTCTAAATATATTTAAATCAGCCTCATTGAATTCATTACTAAATTGGGAAAAACAATTTTTTTTTGTTAAACAAACCAGATGAGCATAATATTGTCACCAATTATTTGGTAAACGCCATCAAATATTGTGAGCTGGAGCCGATCTGAGTTGACTTTGAACGAGAAGCGGGTTGCACCCTGGACTGATCAAATATCCAGTCACAACTATGGAAAATTTAGTCTTCATTTAAAGTAACAGACATATGACCCACAGATCCATCCATCTTTGGTATTGCTTATCATAATTATGGTCATGTGTGAGCTGGAGCCTATCCTAGCTGGCATTGGGTGAGAGGCGGGGTACACCCCGGACCGGACACCAGCCAATCACAGCGTGCAATCGAAAGATGCAAGACTTAATTAGTGCTATCAAAGTGTAACTTCCACCTACACAAGCATCCACATCCACACGCACACTCAGTGACATTGGTGGCATGCCATCATGTAACCAGGAGACACAGTTGCAAGATGACTTTGAACCCTTTGGAATTACCTGGATTTCGGCGTAAATCCATCATAAAATATGCTCTGGTGTTATTTCAAGTCACAACAACAGACCAAGTCTTCTTGAAGGAGGTATGGCGTCTTAATGGTCCATATTTCACCAGCAAGTTGATATTATGTATTTTTTGCTCAAGAAAATGAGACTGGCAGTGATTTATAAAAATAGTAATACATTTGGAGCAATTAATAAATAACTAATTGCCTTTGGAATCCCCCTTTTCATCACCAAACCTCGCCCCATCCACCCCACCCCCCATGTCTTGGTGTGATGTCAGTGGCAGAAGAGGAGACCAAATTCACTGCATAGCCAGTACGAAAAAAAGAAATGTACTATATAGTACTATAAAGTGGCAATATTTAGTCATATTTTATATATTGTAGCTGTCGGGCAGACTCCCCTCATCTCTCCAAAAAAATGGCAGCTTGCTTGAGTTTCCGAACACTGCTTTGTTCAAGTTGATATTATACCTTATACCGCTGTCATATATTGTTGCACACGCGCTACATTTACGCCGTTACATTTACTCTAGTAACATTTTCCATAAACTGTACTTGTCAGAGTATTTTAAATGCACCATACTTTTTATTTTTGAGTATTTATATGAAGAAGGATCGATACTTTTACTTCGTTACAAAGATGGACATGCCTTTCGCTACTTTTATTTATTTATTCTTGCGTGTGCGTCTATATTTTTAGACTCCATCTTCGACTTCCGCATAGGGTGCCTGTTGCGACAGTCTAACGTGATCACTAATGTCATTTGAGTCCGATTCACCAATTAGACGACACAAGGCAGTCACATGACCGTGCACGTAGTCTTTGCGAGCCAATCAAAATGACTCATTTTGGGGGGAAAAAACAGCCGCGCGACTTTGTTTATTTAACAGACTCCAAAAAAAAAAAACAACAGCTTTATCATGCAGCTCTTAAATTGTGACTGCCCAAACTTGGATATTTCAGCCCACTTCTAACTTGAGAAAACACCTTGCGGTAAGTTGCAGAGGTTTCTATTGTTGTTTTGGCAATGGATATGGCAAAAGTAGCACTATCCCTATGGTGTCACACACGCACATGCACGCACAATCAATATGTCTGTTCAGCAAACAGCTTCTTCATGAAGTTATTTAAGTGAATAAAGCAAATAAGGTTTCTCTAGGGCCCAATGTATGTGTTGCTGGTTTTTGGGCAGTTAAAAATTTAAATGGTGGCACGTGTGTATATATTATTATTTTATTTGATGTTCATGCTCTGATTAAAAATAATAATAATGAAAAAAAAAATTTGAAGTTACTCACAAGTTACATCATTGAGTACTTTTTTCCTTTTTTTTTCCTGTTTACTTTTACTTGAGTCATATTATTCTAAAGCAACTGTACTCTTACTTGAGTATAATATTTGGCTAGTCTACCCACCTCTGCTCATATGAACAGCAGCTACACTGTAACAAATTGCCCTTTAAAATAATCGTCAATTACTGGCACCTGTGTTGCCAGTTTGTTAGTTTTTTTTTTTTTTTTTAGAGCTCTGCTACTGTTTAACTTCTTATTGTAATTGCTGAATTACAGATTACTGTATTTTCTTTATTTACAATACAATACTGGCAACAGGGGAGCCAGAATTTTCCTGTTATTTTACAGTGCACTATTGTTTTGTCATGATCTGTGTTTTTGCCTTCATTTTGATTAGCTCAGAGAGAAGGTCAGATCATTCTGTCACATTGCGAGGTGTGAGAGGAAAAAAGGTGGAGGACCCAGCGCAGGGGGTAGCAGGCAGGGTACGTCTCAAAAAAGGATTACTTTTCAAAAACACACAAGGGCAAACAAGGCACATGGAAAAATCTATGAATTAAGTAAAAAAAAAAAAAAAAAACAAGGTTCAAAGTAACAAAGAAAGTCAAGGACACAAAAGACTCACCAAAGACCACGACAGGTAACTCGACTAGACACATGACTTGCAGCGGCAGACAACAATTATCTAACAAAGACTCAAAGAAACCAGTGCACTAAATACAGGCAAACTGACGAGACAACGAGGAATAACCTGGACAAGACACGAGTGGCTGGAGGAAGCTGATCGGTTGACACAAGGTAGAGGGCTAAGAGACAAAAAGTGGTGGCGAGGTGGAGAAAAAAAACAAGCAAACGAGACATGAACATGTGACAGGTAAACTTGACAAAACATGACATGAGACAAACTAAATCTAATCAAAACAAAGTCAACAAAAACACAGATGACAGTAACAAACGTCACTGTAAAATGCTGGCAACCCTGCTGCCTGTATTTTACTGTAAAGAAAGAAAATACAGCAATATACTGTAATTTCATGAGATCAGCAATTACAGTATCACACTGTGAAGTTGAAAACAGTAGCAGAGCTGTAAAAACAACAGTAACAAGCTGGCAACACAGCTGCCAGTATTTTACTGTTATTTTACAGGACATTTTGTTACAGACTCCCAGTGTTCATGTGTCCATCAAATCCGTATGGTAGCATAGAGTATTTATGCGGCGTCTCCGTCTTGATTTGCAAATCCGGCCCAGAATGCAATACTATTTATGGTATATTACCGTATTAAATGAAAACCCATACCCACAAATGTATCCCAAAATGCATTTTAGTGTATGATAATAATTAATTCTTTAAATGGAAAACAATATGTTGCTGTCAGAATTTTAATTTTTTTTTTTTTTTTTTTTTACAGCAATTCGTTACAGTGTAGTGCTCCAAAATGATGTTAATTCGCTAATTTCATTTGCTGAAATATCTCAAATTTATATATATTTATATGATACAAACACGGCAGGCGAATGCCACATCCGTCCAAGCTTCATGAACCTAAGCAATCACATACTTTTGCTTTGCACTCTGACCTGAACACCACAGCCATAGCACCCCAAAATGATGTACAATTTAATATGCTGAAAAATTATTCATTTATTTGGGTGTTATCGATTAAAATCGTAAACACAGCTGCCACCACGGGGACAGTCTAAAACGCTAAATAAAAGCATAAAAAAGCTTGTTGCTTAATGTCATCATCACCAAAAATGTATGTGGACGCATCTTTACTTATGCCACCTTCGATCTCTGAAAATATCAGAACGATAGCCCAAATATTATAGATTTTATGGACATAAAGCGTGTTTCTTTGAGCATCAATAGAGAGGAAAATGCTTGAACGTCAATAAAATCAAAAATATTGAGCCGATTGTTTCGACATTGTCAGAGGTGTAAGGGGGCATCAATAGGGATGTCCACATACATTTTGGTGATGACTGATTGCAGTTTGGGGACGATGTCCAGCTTTTGGCCGGGAGATTGTCGTCAGGTGTCCGCCGTTATGACAGCCACCTGTGCCCGTTAAAGTCCACGGTCAGCCGAGCCCCATGACCATAAAAAAAGCCTCTAAAAAATCTCAAAAATCAAAAAAAAAAATCTCAAAATCAAATGCCTGTTTAATGTCATCATCCAAAACTATTTTATCAAGCCTAATAAAATAATACTAACACACTGCCGTGTTGGCAGGTGTCTGCTGTGACAGCCAGCAGTGCACATCAGTCTGCCTGTGCCACACAATGCCATCATGCACCATACAGAAATCGGATCTCTTTTCAAACGTCATAAGGCTTCTTTATACTTGCGCTGACGTCACTGCGGCTATTCCGCACGCACTTTGCCTTTGTACTGGAGCGCAACCCATGTGGGTAGTTTTGAAAATGTACTGCAGTTCACCTTCAAGTCGGGGGTAGTCGCTACGGCTGGTATTGGCTAGGAGTTTGGAATGAAGTCATGCATGTCACACAAATTGTCAGAAAGCGAACAACCTCAGCAAACGAGAACACATCATCATGCATCATGCCATGCCAGACCTCAGTGAATCTCAATGAAGGTCAGTTAGTGTGTTTCTGCATTTTTAACTTTTTCTGGAACATTCCTCATGAAGGACAAGCCTTAACAGGGGGTGTAGAGAAAAGAAGAATATACACTGAAAGTTAAAGTAGAATAATAGAATATGCACAGAAATTTTAATGAAGTAAGAAGACTCACATTTAAAGCTGCAGTGTCCCAATACTTTTGTCTTGTGTGGCCATCTGTGACACGAATCCTCCTTCCATAAAGCTTTGGTCATTAAGCATACTTTTTTTTTTTTTATTGTTTTCATGTGTCAATATTGACAATAGTTAACTTGTAAAGGTCAATTTGCATTATATTCAATAATTTACTTAAGGGGAAAATTGTTGAAACATGGAATTGGATTGAGCAGTCATGTTCAACCTCAGAGCTTCCACTGTGAACAGTGACAATTTGCTGTTCGAGCCTAATAATGACCATTAAAAGGGGCATCCATGATATTCCTTTTGTTTTCACTCACTGGGTTAACTTACTCAACATGTTTTCCCTCAAAATTGGACAAAATAACATGGCATGGTGTCCTAAATGTTTATTTGGGGTTAAACAACTATTTATTATAGCTTGCTGACAACAACTGTGTTAGTAACTATGAAGCAGGACAGTTTTACTGAAAGCCACAATCTTGATGCATTTTGGGACTTTTAGTACACTATATTGGACTTGAATTGATTACTCATGTTAAATCTTCTTTGACACGCATCATTTATCATCTGTATACATACAGATACTGTACCAACTTAAGAACATTTTTAATATTATGATCTACACCCAGAAACCTCGACCTCCTCACTGGCAAATATAAATTACACGTAAATACATAGCCTACGTACATAAATTCAAAACATACGTACATAAATAGTAGACTCACATACCATCCAATGGGATTTAACTGAATCAGTGTGCCTGTTTTCACTATGGTAGAGCAGTTTTGCCTCCATAAAACATTGTTGTAGTTAACGCTCCAATTTGTCTTCTTGCACCAACCCTATATGTTTAAGATGCTGTCTTGTCTCTGATCTCTTTTCATGTATTAAAGCCACATTGTTGTACACGCAGGATTGTACAGAAAGTAGAAGCAAGCATTTATTTACGAGGCAAACACACTAAAAAAACAGTGCCTTAAAAAGAAAGTTATGTAAAACTGCCCCAACTGCTGCAACAACATGCTTCTTTCTGAAGCAAGAAATTCAAGGAGCACACAAAGAACTATAAAAGCTTTGTTGCATCAAATATTTTTTCATAAAATATTTGATTGTTCTTAACTCGTTCTTGGAATTTTACTATCAATCAACCTGACACCAATCTAATTTTAACAAATTAGACGACGAACAACATAATTATGCCAAACTCATGTGCTGAATTGCTTTCAGTGATCAAAATGAAAACACTTTGATATGCTAATAATGTGTCTCACTAAAACTCACTTCCGATGTCCTTTGCGCATCCTAATATCCTTTATTGTTCATTTGTGTTAAAAGCCCCCTCATTTCAGATGATCTTTCAGTGATAATGTTTGAAAACAATTACATGTGATACTGCATTAGTACTACCAGACAAGTTTCACATTTGATTTCAAATATGTAACAGTTTTGTTATTTACATAAAATATAATTGTATGTGCCCTGCGATTGGCTGGCGACCAGTTCAGGTTGTCCCCCGCCTCCAGCCCAAAGATAGCTGGGATAGGCCCCAGCAGCCCCGCGACCCTTGTGAGGATAAGCGGCTTGGAACATGGATGGATAATGATAATAAACTAAACTATATATGAACCAGATGCATTCATACACTGTGTTAAATCGTTTTCGATTAGATAATGTTTAATATTTCATACAAACACGTTTTCGTATCAGATGAGATTTAAGGTAATGCATTTGCATATGTATTTAATTTGCATGAGTTTGAAGTCAATACAGTTGGGAGCGGACTCTTACTCCTTTTCGCCTCAGAGCTCAATAAAGCCTCATTCAAATCATCCCCCTCGGAGGAAAACAGTTAAATCACCTGAAAGTGGCAGATTAAATGCTCTCCAATTTTAGATTTACTCAAAATTGACCTTTATTGGAATATTATTTGACAATAATTGTGAAAAATGTGTCTCTCAGGTGAAAAAGTGATGCTTGTCTTTCAGCCTGTATTGTTATAACATAAGAATTGCATTGTATTCTCTTCTTATGCAATGCAGTCCAGTTCTGGTAAAATAAAACTGCCTTTACTGTAGTAATTATGCTATTTAGGAGATAACAATTGTTTACAGGACCTCCTGAATTGATTACCCAAAAACTAAACAGCCAAAAAGTTGTTGAAAACATGCTTCAAAAGTCAAACAAAATAGAATTCCTACAATTTCGTTGCTGTTTTTAAACACACATTTTCCACTGCCACAGTTATACATAAAATTTAATCCAATACACAGGATTGATTTTGTTCCACACGTCGCTGTGAATTTGAATTTCCACAAAAATAAAATGACAGGAAAAATTGTGAATGCAACTGCACAAATAATAACCATCTGTGAAGCCGTTGGTTTTCTTATTTGTTTAATGTTTTTTTCACAGGTCCTCTGGTTGTCATGCGAACACTTTTGACATTTGCCATGGATTGTCAAGCCATCTGTGAATTTGATTAGATAATCACTTTGAATTCACATTTCATATATTATCTTCAATATTTTATTTTGGAGGGATCTACTAAAAATGTTGCCACACAGGGGAAACCCTTCATTTCCTTTTATTTTTATTGTTATTATTTTTTTAATGGCAACTCATAAAGCATTTCCGGTGGAAAGGTCAGACGGCATAAGAGTCAATATGTTTGAAGCTACTGGGACATCATCTGATTGCAAAATATCCTCTGTTGTTAAATGTGTGATAACCTGGGGTTTAGTAATAGGCACTTTCAATAGCTCAGTGCTAGTATTTTTCAAGATCGAAATGGCATTTAAAGCTTTTACTTTTCAAAGACAAGGTAACGAGGCTGCTGTGGCCACCGCACAACACCATGTAAACGTAGCTTCACCAATTCCCATAAAACAACTCAAGTCAATTTTGATGCGCATATGGACAAAGATTTAAACAATCCCATTTGTCTGTTAATAATGAGTGTATCCGATGTGCTATTCTACCTGAATTCTTTCACATGCCACAAGATGATCACCAAAGTGGTAGTAAAATAGTAAGGATCCCTTTTATGTCGTGAAAATGAAAACAAATATTTGGCTGTTTGAGTGAGCAATGGACAGGTGAGCAGTTGTGCAGGACTTGTAAGATATTCTTTATGGGTTGCCTGCTGAAATCCTTCAGTTGGCTTAGCTGACTCAAATTTCCTTTATGATTTGCCCAGAATTTAGTTTTACCTCTTTTCCACTTTCTAAAAAAAAAATAAACGTTCCATCCATTCATTTTTTTGTACTGCTTATACTGTCAGGAAGCTAGAGCCTTTTCCAGGTGACTTTAGGCAAAACACATACTAGACCTTGAATTAGTTGTACAGTCAATCACAGGGCATTTTTGTAAGCTACTGTGACCTATATTTCTATTTTTTTTTAAATACTATTACCTGCCTATGATAAAGTTCTTTAAATTCAAATTTCGTGATAAGTGAGTGCTGGCAATGTCCTGGTGCCAACTACCCACCATGTTAAATGTTTAACATTATATGCTTTGTTTGCCATAAGTACAACGAAGGGTAAACTTTATGGACTGTAAAAACGTACATGGCTGTATTTCCACAAATTCTGGGAGAGTGTACTTTTATAAATCATGTCAACTTTACTTCATTAATAATGTGTGAAACAAATGAAGAAACATCGTGCAGAGTTCTTGGCAGTATGTAATAAAATGGAAGACATTCTGGGAGTTCATTCTGGGATTATACATTCTGGGAGAAAAGTTCATTTCTATTGATCAACTGCTGAAGAAGTGTAACTAGTTGGGTAATATGCTTTGATTTTTTTTACATGGATGAATAGCTGAGCGTCAAGTTATAGAGTTGAGAGACACAGAGTCTGACAGTATGACACCGAATTTAACATTTTGGAAAGTGTTTGATGGAATGAGCATCCCAACAGCTGAAGGGGTAACAAGAATCCTTCTGTTACGTGGCAGCTTGCAATGACACACAAATATGCTCTATTAGTGGCTACCGGCTTTCAATTAATGAAGCTGCTGCTTCAAAGTGAGTACACATCATGCAAACCCCCAAAATATGACCAAATCTACCTTCATACACTGAACTGCTCTTTGATGGCATGCCAAATTAGACACAGCAGTAGAATTAATCGATTATGTCCTGGTTTGATGAAGGTGTAGCTTCAATTTGAAGTGAAAAATTGAACTTTTCCTCTTTATCTCTGTCATATCACTATTTCGCTGATTTACTTTGAAAGATGTGAGAGTAATCTGCTTGTGGAGCCATGCGGCTCTCCGTCAGGCAAGGTGTTCTCTTTGATCCCGTGTGAATGAGGAACGTTTGACTCACAGGCATTTTGCTCAGCACAGAATGTGCCACATTGCCAACCCTCTGTGTCATCAACATCTGCCTTCAAAGTCTGCAGACAGGAATGAAATTCAGCCATCCATCCATTTTCCAAACCGCTTATCCTCACGAGGGTCGCGGGCGTGCTGGAGCCGCTCCCAGCTATCTTGGGTGAGAGGCGGGGTACACCCTGAACTGGTCGCCAGCCAGTCGCAGGGCACATATAAACAAACAACCATTCACCCTCACATTCACACCTACGGGCAATTTAGAGTCTTCAGTTAACCTACCATGCATGTTTTTGGGATGTGGGAGGAAACAGGAGTACCCGGAGAAAACCTACGCAAGGCACGGGGAGAACATGCAAACTCCACACAGGCGTGGGCGGATTTGAACCCAGATCCTCAGAACTGTGAGGCATCTGTGATAACCAGTTGTCCACCGTGCCGCCGGAATACAATTCAACAAACTCCAAATCTCTCTGCCGTAGGATAAAAAAATGATGTGAAAATAATGTAATTGCTTACTAAACCCTTGCTGCTGACTACATGTGGATGTAAAGAGGCTAAGGTTGTGTTTCACAGGTTGGTTTTAAGGAATATTACCCGAATGCCTCCCTGGCCTGGTGTTCATGGCTCATTACCATTCCAAGATCACAGTCGTAATATTTTCCATGTAAGTGCCTCCATCCTGCATACCACACACAGACACTTGATCACTTCTTATATACATTCAACATTGTTTGTTTTCTCTCCTCTTATAATTATGTTTGTGTTCCTGAGGGCTGAGGATTGTTGTCAAGACTACTGACAACCAAAACTGCAACTTTACAAACAAAATTATTGCAGTGGTCGTTAGCCACGTATTTTGTCATTTGTTTATGTTTGACTGGAAGACTTTCAGGTTGGACTTCATTAGATCTAAGTAAAATATTTTAGACAAATGTGGCATTCGACAGCTGGCTAGATAAAATTCATTAATCTGTGAATATGTGCATTAGTACTGTTAACAAAAGTCTGAGTTATCCTTTCTATTAGCACCATTATCCATGGCATCATCATAAAACAGCGCTGGGTTTCTTGTGAAGTGCAGTATGCACTCTACTTAATTAAAGGAATTGCGAGACTGACCATTTGGATGTTTGCTTTTCAGCCTTTTTATTACAAGCTTCAGTAAATTAATTGGGTGAATCCCTCATTCCGAGGCGGCACAGTGGACACCTGGTTAGAGCGTCTGCCTCACAGTTCTGAGGACCGGGGTTCAATCCCTGGCCTCGCCTGTATGGAGTTTGCATTTTCTCCCCGTGCCTGCGTGGGTTTTCTCCGGGCACTCCGGTTTCCTCCCACATCCCAAAAACATGCATGGTAGGTTAATTGAAGACTCTAAAGTGCCTGTACGTGTGCATGTGAGTGCAAATGGTTGTTTGTTTGTATGTGCCCTGCGATTGGCTGGCGACCAGTTCAGGGTGTACCCCGCCTCCCGCCCGATGATAGCTGGGATAGGCTCCAGTACGCCCGCGACCCTTGTGAGGAGAAGCTGGATGGATGGAGGAATCCCTCATTCCCTTCAGATGGCTTCAGTGACAGTCAAAGGGAGATAAAAAAAAACAAAAAACATTGGATCTTGTAAAATGCAGAGAACAAGCTTTTATCAAACATCCCTCTCTTTGATTTGTTTCATGAAAATACCGTCTCTAAACCTTTAGTCATTATAACAATCAAACATATTTGTGTTTAAGAAAGCTCTTTTAATAATCAACTCAGGTCTTTGTAGACCCGCAACAAGGCAAAAACTGTTGTACGAAGTAATGATTAATCTTTTATGCATGTTATCCCCTTTTGTTGCATCAAGTAAAGACAATCAGAGATGGGCACCTTGAGACTGAGGGTAGAAGTGCGAGAGAAGCAGCTTCCTGTTTGAGTAATTGTGGGTTTTCCTCATAAACAAACCACAGCGTTTGAGGTGACTGGCTGGTTGCTGCCCCTTGAAATGTACTGTACAATCAGTGAAGCTTGGTGTTGAGAGATCAACCTACAATATTTCAGGCCAGCTTATACAGGCAGGGACATCATATCGAGCCTCAGATCAGGGGGTTCAATAATGGCTTCACTTCAGCCTCTCAGAGTGAAATGGCAGAGATGGAAAGAACATTTTAAATCTTGGCGTTTAAACTTTGAGGACACACGTGGCCTAGAAGATTTCTTATTGAAAGAGCAGGGAAATGGCAGGTAAGAACTATTGCATTGCCTTGAAAAACCATTTGTCTATTGCCTTACTCTTGAAGTCAAATCTCAATTATTTCTTACATTTTAAGATGCTGCACACACATCTGTTTCAGAAGGAAAGAGAAACACACAAGGCTACTGCATTTGTAAAGACCTTCCTTTTAAACCTCTCCCTGGGTTTGCTTTAAAAGGAAAAAAATAGAAAAGCTGACAAGTAGCAACAAGATACATATTAATAATGACAAGATACATACAGTATTACTCTCATGCTAATACCTTCGGTGTTCTTATCGCCCTTATCAAAAACGGCACAGGTCACCAGAAAACATTCATGAATAATATTTCAAGTACATTCACTGTCTTTAAAAGGATATGTTAGGGATGTCATGACTGTGTGCCTCTACCTCTTGAACTGAATATGATGCATATTTAACACCATTCAATGACCATGCTCAGGCACACACTTGACACCTAAAGTCAGGATTTAATTTAATGTATTTTTTTTAAATGAGTTTGAGCCCAAGCACGGGAAATGTCCTTGGCCCCAGTCTGACTGGTAGAGGTGGGCATGAGCATGCTTCTCTTGCTCATACACGGGCACATGCACAGATGCCAAACCCTGGTGTGTTTTATGATCAATGATCCTTGCCCCAGTTATAAGATGTACTGTATCATAGCAATACACATAATGATTTGAAAACACAGCATGCTCCTGCACGGTGGACGACTGGTTAGAGCGTCAGCCTCACAGTTCTGAGGACCCGGGTTAAATCCCCGGCCCCGCCTGTGTGGAGTTTGCATGTTCTCCCCGTGCCTGCGTGGGTTTTCTCCGGCCACTCCGGTTTCCTCCCACATCCCAAAAACATGCATGAATTGGAGATTCTAAATTGCCCGTAGGCATGACTGTGAGTGCGAATGGTTGTTTGTTTCTATGTGCCCTGCGATTGGCTGGCAACCAGGTCAGGGTGTACCCCCCGCCTCCTGCCCGATGACAGCTGGGATAGGCTCCAGCACGCCCGCGACCCTAGTGAGGAGAAGCGGCTCAGAAAATGGATGGATGGATGCAAGAAATAAAAGTGCATGGAAAGACAAAGAGACATTGATGTACAACACAATCAATGTCCAGTCAACATACTACGACACCCATTGATGCAATGTGCTTCAATTTGTTGGGCTTGAATTGGTTTTCCTTTTTTAATCTGTTATCTACTTAAGATGTCCCTCCCTTGTGCATGTTTTTGTTTTATTGTTTATGTTTTTGGAATTTCCCTCAAGATTAATTAGTTTATCTATTTATCTACTGTATGTTTGTGATTGTGTGTACGTGTGTGTTTGTGCGCGCGTGTGTGTGTGTGTGCTTAATTCTCACCAACTAAAGGTCTTTGCTTGGAGTAAGACTAAAAACAAACTAAAATATATGCATTGGTCTATTTGTGGAATTCATTCTTCAGTGAAGTGTATAATCCATGTTCTCTGTTTTATTTCTTTAATCGAGCAAGGTCATGCTGTACTAGTTTGTGTTTCATAAGAAAGCAATTGATGTGTGGCTTGCTTATGAATGAATGATGATTTGATATGATTTTTAACCTGCTTTGTTTTGCTTTTCATTTAAGAATTATGTACAGTGTATGTAAAGCAAATTTGTAATAACCCATAAATTACTAAGTTATCTGTTTTTAGCCCAATTTGGAACTGATAATCTCCCTTTGGAACCGGGACCAATATCATATTTTGTTGGACGTGGTTTGTCACTGTCTGCACGGTGACCGACTGGTTAGCACATCTGCCTCACAGTTCAGAGGTCGCGGGTTTGTATCCAGGCTCTGGTCTTCCTGTGCGAAGTTTTCATGTTCTCGCCGTGCAAGTGAGGGATTTGTCCAGATACTACGGTTTCCCACAGTCCAAAAACATGCATGCTAGGTTAATTGAAGACTGTAAATTGTCCTTAGGTTTGAATGTGAATGCGAACAGTTGTTGGAGCAAGCTGGAGTACCAGGAGAAAACACACGAAACAACGGGGAGAACATAAAAACTCCAACCAGGAAGGCTGATGCTTGGAATCAAACCCCCAACCTTAGAACAGTAAGACGGATGTGATCACCACTCTCCCATCATTCCGCCTAGCTCTTGACTGGGTGGACAAATTTCTGACATTCACAATTTTGTCAAACATGACTGGTCTTGCACAGTTGAAGCACAGCGATTGGATTTCCACAACCCTAAGCCCTTCACTATCAGAACGTGTACAAACAATTTTTGGATAAGTGTCCATATGTGATGCTATTCCTTGTCTTTATTTATTTATTTATTTATTTATCTTCCTTTTCTCTCTCTCTCTCTCTCTCTCTCTCGCTCTCTCTCTTTCTCTCTCTCTCTCTCTCTCTCTCTCTCTCTATCTATCTATTCATTCATGTACGTATATATGTATGTATGTATGTATGCCCATCCATCCATCCATCCATCCATTTTCTGAGCCGCTTCTCCTCACATGGGTCGCGGGCATGCTGAAGCCTATCCCAGCTATCATCGGGCAGGAGGCGGGGTACACCCTGAACTGGTTGCCAGCCAATCGCAGGGCACATACAAACAAACAACCATTCACACTCACATTCACACCTATGGGCAATTTTAGAGTTGTCAATTAACCTACCATGCATGTTTTTGGGATGTGGAAGGAAACCGGAGTGCCCGGAGAAAACCCACGCAGGCACCGGGACAACATGCAAACTCCACACAGGCGGGACCGGGGATTGAAACCCGGTCCTCAGAACTGTGAGGCAGACACTCTAACCAGTCATCCACCGTGCCACATGTACGTATGTATGTATGTATGTATGTATTTATTTATTTATTTTTGGCATGTTTTAGGGATAATTCATGGCATCGTGATAAGAGAATCGAGTTTTGTGAACTCCAGGGCCTGAGATGGTCAGAATGACTGGATTTGTGTGCCACAGATGCATTACCAATGCCTATGGACCTTAAATGGAATATTACTAAACTGAATGTGCAGTATGAGTTATAAAAACATAGCTATTTGACTTAGTCAATCCATATAGTTTAAGCACTTAGACTTTTCATTGCAGTCTATTCTCTCATGCAGTGTGAAATGGATTTTAAAAGCCACGTTTCTAAAAGTGTGTGTGCAGTATATGCAATGCTTGAACCCATTTCTGGCTTTAACCTTGTTTATGGTCAGACAGTTTTAAGTCAATTGATGTGTTACTGACATGATTCATGTCTTTGTACCTCATACTTTTTTCAATAGAGTAAAAACTTACTGTCAGAAGGCTAAAGAAAAATGACATATTTCCCTTCGGGGTCCTACATGTTCCTGTGGAAAGTAGAGCATCAGGGAGCATGTGAGAGATGGAATGTGTTTGATGGTGCAGTTGAAAGTCAAGTTATCTGTCTAGACTTATCCAGGCTAGTGGAAAAGAGCCAGGTGACGCCATGTGAGAGATCAAAGTTCTCGTCACGCATGTGCTGAGTGGAAGCCTGAGCAGGTAGTTACCAAGACTCAGGATTTGTGTCCATCAGCATAAGCCCACAGCTGCCTTTGTACCTCACAGGCTTCTGTATACTGACATTATTTGCTCTTTCATTATGTTATGATACCATTTGGATCCACAATTTATTGTTGTATCTATGATGGGAGTCCTGCCCTTTAAAGCTGTAAGGGGCAAACTTCAAGGGAACCCTGCCTGTAATGACAAATACAAAATACAACCACTTACCTCTACTTTTGAAATACAGTGTTAAATCCATCCATCCATCCATTTTCTGTACCGCTTCTCCTCACGTGGGTCGGGGGCGTGCTGGAGCCTATCCCAGCTATCTTCGGGCGAGAGGCGGGGTACACCCTGAACTGGTCACCAGCCAATCGCAGGGGCACATATAAAACAACAACCATTCGCACTCACATTCACACCTACGGGCAATTTAGAGTCTTTAATTAACTTAACATGCATGTTTTTGGGATGTGGGAGGAAACCGGAGTGCCCGGCCATTGCCATTCGATGAGATTGAACACTTCCAATGGTTACAAAATAACTCCTTTCCTCCAGGTAGGACCTGAACCATTTAAGGACTGTTCCATTTCGTCTTACCCACGTTTCCAACCTGTTCAGCAGTACATTATGATCTACCGTATCAAAAGCCGCGCTGAGGTCCAACAAGACCAGAATTGACACCTTTCCCGAGTCAGTATTCAACCTTATATCATTTCGCACTTTGATAAGAGCAGATTCTGTACTGTGATGAGTTCGGAAACCTGATTGAAAATTTGTCAAAATAGCTTTGAAAAAGTCAGATGGTATTGCGTCAAGACAGCTCGATGATGGTTTCAGCTGCTGAACTGTTTTCTCTGCAGTTTTTTGGTCAACTGTATCATTCACTGTATTCTGACATGGTAATAGAGTTTCTCCTGGGTGGCCTCAGATGTAGTATCGTTTTATCATTTTGCTGATTTGTGCTAATATTTAACCTGATGGATTGTATTTTTTTTCACTAAAATAACAAGCAAATTCATTGGATTTATCTGCTGTTAGGAGTTCTGAAGAGTCAAGAGTCAGTCAAGAGTTGTGACTGTCATAATCTTTGCTTGCCGACCTGGCCTTTGCGTTGTCTGTGTATACAGTATATGTAAATTGACAGAGAAATGGGCGGTAACACAAACAAATCCACTGATATTTGCGGAACACAATGACTAGGAGCCCTAAAGACCTGAAATAATTTATTTTACAGTGGTAACGTGACTTATTGGAAGAGTGCACTTGATTTTTGCTGGCAGCAAGAGAACGCCACAACAACCACCCAACGTCCAATTATTTAAGAGAGGAGTAAACTGAGTTAAGAGCTTGGTCATGGAACAGATTAAAGTCAAAAGTCAATGTAACACTGTGTACACAGTTTGATAACTTTAATTAGTCTCATCATTTTTTCTACACTTTATTATGTATTATACAGCATCATATTGGTAAATTATTTTACATTTAAATGTATTCATTTACACACAAAACATAAGCACCTAAATACAGTGCAATAGGCCGTTTTATTATGTTCTGTCCCGGCCACGACTCACTACCGATTTGTGGCCCTTTGGTTGTGAACCCCTGCTTTAGATTCTTGCTGAGCAGAAGTCTTAGAAGATATCTAGAGGCCATTATGCAGTTGTTTTTCTCTAACAGTTCTGCCCAAGTATTTTCAAGACAATTCTGCCCAAACTCCAAATTTTTTGACCATTTGAACGAGCATTCGATCATTTTAAGTTTTGTTTCAGTCAAATCCAGTTTGGGATGATTTATATATAGTAACTGCAGTCTATTTATCACCTCGCTGTTTTAAATAGGAAACAGTTTGAAACACCTGACCAACTGCCAGCATCACAGCAAGGTTTTACTTTATTGCTGCCACAACCACCCCATCTCCATCACAAGACCACATTCTTTCTTCCGGTAGCTCTTTCTTCCGAGTATAAAAGCACAGTAACCATTTTGTTCCAACCTGCTGTCCATATTATAGAGGATAGAATAGATTACAGAAGAGCCTTGTTTTAGAGGAGTGAATGCTCTTCCGAGAAGAAATAAAACAATAAATGGGACACATTCTATGAGCTGCGGTAGAAAGGCACCACAACTGTAAGCAGAAAAACAGACAGAAAAAACTGTGTGGATTGTGAACATGCATTCTTGAACATGAAATTCTACTCATTTTTAAAGTGCGTGAAAATGATGAACAATGATGAAAAAATATTTATATACATATGAATCCAACTCGGCGGCACGGTGGACGACTGGTTAGAGCGTCAGCCTCACAGTTCTGAGGACCGGGGTTCAATCCCCGGTCCCGCCTGTGTGGAGTTTGCATGTTCTCCCCGTGCCTGAGTGGGTTTTCTCCGGGCACTCCGGTTTCCTCCCACAACCCAAAAACATGCATTAATTGGAGACTCTAAATTACCCGTAGGTGTGACTGTGAGTGCGAATGGTTGTTTGTTTGTATGTGACCTGCGATTGGCTGGCAACCAGTTCAGGGTGTACCCCGCCTCCTGCCCGATGACAGCTGGGATAGGCTCCAGCACGCCCGTGACCCTAGTGAGGAGAAGCGGCTCTGAAAATGGATGGATGGATGAATCCAACTCTGCTATACTCATAGAATTTAAGCCCATTGTGTGAGAAGGAAGGAAGGCAAGAAAGAAAGACGAAGGGAAAAAAAACAACTCCCAATAGCCTGCCTGACTAAATGATGGTGTTGGGATTATTGGAGACCACCAGTTCAGTGAAGCAGAAAATGGGAATATGCTTGTGAGGGCACACCCGTTTACTTGAACAGGCTCCCTTAGAGACAGATGAGGCCACCTCAGCAAAACATTCCTGCTAAATAAAAAACTGTGCCTGAGCTACAAAGGCTCGCAAAGGAGCTAATTACAATTCATCATGCCATTTATGCATTGCTACAACTTCCTAAATCCTGATTTATTATGTTTTTTTCAATATATTTAAAAGGAATGAAATGACAAGAATGAAAACTAATCACATGTATTATAAGGCAGTCATTTTTTTTTCACTCAGTCTTGGATCTGTGCCAGCTTCCCGTCTCTGTTCTCGAACGGAACACCAATAATTGTCTTCGGTTGGTACAATAGAAGCTATAATTATCTTTCCTTAAACTGCCAACTACCTCACAAAGGGAGAATTCAATAATTCATTAATTTTATTATTCTACCCTATTTCTTTCCCACAGTTACAACTCATATTCTGAAAAGTGTCATCCCAGGTTGGTTTAAAATGATTAGGATGAATTGCAAGGAAACTAATAATGGTCATGATTAGTGGAAATGATGAAGAGTGAATAAAATAAGCAGTTCTGTTTGTGTTAAAATATGCTAAATATTGTGTTGGTTAAAGCACAAATTCCCTCAGGATAAGGCACACACATTTTGATGCCTGCAGCAACAAAACAAAACAGAACCTAAAGTGATTTGTGTTGTATTGTGGTGGTGTTGCAGAGGTAGGCCAAGCTCCCCACCTTCATTAGTTTACTGTTCTCATGATAAAAGGTGTTAAGTCCTTATCCTCCTCCCTGCTGATGCCTCAGGGCCGTCGCGGCATGACTATTTTATTTCCATCAGCTTCAAAATCCTGCCTCCCTAACCCTTAAGCTCCCATCCAGGGTATGAAACCTCAAAGAGCAGTCTGCAATTATTGACTCTCACATGTTTACATTCATCACTGATTCAGAGAACATGTAGCCGACATCATCTTTTCATTCCACATGACTGAGAGCAGCCTTGGGGGAAAGAACATTTTGTAATGTGACAAAAAAGCTTTTTCATCAAATATTTTAGCAGCATTAGAATGAGAAAACATTGTCAGTAATGACACTTATGTCAGTTTTGTTCAGGGTGTATAAAAGAAAGTCATGAAAGAAAAAACTAATGGAAAACATCATTGCACCTTTGAGACATTCACAGCAACTTAATACATTTTAGTTCCTATTGTGGAGCAGACGGATACAGATTATAACAATCAGTCCTCTAGTCTAAATTGCCATGTAGGTAATTTTTTCCAAGCTCCTGATATAACTCATTAGCGTTTCTCCTAATTTAACACTCCAACTAATAGTAAGAGAAACGGCAACTAATGTGTTGTTGAATGCTATTTTGTGCATGTGCGTGCGCTCGTGTGTGTGTGTGTGGGTGAATGTATTTTCACCTTGCATGGACACTTAAATATCTCTTCAAGGGTGGCATACAGTTGCACTCAAAATTATTCAATCCATATTGTGAATTATATTTTCAAAACTCCCCTCCCTGAGCCATCATGTTATAGTGGTGGAGGGGTTTGTGTGTCCCGATGATCCTAGTAGCTAAGTTGTCTGGGGTCCGGTAGGGTCACCCATGGCAAGCAGGTCCTAGGTGAGGGACCAGATAAAGCACGGCTGAAATGACCCCTCATGATGATGAATATACATGGAAATCAGTTTCCCTTGCCCAGATGAGTCACCATAGGGCCCCCCCCCCCCCCCCCCCCCCCCTTTGAAGCCAGGGGTCGAAGGCGAGTGACTGGTGGCTGGGCCTGCACCCATGCGGCCCGGGCGGTTACAGCCCAAAGAGGCAACGTGGGTCTCCCTTCCCATGAGCTCACCGCACGTGGGAGGGCCCAAAGGGGTCGGGTGCAAAGTGAGCTGGCTGGCAGCCGAAGCCGTGGACCTTGGCGGTACAATCCCTGGCTACAGAAGCTGGCTCTAGGGATGTGGAATTTAATCTCTCTGGCAGGGAAGGAACCCGAGCTGGTGTGTGAGGTTGAGAAGTTCCGACTAGATATAGTCAGGCTCAAATCCATACACAGCTTGAGCTCTGGTACCAGTGCTCTTGAGATGGGTTGGACTCTTTTCCACTCTGGAGGTGCCCACAGTGAGAGGCACCGAGCAGGTGTGGGCATACTTATTGCCCCCCGACTCGGTGCCTGTATGTTGGGGTTTACCCCGGTGCTGGATGTTGTGGGCCTGTCCTGGTGGACGCAACTCTGCGACATCGCGTAGACATAGGGCACAATATCTTTGGATTGGCAGACTGGGGTCGTGGTCCCCCTTCTTAAAAAGTGTGTGTTCCAACTATAGGAGGATCACACTCCTCAGGCTCCCTGGTAAGGTCTATTCAGGGGTTCTGGAGAGGAGGGTCTGTCAGGAAGTCAAATCTTAGATTCAGGAGGAGCAGTGTGGTTTTTGTCCTGGCCATACAGCAGTGCACCAGCGCTATACACTGAGCAGGGTCCTTGAGGGTGCATGGGAGTTCGCCCACCAGTTTACATGTGTTTTGTGGACTTGGAGAAGGCGTTCGACCGTGTCCCTAGGGGAGTTCCAGTGAGAGTTGGACTCCGCCCAGGCTGCCCTTTGTCACTGATTCTGTTCATTACCTTTATGGACAGAATTTCTTGGCACAACCGGGATGTTAAGGGGGGCCAGTTTGATAACATCAGTATCACGTTGCTGCTTTTTGCAGATGATGTGGTTCTGATTGCTTGATCAAGATTTTCAAAACCGAACCAACAAAAGAACAAGTAACAAATATGTTTCTCAACACAACAATATTGTGTTTTGTTTGTTGTTTTGTCTGGCAGCCTTAAAATGCTTCCGATAGTTGGGTTCAATGGTTCCTCACCTTTCCACTGCAGTTTAGTGATTGCTCCAAGATGACTAAAATTTTCATTTGTGGTTGTCTCCAATTTTAATTAACATAAGTATTATACTTCAGATATTTTCCTCAGATTATCCATCCATCCATTTTCCATACCCCTTATCCTCACTGCGGGCGTGCTGGAACTTATCCCAGCTGACTCTGGCGAGAGGCGGGTTACACCCTGAACTGGTCGCCAGCCAATCGCAGGGCACACATAAACAAACAACAGTTCACACTCACATTCACACGTACGGGAAATTTAGAGTATTCCATTAACCTACCATGCATGTTTTTGGAATGTGGGAGGAAACCGGAGTACCCTGAGAAAACCCACGCTGGCAGGGGGAGAACATGCAAACTCCACATAGGCGAAGCCGGATTTGATCTCGGGTCCTCAGAACTGTGAGGCAGGTGGGCTAACCAGTCGTGCATCGTGTCTCCTCAGAATATGAGCAAAAAAAAAGTCATTATGTTTTAATCACAGTTTTGTTGTGAGGAGAGTTATGAAAAAAGCATAACATAACTGATTTCCACTGAACTTTGTTGAGTGCAGATGAAAGGTGCCAATCTATGAATTTATTTTCACTTTTAACCATTACAGCCAACTTGAAATGGAAACAAGTTGGCATTAACCCACCAAATCCAGCTGAAATAAGGCCAATAAAAAAGGTACGTACTGAGTGTTGAAGCTGGCACACACTTTATGATGCATAATAAAGGCCACCTAAAGGGATAGCGCGGAACAATATTGCTTCTTATACAGGATGTGTGGGGTCAGTGCATTGCTCAAGAGCACATTGACTGTATTCAGGAATTAGACTAGCATTCCTCCAATAGCTAGTTGTGATTTTACATTGTCTGCAGCCAGACTCGAACCCGAGACCATTCAGGTCCAAAGCCCACTTCTTTATTCTGTAGATGAGCTACGGACACCCCTATTATTATCACTTTTATATCAGAGTGCATGGTCCACTGAGATTCTTTCGATGTAGCGATATCTCAGAAGGCATTTTTTTGTATTGCACACTTACCAAGAACTCAAATGACCTTTCCATACTTTGAAGCTGCAATCAATTCCAGTTGAAAAAGCCTGGAAACTCTGTCCTGTGCTATAATATATTTTGGTGTTATTTTCATGCAACTAAATCTTCTTGATCCCCTCAAACCATCAAATTTCTCCTTGTACAAACAACAACTTATGTACAAGCCAGAGCAGTTTCAATGTGCATTAGTACCCGCTAACCCCACCCCCTAAGACAAAAACAAACAAACAAAAAAAACAAAAGAAAAATAACCACACCAGATCAATCAACAACCACCTCCTAAAAGTTAACTGACAATATTGACTTTAATGGAGTCAGTTGACCTCATACACTAAGTATTCTTCTCTGGTGCCAATGATGTGGATTCATTTACTTCAAACAGTCTGGAAGATAAACCTATAAAGCTTAAGAGTGTCTTTCTTTGTGTGTCCTTAGAACTCTTCTTGCTCCACATTTCTATGACCTAATTTTACTCAGTCAATAACTACAGGATGCCCCAGCATCAAACTCAACATAATGTTCCAATGAAATTCAATATCATCGGAAAGGACATTTGATTTGTTCAACAGCCTACAGTGAATTTATGTAGTGATGACTGAAATCCCAGTTATTCACAATTTCTATATAAATAGCTTAGCTTTCTGGGTTAACTGTGAGGATATATGTTGTCTGACAGGTATCCTAATTTTTCCATTTACTGTGTGACACTGATGGCAGTTATTGAAAACACAATTTTCATGTTACAATGTGTACTACGCTTCCATGCTATTTTCTAGAGTTTAAAAATATGTGATAAAATAAAAATGTACTAAAGCCTCCAGAGTTTGTTAATTATAACATGGGGTATAGTTATACGCATTCCTGTCTCATTATCACTCGCAGCCAAACATTTTCGCAATTAAACCAGCATAAAATCGCCAAATATATGTTCCGAAGAATTGCATGCAGCTCTTTAAATGTGACAATGCTTAGAAAGTGGGTGTTAAAAAAATGTTGTTCACTGTGCTTGTCCCACAAAAAACAAAAATGTCACACACTTGCACCTAAAATCTTCACACAGTGGAAAATTGTCCAACAATTGTTCAGTTAAGAGAGCACTGACTGTCAAGGCTTAAGGGTGGTTTAAACAAGTTTTCTCTTTTGTAAGTGATGGTTGTTTACATGGAAACAAATCTGGAAATGCAAACATTTGAAAATGGAAGTATGAGACCACCATGTCATTGGTGTGATTATGGATGACCTGTACATGTGAATTATCCTGTGTCACAGATAGTGATGGCGAAACTTATCTGGAGTAGCAAAAGCTCCTAAACGTGCTAGAATTTACGACATTGCCACTCGAGTGGAGTAGTGATACTGGATAAACAAACTGAATGAGATCTGCTTGGTTCAACATTAGACATAGTATTTCCACGACCATAAGGTGCACCGTATTGAAAGGCACAGTCTCAGTTACGGGTCTATTTCTGTATTTAACACATACATAAGGTGCACCGTATTATTGGGCGCACGCATGGTAAAACATACGATAGCTTAAAACATACAGTAGCACGCATGCACACTCAAGCAATGTTTTTAAAAAGGCAGCGGGAGCAAAACTGAGTTCGGTTGTACTTTATTGAAGTAATTAACAATGTACTCACGTTATTTTTTGATGAACCCTCATCCACAAATCCATCAAAGTCCTCATCTTCTGCATCCAAAATGAACAGCTGGGCAAGTTCTCAATCAAACACGGCAGGTTCGAGTCAGTCTCGTTGCTCTGCGGCTCCTCAGAAATGATGCCGGCTTTTACGAAAGCTCGAACAACAGTGCAAGCAGACACGTTAGCCCAAGCATCCACAATCCACTCACAAATTGTGGCGTAACTCGCCCGGCGCTGCCTCCTCGTCTTAGTAAAGCTTTATTCGCCATCTGTCATCCGTCGCTCCCACGCCGCTCGCAACTTTACTTTGAACGCCCTGTTTAAACCGATGTCCAGCGGTTCCATGATGTCCATGTCCGCTTTTCCTCTGTATAAGCAGCATGTCGGCACGAAATGCTCCCAGTCAGTCAAGCGGAGCGCTCATCACACAACATTTATAGATTTTGGAACTCGGTGCACTCATAAGGCGCGCCGCATTATAAGGCGCTCCGTCCATTTTGGAGAAAATGTAAGACTTTTAAGTGCGCCTTATGGTTGTGAAAATACGGTGCTTCTAACCCGAGCAAATTGGTGTAAATCGGACCTGAGACTATGTGGGGGGACGGGATGGGAAAATGTGACAGGCCTTGATTGGCATGGATGCCAGATTTTCCAACAGTCCATACATTTGCC
Source organism: Phycodurus eques (assembly GCF_024500275.1). Taxonomy (NCBI): domain Eukaryota; kingdom Metazoa; phylum Chordata; class Actinopteri; order Syngnathiformes; family Syngnathidae; genus Phycodurus; species Phycodurus eques. The sequence goes on along the minus strand of NC_084542.1, from coordinate 5,284,802 downwards.
AAGGACCTTTTGGTGGGGATGAGTAACCTAGTCTGATCTACTGTAGTAATAAAAGCGGGCAACAATGCCTGACAGTACGTCATAAGGGATAATAAAACTTGGAGATCCATAGAGGGACAGGGAGTACTGTATATTCCATGTCATGTTATTGTCTTTTTGAGTTTTTTTGCCACACTTGGTGCGTGGTGTGTCCCCCTTTGCCCCATTTTGTCACGGTAAGTTAGGGTGTACGGTAGCTGTTGTGTCGCGTTTAATTACGGCACATTCCTGAATGTGACGGCTCATGGGCCGGGCGCGATATAGCGCATTATGCCTGACACAGCGCGTGCGGTTTGGGAGGGTCTGACTCATATGGAAATGTGCCCACACTCACTGCCTACAACTCTTCAAAAGCTAAGAAATGTGTTTAGTTTACTTTAAAATGCTCACCCTGGCATGCCCATTTTTAACTCTTGATGTTGAATGTGTGTGTGTATGCGTGTGTGTGTGAGAGAGAGCGAAAGAGAAAGCAAGAGGAAGAGATAGCGCACTTTTGCATTTTCTGTACACACTGTGCAGTGTGTATGTGAATAACAGGCTCTGCATGTTTTGTACGAGATGGATTATTGAATTGGTTGCTGTCAGAAAACTAATATTCTTCAACATTTTTTGAGCAGCAGTATGTGCCCCCCCCCCCCTATACTGACCTACTGCCCCCCAGTTGAATGTGCTATGACATTGACGCTGTAGGGTGTGTAAAGTTACATCCGGCAGGGCAGCTTCATTCAAGTTCTGTACTGAAATTTTTTTTGGACGTCTTGGATGTTGACTGTGGCTTCCTTTCGGGTTGCACAGTAAAGACGATAAACTCGATAAATAACATGATTTTGTTAAGGTATAGAGACATAAAAAAAAATCCCTGCCCCCTCCTCTGCCATTGTCTTCAGCTGCACATGTTCCATCTCAGTCCGCTGCATTATCAGACTATTCATCACTGGGAAGAAGCCGCGAGAGAAGGAAAGCAGTGCGTGTATTTGATAGACAGGAGAGGCGTGATTTTCAGAGCCGTCAGCGACACGCCCACAGCATCTGCAAGAATGTCTCAGTTGTTGACCATTTTGAAGCCTGATTTCACGTACTTCGCATCTTTTGAATTCATTCATTCATTTTCAGGCTTGTTAACAAGACTCTTCTCTGTGATGTGCCAAATTAAAAAAATAAAACTCTCCTGTTTGGTTGCACTTATATGTAATAGAAAACCCTTTGATGATAACTTAAGCATGTTATTGTTGTATTATTATTATTTATTGTGTTGTTAATCGATTTGTGGTTTTGTTATGTTTGTTTTCAATACAGTTGACAGACCCTGTGGTTTTTCCGAGATTTATAAAGTGTATTAAACATACCACAGAAAGACAGACACATGCAACAGTCAGTCGAACCCTATGCCCTTGTTCCCCGTGTGACTTTGTTAAAGGGGCCATGCATTATTGCTGTAATTCTTATAATTCTTGTCAGGACTCTTCCAGCTATCGGAGCATCCTGCTTAAACACAGAGGTACAGTTACTTTTTCTTGATTTCTTTTAGTGACAGATACAGTAAATCTTGGGGGGAAAAAAAACATATAAGATCATCATTAATTCCGGAATAGCTTTGCTGCAGTGGTGCCTATACATCATAGTAAATAATTCACAGAAGTAAAGCTAGCTTCCCCAGGCAAGCACACACTTGGGACAATATGTGCTTCATCATCCTCAGTGTGAAGTTTCCCCAAGGCATAGAGCATTGACCTATGGTGGCCATCTTGGGCACACATTACAACAGAGTGCCCATTACTCCAAACCTCCACATGTAACGTTCTATTGGGTGAAAAAAGTGACAGCAAAATCTAATTATGTACTTTAACCATCTCTCTGTTGTTCAGAATCAGATTAAAATACAGTCAGGTTTCCAGAATATTTATTCCTCAGAAGTGTCAAGTATTTCCTTTTGTAAGTCACATAAACAGTAATTTTCCAATCGGTAAATGGGCTTTCAAAACTCAAAATGCTTTAACACGCCATGTGGAGTGAGGGACTGCTGGCAGGCTGCTGCCGCGCGTCCTCCACTGTTTTAACTATGTTCTACCTTTTTATGAATTTTCCAAAGATTGTCTCATATGAATGCTGGACTTAAAAGCCATTCGTTTGACTCAGCATGTTTGATCTAAAACTCTGCGACCCAGTGGTGTTGCTCGGCCTATTTGTCATTCCTCAAAAAGTATTGACAAAGTCATTATAAGGTGGCCAGAATGTAAGTTTAAATAAAAAAACAAATCATAAAACCTGGAATTATTCACACGTTTTCCAACCTTGTTTTGCCAGCGTGAAAGTGCTGCAAAGAAGTGTTTGGTGTAACGCTGCGTCATCTGTGCGGTCTGTAGCGGAAGCTTTTACGACATTTCGCATTGTGGAGTTGAACTTGAAGCATATACATTCCGTCAAGAGGGTTCCTGAATTTGTATTTTAGTTGAATATATGATTTAAGAAGATAAAAATGTTAAAGAACAATAAAGTACACGTTAAAACGTTACAAAAAAAGGTTTGTTTGAGCAAACTTGTGCGAATAATCAGAATGATACCACCACTGCCTCGATTTGAGAAAGGAAAAACCTTGAAAGTGACAGCACCTTTTTTTTTTGCACATGCAAAGATGCTCAATAGGCATCAACTAACGGACGCAGAAAGAATGAACAATTTTTCTTCTTGTTCACAATGAAACTAAAGTCAGCCATTTGTGCATCACTGCCTCTCTTTGTGATGAGGCCAGACATCCTGAGAGGAGCTATGGATTTTTAGTAACAGGCACCTCTACAGCAGTTTAGAGCACACACTGTATTTGGCAGCAGCCAACCAGGGCACTGTGGCACACTAGAGTTGAGTGAGAGGTCATCAGGGGTTCTGTGGGAAATTATCCAATTTTCATCTAAATTGGCAGAAAATTATTATTCATTATTTACAATTACAGAAAATTATTGTTCATTAATTACAAACATACAGTATCTTTGTTCATCTATTAGTGTCACCAACGTATAATGAGATGCAGTACAATAAAATCCTTCCATTAGATGGGAGAAGGTAAAATAAGCCTTTTTGCCACTCCGACAATGGGATAAGCATGGGCTTCCTGGGAGTGTATCAGCTTTGTGCTCAATCAAACAGGCCCGGATATCACACCAAGTCAGTCAGTTTGTGAGTAAATTGAGATGATCTCATTACTATTCATGTTTTTTCTGACATTTTTGGTTGGTGGCGCGCTGTGAGATTTTTCCAATATGAAATGGTGCCTTGGTCCAATAAAGGTTAGAAACACTGCTACAGCATACAGAGTATGCTTAGTCTTCTTCTTTTCCTTTCGGTTTGTCCCGTTAGGCGTCGCCACAGCATCTCATCCTTTTCCATGTAAGCCTATCTCCTGCATCCTCCTCTCTAACACCAACTGCCCTTATGTCTTCCCTCATGACATCCATCAACCTTCTCTTTGGTCTTCCTCTAGCTCTCTTGCCTGGCAGCTCCATCCTCATCATCCTTCTACCAATATACTCACAATTTCTCCCCTGGACGTGTCCAAACCATTGAAGTCTGCTCTCTCTAACTTTGTCTCCAAAACATCGAACTTTGGCTGTCCCTCTGATGAGCTCATTTCTAATTTTATCCAACCTGGTCACTCCGAGAGCGAACCTCAACATCTTCATTTCCGCCACCTCCAGCTCTGCTTCCTGTTGTCTCTTCAGTGCCACTGTCTCTAATCCGTACATCATGGCTGGCCTCACTACTGTTTTATAAACTTTGCCCTTCATCCTAGCAGAGACTCTTCTGTCACATAACACACCTGACACCTTCCTCCACCCGTTCCAACCTGCCTGGAGCCGTTTCTTCACTTCCTGACCACACTCACCATTGCTCTGGACGGTTGACCCCAAGTATTTAAAGCCCTCCATCCTTGCTATCTCTTCTCCCTGTAGCCTCACTTTTCCCCCCCCACCCCTCTCATTAATGCACATATATTCTGTCTTACTTCGGCTAATTTCATTATAAAGAGTATGGTTATTGACTCATTTAATCAGACACACTAATAAGTGGTTGGTGAGCAATCACATCCTGGCCTGAGTTTGCCCTACCTTTTGTAGGTTATGTGCCTTCTGTTGTCATAGTAACTGTAAAAGTCAAATTTTGCCAAATTCTGTGTTGGATACATCTAACGGGCAAACGTCTGGAATTACATGGAAGTTTCAAAAAAAAAAAAGAAATTACATGCGACTCCAACAACAAAGAAAATAAAAATTATAAGCAACACGGTTCTGCTTTTTATCTTCCAATAAATTGATCGTAACCTTCCGAAATAACAGTGGAACTCTCCAAAAGTGGTACAATTTGGATTAAAAATGGAAAATGAAATCAAAATTCAAACAAAAATGTCAGAAAATAAGTTAGAAACCATTATCATGCATGAGTAACATGAGATGTCAACAAATCTTGTGAGACTTTAGCTCCATGTGCAGCTAAAGAATTAACACAAATGTGCCGTAACTGACTTTTTAAAATTATATTTCTGTAATACCACCACAGAATGTGTGTTAGAGATGAAGAAGTGTCATTCAAGGCATAGAAATGCAAATGGGACTTTGTCTCATGTAGGAAAGATTCTGACAGATTCAACAGTATATATCAAAATAAAACCAAACAACCACAAAGTTCCATTTGAATTCCATCAACACCCATAAAACATCATTAGGTAACAATATCGCTTTGCCAACACCTTTTCGTTCCTTCTCCAATACATGTCTGTCAGGTGCCCACAAAGGGTGAGCAGTTTGACATTATATTAATTTTATTCATGATTAACCCATGTTACCTGCATAGCAGTTTATAATGTCAATGTGAAACCTTGCTTGGATAGTTAATATATTTTTGATGACAGTGACAATGTGACCCTGGAATATTGTATTGCCATTAGTTCCAATGAGAAAAAGTGTTCATCTAAACTAGATACTGTAGATCATATAAAATTACAGATGGCAAAGGTAAAAAGTACTTTTTTTCTTTTAAAAAGTTTACCATTTGGTACTGTCAACATATCATCAAAACTCCATAAACTATATTTTTGTTTGTAAGGCAAGAATCCTATTGATTTTAACAGCTCTATAATTCAAGATGGATGAGGTACAGCCGCTTGAAAGATTGAATCATTGCAATTTTCATTTCAGAGGTCAACCAGTCACTGTCTTTGAACTTTCAGGGATTATTTTTAACTATTAATTTTGAAATGTATCCAGTTCACAGCTGTATGGGAACTCCAGACTCTCGTTTGGGCCCTTTTTCATGTCGTTGTTATTATTGTCTTGCCGATGCCTAAAGCAACATCGAAACTTGAGAAAGTCTTAGGGCACAAGTTGATTTCATTGGGGTTGAGTGTATACTCATGAGGAATGATCTTTTCTCAATCACATTACCAGGAGGAAGAGGACACCGCAAGGGGCTGTCATGGGGGCAGTTACAATAGTGAAGCATCATTTTTAATTCAGGTGCCTGGACTTATTTTACAAGCTCTCAGGCGTGCTGCTGAGTAAACATTTTTAAAATTGAAGTTGAGAAAGCCCCTCTGGTTTTGGACATAAAAAATGCATCAGGTGTGAGAATGGAAAGCCGTATATCATTCCTTAAAACCCCTTTAACACTCCACACAGCCTACCAGTTCTTGGATGGCGTAAAGCAGATTCAATCTGTACATCAAATTTATGATTCACAGCTTTCCTACATAAATAACTGTTTCTTTTGTGTTATTTACCCCACCATTTGCAAGGTGAAATAACTTTGTGCTTTACCCCTTCAATCCTCTTCACAGACATAAACTGCTTGACTTCTATTGATTTCTCCAATAGCAACCTCTGCTCTGGCCTCGCACCAAAGCCCACATGCTGTTTGAGTGATGACACCCTCAATGCACCAGCATGCCGGAGTCGGCAGCCCCGATATAGAACACAGTGGACCTTCTCAGCCGTAAAATGCCACCTTTTGTGTTTTGGTCTCAACATTGCAGACCGCACACGCATACACGCACACATTCGCAGAGGTAGTGTGTGTTGTCAAAGGGTGATGTGCTGTGAGCTACTCGTCTCGATTTCATCCAAGCGACTCTAGTTTGGCTGAAGTCAGGACAAGTCAATTTGCTTGGACAGATTGATTCGTTACTCTTGCCTGATCCTCATTCTGCTCACATTGCACTGCTAAACAAAGCGGTCACCATAATGTCAGTGTTACCATGAGATTAGTCAAACCGGAGTATTGGCTAATTTATTAAGTCATCTTTTTTTTTTTTAAAGTAGACTCTCTCAGGTCAACTTAGTTTAGAGATTGTAGAGAACTGTAAAAAAAAAAAAAAAAAAGAAAAGAAACAAAACAATACCCTGACTTCAGCTACGTTAGACAAAATGCAACACCAACAAGAGGAGACAGAGGAGAGCAGAAAATACAGTAAGTGTCAGAGGTTCAGAAGATCAGATATTGAAAGTATTCTACGTTACAGTAATAGGAAAGTTACTCTGCAAATGTTTGTCACATTGTCACAATACTTTTATTGGCTTGACGAAAACAATTTAAACCAAGCATCGGGATTTGGCCAGCGTTCCTCCAGTCAACTCCCTTCCCATTCAAGGTTTAGGTACTATTGAGCAACACACTTAAGTCCCCCAATTGTTCCCCGGATACTGGAATGTGAACCTGAACATGACAACTTTATTTTAATGGCCATATTAGCTATTTTTAATAAAACCAGAACCAGGACATAGTTTTGTAGAAAACTGAATTGCTGAGTTGATGGAATGCCTATTTTCTCTATGTCGCTGTCTTATTTTTCTGATTACGTTTGAATTGTAAAAATACAGCACTAGATGGCACAGACGCATGGCAGTGTAATCTCAAAGCATCCAATATGTGATATTTTAACTTTACAATAACTATAAAGGTTAAGCTATACTCTGCTTTGCCAGAACATCCACCAAAGCCAAGGACACGCGCTCCTTTTGGAGCTTAGCTTTGAGACGACTTTCAGCTGACACCAGCGTGCCAGTGATCCATGGCAGTGATAACTTGTGGCTGTTTTGACAGGAGGGGACCAAGATTGTTCTGCGTGCGAGAGTGTGAGGGCCAGTCGGTCATTGGAGCTGGAAGGATTAATCACTGCATGCTGCCTATTGATTTACAGCCAAGTGCAGGTCGGTCCCCCCCTCCTCTACCTCCTCTCCCGAGCTTGGGGCCTCTGTGTGTTTGATTCCTCTGAGTGGTATCGGGCTCCATAGGTAGCTTCTAATCCCCACAGCCCGTACACTGCAACATTACCTTGTTGTAAAACAGTGATTGCTTTCTAATAACAAGTGCACATTGTGTATTGTGGCAGTAAGTATTTACAGCAGTGACAATTACTTTTATTTTAATTTCAATTAAAATCATTAATTCTCCAATATTGCAAGCCGGTATAAAGACATGTCAACGACTCAGCTCAGGGCCATGCAACGGTTGACTGATCAAATTGCATTGATATTATTGTGTGCTTTAAATGCTCATACTTTTGAAAGCATTGACTTTTATATGTTTCTATCATTTACACTTATGGTATGTCCGATTGGCAAGCCAGAAAAGAAGGGGAAAATGATTTATACTTATGGGGTCGTTCTGAAATCAGATCAAGCGGCAGGTGCGCTAAACATTGAAATTAGAACTATCCATCCATCCATCCATTTTCTGAGCCGCTTCTCCTCACTAGGGTCGCGGGCTTCTGGAGCCTATCCCAGCTGTCTTCGGGCGGGAGGCGGGGTACACCCTGAACCGGTCGCCAGCCAATCGCAGGGCTCACAGAAACAAACAACCATTCGCACTCACATTCACACCTACGGGCAATTTAGAGTCCGGCACATAATAACTAAGTAAACTAAATAAAGCAAATGAAAGGTAACTAGGGTTGCTTACAAAAGGAACTGGGTGGAGCTGACCAGCAGAGATCATAAAGATAATTCAGATAGGAAATTATAGGTATTTGTCTATACTGTATGTGCCTAGTGATTGACTGGTGACTTTTATCTTCTGACCTTTCTTAAACATTGACATTTTTAACTCTTATATAGTAAAGACATAGTGGTTTTAATTTGACGGTTGTATGTATGTAAGTTTATTTCATGCAAATATTTATGGTAATTATGAATTCTATACTGTATTTGCATAAGTTAGTCATGGACGATGGCGCGTTCCGATATGTAGGAAGGGAAATCCATCCTTAACAGAGTACCCCCTGTAAATGTTAACAACAAAATGAAAATGCATTTACATGTTAATAAATCATAATATATTGTAATTTCGCAAAAAGACACTGCACGCCTCCTTCCTTGAGGCAAAATAGTTTGGGGGGGCTAAATATGATTAATAGAACACAGGTGAGGCCTCGTGTACTTCACTGACCTAAATTTGTCAGTTGATGCCACCAGCGGTTTGGAAGCCGAGCTTGAGGGAGAAAAAAAGCAATCCATTATTTTTCATGGCACTTCAATACAGTGCGTTGCTGCGAACAGTGCTCGTGGTCCATTTGGCTGTCATTTAATTGCAGACACCTGTCGCTTGATTACATCCACCTGTTGCAGGCCTAATGAGATGGCAGTGTGGTGACAATATGGATTATTGTTAATTGGGGGCACCTGTGGGGGCTTTATCCATTCTGCGCCATATAGTGGACCTTTCTGTTCTGCCACTGTGACCCCTAGAGTTGAACCCATCCAAATATATATTTTTAAATCATATATTTAGTGGCTGAATGGTTTGCTGCCCGTGTGCCCGATTTGATCTCATGAACAGCTGTCCATGGTGTCTCATTTGCCCTGTTGCATTGATTTATATCAGAAAGCAGAGGATGGAGGACACAGTGGTTTTTGAAAGATTTCTAAGAAAATAAAAGCCAATAGGTAGGTATGCTGCGCAACACTGATGGAAATGTTATCTCAAGCAGTATTTCTTTAAATAGTAGACTAACCTTTACAGAAGTTCATCCTGCAATATCCCGTTCTCTTTATTCTGCCAAAACAAATACCCTAAAAGCAGCAAGCAGCGATAAACATCCTTCATTTTTTTATGGCAAATCGTCATAATGAAAAAAATCTTTGCCATTTAGCATTGCCTCTCTGTTCCCCAACCACTGTGCTGGGGCAAATTAGTGTGACACAAAAGATCAACAGGTGTGCTGTGGGAAATTATCCACTTTCACTTAATTAGTCTCAAACATATTTATTTCCAACAAATGATGCATTTTTGTTTGCAAAATGTATATGGGATCTGGGCTTTCATCAATGATGACATATGATGGTGATGTCATCTATTGTGACTCTACAATCTTTTGTGCTCAATGACAATCTTCTGATCAGTGTTTCAACCCGAGCACTATTCCCAGGATTAACTGCTGAAGATCATCTGCCCCTCTTTTGCTTGTCATGGAGGTTCCTCAAAGCAGGCTCTTGTTCTTCACCTTTGATCCTGGACACCCACTTTTGAGTCTGCTGTAGCCAATTGCAGCATCCCCATACACATGAAAATGTTGACTGGTGGTTCCCCTTCCGAAACTAAAAATTCAATCTCAGCTCTTTGCTTCTGACATGAATCCAACAAAGACGTAATCTCCATAATGGCTGACAGGAAGTGGACAGTCTTAAACACAACTTTAAAAAAACAAAACAATCAACCTTCAAATAAGTATTTAAACTACAAATCGTGAAACAAACAAACAAAAAACAGTTATTAGGTTAAATTAAATTGGGCTCATTACTTTTTGATTCCCCCTCATATATGCCTTGGCTCAACCAATGTTGGGAAACACTGGATATGATACCTTTTGATTGGGGTTCGTTTGGTCAAATAAAAAAAACGGTGGCTTCAAACCAAAATACAAGCAATTCCTGTTCAATTTTGTTAAAAGTCCTTAAGACTTTTTTTGTGCATTCTGTTATGATGAACATCGATGAAATTGGGGCAAATCTCATGGTCTGGACCACTAAAATACATATATTTTCAACAGGATACAAACAATTGCAAAAATCGGTGAAATTTTGAGGCCCCTCAATGAGAAAGAGAAAAAAAAACAAAAACAAAAACACCAATGCTTCCAAGAGGGCCTTCGCAGCACCTGGTACTTGGGCCCTGAATATTGAGAGGACATGTAAGTCATGTCTGAAAACATGGTTGGATGGCCCAACTTATACGAAGTCTTTGGTCTTCTGCCTGTTCCGGACCAAAGCTTTGCTCAGTCACCTGTCAGATGAAATTACTGCGATGTCAGTTGCCCAGTGAGGTGACTGCGGGGGACCTGGGCCGCGTAGGCGCCAAGGCCTCAACATGTAGCCACGACGTCTTGTGGGATCGTCAGGGGGCCAAGGAAACCTGCTGTTAGGTCTTGAAGAGACACTTGCACAAGTCCACGATCACACTCATGTTATGGCCATAATCCAGAATGACACTTTAAAAAGAACACATTGGCTCTATTAGTGTCCTGACAATGTGATCCTATGGCCTGCTGATGGTGAGCTCTCATAGGCTTGGCAGTGACGAAAAGAACTTTAATCAGCGTCTCACAGGTACTGCAGTTGCCAGGGATACTCCACAAAAAATATGCACAAAAGGGCTAATGGTGTCCTGTTGCGCTAGTTGGCCTCTTCAATTCATTTTACTTCCAATATTCTGATTTATGGAGTTTAAAGACAATTTTAGAAAAGATACAACATGCTGCTTTGGAAGGGATAGTGTCACATTGGAATACAGCTTTTTTTTTTTTTTTTTTTGCATTTGTTTTGTCCTGTGTGGACCAGTTATGGACTTATAAACTTTACAGTTGAAAACTTTTTCTAAAAATGACTAAATGTTCTAAGAAGAATATTTCAGTTTCTTTTCATTATGTAGATATGTTTTAATGACAAATTGTCATTCTAATGGTTTACAGACTGTAAAAAGCAATTTTGCTTAGGCTTGCACTATATTTTTAGGCCTCACCATTTTGGGCTGAACATAAAAACTCTTAAAATTATAGATTCATCTGAAAATGTATTAATTTGAAACAGCAATTATTTTTTTCAAATAATTTTATTGTTTTATTGGGTTAAGTAATTATTAAACATTAGTTTTATGGATTAAAAAAATAAGAAAACAGAATTTGATGGAAAGAGTCACCCGTCTGCCTTGTTCTTTTTTAAAAATAAAATGATTGTTGCTGCATTTTATTATTATTATTATTATTATTATTTAATGTCTCTCATTGTTTTTGATCATTTAAAAGAATTATTTATTTCTCAGAAAGTCATGAATTAAAAAAAACCCCAAATAAAACCAAGTACATTACATTTTATTTTATAACTTATTGTATTGTGTATTTCCAGGAGTAGTACAAATAGGAGTCGGTTCTAGAAACACTCCAAACCTGAATGTCTATTAATGGGATCCCTTATACTTTTAGAGCAATCGTTTGGATTACTGTGTGTTTGTGCAATTTTTTTTTAAAACTGTGTTTTTAAAATACTGTGTATAAGTATACATATGTGTCTTGTCACTAGGCTGTGGAAGCTCAAATTTTATTTGGGTGAGAATTACATTTTCACGTACTTTCATTGAAAAGGCAATAGAGAAATCTATACCCTTTCCGACATCCAATTACCCCTACTCCAAGTTGAAGTGACATTTGGAAAAGCACTTGATTATTCTTTCATTCAAAGTAACATTTAAGTAAAGCAGAGGAAGATGTTTTTTTTTTTTTTTCTTCCTGGGGCTGTAATAGATTCCATTTAATCAGCCTCTAAAAGATTGCTGAACCTCAGGTTCTTATCTCAAGATTTTATAAGATAGAATTATTTTTTATTGGATGTTGATGATGTTAGCTGTCCAGGGCAGGGCATAGAAAGGTAGACTGTAGGAGGGGGAGTAATGCGCAGAGAAAATGAGAACGATTTAAATGAGAAAGGGTGAAATGAAGAGCAGCAGAGTATTAAATCAGGAGTGTGTGTGGACAGTAATCTGAAATAGCCTGGGACATTTTAGCTGGAAAGCACACAGCGGTGCTTTGTGCTCCTCTGGGCTTAGGTCTCTCAAATGTTCGGGGTCACTGCTTCCTGGTATGACTCAGCATTTCCTGTTGCTTAAGACTATCTTGACGAAGGGACTTTACAATTACAAGGCCATCTCACTGCCAAGTCGGGCCGAGACAACAACCGCAGGGTTTCTTATCCAAAAAAATGAAAACACACATTTTGACCTTAGTCAGTGCAAGCCAATCACATTACACAACTATGGAGAGACTAAAAAAATTAATAAATAAAAAAAACTTTTCTTATTGATTCTTAAAAATAAAAAGATACTATTGATGCCTAACTCTATTTTAAAACCACTTTGTAACCTTACAATGATAACTGTAGGATTAATTGTAGTCTTTTTCATCTTTTGCAACATAAATGTATTGTTTGTGACTTTGATTGATTTTGGTGTCTGTATCAAATCCAAATCTGCATCATGTTGTATTTTATTCATCTGCTCTATTAAACAATATTTATGGACAGGTAAAAAGAGATAAATAATAATCATCATCCTAATTAAATATTAAAAACATAATGAATTAAAAACGTTTATCCACCTACAGTATGTAAAAGGCAGTGAAGGATGAGAGTAGAACCAAAAGCGATCAAAAAGTGCAGATTTTCTAAAAATCCTTATGATTTTAAAATGAGGATTTTTTTTCGTTTTTTATTTTGACAGTTTTTACATTCCTTTTCTTTTTGTATCAAATTTGGAAACACAAAAGAGCAAATGAGTTGTTGTCAGATTGCTGAATAAAAAGCACACGAAATGTAATCAGTATGATAGTTTCAGCAACACTCAACGAACTGAAATTAAACGTATTCATCACACGTGAATGTGTTATTTCACATTGCGGGAGGGTGAATAGAAAACCTATTGTTGGAATGAAACACTTTATTTTCCCACACAAACACCCAATAAACATTTGCAAGAGACCACCCAAGCCAAGACAACAGTCTTGCATTGCCATGTTGACAGACTGAGTGTATGAGTGTGTGCCATCTACATGCTGTGCAACTTCAAATAAAGCATAGTACATTTAAGAGCCAGTTTTATGAATGAAACAGGCTTCCTGTCATCATGACTACAGTACAATAATCCATCCATTTCGCCATTTTCTATTCCACTTGTCCTCATTCGGTGGTGAGCTGGAGCCAATGCCAGCTAAACTTGAGGAGAGGCAGGATTCAGTCGGGACTACTAGCAAGGCAATCACAGAGCACATTTAGACAAACAACCATTCACATCCACCCTGGCATACCTGGAGAACACTCACACAAGCTTGGCGAGAACTTGCAAACTTGCTGCAACATCACCATTCAATAATATGTACAATAATGAAACCAGAAATATTGAGACTGTCTTTTATATTTATCATAGCCATGATGTTCACACTACCTAGTTAGTCATATAATATTTAATTGATACTCTACAATTGTCAAAGTGGACATTGAATAATGGGGTACTAATAGTGATGCGTAAGGTGGATGAAACCATATTGTTCCTTTGTTAAATGAGTAAAGGTATTACAAGTGATCTAAGAGATTTGAGATTCAATTACATCTCAATTTAAAGTGAAGAAATTGATTGTGGAGCATTTACCGTACAAAGCTGTAGGAAGCCGTTTCATTAATTAAAAGCCAATATGATGGAGACCGTCTCCGGTGGTGATGAGAGACGGGGCTTGAGAATGACTTGTGTTCCTGAGAGGGAACCTTCTGATTGGGGCGTGCGGAGCGGATTTTGCGACGACAGTTGCGACGATGAAAAAAAATGGAGGACAAGTTTTGAGTTTCACAATGTTCAATTGACAGCTGAATGGCAGCAGAGAGAAAAAGAGCCTTTTCAGATGGGACCGTTTGAATGATTGGGCAAGTGCGTCAGCTTGTTATTGAAGGAAGCAAATAGCAAGTAGAAAGAACCTTCTCAAGAGAATTCCACAGGAAAAACTGTGCGATGCAAGTCATGCAAGTTAAAGCATTAATATGCCCTAATCTCTTCTTCACCCCGGCATTTAACTCTATTTAATGGCATTTAAATGGGTGCAGTGTCAGCGTCTTGGGGGCCATGTGTGGGCAAACCCCCACTTCCAAATGAGTTAATGTGCCCCGGCGCATTTCTCCCCCATTCAGTGTGGCCTTTTCTTGCCAAACTTCATATATAATTTGATAAATTGTAAATTGATTTGTAAGAGCCAGCTAGCATTGGCTCAGGCCTTTATGCTAGCAAAACAACATGTTCCTTCTGTATACAATAGCTTTGCAAATGTTGTGAACTAATAAAAACTGAAGAAAAAAATACAACTTCCCTGTATTTTTTCAATTATTTATTTCGATTTTTTTGCACAAGACAATGCATTCACCATAAATTATTCTTGTAGCTGACAACATCCCAAAATTTCTTAAAGCCACGGATGAGGAATATCTTAACATATCATTAATGCTCCGTAGTTCACGTTTCTTTATGTCACTGCTGTGCATGTTTTTTCTCCATCTTTATAATAAAAGATGTTATTTGTAATGCACTTTTCATTCTGTAAAAAGTCAAAGTGCTAAAAAGATTTTTTTTTTTTTTTTTTTTTTAGAAACCCCAAGATCCCAATCAATCATTCAAGACTTGGTTGACACGTGTTTTTTTACATCATGTCGTTATCTGCGGAGATTGAAAAAAGTGACAGGCCTATTTTGAAAAAGAGTATCCATCCATCCAACCATCCATCTTCTACCGCTACCGCTGAAAAAGAGTAGAAAACACAAATATCCATTTTCAAAGGTAGGGAATGAAAGTAAAAAGTGGTCAGAAAAATACATAAGTACAGATACTGAAAAAAATAATCTACTACAGTAACAAAGTATGTATACTTCATTACTTCCCACCACTAGAAATAATGATTTTAAAATCATGGATGGAGGCTTTTTTAGGGTCTCTGCTACAAAATTGTGTTCTGTGGGACAGTGGATAAAAATAAATAAAAAATCCAATAGTTTCTGGCTGCATATTTTTTCTCTCATGGGCAAGGGGCTTGCCTCTGTGCTCTGATAAATAATCATCGCATTATGGACAGAATACTGTATGTTGCTTGATTTATCTTTGGATATTCTATGATTTGATTTTTTTTTTTTTTTTTTTAATGCATAACATATCCATCCATCCATTTTCTGAGCCGCTTGCGTGCTTGGGCGTGCTGGAGCCTATCCCAGCTGTCATCGGGCAGGAGGTGGGCTACACCTTGAACTGGTTGCCAGCCAATCGCAGGGCACATACAAACAAACAACCATTTGCACTCACATTCACACAACTACGGGCAATTTAGAGTCTCCAATTAATGCATGTTTTTGGGATGTGGGAGGAAACCGGAGTGCCCGGAGAAAACCCACGCGGGCACAGGGAGAACATGCAAACTCCACACAGGCGGGGCCGGGAATTGAACCCGGGTTCTCAGAACTGTGAAGCTGACACTCAAACCAGTGCCGCTGCTGCTAATCTGCTAAATAAACAGTCAATTGCAAATGTTAAAATGTGCAATATATTCAACCGTCAAAACCGAATTCGATTGCGCCATGGACTTTGTTATTGTGACATGAGACAGAACAACAGCCATTTACGAAGCGACCTGAAACCCAAATGGAGAAGCGACTGGTTGTGCAGAGTGTTTGTATTATGTCTTTCACCACAGTGTTCTATTTTTTAATTGACAAGAAAACAAGCTTACAATCACAATGTAGTTACCAGAAAGCTAACAGTTAGCCTCGCTGATTCTATTTCTTCCTCGATTGCTACTCTTCACTGTGTTTTTGGGCAGTGGCCCTGCGGCATTATGTTGCCCATCACAGGTCAGTCTTGGTACTACCACTGCCATCTGGTTTGGGGGAGGAGTCTCGCAATTGTCGGCAGATTTATTGTTGTGTGTGGTGTGGTGTATTGCTCATCTCAAGTACACCACACATTGTAACAGCAGTAAGCACGTGCCGATTTCTTGCTCATCATTTGTAGGGTTGCTCACATTGAAAAAAAAAAAAAAACTGTTGTACATCGCTTCATGTCTACTAAGCTTAAACAGTCGTATTAAAAGTATCCATGTGTTGTGTTTCTAATCCAAGTACATTTCAATTGTGTTAGAGTAATCGAAATTAGCATCTATGAAGCTTTTAAGGGAATAATTTCAGAATATAAAGTACAGTACTGCAATTGGCTGGCAACCAGTTCAGGGTCTACGATGCCGGATGATAGCTGGGCTAGGCTCCAGCACGCCCGCGACCCTAAGTGAGGAGAAGTGGCTCAGAAAATGGATGGATGGAAAGTACAGTAATTGCATGCAGTGGAAGGATGGGATATTGTGTTTGTGTTTATTCAGAATCATAATCAGAATCATCTTTATTTGCCAAGTATGTCCAAAAACACACAAGGAATTTGTCTCCGGTAGTTGGAGCTTCTCCAGTACGACAACAGACAGTCAATTGACAGAGAACACTTTGGAGACAGAAAGACATTGACAAAAAAAAACAGTCACTGAGCAGTAAAGGGTTGCTAGTTATCTGGTAATGCCGGTACATTTTTTAATGTTTTTTTTTTTGACAATTGTGCAAAAAGTTGCAGAGTCCTCTAGCACTTGGAGCAGTTCGAATGACTAATATTGCAATAGTCCGGCGCAATGACCATTGTGCAAATGGCGCCAAGACTTCAAGGAGTGTATGCAGTTTAAAGTGACGAGTAGTGCGATAATCTGGGACAATGTTGGTTGTGCAAATGTTGCAGATATTCCTCAATCAGTGTGCAAATGGAGCAGATGCTACTCTGGCATGAGAGGCCAGTATTGGTCAACAACAGATATGCAAATAGTGCAGCGTGGCGTACATTACTCGTGCACAGTGAGTGCACAGTGAGTGCACGAGTAATGTATAATTGGCCCCACAGAAATGTGACAATGAACTCAAGTCAATAAATTGCCAGCATGTTGTAATGGAATTGTAGGTTAGCTGTTTAAGAAGTTGATTGCAAGAGGGAAGAAGCTGTTGGAATGTCTGCTAGTTCTAGTTAGCATTGATCGGTAGCGCCTACCTGAGGGAAGGAGCCGGAAGAGCCGCTGACCGGGATGCGGAGGGTCCGAGAGGATTTTGTACGCTCTTGTCTTAGTTCTGGCAGCGTGCAAGCCCTCAATGGTGGGTAGGGGTGTACCGACAATCCTTTCAGCAGTTTTGATTGTCCGTTACAGTCGGAGTTTGTCCTTTTTTGTAGCAGCACCAAACCAGACTGTGACGGAAAAACACAGGACTGATTCGATGACCGCTGTGTAGAACTGTCTCAGCAGCTCCGGTGGCAGGCCGTGCTATCTCAGAAGCCGCAGGAAGTACATCCTCTGCTGGGCCTTTTTGAGGACGGAGTTGATGTGGGTCGCCCACTTCAGGTCCTTCGACTTCAGGTTATTTGTTATAATGCAGCATTTATATGACTTTCTAATGGGTTTTTACTGTACAATCCTTTGTGATCCCATTTCTATTCATCTATAGAACTTATTTTACAGCAGTGTTTTTCCACCCCAGCAATTACATTTTAAAGGTTATATTTAGATTTGAAAGAAATATTTTTATAGAGAAAAAACAATTTAACAGTGGATGCACATGTCTGGTTGAATGCAATTACTATTTGATACGAAACAAGCAGATAAAGAGCTTTGCACATACATTGTTATGTGGCGTGTGTGAGTGTTTTGGGGATATACTTTTTTTGGTGTCAGGAGGAAAGAAAGGACACACACATACACACACAATCATACACGCGCACACACAAACACGGAGGCAACACTTCAGCACCCATAGTCAACATACTGTAAGACAAGGATTGAATTGGACTTGGTGGTTGTGGCCAAGGATGTCTTTTAAAATGCATCTGTACTCCTTACATTATATTTAATGCTCCTCACTGAAATTTGATTATTTGTAATTTGGTCAGGAAGAACGGTCATTATTTAAAGAAATTGGGTCATGGGACACGCATACTACTCACTGGCGTATCATATGCTATTTCACAGGGGGGAAAAAATCAACATGCAATGGCAAAATAAATGATAGGAAAACATTTATCATTACGATAACTGACAAGTTTGGTTAGAAATACGTATGTGCTGATGTTGCAGATATACAGTACTGTGTATAATGTCTTATCAAGCTGTCATTGAATCAATACAATTATTTTGAAGTTGCTAAATGCCACTGTGTGATTAAAAAACACACGTTTTCCTCATTTCTGTTTAGATATCCCTTCAACTGGAGTCGAAAATGGCTGTTCACAGTTTCACATAAATTCAGAACAATGATTCCACAAATGACTTGTAGTTGTCAGTGGTCCCATTGAACGGAACTATAATTATCGAGCGGTCCATCTGGTCATGTGGTCTCCTGTGCCAGGAGTGGGCGTCCTACTGTCTGCTGTGTGAGTAACGCCAAACAGAGTAAAGCTTCTCAAATGAGGTCAAAGGAGTCGACTTGGCACCTCTCAAGATACAGCTTGGATATTGATGTTTCAAACTATAAGCATGTTGGCCAAATAACTCCAGTCCCATAGCTCATGCTGCAATTAATCTAATTTGTTGTGATTTCCGGGGGTATTTGGAACATAAGCGGGAGTGTTTGACCAAGACTAAGCATACGCATTGTGGAGAAAATGTTACTGCCCGTGTGCAGTTAGGAGCAGATACCAAATTAATAAGTACAGTATAAGAGGGAATGATAGCACATATATAATCGGATTGGACAAACCACCAGAGATGGCAAAAGTACTGATACTCAGTAGTTACTGCGTTTGGCTGGCGACCAGTTCAGGGAATAACCCGCTTCTCGCCTGAAGATAACTGGGATAGGCTCCAGCACACCCGCGACCCTTGTGAGGATAAGCGGTACAGAAAATGAACGGACGGACGGACTCGGTAGTTAAGGCGAATTAGAGACTGTACTTTGTTTTTAAATGCTTTTAATCATGTAAAGCACATTGAGTTACCTTGCGTATGAAATGTGCTGTATAAAAAAAACTGCCTTACTACAACAGCTGAAATGTATTTGGCAATTTAAATGTTGGCAGATGTGTGCTGACTCACATATAACGTGTTTACATGTGATTGGTTAATTCTGAACACAGCCACATCCCCAGTTATAAAAGGGTGTGCACACTTCTGCAACCACATTATCTCAAATATTTCTTTTGTTACAATTGAGTTCTCTAGGTAACATTAATGGTGTAAAAATGTTTTGAAATTATTTCTTTTGGTTTCATTTTTTATATCACAATATTGTGACATTTGAACAGGGGTGGGTAGACTTTTTAGAATTATTATTCGAATATTGCACTGATTTACACTCATACTGTACCAACATAGAAGGCTCATAGTATATACATCTTGCCGTTCCCTCGACCATCTGACATGCTACTTTTGAGTAGGCTTGCCATATTCCATGTTGCTTACATCATAAGACAAACATAATGGTTGTCTTGTTGTGTTGTCTTCAATTTCAACACTGCTACCGGGACTTGAAGTGTGTGACGCAACTCTAAGTGCACAGTGTTATTGCTGTTCATCCCTCAGAGCAATTATTTTGAACACATCAATTTCAAACAGAATAGAACATAAACACACTCGCACGCAGAAACTGCTGGGCCTCACTTTGGGAGTCCTTCTTCACTCTGCATGAAAGTCACTGTGTTGTTCCTCAGTCAGTCATTCACTCTGTGACACTGTTTAAACAAGTAAATTCTCTGTACAAACATGTTAATCCACCTACTTCATCCTTATTCCAACCAACGGTCTCTTGCCGCAGTTTGCTGCTGCTGCACTCCTTGTTTGTCTCATGAGCACGTGCATAGCATTAGCACTGTTTAGAAGCCTCTTTACACAAACAAGGCCTTTTTCCCATATTCAAGAGAGGTGAGCATCAGATACAAGCTAAGACTTTACTGAAGTAAAGTCTTAGCTTGTATTGGAAAAATTGTGGGTGTTTACAGTGGAATTAATTTTGTCATGAGGCCAATGTGGGGTTTTATCTGTATTCCATGTTTTCTCATCATATTGATGAGTGAACATCTAGGGACATATCAAGTATTTCAAATGTCAGGTGGTGAAGATTAATGCCACAAGAGCTTTAAGTTGGTTTTTTTTCCCATTGTTTTATGTGAGGCATCAATCACTCCCATGCCTACTGCGATATTGATCATTGGGGAAATATGTTATATGTGCTGTAGTTTCAAAGGGTCACATTTAAGAGATGAATAAGGTTGACTTGCAAATGCATCAACCATTGATTTTATGTGTCCAATTGCGATCCAATTGAATGATGAGTTCCGCTCTAGAATAGGGCTTGCATGACTTCACATTTTCTTAAGTTGACACCAATGGGATGAAAGTCGAGTCTACGTCGACTCGTCACTGAATACGTCGTTGATATTTGTTTTACTTTGGGACTATAATTTAAAAAAAAAAAACAACACACACACAGGAGTGGCTTCTTAATCTATATTCACAGAAATTGGTTATTCACCGTATTTACACGGAACATGAGAACACAGGAACATCGACGTGGGCTGACTGAACACTCGCTCACTGAGGCGTAATGGTATTTTGAGCCTGACGAAAAAATAAATAAATAAATTGCCTGGTGCCTTTGGTTCTCTGACAGCCAGGCACCGTTTACACTACTTGGCCAAATGGAGAGACTTGTCCTTGTTCTGGTTCCACCACAGCAGCGGGTTCTGCATGCTGTGAATTTGCCATGTCTCCCCAGCACACTCATAACCCTAATGAGGATATGTGGAAAAGAAAATGGATGGATGGATGCAAATAATCACAGCCTTCTTTAGGTGTGGTTTAGGGTTAGGTTGTGATCAAGCCTGGCCTATTGCGCTTTATTGGTTAAATGTTCAAAAATGGTGAGCTGAACTGTGCCAGATCAGCTGATCATGCGGTCCCATACTGTAAGTTCATCCATCGAGGTTAGTGGGTTGGCACCAAACAACAACCTGGTGCTGCTTTGAGAACCAGACCAAAATGATGTGCACCCCTAACTTTATGTAATGGCAAAGTCAAGAAAGCTCTTCTTGAATACTTTAATGAGGAAAATAATATTTATTTATTTTTAAAATTATTATTATATTTATTGTGTTTCATATTTTGAGTTCAGAAATGTGTTCCAACTGCATATGTGTTTAGTGCTTCAGAAATAAAGTTGAGGTGAGTAATAAAGGAACAGATACTTTTTTGAATACATAAAAGCACAGAAATTACAATTATTGCACTATTCTGTCGTATGCCTTTTTAAAATCTATTTACTGTAGTTCAACAAGTTCAAGGAAAATAGCCACCATTAAAATAAGGTTGTCTAGTTGCTCATTCCACAATACATAGACGGTAAAAAAAAATTAAACAATCAGTGTGAACAAAAACATAGTTGAATGTTTGAGTAGACAAAGTTGAACATGATGAAAATCCTTGGCCATTCTTAATACTCAATTTAAACTGTTGACACAATGTCAGATCAAATTAAGGTTGCATTGTAATAGAACTTTTTATTACAGCGGTTCCATAAAAAAGCATATTTAATTTTTTTTTTTACCCTTCATACAGTAAAGCAAAACCTTATAATTGAAACCTGGGGGAAGTCAAATACAAATCCGAAAGGGCTGCAAAATGTTTTTACAGAAAGTCAAAGGTCCATTTATCGAGGTCAGTCAGGTCACATGCGATAATACTGTACAGTAATATTCAAACCAAAAAAAACCTTTTCATTCAAAACACAAAAAATATTAACCGAAATAAAATATATAGATTTTGAAATAAATCAAATAGTTGAATAAAATAAAACATGATCCCTGTCACAAATCCAAAACAAATATATCAGGAGCGGGTTAAGACCATTTTTCTTTTTAAATATAAACACGAAGAACTGCAAGAAAGAAGGAAATATATATTAATCAATATATCATTATTAGTTGGTTTCACACTTCACGTGTGTGTGCATGCGCGTGTGTGTGTGTGTGTGTGTGTGTGTGTGTGTGTGTGAGTGTGTGTGTGTGCGTGTGTGTGGTTTTCAAAGAGAGAAAAAAATAACCAAATACATTTTGGAACGGAAACCCAAATATAAGATAAACAATAACAATAATCAACTCATAAATAGCACTGATATAGCATTTTACATTTACACAGTTAATATACAATTTCCTGTATTATACTCTTATTGTGAAATAACAATAATCAACTCATAAATAGCACTGATATAGCATTTTAGCATATACTGATATAGCATTTTACATTTACACAGTTAATATACAATTTCCTGTATTATACTCTTATTGTGAAAGACAAAGTATACCACTTCCGGTAGCGGAAGATGTTCCTTCAGCAATCGGTAGACCTAACTTTAAGGAATAAATATCATTTGAAAGACTGTTATTACGCATTCTGGTACAACAAGTACTGCAAATTTGTCGGTGAGGTACACAGGCAAATGGAATTTATAATCTGGTACACACACACACGCTACCGACCGAGCTGCTACCTCTACTTCCAGCCACCCTGACACAACTGCTCATGCACAAACCACATGCCCGCTTGAAAAACACATATACAAAAGAACACAAAAGCAATAAATAGTCAAGGCATTTACATTATAGAGATTAACATATTTTCCCTCACAATAAATGACTTTGGGTCTCTCTCTACAGGCTGTCTGTGTATTGTTGAAGAACGCATCAGAAACACGTGCTTCAGTCACTCCCAAAATGTTGTCAGATGTTGGTCGGGCATCCGTGAAACGGTGGCTTAATTGCTACGAAAAAGGTGGCGCAGGCGTACCACTAATTTATGGATGAACATTCCAAATCAAAGATGATACCACAAATATTCTCAGTTTATATAGGTTTTACCCTGTGAATTCCATCCACACTAATCCTGGACTGACTCTCAATGTGAAAGATGGATCCAATGAGAACTTAGGTCAAGAGTTCGATTTCTTTGCCGGTTAGCAAAGTAGGAATGTTAAAATGTTACTTTGCCTGTTTTGTTAATAAAGGTGTAATGATGATGACAGTTTGAGTTTGGAACTAATTACCTTCAGATTATATGGGATATTTGCCTTTCAAATTTCAACAGCACTGAAATCAACCACTGTCATGGAACGGATCGTGTATGTCTTTGAAGGGTGCACTTTAATTGAAAAATGATACATACTAGGTAAGATTTTGTTACCCCTTAACACCTGCTTCTTATTTGAGGAACATTTGCTGCTAATGAAAAAGAAAAATCACCCCATAAATCCATAAATATACGGACACCAATCATAAATCATCATATGATAGTTTTTCCATGCCAACCTTTTCTGCATTTGTCAAGGAAAGCTGAGCTGTTAAAGCGCCTTTCTCTGGACTGATGCCTCCTTGCCGCGAGTTCCATCGTGCCATTTCAAAGGCGTTTCCTCACGATGCCTTAAAATGATGTGCCTCGGGCCTGCTGAGGATGTAGCATGCATCACTACATACATATGACCAGGTGCATGTATGTGCACACGCAATCTCAGCAAATGGCAAAGTCGTATGGGGGAGAATTTTAACGGCAGACGGCGAGCTGCGCTTGTGTTGTGGGTGGTGACGCTTTGAGGCTAGATTTCCTACCATTGTGTGGGAGGGGCACAGGCCAGGGCTAAGAGGGAGAAAAGAGCAGTGAGAGAAATCACAGCCTTCTGGTTCACAATGTAACTGTGTGGGTTTCTCTCAGTGTAAAAAAAAAACCAAAACATCTTTGGTCAGACATCGACTGCCCCCGCACACCTCCATAGCAGTCTTCACGCCATATAAAACAGGGGAAAAAGAGAAAATTGTAACAGAAGAGAGGAGGAAGGAGTCTAAAAATGAAGGCAAGTTTGTCAATAAAGAACAGTAAGGCTCCCAACTGTGTGACCTTGTGGGTATAAAGTGATTTTTGCTGTGTTTTTGTTTTCTGCAGTGGCTGCCACCAAGGAGAATCATTAAAAGTACACAGTCACAGATGGCTGGCAGCTCTCCCTGACACATTATATCCAGGTATATCAAGAACAGCTGCATTATTAACAATAACGGAGACAGCTTCCTTTGCAAAGTCCTCTATTGATCCTCTCAGGTGCAATTAAAAAGTAATTGTGAGGGCTGTTTTCCTGACATATTCCAAATGACAACCGAATGTGTAACTTGTGGAATTAGGAGGCGTTTCAAAAGGTAGTTGTACTCTTTAATTATCTGTCAGTGGAGAGTGTATAATTTATTGTTAGCGGTAGGGATATTTTGTATCAACCTGCCCTTGAGAAACATGATTACATTTGCTTATGTGAGCTGCATACAATTAACCTTTCAGCATTGAGGATGGCAATGTGCTGCCTGCCTTTTACACTGTCGTCTTTTTCTCATCAGACATGCTGATGTCACACTGTCATCTTGCCTTGGCTCATTTGCATGTGAATTATTAAAGCTTAACAATAATATCTTGAGCAACCCTTTCCCTGAAATATACTGTATGCATTATTTGCAAATGCTACATGAGAGGTGTGAGCCTCATAGTACAGGATTAAAGACTCATAAAGTCAATGTCCTCTCACAGGAATTTAGCAGGAAATTCTAAAAAAAAAAAAATGTTTTAACACGAGTGTCACTCCGCCTTTATGAAATCGATACGCAGCACCAACTATTTACAATACATCATTGGAGACTTTATGTTTGTGGTTACTTACAGTATTTCTAAAATTGCTAAAACACAAAACTCTATTGTCTGGACCAAATGCTCAGTGCCCTGAACTTATTGAATTGGTCACCCTTTCGGTAGAACATGAAGCACTTTTCACATAGTTAAGACATACTGTGACTAGCAAACATATTTTCACCCTCGGAAAAAACATTTAGCACTCTAATGCACTTGTGTTGCATAATGGTAAGCACAGGTAGCAAAAAGGCAACTCGAATAAAGCACACGTGTCTCAACTTCAACACAGCACCTCAAAATTGATCATACCTGTGGCTAATGATTTGAAGAAACCAATATAAACCAGTTCATTGAACCCGTTTGTTGAAGTTTCACTACCGATAGAAACAATCAGAGAGGCAGAGGGAGAGTAAGAGGTAGTGAAGGAAGAAGAGGAGCAAGAAGAAGTAAAATACAATATATATATATATATATATATATATATATATATATATATATATATATATATATATATATATATATATATATATATTTCAGATTAAATACAGGCAACCTTTAGATACTATGTTCTGGTCCACTGTTTGATAATGAGGAGAGCGGGACTTCAAGGCCAGCCCAACCCAAGTAAGTTCTATATGTCGGTCATAGTCGATACAGAGAGGAGAAAAGGTCAGATCTGAAAGGCTTTTTCACTGTCCACGTTTACAGTATGACTCTATACAGTGCTGTAAAAAGGTTTTTTTATACATCAATTTTCCAATATACATGTTGCCCTAGTATTGGTGTTGGTGTTCAATACTGTCAGCCTACAGCTTAAGTCTTTCTGGATCATTTACAAAGCTACATAGATATATATTACTCTATCTTTCCATATAGAGAGAGTGTTTCAGCTGGATTCCTTAGAAATACCACATGAATATATTTTTATGGCTCAAGCTGTGTTTAATATGACCAAAATGAGGAGGAGAGGCTCGTAAGCGATTAGCCAGCGAGCTACTGTTGCAATCCCTGGCCAACATGTTGGCAAAGCAAAGTTATGTGCCGCCATCAGCAATCATGGGGCCATACAACACTCAACATCTCCTGATAATCGTGTGTTAGAGCATAAGCACCAGTATCATGAACAGACACGGTGTCCTGTCTTTGTCATTGGGACAATGTAAGTTTTCAACATGTCATCCAGGTCAGAGTGGTCCAATATCAACCAAGAATTCCTAAATATTTGCCTTCGACCATACTCTCCTCAACCCAACAGAGGAGTTCTTCATGGTGTTGGAAAGTTTATGACCGCCAAACCTACAGCTGGGAAAATATCTTACAGGCCATGGAACTGGCCTTTAATGACACAGGTGTGGAGGCATGCCAAGCATGGATTCAACGTGCCAGTAGTTATTTCTCATGTTGCCTAGCCAGGGAGAATTTGTCCTGTGATGTGGATAAAGTTCTGTGGTTTGACCCAGTTTCAAGACTGTCACATCAGGGTGGAGGACATTTACGTATGTTCTCCCTACACCCAAAAACCCTCACTGTTCACATGGTCTGTCACAACAGTACAGCAGAAAACCATTGAAGACCATGTGAATTTTTAATGCATCAACTGTGTCAGCCTTTTAGCCATTGATGATGTCCTCAAATGCAACAGATGGGGATGAAGCAACTGTACAGAGTGCACTTTGAATGCAACTCAGTGGGGGTCAAGGAGTAAAGAGTCTAGTATCTATAGGTAGGTGTTCAATACTGCAGTTTACTCTTCAGCATATGTCTTGTCTTTTCTGTTCCACTTACAAAGCTATATTTACTATATCTTTCCAAAGAATCTTTCAACTGTATTCCTTCGAAAGACTGCATGAATATACACTACAGTATACTGCCTATATTCACTCAACTCCCTTGACTCACATAGTGTATGAACTTAAGTGACATCCCATTCCTAATCCATAAGGTTCAATATGATGTCGGTCCACCCTTTTTAGCTATAACAGCTTTAACTCTTCTCGGAAGGCTATCCACAAGGTTTAGGAATGTGTTTATGGGAATTTTTTACCATCACCGTCAACACTGATGTTGGACAAGAAGGCCTGGCTCTCAGTTTCTGCTCTAATTCATCCCAAAGATGTTCTATCGGTTTGTGGTCAGGACTCTGTGGAGGCAGTCAAGTTCATCCGCGCCAAAGTCTCTCATCCATGTCTTTATGGACCTTGCTTTGTGGACTGGTGCCCAACCATGTTAGAAATGGAAGAACTGTTCCCACAAAGTTGGGAGCATGAAATATTGGTCCAGTTAAAGGAACTCTGAAGGACAATTAATTGCTCCCAACTTTGTGGGAACAGTTTGGGGATGGGCCCGTTCTCATTCAAGATGTCTATATGGGAACAGTTATTGGATAGGCTCCAGCACGCCCGCGTGTGTGTGTGTGTGTGTGTATATATATATATATATATATATATATATATATATATATATATATATATATATATATATATATATATATATATATATATATATATATATATATATATATATATATATATATATATCAACCAGTCTACATGTGTTTTGTGGACTTGGAGAAGGCGTTCGACCATGTCCCTCGGGGAGTCCTGTGGGGGGTGCTTCGGGAGTACGGGGTACCAAACCCCCTGATAGGGGCTGTTCGGGCCCTGTACGACCAGTGTCAGAGTTTAGTCCGCGTTGCTGGCACTAAGTCGGACTCATTTGCAGTGAGGGTTGGACCATGCCAAAGCTGGCCTTTGTCACCGATTCAGTTCATAACAGCTGTGGCGTAAAGGGGGTCCAGTTTGGTAGCCTCAGTATTGCATTTTTGTTTTTTGCAGATGATGTGGTTCTGTTGGTGCGGCACGGTGGACGACTGGTTAGCACATCTGCCTCACAATCCCGGCCCCGCCTGTGTTCTCCCGTGAGCTGTTTGGGTTTTCTTCGGGTACTCCGGTTTCCTCCCACATCCCAAAAACATGCATGGTAGGTTGATTGAAGATTCTAAATTGCCCTTAGGTGTGAATTTGAGTGTGAATGGTTGTTTGATTATATGTGCCCTGCGATTGACTGGCGTCCAGTTCGGGTGTACCCCACCTCTCGCCCGAGGATAGCTGGGATAGGCTCCAGCATGCCCATGACCCTCGTGAGGATAAGCGAAACGGAAGATGAATGAAAAATCAAATAATTGGTTCTGTTGGCGTCATCAAGCCGTGAGCTCCAACTCTCACTGGAGTGGTTCGCAGCTGAGTGTAAAGCGGCTGGGATAAGAATCAGCACCTCCAAATCTGAGACCATGGTCTTCAGTCGGAAAAGGTTGGCGTGCCCTCTCCAGAAAATGGATGGATGGATGGATGGACTTCACTGCTGCGTTGCGTAAGTTAGTGATAGACTACACTATGTTTGGAGTCACTGACAAATTAGTTGTAGGAACAGAACTCATAAACGAAGGCCCGAGTAGGCTATCTGGTTTTCAAATATTTACAGAAGTGTTTCTATACACAAATGAACACTAACTTGGAAAAAGTTCTTTAAACCACCATTGCTGTTTTAGTAGCACTCAGCATGAATGTAATGTTTTCAATGTCTATTTGGAAACAGTGACATTTACATGAGATGCTTTACAAAACTGTGTTTTCTACTGTATGCATTTTCAGGCTCCAAAATGCAATTGGCCAAAACAACACTTCTGTTTTGTTTCTGTTCTGAGCTGGAATTAAACAACGGTGTATTTTATTTTAGAAAATTGCTGAAGTACAGTTGACTCAAAGTCAGCTGGGATTAGCTCCTGTCGACAAACAAATGCTGGCTAACTACAGTGGTTTATCCCAACTGTAGTTGGGAAAACTATCTTCAAATCCTTTAGACTTATGCCTCTGGCTATGGCCCTGTGTGTATTACTTTCAAACACAGGCTGCTGAAGTTGCTGATTATATAAGCTAGTGTAAAGTTAAATTGATTTGGAGGCTTATTGGCACTTTAGTCAATTTCAACAGCCTAGAGAAAATATTCAGTTAAGCATATTGTTTTTCTTTGATTTTGTCATGCATTTATTTATTTATCAAAGACCGACGCAGCACGGAGCTGTTGTCATGTGTTAATTTCTAGTAAATTGTATAAAAATCACCCAGCATCTACACTTGAACACTGAGTATCTGGTGACACCAAAGTGGTCAGTCAGATTTATACATAACAGCACCAACATACTTCGTGAGAGGGTGCATACCGCAAATATTCTCAACAAGTAGTAACATAATTAGATCCAATGACAATGGTAT
Source organism: Phycodurus eques (assembly GCF_024500275.1). Taxonomy (NCBI): domain Eukaryota; kingdom Metazoa; phylum Chordata; class Actinopteri; order Syngnathiformes; family Syngnathidae; genus Phycodurus; species Phycodurus eques. The sequence continues at coordinate 5,255,717 of NC_084542.1, read as the reverse complement.
CGCAATACCTTAAAAATATGCACACCAAGTTTTTATCACTGCAAGAATCACTTTTTGACTTTTCCGTTCTCAGGGACCCAGATATATACTGTGTGATTTTTTCAGATGTGTTCTTATCCTATAGAGGAGCAGGTTGAATGCACTTCTAGTTGAATCCCAGCTTCATGAAAGTGGCTGTCAAAACGCTGCACAGACAGCAGAACTGTCTTACAATTGTTCGTGAACATAAACAACTTTTTATTTAGAGGCTATTTTTGAAAATAACTTGTTATTTTCAATTAATTATTGACATGTTATCTACCTTCCATGGTTTGATTTAATTTCTGTTGGGATGACAAAAGGCCCGGCACTGTCTTCGGTACACTGCAAGTCAGAATAATAACCCAACTACAAGGGAGGTTTGGGAAGTTTGCTGATAAAAATGTGACTAGCAGAACCTCGCTAACTTCTTTGTTCTACTTAAATGAGAGTTTAAAATCTTAAAATGTGAAAACATTTGCAGTTAATTTTAAAGGCAGCAAGACCCACAAAAAAGGAACAATTGAAGGTGGCTGCAGTAAAGGCCTGGCAAAGCATTTCCAAGGGGAAAACTCATTTGGTGATGTCCAAGGGCCTGAGATAACCTCAAAGTTTAAAAAATTCAGTTTTTATTTACAATTATGTCAGATTTCCAAGTACCTCAGAGCCCCTGAAAATGTACTGTATGTTTCCTGTACACAGGCTATAAAGTGGCTTCAATGGCTCCTCTTTAATTGAAGCTGAAAGTCAAGAGCCAAGTCTCCAGCTCATGGACATCACCAGTCAAGACTGCAAAGGATTTTCCCCCAACTATTAAACATTTTAACATAATGGTTTTATACTTACAAGTACATTACCCCCGCCCCCCAATGATTTCATTTTGAAACGATTTATATTGGTCTCATTTTCTATATTACTAAAACATGACATTTGAGTATGCGAAGACTTTTGATATTCACTGTGAATTACAGTGAATATCAATATATATTGAATATTTTCTAAACCTACAAACAACTGCCACTTTATCACATACAGAGCAGCAACACATACAAGAAGAACATACGCAAGCATTCTATCTGCTCTGTGGAAGCGACGATTATTACTGAGGTTGTTCGGAATATATTGGGGACCTGCTCTGCCTCTTCTTCTTGGTCTTAATGGTGCTACCCTAGTAGACTTCAGTGCTGTCCGGCATGTTGCGGTACAACATGGAACTACACCGAAGATGCGCAACTCTAAAGTCACACAGAATTTAAACTTGACGTATTTGGCATATAATAAGTAAATGTTGTATCAGACCACAATCATATCGCACAACAATAGTGATGAGACCATCATGAATTTGTTTATTTTCCTGTTCCGCTCTCGTAAGTCATTAGATAGAAGACCCAATACCATAAACCTGGTTATGTAGATGTTCTTAACCTCTGAACTAATGTTTTAGTTTTCAATGACACAGTGCTCTGAGATATCTGAAAAAAATTTTTTGATGAGAAGTTTAAATTTAGTAATGTATAAATGTCCTTTGGATCACAAAGTGGTGTATGCTTTACTTCTTGCACCAGCTGTCATTGAAAGAAATTTATTTCACCGTACAGATGGCTAGGCGGCCACAGAAATTGATCGAAAATGTATTATTATCACACCCATTACTCCATTTTATATTTCAGATATTGCTCCTTTTTCTGCCCCTTTTCTACCTCAACACCAGGTATCGGCTCAGCAAGCAACCTCAATCCCTGACACACTTACCTCTTCGGACCCCGGTCTCGTCTCTGATGCTGGCTGTCCTGAATTTTATGAGCCCTTCAGGCCAAACTGCATCAAGTGTCTGACGTACCTTAGAGCCCATTCCCAGGCAGCAGTGGCAAGATAAAAGACAAATGAAGAATAATTGACTCGCAGCTCTCGGCCAAAGGGATTAGTATGACTGAACTCCTGGGATCTCTTCCACTTTATTTCTCTCAATCTTTGTCTCCCTCTCCCCATCTGTCTCCCTACAGTATCTCTTGTTCGCTATTCAGGCTCTCAGGGCACTGTGAGCATCATCCAGCGTCACAGTGTTCATTAAAACCCAACAGAAAGAAGAAGGTTATTAAAGACATCAATAAACGTCATTAGAATCAGAAGGGAAGGAGGTGACCTCATTTGAAAAAGCAACTCTGAGTTGATGCCGAGACTGAGCTGTTCCTCTCGTGTTCTTTTGTTCTCCCCTCTTTTTCAACACTGCAGGCGTCTTGCACGCTACAACAACAGATGCACACAAAGGAAGAAGTGAAAGAAAAAGGCACATCTGACACAAACAAATAGAATTCTAGCTCGTCTGCATCGATACAGGGAGAGCACAATGAAACATCTTTACATTATTTTCCCAAGATAAGAGAATCAACAACTTTAACAATGGCTGCTCTATTGTTTGCACAATCTTAAACTGTTCCCGTTCCTGTCTTGGGATGGTTTTGCAGTAAACAAAAGTAAAAAACTTTTCAAACTTTGATTAGTTTCTTCTTGCGACGCTGATTAAGGGTGAGTAATTGAGAAAGTAGAATAGACATAATAAATGCATATTGCATTCTGTGTTTCCACAAATTGTATTGGTCACCAGATTTTCTCGACTGGTTGTTCATACCAAAAAGCATACAGTAAGCTATATAGTAAAGTAGTAAATCCCTGATGTGTAGAAATAGGAATTCAACAACTAGTTTAATGAAACGTATCCTCTAAATCTGAACAAAACTTTGAAGTTTTCGTGAAAAGGTGCATCTGTGATGGGACTCACCTTTGCTTTAGACATGCTGTAACTCATATCATACCATCTTGTAGTCAATATTTTCCCTTAAAGTTGATACAATTTTATGATGGAGGCTGGTTTGACACTGAAATGGAATTGCTTGGTTCTAGAAAAGTAGTTTTTCATGACTAAGCAAATCGGAACAGATGTTGTTTTATGCTAGAGTTTCCACTGTACAATTTCCCGTTAATTTCTCATAATCTGACGTTAAGGTTTTTCTCCTGTGGGACCATTCAGTCATCTTGTTTGGAATGGATGGGTCAATGTTCAATGGTCCATTAAAATCACCTCTATTGTATTATCAGTTCCAGATGAAAAAGAGCATAAAGATCTTGTAAGAAAAAATACATATTTATACAAAATGTTGATTTGATGTTAATTCATTCCTTTTTCCAAGAACCAGCCTGCCAATGATGAGTCTGCGCGGAGTTATGAGGGCTGTGGAGTAAATCCTTTCGGGCATGCTAGTTAATTGTCATCAATCATAGCAATAAACTACCTACTCTCACTTTCACATCTACAGGCAGTTAAGTCGGCAATTACCCTGAATTGCATATGCATGGTCAGTGGTAAAAAAAAAAATAAAAAAATAAAAAGACAAACACAGCCAATTAGACTTCATATCACAGCATCAGATTTATATTATTAAGCAGGTTACCCATCTGGGCTAATGTTATAGGAGTCCAAGCTGCAGTGGCATTGTGTGTAGAACCCTCCTACAACAATGAAAACATTGAATCAATGAAAAATGCTCCAATGGCAATTGTGATGAATATACTACATTGAAAGGCTCTGCACTCACACATGAATTGTGTGACATTATGAGATGTGCAAGCCTACATTACGAATAGCTTTACCTTCGGGTGACTTGCTGTCAGTCAAATTATTGTGCGTAAAGAAACGTGACACTTTATATGCCCGATTTTCCAGTGCAGTGAGTGCATTTATGGTATACATGACAACTGCCCTGACAAGCAACAGTAGAAAACACAAGCATTAATAATCCAACTCAATAAGGCTCTGTGGCTCCACTATGCAAAACACAATACTAGTGTTTCATTAGAATTCATATTAAATATGGTACAGAGGAAACACCTATACACACATACTGTGTAATAGATTCTAAATTGCTCTTAGGTGTGAATGTTCGTGTGAATGATTGTTTGTTTATATGTGCCCTGCGATTGGCTCACGACCAGTTGAGGGAGTGCCCCGCCTCTTGCCCGAAGATAGCTGGCATAGGCTCCAGCATGCTCGTGGCCCTAGTGAGGATAAGCGGTACAGAAAATGTATGGATGGATGGACATACTATATATGGATTTCCCAGCTGTTCTAAACAGGTTTTCAGTTCAGTATCTAGCCCACAAAGCAATGTGACAGCACACAACTGGACACCAGTCACATTCCTCTATTTTGGAGCAAGAAGCCCATTATTTGAAAATATATTACCACACAAGACAACTAATGTCTTTTCCCCTTCGAAATAATAACATGGGAAACTAAAAACCCCTCCCCACATTGCACACATCAATCGGGACAAAACATGCTAACAAACAACAATGAAGGAGAACAGCGGTCTCCTGTATTTACTCATCATGTAGCTTTTGAGGATGATAAGGGGACAAATTCAATTAGTACTAGACTGAAGGCAACAAGAAAATGAAGCTGTTACCGCAAAGTGGAGACTTTGCAGTTTAATGCAGTGATCATAGCAACACACACAGCAACATTGTGAACTAATATGATCATTATGTCCATCCATCCATCCATCCATCCATTTTCTGAGCCACTTCTCCTCACCAGGGTCGCGGGCGTGCTGGAGCCTATCCCAGCTGTCATCGGGCAGGAGGCAGGGTACACCCTGAACCGGTTGCCAGCCAATCGCAGGGCACATAGAAACAAACAACCAGAACATGCAAACTCCACACAGGCGGGGCCGGGGATTGAACCCAGGTCCTCAGAACTGTGAGGCTGACGCTCTAACCAGTCGCTCCACCGTGCCGCACTCGGTTGCTTGTATTTGCTTTAATTCATGGAAAATGTCAGTAGTGAATACAGCCATGTTAAGCAGTGATACGTAATGTAAATTGTGAATTTGACTTTATTTTACACAAGATAGCTAAGATATCCAATCAGTTTGTTTGGTCTGGCAGGTGCAAGTTTCGACTAGTCTTCTTGTGGTGCTGTTTGTGTTTCTTTTTATCCATAAAATATGAGAAATAATGCATCCATCCATTTCATATTCTACTTGTCGTCATTAGGGGGGAACGACTGTGTTGCCGAGGAACAATACAGTTCATTTGAAATTATATTTGAAAAAAACATCATTGAAATATCAAAGGTCAAATCTATTTTTACTTTTTTATTCCAATTTTTTTTAATCAATCTTCTCAAATATGAAACTATTTTTATTTAAATGTCAGAGGAACAACACAAATTAACTAAATTTGCAATTCTCGCAATCCAAATCGTCTTTAAATTAAAATATTTTGTGTGTGTTTTCTAGTAAGGACACTATTGGTTTATCAATAAAGATGCAATTTTCCTCACCACTAATCAGTAATTGTTTTGCAGGGTTGTTTTCTCACAAAATAAAATAAGGCTATTGGTAGGGATTGAGGCAGGATGTAGAGCTAACAAAAAACCACACAAGCTTGCAAACAGTTGACATGAGCAATTTGACTGAAGGATGGCAGCTTTTCGTGTCTCTGTTCCATTCTGTCAAACCTGCCGATCATTCAGGGAGACGGAGTTCAGGGGAGTCTTCATCAGAAAGAGACTCCTGGGGAAACAGGGACATCTTCCATCAATCAATTCCGTTTATTTGTTTGTGAGACAAAGTAAAAAATAGTACTCTTGTGTTTGTTTACACAGTGCAAAGAAGTTAGCTTCTATATAATTAAAAAGTTATGTTCGCAATATGGTGAAAACAATCTACAAACGTAAAAAGGCACATTCCTAACAAGGCGCAGATGTTGCAGGCATGGGAATATCATCAATATATTATTTCATACTGTGCTTGGCTTAACGTTAGAAACAATCAATTGCCTGAGTATACTTTTATCTCCTATGCAGAGCCAAAGCTGTTAAATAAACATAACCTGGAAGTGGGTGGAGAGATCTTCAAACAAAAGCATTACAAAGAAAATGGTAATACATTAAGTCATGGGCCATTAAGTTCCTATAGTAAGGAGGATAATGATGTCGGACCCGTCATGAGAGTGCAGCTTGTATGCAAATTATCAGACAATTTTGACGCGATTACCAAGCACAACTAACACTCAATGCCGCTAATTCATTCTTGCATGTTTCTTCGGCAAGCTCAAGATTGTAAATTTTAGTAATGGCAAAAATAAATTCATTTTTTGATTTTTTTTTTTTTTTTTTTTTTTTGCCACAATGACTTTTGTGCAATTTGATCAGTCACTGTTTGTATCAAACAAGGTTATGTCGTGTACTACTACTACTACTACTACTACTACTACTACTACTACTTATAATAATAATAATAATAATAAATCAACAATATTCTAGTCATGATGTAATAAAGGCAAAATTGAGTTTTCCCCTTCGGAGTTGGCATAATTAATTTAGGGCGACCTATAGATTTCTTTGCCAAAATAGGTTGCCACAGAAATCAAAACAAAAAGTATAAACGGAGAGTGATGTTTGATGCAAAACAATATTGAACAAGAAAAACTATCAGTATTTTTATTACGATTATTTTTTTTGCAAGTTAACTTAAAGAGGTGCGCAGCAAAAATACATGTACATTCAACCCTGACTGGTGGGAAATATATTACAAAGTGACAAAATAATTACAAAGTATGTCAAATGGTCTGCATTCCTTCTGCTTCTCAACAAGAATCAAAATGCTGGATTGATTACATGTGTTACCAGTGTTGGCTTATGTATGAATTAAGTAATGGTTAGGTCTGAACCTCCTTCTTGTATACTTTTTCGTTCTACTTTTTTCCACTGATTTATCCCTTTTTTTTTTTTTTTAAAGACTGTCTATTGGGGGACTGTGATGTAAACTAACACCCCTCCTAAGTCCTTTTCTGCTAAAGCTCGTAAAATGAAGTTAATGCAAAATTGATTATTATTTTTATTTTATTTTATTTTTTTTCACAAATCCCCACACAATTTTCTCAGAAATTGAACACCATGCCTCCTCCTCACCCTGTCAGACAGCCCATTCAAAATTGCAGACATTCAGGTTTCAGAGAACCACAACTTCTGAGTCCCGGAGTGGGATCTGGACATCAACTCCACCATTAAAAGTTCCCAGTAGAGGATGTTCTTTCTGCGGCAACAGAGGAACCGCAAGAGCTGCCGGTTGATTCCGCAGTCATTGAATCAGTTCTGTGCTCATCCATCAAAATCTGCGTTCAGTTAGGTGCTGCCAAATAAAGGACAAAAACAAAGCACAGGGGGGAAAAAATGGCAGCCACCCATATAACCTTAATATTAAGGACGAACAAGAAAGAAGGAATTAAGAAAAGTCCTAACTCATTTTAATTTGTACACGACCTTCTTCCAGCTTCTTCCTCTGGCATGCACTTCAATACACTGCTGAGCAGTAGAACTGCCAGACACTCAAGTAGGTCCTCTCCACTCTGCATCACCCGCTAACAGCTGCCCATGTTGAATGACTGCTTCACTTTCTCATCAATTTTGCATTAATCTGAGCTTTAGACATGCATCTGTTGATCCTGACTTTTTACCTGCTTCACATTGTGTATCTAGTAACTACTACGGTTGGGAGATACCAAAATTATTTTGACAAAAAAACCCCACTATATATATATATATGCTGTATACTATATAAAGTATACTTATACTATATACAGTATGTAGATATATATATATATGGCGGCATGGTGACCGACTGGTTAGCACATCTGCCTCACAGTTCTGAGGACCGGGGTTCAAATCCCGGCCTCGTCTGTGTGGAGTTTGCATGTTCTCCCCGTGCCTGCGTGGGTTTTCTCTGGGTACTCCGGTTTCCTCCCACATCCCAAAAACATGCAGGGTTGGTTGATTCATTCATTCACTCATTTTCAACACCGCTTATCCTGGTTAGGGTCACGGGGCGCTAGAGCCTATCCCAGCTGACTTCGGGCGAAAGGCGGATTACACCCTGAACTGGTCGCCAGTCAGTCGCAGGGCACACGGTAGGTTGATTGAAGACACACGCATTCCACCAGCATGAATCTTTACACCTATCTCTCTGCTTTCCTGCCCTGCTTGCTTCCACACACACTAAATGCACGAGTCGCTCAAAACTCTTTTTGCGCACCACAAACCACCACCACACACCATATTATCCCCTTGTCACTGTTTGTTTCTTATGTTCAGTGTTTGCTCGTTACCCTTCTATGTACCCTGGCTTTGCAGCACTTAAATATAGCATCTCTATCACCCTCTGCAAATAACATGCGTCAATACAGTACTCAAAAACTCTCCCGAAAACTGTCAAAAAAACAACAACAAAGAATGCATAGTACCAAATCTATTTAAAATGATGATACACACACCCAGTACTTGTCACACTTAACATTCGTGTCTTGGAATGTCAATGGCATTCGATCACAGGCAAAGAGAATTAAGATTATGGATTATACCACTAAATTTAAAACAGACCTCCTCCTATTACAAGAAACCTTACTAACTCAGAAGAAAAATGCCTCATTGACTAATTTCACTCAGGTTATCTCGGCCTTATAACTGTAGACAAAGAGGAGTCTCAATTCTAGTCCATAAAAGACTACTTTTTACAATAAATAGTACAGTAGCAGATCCAGAAGGCCGATGTATAATTATACAGGCTATAATATTTAACAAGCTTTATACAATTGTCAATGTATACGCTCCAAATAAAGATGATCCAGACTTTTTTCACGTGCTCTTTTCACACTTGTTAAACTTGTCAGCCATTTCTACAATTATCGTGGGAGGTGATTTTAACCTTACGCTAAATCCCCTAATAGATCGCTCAAATCTCAAAAAAAGTAATCAGCCACAATGCTCTAATATACTGGAACAGTATATGGATGACTTTGGTCTCGTTGACATATGGAGGCTCAAAAACCGTACAAAAACAGAATACACATTTTTCTCGTCAGTTTACCGCTTTCTCTAGAATAGATTTCTTTCTTTCAAACAATTCAGCAGCTCAAAGAGTGCAGACCCCCTGGGCTGGATGACTGCTTGGTGTTGGGGCTGACCTCTCATGGCCCGCGGCTGCTCCTTGGCCCCCCCCCCTTATCATTCCCTTGTCGGTTTCCCCTATCCGCCCTCCTTTTCAACAAACAAGAGACACTCTCCTGCCCATTTGGCTCTCCTGGGGGTGGAGGGGCATGTGGGGTGGTGGGTGGGGTGCAGGGGTTGGCTTGCGGGGTGGCATTGGGTCCCTTGGTGTGGGCTGCTTTCTTGTAGACCCCTGGGCCTGATCCCACCCCTCGATTGATTGGGTGGGGTACTCAGCCGCCGCGATGCAGCCAATTACAGGACACTTCTGTCAGTCTTTGTGCATGTAAAACGGTGTCCATTCACTTGCATGTATCCGCAGGCACACGCCCTTAGGACCCTTTCACTGGGTGTGGGGTCACTCACTTACTGCAACAAATAACTCATGAATATGCAAATCGCTTGTGTATCCCCTCACTTATACTCTCGTCCTGCAGACTTTTATAATTTACATAATTAATGCCACCACACTTCAGTTGTACAGCCGGGTTCACGACCCTTGTCCTGCTGTCCTGTTCTATCTTGTCCTGTCCTTCCCTCACAGGGTGTACCACTACAGCCCCATTCAACACTCATATTTATTGTTTCATTGTTGTAGATAATGTAATGATTTACTTCTCTCATCCTGTTTACAATTAGTGCTTTGTCTTTTGTCTTTGTTTCTCTCTCCCTTCTAGAAACTTTGTTCTGTTCGACTGATCAATTTATCTGATTCTCAATAAACCTCAATTATAATACCACAGCGGAAGCTTAAAAACTCCACTGTGACACAATAAAACTGTTCCGGCATAAAAGAGATACAGATTTTCCATTCTGCTTGAAAATAAAAAGGTTGATTGAAGACTCTAAATTGCCCGCAGGTGTGAATGTATTCATGAATGGTTGTTTGTTTATATGTGCCCTGCGATTGGCTGGCGACCAGTTCAGGGTGTACCCCGCCTCCCGCCCGAAGATAGCTGGGATAGGATACAGCGGTACAGAACATGGATGGCATACTTTTCCCTCCCTGCCTGTGAATGTCTACATGCCATGTCCAATAAAAGACATGAAAACATAGCATTCCTTGTGTGGTGTGAGTTCATGCAGCCTGTGTAATTTCAAAGAGTTGAGTTTTTCTTGCAACTGTCTATTACAGGGAAAAGAAGCACTATTCCAACTATCCATCCATCAACTTTATATACTGCTTGTCCTTGTTTGGATGGCGAGGGAGCTTCTATACAGTGTCACCAACTGCAAGAGAACATGTTTCTTGAGAGTTTTACAAAACACATAAAGATTATCTTGATTATATTTGAGCTCTCTTCAAATAATCTACCAACTTTTAACAAACTCTTGATGCCCCGCAGACATTTTATATTTTGCATTTGCAATAGCAGCAATTTTTAGAAATGCACCATTCACCCAGGTCTACGCTGACCCTATCTCACCCTTCTATCCATCCAAGCATCAACCATTCTAAAGCATTACCATGTTGTCTTTCTTGCTAAATGTTGCTTGTGGCATTGTGCTTCCCTGCTTTCCTCCCAACTCTCAGCTATAAAGTCCTGGTACACCATGTCTTCCCTCTTGGGGGTGAAGGCCATCTGTGCTTCAGACAGGATGGAAAATCAGTGTTGAGTAGCTTGCCTGCATGCATAATGTCCAGGTTGAAGGAGATCAATGCGAGGGGTGTGGATGAGTGACTAAAATGAGCATTGATTGCCAGGAGGCGGCACACTGCCAAGAGGGGGCCAAGGATGCACAGCACCCACTGGGCTTCTCTGATCGCCTGCTAGCTGCCGGAGCTGTGAAAGTGCGTGTGAGATAAACATTTACATTTGGGTGCTTTTGGTTCAAAATCATAACAGGATAAGAAAAACAAAGCCATTGAATTCCAACATGCAAATATTATTATTTAACATGGGCCATTAAACATGTCACATGGGTTCTAACAAGCTCCAACTGTTTTTACATGGATTCATAAGAAGCTTGCGATAAATTCTATACCCCCTGTGTGCTATTCTGGAGTGGCGAATCTCATTATTTCTCCCCCCTGCTGATTTTTAGGACATCACTCGTGCTTAAAAGAGATTTAAACCCCAAGCACGGGGGTTTACTTCCAAACTGGGAGCAAGCGTGACCCAGACCAGCTATTTGTACAACTGTAGCACCTAATTAGGCTTGAATATAAAATCACTCCGATGATTAATAGATTATCCTATTTGACCCATCACAAATTAGCTCTGCTACGGTGTTACTATTGGAGCTACACAAAAATAAATTCTATACAGAATAAAAAGAAAGACATTTGCTTCCCCTTCACTGTGCTTATCACTTAATTTTCAGCGCTACGATCGCTGCCACACTGGCTCCCGCAGTCTGTGCTCACTGGGATACAATTTGTGTTATGAAAGGATTTTCAGTCACTATTTGAGTTCAGGTAAAGCTTGTTGCATAAACCACAGTGTGCTGGGCTGTCAACTTGTACAGAGAGATGGTCGATTTAACATCCGGTGTTGCGATGTTCGCCAAACTATGACTGCAAATGGATCAGCGGGTGCAGTGATACTTACACTGAAGGCTCCAGCAGTTTTAAGGAAACTGAAGGCATATAGTTGCAGTGCATTTTTGCCTTCATTGCTTATCAAGATAATAACGTGTGATTGAATGGTTCTTACATGCTTGAGGATTTGCACTTAAGGTGCAATTGATTTGAAAGAAAACCCGGACCGAATAAAAACAGACTGATTTTTGAGCAGCACATACATTTGAGTGCTTGTCATGCTTATTACACATTTTCGAGGTCAAGTTCAAGCTACTTTCAAGTTTAATTTGTAAGCTTTTACAGCTGTAGTAAATAGCAGTTAATACATCCCCTCAAAAATTACTTTACCTTCTCACATTAAAATTATATGTCATAAAATGTATTAACATTTATTATTCATTATTATTAAGTATTATTCATGTTTTAGTTCTCTTAAGGAAATTATTCAGTCATGAGGCTATTTTGTGTACAAGAACAAATTGCATCAGCAGTTATAGCACTTCTAATCAAAATGTAAGCACTTTTCAAATATCTAAAAACAATGATGGTCACAAGCAATACTTATCATGTGCATACAGTGGGTACGGAAAGTTTTCAGACCCCCTTAAATATTTCACTCTTTGTTATATTGCAGCCATTTGTTAAAATCATTTAAGTTCATTTTTTCCTCATTAATATACACACAACACCCCATATTTGACAAACGGAATTGTTGAAATTTTTGATGATTTATTAAAAAAGAAAAACTGAAATATCACACAGCCATAAGTATTCAGACCCTTTGCTGTGACACTCCACTATTTAACTCGGGTGCTGTCCATTTCTTCTGATCATCCTTGAGATGGTTCTACACCTGCATTAGAGTGCAGTGTTTGAGTATACTGTTGGGACTTGATGAGGAATGTCACACAGCTGTCAATATAAAACCTTACAGCTCACAGTGCATGTCAGAGCAAATGAGAATCACGAGGTCAAAGGAACTGCCTGAAGAGCTCAGAGACAGAATTGTGGCGAGGCACAGATGTGGCCAAGTTTACAAAAAGAAAAATGCTGCTGCACTTAAGGTTCCTAAGAGTACAGTGGCCTCCATAATCCTGAAATGGAAGACTGAATACTTTCCGTACCCACTGTATGTGGACAGGGTATCTGTCCTGTCCTGTCCAGATTGTCCTTGCGAATTTGCCAGTTGAAGTATAGACATCCATGTACTGAACTTTACTTTCACCTCGACAAAAAGTGTTTTGAAATATGTTATAATTATCTGACAGCTTAAGTTACTGGTAATATAACCATCTTTTTTGTTCCCCTTTCCCCTGTCCAGTGAATAATTTACCACCAAAGATTTTGAATATTAACCTCCTCCACCTCTATACCTCCTTGCCGTTACCCATCCCTATGTTTCATCCTTTATCCTCCTTTCTTTTCCCCTGCTCCTCACAGCAGCATCAGCCTGCTTATCATCTTTTTGGATGCAAAGTTTTCAGCTGTGCAGCACCTCCTCTGGAATTCACTTCCGCAATCGCTCCGAGATATCGAGTCTATTTTAAATCCCCGACTAAAAATCTCATCTGTGTACTCCTATTTAGTAAATATACAAAATTATCATTTTATTTTATTGATAACCCATCCATTCTCAACACCGCTTATCCTGGACAGGGAAGCGGGGCGCTGGAGCCTATCCCAGCTGACTTCGGGCGAAAGGCGGAATACACCCTGAACTGGTCGCCAGTCAGTCGCAGGGCACATATAGACACGGACAACCATTCACACTCACATTCACACCATCACTGAGTGGGAACTGAACCCACGCTGCCCGCACCAAAGTCAGGTCAGTGTACCACTACACCATCAGTGACATAGTGATAACCCAATTGTTGTCATTTTTTTTATTAGTGTATTTATTTGTGTCCTTAAAGCTTCCTTCAAATAAAATTTATTATTATTATAATCGTCATTATAATTTAGATTATTTGTATTGATTATGGCGGCATGGTGGCCGACTGGTTAGAGCGTCAGCCTCACCGTTCTGAGGACCCGGGTTCAATCCCCGGCCCCGCCTGTGTCGAGTTTGCATGTTCTCCCCGTACCTGCGTGGGTTTTCTCCGGGCACTCCGGTTTCCTCCCACATCCCAAAAACATGCATTAAATGGAGACTCTAAATTGCCCGTAGGCATGACTGTGAGTGCGAAAGGTTGTTTTTTTCTATGTGTCCTGCGATTGGCTGGCAACCAGTTCAGGGTGTACCCCGCCTCCTGCCCAATGACAGCTGGGATCAGAATCAGAATCAGAATCATCTTTATTTGCCAAGTATGTCCAAAACACACAAGGAATTTGTCTCCGGTAGTTGGAGCCGCTCTAGTACAACAGACAGTCAATTTACAGAACACTTTGGGGACATAAAGACATTGACAAAAAACAATTGTGCAAAAAGATGCAGAGTCCTCTAGCACTTAGAGCAGTTCAAATGACTAATATTGCAATAGTCCGGTGCAATGACCATTGTGCAAAGGGCGCTGAGACTTCAAGGAGTGTATGCGGTTTAAAGTGACGAGTAGTGCGATCATCTGGGACAATGTCGGTTGTGCAAATGTTACAGATACTCCTCAATCAGTGTGCAAATGGAGCAGATGCTACTCTGGCATGAGTGGCCAGTATATGCAAATAGTGCAGCATGGTGAGACAACTACAGTGAGTGCACGAGTAATACGTAATTGGCCCCAAAGAAATGTGGCAACGAACTCAAGTCAAAAAAATCCCAGCTTGTTGTAATGGAATTATAGGTTAGGTGTTTAAGAAGTTGATCGCAAGACGGAAGAAGCTGTTGGAATGTCTACTAGTTCTAGTTTGCGTTGATCGGTAGCGCCTACCTGAGGGAAGGAGCTGGAAGAGCCGGTGACCGGGGTGCAGACGGTCCGAGAGGATTTTGCACGCCCTTGTCTTAGTTCTGGCAGCGTGCAAGTCCTCAATGGTGGGTAGGGGGGTACTGACAATCCTTTCAGCAGTTTTGATTGTCCGTTGCAGTCGGAGTTTGTCCTTTTTTGTAGCAGCACCAAACCAGACTGTGATGGAAGAACACAGGACTGATTCGATGACCGCTGTGTAGAACTGTCTCAGCAGCTCCGGTGGCAGGCCGTGCTTTCTCAGAAGCCGCAGGAAGTACATCCTCTGCTGGGCCTTTTTGAGGCTCCAGCACGCCCGCGACCCTAGTGAGGAGAAGCGGCTCAGAAAATGGATGGATGGATGTATTGATTATGATTATTAAGTCGGCACGGTGGACGACTGGTTAACACATCGGCCTCACAGTTCTGGGGTCCGGGTTCAAATCACGGCCCTGCCTGTGTGGAGTTTGCATGTTCTCACCGTGCCTGGGGGGGTTTTCTCCAGGCACTTCCTCCCACATCCCAAAAACATGCGTGGTAGGGTGATTGAAGACTCTAAATTGCTGTAGGTGTGAATGTGAGTGCGAATGGTTTTTTGTTTCTATGTGCCCTTCAATTGGCTGACGACCGGTTGAGGGTGTACCCCGCCTCCCGCCTGAAGATAGCTGGGATAGACTCCAGCAGCCCATGACACGCGTGAGGATAAGCGGTAAAGAAAATGGATGGATGGATTATTACTGTTATTTGATTTTATTTTTATGATGATGAGGATGATGATTAAACAATGTTAAGTTTGCATAAGAATAAGAAACTCTATTTCTGTCCTGGCTATGATTTTTAAAGTCGCATTGTCACATTTAAAGTCAAAGCCACAACTGATGCATTAGGTGTGATCAGATCCTTCAAAACTATGGGAAACAAGACCAACAAACAAGCTTGTTTCACGTTTTCCCATCTTAGTAACTGTAAAAAAAGAGGTTAAATTGGCTTTCCAGATGAGTCTATGTTGTCTTGTCAGAACAAAACATCATAATAAACTCAATTTTAGGCAAAATATGACAATAATGAGGCTCCTCCACATAACAGTGTTCATGAATTTTTTTTTTACACTTTATGTTGACAGACTCCTAGCTTAATTTAAATGCAAATTTTGGTTATTTTGTGCAGCCATGTCATGGAAGCCTTTTAAAATGTAGCCAATAATGGCAAATTATACAAATGAGATGCAGCTTTGAGGTGCCAGGAGGAAAGGTGGGTCACTTTGACTTCACTAATATTTTGTGTTGGTCTAAAAATAACCTTCCAAAATGATGCTTGTAGACTCTTTTTGGTGCAGTGAGAGCGACAATCAGGGTCTCGAAAGTATGGTGTCTTAAAGCATTTAAATGGTTCAAAATGGTTCAAAAAGTAAGACAAATGCTTACAGACTAAATTCTTAGTATTATCTTCAATTTGTCTTGATTTTGGCTTTTATTACTTTATTCGCACTGTGTGGCAGCACTCCTGTCGTGAAACGGTCTGAACACATCAAACATGCGGCATGAATACTTTATAAAGGCAATAAAACATGAATTTACGGTGGCTGCAATTACGGCAAGTCATTCCCCTATGAAATTCCTTGGTTAAAATCCTGAATATTATCACCATGTCGACTAATATGTGTTTTATTATAAATGAGCAGTAATGATCAGCTGTGGTGATTTCATTGACATTTTTAATGCTGTCAAGAGTAATGTCATGTTGGGGAAGTTTCTGATCTCGGTCTGGACCTTTATAGGAAGGATGCGGATAGTGGAGAATGGAGGAATCTTCTGGAGTTGTCAGCATCTTTACATGGTCCACAAAAGCTTTTCGAGACGCTTGTAACACGTGTGAGGTTGTTAACCAGAATATAAAAGTCTGGACTAGAAAGGGCTCTACTAAGGATTTTTATAAGAGGAAAATGCTAATTGCATTTGGTTATATATGTTTTGAAGATCTCCAGCTCGTAACGGCCCATAGGCATGAATGTTAGTGTTTATGTTGGTTTGTCTATACGTGCGCTGCGATCGGCTGCCGACCAATCCAGGGTGTAGCCTCTCTTGCCCAAAGTCAACTGGGATAGGCTGCAGCTCACCCATGACCCTGATGAGGACTGGTGCTATAGAAAATGAATAGATGGATAGATTTTTGATCCTTTTACAAATTACAGTGAATAATCACAGTCTCTAAATATGAAATGTTCCTTTCCATTAGTGCTTTGTTTATTCCAAAGTATTCTCAGTCGCAGTCCCCTCAGAAGATACAACTTTGATAACAGATTGAAACACAAAATAAGAAACATGAGTTTACTGCCTCTGGGAACGTTTTTGTTTTGTCCTGCTATTAAATTTAATCTTCTTCTTTTTTTTAATCAACCACAATTTGTACTGGAAAACCAACAACAGTAACTCACAAGACCTTAGTTCAGGGCGAATCGAAGTGTGTTTTGATTTTTTCAGCTTTTTTTTTCTTTCCGAAGCATGTAAAACATCACACATAAACTGAGTTTTGTGATGTTGCAGAGTTCACAGTGAATTATTATAGATAATTATGTTTTATGATATTCTAAAAATAATAATATTTAAAAAAATCCATTATTTTAGCCAACAGTTTAAAGTTTGAATAATTAAATCTTCTGCACTATGACATATTTTTGCAGACAAGAAGTGTGTGAGTGGTTTAAGATTTCTTTTTGCAACCTTACACAAATCTGAAGCAGGAATGAGGTCATGGATGCTGCCATTGCAGAAAGAGGCATCTTATGAACAAATACACATGAGATAAGAGACAGTGCCTTTGTGTTGATTGAATTCAATTACCACAAAACTGCACACATCATCGCAATTACACTGCTGTACTCCTCTCTTTTATTGACTTTTTACTGGACTATTGATTGTAACAAGCATTGTACTGTATGTGCTGGACTATAGAGAGATTGTGTCAAAACAACATCCATCCATCCATTTTCCGTACCACTTCTCCTCACTAGGGTCGCGGGCGTGCTGGAGCCTTTCGCAGCTATCTTCGGGGCGAGAGGCGGGGTACACCCTAAACTGGTCGCCAGCCAATTGCAGGGCAAATATAAACAAACAACCATTCGCACTCACATTCACACCTACGGGCAATTTAGAGTATTCAATCAAACTACCACGCAAACTACCCATTTCCTTAGCTACTAGATTATGTAATACACAAGAGAGTTTATTAACACTGGACTGTCTGCTTCCATACATTTGACATCGGGGAAGTTTCACTTAATTATCCATTCATCTTTCCATCCATTCTCAATACCGCTTATCATCTTTAGGGTCACGGTGTTAATAATGCGTTATAGGATAAAAAAAAGATGTTGAACATGAACATATCTCAACATAAAATATTTGCTTCACAAAGTAAAGTGTATGGATACACCTATTGCATTCCAATAGTCATTACAAACGGGACGAAACAGTATTGTTGTGTGAACAAACATTTCTGCGCTTCAGTTAACTAAGCAAGCAAACAAAATTTCCAATTGACTGTGACGATAAACATGAGGACATTGTAAGGTCAACTGTTTATTTAATCCCCTCCATGACTAACCACCATTGCGATAGGTATTCACGTATTCAAGTTTCAGGTGCGCAAAGGTATTGGAACAGATATAATTTATATAGCCTTAAGTGAATTAGACTCGTAATAATGGCATTAAGTCTGTGATCCATTGACCTCTCTAAATCTTTCCGTTCTTATTTTCTCTTGATTTTCAGGGCGCCATTCAAACCAGCACCATTACTGGCTAGAATGCTCTATTGGGTTTAAGTCTGGATATTAACCCGGTCAGTTTAAAACTTTACACATCTAACTAGTGTAAATACAATCAAGGGCATTTCGGGAGCTGAGTGCCTGGTGGTCAGGGCTTCAATCAAAAGGGCATGGGCGTGCTCAGCTCAAATCAACAACCCACCTGCAGACCCACCAATAGTAGGGGGAAACAAGAATCTGCTGTGAGATGGGAGGCAATCAAGGGCGGTTGGTCGAGCCTTAATTTCCCAAAATTTTACGTCATTTTAGGGACATGGAACATCTCTCGCACTACAGGAGCCTGAAGGTAGAAAGAATCCAAGTAAATATGCGTTAGACTCCCCTGGACCCACAGTACAGGCTCTTGTTTGGACTGGAGTTTACTTTGTGGGTGCAGGAGAGAATCCTGAAGATTCCATCATTTAACAGGGAGAATAAATTAGCAGTTGACCTTACAATGTAGTCATCTTTACAGCTCCAAGCTATTGCAAATTACTTTGAAAAAAAATTATTTGAAACTGTAAATTAGGGAACAAACCTGTCTGTAATCACCATGTATATGAGATAGTCAACAATACTTCTCTGTAATGTATACTAATGTGTACACATTTCAAAGCTTGTTGATAGAATGGTTGGAATGAGCAGAGCTTGTAGCTTGTTCTCCCTCTTTAAAGACGGTTTTATGAGTACTTGTATACAAACATTATCTTGAAAAAAACAAGTCAATCAGAATGATTCATTAGACTGACCGTACACTTTCTCCTCTTAGGTTAATGACAAAACAGGACAGAAGGAGTGTTGTGGACAGACAAACACACAATCATGAATGAATACATTGAGTGTTGATTGAGGTGAATAATTGCTATTCAGTATTTTTTCCTGTTTTGTTCATGCATGTTTTTTCAAAATTGTGAATGAACAAGACATACATCCATCCATCCATTTTCTGTATCGCTTATCCTCACTAGGGTCACGGGCGTGCTGGAGCCTATCCCAGCTATCATCGGGCAGGAGGCGGGGTACACCCTGAACTGGTCGCCAGCCAATCGCAGGGCCAAGACATACACAGTAATGAAAATAAAAGCTTTGGATTTTCAAAAGGATGCCAGAGGTACATCAGAAAAGAAAATGGAAAGAGGAAGCACATTCTGAGAAACGCGTTCAAAGCTTCTGAATTAAAATAACAACTGCACGGGTGAGCAATAAAAGGCAAACGAAAATTGCAAAATTCTAAGGTGAGTGTGAAAGATTTTTTTGAAAAGTTGAATGCCAAACTTAAATTGCATAGTTTACTAAATGCCTGTGCAACTACACTTCTGGCATTTCAATTGATGCCCTAAATTAATCAACTTGAGGTTCCTTTTTAAAATATACACAAAGATCTGGGCTAGTCCTACACAGAATTCAGAAGAATGCAAGGATATACAGTATGTTCCACCCTTACGTATGTAAAACAATAGTATTCTAAATCAGGAGTACACTGGGGCTCGAAACAAGACCCACTTAAATTTTAAGAGTTTCAGTGAAATATGCTTCTGCATATCCACACCCCACAAAGCAACATCAAGATCACACAAGAACCACATCCATGCTTTTATTTCGTGATGCAACAGTTGATGTTAGCCCCCGACACCAGTTTACCAGTTTCACTGATCAACAACAATGACAACAATGATGATAGCAAAATCTATATAGCATGAAAAGAGATTTTCCTTAAAACTGCTTTTATTATATATTGAAGACACAAAAGCCTGGATGACCTTGAACTTCTAAAACCTTAATGAAAAGAAAACCATAGTGATGGTGTTTGGTTCCAGTGGTCCTTGTAAATCCCCCTGTTGATTAGGACCCCTTGGCACACTTTGTTGAAGCTAACAGTCTTAAACTTGGGCTTTAAATTAGAACTCGATAAATCGGTGCGGTTGTTAAATCCATCTTTTTTTCATCTAGGGCACCTAGCAGAGGTGAAACACTTTTCTTACACAGCAGCAGTAATTTATGCCTTCATCACGTCTCGGCTGGATGTACTTCATTTTGGAGTTAGCCAATCCAACCTCAAACGTCTCCAATTGGTTCAAAATGCTGCCGCAGGCCTCTTAACTGGAAAACGTAAGATTACTCCTATTCTGGCCTCCCTCCACTTGTTGCCTGTACATTTAAGAGTTCAGTTTAAATTTTCAAAACTCAAAATGGTCTCATCCAACCTTACCTCTCTGAGCTGCTCCATCCCTACACTCCTACTCAGTGCCTTAGGTCAGCTGACCAGCTGCTCCTGGAGGTACCGAAGTCTAAGCAGAAGGTCAGTGGGAATAAGGGTTTCTCTCTCGCTGCTCTCAAATTTGGGAATGACCTGCCGGTGCATATTAGATAAGCCCCTTTGCTTTATATTTTTAAAACTGAGACCTGAGGCCTTATTTTAGT
Organism: Phycodurus eques; assembly: GCF_024500275.1. Lineage (NCBI taxonomy): Eukaryota > Metazoa > Chordata > Actinopteri > Syngnathiformes > Syngnathidae > Phycodurus > Phycodurus eques. Next base: position 5,235,028 of record NC_084542.1, on the reverse strand, counting down.
GTGTTTAGTGTGTTTCTGTAGTTTGTAACTTTTTTTTAGTGTTTTTTTGCTTTCTTTTTTTAATTATGTTATTAGTTATGTTCAATTGTCTGATAAGTTTCATGTTCAATTTGTTTTCATGTACAGCATTTTGTCTCCCTGCATTGTTTCATGTCCATCCGGTTTTGTCTATGGTGGCCTCAAAAGGGGCTGCCGAGTAATTAGTGTTCATGCAATATAAGCTGGGCTACGTTAAAATGTTCATTGGGTCCCCTAAAATTATAAGCTATTTTCATGTTCTTCAAATAGGCAATTATATTTTAGCTTTAGGTTTGTTTTGCTGTCATAAATTCATGGCACCAGTGTCCTATATCATTTGTTTATGAAGAGTATACTGTATGGTGATGTTATGGCGATACATTTTATACAAAATTTTCAATATGAGTCTTGTGCTGCATCTCCCTCACAGTCAAATGGATTTGGGTGGAATCTGAGCTCGGCCCTTTCTATTTGGAATTTGCAAGTTCATCCCCAGGTTGTGGTTTTTAAGGTAAGGTTATTTATCATACAGTGGGAAAAATCTGTCGTTACATCAGGAAAAGATAGCCAAGGAGATTTATAAGGTATACAGTAAAATGGAAAAAAAGCATAAAGACACTAACCAATTGAACAGGTACAATTAAGGCTTTCTCCCCAATTCCACCCAAAGTGACCTGCACTCCTGTGACCCTGAACAGGATGGCTCTTGAGCTGAAAAAAATTTGGGAAACTGTTTAAGAGGATTATACATGCAATGTCCAAATGCTCCTGAAATATTTTCATATTTTGATCAAATTCAATACAGACATGGGGGAGCAACATTGAAAATGAGAATCTTTTTATTTTGCATCTAATTAAATTGTAGCAATGTGAGTTTTGTCCTTTTGGGAGATTGTCCTTCAGTTTGGGGATAATTAGTGTCAGAAAACAATAGAGGCACATCAATGTCAAAAAAGAAATAAAACCTCCCGACTAAAGGGGAGTAAAGGATTTAATTATGCAGAGACATCATTTTTTGAGGTGTATTCCCAGTGCCACACTTTGCCATGTGGGAGGAGTATGAGTGCAATGTACAGCCCATTGCTTTCTTATAACATCCTGTAATCTCTTTCCAGGGGCCGTTGCGGCTGTCCACTCAAAAAAACATGGCAGATTTTCACCTTCAATAAAGCTTCCCCCTCCCGCTCTTGTTTCACCTTCTAACTGGGAGGGAAGGATCATGGACCCCTCTCCTTTGGAGAAATTGGACAGGGTTGGCCCTTTGCTCATTTTGAGATGAGGAACCCATTTTTATCCATTACACTGTCAGCTTGAATTAACTGTAAAACCCAACCTCTGCCCGTTACTGACTGCCTCACTGTCATCATACAGTACTGTAGTTCTCTATTTTCTCTGATGTTCTCTCACCCCCTGATCTCCATTCAGTACAATACATGCGCTACCTTTCAGCTTGAATAGCCTCTGAGCACATGATAGTGAAATGTTAGAATCGTTTCTCCTTCAGTGTCACGTGTTAGGCCACCCTTTCATCCTGCTAATGGCTAAAAACTCAACCTATCCCGCCTATTGCCATAACATCTAAAAACCCTGTGATTTCAGATCATGCTTCTCAGGGGTTACTTCGTGGTTTACATTCTCAATACTTTCATCCTCTGTTACGCTGATCTGTCCATCAGAAGTTTAGCCTACTCGCTTTTAAACTCTGCCATCATTTGTATTCATCACTTTTTCCATTTCTCCCACACTCTCGACATGATGCCGCATAATGGCTCGTGAGCTTAGAAGATGTGGTAAGGTTTCTTTTCCAATTAGTATGGAACCATTTCTCCCGCGTTAATCTGCAGCCATATAGCCACCTCCCCTGTCATTGATTTAATGCTTGGCGTTCATCTGGGGCAGTTGAAGGTGCAGCCATATTTGAGAAGGCTGGCAGTCCGCCATGTGTTCACCTCCTGATTGCACATTCTCCCAGGTTTAGTGCCGGTTTATGGAGCATGATATGAAATAAACCCTTCCTGGTCCCGCAACAAAGATTGGTTGCACAACTAGCACTCAACTCTGGGAGCACCGCATTTATGGATGACAGGTTCTAGAGATGTGCTTAAGGGAAGGTGGGATGGCAGGTAAGTGGGGCCATGGTAATAATACTGTATATGAAAACATGTAAATGGAATGCCAAGGGTGGACAAACCTAAGGCTTCAAGCAGTTAAAGGGGAAGTTCGTAGTTTTAAAACAGCTAGCAAGATTTAAATATTCCCTTACTTATCTAATCCCAACCCCCTCAAGTCTCTGACCAAAGCCATGTCCCTCATTTACGTGCAGTGTACATAATGTGCACTGTAAACAAGCAGACGTTAGACATGGCTGCTTCATTGGTACTAAGACCTATTCGTGACAGAGTGTTACTATAAAACTACGGACTCTATTTTCGTAGATGTAAGGCTCGCTGCGTGTGTTTGCCAATTCGATTGGTGAACTGGTGTCAAATGACACTCGTGGTTACGTTGGATTGGTGCAAACAGCGCCCGACCTGGAAGTGGAATTCAAAGTCAAAAAATAGATCGCCCATGCAATAATTGATGATAAAAGTAGCAAGCAGCGTGTAGATAATTGTAATGGAGTAAAAGTACCAATTCTATGAACGATCGGGGTGGGTTTGCAACCACTTCATTATCTCCTCCCAAGCCAACTTTACATGATCCACCGATGGAAGTCTGCTTGCAGTTCTGTATTAACATACTTTGCACGCTTCGACCTCCTGGACTCAAGCGTATCAGTTTCTTCTTGGGATTTTTTTTTTCTCCAGTCCACAATGTCAAGACTTTCAGTGTGCAACTAGTGTGCTGCAATTAAAGGGAATGAGAGGAGCCGGTTCGATTGGCAGCGAATTAAGTCGGCTGAAAACACACCCACAGCAGCGCAGACCCCCCCCCCCCCACTCCCCTCCCTCCTTTTAGATACGCGATGGGCCCCAAATGTTATTGTTTTGAAGTTTTATGCTTTCGAATGTGCAATCAATAAAAAAATGTAAAAGCGGTGATTAATTTACCCGAGGAGCAGAAATGTTGCTAATTCCGAGTCAGTTCAGAATCCTCTCAGCTGCCGGTAGTTGATGGGTTTGATAACTTGCTTCATCTTTGTTGTTAACTTCAATAATTATATTGATAATTCTATAATAATAATTCCAGAGCACATTAACAAATAGTCAAGTGTACTTTAAGGGGATATTTGGAACAATTTTATCCTTCTTCAGACATTGAAAGAAAACCTGCTGACAACATACAAACCGCATGCATGCTAAACATAAAAAGTCACATCTCTGTGTGCACACTATCTGTTGTTGTGCCACCATTATGCTATTTAAAGTGAGAGCTGATTTGTTCATTTTCCATTGAATGTGAATTGAGATTGGATCGCTTGGCTCAGGTGGTAGAGTGGGTTCCATCCTGAGCCACTGTGACCATGCCAGAGTGTCCTTAAGCAAGATACTGAAGCCCCAGTTTCGTCTGATGCTATGCCATCGATAGGTGAATGAGGAGACAGTATTAAAGCGCTTTGAGTGCCTTGAAGGTGGAAAAGCGCTATACAAGTGTCGTGAAAGCCCATTTGCTCATCGCTTTCATGCTGTACCAGAGTTGGTCTGGTCTGCACTAAAGTTCAATTACTGGGTTCACATATGAAGAAAAGACACTGAACATGAGGAAACTCAAGTTTGAATACAACTAAATGGTTGTTGTGGGAAAATTCCCCGGACAGTTTGCTTTTAAAATCGAACAACCTTTTAATTTATACTGAAATTTTAGTCCTGCTGGTGCAAGGCTTCCTTTTGTTTTAATCCAATAAAAAGTCTGTAATGGACAAGATTTCAAAGAAAACCTTGATCATAACAGGTGCCATTACTATCTACATCGCCACTTTCAACCCCCTGTTTTAATGTCAATCTCTTAATTTATAGTTAATAATAAAACCCGCTGGGATGAAAAGCATTCAAAATGCAAATTGTTAACTGACCCACCAGCAACCTCCATCTCTCTTTCTCTTACACATACACACACACACACACACACACACACACACACATGCGCGCACACACACACACACCGTCGATTTATCAGGGCCGCATACCTAGCCTTGATTAGATAGGGATCCAGTGGTGGAAAATCAATTTAGCGTTATTCAAACCACTAAAGCCAAAAGTCAGAATGCTTATCAATCCATTATTTATTTACCTTATGTTACAGCCGATATTTACCGTTGGAGTCACAGTATGTGGATCCTCTTGATCATCTAATGCAATGGGAAACAATTTAATAAAAATACTAATACCGGTGTAGAAGCAAAATTATAACATTTAAAAAGCGAGCTAGCAGCAAAAACAGCGGAAACACCTTTTTTTCTTTTCTTTTAACCTCTCCCATTAGGCTGCTAGGTCAGAATGGAAGATCTGTATCCCTTTTATGTCAGAACCGTTTTTCTGTGCAAAGGTGGCACTGTGGTTCTTTGTATTATGATAGGTTTAGTGATGAGAATTCTGTCTCCTTTGAGAGAACTGGCTCTTTTGGATCGGCTCACTAAAAAGAGCCGGCTTTTCGGCTCTCAAACGGCTCTTCAGATTTTTTTGTGACTGAAACAAATGTATAATTTATTATTATATATTATATTATATGTGGGACGGTGGACATCTGGTTAGACCGTCTGCCTCACAGTTCTGGGGACCGGGGTTCAATCCCCGGCCCCGCCTGTGTGGAGTTTGCATGTTCTCCCCGTGCCTGCGTGGGTTTTCTCCGGGCACTGCCCGACGATAGCTGGGATAGGCTCCAGCACCCCTGCGACCCTAGTGAGGAGAAGCGGCTCAGAAAATGGATGGATGGATTATATTATATGGATTGCTTGGGTTGCTCCCAACATCTGGTGAAACCTTCAGGTCAATAGCACCTTTGGAAGTATATTCAGTGAGAAAAATGGTGACGTGTTAAGTACTTATTTCAACCACTGTACCTCTACACCACAATTTGTGAATGCCTTTTCTCCTGCTCTACCTTCTAGATACATTGATTTATGTTGGTCTGTTACCACAGGTACCAAACGAGTCTTTTGGTTTTTTTTATCTTCTAATCTGGAGCTCACGTAATCCATACTTTGCTGATACAGTCTACTCATGGAACGATTGACGTCCTTTTAGTAACTTGTGTCAATCAGTGCCACATTCTCTGTTGTTGTGATGAGGAGGAGCAGTCACTTAGCAACCTATCATGACCTTGTCTCCCATGTTGGCATGCATGAGCAATCTGCATCCCTAACTCTCTGATGTGCCTCCATCTCTTGCCCTCATCCATGCATGAGCAATTTAAAGATTTCCTGCTTGGGTCAATCATATTGAATTGGAAACTGATCGAGTGTGACAAGCAGCTCGCTCACTGACCGGATTTAGCGCGCTGAGAGAATATTTCACCTTAGCCAGGTGCAGTCACCTTGGCCATGAGAAATGAGCTCTGCGGTTAGCCGAGTAATTCCTTCCGCCGCTCCCAAGGAAGTGCATTGAAGTGATCTGCATGTAGATTAAAGCCAGGGGCATGCATATCGAGTTTATCCTTAGCCTGTTAGCATTCATAGCCACAACTGCGCTCAGACAGAATTTGGAAGACTGAGCCAAAAATAAAAGCAACAGCAGGGCCTCTTTTGTTCAGTATTTAAGTAGAATATTTTGTTTTTCAATTAGGTCATTGTTGAATTATTAATAAAGTTGCAGTAATTATCCCCACACTGAGATGGGGGCATTGTCATTGTGTATGTGTGGTCATCAGCCGAAGGACAGATGTGGATGGATGATCGCACGTATTACCAGCATACTCAAAATCAGCTCTTATCTGCTGCATCACTGACATTCTCGAATGCCTTGGGAGGAGAAAAATGACACTTTTCAGGGGAAAGTAAAATGTCAATACATATTTGAGCCTGGTTACAGCCTCCTAGTAACTGTTACTAGGGTTGTAAAGCATTCTGTTTTCTCACAATACATTTGTCCTATTGTGCATTTTGTCTCTGTGTGAGAGAATATTAAACATGAGCACATGAACACAAAATCACCCTTTTTAGATTGGAACGCACAACAACAGACAAATGACAGACGCATAGAAAACGACCAACGGTGAGCGTAGTCATGTTCTCATTAAAATATGCAGATGAAATCCATATTAAACACAATGCCAGATGTTCACATTAAATCCAAGAGTCTATTAACTTGTAAATGAGCAGCATTATTACTATTGTCATGGGAAAGCTTGTTGAGTAACGGCAAGATATATTTTCATCCTTAGGAGGTACTGCTTTTGTTTGTGTGTGGGATCATCAATTGTGATATGTCAGGTGATATTGCAGACACCAGTAGTCTGATTCTTATTGAGTGTGCAGAGCTGATGGAACTTTGCACCAATATTTGAAAATTAGAAAGATATTTCACATGGGGACACCTAGCAAAGGTCAAAATTTCACAATTTTAAAGGCCAACTGTCTAGTTTTGATGTTCCTCAGATGGATGATCCATCTTAGTACTGCAAACACGGGTGCACTTTTCTTTCATAACACATAGGGAGACTTGCTGTGACTTGAATGCAGCACAGCAGGTATTTAATCATGCAATGTCATATGAGAGTCACACCATTTGCTGCTAAAACAAACAGAAGAGGACACTCATGTAATATTGTCATTATAATACACAAAATTGAATGTATTCCTGTAGTATTCAGTTTATGTTCCTTATGTAAGATGTAGGGGCCATTGGACCCATACTGTACATAGGAGAGGGGAATGAGGCGAACTGACAACCGAATAAATCTTTATTCTTCTCTTGAATAACTAAACTCTCTGGAGGTGGGGACAGCAGGAAGAAAAATGAACAAAGGCCACGATGACACCATGGAGACTTATATAGGGAAAGTATGGAACACACGACTTAAAAAAAGCAAAAGATATAAGCAGAAACAGGCTTACTGAGTGAAATGGCAACAGTCAGGCCAATAAATAAAATAAAAAAAAAATCAACTTCATTGTCATGATATACAGTGCCGTGAAAAAGTTTTGTCCTCTTCTCAAATGCTTTTATTTTCAGATAGGTTCCCCACTTTAATATTTAAGATCATCAAACAAATGTAAATATCAGAAAATAACTCAAGTGAACCTAAAATGCTGTTTTTAAACGGTGATTTCATTTAGGAAGGAAAGAAAATAATAATATTCGGTTACCTGGCTCTGTATGAAAAAGTAATGGTAATTCAATAAACATAATAACTGGTTTGGGCAAACCTTAGCAGCAAAAACTGAAATCAAGCATTTTCTATAACTGCCAATGTCTTTCACATCTGTGTGGAGATATTTTGACCCACTCTTCCTTGCAGAATATTTTTTATCAGCAACACTAGAGGCTTTTTCAAGCTTAAGCGGCCTTTTTTAGGTCATGCCACAGGATTTCAATTGGATTCAAGTCCGGACTTTGACTTGGCCACTCTACTCACTTTTAAGCCATTAAGAAGTTCACTTTCTGGTGTGTTTTGGATCGTTGTCCTGCTGCAGAACCCAAGTGTGCTTCAGCTTGAGATCACGAACTGATGGTCAAACATTTTCCTTCAGGACTTTCTGATAAAGAGCAGACTTCATGGGTCCATCAATCACAGCAAGTGGTCCAGGTCTTGAAGTTGAAGTGCAGCCCCAGACCATCACACAACCACCACCATGTTTGACTGTGGGAATGATGTTCTTTTTTTCTGAAATGCTGTGCTGCATTTACACCAGATGTAACGAGAGACATACCTTCCCAAAAGTTAAATTTCATTTTGACAGTAGTATTAGTATTAGTATTAGTATACATTATTCTCCCACAAGTCTTGGGAATCATTCTGATGGTTTATTTTATACATTTTTTTTTTGCAAAATTATGATGAGCCTTTATGCAAATTTTGGTCTGCAGTGGTTTTCGCCTTGGAATTCTGCCATGGATGCCATTTTTACTCAGTCACTTTCTTATTGTTGAGACAAGGGAGGCCTGCAGTTCCTTAGATGTTGCCCTGGGTTAATTTGTGACCTCGTGGATGAGTCGTCGCTATGCTCTTGGGGTAATTTTTGTAGGCCAGCCACTCCTGGGAAGGTTGAACACTGTTCCACGTTTTCCCCATTTGCTAATCATGGCTCTCACAGTGGTTAGGTCGAGTACTAAAGCTGTACGTATGCCTTTGTAATCCTTTCCAGACTGATAGATGTCAATTACAGGTACATATTTCTCATTTGTTCTTGAAATTCTTTGGATTATAATCACATGTATACTCTAGAAATACAAATACACAATATTATAGTATTTTGTTGCAGCTTTTTGAGATCTTTTGGCTGACTTCATTTTCTCAGACAAGTTCTATTTAAGTGATTTCTTGATTTAACAGGTCTGGATATAATCAGGCTTGGTCAGTCAAAATGAATGCAGCTTTCCAAAAAAATTTATTAGCCACAGTTAATTAATGATTTAATTGGGGGATTCTTTTTTCCAAACAGGTCCAGGTAACTTTGTTTTTTCCCCCCTTAATAAATAAAGTAATCATTTAAAAAACGCATTTTATGTTTACTTGTATTATCTTTGTCTGATATTTACATTTGTTGATTATCTGAAACAATGTGGGGAAACTGCAAAACAAGTATTTGAGAAGGGGCAAATACATTTTCATGGCACTGTACATGCACACATGCATAATCGCAAAATTTAATCCATCACAGCAGTGAACACTGGAGATGTTGTGGGCAACACTTACCAATCAAAGCACATACTGTATGTCAGAGCAGGGGCGGGAAACCATGGCCCATGTAATCATTTCATCTGGCATGCAATGCAATTCTTAACACTAATAACACTTTAGAAGAGGCGTTATAAAAGCTCAAAATTATAAACACGCATAATAAACATACAAATTAGAAACGGCCCCTCATAGAAAAAAAGGCTCCCCACCCATTTAATCAGTGGAAGGGTAATGACATGATGTGCATATGAAAATGTTTGAAATATCTTGCTGGATACAGTTCCATGAACTTTAATACATAATATTCAAAAAGAGAACAGACTTGTCCTCTCTGAGCTGTCACCGTATTGTGGTGGAGGTGTTTGTGTATCCCGATAATACTAGGAGCTATGTTTTCTGGGTGTTGTCAGCCAAAGGCGGGGATTTTGGCAGTCTGATCACCAGCTACAGAAGCTAACTCTAGGGATGTGGAATTTCCTCCTTTAGCAGGGAAGTCCCTAAGCTGGTGTGCAAGGTTGAGATGTTTTGATTGGATATGATCATGCCTGTCTCGACACACAGCTCTGTATTCGGGTGGGAGAATGCCTCCTGACTGTTGTTTGTATTTATGCACCAAACAGCAGCTCAGAATGCCTATGCTTTTTGGAGTCCTTGGAGTGAGTGTTGGAGAGTACTCCCACTGGGGACACCCTCGTTCTAGTAGGGGACTTCAAGACTCACATGGACAATGACAGTGAAAGTACATATTTGATAGGAATGCCTCCCCAGACCATAAACCCAGTGTTCTGATACTAGGCTTCTGTGCTTGTCACAGATTGTCCAGAATGAACACCATGTTCAAACATAATAGGGTCCATATGTGCACTTGGCACCCTTGGCCGCATTTCGATGATCGACTTTGAGGTCATGTCATCGGAATGGGGCCGCATGTTTTGGACAATTGGGTGAAGAGAGGGGCAGAGCTCTCAACCAATCACAAACTGGTGATATGTTGGCTCCAATAGTGGTGGGAAATGCTGGTGTGACACGGCAGACCTGAATGAATTGTGAGGGTCTGCTGTGAATGTCTGGCGGCGTCCCCTGACAGAACGAGTTTTAACTCCCATCTCCAACAGAACTTTTACCATCTCCTGCAGGAAATGGATACTGGCAAGCCAAGTGAAAAACAGCTTTGAAGGTCGGTGAGGCAAAAACTTGGGCATAGGAGGAGTTCGGCGAGGCCATGGAGAACAACTTCTGGATGGCTTAGATGGAATTCTGGTCCACCATCCGGTGTCTCAGGAGGATGAAGCAATGCACTATAAACACTTTGATTAGTGGGGACGGGGCACTGTTGACCGTGACTCAGGATGTAGTGAGTCAATGGTGAGACTACTTGGAAGTAGGGGTTGATCTGAAGTGTTGATTAGTTGAAACGTTGACTTTACCACTCCACAATGACGGTTGTGATGAATCGCAAATTGCCTGGAGGAAAGCACTCCCACTGCAGAGGGCTACACTGGAGAAACTATGAGCCCCAGCTGCCCTGGGAAAAACCTTGGGATCCCCCCGGAATAAGATGAAGTGGCTGAGTGGAAGAAAACTGCTTCAAGTCCTGCCGCGGCCTCGGATAAGCGGAGTAAAATGGATGGATGGCTGGAGAACATGCTAAGATAATGATGGCAACCAGTTCAGGGTGTACCCCGCCTCCTGCCCTGTGTGGAGTTTGCATGTTCTCCCCGTGCCTGCGTGGGTTTTCTCCGGGCACTGCCCGACGATAGCTGGGATAGGCTCCAGCACGCCCGCGACCCTAGTGAGGAGAAGCGGCTCAGAAAATGGATGGATGGATGGATGATTCATTTCATGAGAATAGCATATCCTAAACCCACTTTCTACTTTGAAATAAGGCAGCTGTGTACAAATGGCTGTACATATTTTTGCCATTGTATTAATTTGATCAAAATAGCGTGCCTGAACCACAATCCCCTAACTTGGAGTTTTTTTAGTCTGTGGCTGAATGTTTTTTTTTTACGTGTGCTGATATAAAATATTATAGTTTGTACATTACATAGAGCTGATTATTTTTGTACACAAAATTGCCACGAGAACATTTTACTTAATAAATAAATAAATACACAAAATATGTAAATAGATTTTTCTCCCAAAGCAAAGGGGAGTTACAGTATATTTTAGGACAAATGCTGTTTGCAGCCAACATCAATGCAGCGATGGTAAAATGGGACCAATTAAATGTATTGCTCATCTGTGGTTGCTCACAATGCAAGCTATCACAGTTTGAGAAGCTATCCGTTTTATTCATAATATCAGCTGAACTCTGGCCTGGGTAGAGCCGGCTTGGGGTGAAGACTGAGTGCGTTAGCCATTTATCGCACATTAAGACAAGACATGAACGTCAGGCTTAGCCCACAACAACACATTGGCCTCATTGCCTTCTGTTGCAAAAGCAGCTGACAGGGTCGAAACTCGACACATCCCCATCTCTTTGCTAGATAAGGATCCAGACCTCGTCTCGTCAACACTGAGCTCCGCCATGTGCTGTGGAAAGATTTTTTTTTTGTCTACCTCACTTGCATATCTGAAGCCCCTTTTTGAAAGTCAAATTTTGGCTCGCAGCACAAGAGAAAAAAATTGACCAAGCGACAGCTCGTAAATTGAAAAACTCATACGATTGGCACGAGTGAGTCAAGGTACCACTGTACCCCTTACCTCCATCTTGGTAACTTAGCCGAACATAATTTTAACATTATTATGAGAAGCAAATGATCGTAACCCTGTTACCTAATGCTAATTGGTGTTAACACTGTTGCTACTACTAATGATATCGCATTTTATTTGAAGGTACCTTTCAGAGCACACATAGACACTGTAGAATCAAATTTAATCTCTGGAAGTTCTGGAACTTCGGTCAGCCTAAGCGCCAAGTCACTTGCTGAGAACCACCATCTCAAAAGACCAAAACCACCAAAAGCATTTTATATCAAAGATGTCGACTGTCCTTTGACACTACGTTCCTCAGTTTCATAATATGTTGGCATTTGAGTAGGTGGGTGCCACATAATGGGTAAAAAATATTCTAAGAATGTCACGCGAACTGCGTAAAAACTCAACACATTCGGCATACTGGCTTATCCGTGTTGATGGGCTCACCTTTGGATTCATTCAGTTTGAAGCCGAAATAGTCCCACACCGGGGCTGTTACAATTGCAGATTGAGCATCTTCATGTGGGTCTATGAAAGAGGTCATAAAACAATGTAGCGTTTCATGACAAAGTATTAGGTTTTCCATTCAGCCTTTCTGCCATGTTTGTAGCACATGTTGAGGCAGGACTCATGTTTTGGATTGCTTCCTGGATCACACGATAATGAGTCTGAAAAATGTCCTCTTTAACCACATGTTTCTGTCAAACTGTTTACTGATTGTCTTTCCATCAGTTTCCCATATTTTAAAAAAAGTAACTTTTGTCTATTGGAAAGTGTTAATTTCTGCTGCAATGATAAAATTCTGGATTTGTGAAATCCCTTTATAGGAAACATATTACTGCTGAAGCAGTGCTGTATTATTGCAGCTTACTCCTGTAAGGCGCATTTTACACAGAGGTTAACAACATACAGTATTTGGAACCAGAATGACAATAGTCTTTTCTCAATTCTTAGTCCTATTTGGATTATAAAATGTGCTATACAAAGCATTTAATCCTAAAGAGTGCATTTTCTTTTAAACAATCTATATATATATATATATATATATATATATATATATATATATATATTTATATATATATATTTTTTTTTAATCTTTAAATGTTACACTGTTTGAAGTATTGCTTATACAGTCACAAGTCAGAGAGCACCATCGTTGGCAAACTTGATGATGCGAGAATCAAAAGGAATGATTAATGGTGTTTTGGTTACATCACCAACAAGCCCTGTGAGGTTAATTATTTGTAATTGAGGTTTTTTTAAGGCGTAAAAACGAAACAATAATGAATTCACCCCACTACTTCCCATTCCCTGGCTTAATAAGCTTGCTCTTAGCAGCCATGTTGGATGTAGCCTGATAAAATTGGGACACCCTTCAGTTTTACTTCAGCTTTTACTTAATTCATCACTAAATTAACGCTTTGTTGAGGGCTCAGACACGACCAAGATGAAACATCAAATATCCCCAAAACATTTTGAGAGTCATTCATTTTGGTATTTGTTTCCACAGACAGCTGTGTAAGCATGAGCTTATGAATTCATGATTACTTTTAAAACTTTATTTAAGCCCTAAATTCAACCGATAAACACACAGGCACAGAAAGGTAAATGATTTTGTTGCTCAGAAATAGCACAAAAATGGAGAAAGGGAACGGTATGAAAGTAAAATAGTTTTCTTCCTTGTAAATTTGTTACACAGTGTTGTCAAGGGACTTTCTGAATAAAAAACATCTAAAAATATATATTGTGCCAATCTTTTTGCACAGGAAATGGTCAGAGGCAATTGAACTCGATTGAGGAAAAGGCTCTTTATTTGAGCAAGCAATAACCAACAGCTAAGTCACAAATTCAGAGGGTCACCAAACAGGACATTAACCTTACTGACAGTACGAAAGAAAATGGCTACACAGCACGTAACAGGTAGGTAAAACTCATGATGACTACTACTACAACTATTACTACTACTACGACTACTCGTCCTGCTGGGGCGTGGGGTAATAAACAACAACTTACCTTAATGATTAACATGTTATTCCTAGCAAATATTTACAAAATGCCGCAAGGATGCTTGGAAGTTGAGTGTCAGTATGATGTGCGTATAAGTTAAGTATGCTGTACTGCAACAACATTTCTACTGAATAAAATTATGACTATAATAGTCGTTTTTGGTTATTAAAAATGTCATTGTTTTATTTTAAGTGTTTGGTCCTAACTATTAAAGGCAGATTTGCAACAAATGCATGTTTATAATGTTCCGAAATCATCTGAAATATGATACAGTTGTAAGCCATTTAAAAACCATGCACGGATGAAATACATCAATCAGCACAGAATTAGAACATCAGCTGATGAGTCACTACTTGTGGTATGTCTATATACAAAATAGAAGCCCCAAGCGCATGTGATCATCAACTTCTGACTTCCATCCATTGGTCTGCAACTTTTGTTTTGTACATAGGTGAGTAGCCTGACTTTGTTTAGATGTCTTTTTGTCTAAATCCCCCATAAAGTTGGGCAAGACCTCTTAAGACTGTGGAGGACCAGGGTTCCACTGGCTTCTGCCAGTTTCGAGTTGAAAGTGCGTCTGAACATGTTCCTGTTTCAAAAGGAATAAAAAAAAACTTTACGAGACTTTCATCCACTCCACCCAGTTTGCATGGCTGCAGTCCTCCAGTTTCCCTGACCTGCTGCATTAATTCTTGGATAGTGCATCCGAGAACATCGGCCTACCGTGCACACATTACATTCTTATGACCTGTTTTCAAAGTGAAACGCAGACTGCACAAGTAAATTGCATACAATAGAACGTCATAAGCTATTGCAGACTGTCAAAATTAAGATGTTTCTATAATCATTTGTGCCTAGGTCAATGCTGAAAACTCAGAGACACAGGCGCATATTGACAAGGAAGCACATCCTTCATGAAATCATGTTTATTATACAGGCTGTTCTGTAGTCTTTGCACAGGCTCAATGAGGGAAAAAAAAGCATGTAATAGTATGAGAAATCTAACCATAAGTGCTGCAATCGTGCAATATGATTGTCGTGGCTAACTAAATTTGTAAGATCCATCCGTCGTCATAGCTGCCAATTGCTCCTCATTGCCCCGTAGACTGTAGGACTAATGATGCCCAATGAGACTTGAAACTGGCTCCAGTTCAAACTCGAGTCAGCCAACTCGGAATCAGATTTCAAATGGACTTAATTTGCACACGTATGCCCATCTTTACGCAGCATGTTGTTCTTTTGATCAATTTTTTATTTCTTCCGATATTTTTTGACTGAATGATAGAATCCATCCATCCATTCATTTTCTCTACTGTACTGCTTGTCCTCATTTGTTAGGGTCGCGGGTGAGCTGGATCCTTCCCCAGCTGACTTTGGGCGAGAGACAAGGTACGCCTTGGACTTGTTGCCAGAAAACCGCAGGGCACACATACACAAACAATTCTTCAGACACACAAGTCCATGGGCAATTTAGTCTTAAATTAACCTAACATATGTGTTCTTTGGGGGGATGTGTGAGGAAGCCAGAGTACCCAGAGAAAACCCAAAAAACTGTGAGGCAGATATGCTAACTACTTGGGCAACATGCTCCCTGAATGAATATGAATATCTCCAAATGAAAGACAAGATAAAACATACTATAGTTCAGTTTGGTTTACCACGGTTAGGTTCAGGTTGGTAAAGCCTGACTAGGCTTTTTTGTTTTTACCACAAGGTGTGTTGGTGGGAAAATTATAGCTTCGTGAAAAGTAAAGCAGCTAAGCAACTAACTAATTAATCAAACAAAGAAGAGAAACAGGAAAAGTATAGTGTTGCGTCCTGCAGATAAGCAGCACAAATGTAAACAAAAAAAAATCTTCTTTGTGACGTAATTGCCAAATTTTTAATGATGCTGTCTATTTTCTTCCCCTTGCATTTTTAGATTTCATTGTAATACAGAAGATTCTGTTGATTTATCCAGGGTGACCGAATCTTTAAAAAAGCCATTCAAAGTCTGAAATAAGATTTTGCAAAACAAAGGCCTCACTTCTCCTTGGCAATATTACACTTAATCCTTAAACTATGAAGTCAGTGTTTCATTTCGCTGAGCATAGATAATGTAGCGTTAAGTAGCTACTTGTACCTAAGCCATAACTCAATATTTCTTTTAGTGAAAGAGAGGTCTTAAATGTAATCGAGATGGCCCTAAAAATGGTCTTCAAAAGTCCTAAATTTAACTTAAAGATACCCTCCAATAAACTGACAGCAACACATTTAGCTTCACCATATACCAGCAAACCATACACTGTAAATAAAACTGCAGCTGGTACACACATAAAAGTGTGCTGAAAAGTGGATATTTTGGGCACATTTCAATGGTAACACAATCGGTAGCGAAAAGATCGAACCCATACTGTTTGATGGAAACGAGGCTACACTGCACTTATACCAAATGTAATTGCAAAGTATTCATCCACTGTCTTTCGGATCTCATAGATTCTGGAAAGTAAAGCTTGTTGTGTGTTTTTCTCCAGAGAGAAAGAAAAAAATTCCTTGTCAAAGAACTCAGAGACAAATGTTCCACAACTGTCTTTTCTACTGGGAGACATGGTGAGAGCAATTTAATTTCTTCGGCAGTCACTTTAATCTTCAAAGAATTGCTGTTATTGCTCTGCTCACATTGCTGTCAATCCACACGCTACCCCCCACCCCCCGTAACTCACACACACACTTATCCTCTCAGGTAAGGAGTTTGATCATAACCTTCCACCTAAGTGACATTGGTGCTTCCCATTATTTGGCGTCTTATAGTTTGCAAGAGCTGGCGTGGGCATGATTCTGTCAATTCTACTCCATATCTCTTGAACTTGAAGTCAGACAAATGGAATACATCTGCATCTCAGGGGCTGATAAGGCAATGTGCTCTGTACTGTGTGCGGCCCACGCGACATTCTGTTTCAGCTTTTAAAACATCAAAGTCCAACTCCAGCTGAGCCAAGTGGTTCTGACTGCGGCGCATCAAACTCTCCGCTCCCTTCTGTCTAATTGTGAGGTGGTTAAAAGGGGGGGGGGGGGGGGTGAAGCTGCCCAGATTAGATTGTGCGGCAGGAAGGAGTGTAGAGCGGGAAGGGAGTTGCTGCAACTTGAAGGAAGGCGAGACAAAGAGAGATTCAAGTGGGATGACAAGATGGGAGGTTAGTGCTGAAAGCTCAACAGAGGGGAGGATACGCTGCGCCAAACCTGCTCCCTACTGCAGCCAGCATTTCATCCTATTGTCTTTTTTTCTCCACTTCTTTTCAGTGAGCTTTGCCAGTCACAGTCCATTGCCCAGATGAAGCGTTGGGCTTCTAGTTTGGAGATGATAGAAAGCATTTTAAAAATAGCCTTCTGCCAGGTTTGTGACACTGGCTTTTCCAAAATTACTACAGTTTTATTTTGTCTGTGTTGTCACGTTTGAGAAAACAAGGGCAATGATTTCCATTTTGGGATGTTCCGCCATATTGATATTCATACATATTAGGGCTAGCAGAGCAAAGTCTATAATAAATAACACTGGCTCTGCTGACAGAATCCATGAAGCGCATAGTTTAGAATTCAGGATTAGTGATGCTTTATTTCATGTGTTTGTACAAGCTCTTTCAAAATGGTGTTAAGTACTTTCAATTATTGTAGTTTGATCAGTTGATTGTTTTCTAGAATTACTATACAAACATGGTTGTAAAGTGTTTATATTATGCAAACTAGGAGCCTTTTAAATGTGGGATATGTCTCCTGGACTCAACCTACTGTTGTAGACAATAAATACAATAAATACGATTAAGCCATTCGTGTAAAATATAAAAGGATACAGTGGTTGGTAAATGGGTACTGCTTTAAGGTTAAGAAGAAACTACATTTTTGAGTCAGTGCTCATCTACGATCTTTTCTAACTTAAAAATAAACATCAGATATTTTTGGTGCAATAAACACCGGCATCAATGCTAGTGCCAAAGCAAGCAAAGTTGTCCGGGCTGGCCCTCTTTTCCAGGTCATAATATCGTTTTTGACATTTATCCACTGGCCATGCAGTGCCCACACTGGTGCAGCAGTACATTTCCTTGCTGTCCCCAGTCTCCTCTCAAATACTTGTCTTCTCCGTATCATGGCCAACAACCACATGCTGGGAAGCAAATACAGAATACATCCATCTTTCTGTTGTTCTGACGGCTGTTCAATGCTGCATGTTTTTTGTTGTTTGCTGTAATTACTAAGGTGGTAAATATTTCGAAGTGAAAAACCGACCATCCCAGCAAGTAGAGATGTGGCAAGCCAGCACTGTGCAGTGAAAAAGAGGAACACTATTCCATAAATGTCCCACTGTAGACCACATGTCCTCATTAGGGTCATAGGTAATTGGAGCCTATCCCAGCTGACTTCAGGTGAGAGTCAAATTACACCCTGCACTGGTTGCTAGTCA
Organism: Phycodurus eques; assembly: GCF_024500275.1. Taxonomy (NCBI): domain Eukaryota; kingdom Metazoa; phylum Chordata; class Actinopteri; order Syngnathiformes; family Syngnathidae; genus Phycodurus; species Phycodurus eques. Next base: position 5,217,090 of record NC_084542.1, on the reverse strand, counting down.
ATCACGGGGGATTTAAAAAACAGCTATTCACTCTCAAATTTACACCTATGGTCAATTTATAGTCTTCAGTTGACCAAAGAAGCATGATTTGGGGATGTGGGAGGAAACCAGAAAACACAGCAAAACATAAACACTGCACACAGAGATGCTAAACAAAGATTCAAACCCAGATCTCCGGACTGTGAAGCTGGTGAGCTAATCACTAACACATTATGATGCTGTGGTACAATATTCGAGACCACTAATGTATGTGATCTAGGTTTGCCATGTTCTCATTATTACAAATCAATGAACAATCCAAAATCCAGCTATTACTTATATTTGCGACACATTGTTGATTTAATTCAAATAAATTTATATTTTATTGACTACGAAAGGTGATGGGAAAATGTTACAATACATGATCGTGATGAATGATAATGTGTTTTCTCTGATAGAAAAAATAAATTTCTATTCACTTAGCACCAACAGTATTTTCTTTCTTGCTTGTTTTACTGTCTTGGTTATATTAGACTTGTATTCTGCGGAACCTCGAGATTTCAAATGCACACAGGTGTTATGAAGACCATAAAAATGTTTTTATTAGGCAGATAATAAACATGCCATATACGTATTAGTAAAGTGGAATAACAGATTGCCGTATTTTCTGACCCTGCTCCTACATTCTTGCAGCCGATGTTTAGCTTTATTGAGTTTAACTTAAAACTGGCAGAAGACTGAACAAATTGTATGATGGCTTTATGAACATGACTTGTCATCTCGTTTCCTAGCAACATCTTTCAAGTCACTTTGGGAATTTGCTGTTAACTTGTATCAGTGATTCATAACCCAAATGCATATTTTTTTTATCTTCTTATTGATTTTTGATGTGACACGAGAGCTGGGTTAGCCGGTAAGACATTTTGCACATAAATATCCTGTATTCTACAAATATTAAAATACAATGTAACATTTAAAGTAGTTTTTGCTGTAAAAACCACATCCATGATGCCATCTGGTTTTGATTTCCCAACAACTTATGCTTGGTAACTCTTTTTTAAAAATGTATTTATTTCTTTATTTTTTTATTTTTTTTCCATAGACTCATTAGAACATTCACCAAGTGAGTCTTTACAGTCTGTACATACACAAGTGTATTACGAGGCAGCCATCAGCTAAATGACCACAATAAAAATGACACTATGTCGTTCACTGCCATGCATTACCTACTAAAAGGAGTCTCGTCAAGTTAAAATGCACAACTGCTATTTCCAGAACTGGCCATGATGAGCTCATAAAATACAGTCTTGAGAACCAAGCATGAAGAGCACTTGATGGAGACATACAATGATTACCATATGGAAAATATTACACTGACCCAGGATGCCATTCAAGCATCACCCTCCATTCTCTTGTCTGTCATCCATGTGTTAACCGAATCCAGCTAGAGTACGTGCCCAAGCGATGCGTCTTTGATAATAGATATTCTGCATGGTGCATTGTTGCGCTGCTTCTCAATCACGGATGAAAAGGAAAACTCAAGTGAGTTGAAATTTAAACAGGGAACAGACTTACCTTACATTTGTTATTCATTTAACCCTAATGTATCAGTTACAAAGTATCTCTCTACAAAAGGTACTGCTGGTATCAGTAGCCTACATGAGTACCCGATACATTGAAATGAGGGCGGTATCGGTTCACCCCCAACCCTAATATTAACAATCTTAACGGTCACACAAGTTTAAACAAAATGTTACCACTTTTAGTAGTTGAATGCACGTCCACTAACTTAATGTACGTCCCTAGTATATTCTTCTTCGTCTTTCAACATCAGACACATACACGCACAACATACACGTATGTCGTAATCTTTTGGCGCCTCATACAAAAGATTCATGTCCAGGTTCATGCATGATGCTGTGCCACTTTAGAGGCGCAGCAATGGTGGTCTTGCCCAAAGCAATATATGAATTTTAAGCCTTTTTTAAACAAACACACACACACACAAACACTTGAACCATGAAGCAATATTTCCTTCACAAAACAATGTTCTGCTGATAGTATAAATTGAACATGGAAATGTAAGAGCATACCTCTCATGCTCAGTGATGTTAAAACATCCTTCGGTACACCGGCAGGAAGCTACTTCGTCAAAAGTTGACCATTGGGGTATTAGCTGTGTGACCTCTGTTGAATGAAGGACAGAGCTCAGAAAGGCCAGCCAGCATTTTTCGAAATGTCACCTTCGCCCTGCTCTGGATTTACTGCCACTGATGGGAACAGAATAGGACCTATTAGCATATACATCTCAGCCTTCATGTTCGCCATGATTTAATTAGCACAAAGTCCTCAAACCGCACATGCGTAGCCTCACAGTGACTCCCCTTCCACATCATCACTACAGACTAATTTCTTCATGATCAAATGCACTGGATCTAAATTAGACAGAATGATTAATGTCAGTGAGAACATGAGTAAATTCTGAGGATGAACATCTTTTGGTGTCGGACATATCCCCCCATTTGCGACACTCCGTGCAAAATTTATAAATATATTAAATTATAAAAAATGAAAATAAAACAAATGGTCGGGCATTATCCAGCAATGTTGATGCTGGCAATTCACAGAACAATGCTTTTGTTTCTTACTGCTTGTACTTAATTGGATCATGGGTGAGGTGGAGTCTATCCCAGCTAACTTTGGGTGAGAGGCAAGATACAAAAATTGTGTTATTGGTTTTGTGAAAAAAAAATGTTTTTAAATTTTAAGTAACAGTCTATTATCCCAATAAGTTTATCAAACCTGAAATTGAAAATATTCCAACCTCGTCCAATTGTTTTGTTTTCAGGATATTTACTCACAAAGCATTTCATTAGCCATACTTCAAATTAGAGCCAGCTCAAAAGATATTGTCTCTGCACTAAGACTCTTTCTTCATTTTTATTGACTGTGTCAAAAAAGTATTCATAATATAATATAATACCATATGTGTATTACAGGGTGTCCTTGGTTTATATAGGCGATGTTACCCGACTTTGCAAGTCATAATGCACCATAGTCCATCGCTCTCACACATTAATTAAAGTCACAATTACAGTATTGCTGTTTTGTGCAGCAAGGAGACGTTCTAAGTTTTACTTTAACAACAACAAAACTGTTGTTAAATGGATGGCTCTCGGGCACTGCCAATCAAAACAGAGCAATTTTTAATTAAAGTACGTATAGATTGCATCAATTAAAAGATTGTGCAAGTATACCAAATGCATTGGCGGATGAGTGTAGAAGTACAAATACCTTTAGACTCATTCATATACATACAATATGTGCATTTCATTTACATTTCATTGCACGGACACACGTTTATTTATGATGGTGTACGAAATGTAGTTTGATAATGTTTTCCATTCAGTTTGTAGACTTTCCTTGGAACCAGAAATGAATACCGGCCACAAACATTATTATTACTCTTATTAGAGAAACGGTTGATCATCCAAGTCAGTGTTTCGAGGGAATTACATTTCACAACCTGCAGCTCTTTTTACTTTCCCTACATGTCTGTGAATACTGAGTCTGGTGTGCTGCCTTCTTGGCCGGGGGCCACATATGATATGTTTTTGAATGAGCTTTGTAATGTCAGTTATTTTCTAAGAAATAAGGTAAGGTGTAGCTTGCACATAAAAGAACGCTATTACCAGTGTGGCATCAAGACAGGTAGTGCCTTTCATGCAAACAAGCCTTTGTGGAGGTAACAGGTGTGCATTAAGCTTATTTGTGTGTAGCAGATAAACAGTTTGCATTAGGCTGTCTCTGTAATCCCGGTATCATAATGTAAAAAGCTGAGCAAGAAACTGAACTGACACAAAATATCAATATGACAACAGTTGTCCTGCGATACCAGAACATTATTTTACATATATATATCTATATATATATATATATAGATATATATATATCAGAACTGTGTATATATATATATATATATATACACAGTTCTGAGGATCCGGGTTCAAATCCGGCCTCGCCTGTGTGGAGTTTGCATATTCTCTCCTTGGCTGTGTGGGTTTTCTCCGGGTACTCCGGTTTCCTCCCACATCCTAAAAACATGCATTGAAGACTCTAAGTTGCCCGGAGGTGTGAATGTGAGTGCAAATGGTTGTTTGTTTATATGTGCCCTGCAATTGGGTGGTGACCAGTTCAGAGTGTACCCTGCCTCTTGCCCGAAGATAGGTGGGATAGGCTTCAGCACTCCTGCGACCCGTGTGAGCATAAGCGGTACAGAAAATCGTACAATATATATATATATATATATATATATATATATATATATATATATTAATGTACACACAGCACCCCATATTGACAGAAAAAAACTGAATTGTTGAATTTTTTGCAGATTTATTAAAAAAGAAAAACTGAAATATCACACAGCCATTGGATGCTTACATGTTGTGTATAAAAAGAAAAAAGGGAAAAACATTTTTTTTGTGTGTGCTACGAGTTGACTAAAAATGATAAAACCCATGTTTGTCTTGTATTATTACTTAGATAAAGATTTTTATCATTTTTTTTACGTTTTATGGCCAAGAAATTCTGGCAATGCAATGGGTTCACAAATAATATTTTGATTTTTGAACAATCGTGATGTGATGATACTGTTGGTATATATACTGGGTACAGAAAGTATTCAGATCCCCTTAAATTTTTCACTTTTTTTATATTGCAGCCATTCACTAAAATCATTTAAATTCATTTTTTTCCTCATTAATGCACCCCATATTGACAGAAAAAAACGGAATTGTTGAAATATTTGCAGATTTATTAAAAAAAAAAAAAAAAAATGAAATATCACATAGCCAGAAGTATTCAGTATTTAGTAGAAGCACCCTTTTGATCTAATACAGCCATGAGTCTTTTTCGGAATGATGCAACAAGTTTTTCACACCTGGATTTGGGGATCATGTGCCATTCGTCCTTGCAGGTCCTCTCCACTTCTGTCACGTTGGATGGTGAACGTTGGTGGGCAGCCATTTTCTGGTCTTTCGAGAGATGCTCAATTGGGTTTAAGTCAGGGCTGTGTCTGGGCCATTCAAAAACAGTCACAGAGTTGTTCTGAAGCCACTACTTGGGTATTTTAGCCGTGTGCTTAGGGTCATTGTCTTTTTGAAGGTGAATCTTTGGCCGAGTCTGAGGTTCTGAGCACTCTGGAGAAGGTTTTCGTCCAGGATATCCCTGTACTTGGCCGCATTAATCTTTTCATTATTCAACCTTTAACTGTAGCTTTTAAGTAGCATTTCATCATTTTATCAACGACTGTATAACATGATTAAAACAGGTATTATTACAGACAGGTAAGGGGTAACATACACGTGTTTACAGAGCGATATTGTTACCTCTTGGTGTTTGGTGGGCAGCCGTGGCCAAGTGGTCAAAGTCATCGACTGGCAAAAGAATGTGGACTAATTTAAAAAATAATAATAATTGATTTGGCAAGTGGACACAGACAGAGTTGGAGAGAATTTAGGACCATCCAGCCGGCACCCATGACTGTGGTGTCCTTGAGCAAGACACCGTTAGCCTGAACTTCTTCCCGGACATTAAAAGTCGCCCCCGCTTCAGCGTGTGCCACTAACTGTGTGTGTGTTTGCTGTGTTCACTATCGTGACGGGTTAAATGCAGAGGACAGATTTCATGAGAATGCACGTGGTCATGACAATAAAGATGACTCTTTTTCTTCTTCATTTATAGGTATTGCTGCAAGTGTTGTATGCCTTTCTATCGACAGGCAGTACAATAACCTATCTTTAGAATTTGCTTCATCTGGATCACTGAAGTTCTTATTTTAATTAATTAATTTCCTGTTTTTAACCAGGTAAGGTAATTGAGAACAGTTTTTCATTGACATTCACATTACAATGCAAAATTGTGAGCTTGACCTATCGCGGTTTATAGCTTCCTCCATTGTGACCATTTTACCATATATAAAAAAACGTTTCTATTTCTCCCAGTACTTAACATTAGTTCTTTCTATTGATCAAACTTTCTTGGTCAAACTGTCTTTTCTTTTATGACAATATATGAGGATCATCAAGACTAGTATAATAGAGAAGGGGTGGGTGGAGTAATAAAGACAAAGCATAAGAGTATTTGAGAATGTTTTCACGTCTAAGGGTAGTCGCATTGTAAACACAAGTTGACATTTGATACACTCAAGGACGAAAGCTTCATTTTTAAATGAAAACATTCTGATGAAAGGCGGAAAACACATGGAGAGCTCAGTGAATATACTCTATTTTAGAGGAGATGACCTTTCCTTCGATTGATGTTATAGTTGTCAGACTCCATTTTCAGACAGCCCATTGAGACACTGAAGCAAGTGAAAAGAATGTTTTTTGGCGTCCTGTATTTTTCTGCATAAGTGTATTAAATGAAAATGTTATTCACCATTGTTTTGAATCACACTTTTTCCATTGTTGCACATCAGTCTGACGACCAAGGCTATACAGAATGTAGAGGAATGCAAAAATAATCATAATGTTTACGATAGAACATAATATAATCATTCTTACATAGCTCATTAACATTTTATGCATACTTGGCTTTGTGTATTCCAGAACAAATAAATGCTGTATCCGTTCTATTTAAAGAACTATGGCTCGATCTTCAAACCTTACCTTATTAATTTAATCACATTCAAATTAGTTTAATTCATTCCTTTTCCACCACTAATCCTGCTTTAAAAACAGAACCATTCCGAATTATATTCATACCTATGGGCAATTTATTTAACTTAACATGCATATTTTTTGGACTGTGGGATGGGAGGGAAACGTAGTACCTGCAGAAAACCAGGGAGAACATGCCATCTCCATGCTGTGAGGTAGGAGTTTAGATTCAAAACCAGAACGTTGCAGATTAACCGCAAGCTCAACCATGCTGCTCCTAATTAGTTTCCTATTAGGGACTTTTACCAACTTATTTACAATGATTTGTGTCGAACATAACTGTTAGACTGTAACAGGCGGTGAAAACTAGTATCATTCTATTTTAAAATAAGGGTTATTAAAAAAGCTGTAGTTTTGTGTATACGTAACCCTGTGGAAAGGATGTGATCTGGAACAAAAAATAATTTTACATAATGAGAAATTAAAATACCCTTTGAACTAAATTTTTCTTTTATGTGCTGAAACATAAGAAATGGACCAAGAGCTAACATCGTTTGACAGGTGCTTGTCCGCCGATATTTCAGACCAACTAAAATCATGTTAAGTTACTTTCATTCAGCTTCATTGGCCAAGGTACTGCCACGAGATCTGGAGGACATTCTCTTGCCACGACACAATTGCAGCACACAGCTCCTCCGTTGGACATTGTATATCTACATCACAGCATCCAGTTGTTTGAGTGATGCTAGTCTGCTTCATGACAACTGCCGAGGTCCCCTTGAGCAAAGCACCGCCCGCACCCTCTAGCTCGAGAGTTGAAGCATTATTTGCGACATTTAGAAAGACAAAAAAAAAATTCTGCCTAATTTTCTAATTTGCCTGGTTAGTCATTCCATTAAATGTTAATTAACAGTGAATTATGTCCTGCCATAAGATTGTCTTTAAGATGATTATGATGGAAGAAGTATGAAAGCACACCAAGACAAAAAGGATTATCACAAAGCACAGTTGTATTCCACCAATATACCACTTTCTGTTTTAATCCTATCAATACATAAATTAAATGAATAATCCACTCAAATAATGTGCGTAATCCGTCACTAAATGTCTTCTATTCTTAAAGGATCAATGTGTATATCCCCCATAATACCCTTCGTTAATTATAGCACAATTCAATATCTGTCAGTGACTAAAAAAAAGATCTAAAATTTAAATCAGCATGACACCTGAAGTGTTCCATTCACCCCCCCCCCCCTCCCTCCTTCAAACAAACTGTGCTAATGAACACATCCTAGCCACAATTTTATTTTTAACCTTGGTTTATTGGTCATGTGTTGTATATTGCATGCAATAATTATTTTGTGTGTTTCTTTATAAAGAAACAACAACTGAAAAGTACACGGAGAAACATCATATTCAAAGTATTGTATGTTCTAAGATCTTTATGATTAAAACAGACTTGTCAAGCCCAAATTTCATAAATGACAACAAAGAAAAACAACCTATCTCTCAACATCAAGTGTTAAAAGTAGGCTGGAATAAGAGCAGGAAATATCCCCCCCCCCCCCCCCCCCCGCCCCTCCCACATTCTAATGTGTGTCTTTTCCCCGTCAGGCTGTCAGCCTTACCATTTCTTTGACCTCTAGTTTATTATTCTTGCGTCCCAGAGTGGTTGGAAAAACTCCGGGAGGGAGACACTGAAGGAGACAGCCTTGATGTGCCATATGAGCAAGACAGTATCCCTGAATGAATGTTAAAAAATAAATAAATATTTAAAAAATATAACTTGGCAGCTCATGGTTGCTTAAATGTGTTGCAGGTTTATTTTCATCTTAAAACACACATAGCAACACACTGAGTATTGAGTATGTTATCCTCAATTCATCCTGTTCCTCAGGATGACACCAAGTTAAATGGAATCTTTAACAGCCTATAAGGGTCATCTGTGGCTATGTGCGATAATATCAATGCTGCAGCCATGACACCACTGGGACGCCTGGGCCGGCAGTAGGATCTGACTGGGCTAATCTGCCTGCACAAGTGACACTATCAGCAAGCACATCTTTGCTGAGAATGAGATCTCTCTCTTTCTCTCGACCTTCACCAGATCTGTATCGCACTTGCACAAAACACCAAGTGTGGTCAAGACAGCGGTGCGTCAGTAAACGATGGGTGAACAGTGCAGACTGTAAGGCTTTTAAATGCATGTGTAACAGTACAATAAATACTCTACACATCGTGTAGTAGTAATTAAAGGGTAACTACACATATTTTTTTGGGGGGGGGGGCAAGAATACATTGTATGTGCCAGCACTAGTCGTAACACAGTACTCTGATTAATATTTCATTTGTGGAATAAGAAATAAACGGGATAATTAATCAACTTCAAGAGGGCGCCATGTTTATTAAACTTGTCATCAGCTGCAGACCAGAAGTGACGTCACAATGACTGTAGCGCTTCTGCCTTGTTTACAGCACATTCTAGTAAACCGGTTTGTTAAAAATGGATCGAAAGAATCAACAGATGAAAGTTCATTTGCAGTTCTAATCATACTTTTTTTTAAACTCACTTTTTTTAATCTCTCCCATGACGTTATTCTGCTCTCCTGTAGCGTCCATTGCAGTCAGGGGACTGAGGCTATAACATCATCTAGCGACCTTTAGGACAGTCATTAGCTACTTTCCTTACAGAGGAGTTAGCAACACTGCAGCCGTTGAAGGCAACCGAGTCACGCGTCCGCCAGTTAGTTGGCTTGATAAGTGGATCTGACCAATGTGGAGCTTGTCGTTGCTGAATATTTGCCAACTTTGTCCGGTTTTATCAATAAATAAAGGGGACAGGAAGGGCTGATACATGTCACATTCTCACGAGTTTGCACACTCACGTGAGATTCCAAAGACGTATAAATGGCAGCCCCCATAGGCGAGTAGATGCAATGTTTTAAAAATATTTTTTGCTGTGCTTTACCAAATGTTCCATGGTGACCAAAATCCTCTTTTGAATTCAGTATATGAGCAGTTGCGATGTTTCATGCATCACCATGGAGACGACAAGCTGGGCTGCTGTCAGGTGGCCTTACAGATCCAAATGGCTCAGCCATTCCAGGAGCACTAGCTGCTTGTCTGAAGTATTATACTACTTGAACTCCCCAAAAAAGAAGGGAAAAATAAAGAGAATGTTGTGCTAATGTGGTCTGGGAATATTTCAACAATTAACACTTTTCCCACAGCCAACGTTTACTTTTGTAGCCCTTTTTTTTTTTTTTTTTTTAATAACCAACAGCGTGTGCAATCTGTTAGAGCAAAAATACAATTAAAAGGCCGTCATATGGGGTCTTATATCAGGCCTGCATCGTATGTTAAGGGTGCAAGTGCAATATATCTGTTTTTACCATAAAGTTAATAGTTAAAGTTACAGTATTTTCACAACCATAAGGCGCACAGTATAAAAAGGCACAGTCTCAGTTACGGGGTATATTTCTGTATTTAACACATACATAAGGCGGACCGTATTATTGGGCGCAGGCATGGTCAAACATATGCTAGCTTAAAACATACGGTAGCATGCATGCACGCTAAAACAATGTTTTTAAAAAGGCAGCGGGAGCAAAACTGAGTTCGGTTGTACTTTATTGAAGTATTTAACAATGTACGCACATTATTTTTTGATCAATCCTCATCCACAAATCCATCAAAGTCCTCATCTTCTGTATCCGAAATGAACAGCTGGGCAAGTTCTCCATCAAACATGCCGGGTTCCCTCTCGTCATTGTCGGAGTCATTCTCGTTGCCGGGGGGCTGTTCAGCAATGATGCCGGCTTTCGCGAAAGCTCGGACAACAGTCAAAGCAGACACCTGAGACCAGGCATACACAATCCATTTACATATGGCAGCGTAACTCGCCCGGCACGTCGTCTTCTTGACTTGGCGAAGCTTGTTTTCCTGCTTCCTCCACTTGCGAACCATGGATCCGTTGATCTTGAATTCTCTCACGGCTGCTCGATTCCCATGTTCTTCCACGTAACCGATAGCTTGCAGTTTAAACTGTGCTTTGTAAGCGTGTCTCTTCGTAGGTGCCATTTTCGGGGGTCCTTAGCCAAACCGATGTTGTTTTGCACAATGCACATACCGGCACTATATACCTACTGGGGGCGTGCCTTTAGGGTCCTCTTTCACGCGCACCCTTCCCCCTTTAACGTCCGCCTTTCCTCTATATAAGCAGCGTGTCGGCAGGAAATGCTTCCATTCAGTCAAACGGGGTGCTCATCAAAGTTACACAACAACATTTACAGATTTTGGAACTCGGTGCACACATAAGGCGCGTCGCATTATCAGAGAAGATTTTGGAGAATATTTAAGACTTTTAAGTGCACCTTATGGTCGTGAAAATACAGTAATAGTGTTTTTTTTGTTCGCATCGGGCTATTTTTAGACACATACACAACTACATACACAGCTTTCAAGTGACATTTCAGGAGAACTTAATTTGACCTTTTAACTTTAGAATTGATATGTTCAGCTGTTCAATATTTAAATACTTTTTTCACAACTTGCTGTTCTGTAACCAGGAGGTGAAAGGCACAACTCATAACAGGTGTTTGGTCAATTGATGGACTAATACATTTCCAAGTGTGTCGACTAGCGTGGGTTTCTTTGACTGCTCTAGTTTCTCTGTATCTCTGTTGCAAACTGTTGATGATACTGTGTGGCACTAAGCTCAGTGGCCACTTCCCTATGAGAACATCCTGTTTAAAGCCTCGCAATGGCGAGGTACTCTTGTTGGGTGTCGTGGCGGGCTCGTGTTTTCTCAAATGTGACCAGCATGATGAAGAGGACTGATTCCAATTCTAATTGAACCAGGAAATTGATTGGTCAACTCGCCACAGCATACCAAAGGCAACACATGAAATAACATGATAAGGATGAAGGGATAAAATGAACAGAAAGTGGAGATCACCTGTGTCTACACGTAGACCTCTTCGACACCAAGGTAAAAGGAATGCGTCTCTATGAATTGGACATCATATAGTAGATTGCCTGTGAATATTCTCATTCATCAGGTCATTTCATTCTCAGGAAGAACACGAGATTCATCCACCCCCCCTACTGGACGACTGACAGTGAAATTGTACTTAATAGTAAATAATAATAAATATATATATTTTTTATCAGTTTTACATAGCGCTTTTCATAAAACTCATTCCAAACAATTCAAAATGGGGAGTGGGCAGACACCATGTAGTGGCCAGGGGACAGATCCATATCTTGAAGCAATACCACCATCGGTGAAACCTGCTGGAAGTTAATCTTTTGTTGGGGAAGTTGGAGAAGAAAGATGCCCCTGCTGACGCAAACAGGTCTCAAATTGTTTTCTCAGTGCTTCAAAAATCAATACATTGCCTGAACTGTAATTGTCTGTCACCTTAAGCATACGTTTTTAAGAACTACAACTTTTGTTTTGTGTGTAATTCCATTGAATCAGTATATTATTTACCATAACGAACAATGCTACTATTGTCATCAGTTACTGCAATGAAGCAATGTTTGCGGAAGTCCATCACTGTCATAGAATATATAAAACTGTCATGAGAGATTTATTAAAAAGAAAGTTTCACGATTCAGTGGTCTGACACAGCTGTCATGTAAATTGGGCTATTGCAATTTCAGGCGGTGGGTATCATCGGCAAGAAGTTAGATGAGACCGCTTGGATCACACTGATTGTGGCATGTTAGGGAATCAAACATGCTGTGGGGACAGCCTTGTGCTGAATAAATGAGTGTGACTAAGAGTAAAAAATATGTAATTATACCTTAAAATACTACTACGCCAAATCACCTATTTAGTGGTCTATAAAACTGGTGAAGCATCCATGACACCATTTGGTAGTACACCACAGCGGAATGAAAAAAAAAAAAGAACAAACCGCAAATAGCTGAATCCGCGGGTGCCGAACTGTGAGTATGCAGGAGTCCACTGTACTAGATTTTCTGCGGTACTGTTCAGATTTGATACATTTGAGTTGCGTTTTATCTTGTAAGTCAACTTCATGACAGTTTGGGCTCTTGAAGAAGGTTCTCTGGGTTCTCCTTCATGCATAGCATATATTTAAAATGTGTTTTAATCAACAAGTGCCAACAACCTTGGATAAGAAATGTCATGATAAGTGGCTTATAAGTACATTTTACTTAAAAGCAATAACAATTGCTTGAGCACTATGTTGAATTTCTCTTGAAACAGGATTATGGGGAAACAATAACAAAACAGGCGGCACGGTGGGCGACTGGTTAGAGCGTCAGCCTCACAGTTCTGAGGACCCGGGTTCAATCCCCGCCCCCGACTGTGTGGAGTTTGCATGTTTATGCGTGGGTTTTCTCCGGGCACTCCGGTTTCCTCCCACAGCCCAAAAACATGCATAAATTGGAGACTCTAAATTGCCCGTAGGTGTGCATGTGAGTGCGAATGGTTGTCTGTTTGTATGTGCCCTGCGATTGGCTGGCAACCAGTTCAGGGTGTACCCCGCCTCCTCCCCGATGACAGCTGGGATAGGCTCCAGCACGCCCGCAACCCTAGTGAGGATAAGCGGCTCAGAAAATGGATGGATGGATGGAATAACAAAACACAGAAATCAACTGAACTGAATTGTTTTTATTACTAATTAATAAGCAGGTTCACAGCGGCAGCTGACGGAAAACTAAGTCACTCAGTCATAGAGGAAGAATTATTGCACATCCAATAACAATATTTATCAGTCAACCCAATGTTTCATATCATCTGTGAAAACAAAATAGATTTTGGTGATGTACATCAATCAGAGGGGACAGATGCAACACAATTGTCTGGTGTCACACAAATCATCCATGTGGGATAGTAGTAATATTATGATGATTGCTTTTAGCACTGGAATGAACATCACTTCAGTTTATGGAAATGAGAACCAGACCTGTCTAAAAGTAGATATGGGGTGTGAGAATTGCTATTCAACTGAGACAATTTGGATGGATGGACAGAAAGACAGACAGACAGAGCGAGTGACAGACAGATAGCTAGATCGATAGACAGACAGACAGACAGACAGATAGACAGATAGATAGATAGATAGATAGATAGATAGATAGATAGATAGATAGATAGATAGATAGATAGATAGATAGATAGATAGATAGATAGATAGATAGATAGGTTTTCTACCATTAGTTGCTGATAAATTGTGCTTTGGCTTGTCCAAAACAAGCCCCGACATAGAAAACGAATCCAGCTAGGAAAGGTGGATTTAATTCATGACCGTGACGTAAACATTCATTGTTTTTGCTACATCCTTACAATTTCATTTGACAATTTTGTTTTATATGAGCCAAAACTTGGCCTGTTTTCCTCGTAAAAATCCATTTCACAAGTAATATCCTCAATCAGATGAAAAGGTAATAGGAGAACATTTGGAGCAAAACATACAATACAATGAATTGGGGGGGGGGGGGGGCTGTCTCACTCTAGTTCGTGTATTAGTGGTATTTCATATTATCAAAAGGGCAAAGAAACGTACTATTGGTTCCTTGAGATGATCTGTCAGCCACCGAACACATAGGCCAGCATGACCCAGCAATGTTGCCTTTATCACAGTAAGCTGTTACAGAATCCATTATCAACCCTCTTGAAAATCCATTGACAGCAGAATGAGAACCCACGGTAGAACTATCTTGATAGAAAGCCTCATTTTCGGTCATATCAGCTTACCGGGACTGCATCTTCCAGGCATTCAACTTCAATAAGACCTGAAGCACAAGGCTGTCTTTTTTTCCTCAAATCAAACAAAGCTACTTCCGGTCCTGAACACTGCATGGAAGCTTACGGGCTGCTGAAAAGGTTTCCTTCCAACCAAGAGATATTGTGGAGATAATGAAACTAAAAGTCTGCGGCGATCAGCATATCAGATCCCATACATAGTGTGCGTGCCATACAGCATCTTTGCCATCAGATCAAGGGCTTAGCCTGGTAGTTATACCCACTGGAAGCCACAAGGCAGAATATGAGACAGTGCAACACATATTGTAAATGATCAGGATTCAGCAACAGACAAGTGAGAAGAAGGTCAGAATCGCATTTGGGGTCAAAGATAATGAATGTAATTGCATTGATAAAATTTGATAAAATTCCTGTCTTCATTTACATTGTTTTTAGCGGCTGAGGAGTATATGGGTCATTTTCATTTAATTTGATCAATAATGGAAAAGACATGACCCAATAAATTTTGTTTTGAAAAGGAATTAATTTTACTGATATGGGTATTGGAATCATTGGCAATTGTTAGCCATCAAAAGGTCACAATCGTTTATATATATATATATATATATACATATATATATATATATATATATATATGTATATATATATAAAATTCTAAAGTAATATTTTTAAAGCTTTCATAGCCAAAATGTCTTTACCATTAGATGTCCAAAATGAAGTTTCATGATTTGCAATGTTCGCGACATTTGCAACAAATTTTATTTTTGTGATATTTAGGATTTTTTTCCTATTGCTTTATGTCTTTTCCATGAAAAATAAAATAAATGCATCTTAATGTCTTATTTTTGCTTCTTTTACAAACTGTCCTTCTTTTTCTCTCAAGCTGTCTTCACCGTCTTCATCAGAATCATCTTTATTTGCCAAGTATGTCCAAAAAACACACAAGGAATTTGTCTCTGGTAGTTGGAGCCGCTGTAGTACAACAACAGACAGTCAACTGACAGAGAACACTTTTGAGACATAAAGACAGTCACTGAGCAATAAAGGGTTGCTAGTTATCTGGTAATGCCGGTACATTATTATTTTTTTTGACAATTGTGCAAAAAGATGCAGAGTCCTCTAGCACTTAGAGCAGTTCAAAAGACTAATATTGCAATAGTCCGGTGCAATGAGTGGCCAGGTGAGGCTGAGGGAGACCACCTCATCCACACGCAGAATCAGCACTGGGGCGCCCCAAGGTTGTGTCCTCTATCCACTGCTCTTCTCTCGCTACACGAACAACTGCACCTCAGCGTACCCGGCTGTCAAACTCTTGAAGTTTGCAGATGACACCACTGTCATCGGCCTCATCAAGGACGGTGACGAGTCTGCATATCGACAGGAAGCGGAGCGGCTGGAGCTCCAGTGCGGCCGACACAACCTGGAGCTGAATACGCTCAAGACTGTGGAGATGATCGTGGACTTTAGGAGGCATTCTTCGCCACAGCTGCCCCTCACGTTGTCCAGCTGCCTTTGTGTCAACTGTCGAGACCTTCAATTACAGTCTCTCAGGACCTGAAGTGGGTGACCAACATCAAGTCCGTCCTCAAAAAAGCCCAGCAGAGGATGTACTTCTGAGGGAGCACGGCCTGCCACAGGAGCTGCTGAGGCAGTTCTACACAGCGGCGTGTGGGATAGCCACAGTGACGTCAGCGCGGTCGCCGTCCGCACGAGTATTAAGAAACCTTCAGTCCTGTGTTCTTCCATCACAGTCTGGTTTGGTGCTGCTACAAAAAAGGACAAACTCAGACTGCAACGGACAATCAAAACTGCTGAAAGGATTGTCGGTACCCCCCTACCCACCATTGAGGACTTGCACGCTGCCAGAACTAAGACAAGAGTGTGCAAAATCCTTTCGGACCCTCCGCATCCCGGTCACCAGCTCTTCCAGCGCCTTCCCTCAGGTAGGTGCTACCGATCAATGCAAACTAGAACTAGCAGACATTCCAACAGCTTCTTCCCTCTTGCAATCAACTTCTTAAACACCTAACCTACAATTCCATTACAACATGCTGGCAATTTTTTGACTTGAGTTTGTTGTCACATTTATGTGGGGCCAATTATACATTATTCGTGCACTCATTCTGCACTCACTGTAGTAGTCTTGCCACGCTGCACTAAATTTATCTTTGCCATTATAAAAAATATGTGCATTTCAATGGGCCACGACCATTTGCTTGATCAATAAGAAATGCCTTCAATATGAATGCCTAAAATTTCAAATTATCAAATAACATTTTGAAAATAGGACTAAGCGTTGCTGTTTCAGCATGAGAGACATTTACCCATATAAAACCAAGGCAGCATAAAAAATTGCTAATTTGGATTTTACTTTTTACGTGTCTTTAGCGTTATTGACCAAATTATATGAAAATGACCCATTTACTGTAGTGTTCAAAGTGATACATTTGTTCTTTATGAATTTTAAAACAGGAGGTAACTCACTAAGTAACTCACATCTTGAAAATGTTTTGCATGTTTGATTAAAAACAAATGTGTTTTGGTAGGCGCTACATAATATATGTTTGATTCCGAAAAAAACTTTCACAGAGATTGCTTCTTCAATGGCAAGTTGACGTGAAAATTCTAAATATGAGTTCTGACATTGAAAATAGCACACTTTTCAGAAATGCCATCGGTTATGTTACTGCAAATAGCCCGAGAACACGGAACCGCATGTAATCAGGCTGTGTAACACGCTCACACACGAACAGTGACAGACAGAGCTATCACGCCTGCAGCAAGAGGTGTGTGCTGTTATCACTTTCAGGAGGATAAACAATGTTAGTGAGAATACTAATCTCGGTGCACCAGCTCAGAGCATCTCCTCCATTTCCGAGGTATAAATAGCATAATTAGCCACGGGAGGGAATAACACAAATGCCACTATCCGATGCACAAGGTTCCACATTCCTCATGTGCATTTCTTTCCTCTCTCAGTCCATCATCTTTTTATGACACACTCAATATCTGAAACCGAAGGGAAATTTAGAGATAGGCAATCGGGAATGCAAACAGAATATTGGATACAATAAAACGGCAATTTACACTGAGTTAATATTTTGTTTTATCTGCAGATTTGGGAGGACTGCATCCAGGCCGCCTGAAGGGAGAGGACGAGGGTGCGTGAGGTCTTTTACTATTCAGATGCATGCTTGCATAACAAGAGGCAGCCATATACGGGATTAGTTGGTATTTTGTGGTTCTCTCTGACTCACACACACACACATACAGAGTAAGTCCTGTTGCAGAGGTCAACAAAGCAGATGTTGTTCACTGATGTCGAGAAGAGGCAGCGGGACAGCTGGCCAGCAACACTCAGCCAGAGGGCATTTCAGGAGAGAGCCATGACAAATATTGTCCCAATTGCATGCAATAAGGGTTCAGAAATAGGGCACATTTTTAGCACGCAAGCGGACAAACTACACTTTTTGCACATTCATCATTTCTGGATACTGATTACTTAGATATATTCCAGTCCCAATTTCACATTATATTATCTTTTATTATGGCGAAAGTCACAACAACAACAGCATGTATCCAATATGTATCAATGAGCTGAGCTAAACTGTGTTGCTGTTAAGAAGAGGAATTTGAAGAATATAATATTGATGAATTAATCTTTATTCTTAAAGAATTTTACATGAATTTTAGATGGTAGAGTTGACTTAAGATGAAGCAAGTTTTTCCCAACACTGGGTATTGTGCGCCCCAGATATACGCTAGTAGTCAGACAGCATGCAAGCAAAACAACTTTAATTTGTACTCCCAGAGGAACCCAACAACATTTTTCGTTAATATTCTTTAATATGGAAAACAGCACTGTATAATATTGTCCTAAAAAAATGTAAACGGAGTAATAACTAAATAAAATGGAAATAATTAATCACTGTATGATACAGGCCTACAGACACAAAAGAAAAAGAGTCATCACCACAATTGACTCAGGAAACAGCAATAATATTGGATGTTTTTCGCAGAGGATAAATACTATATGTATTTGAGTATTGTTATATATTCTGTCTACATGTGTTGCTCCACAGTTTGTGTTCAAATACTCATTGGTTAAAAAGTTACAATACCGCAACTATTGATGCTAATCGGAAGTCATAGTACGAAAATCGGCAGAACGACGATTCGCATCTCTAAAAACTCATTCGTCGGGTCACTTGTACCTTGAGCTACAACTGTATACAGATATTTCAAAATATTTTTATTTTATAATTCTGTTTTTATTGTAATTTTTATTATTATTTAAGGGGATGTAGTGACCACCGAAGGGGGTGGGATGGCACCATCTATTGACCAACTGCCACTGGCCTGGTATGTGTTCATATTGCACTAAACTGTAAGGTTTATCGTGCTGAGCAAAATATTGCTCATATAGAATCGAACTCGCTCCAGTAAGCTTGGTTGCGAGCCGCCGTCTTCAGCCAGCAAGAGAGTTGGAACCGGACAAACAATATGTTGCCAAGTAACACATTAATTACTGTATATACCTAAGTGACCCAGTTTATACGAAAACTAGATTCACAGAATCTTTTTTTTGTGTCCTTTTCGGTTGTTAGGTCAAGCAGAAAGGAGGATCTGTGTCCGTTTTATGCCGAAACGGTTTTACTGTGTCACAGTGGACTTTTTAAGCTGCCACTGTGGTTTCTTAGTGTTTTAATGGATATTTATTGAGAATCAGAGTTGATCAGTCAAACAGAACAAGAACAAGAGGGGAGTGAAATGAACAGAATCAAACATCAAGTATTTTATTTTTTTCTTAGGTGCATACCATGTATAAAACGTCATAATTATGAGCTTGATATGTTTTTAATGTGTTTTATATTGAAATTCCAAGTGTTCTTTTCATTTACAAGACAGGATGATTAGCTAAAAAGAAGCCCCCTCATAAACAAACAAACAAAAACAGGAATGACATTGGATAATGTTTATAAACTCCTTCAAAAGATAATTCCTGCGAGTTGTTAACAAAAATAATAATAATAATTTGATGTCTGTGCCATTGTGGTGAGTTGTGGGCCACGTTTTGGGCAATTAGAGTGGCCGCTGTCTGATTGGTCTTTCTCCAAGTATGTCCATAAAAACAGGGTAGCATCTTTAAACTCCCACATTTAAATGTTAAATTTCAGTCAGTATTCATGCCGCAGAGCTCGGTTAACTATGATAAATCAGATACTGTGCACCTCTGTACAGAAACACCTTGAAATACATTATGGATGAGACCAGACACTCAATGTTTAGTAGCGCTGATTTTCAAACTGGCACTAAACCTCAGAGTGGCTCTCACAGATACCCTCCTATGAAAATTACGGTTTAACCTTGTCAACATGTCAATAGATAGATACTAGGAATGAACCAACAACTGGGTTAAACCCTGCATAATTGGCTATTATCTCTAAATGCATGGTGGAAGCATCCCAAATAGCACATACTGCTTTGCATGCATTATAGCAACACTGAAATATGGTTTCTGTGTTTTAGTTTAGATGGGAAAAAAAAGTGTCGTAAAATGCCTGAATAATAGATAAGCATAAAGGGGTAGAGTTATGGTACGCATTCTGTGATTTTCTGTGAAGTACATGTCATATTTCTAATCTTCTGAATTGCAACTATTTCAGGGAAGAACCACAGTGATTTCGAGAATAAATCCACAGTCGCATTCATTCAGTCAAGGCATAACAATACTGTATTGCTTGTCTATCGTAACAACACAATCAATGACTACATTTCAGCTACTTTCTGGTGTATGCATTTTTCATCCCCAGTGAAATCTTACACCTACATATAACATGGCACTTTCACAGTTGCCTTTCGCAGTGCAGAGCATATGCTGACAGTTTGCACCCATTTTACATCATTCAGCTATTTTATAATCATTAACAAAATGAAGATTAAATTTCATGCCTCCTTAAGACAGAAACCTTCATCCAAACATGCAAATTTGCATGCATCTGTTTATTTCGTGAAAATTGGGTCTTTTTCTATAATCTAACATTTATAGTTTTTAGGACTGCTATTTACTGAAGTGGGAATTTGATTTGAAATGACTGCTAGTTGCTAGCATTCACTACCTGAGGTGACATGATTAAATCAAGCTTTTCCCCAAACAGTGACAGTTGAAATGTCGTTGAAATTGCCTAGAGCAATAGGCATGAGTGAAGTGAGGGACCAAATTGCTCAACGAAAAGTTTCAGTTATATAGTCTCATAAATGATCATAATGAAACTTGGCCCTCGGTTACTGTTTTAAATTATGTCACTCCATTTTGCAGTTTTCATTGGGTTTTAACTGTACAGTATTTTATTCATGAGGTTATGATTATACCATTTCCATCCTTTGAATGTTCACATGGTATCAAGTGCAGATAACTGAATGTGATCTTTGGGACCAGTAGATAAACTATGGCACATTGTACATTAAAAGACAGCAGCAGTCACTTGTCCCAAGGTTTCCAGAAGGATTCATGGCTAACTATTAAAGTTGAGATCAAACCTGATTGTCCAAAAACATTTTTTTATAATGAATTACTGTCGGGCGGCACGGTAGGCGACTGGTTAGAGCATCTGCCTCACAGTTCTTAGGACCGGGGATTGAACCCCGGTCCTAAGAAGTGTGTGACGTTTGCATGTTCTCCCCGTGCCTGTGTGGGTTTTCTCCGGGTACTCCGGTTTTCTCCCACATCCCAAAAACATGCATGGTAGGTTAATTGAAGACTCTAAATTGCCCGTAGGTGTGAACGTGAGTGCGCATGGTTGTTTGTTTATGTGTGCCCTGCGATTGGCTGGCAACCAGTTCAGGGTGTACCCCGCCTCCTGCCTGAAGATAGTTGGGATAGGCTCCAGCACGCCCGCGACCCTTGCGAGGAGAAGCAGCTCAGAAAATGGATGGATGGATGGATGGATAGAATTACTGTCGATCTTTGCTAAGACTCTGTACTCCATGTTTCATTTACATGTTTGCTCGAATGCAAACACCTGTGAAAAATGACTGTGGAAGGTCTGCTACTGAGATTAATTGGGGACCTGAGAACACACAAGTGTGTGTATGCACGTGAATACCGATGTGTGTGACTCTACACTGCCTGCATGTAAAAGATGGATTTCTATGGAGATGGATTGCAAGCCAGCAGGGAAACAGAGTAATTATGATGTGGTGGGAAGCAAAGTGAGAGCCGTCTTTAAGAAGTAGCCCTCTGGCCATCAGGTACTCAAGTATGCTTTATTGCATCACATGGTCAATTACACAGTGTGTCAGTGACTGATTTATAGCTCCAAAGTGAGATCTTTCTTTACAGGCAGTCGGAAAAGAGTGAGCGACTGCATTGTATGATCTTAGATTAGGTCTCTCCCATTTGACATGCACACTTTAGCCTATGTTGTGTTTTGAAAGGGTAAGCATGTAACCATCTTACAAGCAGAAATATACACACAAACATGCTGAAGTACATGCAACATACTGTATGACGGGCTGATATATTTTATACCTGACGCTCTCGCTTGTTGTGGTGACTGTTGACTAATGGATGTCAGGAAGGGCAATGCACATAGCCTACACATTTTAACCCAGTATAGACACCGACTATCCACAACATTATGACCGCTTGCACAATATGATGATATTCAGTGTTGCTTAATATATCGCAGTTCACCTGCCCCCGACCTCGCTACGTTGCAGCTTTGTGGAATAAATCTCCTTGTCTGTTGCAGAAATCTGCTGGGTATAGCAATCATTTTTGTGGGTTTTTATAGTAGATTTGTTTACTGTAACTGATAACCTCGCATGTAGGAAATGGCCACAATCGGCGATGCACTTTTCAGCCTTTTTTTGAATGCCAGGAGGTCAGTAAAACACATACAGTAAACACTAGAAGCCTCAGCTCATGGCTAGACATTCGCATGCAGATGTCTCATACCACACCACCAGGCCCCGCCTCTAAAAGGCACATGTCTAACACACACACTGCAGACTACAATAACCTACGTACACAAACTGTGTTTTTTTTTCGTTTTTATGTTCAAATATGTTTACAGTGTGTTTTAATGAAATTGAATGTGTAAAGCATGTGGGAGTGGTCAAACGTTAAAAAGAAATCTATGTTACATGGTCTCATATAATTGATTTTCGTCAAGAACTGTATCAAATATTCTGTTTACAAATGAATGAATGTTGAGTGAATGTTACCATTGCCACAAGTAGGAGAGTGTTCAACAAGAATGGGAAGAGTGGGCCCAATTCCTTTTTTTAAAACATGTTGGCTTGACATAAAAAAAATAAATGTGATACATTAGGTCAACCTTTTAGCTTCTATTTCCAGGTATGTAGTTCTGGATCTGATACACAATTGAGAAGATTTTGTTAAAATTCAATTAAATTGAGCAAAAATGTTGATGCATGTGACTGGCAGACGTGTTTTTATTAGCCGTTATTCAACCAATAATTGGTTGACATTCCGCTTATTATTTGGGTTATGCCTGGAAAGACTACATTACTACTAGCTAGAGGTGTAGCCAACATGAAAACCAGAGAAAGGGCTATGGATGAAAAACAGCAATTGTGGAGTTGAGCAAAGATGGGGAAGAAAGAAAATATATATACCTTTCTTTGGGGGTTGAGTTACCTGCAGATTTAGCTTTTTGCGGCAGGACTTGATCCCTATCTCCCGCTAATAGCAGGGAAACAGTGTCATGACAAGATGTTGGTTTTATAGAGAGCTTTTCGAGAATAGACTAAAAGGAGAATAGAATATTTGCAACATTTCTATTCATAACACCTCATTGTTGTTGTTGTTGCAATAATAAATCAATTCGCAAATAGCGTATGCGCCACTTTATCCTGAGTGTCAAGGTTCGATCTGGGAAACATATCACATGAATGATCCTCAAGTAAATTGTCCTTTAAAAATTGCCAGCTCACTACAATTATTGGTCTCATTTTGGTTCTGAAGGTGAAGAAGTGATTCTGCTGCTGCTTATTGCTCAGGCAGACCTAATCTAAAGAGATATCTGGGCCGCTGCCCAACCTAATTTCAGAAAAAATTCCTAAACTATTTGCCTTATAACATTTAATAGAAAGCTGTGATGTAGTAGTTTTCTTAAATAAAGATATATATATGTATATACACACACATATGTGCGTGAATATATATATATTATTACAGAGAGAAAGAGAGAGAGAGAGAGAGAGAGAGAGGGAGAGAGAGCGAGAGAGAGAGAGAGAGAGAGAGAGAGAGAGAGAGAGAGAGAGAGAGAGAGAGAGAGAGAGAGAGAGAGACGGCGCAGTGGAAAAACTGGTTAGCACATCTGCCACACAGTTCTGAGGACCCGGGTTCAAATCCCGGCCTCGCCTGCGTGGAGTTTGCATGTTATCCCCGTGCCTGCATGGGTTTTCTCCGGGTACTCCGGTTTCCTCCCACATCCCCAAAACATCCGTAGTAGGTTGATTGAAGACTCTAAATTGCCCGTAGGTGTGAATGTGCGTGCGAATGTTTGTTTGTTTATATGTGCCCTGCGATTGGCTGGCGACCAGTTAAGGGTCTACCCCGGCACTCACCCAGAGTCAGCTGGGATAGGCTCCGGCGACCCTAGTGAGGATAAGCGGTACAGAAAATTGATGGCCGGATGGATAATAATACAGTAGTTTATATAGAACTGTTAAAAATACTCAAATACAGTGAACTCTTGCAGAAGCCAAGGTTAGCGGCCTAACCTTGGATAGCAAAAATGAATAGCAAAACACGAATAGCAAAAATCCATGAGCAATTGACATAGCCCAAGTGTACCAGGCCAAATGATTTTTCAAATCTAAAAAGATTGTTTATCTATTACAGATTCCACACGAGGATGAAACAGTTTAACAGTTTTGGTTGTACTCTGTGTGGTGTTTTCTGATAATCTCAACAGAGGACAACCCACACATAGATTCTGTACCACCACCGATCTCGAATCTAGTCTGTCAAGACAGAAATCTCATGTGATCAAAGATGATCTAACAAAAATGAAGAAGAAGAAAGATTACCAGAAAAAGTTGCGCCGATGTTTCCTGTGTTGCCAAAGGGACCGGAGGCGACAGTGTTGTAGAATGGTGATGTCATGAATTAAAAAACTTGCTTTGGAAAATACTTCTTGCTGTCTGGTCAACCCACTTACAGTATACAAAATAGGACATTGAGTAGGACGTGTTTGTTTTTCATTGACGGCCGTTTCCTTTTTCCTTAGTCAAGGCGCTTCTTGATTGGGTACATTCAGTTTCATGTCACAATTCACTCAGTCCTGACTTGGAAGAAGTCGGCTTTTCCCACACACATGAAGAATTTTGGTCGTAAATGTAGAACAAGTTTGAATATTTAAGATTGTAGGGCCCGACCCGTTTCGGACCATACTGTCGGGACAAATTCACTCTCAACACACCTCAGACCATCAGATAATCTTATGAGACATAAGGTAGTCTGGCGTTTCTCGTCCTTGGTCGAGAAGGGGCACAATTGGGACAAAAACAGTCCATTTAGCTTTAATGTATGTCCCAGGCCCAACAGAAAGCTATGTTGTAGCAGTGTTTGTAACTATACTGTATGTATCATACTTTATAGAAAAATTGCATCGTTGTTTAGCATATCTTCACCTACAACGATTTTAATAACATGTTTAAAGTAAAGGTAAAGAAGAAACACTTGTACCTTCACCTGTATGAGGCTCCTGGTGGAAAAGGTTAGAGTATCTTCACCTATGCTGATGCATTTTTTTGCATATTTAATAAACGTAATTGATAGAATGTCAAAGTGGCCATCGCATCCTTCAAATTTTCTCCATCTGGCTATTGGTGGAAAATGTCTGGACACTCCTGATTTAATGCGGGAGTTTAATTTTCTTAAGTGCAAGTGCATGTATGGGCTGTTTTTTTTTGTGGTTGTATTGTTTGTTTCGTGTGAGGTACTTTTATTGCAAAAAAAGAGGAGGTCTTGCCTGCCTCGCCCATGCAAAAATTTACTAACCATATGCTTTCAAACGGCATGCCGATACGTCTGATTAATATTTCTAAAAAAAAATATTGACAGTGTGCAACCTTGCATAGTACTCCTCCTGGGATAGAACCAGCAGAACTTTAATGTATTTTAGATGCAACTTTAAAGAATATTTATGCAGTGTTGTGTCAAAACAAATTTAACAAGATTCGTATTCTAAGCCGAGAACAAAGTAATTACTATTTTGTTGTTGTTGTTTTGTTTACATTGTTGTTGTTTTGTTTACATAGAAGCTTTATTATATTACAGGTCACATTTGGATGCTGATTTGTACAGACCAACAAATGTAAATCTAGTGTAACTACACTCTCTTACTTGTGGCAATTAGTCAAATCTTTCAGACTTTCGTCTTTGTGTAAAAGTTTAAAAAAATAGTATTGGAGCCTTCAAGTAACATCAAGCCAATATTGAACTCAATTAGGCCATCAGCTGAATTGAAAGAAGTTTGGAACAAAGCCACCAACTGCAGTCACAAAGTTACCAAAAAGCTTTCAGTCTTTTGTGTTTCTTCCTCGGGGGTTACTTAGTTGATATTATACTTCTGCCAAGGAGACTATAAAATGCAGACATACTGGGGTTTAACAAGTCAAGATAAAAGAAAAGGTGCTGAGAGCAGATATTCGCCTCGACAGCCATCCGGTGGGCTGTACTGCTGCATGCTTCTTGGAAAAGTAATATGGTACAATCAATGGCAACGGTACATCAAAACCTGAACGTCTTGGTGCTCAAGATTTTCAGGAAATTTATAACTTTTTTTTTTTTAACCTTACAAATGTTATGTGACAAACTTCTACAATGTATGACACATACTGTCGTTACATCTCGTTAGAACTCATTTCGGCCAACATCAAAGTGTAAGAAAAATATAACAGCAAGCTACCGGAAGTAAAAGGGAAGCAAGCAGACTCATTTGAAGCAGAAAGACTGGCGGTGTTGAAGTACTTTTGTTCAGCGTTAATAAGTGCTTCAGTGCCACGTAAGACAATAGATGCGCATGAATTGTTTGTTTTGTTAATCAGTGTTTATATTGTGTTGTTACTGTTTTCTGTTGTTGATTTTTCTGCTTCTTGTTTTGTTCCCATATCCGTTGGCCTAGCAGGACACACAGTGGCCAGCTTTTTGTTTAAAAATGGCCTCTTTATGATGTTTACCATATAGAAGGTCAACAAGTATCACGGAACATCTCGCGGTGGTAACACCGTAAATCCAAGTGGAAAAATTGCACTAACAAACACACATTCTTATAATTATTGTCTTCGAACTTCAAGGCTCATCTGTCGATCAGTGCTTGAATGTGCTATTGCGACCTCTTGTGATGTCTTGATGTTTGACGCCAGGAGATAAGGTCACCTCAGAAGTGAAGTGTCTGTTGTATGTGTGCAGAAGACTCAGGAGTCACATTGGGCCTAAGGGCTGACATTGTCTCTATGGCTATTGCTCATCCTTAAAACAAAACCACAAGAATAAAAACCCTTACCCTCAAACCTTTACTGTGTCTGTCAAAGAAATGTTTTGGGAGTTGGATGATGTTTAAAAGTCACAGCAACTTTCCAGTTCCTCTCAAGCTTTGTACTTACAGTTAAAAAAATATATAAATTTATTACCAAGTAACTATTTTCTGCCCATTATTTCTGCCTATTCCAACAATCTGTTAGCAAGCTGTTCTGAATTGTGCCACATTTTGCATGTAACAGTACAGATGATTGGTGTGCCTGTCTTCAGAGATTGACTAAATATGGTGTTTACAGGTGTGAGTGTTTTGGGAACCTTTAAAAATAGGTAGTTATTCTCTGTGACTATGTCCTAACTAAAATCTGGTGAAATTAATTTGCTCAAGAAGAGTGGACAATACAAAGGACAAGTGAACTCTGACCTATGGTCCATAAGTATAACCTTTAAGGACTCATATGCCTCGACAGATGGGGCAGGACACCGATCAGACCCCCCTAAAAAAAAAACAGGAATACATGCATCTGCTGATTTGTTTTTTATGTTGAGTGTCATTGTGAACATTGCAAATAAAGATATCTTGAAAAAAATAAAAATAGCTCGTCAATGGGAGACAGCGATACAGTATGCTTGTTTTCAACGGATAGTACAGTACATTGAAAGTAACAAAAAGCACTGGTTTGAAAATTTTTTTGGTAAATGGTTTGAAAATTCAAAACCTGAGTACTGTACTGTGGTTTTCTCGTACGCTTATCCTCATAAAGATTGTGGATGAATGAAGATTGAGTTTGTCATTTCACCTTGAATAAGGGGAGGTTTTTTTTCGTCACATTATGAATATATTTCAAGGAATATTCATGCCACACACTACGTCAAGTAGTGTTGCTGGTGTAAAGCTCTTCCTTAATTGTTAAGATTCAGATATAGCATATGATACTATACTATAAAAAAACTTGTCTATTCCATTTTACAATGACAACTATAGTATACCTACGGTATTTATACTGCAAAAGGGTTAAAGGGAATCAAGTCCTACATTTCAGGAGAGCAAGGGACTTTTATTATGTTAAAAAAAATTCTAGTTTGAATAACTGTTTACAAAGATAGCAATTCCAGAAGCAGCGATTATATATTACATGAATAAATTTGGGCACAATTTACAATTAATTTACAAAAAAGATCCTATTATATATGAGTGATGAAGGATTCCACTGTGTTGCTGCTGTAGATAAGATTCCCGCAGTAAAGACCTATCTGTCTTATGTCTGTCAATGAGACATCATCTGGGGTGGTACACTGTCCATGTCAACATCCAGGGTCCAATCTACACTGCCATGTTACTAAGAATGTCAGAATAAAGGGGCACACTTCAAACAAACAAAATAGCACTTAATAACCTTATTATGACAAAATAAAATCTCCATAAACTATTTCATTAAACAAAAATGTGTGTGTTTTTTAGTTTATTGTACCATCTGTCAATTACTTGTTCTGCCTGTCACTATAAATCCCTGGTATGGAAAGATGAAAACAGACATTTGTGATGAATACAAATTATTCTCAGACAAATTAAGCGATATTGGATACTTTCCCACAACACCCCAGATCTCTAGTAGCACTCAGCACCCAGGTTGGGAATCATTAGTTCAGAGGGTGCAGACCCTGAAACAGCCGTAGTTGATGTTGCTGTTTTCAATAACAAAACTGCTACGTTGTTAAATATTCTTTGTTTGATGGCCTATTTAACATCAATTTGACTTTGGAAAATCCCCAACTGATTTTGTTTGTCAGAAAAAAAATCATAAATTGGAACTTGGAAAAAAAATAAAAATTACGGACAATGGAAGTATGCAAAACTGCAGCTATGACTCAGCAAACTGAATTATCACTTTATATTTTCCAAGCAATTTAAGGTACTATAATCAGCATATCAATCAATATAATAATTTATAATAAATGAATACTTTTTAGAATTAAGTTCTTATGGCTAGAGATTGTGAGTGTTGTATATGTTGATCTGCTCTTTGTGAACAAGTGAGCTTGAGTGTGTATGTACTTTCTTGTAGGACAACTATCATGATTTATATTCTGAGTCAAGCCTTTGAAGTCATAAGTAAAATCTTGCTCAGCATTAAGCTAACCTATTTGCCTGTCCCGAATATAATTGCATTTCTTATCTTCTCATACTAGCTTATTATGATTTGTTGAGTTATGATGTCGGAGGGGTCAAAGTCAAAGTTACCTGGAATGTACCTGTAGAACACATGTGAAACAACAGGAGGGGGCTGCGAGATGTCCTAGAATCCCGAGAGCATGTTAAGGCAGACATGGGCTTTGGTGTTTTCATTAGTTTGACAGAAGCCAAGTGCAGTTGTTGCCTCCGAAGTCATATTCACATCTGGTTTTAGGCTGTTGAACTATGTATTTTGTCACCTGTCTGACTTTTTAAAATAAGCTGAGGACAATGTAATCAAGGACAGTCAAACAAATGCTCCAAATGCCCATTATTACAAAAGACTATGCTCAACAAGTCCATGACAAACCCCTAATTGTTTTTTAGTCACGTTTGCATCTTTGTGTGAACAGGTGCCATTTAAAAATGGTGTGGAAACACAAAGAAACAAAAACTCAGATTGAAAGAAGTCAGACCAAACCTTGGACTGATTGCCAGTCAATCAAATGGATATTGT
This sequence comes from Phycodurus eques, assembly GCF_024500275.1. Lineage (NCBI taxonomy): Eukaryota > Metazoa > Chordata > Actinopteri > Syngnathiformes > Syngnathidae > Phycodurus > Phycodurus eques. The sequence continues at coordinate 5,187,504 of NC_084542.1, read as the reverse complement.
GACTGGGACATCGAGTCGCAATTGATCCCATCCCAGTTACTCTAAAGACAACTCCGTGAGCTACGACACTACCAATGGCCGAACCCATTCAGTGAAAAATAGTCATACTTATTACTCAGACAGATAAAAATCCATCCATTATACAGTGCTCCACTTATTCAGGTTTGTCGGGGAAAAACCAAATAACTTCACTGTGTCCTAAGTCACGATATATTGTTTCCCCAATGATTTTGGGCTCACCCTTACGGATAGGGTGATGAGATTGTTTAACCAGGAGGAACTCTGAGTTACTGCTTATCCACATCACGTTTAGCCACATCACGTAAGTTGAAGTGGCTAAAGTATCTACTGCCTTCCTATCACCTCCTTGGTGAGGTTCTCGAGACATGTTCAACCAGAAAAAGTACTTGGGGGTAGACTTGTAGGCAGCCTTTATGGCCTAGTCTTCAGCTTCTGAATATGGTTGCCGGGACATGGAAAGTCCCCATCCCTCAAAGCAGATGACCATCCATCCATCCATTTTCTTTACCGCTTATCCTCACAAGGGTCGCGGGGGTGCTTGAGCCTATCCCAGCTATCTTTGGGCGGGAGGTGGGGTACACCCTGAACTGGTCATCAGCCAATTGCAGCAGATGACCATGAATTGTTTTAAATATGGTTATTATACCATTGGTAGAGTCATGGTTCACAGGATGACTTCATGTCTGCTGCCATGGGATCAATTCACGATGACTTACCCCAAGTCAGCTGGGATAGGCTAAGTTAAGTCTACTTTAAAAGCATATCCCCCAATACTCATTTTAAAATTTGCAACAGTGTGACAGAAAGATTTCCAAATGAGGTTCTTATTGATTAAGAGTGGCCATCACCATCCTGAGCTTGCTCTAAAATCACGGCCTTACTGATTCATGTCCTTCTCACAGAGGTTTATCTTTGCCTTAATGCCTCTTTGCACAGTACTGTATTGGTGTTTCTGTCACTTCCTTAAAATCTATGGAGCAATATCACCCACTTGGAATGGGCTCATCCAAGTGTCAGGCCTTGTGGATGTATGGCCCAATACGGCAGAGAATGGAAAAGGAGAAAAGGGAGCAGTAAACTCATAAAGCTACGCTTCCACTCTGATTGATGATACTCACCACCACCCGTAAAAGACAACCAGTAGCACACATTGCGTTAAAAATACTCCTCAAAGGGTGTTTGCCAGCTGTGATATTTGGAGGTGACCTCAAATATTTCCTCCGACACCCACTAGAGGAATGGATATATTAGTGGTGCCTGTAGCGGTTTTAACTTCCCAAATGATTTCAGCTACAGCATTCCAAAATGCACCAGCTGTTATACCATGAAAATGTTTTCAGTCAACCTTTAGAGTTATCTACCCACACTGATTACAACACGCTTTGTGTGATTATGGCAATCATCACTCGCTATGTGCTTACACTTCCTCCAGCTGGCCAGCTTGGGCCATGTCCATTTTGCTGCACAGCAACTAACAAGGTGTCCTTCTTCCGCCAAATGACCACTTTTGCTTCTGTGAATTATCATTGAGGACTGACATCCAATAGTGAACAGTAATTGCACAAATACTAGAATATGCCTATTTCGTCTTTCATCATATGTTGAATACATTCAAATCCTTACTTGTATTATGATGATTATTACAGGTTTTGGCCATTATAACATTTTTAAATACTGAAGAGGCAATGTTTTAAGCAGTATTTTAGCGTAATTAGTTGCCAACGGTCATCCGTGAGGATCTCAGAGTAGAGCCGCTGCTCCTTCACACCGAGAGGAGCCAGATAAGGTGGCTGGGGCATCTGATTCAGATGCCTCACGGACGCTTCTCTGGTCAGGTGTTCCGGGCACGTCCCACCGGGAGGAGACCCCGGGGGACGACCCAGGACACGCTGGAGAGACTACATCCTTCGGCTGGCCTGGGAACACCTCGGGATCCCCCCGGAAGAGATGGATGAATTGGCTGGGGAGAGGGAACTCTAGGCATCCCTGCTAAAGCTACTGCCCCCGCGACCCGACTCGTATTTCTCATGTCATCAATCGAACCCTTTTGCAGATGTGCCGGCATCAAGATGGATGTGACGATAGAGCTGAGGAGGATCCCTGAAGAATCCTTTCAGGAATGCATCAAGGTGTAGTGGAGAAGTCCTTAGACTTTTGGGGGAATACTTGTAGATTTGATTTGAAAGTTCTGGAATTTTGCAGCAATGTTTATAGATAATTGTAAGCTTTTGAAATGAAATTAAAACATTTTGGAATCATACGTTGTATTTTTGTGGTTTGAACAATTAATACAGTAAAGGCAAATTATTTGCGGAAATTCACTATTGGTGGTGGGGCTTGGTCCTTATCCCCCAAATGGCAGGGGTTCACTGTACTGAAAAATAGCAACTATCCTGTGGTGTGACTTATGTCATTTAAAAGTGTCTCTAGGTCACAATACTGCTGTCTGTGGGAAATGCAGGTGTTTGCTCTATGCTGACAGTAGCAGCAGCTTTAATGTGATGGAGTTAGATTCTTGGGTCAAACCTAGACTAAACATGCTAAGGACTTCATCACGCAAGCTTCTATATAGATGCTATGATATCGAATTGCTCAGTCCATATATTGAAGTGGTCCGAGATGTAGTTTCCAAACAGCCATAACAAGATGTTTTGAATGTTTTATTTTATTTTACTTTTTCTTTTTTTCAGAATAGTGGACATACAGTATTGCAACTGGCTCAAATAAGTCATTTCCATGAACACATGATTCACCATAAAACTGGTTTGAATTTTTGAATTAATCCATACAAATGACACCATCTTTCACACCTGGTGGCTTTTCATAATCTGCCAGTGTCAACCGAGCGTCCTCAGATCCCTTTTTTCTTAACCACAACAGCTCAAATTGCCCCATGGACTGCTTATTTTCAGACCTCAGATCACAGGCCAGACAATGTGTGTCCTTTTCAAAGGGTACCAGGGATTGGCAGGGCCATGATCTCCTCTACTTGCAGGTCTTTTATGATTCCCTGGAGGGGATGAGGCCAGGCAAACTCCCTGGCGCCATTCTGCTCTTTCACCTAGTCAACCTTCATTAGCCTCCACGATAACATTCCCTTTGCTGTAGATCCAATTTTTTTTTGTTGTTGAGCAGATTTAGTGCACAAACTAATATACGAGGGAAATGTGTATAGGCTCCAGCGCCACGCGACCCTACCCAGGATAAGCGGTGTTGAAAATGGATGGATGGATATTTCATTCATCTGATAAAACCCCGCTGAAAACAATCAATTGCCCTGGTCTTTAGTGCAGGAGTAATAGTAGTACTAGTAGTAGTAGTAGTAGTAGTAGTTTGTTGTTAGGGTTTTATGTACGACATGTCTGGAGAATGTGACTTTCCCCATTTTGAATGTTTTTGTCAGTCAACATGTATGACTTGGGCTTAGTTAAATTTTACATGATAACTTGCAAAGGTTGGCCTTTACTTATAGCCAAGTGTTGACAGATTCCTTCTTGTGAACCATGATCATTTATGCATTCAAGTATAGACTGACCGTTATGTTGCACATGAATCAACACATTCTTGTCAATTAATAAAAACGTATTGTTTTTTTTTGGTTTTGTGTTTTTTTTTTGCGGGGGGCGATATACACTTAAAATAACAAAAGATAACTTGTGGTTGTTTAAAATGTTGTTCTGAATGTGCGTTCTAATGGGCAGGACGAACTTATTACATCACCCTGCACCACAAGTTGACTAATGCCTAGATCGGACTACAGGATTTTAGCCCCATATTGGCCCGATTAGCTATCGTAGCTGATTCCCCAGATCAAGCCCGACATATTTTGTCATGAATGACAAAACTTCTTGTAGTTTGACATAATCCACAAAAAAACTATTTGACCCTACGATAGCCCTACGATGTTTGATTTGACAAGATAAAGCCCAGTGATCATAAAAGACGAGATACGGTGGTATCGGAATACATGACGTGTAGTGTTGCCACTGTCTGGCTGAGATATGGCAATATTTTATGGCAGATTTTTTTTTATGACAAATTTGTTGAGTCGTCTTATCCAGGCAGTAAGGTTCCAAGGTCCTCATCTGTCAGTATGACTGATCACCTGCTTCTGTGCTGAATTAGCACCAACTATTGATGCATGGCATTGACTGGTATTCATCAAAACATCTCACTTCAAGCATAAAATGCATCGTAGAATTACTTATATCCTCAATGAGACAGATCATTGTTGTTCTTTTCTTTCAAGATAATTGTAAGACAAAACCACATTTGAAACAATGAAACTACTAAGACTTTTTTCAAATGTTAAAAACATATATTGAGGTCTGTTAGAGGTGATGAATCATCAGAGGGCACAACACAGACAAACACAGACAAACACAGTTTTGCGACAAAGCTAGACAGGCCAGATTGAGATGGTTTGGACAGGTACAGAGAAGGGATCCAATATATCTGTAGACAGATGCTGTAAATGGAGGTGCCAGGTAGGAGGCAAAGAGGATGAACAAAGTGGAGATTTGATGAATATACCTCGTGACGGAAGACTTGCAGATAGCTGGAGTTAGAGCAGAGGATGCAGAGGCCAGGGAGAGATTGAAGACCCCTGGAGATGACCCCTGAAAAGGTCAACTGTTCGCCAGCCACTCGCAGGGCACATAGAAACAATCATTCGCACTCACATTCACAACTATGGGCAATCTAGTCTTCAATGAACCTACCAAGCATGTTTTTGGGATGTGGGAGGAAACCGGAGTACCCGGAGAAACCCACACAGGCACAGGAAGAAAATGCAAACTCCACACAGACGAGGCCGGATTTGAACCCGGGTCCTCAGAACTGTGAGGCAGCTGTGCTAACCAGTTTTCCCACCGTGCCACCACTAGTTAAGTATCTACCCATACATTTTTTGTACATCTCTTCAAAATGTATTGAAATAAACCAAGTGCTCTGTGCACAATGGTGCAAATAGTAGATCTACTTATCCTATTCAATAAATGTATACACTGAGTTTTATACATCCTTTAAACTTATGGGAACATTTTATTAACAGGAACCTTTATTGCTGCGAGTCTTCTGCTGAAACAGTGTTACAATCCTCGGAGGGGTTTGTGTCTCCCAGTGATCCTAGGGGCAGCTCTGAGTACCCACCCTTTTTTGAGTCCTTGGAGTGGGAACTGGGGAGTACACCTGCTGGGGAGTCTCTCAAGCTGCTGGTGGAATTCAGTCCTCATGTCAACAATGACAGTGACACCTGAAATGTCTTGATTAGAAGGAACGGTCCCCTGATCAGAACCCAGGGGTGTCCATATGTGCACTTGGCATCAGGACACCCTAGGCCACAGTTCAGTGTTTGTACTATCTTGGTCATGTCATTGGAATGGGGCCGCATGTCTTGGACACTCGTTTCAAAAGCTGGACGGAGCTGTCAACCAATCACCACCAGGTGGTGTCCTGGCTCGGATGGTGGGGAAGATGCCAGCCTGACATGGCAGACCTGATTGTATTGTTTAGTGTTGTTTACTTCTGGGAACATCTGGCAGATTACCCTCTCAAAAGGAGTTTCAACTCCCACCAATTACAGAACTTTCACCGTGTACCAGAGGAGATGGAACACATTGAGTCAGAGTGGGTCAACTTCCAGGCATCCACTGTTGAGGCAGCCGACCGTAAGGTGGTTCATGCCTCTCGTGGCAGCCATCCTCGAGAACCCGTCAGTGGAAGCCAGCGTCGAACGATGACCTGAAGAAAGAGCTGTCTGTCCCTCTTTAAAGGAGACATACTGTATTATGCCATACTGTATTTATAGCAACAGCATAGTGAAACAGTTCTCAGGTATCTGGGACTGTGACATGTTTTGGTCAAAACACACTAAAGATCAAGGATTACAGCACATAGCGTTCTTGTGTCTCTTGAAAGGCATGATGCAAGAACTAAATCGAATCTTTTTTTATTACTTATCACCCAGTTTTGTTGAAATCTGATTTGTTTGTTGATTGTTTTTTGTTGTTGTTGCTGTTGGAATCCTGTCTTGTGCAAATGAGACATCGCTTACAAAGCCCCCCTCTAATGGTGGGTGTCAATGCAAGTATAGATTTACATTATTAAGACAGCAAAAGCATAAATTCAGGATTAATTCAAAAAGGTTTGGAGTACCTTGCAACCATGTGTGGCGGTTCTAATTAGTTTCAGCAGCCTCTAGTCTGTTTCATTTTACCCTAACCAAGCAAGAGTTTTACTTCTGTATAACATTCTGTTTGGGTGGTATTTTCATGGTTTGAATGAATAAGAGAGCAAATGAGCCAAAATACACACAGACCCTCTTCTTCACAGAGATGCAATGGTTAACTTGACCAGGAAACGAATGCATCCAATAGAAATCAAATGATTCAGTTTAAATGCATTTTGCTCCTTCCATTCATTAGCTGGTACGGTCGAAATGTCTGATACTGCTGTGCAATGCACATTGAGGCAGAGGCTAGCATTGACCCAGTGTGGGCACCCATTTCACGCCTGCTCAGTTCAGGGGCTAATGGATGCAGTTAGCATTTCACACAAGCCCTAGCTCAATAATCAAACACCATTAATTTCAGTTCAAATCATTTTGTTTCCATATCACTAACTAAGCATCCTGAACCCCTGTTTGAATGTCTATCTGAAATTATATAATAAACCAGTGCAATAAAGTATTTTTATTTATTTTTATTTTTTTTATGAAAGCACATTTTACTCAAATCATTACTATACAGCATTTAGTGGCCTGTCCTTTACCAATCATCATCACTTCCTGGGGATTCTGGAAATTAGTGAAAATTTGTTGCGTTTTCAAGATTAAAAAAAAAAAAATCATTAAAATCAGTCAATTTATACCCCTATATTACCTACACTGTTTATGACATAAGGAACAAGGAATTCTAGGCCAAGGAGGGAATTAGGGGTGCCACTGTGTCCAAATATTATAATTTTAGTTATACTGTCATTTAAATTTAAAACGTTGAGAGCCATACAAGTTTTAATGTCCTTCAGGCCCTCCATCAAAGGTTCTACACAATTAGGGACTTTTGGTTTCGGGGCTGGTAGATTTGGGTGTCAACCATGTAAAAGTCGAATAAAATGCCATGTTTTATGAAGATAGCTCCTAAGGGATGTTTGATATTTAAGTTTGTCACCACTCTTTGAACATTGCACAAGGGGATTTAATTATTCATGAGCTAGTTTACCCTACATTACACATAATGAAAGGTTTTATTTTTTTCTGATTTAGAAGACATACACACAATCAAAATAAGTTTTGTGAACAATTTTTTTTATTTAGTCAGAGCTCTTATTTCTCACAGACAAGCTTCACCCCTTCTCATTTAGAGGGTCATGGCAACTGGTATAAAGACTTTGTAAATCAAAAGACCAGCGGTAAAAAGAGCCAGACCTAATGCTGATTTTGTGTATGTAAATTTGAAATTGGCCTGTTCATTGAGTCTAACAATATACATTAGAAACTTCAGATTGGTCTGTTCATTGAGTCCCTTCCCACAAGCTGTTCAATTAAAGAATCGGGGCAAATAGGCCAGCTAAATAGCGAAGAAGATTGGTCCACTGCATCAGACTTTCATGATAAAGAGAAAGTTAAGTCACAAGGGTCTCAAGCTCTCAGTCCGACCAATGGAAGATGTACTGTGTACCCTGAAATGTAGTATGAATGGAACCGTGTGCGCATCTGTGTAGACTTTTTTTATCGACTATCACTCACTGTATATGGTGCCCTGCATCATCACAGGACTGAAAGCTACACACGTTACAGCATTGTGACTTTGGAATAAAAACAAGCATGGACACATACAGATCTACAGTCCTCTCTCACCATATCAAGGTTCACTTTTTGGGGGTTCAGTGCATCGCAGATTTTTTATCGTACTTACTGTATACTGCAGATTATTTGCTATATCGCAAGATTTTGAGGTGATTATATTTTCACAGAGCCTATTTTTGCAGACTCGTTTAGCAATAAGCGCGAGCCAGGATGAAAGAGTGTAAAAAGACAGAAATTGTTCCAAGTTTGTGATAATTTCACACTTAAAATAAGCTAAGACACAATGTGCATATTGCAAAGTACAACTGTCTTAAGTTACACAGCTACACAAATACATTAAAGTAAACATCTCTTGCTAATTATATATATCCTACCACCACTTGTTAGAATGAATTGCAATCCAAGACAGGTGGTTAGGATAGAGGGAGGATGGAAACAGTTGCTGGTGTTCTTACAATCGCTTTATTCAACAGTCACAAAATATAATTAACACAAGCACATTCTTAGATGACCTACCAATGGCCTCAACTGACTTGTCACTGTCCACACAAAGTGGAAATTATTTATCTTGGTCTCATTTGTTATGCCACAAGAACCTGGCATTGGAACAGTGGTGTTTAGACTTGTTTATGCCAGCCAATATTCTGATTCATGCAGGTCATTTCATTCATCAATTTCATCAATTGGAACTGGACTGTTCTGTTTGTCTTAGAATATGTTTCACCTCTCACCAGAGCAGGCTTCATCAGTTCATGCAACAAGGCTTAGTTAGGATGCGCTAGGCAGTGTTTGTGTGGAAAACTCAACTATTTTTACTCCAACATAGAGGTATGGTCCACACCACATATGGAGTCATTCTTTTGGAATGCAGAAAGGGGGGAGAGCCGTTCAGCCGCCTGCCCGAGAGGCCATTGTCCTTCCACCAGAGTTGTTGGGTGGAAACTCCCTTACTGATATTCCATTCAGTTGTAAAGTGGTCATGGAGTTACCTAACGGTCAAGGACACCATGCTTTTTGTTGGGAGACAGATGATTTGAAAGAGGGGTGAGAGAGGCCATATACACAAAGGTGGAAAAATCATCACTTAACAGAAGAGAGGGCCTAGGACATCACCTATCTCATACTTACAATGCCGTCCTTTCCAAAGAGGAAACTCAATAATTTTGCCTCCACAAAACAGCATGGCCTCCTTGACTGTTTAGTAACTCCACGACCACTTTACAACTGAATAAAACATCAATATCTTTTTTTTCTCTTTTTTTTTTTTTTAGACTGTTCACATTGTCACATCATTACCTCAGCAAAGCAGAAATGCACGAGGTAAGAGGTTATGCTTTGAACGCCATTTCTCTGATGGTTAGCTCATTTATTAGTTTGAATTGTGCAAAAGCCACAATCACAATTTTTGCAAAATATTCTAGAGGTAAGACAAAAATATTTAGTTTTTTATTTGATTTTTAAATTCCATTATATTTTTTGTTAATACATTTGACACTCATACTTGTGATTTTTGGTTGCCGTAGTGCCTTACATATTGCTGAAAAATCATCATGCTGTTTAAACTGTGCCGAGCAAGTAAGCTGATTCTCATCTTTGTGTCAAAACAAATCCCCAGCATGCAGCAGGCCTCCCTCCTGATGGGGCAACAACCTGTAAAAAATGAATTTACAAATTCCCTGATTAATTCAGCTGCAGTGCAGCCTTCATATTTCTGGGTTTCGTACAATGGCAGCATGTGTTCTCTGAGCTTGAGTCCGCAGGATTCTCCGAGTAAATTGATGTGTATGCATGTCCTCGAAGATGACAGAGATGGCACGATGCCCTGACTGTCAGACCCTGCACTGCATTCCAATGGCCATTAATTGAGCACCTGCCCATCATCTCATCCCTGATTGATGACATAATTAGAAACGGCCTGTTTGATGGAGATGCCTGGCAAACTCTTCTGTCTGTTGGCCCTTGTGAGGATGTGAGGCACAGGCCCCTGGAGCTTTGCTCTGTCACTAACCTTGTCTTAGCATGCAGAGGAGTGTGCCTGCATATGCCTTCTGTGTGTGTGCATGTGTGTGTATGGAGCACTTTGGTCCTCCTCTCCTTAACAATGAACACAGTTTCAAGCTTGGGGAAGCTGATTAAATTAAAGTGCTTTGCAGGCAATCATTCCAAGGTCAAAGAGATCATGTGCAAACTGCTTTTGGCACCAACTTTCCTCAGTGTGTGGAGACGTTTATCAGCAGATGTGTGTGGTTTGGGTTTAGTTGCATCTGAGTGGTCGAGGAACACGCAAAATTGAATTGTCACTGTTAATTTTGTTGCTTGCATGTCAGCGAGAAAATTATCTTTCAACAATGGCCCAGGATTATTATTTTTTTCTATTTTCTTTTAGCAATGATTTTACCCATGTATGCATACACAAATTGTTATATGATGACTTTCCTTATCCATCCATCCATTTCTAATCCTCACTAGGGTCACGGGCGTGCTGGAGCCTATCCCAGCTGACTGCGGGCTAGAGGCGGGTTACACCCTGAACTGGTCGCCTGCCAGTCGCAGGGCACATATAAACAAACAACCATTCGCACCTACGGACAATTTAAAGTCTCCAATGAACCTACCATGGATGTTTTTGGGATGTGGGAGGAAACCGGAGTTCCCAGAAGAAATTCACGCAGGCACGGGGAGAACATGCAAACTCCACACAGGCGAGGCTGGAATTGAACCCCGGTCCTCAGAACTGTGAGGCTGATGTGCTAACCAGTCATATACCGTGCCGCCGATGTTCCTTATCTTTTTGGAAAATATATTGCATTATCTGTTTCTGTTAAAAGGCTAATCAGTGTTCAAGTAAGGATTGTTTAGGTCCTTCAGGAGATAATGCATTTTAAATACTGTCCTATAGTTGTACAAGTCTTGATGAATGCTAAAATACAGGCAGCATTTAATATCTCACCAGAAGTGTACTTCATCCTCCTGAGGATTTTCAAATATTGTCCCTCAAATTATGAAACTAATTCAGAGAAATATTAGCTTAAGACTTGTCACTATGATGCAATGAACTATGTGAATTAAATACTTCTCTGACAGCTTAATCAAAACTGAACATCATTATCAAACCGAATGAATGAATGAGATTTAAAAGTATTTAAAAAACGAGTGGTACAAACATTGCAAATGTACATGGCATCTTTGATTAAAAAAATAACTCAGTGCATAAAACAGATTCTGCCTTAGTGTCTCAGTGGTTGTAGCATTTTTAAAGGCCAAAACTAACAAGGTTATGTTGTGAGTACATGGATACACTAATTTAGGGTATGATGAGTCCAGATGGAAATTGTGGCCATAGTATATCAAACACTGGTATGGATGGTGTAAGCCAGATAAAACAAGACATACTGGAAACATTGTGCTGTGCTGCTGCTGGGAGGATTCCATGCAGCAGGCCTGGGGAGATTCTGGGAAAAGAGAGTTGGATCCATTCAGCAAAATACAGACAAATGAAGTTGAGTAAGTATGCACCGTTGAGGTTAAGCAGATGATAAACAGGAATCCTGAAACTGTACAGCTGGCTACCAGACTTTCCTTCAAGTCAGAATTTATGGAGAAGTTTGTCAAATTCATGGACATCCATCAGATTTGAGATTATCCAGTATTGGTGTTTTTATTTTGCTTCAGTGTCATGGGATAAGTCAGAATAAATGTATGCAATTTGACAAATTAATGTTGTCAAGCTTGAAAGTGATGGTCTGTGGATACCACCACCCCAAAAAAATCAGTAGTCTTTGAGGAGAGATGCTGTAGTTTGGGGCATACTTTGGATGCCGTGGAAGTGAAACTGCAATCCTGTCAACAATGGCTACCCTTGGAAAGAATGTACCAGTAAATGTTTCAACAGCAGAAGTTGTAACAGAAGTGCACAACATGACTTAAAAGCACGGACTTTGGGCCACTAAGGTGACACAACATTCGTCCAATCATGTTATTTATTCAAACATTTTCCATTTGCTTTTTAATTTCTTAAACACACAGCTAGTGTTTCGTGGAACAAGATTTTATTACTTTTGAATTTCATCTCTCTCTCCAACAAGATTAGCACTGAGTTGAGTGTGTAGCCTTTCTCTACAAAAAAAACTGAATATTGAATTGTTTCTTCTAACTAATTTAATTTACTGTTCCACTGCAGTCCTGCAGCTGGACATATTCCACATTACAGTGTGGGTGCCAAGCGTAATTCACAACAGCTCTATCTGCTGGGTCCGACTGGTCATTGTACTACTTGGCCCCAATGCGAGTGTACTGGAACAGCACAAAAATTATATATAATGTGATTTTCTGTGGCCAATGTACTCCCTGTCTAGAATATTTAATGGAAACTATTCATGTACCTTTTGATAACTGACAGGCAACAAATAACAATCAGCACAGTACCCTCTCACTGTTTACCATTTGTCAGTACTGGCCAAAACTTTGAAATGAATACTTTCTTGAACCCCACAAACTGCCAAAGAACTGTTGTTTACTAATTACGTGACAAAATTATTACAACATGAGAATAATGAGTGATACAAAAAAAAAACATCAAAGAAAAAAAGCTTAAGAAGAAGACAGAGCTGGACAGGCGATTAAACAATCAACAGATGCTTCTGCTCCTCTGGGATGGACTCACCATTGGACTACCCCAAGCCTGAGCACTATCATATGGTTTGTGTCTGAACATCACTGGTATATGCAGCGTATGCTTAATTGGCAGTTTGAGACTCTGTGAGGCTGTCTGTGTTCCAAGTCATTAACATGTAATGTGCGCTCAGGACCCTGGCCCCATAAGAAATAGTCTTTCTCGCATAACATTTAAACAGCTTTGAGCCACAGTTTTCCCTGCTGCGAGACAAAGGGCTTCTGCTTTGTGTCTAAGGGGTACTTCGCTCTGGCTTTGCCCTATGAACTGTCACTACCTCTTCACCATGGGCCCTTTTCTCAGCACAATCTCTTAGGATCTTACTCCTGTTAAGGCTGGTCCTGTTTTTTGTATTTGCTATTTCAATCAAAGCATTGACAAGAGTCAGTGATTAAAGATGGACAGCAGGCAAACACGAGTTGTTAACAGCTTGTTGAACATACAGCGCCTGTTTAATTCAATGACAGCCTTACCGTGAAGCATCTCTCAAATGAAGCGTTCACCTTCTCTGATGCACTCAGCTTTCATGGTCCAAATATAGAGAAATCAATTCGGAATGTATCACTTTTCTCTGCCCTCAGTAGATGTGTGAAACTCTAATGAGCTCCCAATTTAGGCATAGATATTTGTTTAGAGCAAAAATATGTTCCTACAGGTACAGTAAAGGTACAGTAAACTAGTACAGGTTTAGCAAAAAGACACAAAAATTGAATATATATATATATATATATATACATATATATGTATCGTGAATGAAGAGGTTGAAAATGCTATTAGTTCACTTAAGGCCGGAAAAGCTTGTGGTCTGGTTGAAATTTCTGTTGAAATGCTTAAAGCAAGAGGGAACGAACTCAATAAGATCCTTGTAAAACTATTTAAACGCTGCTTGGACTTGCAAGAAGTACCGGCGACATGGAAAGATGCAGAAATCATTTTGCTACATAAATCAGGCGATAAAATGGACCGAAGAAATGATTGCCCAATAAGCCTGTTCGCAACGATTTATCAAGTATTTCCAAAGATATTGGACAAACGAATTGGAATCAAACTCAGTGAACAAGCAGGTTTTCGTAGCAGTTTTAATACTATGGACGACATACAGACATTTCAACAAATAATCGAACGATACAACGAGTACGAAATGCCTCTGTGCGTAGCCTTCATCGACTATGAAAACGCGTTCGACTCAGTCACCACCACTTCGATACTGCAGGCGCTAGTAAATCAAGGGGTAGAGCCAACCTATATCAACATTCTACAATCAATATACAATGATTCTTCAGGTTCAATACGAATTGATGATGAAAGAGTGCGAATAAGTCTTGGAAAAGGGGTCAGGCAAGGCGACACACTGTCTCCAAAGCTATTTACAGCTTGCCTTGAAGAAATAATTAAAAAGCTCAATTGGGAAAAAGAAGGACTAAAAATTAACGGCGCTTATTTGAGCTGTCTTCGTTTTGTAGACGACATCATTTTATTCTCCGACAATGAACAACTACAGCGTCGTATTCAGGAATTAGCGTTAGAAAGCTGTCGCCCAGGTCTGAAAATGAACAAAAGCAAAACGAAGGTCATGTTCAATCGTTACTGTCCACAAAAAGATACCAAAATGGAGGACTATGTCCTAGATGCTGTCGACAACTACATCTATTTAGGCCAACTCGTAACAATGGATGGAAATCCAAGCACTGAAGTTGAACGCCACATAAAGCTTGCCTAGCAGGCTTATGGAAGGCTTAGTGTTATATTCAAGAACAATCTTCCCATTTGCTTGAAAACAAAAGTTTTCGATCAATGTGTTTTACCAGTCCTCACTTAAGGTAGTGAAACTTGGACTTCGAATGCCAAAGTTATACAAAGACTACGTATAACCCAAAGGAACATGGAACGCCAAATGTTGAAAATCCGCAACAAGAAAAGATGCAGTTGGATAAGACAGCAGACGCGAGTTACCGACGTCATTCAAAAATAAAAAGCCTTAAATGGAAATGGCCTGGCCACGTTGCCCGAAGAGCTGACAAAAGGTAGACCACATAAACTGTCAATTGGATACCACTGGGCACAAAGCGACCACGGCAAAGACCAAAAAGTAGATGGATAGATGAAATCATTAAACACACCGGAATACACTGGCAACAAATTGCAAAATGTCGTAGTAGTTGGAAACATGAAGAAGAGGCCTTCATCCTGCAGTGGATAGATAATGGCTGATGATGATGATGATGATGATATATATATATATATATATATATATATATATATATATATATATATATATATATATATATATATATATATATCCTTCCATCCATCCATTTTTTTCCGCTTTTCCGAGGTTGGGTCATGAGGGCAGTAGCTTTAGTTGGGAAGCCCAGACTTCCCTCTCCCCAGCCACTTCCTCCAGCTCTTCCGAGGAGATCCCGAGGCATTCCCAGGCAAGCCAAGAGACATAGTCTCTCCAGCGTGTCCTGGGCCGTCCCCGGGGTCTCCTCCCAGTGGGACGTGCCCGGAACACCTCACCAGGGAGGCGACCAGGAGGCATCCTAAACAGATGCCCGAGCCACCTTATCTGGCTCCTCTCACTGCGAGGAGCAGTGGCTCTACTCTGGGCTCCTCCCAGATGACCTAGCTTCTCACCCTATCTCTAAGGGAGAGCCCGGACACCCTGTGGAGGAAACTAATTTCAGCCGCTTGTATCCGGGATCTTGTTCTTTCGGTCACGACCCACAGCTTATGACCATATCAGAATCAGAATTATTTTTATTTGCCAAGTATGTCAAAAACACACAAGGAATTTGTCTCCGGTAGTTGGAGCCGCTCTTGTATGACAACAGACAGTCAATTGACGGAGAATACGTTTGAGACTTTAAAAAAAATAAAAATTAAAAATATATATATATTTTTTTTAAAAACAGTCGCTGAGCAATAAAAGGTTGCCAGTAATGTGGTAATGCCGGTACTATTTTTTTTTTATTTATTCTTTTTTTAAAAAAAAAAAAAAAAGATGCCGAGTCCTCAGAGCAAATAGAGGAGTTTGAAATGACTAATAGAACAACAGTCCAGTGCAATGACCATTGTGCAAAGGGCGCCAAGACTTCAAGAAATGTATGCAGTTTAACGTGAGTAGTAGTGCGATAATTTGGGACAATCTCGATTGTGCAAATGTTGCAGATACTACTCAGGCGATTGTGCAAATGGTGCAGATGCTACTCAGGCACCTGAGTGGCCAGTATTGATCAACCACAGATATGCAAATAGTGCAGCGTGGCGAGACTACTGCACGAGTAATGTATAATTGGCCCGACATAAATGTGACAACAAACTCAAGACAAAAAATTGGTAGCATGTTGCAGTGGAATTGTAAGTTAACTGTTTAAGAAGTTAATGGCGAGAGGGAAGAAGCTGTTGGAATGTCTGCTTGTTTTAGTTTGCATTGTTCGGTAGCGCCTACCTGAGGGAAGGAGCTGGAAGAGCTGATGACCAGGATGTGGAGGGTCCAAGAGGACATTCCATGCTCCTATCTTAGTTCTGGCAGCGTGCAAGTCCTCAAGGGTGGGTAGGGGGGCACCAAAAATCTTTTCAGCAGTTTTGATTGTCCGTTGCAGTTGGAGTTTGTCCTTTATTGTAGCAGCACCAAACCAGACTGTAATGGAAGAACACAGGACTGAAGGCTTCTTAATACTCGCGCCGACAGCGACCGCGCTGACGTCACTGTGGCTATCCCACACGCAGTTTGCCTTCATACTTGAGCGCAACAAACGCGCGCTGTTTTGAAAGTATGCTGTAGTTCTCTAAATCGGGGGTGTCGCTATGGCTGGTATTGGCTTGGACGCCACAGGGTGGAGTTTCCTCTGCATTTTGTGGCCATTTCCGGTAGCCGTTTTTACTTTCCTTTCCGTAACAAGGAACAAAGCAACAACAATGGCGACCGTGGAACGGAGTCTGCGAGAACAAATGGACCTAGATGACCAGATGATATGTTTAATTATGCTGCAAAATCGATCGAGAAGGCGGTGGCGTAGGTGCTATGTGGAACCGGGAGGAACGCCAATCACGAGAGATTATCTCCGCGGAATTCTACACGCAGAGGGCCCGCGCGAGTCGATGACTGCTGTGTAGAACTGCCTCAACAGCGCCTGTGGCAAGCCGTGCTTCCTCAGTAGCCGCAGCAAGTACATCCTCCGCTGGGCCTTTTTGAGGATGGAGTTGATGTTGATATATGTTGACAGCGTGATATATGATGCTGAGAAGCATAGTTCATAAATCCAACTAATATTTGTTCAAATATTTTGTGTGTAAACCAATTTGATTTTGAACTGAGGTTCCACCATTTTTTTTCTCTTTATCCGAGGGGTGGGGTGTCTAAAGAGCACTCGTGCATCAACTTTTGCTCATAACAAAGCAAAAAAAAAAAAAAAAACACAACCAAGCGACATCTTGTTACTAAATTGGGGCTATCGAAAGTCAAGGTACCACTTTAATTGGACAGTGCAGGTGTACCTAATGTTGTGTCCCATAAAAGTGCATTAATATTTAACTCATGGGAAAAATGTTGAAAGCCTGTGATATCACAGGGTTTCCAGTGTTTCTGGACAAGGAGGTGATGACCCTAAGAACCTCTACGGTCCTGTTCAAAGCTGGCTCTAACATGTGCCCTGGGTTATTCAAATACAAGTACGTGATATACGCAAGAAATTACAACGTGTCTCTAATGCCTGTGAGTGAAATGGCGTGATTAGACTTCACTTTCACAAAGGTCATTTGTTGGAAAATATGATATGGAATTGTATATTTAAATCAAGTAAAGTGTGTCTCTTTGGTTTTTTACTTAGAGTTGATATACTAAAATAGGAATAGTATTAAGCATTTGTCAAGGTATGTATTTGTAGTGTTGTAGGAACAAGAAATGTGCTAACCAGTTGCTGTTAAGAAGTTGCAACAACGAACAAAAAAGAAATACAATCTTTGACTGCAGCTTACCTTAGTATTAACTCATTCAGTGCCAGCCCTCCCAATTAAAACAGTATTTGACCGCCGGAGCCTATCCCAGCTATCTTCGGGCGGGAGGCGGGATACACCCCGAACCGGTCGCCAGCCAATCGTAGGGCACATAAAAACAAGCAACCATTCGCACTCACATTCACACCTACACAATTTAGAGTCTTCAATCAACCTACCGCGCATGTTTTTGGGATGTGGGAGGAGACCGGAGTGCCCGGAGAAAACCCACCCAGGCATGGGGAGAACATGCAAATTCCACAAAGGCGAGGCCGGATTTGAATCCGGGTTCTCAGAATTTCGAGGCGGATGTGTTAACCAGTTGTCCATCTTGCCGTGCCGCCATATTTAAAGTGTGCCATATTTTTCTAATGGATTTGAATGACATTCAAAAGTCTCAGGAAAACAATGCTTCATGATTTACAGTCAGCCTCAAACTTAAATGAGTCATGCCTCTTTGGTGGTTGCGGACAAATTTGCAGGTTACGCATGGTAGGTGTGTCAGAAGTCTGGACAGGAGAATGCACTTAGGTGAAAGAAATGTAACTTTGTCTTTAACTAATAATTCCAAATCAGTAGGATCATGCAACGTGAGTTGGGACAGGCTTCGGCACATTCGCTTACCTAATGAAGATAAACGATAGGGCCTATAGAAAATGAATGTCTGCATGAATGAAGTTCATGCAGACAATTAGATGATTCACTGCTTTTCAATGTTGCCAACATTACATTTATGTTCACACCTTTTAAGAGGACTATGCCATATGCAAATTGAACCACCTCTGGATGTGGCTGTTCACCGATGAATCAGAGCCTCATTCCACACTGGAACATGATTGCTGAAACAAGCCAATACTGTATTGTAGCTGAACCCCTCACACCTCACTGATGACATCACCGTCTATTATCAAGGATACTGAAAACAGTATAATTGTATGGAAGACAGGTTGGGAGTCATGGCTACAATACCAATGTCAATATTGGTATTGTCAATCAATACCTGTGGTGACCCCTGATGGGAGGACCCAGAAGTCACAGTCATTTGTTTGGTACTGGGGACTTGCTATGGGATACCCGGCTATATTAATAAACATTATTTATAGTTCATCGCTGCTTCTGAATGTGCAACTGCATTTAAAATTTAACTTAATACTCTGTACAATTCTCAGTACAATGATGTGCATTTAACCACAGTAATAAACCCTTCATCCGACCATTTTCTGCTTGTCGTCATTAGGATTGCGGATGAGCTGAACTAAATTTGGGCGAGAAGTGGGGTACACTCTTGACTGGTTCCCAGCCAGTGGCAGGGCACAATAGGAGCCATACTGTTAAAGTAATTCCTCTCAGACAGTGTCATTCAAATATGAATATTGTCCTTTTTCCACACAGATCTTAACAAAGTATAGGTGCTCTTAGGGACATAGGGATCTCATAGGGACATCAGAAGCCATTTTCAGCCTGTTCACCATCTTGTTTCCACTATTCATCACCATCTTCATTCATTATAGGTCTTACCCAGGCGGTGAGTCTTGTTCAAGGTCACAGCTGCTCTGTCCCACCAGGAATTGTGATTCCTCTGACCCACTGGCTCAACATATGGTGGCGTGACCAAGCTCTCGGAGGTCCAGGGACAGGAAGTTAAACTTTAATCTGGCCAGCTTCCTTGGGAATTTGCTCCAAGTTTCCCTGACAGGAGGCACTTTAACGAGTGAAGACTAAGCGGCTCATCTCTTTGTTTGAACATGAAATACTTTTCACTTTTATCAAGTTAAAAAAAAAATTAAAAATCACAGCTACGACGCTGGATTTATTGCAAAGTTATTTTGAGCTGCCTTTATCTCTGTGCAAATGCATAAACATTGACCAGACATGTCATCTAACTTGCCTTTCTGAAAGATTAATATTTTACCATTCTGGAAGTTCACAAGACTGTTTTTAGGAGCACACATCTTTGTAGTCAAGTAAGCCATGTCTTGACCAAATTCATCCTCAATGGTGAAGTGTTCCCCTATCCCCTATCCCATCATAGCAGTTTAATAAGAACGTCTTTATTCTTGATGCAAAACTTTTTTTTTTTAAACCATTAGCATATAAATAGGGTCAAGTTTCCCACACCAGAGAAAAGGTAGTGCAAAAATATAAATCGTTAGTTTGAATAACAAGCAAAATGTTTTCTGACCTCAATATTAACACACTGTGGCGAGATATTCAACATCTTGCAAGGCAGCATTTTATTCAGGAAAACGTTATACGCCTTCAGAGAGCTAGACATTAATTAATACAAAACCAGTTTAAGTTAATCAGGTATCCAATATGGAACAGATTTGCTAATAAACTTCTTAAAAAACCTGTGCCCTCGTGCTCAAACGCTCACGTGTGCCTCCGCAATAGGATGCTTTTTTAAAAATATATTTAAAACAGAAATATTGTCTTTACTATTTCAGTTCTCAGCAAAGTTTACAAATACTAGACACAACTATGAAGAGTTACTGTAGATTGTATTCAGATGCTTGTGCTAACACAGCTACTGCATCGCTTCATTGTGAAATAAATTAGTGTTGGCTGTGAAGCAGTTTCTTTCTCGTGTTAGATAAACATTTTTCAATTTCAATTTTGTAATGGTGTATGATTAAGGCGCAAAGAAGTATTCACAAGTTGTCTCTTTCTAATTCTTTAGGGTGAAAGTATCTGCGGATGGTGTCTATGACTACTTATAATGGAAAGTCTGTCTTAAAATTTTGTTAATAAAATAATACAGTTTGATGGACAATTTTGAAACAAACAAACACTGTTCAAAAACAATTTTGCTAACTATCAAACAGTGAGTCAATGTCCAGACAAAAGTATCATTGTAAGCATCAACAATTTGTTGCTTTTATTGTGCTAATGTCTGTAAATGCCTCTTTTGTCTGAAAGCCTTGCAGGCACTAACTCAAAAGCTTTCAGTGTAAAACTCATTTTGTCACCAATTAAAACTAAGTACAGCTACCGAGTCACTTTTTACATGTTGTATAAGGGAAAACGGTTTTGGAGGCAAGTCTGGCAGTTTGATTAAAAAAAAAAAAAAAAAAAAAAAAAAAAAGTTGTTTGCAATCAGCATGCAGCATTTGATTATAATATTTTTTAAAAAAATCATTAAAGGTCTGTCTGTAAAAAAAAAATACTCTCCACAGGGTTGCAGAGAGGCAGAACATTTCTGGTAACCGTGCAAAGTGAATTTTGGAAATGTCAAAACTTAGACAAAGTTATTCCTGTTAATTACTTTGAATTCCTATATTTTTTTTCAAGAACCCTCATTAAAAGTTGAAGCAGTATAGGCCAAACTAATGATTACATATAAAAACACATTTGCACACTGGTATGCAAAAGTAACCGGCAGGGCCCAAACCCAAACCATAAGGTCATATAAGTGAGTTAAAGTCATCAGCAGCCCATAGAAAGTGATTACTGGAAAACTTTCAATTGGCAAGTCAAGACAAAGAAGAAAACTGACGTTTGCAAACATTTCATGTGGTCAGAATGAAAAAGTCAGTGGATCGTGTCTTAAAACTATGATTATATATGATACAACAATGACAGAGTACATATGGAAGTTATTTCTAGTTTTTTTTTTTTTTTTGGTTCATGTAGTGACAACCTTGTCAAAGAAATCCAATTTTCTGCAAACAATAACTGCTGCGCCAGTAGTTAGTAATGTCAAACACAGATTCAGTAGCCATTTGCTGGAGAAAGGTTAATAGCACAAAGCACAAGCCCTGTGGTCTACAATTATGGTTTTGTGAGATACGTTTACATACAAAGTGGAAACTTAACATGCATTTTCATGGATAATGGATTTGGGGTTATAGTTAGTGTTGGTTGCATATCTTTCCACCTCCAAAACACTACTGTCATGTAATCCAGCTGTCAAAATGTTTTAAAATGGGCCTGTGTAAAACATCCGATAAAACTGTGGCATTCTCATTGTTATAGTTCAACTTCTTACAGTAAACTTTAACAACTAATATTAAGATAGCACCACATGGAAACAGTAGTGCAGCGAGGAACCATATTTATTGGCCCTCTCAGCCAATAAAACGTCATCAAACCATGGTATCAATGGAAAAGGTTTAAGAACGATGAAATGCAATTAGTGGGGGTTACATCTAATGGGTGATATCCGCGAAGTAGTGACCGCATATTTTTGGGATTATTTATACATTCAAGGCTTATGAACCTCCCCAGATTCCTATTAAAATCTTCCTCACACTCCCATTAACCAATAAACACACCAAATATACTCTTAAACACCTTTTCAATGCTAAACATAGAGTAATTCACAGTAGTACTGTACACATTGTACATTTTATTCCTTGTAATATGTTTGAATTGTTGTTTTTAATGTTTTAGTCTTGGAAAGTGTTCATTTTACGACAAAAACGTATGACAGCATTACACTCAAAATCCTGCCATACGGTGAATCATGTGTGATACATGAAACAAAAAATCTGCAAGGCACTGAATCCAAATAGGTGAACCACGATATAGCGAGGAATACTGTATTCTAATACACAATTAAAATCAACTGTAATGATAGCATACATTGATTTGAATGAGGAAAAGTAAGTATGAATGAAGGTGCCACTGAAGAAAATTTCCCTCCCTGCCAAAGAGTAAAGTTACGATTCATTTTTATGTAAATTGGGAGCAAGGTGATACTGAATTGATTGACTTAATGGTCGTGGCATTTGCTGTTGCCGGCAAATGGACAGAGAAATGCAATGACCCCGTCCTGACATCCATTAGCCTGCCGGTGAGAATAGCGGCCGAGGCCTCACCTGTGTTCACGCTGTAATTAAAGGCTTCCCAGCCCACTAAAAGATGTGACTCACTACAGAGTTAATCTTTTAAAGCAGCCACTTCAGTGTTTAGTCTGCCAGATGCCCACCTTTGAGAATGTTGAATACCATTGCTCTAAATTCCATCATTTGATGACTTTCCCCTCCATATTAAAGGTAAAGATAAAAAAAAAACATGCTCTTTGAGCTAACACCTGTTCATAGAACATTTCAAAAGCTGAAAATCCACATTTCATTACTTGCTGCAATATGGAATATGACAAACATAGCTGCTTTCTCTTAGATAAAATAGAACACTCATTAAGCTGAATATACAAAGTGTACTCCCTGGTTACTGTGCCAGCAGATGTGCACCTCTTGATCAATTCACTCTAATTTGTGTCGCATAATTGTACGCCCGGAAAGATTGAAACGTCACTAAATCAAAAGAGAACGTCACTTTGAGAGATTCCTCTTGAAATGTTGAAAAATGAGCTATCGTGCGGAATTATTAAACACGGTTGACACATTTTGATGTACATGTGGGTGGGTGGGGGGGTTGAATAATCTTATATCAGATATTTTGTACAGGGGGTTTACGATGGTCTCAACAACAATTTTTTTTATTTAAGTTTCTCATTTTATTATTTTATCATGTATGACCTAGAAGTGTTTTACATACAAATATATTCAGTTATAATGACTTTATTACTGTTTTATCGTAGGTTAGTGCGACTTGCTTGTTCCGATTTACTTAAAAAAAAGAAATTGTTGTTACATCGGTGTCGTAGGAATGGAACGGCACTGGAACAGCGGATCCCCTGTACTTACAGTATATTAAAAAACCTGAAACAAACATATTTTCATGAAAATATTTTAAGACAAAAACAAATTGACATTTTTGGATACTGGAGTTGGAGCAATGCCTAAGGTAACCTTTTTCCCGTTTGTGCTTATTGTCCTAAGCGAGACAGAAAAGCATTTGAAGAGTATCTTCCTGTTTCGCTCTTTTTTAAGGCATACAAATAGTGGGGAGTTTTTACAACCCTCTTATTGGTTAAAAAAATATATATATAAATGTCTACCCATTGATATGATACAATAAATTCCAAGAGGGATTGAATGTTTTAGACCAACAAAACGTGTGCTTGAAGGGTAATAGCTACTAATGTGACATTTGCCAGCCAAAATACAGATGTTAAATGGACAGTGGAAAATCTGAAGCGGAATGGTACCCAAGTCCTACTAATTGAAATGCAGCCAAAATTTGAGGAGGGGGGTGTTGTTAAGTGGGGGGCAAAACAGCAAGACTTTCGGTGTGTCATTAATTTTTGTGCAGCATGCCAGCATGACCATTCATGTTGTCACTTGTGGACAATGTTAAGATGGTGTTTTGTTGTTTTTACATTTGATTATTGACAGCAGGTATGTCCACTTTTTGACAAATAATGTTTAAAATGCCAGTATAGTAAATAAAGATTATATGTGAAAACTTAGTATTATTTTCAGTGGGGAAAAAATATTTATGAAACAAGCACATCATATGTTGACATTTGTTTGATAATGGATTGTGTTTAAGGTAAGTATCCACTGTATAATACCTGTCGCTGTCAGGCAGAAGGAAACATGTCCAAATTGGCCAATGTATTTATTTATTTTTCATAAACCATACTATTGGTCTTTAGCCATGAGGAGTTGTTATATTTACAGATTATTACCCAATTTAAATTTCCTAAAATAGCTTCAAAACTTGAAACGATGCAATGTTTAATCATTTTTAAAAATCTGGCATTTTTTAATTTCCTGAAAAATAATGGTTTTCGGAGAAATGAGTACCTGACACTGACGATTATGTAATCTAATCCTGATAAATATTCAGTGGCTAGCATACACTTGATTTTCCATGGGTCTTGTGGCACAAGAAAGTAATTTGCCAAACCCACACTCCTTGCATCCAAAAACAAATGAAAATAAAGTACATTTGAACATTTTTAGTATTTAGGGCATCATACCAATGTTCCGTTTGTAATCACAGTTTTACCCAATATAGTATTATGTTTCAGTAAGACAGCTCACTGACTTATTTGCGCCGTTAAGAGTGCTTTGTGCTAAGCTGGGGTGGCTCCACTAATGTGTTGAACATCCCATACCAAAGAATATAAACTTCAAATGATGTGCTCCAGCACAGTTCTTTGACCTCCAATTATGGCGCGCTGACCCATAATAGCTAGTCTTCACAAAAATACAAAATGACTGTTTTATCTGTTGTGTAGTCTGTACGGAAAAGTTCTCGGAATAAAATGGGAGTGAGCGCTCAAATCCAATGGCTCTTTTATTTTCAAAAGAAAAAAAAAAAAAGAACTTCACGTAAGTATGTACAGTTTGTGCAAAAACATTTAAAGGTTTCAAGGACTTTACATTGTAAATTCAACCCCAAGGCACATACATGGAACAACATCAACATTTCATTATGAGAACAGAAATTCTTTACTTTGGTTCCTAAGAAACATCTCGGTGTGTGTCTTCTAACATAATGAGAAGCTGGGAAGGCAGAATATCTCAAAGGTCGCCATTTTACATGCTCTGTAAATTTTGCAGCTAACTCAGGTTTTCTAGACACGCCGTATCACAACCACTCGGTGGATGTTTGCTTTCAAATATACTTTTAAGTCTATGAACAAAATGATATGCAATGATGGTACTACATGCAAATATCAACACATTTGTGTTAATTGCTGACAAATAGCTGCAGTGAAAGACTCGCCTACAGGAAAGTGTGGTTAAAAAAAAGTTGACTTAAATCGAAGAAAAATTAAAAACAGCACAAACCAACACTGGCAGTCAGTCTGCATTCCATTGAGTTTAATTCCATTGGTCTCAGCATTGTGTTAAATGCTTCAACCATGTATTAAATTAGGAGTAATGCATACTGCAAAACAACCACTAAAGCGCTTTCCCAGCCTGGTTGAATCATTAACCACACCGTGTAAACGCTGAAGCTCTGGCAGTACGGATGAAAAGTCTCATTAGCTAGTGTGTGTGTGTGTGTGTGTGTGTGTGTGTGTGTGTCGTGCTTAGAAGTGCTGTTCGTATTGGCACAGTTATTGTCGCCACTGTGGCCCAAATGATGTGCTTTCAATCAGGGATTCTTGCTGCTGTCTCCTTATGTCTCATTCTGTGTTCTTTCTGTACGTCCTCCTCATCATTCAATCCTGCATAAAAAGGTAAGGCAAAATAATACTGTATAGCTCTGGTGGAGGAAATCTATTTTCTCAACCCGATTTCAAAATAAAATCCAAGGTGGAAATGTTCTGTTGCTTTTGTGCCGGATATTATGGTCTGTGGGTGCAGCATGTAGAGCAAACCACACAACGAACTGTTGGTTCAGAGCTTTATCAGCTATGCTTTACGATTGTTAAAGCAGGGCAGGTCAGGAACACTTGGTACGTCTTCTGGGTGGGCTGATACAGTATGTCTAGATTTGTAGAAAAAGTTCAACATAAAGTGGAGATGCTCTGATAACCACAGAAGACACTGATGAAAATAAACGATATATCTAAAATTGAATAACATCAGATGAGGAATTGAAATGTGTATTGTGCTGTTTGAAATAGTAACCTATAAACTTTTGGGAAAAATAACTACAGCTCAATTCTTTGCCAAAAACTGGGCAGGCATAATCAGACTCAATTCTTGATTAGCCTTGATTGGATTCAATTTCATTGAGCCCATGTCAGACAAACACAACAAGGCTACTTTGGTTTAATGAGAAAAACAATTTTGTGTAATACTTTGAACATAACACAAAATGATGTCTTACATTTTTAAAAATGGGGTGTGAAAAGTCTAGTTGCTACCGTATTGCTGGACTAGAAACCCCTCTCTATGTACAGAATACAGACTACGAGCCCTTTCCTTCCAAGCGCGCGTGAAGGTGTGCACAAAGAGTTAACACATTTTTTGCCCAGCGTGAGTTGGGTGCAGCCAAGTGAAAGTAAAGTGTACATATTTGTCTCCCTTTTTTTGGTGGAGGATTATGAAGAGAGTGGGTGGGGGAGCCGAGAGGTTAGGGTGGGAACTCCTAATCTTGGCTCCCTCAAAAGAAAATGTCAAATCAAATAGTGTCGTCTTGAGAACTCTCAACTCTTGCACGCAAGCACTGCTGCCAGAGTCCGTGAGCTGAAGGGCAGAGAAACTGCATTAATCGAGCCCATGCTGGGATCAGAGATATTGGTACAGGGAGGCAGACATCCAGAGAAGAGGAGGATGGTGGATCCATTCATTCCTAATGCCAGGAAGTGGAAAACAAACAAAACATTTTATAACCAAAAGAATGAGTGAAAATCATAATGAGCACTTTGCATTGTGGATGATCACAGGTTATTGTTTTGTTACTTCCCAAAAAGTCCAGTGAAAAGTTGCACAAGTTCAACATAAATGGCTCAAGTATTGTGTGTTGTCTCATCACATCGAAAAGCCCAGCCTGACAGACCACAATGGTGAAAAGCCGTATTATTTCACCACAAAGCACAGAGGACGCAATTAGTTTGAAATGATTCCACATCATTAAAGACACCCAATGAGCATTAACATTATAACAATGCTGTTTGAGCAATGTTATGGAGGGAATGGTGGTGGTAAGGATTTCTGTTGCTTTGTCTCCCCCCCCCCCCCCCTCCCCTGTTCTACACTATGCTGAGAGAAACTGCCCCCTTGTGGCCTCACATTCGTGCGCTGCACTCGAGGACAAACATTCTTTGTTGCTTTTTATGTTCATGTTAATCAAGTCGCTTCCAATTAATAGTGTGCAGAATATGACAAATCCTATTCAGTTTTCCAAAAACTGTCTGTTAACCAAGGCTTATATTGGCTGGGCTAACAAACAGAGCAAACACGATTTTAGAGTTAAAGGCAATTTGGGGATTTCTCTTCCACAATAACTCATAAAGCAAGTACCACTATTGTTTCCATGAATTGGAAAGTGCACTTTAGTTTTATTAACAACATGCCACCAGTGGTGCTCTTTTCCACAATGAGCTATTCAGTGCCATTTCCGCATCGATGACATTTTATGAACTTGGGAGGGTTTTGTGTCTCAAAAGCGCAAAAAGGCTTTTTTTTTTCTCTCTCTCTCTTTTTTTTTGCTTCTGTGGTTAGCAAAGGATCCCAGCCCTCAAAGTGCCCAACATTTTCCAAGGCTGACAGCATTTGCCAGACGCTACACCCAGGGTGCCGTGATTGTACAAATCTGTGTTCATGCACAGTATTGACCATTAAATCAAAAACCCTGCTCTTTATAAAAAAAGAAACACTTGGATCTCCTTTTTCTATGAATAAAAAAGATAGAGCATCCCACATTATTATCCACAGTATAAATTACTTCATAGACAGAACTTGGAAATATATATATATATATATATGTGTGTGTGTGTGTGTGTGTGTGTGTGTGTGTGTGTATGTATATATATATATATATATATATATATATATATATATTGTAGTTATATTTCACTAGAATTTTTTACATTTTTCTGTTATTGTCTACACAAACATTGTATGTGTGTATTGTGTGTATTGTCAAGCGTTTCTGGAGTTTGTGGGTGTGCCACTGCACTATTTGCCACAGCATCACGTGTGGCAAAACTCTGTACTCGGTACGTTGCTGCTCTTGCAGTAGGCTAAGCTGTTGTTACTGAGGTGACAGTCTCTAAAGCCAATCCCCCCATTGGGTGTGTAGATAGGCTGAATGCGGAAATCTCCCTTGAGCAGCTGCTCGTTGTTCAGCGCCACTATCTGGAAACTGGTCTCAGTCATCTCAAGAATGGAGTTATCCTTCTTGGTTCCAGCCTCACAGTAGTCGTCTTTTCTGCGACCTCGGTTGTATTTCCACTTGGTCGAAGATGACCGGCTCTTCCTGTGCATGTGCCAACAAAACAGGCTTAGTAGTGTTACTAAGATGATGAGGACCGCTCCGCCTATGATGCCAGCCATTAACAATGTGGAATTAACGCTCTCTTTCGGAGTTTGCCCTGAACCAGGAGACTTGGTTGGCAAGGCTGACTTGGTCCTGGCCTCAGAGCATATTGTATCCTCTCCGGGCCTATAGGAGTTATGAGTGTCCAATACATGCACACAGATCCGGTACACAGACCGGGGTTCCAGGTTGGTGAGGATGATATGCCGTTGGCCCCCACTCACTGTCCGTTCCTGCATCCCTTCATTTATTTGGCTTTGGCCCCGTTTAACCCAAGTGACCTTGTAGGCTGTGACGGTGAAATAGGAAGCCCAGCTCACCTCTATACTAGAAGAGTTAACCACATGGAAGGAAATCTGAAGGGGGTCCTCATAAGGAGGCAGGGGCCCTGGAGGATTGTTATAGATTGGGGGTAAGGGTGGAGAAGGCGAGTCAAAGTAGTCAGGAATCGATGTGGTTACAAGAGTGGAGATCACGGTGGTGAGAGGGGTGGTGGTGGGCGGAGGAGGAGGTGTCGAGCCAAGGGTTGGCCACGGTGGTTGGTCGCCATCGACTGGACATTCAATAATATCTAATGTGAGCTCACGGATTGCCATGCCACGCACCCTGTCTGGACTCTGACAAACGAACCCTCTGGCATTTATGGAGGAAGGCAATGACTTGAGCCACACCACCACCCATTTCACTGAACAGTCACAGCGCCATGGGTTATTTCGCACAATGAGATGCTTTAAGCTTGACAGGCTGTCAAATACACCCTGCGTGAGAGTCTGAAGTTGGTTGCTGGAAATATCCAACCTCTCCAGTCTATTTAAGTTTGCAAAAGCTGCTACTGGGATCTGGTCTATCTGGTTCTCCTGCAGGCTGAGTTTGACCAGGGACTGGCTAGGTAAAAGGGGAGGGGGGAAGGTGAGCGAGTTGCGGGCCAGTGCCAGTTCTCGGAGGCTGGCCAGTTCCTGGAATGTCCCAGGCGCAATGCCCTCATCCGTCAGCAGGTTCCCGTCCAGCAGGAGGCGCTGCAGATGCGTCACATTCTGGAAGGCCTCCTCTGCAATGACAGCGATTCTATTCTCATCCAATCGCAGCTCTTTCAAGTCCTCTGGGAGGCCAATGGGAACACTGCTTAAGTGGTTCTTGGTGAGGAAGAGGAGTTTGAGGTTTAGTGCCTCCCTAAAGGCCCCTTCTTCCACCCCCACAGTGGAGATGGAGTTGTCATCAAGGTGCAACTCCTCCAATCGAGTCAACTGTGCTAGGGCTGCCCTGGAGATTGTTTGAATATTGTTCTCCTGTAGATGCAGTACTCTGGTATTTTTGGGCAGATTGATGGGAAACTCATCGAGCTGATTGCCATAGAGATACACAGTCTCCACAGAGGCCAGATTGTGGAGTTCCACAGGAAAGCCAGCATTGTTGATCTGGTTGTTATGCAGGTAGAGGACCTTGAAGCCCTCCTGCATCCCCAGTGGCACAGATG
Source organism: Phycodurus eques (assembly GCF_024500275.1). NCBI lineage: Eukaryota > Metazoa > Chordata > Actinopteri > Syngnathiformes > Syngnathidae > Phycodurus > Phycodurus eques. The sequence continues at coordinate 5,157,738 of NC_084542.1, read as the reverse complement.
TCAGGCTGCGTTCGTTGCAGTACACAAAGGATTTGTCACAACGACACTCTTCTGGGCAAGAGGCACCTGGGCTGAATTGCATTTGAAGGCTTAGTATTACAGTCAACCAAAATTGTAAGAATGAAGTCCAATCCTTATTCCAGGGTCCAGCCAGAAACTCCATAGTTGAAAATAAAAAAGGAATTTGGGAAACAAACTAGAAAAAGGGAGTGAAACAAACAATCTACATATAAATAGTGTATTAATCCCAAAAATATTCAAGTAAAAAAAAAGTCCACCACGGAGAGTCTGGTAATGATGTTGGTTGCTGGGAAATGATCAGGAAAGTATGGGAGTAATCCTGTAAATGCTAATCCTGGACTGAAGAGCAATGGTCTCATTAGTGGCAGCCGGTTCTATGACTGACTCCATCCATGCTGAGACGTCAGACCATAGCAGGACTCTTCACTGGTTGCGCCATGCAGAGCTCATCCAGGGCCCGTTTGAAGCCACGCGGCAGAGAGCCACCGCAGGCTCCATTCGTCTGTCCGTCACACACTGCTGCTGTTCCCCGAGTGGGGCACAGTCCAAGGAGGGTGACATTTGGAACCAGAGACCTGTGGGAAAACAAAGAAATGCTAGTATTTTCAGGGTGGTAAACCCCCCCCCCCCCCCCACGCATAAATCCACCACCCCGCACCAGCACCTCCACATTCACAGTTCTTTATCTCAGTGACGCACATGCACACAAGAACATGAACTGCCTCTCCTTCAACCTCACTATTTTTTATGATGTAGAATAGAACGACATAAGCGACAAACACATTGTTCACCCCTAATGTAAATTTATGCACTGGCTGATTAGAATGGAAAAGAAAGTTAAACCATCTGATAAATATTCAGAACAGCTCTTGCATATCCGGTATCACAGAAATAAAGGTTTTTTTTTGTCCCTTCGCACTCTGTCAAGTGAGGGAATAGAGATCAAGGACACACACACATGCGCGGGCTTGGGTTTGCAGAGGTTGGAAGAAATATTAGCGCTGCTTGGTTTTGAAAGACATCACTGAAGAAACAGGTTCTGTATATGGACTGTATATTCTATACATGGACAGAAAAATCAGCACAACTGCCTTTTTGTCCAGAACAAATTATGAGTAAATACGTTTTGTAAACAGCGAGGATGTTTTGCCAGTGGCCTATGAGAACCTTATTATTATTAATGTTATGCTTAGGCCATACTGCACCTTCATCAGACTCAAGAGTTAATAAGAGTGTGAATAATGGTATTGCAGGTGAAGCGCAAACAAAGAATGGGAAACACGCACACACACACAGAATTGCATAAGGGTTCCACCTCTCACTCCAGTGACATACACAAGTTGTCAAATGAAATGGGATTGCAAAGTAATTTAGTCTCTCCACCTGCAATAAATGATCGATACAGGCTATTTGTCACAACAGAGGGGTTTCTAGTAAAGCACAAGGCCACTTGTATTACTGAGGACCACAGATCCATTAGTCTAAGTTTTATGAGCCGTCAAACATTCTCTCTCGCCGTATATGATTGAAAGATTCTGCTTGTCATCGGTTGCTTGCAGCCTTACTGAAGCTCCACCCTGAGTCATTGATGGATAACACATAATTAAGGGAAGTATGGGGTGAATGTTAAGCACGGGGAAGGCCAAGAGTCGCATTCTGTTACATTTGGGGCTCTGCAAGCCAATTGGCCGCCGAATAATAAATAATCATCGTATTATTGTATGCATGATAGGGAACCCTACTGTTTTGATTTAGTGAAAATAATTCTGTTTCAATTCCCTGCAAGGGAGGCACTTGTATGGCTGCTTTGTGGGACGGACAGACAAACAATCCCTAGACACACATCTGTGATCTACTTTGCCAAATTGAAAGCGCTACTATATTTAATCAAATAAGCTGTGTGGAGCGTAAGCAACCAACGTGAGGCGATACAACGTGCTGCCACAGCAGCGCAAACATGCAGCACAAGGCGAATGCATCCACATTATTATTATTGCTGCAGTCACAAAAAGCCAAATAAAACACGCCAACTATTCTCAAAACAGAATTGAATATTACAGAGAAACAAAACCCTGATGGACAAATAGAAGAAAGAGTTTTCGGTTGAGAAAAAAAAAGACTTTTCCTCCCACCAGTGTTCTATCCCCCCCTTATTAAATTTTCAGGCGAGTGAGCACATATTCGCACCTCCAGATGAGCGCTCTGATACGTGGTCAGGACAATCGGATTAGAAGTGGATTTACTGGGGGAAACGCAATTAAAAGTTGAAAACGGTGAAGGTATTTAAGAGGCGATAAGAGGCGGATCAGGCATACTTCAAAGGTTGCCCGGTGAACGGTGTTCATTCGGATGGAATATTTCTAAGAGCAGTTGAAAGGCGTGAGGTGCATAGAGAGTGCAATCTCCATGGGCTCAGACACTTTAGGAGTAGTAATCTTCAATTCGGTTGAATTTAAAAAAAAAAAAAAAAGGAAATACAATCTATAATACTAATAATAAAATCAATGCAATAACAAAGCACGCATTTAAAAATGAATACATAGTCCTACCTGTATTCTATTTTTGCAGAGATAATGTTTATTTCGCCTATGTAGGGGCATTTGACAAAATTGCACATTTATAAAAGTAAAAATTCGTAAATCATGATTTCTTTGGCAGTGATGACGACACCGGTACCTCTGTCGAGTCGTTATCCGGGTTGCCCCCAAGCCGCGACTGTGTCCAACTTTTCTCCCTCCTCACAGTCTCCTTTCATGCAGTCCTGCTGGATGATCGTGCGTAAAGGTCCGTCTGGTGCCGCTTTAGCCAGGAGGTTCCGACCAAGCGTCGTAGCAGCATATTTTCTATCCTTCCTTCCTTTGTTTTTTTGTAGTGTTGCCAGCCGTTTTAACTCGACACGGAGCGAGGGCGGCAGAATACAGGGCGACGTTCGCAGCTCCCACTGCTCCCCGTCCACTCAAGCACAACCGCGAGGACCCACTCGTGGAAGTGTCCGCCGCCTGATTTGTCACGGGCCATGACAGCTGGCTGCGTCCGCCCGATGCGCTCTTTCAGTGCGCCTCTACTTCCACGTTATTGTTTCTCGCACAAGACTTGTCCGGAGTTGTTTTCTTAGATGGATCCAGTTGATAGTGCGACGTGTGCGCTCCTTGCGCCTCTCTCTCTTTCTCAGTCTCCTGCTCCCTCCCCCCTCTTTCTCTCTCTCTCTCTCTCTCTCTCTCTCCGTCAGTCCCTCCCCTCATCAGAATAAAGAATGCATATCCCCCAGCAGCCCCCGTGATAACTGTGAGCCACAGATCTTCCCTGCTGTCCTCACAATGCAGAAAATAGTTTTGTCTCTCAACACACTAAAGTACATGCCATTAGGCGGTCTATAGCTTAACAATGACGTGGGCACTCCTTTGAATTGATTTGACATCATATCCTTCATAGAAAACTCCACTGGAGCTTTTCTTTGCATCACTTTACCCTCAAACTAAGGATTCCCAAACTTGTTTTCAGTTTAAGGGACAATTTCCTGGGAACCAATCTTTTGAAAATACATCACCATTGACATATTGCACTGTGTAATTTATACTCCGAGCATTTTACAATATATTTGGGATTTTTTTTTTTTTGCCTGAGTTAATCCTTTCTCCCCCATGCCATGCTGCTTTTTTTTTATTTCCTCCGAGAGGGAAACACGAATATTACATTCTCTTAGCTCTGTACTGTCAACATTTTCCACACTGATCGACATTGATCCACACTGATCTTATTCCAGACTTTCTATTGTTCCACTATAACTTGTTAAACATGGTGATTCTACTTTTGGAACACTGGGAGCGCTACTGGTCCTCAGGTCAGAGGGCACAAATACTTTTGGCCCTGTGCGCAACATTACACACTACCAAGCACCAAACCAAGAATTTTGGGAATGATTGCTTTTCAGGGTTTGTACATTGACTCAAATTGATAGATTTCATGGTGTTTTGGTAAAACATATATTAATTTTATTATATTAATATACATTCACTGCGATTGGCTGGCAACCAGTTCAGGGTGTACCCCGCCTCATGCCCGATGATAGCAGGTATAGGCTCCAGCACGCCCGCGACCCCTGTGAGGATAAGCGGCTCAGAAAATGGATGGATGGAATATATATTCATGTAATAACACCTAATAAGACAAATATGTCTTACAATATAAAATATTGTGGTTGCATGTGTTAAACTAACCATATTATTGGCAGTCAAATGGCGACCTATAAAAATTCAGATGCACAATCCGTTGCAGCATATAAAAACTGAAATTAACAAAAACATTTTAACAAATTATCTTCATTATTACAACTGTTATATTATGATTCTTGACTGGGATGTAAACTCAAAAGTATTAAGCTCAAATTGCAGCAATTTTAACAATTGTTTAAAATATGATTAACTGAATTTGTGCGTTACTTTAACCCTTTAAAGAAAGCATAGAGTAGTTACAGTGGGGCAAAAAAGTATTTAGTCAGCCACCAATTGTGCAAGTTCTCCCACTTAAAAAGATGAGAGAGGCCTGTAATTTCCATCATAGATATAACCCATATGAGAGACAAAATGAGAGAGAAAAATCCAGAAACATTGTCTGATTTTTTAAAGAATTTATTAGTAAATTATAGTGGAAAAGAAGTATTTGGTCACCTACAAACAAGATTTCTGGATTTCTGGCTATCACAGACCTGTAACTTCTTCAAGAGGCTCCTCTGTCCTCCACTCGTTACCTGCATTAATGACACACATTGGAACTTGTTATCAGTATAAAAGACACCTGTCCCCAACTTCAAACAGTCACACTCCAAACTCCACTATGGCCAAGACCAAAGAGCTGTCAAAGGACACCAGAAACAAAATTGTAGACCTGCACCAGGCTGGGAAGACTGAATCAGCAATAGGTAAGCAGCTTGGTGTGAAGAAATCAACTGTGGGAGCAATTATGAGAAAATGGAAGACATACAAGACCAGTGATAATCTCCCTCGATCTGGGGCTCCACGCAAGATCTCACCCCGTTGGGTCAAAATGCTCACAAGAACGGTGAACAAAAATCCCAGAACCACACGGGGGGACCTAGTGAATGACCTGCAGAAAGCTGGGACCAAAGTAACAAAGGCTACCGTCAGTAAAACCATACGCCGCCAGGGACTCAAATCCTGCAGTGCCAGACGTGTCCCTCTGCTTAAGCCAGTACATGTCCAGGCCCGTCTGAAGTTTGCTAGAGACCATTTGGATGATCCAGAAGAGGTTTGGGAGAATGTCATATGGTCAGACGAAGCCAAAATATAACTTTTTGGTGTTTGGAGGAGAAAGAATACTGAGTTGCATCCAAAGAACACCGTATCTACTGTAAAGGATAGGGGTGGAAACATAATGCTTTAGGGCTGTTTTTCTGCAAAGGCACCATGGATGACTGATCCCTGTAAAGGAAAGAATGAATGGGCTCATTTATCGTGAGATTTTGAGCGAAAACCTCCTACCATTAGCAAGGGCATTGAAGATGAAATGTTGCTGGGTCTTTCAGCATGACAATGATCCCAAACACACCGCCCGGGCAACGAAGGAGTGGCTTCGTAAGAAGCATTTCAAGGTCCTGGTGTGGCCAAGCCAGTCTCCAGATCTCAACCCCATAGAAAATCTTTCGACTGAGTTGAAAGTATGTGTTGCCCAGTAATAGCACCAAAACATCACTGCTCTTGAGGAGCTCTGCATGGAGGAATGGGCCAAAATACCAGCAACAGTGTGTGAAAACCTTGTGAAGACTTACAGAAAACATTTGATCTCAGTCATTGCCAACAAAGGGTATACAACAATGTATTAAGATTAACTTTTGTTATTGACCAAATACTTATTTTCCACCATAATTTGCTAATAAATTCTTTAAAAATCGGACAGTGATTTTCTGGATTTTTTTTTTCTTCTCATTTTGTCTCTCATAGGTGAGGTATACCTATGATGAAAATTACATGCCTCTCTCATCTTTTTACGTGGGAGAACTTGCAGTATAATTCAAAATTTATCAACATTTATTATAATTATTGGCCCTAAAATTTCAAAGCTGAAAATGTAAACTACAGTGGGTCAAACAGAATTAGCCGAAAGCATGCAGAGTGAACTTGCAGGCATGTATGCAGTACTTAAATTTTAAATGCTTGGCTTGGTCTTTACATTCCAAATACAAGACTATAGACTCATCCTTTATGTTTGCGCAATTTGTCATATTGCCATTTGGTATGAAAATGTTAAGATACATTTATTCTTTCATATGAACATTTTCCAAGGTATTTCTACATAAAAACATTGTGAAAACTGATGTTTTTCAAGCAGAATTCAAACGAAGCAACATGTAATCTTTCAGGCAAATGTGGTAAAGTTAACTTGCGGGAATGTGCGGCTTGTGTGTTCAGCATTCAGCCATTCATCATCTATAGTGTTTGAGAAATGAAGCTGTGCATCTTTGAGCAACATGAAAGAGAGTTCAGAATAAGTTCATTTACATGAGAAACTTTTATGTTGTCATATAACGTCCCTGACGTTAACGATGGTAAGACTTTTTGGTGCCCATGTTATTATAGATGGTAAAGATGTTAGACTGTGTTTGTTATGTCAATGGTGAGCTCTTTCGTGCTTGCGATGTGAGATGAACTGTTTAGTGTTTGTGATGTTTAACATCTTTTGTTCACAGCTTTTCTTATAGGATAATAGCATGGCAGTGTTGGATGCACCCACATTTATACACATACAGTAAATTATGCACACTGGCCTTGGGTTAACTCAATGGTTCCTAAAGGCAGGATATACAATTTTTTAAAATGCTAGCACGATTTGAATCTAGCTAATCTTCGTCACCGTGCACCGCACCGCCCCCGCCCAGCCACCTCACATGTCTGCACAAAGAAATGTTCTCAGCTCACTCAATGACAAAGAACCAGGAAGACAGCGGCCCGTCGCGCTCTGCTGCCCGCCTCAGAATGCTCCTCAGTTGGCCAGGCAACTGCGACGAGCCACTGGAGGAACGAGGAAGGACCTGTGTCCCCCTTGCCTGCAGCCAACCTCACACAAGAGTGCACTGTGAGCACCAACATTACAGAACATGTTGCAGGTGAGCTGTCCAATTTTTTGAAACGTACAATCAAACAAAAGTATAAAAAATTCAATCAATATACCTGACGACTCAGTGAGAACAGTGACATGAAGTAAGCGCTGGTTTTCCAAACTCAGCCATGCAGTTGTCCGTGTATAGGATTCACACCAGTGTTATATATCTTTACCTTTGATTTGAAGTAGAGAGCTGCTCAAGTCCTTCTTTTTATCTTTTGTTGCAAGCCATAGTTAAATAATAAGGCCAAGAAAATATAATAGTCTACACTGAAAAAGGCTGTGGTGCGTCCTCGCGAGCCTCCGTGTGCGCAGCGGGCGTGTGCAAATCATTTACGGACTATTTGGTCATGCCACCTGTCACAACACTCTGATTGGCTTTTTTTATTCCACCATATCCAGTTCTAAAATAATAATTAAAATAGAGGCATTAGATGGGGCCATATAGGGTGATTTTTTTTTTCAAACAGATAGACAGTTTTAACATATGTACTGTATGTTTTATTTTGAAAACGGCAAACTATACCTTTAAAGGGGTTATATTATGGAAAATTTAATTTTTAAATACTTGTATATTCTGGAGTGCCTCCCCAACCATCAAGTGTGAAATTAAACAACCGAGTAACTCATCCATCCATCCATTTTCCAAACTGATTATCCTCACTAGGGTGTGCTGGCGTCTATCTCAGCTAACTTCGGGCGAGAGGCAGGGTACACAGGGTCGCAAGCCAATCGCAGGGCACCCAAGTAAGACAGTTTTCACAAATGCCTATTTCTGAAAAGGTGTTTTGTGCGTGAGTAATTTTGACTTCTGAATTGTTGAACAGTTGGTAGCCTGTTTCGGGATGTCAACAATTCTGTTTTGCGGTGTTTCTAGGACTTCAACATTTTCCTTGTGCCAATAAGAGAAATGACAGAAAAGTTATTTTGCAAAGATTACCTTTTTTTAAGCCCAATAGCTATTTTCTTTTTCACTAAGCCATGAAGTCTGCAGTGACCACCGTATATTCCGTCCATCCATTTTCCATACCCCTTATTCACACTTGCGGGTATGCTGGAGACTATCCCAGCTATCTTTGGGCAAGAGTCGGGGGTAAACACTGAACTGGTCGCCAGCCAATCGCAGGGCACGTAAACAACCATTCGCACTCACATTCATACCTACGGACAATTTAGAATGTTCAATTAACCTACCATGCATGTTTTGGGGATGTGGGAGTAAACCGGAATACCCGGAGAAAACCCATGCAGGCACAGGGAGAACATGCAAACTCTACACAGGCGAGGCCGGATTTGAACTTCAGAACTCTGAGGCAGATGTGCTAACCAGTTGCTCACCGTGCCATATATTTAACTTAGGTATTCCCTTCACTTGGTTAACAATGTGAAGATTGCCTCAGTTGACTAGCTTCACTCACCAGTGGGGAAATACATTCAACACCTTCTCAAGCTCTGACATGTTAAATACACGCTATGGATTTTTGGACTATCTGGTTCCAACTGGAGAAATATTTAAAAACTTGTCTGTCTCGATCAGGCAACATTATTATTATTTTTTTTTGAAAGCCTTGCTAATGAAAAAAAAAATTATATTCTGCACCCTATCCTTTTGAGGGTTGCAGGAGCTGGAGCTGGACCTGCTGGCACACCACATCTGTGAATGGCCACCAGTCAAATAAAAAGCGTATATGGAGACACTGAGTGGGAACTGAATCCACTCGCTCAACTAATGAGAATGCAGAACACAGCTTTCGTTTATGTACAAGCACACTTCACAACCAACTTTTAAACACAAAGGAAACACACGCTTGTCAAAACATTTGAAGGTAACTCAATGTGTTGTTGAAGTCAGTAAAATATGTTCAGTTATGCTCAGCAAATATGTAAGAGCCTCATTTGACAAATGTAAAAATTCCTATTTTGCAGTACCATTATATTGATACTATCCTTCTAATTTGTGCATCACACTTATTAAACTGCTGTGTCCTCTGTTAAAAAGGTCACGGAGCACTGTTTTGAGGGTCAGAAATGCTCACAGGAGCCATATGTTCCTTGGAGGTCAAGAGGTGTACATTTCTGATCTGTCATTAGTTAACGAACACTATTGACACGTCATTATGACTTTCATTGACCTACCTTAGTGTATAATAACCCTTCACTAGTGTAACGACAAATCATGAGTCCTTTTTCAAATCACCAGTTAAGCATATTTCCCAATATTATTTTGAATTGGGAAAAAAGGCTAAGAATTTGAAGCTCCATATTTTATTATCTATAATTGCACTGCTTTAACTGATGTTTTAGTTTTTTTGCCATTGTATGACTTCAGTATTGGTATCAAGGTACTGAATTTAAAAATTAAATCTGTACAAATCTGAATTTTGCTAATGTTACAATTTTATTGAGTCTCACTGTTTGCCTTAATTTCAGCTGTCATGTCCCTGCCATGCATGGCTGTGCAGGCTGTAGTCTAAATTCAATTCCTTCATAAAAGGAGCTTTCGCCTGACGCATGAATTATTGATAGTGTAAATTTAGAGGAAACAGTCTATTTTTATTTTTGCCTTGATGGACATGTTTGGCAGTGGGCTGCTAGGATCTTTATGATGTAGAATTTGTGTCATTCTTTGGCATATGAATAAAATGGACCCAGAAAATCATTATTTTGTAGACATACTTGTACAAAAGCCAATTTACCCATTGTGCTTATTTACCGTGGTTTCATGGGTTTGATCTAAATCGATTTGATCTGATCTAACCACAACCATGTTAAATAATCCATGACAATGGTTGTATTTACATCCACAACTGTGAGCAGACTGTTGTAGAAGGGCTGAAGGAAACCAGGGAACTAAATACATGCAAACTGATCAGACAACAAGGAACACCTGGACAAGACGAGCGGATGGAGGGAGCTGATTGGTTGACACAAGGTAGGGTTGACGAGAGAACAGGTGGAGACAAAAACAACAAGCAAAAAGGACATGAAGATGTGAGAGGAAAACTTGACAAAACGAGACAAACTAAATTCAATCAAGAACAATCGGCCATAGTTTGGATTATATAGGCTTGTATGAGCAATTTCTGATTAATTTGGTGTCATATTTTCTGGTGACATCTCAGAGACATATTCATGAAGAGAGCGCAAGCAATATTTTGGTCTCCCGGGTCCCAGAGTCGCCGCGACTGATCAGTCTCGGCAGTCTTGGCAATATGTCCGCCAGGGAGAGAGACCCTTTAATCACTACCAGTCCTCCATGTTAAAATGGATGTTTGAATTCAACAGCCGTCCATTTGAATTCAACAGCCGTCCATGGCAGTGAATGAGTTAAATCTGTTACTGTTTACTTTTGACCTTAAGGATAAGATTAATCAGAAAAGTATGAGTATTGCCATAATTGGGTTAATACTAGATTAGTATTGATGTCAATGCAAAAAAGCAACCATAAAATATTTATTTTAAGGAAACAATTTTAAGGGTGAGAACCATACGTTACAAACACAAGAGATATTTTCAGTCAATAACCTGTAATTTCAGTGGAAATTCCCTTTCTTTGCTGCGCCTGGAGAGCTTTGGTGTGGCATATTTACTCTGCACGCTTCTGCACCTTGATAAAACTGCAGATACACAAGATCCTGACATATGCAAAGCTGATGTCCGTTTTTTCCACTCCAAACTGTTAATGGAGGGCAGAGAAAAGGGGGGAGTCAACTTAGATATGCAGATATGTTTATCCCTTGGTCAAATTCATTACCTTCCCGAGAGACATCATTAGCTTATCCAATTCCTCTCTGCATTTATTTTCATCTGGACACTGCAAAACACTTCAAAAGGTGCCAGCCAAATTAGTGTTACAAGAAAAGTAGAAATCCCTGCACGTATCTTATACTTAACAAACTGTGGGAAATGATGGCAGAATTGCTGAAGCCATCATATAAGGCATTTGCTTTGGAGATTTTAGTGGTTTAACAATATGCTGATTATGTATAGAGTAGGGTGGCACGTTGGCACGCCAGTGACTAGCACATCCGCCTCACAAATCTTGAGGTTGGGGATTCGAATCCGGGCTAAGGCCTTCCGGTGTGGAGCATGTTCTACCCGTGCTTGCATGGGTTTTCTCAGGGTACTTCCTCCCACAAGCTCAGAGTCAGATTATTGTACCAGCGTTTCCCCTCCTACGTCAAAAATGTATAGTTTTATTGCTTTTTTGTATTCATTGAGATATTTTCTGGCCCAAAATAAATATACGGTTAACCTCATGTAGCTTTCAGGACTTTGTCCATTTGATTGAACAAATAAACCCTCTTTGCAGTCAATAGAGCATAAGATCAACGGTGGGCCTCCATATTTGCAACTTGGCATCAAACGGTATATCTACGTTTCTCGCAAATTTAGTTAGTAAGATCTCAGAGAAAATGTACAAAATTGTTATTTTTTCCCATTCATTTTTCTATGAAATTCTATACATCAACTTTGGCCTAAGTTTGCACATGCACACTGAGGGATGTGACTTTCATCTTGTACCTTCAGGGGTCACACCAGTGAGTCACTTGGATGATTTGTTTGGCATAGTTTTTACACCAGATGCTCTTCTCGATGCAACCCTCCCATTTATCTGGGCTTGGGGCTGGCAGTTGACTGAGTATTGGGGCACTGGCAAGAAATCATACCTGCGCTGTCTGCATGTGAGGCAGCTGCATGTACCACTATACTATACTAGACTAGTCTTGTGAACACGATTACGTATACACAAAACTATATTGATAGGACTATAACCATTTTTTGAGCCCTGTCTAAAGGCTGAATCTGGGTCATTGCATGGAATGATAGTGAAGGCAGCCTTGTGAGTTATAGTGCTAGATAAAGTCCTGACATAATTCTTCCCTATGCTGAAGCCAGCCTGTAAAAACATTTGACTACAAGTAAGCCCCTGTAGTTCGGTAGCAGGAGGGGTGAGGGATAGGAAACATGCAGAGGGCGGTGTTGGTGTAGTAGTTTCGAAGGAAAAGGCAATGGAGCTGAAATGGCTTAGAAGAGGACAGGATGAGAGGATTGTGGATTACGGGCATTTTTGACATGAGGCACCGAATTCATCCTTGTCTTCCTAAGATTTAATACTCAAGCTGGCTGCTTAGCAACACACGCAGCAATTGTCCGGCAACGCCTATATATTGGCCATTATTTTGCTGAACTTTGCATCTCTGCAACAATATACAAATAATAAACTTCAAAGGATCCATGGACAGCATCTGTTTGAGTCTCCATGACTGTATTACACTTTGTTCCTCTCAACGGAACTCATAGGATCGAACACAATCTGTTCCAGACGCTGGTTGACCTCTGTTCAGATTCTGAAACATTTTTTCAATCGCAAGAGTGGAAATAATCAGTTGGAAACACCATCAAACTGTTGGAATCGTAAAACATTTACTTCTCTTACTTGTATTTTTAAAGTAAAATTTGAACATTCCTATTTCTTTGCATTGCAAAGATTTTCTGTGCCCCAAATATCTTTAATTATCAATTGTTAAAAAAAGTTAAATGCAGCGAAGAAACACATGAACTTGGATAAGAGACGACACATTTGCGTTGAAGGTGGGTCCGCTTACTTCATGTGACCTACGTCGATTATATTCTGATTTTGGAATACGTGTACAATAAAGTCACAAAAAGCAAAATACACATCCAGTTAATCATTCATTATTCACTCAGGTATGCAAACGTCGAACGTGACTTCATGCATGAGGTTTTGTTTTTTTTGAACGCTGAAGAACTGTCTGACTTAAAAGGCAGATTGTTCATCACAATGCGAATAGTATGACCTGACAATATATTTAACTGTAGTAATTTTCAGATACCTATTCATCTAGTCAAGCAAACTAATTGCATGAATTGCTTATAAATGTGCATTAATCCAGTGATAGGATAGTTTGAGGGGAGGAGGTTGGCATGACGGTTAGATCAGATGTCGGCGTTGTTGTTTGATTCTTGAGCTGAGACTGCTTTTGACAGGCTTCACAGTGGGGGATCTCTGCTCCTGCAAGGTTTCTTTTCAAGTTCGTTTCCAACAGCAATTTAAGGAGAGTCATTCAAAAACCACAATAATTAATTATACCCTGAGCATGATTATTCTTTTATTTTTTTTTGTAGCTCACTGTAACCATATAGTACAGTTCCAGACAAAGGTATTGTTCACTGTACTTAGCGGACATTTTTTTACATATCTATAGTGCGTAATAACTTTTTAATCACTGCAATCAGTGAGAAAAAAAACACATCACAGAGACTGTGGTGCAGTTGGATTCATCATTTGAAGCAGAGAGGGTTGTAATTTTGGTTGTGAAAAAGGAAGACCACAATCCGGATACCTAAGATGCAAATATGGAAACGCTCATTATAAAAGTCTGTTTTGACCACCTGGATGAAAAAATGCTCAATTTCCGATGCTAAAAAAAGATTTATGGGCCTATTCTGGGTCTGAGTAAAGACATTGTCAGAACAACTGGTGTTAAACAAAACATGAATTTTCAAACATTGTGCAACACCGGAAACAAGAAGTCTCCGAAGAGCTTGTTTTATGAAGACTACAACGTAATTTAAGAGCGGAAAGACCAATTTTTCATCCTGCTTTTTCATTTTGGATGATGCTTAATAGCTCAACATTTTTCAAATGTCAAATCACACGGCTTTTGTGGAATGTGATTTTAGCTATATTTAGCAGCTGATCCATAAGGAAAAGATGCAGCATAAGATTGAAAAATGGGAGATTAATTGGTGGTTGTTCAGTTTACAGTATTTGGTGAAAGTACAGATGACACAATGTCAGTGAAGAGCCAGAAAAGCATCGGATGGACTGCAACTTACAATAGACAATCTAGAAGAGGAAGGAGCAGGTCTCCAGGTCACGAGAAAGATGGGCCTGATCCCACCTCCTATCCCTGTAGCTTTTCTTTTGTTTGAAGTCACATCTGGGCTCAATTTCCTCTCCTGACTCGAGCAAAGAGGAAGTCTTCTTGGTGGGTGGAAGGGCGGCTGCTGCCTTCCAGGCTTTACTGTACAAAAACTGTAAGCCATGAGTCATTTCACTCAGAAGCTGAATAAACGTAGCATCCAGTACTTGCCTCACTTGCATTTATCAAACTGGATTCAGGCTGGCGTTTTGAGAGGGCTCAGATGTTCATGTGGGCAAATTTAGGTTGTAACAACAGAAAGAAAAACAATTCCATTAATTTTCCACTTGTGTGACAAAATACTCTCTTCATTTTGCGGCATTGAAGTAGTGGAGCCCAAAGTGCGATATATTTTGTTTTCCACCAGGCACCAAATTCCAGGCCTGGTGAGAATACAATAGAGGTGAATGCTAAGTGTGCCATTGCTTCAGGGCAGAGCCACAAAATCAGGAAAATAATAACCTTTCAATATATTGTAATTAAATTTCATTTACGTTATTACTGTTAACTTGAAATGAAAACGCTAACACAGATTCAGATGTAAATCAACGCCCAATTAATATTACTACAAATGACAATAGATATGCACATTTCAAGAGCGTTTGACTTTTGCTTATGAAAGAAAAGTTTTTTTATTTTGGGCACCCAACAAACCAGGCAAAAAAGTGCACTTTTTTTCTGTTACGATTAGTAAACAAAATATTTCATTACTCCACTCCAATATACAGTATTGGGTAATTGAGCAATTTTGTATGATTTGACTTAGATCTTGCTTAAACTTAGTAAAGACTTGACTCAACATACTTTTAAAAGTCCCGTATTTTGGCTATTGGGACCTCCATAGAGTGACTCTCTAACATGGACTGTGTATAAAAGTGTCAATTTCTTTGAAAAAAACATTGGTTTTGTCATATGAGTGTCCAGAAAAGGCCCCTCTGACAGCTACTTCTGTTTGACACAATTTTGTATCCACTTTGTCCATATTTGGCTAAGACTGCCCACTTTCCTCTGATTGGTTACCTCCATGTAGAAAACCCACTTGTGAGAGCACACGTGTTTGTTATGTTGACAGCGCTGGCTCAGGGCAGAGAGGTAGGCAGAGATTTATGCTAGTGACGTAGATTAGCTCGAGAAATTCTAATGACCTGATTTCAGGCCTCTTGGCAGAAAAACGTCTGGACAATTTTAATTCATATTTCACATGTTTACCAAGGCACCATAGTAAGAATATTACATCCCAAATGGTAGAACAAGTTGGTTTGGCAAAATGTGTCCCATTTACTTCAGTAGAGACTTGCCTTGCGTGATTTTCATTACAGTAACTTGGCACTTGAAGTCCAAGATTTACAGTACTTGCAGCTTGCACATTATGACTTAGTCCCAAAGTTGACCAAATTGAAGATTGACCAGCTTCAGCAAATTAATTGTAGTCAAATCCCCAAATCATTTCTAAAAATACCAACCTTCCATTTAATAGCAAGATTTTAAAAAGGCTGGTACAGTCAACTATATTATATAAATTAGTGTTACGATCAAATGTATATTATGTAAATGTTAACATCGCTATAACCAGGGTCAATTCTTGGATCAGAAAAATAAAAACACATTAACAAAACGTCCTCATTCAATTGTTTGTAATGTACATAATTCCAGTCTGGAACAAATTGTAATGGGTAAAGTTAAAACAAATGACAGACAGCAGATTAAAATTTACATGTGAGAAACAGATGTTAAAACAACTAATTGGATCACATCTGAATTAGTTAAAAAACCCTTCTATCACTAAACAATTGCTGGAAGTCTGGCTCTATGACTTCACCACACCTTTAATGCTGCAGACAGCTGTTAAAAGGCTGTGTCTGTTCGTAGAACGCCTATCAACTGTGTGTTTATCATCAGCTTTCCCCTCCAACTAATGAAGTGAGGCCTGAAACACCATACACCACAGCCCCTTGAACCTTTTCTCTTCTGACACCTTCTCACTGTTGATTTATTATTCCATGTTTTCAAATTAGTTCTGAGTGGAGAACGGCTCATGGCAATTTACACTCACATGGCTCGAGAGGCTTATTAATTGCTCTATTTTAATTACTCAAAATTCCTAGGTAGTGCAAATAATTATATTTAAACTGGTTGTTTACTTATAATTCTGAATCATGCCTATATAAACGAGATGGTTAGTGTTTCTGTCATTATTATTATCGCAGGTTGAGGTTGCATTATCTATTCCAGACTGAGCTGCTGAAGTTGTTCTCTTTATATTCAGTTTAAATAGCTTTCAGCTTTAGAGTTTCTCAGCAGCAACATTTTGCATTGTAAGTAGCAGTATGTTGCAGGGCTGTATTACCTGTCTAAGTCCCCACGCTGACACACAGACTGAAAAATCCTCTGTTGCAAGATGAGACAGGAAGTCGGATAAATCCAGATTACATCAGCCACCAGGTGAAAGCGCTTTCCAAAAGACAGCTACAAATACAATTATTCTTTCAGACACGGCTAAGCTATGGTGTTTAATCCTTTTCTATGCTGATGACACTACTTGTCTTTTCTTTTGGGGTGTCATAATTCAAATGTCTGATCTGAGGCTTTCATTTCTTTCCTGTCGTTAATTCATCATCATCATCATGATTCCTTTTGTTATTTCTTCTAGTCACAATCAGCTCCACAGCATTAACCTTGGCAAGTTTTTCTGTAATTTAATGCTTTGTGGTTTTTCAACTTGGCGTGTGTACGTTAGCTCGTTTGGAATTGTGCTCACACGTCGAAATATAACTCCTCAAGGAACTGAATGCCCTGCAGACACACTGATGCAGATGAAACTGCTGGACTTTCTTCTTCTATTTTTCCCCCCCTTAGAACTTTAGCTTTTGTTTACAGGATCCTCCAGTCTTGCTTACCATGTCATGAAAAAAACAAATGTGATTTCTCTAAATGGCATTTTTGACCCATATGGTTTTGCTGAGGCAGTTAGCCCCCTTGCAACAATCTGCGGTTCCATCTGGTCACTGTGGTTACTTTGAGCACCCCCCTCCCTCCTCTTTTGCTTTCACTTACTACCACAGCACGTCGCCCCAGTTTGGAAATAGACTGACAAAACATCCTAAGGGTGTCTCTTGGTGGACGCCTGCGTGAGAATTAGCGCTCCTCTTAGGGTGCCTCTGATGAATCAAGAGTGCCTTGTTTAGCCTCAGCTGGTCTTGTCTCTTGTCTTGTGAAGAGGAAGAACAAAGAGTGTGGGAGGAAGAGGAGGGGAGTCAAGGCGATGACTTCGGTGTGAGTGACAATGTAAAAGCAAATCGATTGAAAAGGCATCTCCTTTGAATGCTCATCCCCCAGAAGAGCAGAAGACAGCTCGTTCTGTCACGATCAGGTGGCACCAGGCCCAAACCTGAGGTCTGCAAGCGTGCGCAGATTCATTGAAAGGCACTTTTGTAAACAAATCACATGGCTATTATCTCCCCAGTGGACTCCAGTGATGACTCTGCATTAGGGGATTGGTCCTGCTGATGGCATTGGTTTTGTTTCTTTCAATACGTATTTTATATTTCATACAGAGAAGAGGTTCAACTGCAAAATCCTCATAATGCACAAACTACTGTTGTTGGAGTCATTTCTTAAGTGTCGTCTGAGTTCCTGTTCAGGCATGCTGTTTGTCCAAGATGGATGCCCCTTAAATTATTCTATGACTTGAGTTTGAAATTATGCTCAGGAATTCAAAAGGATAAATGAAAAATGTGCTGCTATTTTTTGTGATGCCACCACAAAACCTTCCATCCATCCATTTTCCATACCACTTATCCTCACTAGGGTCGCGGGCGTGCTGGCACCTATCCCAGCTAACTCTGGGCGAGAGGCGATGTATACCCTGGACTGTTCGCCAACCAATCGCAGGGCACATATAGAGAAAAAAATCATTCACCCTCAAATTCACACCTATAGACAATTTAGAGTCTTCAATTAACCTAACATGCATGTTTTTGGAATGTGTAAGGAAACCACAGCACCCGGAGAAAACCACCAAGCACCGGGAGAACATGCAAACTCCACACAGGAAGCCCGGATCTGAATCCACAACCTCTGAACTGTGAAGCGGATGTGCTAACCAGTCAATCACTGTGCCAGCACCACAAAGTCAGTGAAGGCAAAAGGTAAAGGTGTGATGGTGACCAGAAAACTAGATTTAGAAGTTATTGTG
The DNA here is from genome assembly GCF_024500275.1 of Phycodurus eques. NCBI lineage: Eukaryota > Metazoa > Chordata > Actinopteri > Syngnathiformes > Syngnathidae > Phycodurus > Phycodurus eques. The sequence continues at coordinate 5,139,456 of NC_084542.1, read as the reverse complement.
ACTTGGGAATGAGGCACACACTTCGACCCACAATGCAAATAATATAATGTACTCAAAACAAGCTGCACTTGTTTCTGTCACTTCTTCCATTAAAGGTGAGTAAACTATTACAGTGGAACCTCAGGTTACGATCGACCGTTTTTATGAACAATTCAGGTTATGCACAAACTTTTATTTACGTGCTATTTTTGTTGTGTGAACATTCTTAGCATGGACCAGTAAAAGGATCTATATTGTGCTTCTTCTCGTGCTGCGTAACCATCACTGGCTCTCTGCATCACGTGCTGTAATAAGTTTATCGTATCAATGTTCTTTTGCTCTTAATTAGCCCTCAGAATGGCTCATATTGATTACTGTCAGTTGAAAATGCCCAAAAACATCAATCCCAGTTCACCGCTCCGCGGAGGAAGACTGAAGACTGTCGTGTCTGTTGACAAAATTTAATAGCGTCCCGCATTAGATTTGTGATTTACGTGGCAAAAAAGTCCGTTATTTTATTTTCCTGGTAAAATACTACAGGTATCGTCACTATGTATGACATTAAATGTTTAATGTAGACGCCGAAAGGTTAATGTCGGCCTAATCACGACAAAGTAATTCTCCACGCTTTAGTGCACATAGAGGTTTTGCCTATGCACTCGCTCACCCAATCACAGATCTACCAGCAGCCATGTTGCATTTGTGGATGAAAGCGGAAATAGCCAAGATGTTATAATAGTAAATAAATTGCCTTGTGGAAGAAAAACAGTATGTAATGGTCAGTGGCTTACCTCCTGTCTTCTTTTCTTTCTATTTCAGGAACAGACGACTTCAGTCATTCCTGGATCATTGCACACGCCGTCTATTTCAACACAAATAGAGAAAAATATCTCAGATCCATTATAATCTAGCTATCTATCTTATATCTAAGATGTTTGAATTCAATGTAAAATTCTAATTCGTTCTCTTTGGGTTTTGGGTTTTTCATTTTTCTTCTCGCACCCTCTTTGCTCTTAACTTGGCACAAAGCAGATTAATTGTGTGGTCTACAAAAGGTAGCAGCAAGCCAGTGCAACTGTCTGATAGCATGTCACATTAAGATGAATGCCTCATCCCTTTGGTCTTGATCAGCCCTATATAAAGGCACAGTGCCCAGAATAACCACTAAAACAATAGGAGAACCTGACACTAATGCTGGCAAAGGGTGTATTATGACGTATTGAGAAATGTTGACCAAAGTGACATTTTGAACACCCTGCCAGGCTGCTGGATTGGGTTGTCATGTCAACACAGCATGATGGGAAAGACGCATGGAGAGGGCTTTTGTTTCTCTTTGTAATTATTGACATTGGTTCTTTTCAAAGCAGAAATACAACAGTATATATTGGGAGGATCGGGGACATTGTTGGTATTGCAATGAACACACGAGTTACAATTACAAACTGCGTTATTAAAAGCATGTATCATTGATCAACTGATAATATTCTGTAATACCTTATAAGATGTTTATGTGACATCATGATATATTATATATATATATATATATATATATATATATATATATGTTTATGAAAACAAGAACACTGCTAACATCTTTATGCTGAAGGCAGTGGTCTGTGAGTTTAGTCTAGGCATGTACAAGTGCATACCAACCACAACAATAATGTTGGTTTGTAGTAGCATTTAACGCTTCTCCGGCAGGGTGTTGATTACACCTAATTACAAATCAATGTCCCAGTCAGCGCTCATACATTGCAACAAATTACATCCAAAAGACAGTTTTGACCAGGAGGAAAAGCAGTTAGAGTGCATGTGCGTTGATTTCTTTACATAGTGACGGAATGCATATTACATGTTTTGTCTTATTGCAGCTCTACATGATTGGAATTAATTTGACAACATTGTCGTGTTGTCAGTATGTGTAACCTTCAGGAACCCAAAGTAAAAAAAACTTGCCCTTTAAACTGGGTTGTTGTTGCATATATGTACCCTTAGAGTCAAGCAAATGATGAATGCTAAAGTGAAATAAATACAGTGTTTAAATTACAAGTCAGTGTCACTTATTTTAACATAAAACACGTAAAGGTATCTCCATTGTCAACTTATGTGAATTATACCAAGTACAAAATGAAGATCTCATTTGAGATGGGTGTGGTATGATGTTTGTAACATAAGCCGTATATCGGTTCTGTTTTTTTTTTCTTCTGAAAAGCCAGTGTTTTGGAGAGCGAAGCAACAATGTACACACTGATGTTATGACATTGCCAAAAGATATTAATGCTCAAAAAGTGTTCAAATGGATTGCTCTGATGTCACCACTATCTTATTCACAGCCCCTTGGGGACAAGGTTTTGCTATCGTACGAGAACATTGGCGACTCAGCTGTGTCATGAAGCACCCACAGTCGTTACACAGATCAGGATGTATTGGCATACGTGGAAAGGCAATTGATTGAGTGGTTAGACCCTGAAGTGGTCATCAGGTGGTTGCCTATGGGGAAATTAATATTCAATTGTAAGACCTAAACCATTCTTTGTTTGAAATCCTTTTTGGATTTGTCATTTTGCATTTACTCAATAGGAAGCTTTTAAAAAGTGGTACTGTCGAAACACTTTGGTGGTGGCTGCTATGATCTATATCAGAGACATTTTGAAATACAAGTCCTCACTTTCTTTCATGCTCTTTAAATACTGCTTCTTGGATTACCATAAAATGTCTTATGCTAAAGGGAGGGTTAGTAAATCAGTTGGGACGGGTCTCTATACAGTATGATACTTCCCTTCCTGTTGCAGTTAACTAAAACCTTGTCTAATATTGTGGTTTTGTCATGCTAAATGCCCTTTCCTGATCTTTCCCTGAAACCAGATGTTATGTATCCATACATTACCCCCCTATTTAAGATGTGGTAATCCTGTTTTTTTATTAAATGCAATCATGATGTCTGTAATTTTGACACTAAACACCATTTGTCATAGCAAGTCACTTGTTTGACACAACCTTGGGATCGAGCATGTGGTACTGTCAACGAAGGAGAGCACAGGCCAGTTACGCTGCTTCAAACTGACATCCACACTGATGTGTGATGGTTAAACAAATAGACTGGAGGCAGAACATTGCATACGCTGTAACAGACGGGTTTGTATCTCGCCCTCCGAGAGTGGCTTTTTTCCACACAGAGAACCTCTTTGTTCTCCCGCCGACCTTCATCCAGACACTTTTATTTGACAGCAAGGTGTGCCCTACAACAGCCCACTGGAGCTGATGTCCTTGTGCAGCCGCCAGGGCTGGTGATTACGACTGTCATAAAGAAGACCTGACTCCATCTCCTTGGTGCATAACAGTAGGAAAACAATTGCAGGCACGAGTACCAAAATATGCAACCAGAATGACAAAAATCCCTCGTCCTGTTATTCAACTGTTATGGCAACTAAGAGCTATTGAGTATTTCTCATGACTATCTACTTTCCCCTGGGTATCTGATATCTTTGAGGGGAGTCTTGAAATGCCTTAGAGAGGTAATCGGAATGCACAGACTGCACATGGAAGCATTTTAGATGCCTGCAATCGGTTGGCTGCTAGAGAGATGCAAGATGAAACATTGCTCAATGTCCTCTTCAATGTATCTCTTGGAAGGAGAGTGTTAACATATGTTCCATTCCCGGACTATCTCGCCATGCGTGCATCTGTTTGGAGTTGCAGTATAGTAACTGTCGTGTCATAGCAAGGGGTTGTGGAGAACTATGCCCTTGAGACTTTAGTGCTGGCTCACGTCCAGCTTTGCTGATACGTTAACAAGAAGAACTTGTTCTTATCAATGGGGAGCTTTATTTCTGTTGTACACACACAGAGACACACACACACACTTAAAACTAAAACATCAACAAACTCAAAGCAGAGACGGTCACACAGATAGCCACCATTCCGATAGTCACAGACACATCTACAAATAATTGACTCATACCGAGTCAAATACAAATGGAGAGAGCATACAGTAGGGAAAAAAACAACAAACCAAAGCAGACAAACACTTACAGACAAAAATATAGATACAAGAGTAAAATTTACTGAAGATCTATTCCCATCCAAAACCTGCAATTGAGGTGCCCAGTTCCAATTTGGTACCTATATCTAATTTACATCAAGAACAATAGCCAGCTACAACACAACACAACAATACGTTGAATAGCGACTGACTGTTCTTTTTTTTAATAAGGGCAACCTCGGCATTACTCATTATTTTTCATTATTTACTGATTGATGCACATCTATTATCCTGTATTTGTTTATGCTTTTGCAGTAGTTTAGATGAGTGATTCACAGCCACAATGCCACAGCAAATTAGTGTGCAGTGTGAGATCATCAGGTGTTCCTCGGGAAATTATCCCATTTCAAAGCTTTGAAAGTATCATGTTCTAACCATGAGCCCATTATAAAAAACAGTAGAAAAAATTAGTCGATTTTTTTTTTTAGAAAGGCAGTGCACTTAAGTATAAAACTGCCATATTTATTGGACGACTCAAGAAAACAAACAAAGTAACATTTTCCCTTCATGATAAACAACTGTCAATTGAACCTCCCACCTCCTTTCATAAAAATGTAGCAGGATTTCATACAAAAAATAGTATACTTTAGTAATATATATATATAAAACACTGGTCCCAATGTTTGTTAGTGTTGTCAGGGCAGACGCCAGTATATATAGGTCATCAGTCTGTATTTTGATGGCATCTGGCTTGCATTGACAGGGTACCCTAGTCTGCAGCCACGTTGGCAGTAGCTGATAAATGTTGGACTTTTTTATTACGATTGGACAAGGCACGATTCTGGTCTGAGGATCTCAGATTTCATGCATTTTATGCCACGATTTCTCCGTTTTCTCCCAAAAAAGCTGCCATGATTTCCACATTTCCTTTCTAACTGTGCTACTTTGGAATGGGAAAAAAATTAATTACTACTTCACCTGAACCTGTAAACACAGCCTGAGTGTTCGTGTGTCACTTCATGGGTTACGATGTGGCACCTGTTGCGCCTGATAATACAACCCACCACTGCAACGATGCAGAGCAATTGCCAAAATTCCCATATTTTGTGAGAAAATAAAACCAGAATTTATGTTAACTGCACAAGTCTAGTTGCTCACAATGCCAAAATGAACTCTTGGCAACAGCAACATTTAGAAATGCACTCCATGGATAACAATGCAATGGAAACAACATTTGCAGAATGGCTCAACCTGAATAAAATCTGATTCATCATAAACCAGACTATGATTAAGAAATTGGAGGTTTCAGAGATTAGTCACATCATTATTTTGCACTCCTAACAATGGCTACCAAAACACACATTTCTGGGCTGAGGAGGGAGAACCATTTGGGATATATTGACATTATGCTATTTGGGAGACGATGTATTATGTCAGTACTTAAGTGGGAGTGACTCCATTCAAGACTTTTTTTCTACAATATGTATAAAAAGATGACAGAGGCACCAATTAAAACACCATCAAATATGATAACATTTAGACTGAAGTAAGGTTACGGTTATTGCTGCCTACAGTATGTAGAAGGGTTAATCGAATCATTAATACAGTAATATCTTCGTAAAGTTATTTTCATACAACATGTTAAAATGTGATTGATCATTTATTTATAATGATGAATTGTAAATGGAAGTCATCATCATTATTTATTGTTCAGGAGAAACCATAGGGTTCTACTGCCTTACAGAGAGGGAGTATTCGGCACTCGTTTCATCTGAGGTTACAGAATATGGCCCGTGCCTGAGGAAGATCTACCGCTGCTATATTGGATTTTTTTGTAAATACATGAAATAGCAGTAACATTTTTAGGGAGGTTGATTGTTGTGATCCTCGATGATCCAGGTTTTCGTGTGAGGTGAGTACAAATGATCTTAACAACAAAGTTATCTCCCTATCAGCATGGTTCTCCCTCCGGCTCTCAAATATCACCAGTTTACTGAGTTTACTGTGTTTGTGCAGTATTTGCATGCATGGGATTACAGAGCCGGTTTTCTAACTTGTCTTGGCTCATACATTTACCATACAAGTGATGGTCAGGGATGATGACAGCAAATAAAAGATGCCATTCAATGGATTGTAAACATCCGGTACAACAGCTCTGCCATGATTTTGACTTATATGAACCTTGTAAGTTCCCTTTTTTTGGGAGGGGTCATTGTTGACACTCTTACAAAGGTAGTAACTTTATTTATCGTCATCACAAAGGTTGTAGTGGGTGCTGTGTTTTATTGGAGTACATTAAATGACAAATTATGTCTTAGATTTTACAACTGTGATATAACTGAAAGGGAATGGCTAGATAAATACTGTGATGTAACCAATTTATACACTCGGACAATAACTCAGACTTTTGTCAAGCGCCGATAAGGGTCAGTAAATGGAACACATAAGATCACGTGCCAAAGCGAGACTGATAAGCGTAAACATCATGGCAAGTGCCAAAAGGAAGGAAGGTAGAATGCTGTGTGTCAAATTTATTGTCAAAGTTAAAGGGAAACAGGCATGCAAGGTTTGACGAGGCGAGGAAACTTCAACTGGGAGTGGCATTAAACATCTTGAAGCCTCTTATTTGATAAATTGCTCACTATTTGCCAAAGAGCAACTTACTGGAAAGTGTGTTGAGTTCACTGCCACTATAAAGCGATCCAATGGCATTCAATTGAGCACAGACCTCAACCAAGGCCAAAGGATTCCAACATGGATCGACACTAGGAATGACCATAGTGATCAATTTAGAGTTCCGAATTGTGTAAAGTTTGTGTCTTGAAGAAATGGATGCAAAAAAGGGTCCACTGTTTCGCTGAAACTGGCAGAGACGTCTCCAAGAACAATAAAAGATCAGCTATTGGAAGTCGAGGTACATCCAATCAGACCTCTGCTATGGCATAACTCTTCCAGGCGGCGTTACTCTACTCAATACAACACTGTCATAGAAATGGAAGGTTCTTTTACCTGGTTCCATAATCCACCCATCCATTTTCAAGCAAGAAAAAAAATGGGGTCAAATGTTCATCCTAGTTATACACCGGTTGGCTGTGGTCATGGATGGTTAGATATTTGTACAAAATTTTCAGTCAGTTTTCTTCAGATTGGTCTAATTGTTATCATCTCTCAGATCATTGTCTGCCAGAGGTTTTGGGTTAGTGCTGAGGAGGATTGTTGTATGAGAGTGCTTTACATTCAACATTTGCATGTAGTGTATGTAGTCACATTTAAGCACAAGTACAAAAAAAAAAAACTCTCTTGAAGCAACACTAATTTAGGAGAGTAAGTACAAAAAGAAAACATATATTGGAAATATTTCTCAGTGGTTGCATCACCAAAAACAAATTTTTACAACTAGATAGGCAATGCATTATTTAATCCAGCTATTGATTGGTGTATTTTTAGGACTACTCGTCCCAGGATTGCATTAATATGGGGAGAGGCACTGACTAAATGTCCTCTCAGAATAAAAGCTTCTCCTCTGTAGCAAATGCAACATTTTCTGGATGGATGAGAGAGTAATTGGGTATGTATATGCGGTGAATAGTAAAGAGGGTGGGAAAGAGGCACAGGGATAAATAATGATCACAATAGATTATATTAGTTACAGCGACGAATGGTGAAGAAATCCTCTTACCCAAAGTAAACACAGTGTCTACAGTGTGTGGAAAATGCAGCTCCTGCTCTTTCGTTGCACAGAAGCCAAACGCTGCATTGCTCATGGTGTGTGTCATATAATTACATAAAAAGTCAGGTCCCTGCGGAGGCAAGGTGTTAAATGTTTTTTCTTCAAACAGATCATTATTCTTGGGAATGAGTACAAGCTTGTAGCATGGCTTCAGAACACTCTGGAGGTTTTTGCTTTGTGCTCTGACGCTGCTCTTTGCCTTCAAGTCAAGACACCCTAAACAGTTGCACAGACCACCAACATAATGATCATTTTTTTCCCCACTTCATCTAATTACAACATTTATCCTTATAGATATCTGATCATTATATGAAATGATTAAGTTTGCCACTTCTGCTGCAGTAATAGTTATAAAACATCCTGTTAAAGAAGATGTAAGTACAGGTATAATTGACATGGCCCAAAACCTCACCAATTAGAATTCACATTACATGGTGAATTCATGCCAAGCAGTTTGAAACTAATACAATGCTTGTTGTTTTTTTCTATTAAATGTCCTTTTGATCCAAGGCTGGAGAAAAATAATGAAGTGAATCATTTAAATGCTTGATCACATAATTATACATCATTTCGGACAAGGTTGTCAATTCATAAAGCACAAACTTTTATTAGGACAAATGTGTCTATAATCATCTATGTTGACAACCTTTTCTGCTATTCTGACCTTTTTTCTGTGTCATCTTGACTGTTAACACAAGTAACATAATAAAGTGACATCAACATCATTAGTAGTGTAACGTCTAACATCCGCTCATGTATTAATGTCCTATAATTGGGCTAAGAGGCTTTAAAACTACTGATATCGTGAAGGTAGAATATCTTTAGGATCAGTGATGTGATGTTCTTCCATTTAGTTATGAGTGGGATTTCAATGTAATCCTCCACATTTGGTTAGATTGCTCTAAAGTGGAAATGGCTTATTGAATACGGCACTATACAGAGCGGAGGAGAGATTATGTAGGAGAGTAATAGAGCTGTGGAGGACTGTTTGCCTCAGCCCACACCCCCCTTACCTGCATAGTAAAGCCAGGAGGAGGGCAAGGGACGGACGGATGTGACTACATAAAAGCACACGTTTTAAAAAGTAGTCAAGCATTGTTCTCACTAGGACACTTGTTTTATTAGGAAGACCAGCATTTTTTTCAAGCGCTTATCAGGTGTGTTAAGTAATCATTCTAATTGTGACTAGGTGAAATTAGTCAAAGGTTTCTAATAACTTTTGTATACTGTAAATTGATTATATATATTTTTTTTAATTAAAAATGGGCAAAGGTGTGTCTGAAAATGAGCATGTGCATAGGAGTACCTTCATATGGCTTCGTTACGATTCAAGATCAATGGTCATTTAATTATCGTCCCAAAAGGAATGACAAATAGAGCACAGCACCTCGGCGGCCCGCAATCAAAGAAAAAGGTCAGAACAATTCTAAATGAAACTCAAACTAGTGGGCTAAAAATGTCCACATGCCAAAGTTGTGCACATGGCCACAACTGCGTACTTAGCACAAGGGCACAGCAAAAGAATACAAGCCTCTCATACAAGAGTATTTCAAAACACATTATAGTTCAGTCTGCCACGACAAGCAACACACAAATGCATATTGGATATTACACATTAAATGTTTGCTTCTGCTTGACTGAAAAACACAAATGCAAGCTAAAGTAATCTAAAATCTAATTTACCACTATGGGGGGGGGGGGGGGGGGGGGGGGGAATACCTTAGTGGGTTAAATCTAAATTATACTCCATTAACTTCAGGGGGAGATCAGGAGTAAAAATGAATCAATTATGCTTGGTTCTGGTTTTTAAGATATGTTCAGGGACATCCTGTGCTGGGATAACTTACTGCTAAGTGAGGCAAACCAAAAGAGGGAAATAATGACCATAATGAGGGGTTAAGTACATTTGCAATAGAAAACTTCTATCCATAGTGTGTTCAGGCTTTTATGAAGGCAAATTGTCGCCCCTTTAATGTGTGCGGTGATTCTGGGAAAAAAAAAAACAACTTCATTCTCCCTCCCTGGAAACAGTTTAGTGATCTTGTGCGGCGGGCAAATCAATAAATAGGAGCACATAACTCTTTTCACCCCCCAACTCAGCTTTGGCAGCACCCCTCCTCTGTGCATGCTCCAATTTCAGAGTGACAGAGGTGATCTTTCCTCTGGCTTCCTTTAGATGGAGACCGCTGGGCCGTTTACACTGCAGAGTGCGAATGAGGGATTTCTAATGACTCTGCTCTCTGATCGTCTTCCAGTCGTGGCCGAGGCCTCTCGCCAAGGACCTTCCAAATCGACGCAACTACTTATCAAGCAGTCCCATAATTCTGGGGCAAGAAACTCTGAAACCAGGAAGCCCAGATATGCAAAGTGTTAGCAGATGGAGTTTGTTCTGTTTTTTTTGTTTGTTTTTTTAAAATTATTTTATTATTATCGCATTAATTTCTTTTTCAAACACACCATCTTGATTGCTGTGTTGAGATGAATTATTTATGAGAATATATTTTTATGGAAACGTTGAATTAAACTCTACGGGGTACGAGGGCCTGAGGGAAACCTTTTGCAAAAATCCACCAATGTTTTTTTTATTTCATTAATGCAAAACCATCCATGAATAATAAGTGCCCTGTCAAAAATTAATATGGATAAAATACATTGGTTATCCCCTAAAATTGGGTTATTAGTGGTAAAACTTAGCTGCAGTTTAAAAGAACATCTTTTTACAGACTCACAAAGTGAGAGGGATGTCTTCATTTTTTGCCTGACAACGTCACAAAAAGATTCAGCATAATTAAATAATTCATTGTGATCCCTGTATATTGCGCCGACCAGAAATACCGGTCACATAAATGGTGAGTGTCAAATCTTTGTGGATAAATTCCATTTCACATTTTTCCTGTATTGTGGAAGCCTTGAAGCTGATTGGCGGGAACACAAAGAGTGCCAGGGAAACTAATCATCGGGCAAGTATACTAAACCAGTGATCCTCAACCAGTGAGCCGTGGCACATTGTGCCATGAGAAATGATCCAATTTCACTTTTAGTAGTTTTGTACTCAACAACACTGGCCAACATTTTACACTGACAACATACATTCGTGCGTAAATTGAGACAAGATCATCTTTAAAATCAGTATACTTTTATATATTTTTGTTTGGTGGTGTGCTAGGAGATTGTTCTAATGTAAGATTTTGCCTTGGCTCAGTAAACAATCTCAATGAACGAGAAAACTAATTCAATTGTTGTTGAGTACAAAACTACTGGGTTTTTTTTTTTATTGTTTTTTTGAAGTTACAGTATTCCAACTTTACCTTAAAAATGGAACAGTGAGGCCATTTCTGTCAACATTTCCCTTTTTATTTCCAGTTACATCTGGATATGAAATAGTTGCATGTGGATATGATATATGACCCATCCATTTTTCATGTGAGCAAATGTTTTGGAACATGTGACTGATTTGTTTCCCAGGTTTGTCCTAATACATTGATGACTGTAACAATAAAGTCACTGATGGTGTAGTGGTTCATTTGTCTGATTTCCGTGCACGTAGTGTGAATTTTTTGGATGGATGGATGGATTCAACGCTCGGTTTCTATCTACTGTATAACTAGTCAGAAGTGTAACCAACATAAAATGAGAGAGCTGTCTATGGGTGTGGCTGTACTATTGATTTACAGGAAGTGCTTTTTTTTTTTTTTAATTTACCATGGGGGCATTGCTTGTTTGTACAGAATTTAAGTTTGTTCCAAAAGAAGCTGCTGCTGCTTTTTGGTCGCACTTCCAAGTGACTGTTCCCATTAAGAGAAATGCTTCCCAAAAGTAATGTGTAGTTTCCTGTGCACTCTCACAAAGCACAGTTGTCATACCACATTTATGTCATAAGATCTAGAATAGTACACTTTAAAGCCAAGTTTCTTAAGTAGTTATTTCAACATTAATATAAAGCTACATGCCTCAGAGCGTGCCGTAATGCCAGTTGGGGCTACATGTCAGATGGTGGAGCTGAGGCAACGAAGAAATGAGCAAAATTAAAAGAAAGGTCATGGTGGATTTTTAAGGTCTTGAAAGAAAATCAGGGCTTTACCTCAAGGGGGTAGTTTGGGTCCAAAGTGGAGACAAACCTGAGAAACCATTGGGAGGGGTGTGGGGGTGGGGGGTGTTGGGAGAGTTCATCACCTCCATCACTCCTCCAACACTGCTCATGCGCTCAGAAATGGAAACATCACACACTGTCACTGAAACAATGCTGCATTCTTCACTTTATGGGGCAACTTTTCACTTCAGAAAAGGAAAACAAATACCACACAGGAGTGAATACAGACACACAACTCATATCTAGACTACTACTAAGTGTAAATAAAAATCCCCTGATAATATATAGATTGATATAAACAGCAGAATACCTCATGGGGGGTTGGTATTTGCTCTTGTAAAGAAGGCCATTTTGTTTCAAGTTAAACTGCTCTTTTTAAAACTTTTAGGCTAATTTAAAAGGTAAGCCTTCTGACACATGACCCTGCCAAAAATAAGTAGACTTATTGCTCATTGGAGCACTGGCTTATGTAAAAGTCCCCCCTAAACCATTTTTGCTTCTTGTATAGCTTCATTTACGTGAACGGGCCCAACTTGCATGATTTCTCCCCTTTGCTAGCAAATCCCCTTCACCTGTTTTCCCTTTTTGTCCTCTTTCCTCGGTGCCATCAAATGCGCATCGATAGTTTACTTTGAAATAAAAACTACCAAGGCCGTCCTGAGACAATGAAAACAATGTGTGTTTGCTTGAGCTACCCAAACCATTTTGTGTCAAATGCCCCTCAAAATCTGTAACATTGTTGTGAATTAACGGTTTACAATGTTCTTAACTCTCCAATGTAACTGAGGTGACTAAATAATGTAAATATTGGACACAGTTCTCATTAGGATGCAATATAGTATTATATAGTAGTATATAATATATATTCAGCCACTCAACACTCCAACCACAATAATAAACAGTTAAATTGATAATCTCTGACAGTCTCAGACACAAACTGAACATTGCTATCTTGTGATACGGCTATTGTATTGGATATCATTATATTGTGCAAGAGGTCATACTGCTGTGGCTGCTCGATATCAGCAATATCCATCCATTTTCTGAGCCGCTTCTCCTCACTAGGGTTGCGGGCGTGCTGGAGCCTATCCCAGCTGTCATTGGGCAGGAGGCGGGGTACACCCTGAACTGGTTGCCAGCCAATCGCAGGGCACATAGAAACAAAACACCATTCGCACTCACAGTCATGCCTACGGGCAATTTAGAGTCGTCAATTAACCTACCATGCATGTTTTTGGGATGTGGGAGGAAACCGGAGTGCCCGGAGAAAACCCACGCAGGCACGGGGAGAACATACAAACTCCACACAGGCGGGGCTGGGGATTGAACCCGGGTTCTCAGAACTGTGAGGCTGATGCTCTAACCAGTCGGCCACCGTGCCGCCTCAGCAATATCAGCGATATAAGTAAAATACAGTAATAACAGCAGACAGTGAAGCACTGATGTCACTGCAAGCTACCAGCTTTACTGATGCTTTGTTCCATATTCATAGCTGCTTTAGGCTTTATACTTCCAAAGAACATACTAGAGGGGGGTTGCCCAATAGGAGAGTTGCGATACTCTTTGGAAAGAGACCTGAATACTAAAATTGCTTTGTGTAAAGAGACCTAAACTTCCCACAGAACCAATACAAAATGACCCATACCTTGGAATCTTCCAATTGGCTTGTAATAAATGGCAGTCGGAAGCAAATATGTTGCTGATGTGCCCAGAGGGTTGAAATACAAACCTGTGCCAGAATAGTGGCACATACTCAAAGAGAGACATTGTGTAGCCTTGCATTTGATTAGGTAAAGCAATGGAAACGGTTTTATTTCTGTATCTCTCCCTCTCACACATCCTCAGGGGCCACTTGTCAGGCTGAGCACGCAAAACCAGATAGGGCTCTACTTCAGTGTGTCAAGTTGCTTTCCCATCTCACATTTTTATTTTTTTTTCTCACGGTTAACAAAATATGAAAACAAAAATCAATGTCAACATCCTGCATATATGCAAAGATGGAAGGCTGCGTGGAGACCATGCAATATCTGACCTATACGGTGAAAGCAAAACCATTTAACTAATTTGACCCAAATTTGGGGGCAAAATACTGTTTGTGTCCACCAAAGTCCCATAACACTTTGCAGTTATACATGAGGTCACAAAAGACATCAGCATACTACAGAGCACCTCAGTTCAACAAAATTTGTCTTTTCGGGGCTCTTTTATAACACTAACTCCAAAAGCTAGCAATCCGTTGTTACAACACCTCACCATACCTCAGTTCGACAAGCATCAAAGGATTAACTCTGCACGTTTTTGACTTTTTTCATTGGCGGAACAAGCAAAGCAGACATTAAAGACATTAAAATGAAAATTATACAGTTAGCTTGACTCGCATAAAAATCCATTAGACACCATCATAGCCGTGCGCTTGTCACTCGTTATCAACGTTAAGCCACTGTTACTTTTTTTGTTTTGATGTTTTTCAGTGTATGAAAATTAAGAATGTTGAAAAATTCAACGGCGGTGGTGAGTTTTGGACCTGGGCCTCTTAATATCACGTTGCAAAATATTGTACAAACATGGTATATAAATCTGAGTGGCATTAAAGAAGAGACATAGACGTTAAATATTTGAGGATGAATACCATTATTACTTAAGCAATAAACAGTTACCTTTATGTTCTAAATAAAATCACCTCCAAACAACTCCAAACTTCTATAGCAGTTTGCAATCAATATTAAATAACATGACAAAAACATAAAAACCTTAAATAAAATACATCATACTCCCCAGAGCTGATGATAGACGCAGCAGATCTTTCTTTGCTCATGCCTGTCTCTGTAAGCTAGCTGTCATGCTTATAATATGGACATACTGCTCTAGAAATGCCACAAAAAATCATTTTCCGGGTTGAAACAAGCCAGACAGCAACTATGTTGGTCAACTTAGCCGAACGAAGATGAGTTTTTCTTGAAAAGTGAGCCTGGAAAATTAATTGTGATATATCTGACATCATACTAATCAGTAAATCAATCTCATGCACATATTCAGATCAACTAATGAGACTGGTAAACAGACTATTTACCTGAACCGATCAAAGGATGGAAAATGCTGGTGTCGCGAAGACGCAGAGTGGTGAATCTAAAACAGCTATTTCAATGGTGTGTGTGTGTGTGTGTGTGTGTGTGTGTGTTTGACGCTGCTCTCATTCTGAAGGCCTTGGACAGATTATATTATTCCATTGCAACACAGCTGAAATCTGATTGGACAAACAAAAAATATATATATACTGTACATGACTAGAAGCTGGGCAGCCAAGACACACTATGAAATGAAGACAAAAGACTGTTGGAATATTTATGTACACACACACGCACACATTCATTTTCCATACTACTCATCCTCACTAGGGTCGCGGGCATGCTTGAGTCTATCCCAGGTATCTTCGGGTTAGGGTTAACCTAACCTAACCCTCTTCATTCAACCTACCATGCAGCCTTATGGAATGTGGGAGGAAACCGGAGTACCCAGAGAAAACCCACACAGGCACAGGGAGAACATGCAAACTCCATACAGGCGGGGCCGGGATATAAACCCCTTGCCCCTTTTCGGCCACCTTGCCGCTATATATATATATAAAATTTATGAATACGATTTAATCAATAGCCAGGCTAAAAAGTTTTGTTTGCCTTTAAAAATGTCCACAGTAAAAAAAAATAAAAAAAAAATAAAAAAAAACATATTACATAGATGCTATTTTTTAAAGGACCTAATTAGGATTGATGATACAAAAATCTGGTTGAGTCCCAACATTTCATTATTCATTTTCATCATTGATCAGTATATTTTTTTTCCAAATGAAAACTACTGAAGCTAAGCTATTAAAATTCATACTAACAATATAAAAACCCAATATGAAATTAACTATTGGCGAAATATAAATAACCTATTTAAATAAGACCGAGGCATGGTTTTATAAAATGTATGCAATTTTTAAAGATCTTTAAACACTTAAATCTTAAATGTAAAACAACATGAACACATTTAAAAATGTAATATACTGTACAGAGAGCAAGAGCAATTCATCAAGAGCAATTGATAACACAAAACAATTCTACAATCTGTACTATATTGTGTGAGAGAGAGATCTTACTACACTTACTTTCACACTTCAACAAAAGAGTAAAAACAGTTTAAAATATTAAAATGTGACATAAAATTTGCCTGTAGAGTTAATAAACGTTTTATGTTGCTGACATTTTGACCCTACAACAGATTATTTCCATTTCCTTCACTTCCTATGGTAAAATTGTTTAGAAATCTGAGCAAACTGGAGGTCCATCATCGCAGGAACGCATTGTGTTTAACCTCAAAGGTTCCACTGGATACCCTTAAACCAAGTGGCCAATCAGTTGATGTAGTAATCCAGACTTCCAGTCAATTCTTGTTGCATTTAGTACCCAGCTGAGTGGTGAAAGGTCTTGTTTGCGCAAACTGCAGGTGGCATCAGGGACATTGGTTCCCCTCAGCCCCACAACAGAAGAGCAAATGTGAGCGCTGTGCCCAGACATAACTGGATAAAGGCTGTCGAGGGGGCCTCAACTCAGCCACAAGTGGAAACACAGGCAGGATCTAATAAGCGTCCTACCCACAGCAATGTTGACTGTAACTAAACAAAGCCTCTGAATATGATCACTTTTGCAGGTAATTTGGTGTCTGCTGGGAATAAATTGTTCGTACATTACATTCCCTCACGTTCCCAAACCTCCAACGGTCTTACTTTAGTTCATTCCTTTACAAGAAGAAAGTAGACATTTACTGACTTTACAAATTACATTTTCTCACTATAAATTGTGTGTAGTCTGTGCAGCTAATTTAAAATATTTAATATCTTGACTTTGTTCCAAGGCACATCTCCTGCCTCGTACGGGAGAAAAAAACAAACCAAAAGAGACAAATAAGTAGATCTGGAGGATTCTGTTTTCTTGCTGAGATTTTTGGCTGTCACATAACAACGTGTATGTTTTATTGGGTGACGGGCAAATAAAGAACAGCAACGTGTGGGAAGGCAGACAGTGGTCTAAAAGCCACCATCCATCCCCGAGTCATGTTTCACCAAGCAACGTCAGGTCTTCCCTTAATGTGCACCAGATGCCCTCGCAGTAAAAAATAAAATAAAATAAAAAACATCCCTGCCTTCACCTCCACTGAGAAAAAGAACACCAAGCCCCAATAAGATAATTCATTTGGGAGTTGTGCATGCTTTTTGTTCTGTTTGCTGTCTTTTATTTTCACGTGGAGCTTTGATCAAAAACCTCGAGGACGCATCAGTTCTCTCCACACGCCTGGCTTTTCCTGTGGGATGTCAAGTACAAGGGGAGATATATGCAAAAACCTCAGATGACACGTTTCGTCTGATGTGGCATTTTCAAACAGATGCCCCATCTTCCCACTGTTGTTGGGGATATTAAATTTCTACGTTGTCTGTTTCTGACTTCTCAACACAAACACATGCTGCTCTGTGATATCCACATCTATTTTTGCTTGATGAAGCGAGTTGTTGTCTGATTTAAGTCACAATCTTGGAGAGGTGGTCGCTCCTTGTGGTTATTAATTATTTTCCATTGGATGAGATACTCCTACAAAAACATTATCATTCAATCTGGTACTGCAATAACTGTTTGACGATACACTGTGTAATTTTGCTACCTCTATTGGATTAAACAGGCACTAAACATCACCCCCAAACCTAACCGACACTGAAACATCTGAAATCGCATGCCCCAACCTGCAATTCCTCCCTCTCTCTCTCCCTCTCTCTCTCTCTCTCTCTCTCTCTCTCTCTCTCTCTCTCTCTCTCTCTCTCTCTCTCAATCCAAGCATCCATTTTCTGAGCCGCGTCTCCTCACTAGGGTCGCGGGCAGGCTGGAGCCTATCCCAGCTATCATAGGGCAGGAGGCGGGGTACACCTTGAACTGGTTTCCAGCCAATCGGAGTGCACATACAAACAAACAACCATCCGCACTCACATTCACACCTACGGGCAATTTAGAGTCTTCAATTAACCTTGCTTGCATGTTTTTGGGATGTGGGAGGAAACCGGAGTGCCCGGAGAAAACCCATGCAGGCACGGGGAGAACATGCAAACTCCACACAAGCGGGGCCGGGGATTGAACCCCAGTCCTCAGAACTGTGAGGCAGATGCTCTAACCAGTCTTCCACTTTCCACCATGCCACCTCTCTCTCTCTCTCTCTCTCTCTCTCTCTATATATATATATATTTATTTAATTTTTATTTTTTTTCAGAAGTGGGATCGGGCAGCACGGTAGAACACGTGTCTAGCATGTCTCCCTCCAGTCTAAAAGATCCAGGTTCAGCTTGGATGAGACCTTTGTGAGTCAGGTATATAGTTTTATCTGAGCTTGTTTAAGTTTTCTCCACAAAATTGCATGGTTGTAGAGCTTGAGACATTTCCCATATTTGTGAATGAAAGTATCGTAAACATGGAGAGGAAAAGATTAAAGCCATCAGGTGCACGATTTCGGAAGAAAATAAAAGCAGGCAAAACAAGCAAAGTTTGCAGGTTTGTTTATAATTCAATATATTTTAAAGAAATAAAAGTCCACTCCAGTGTTTTCCATCGGTGTGTGTGTGTGTGTGCAGGTGGTGAATAGGAGGACATGGGGGTGTCAAAGGGGGGGTCTCATACAATGTGCCCTTCAAGCTAAGAGCGCTACTGCTTGATGACAAAATACACCAATCTGCAACCTAGACACACCTTCGCCTGCCCTAACCACCTAAAACACCCGCTGTAAAACTACAGCCAAAGCATAAACCATTAAATACACTACACTTTACACAAATGTATTGTTATTTGTATAAATAAATAATTCTTGACATCAACCAGTGAAATAATGTGACGGTTATTATCCTCATTTAAGATCAATTGGAGTATGAGTCAGCGGTGGACAACTCAACAGTATGTAACATTTAATATTTTTATTATTTATTTATGATTGTTTACTCCCGGTTGTCACTGCCTGTTGTTGATGCATGTGTGGTTATTTATGTGTAATTTGGGCATTTCCGCAAGTGAGTAGTTTCATGTGTTCTGTCAATGAAACAGTCAAATCGGGAGTGTCACTTGAAATAGACACAGCCAGAAAAAAAATACAAAAAGGATGAAGGCATTCAACTGAACTAGAATAAACCCCTAAAACACTCCAAAACAGACTTATCATTAATTTTGAGAATAATGGCCATTAGGACAGTGTGTTTCATTTTTTGCATCATTTAACTAATAGGAATTCAACTGACACACCGAATGTCCACTATGCATGGTTAATTGATGTAATAGAAGGGGGATGTTTCACTGCAACCCTTGTCAACATTGTACAAGAAACTTTTCTCACTACATATTCCATATCCAAGTGTTACAACAATATAATTGCTTAGTGTTAACATAATGAATACAAACATAATAAATGTTCATGTATTAGTGCAGCTTTAAGTGATTAATTGGTATTTGCCTGAGTTTGGGCATGGCCTGATTAATTCCTGTCATTAACCCTGGCCAAACACAGGACATGCTCATGCACAAACCGTATTCATCTTATGAGAGAAAGCACATTGCCTGACACGATGATGAATTTCAAAGGCCCACACTGACTAGAGATGTTTCTGTTCCTTGTAAAATGCACCTGTAAAAGCACATGAATGAAATTGACAAGCCAATAGCTTTTCTGGTGGAATAGAGTTGAGCTTATAAATGTTGAGGAAGAAAAAGAAGAGAACAATAGGTCTTAAATTTTCTAGGCCAGTCAAATGCGAGGGGTGTGTGGCCAAAAATGAACGGTGCAGCTCTTGCTCCAGGCCAGGTCTGCGAGAAGGTCATGTGAAAGTGGAATGTGGTTCAGCTGGATACTTGCCTGCGGCTATGTTCAGTCAAGAAGGCTTATTTTTCCTAAAACAAAGAGAAAACTGTATGCCACCTGGGAGAGATTATTTCTTTCTGCATAAATATAGTGAAGATTATTTTGAATAATTTGGTCTTGAAACATGTGTCAATGTCTTGCCACTGGGCAGAATATTTTTTCATTTGAACTTGTATTGTTTCAGCCAAGTTCAGTAGGTACAAAAAGAGTGGGTGGGCGGAGAGGCTGGACAGGCAATTACTGTATAATTACCGTGAATCTTTAGAGACATAAGGAATGCATCATTCAGCATGCACCTGATAGCAAGCAAATAAGTGAGTGACAAGTAATAAAATAAGGGTGGAGGGTGCCAGAATCTTGATGCACAAAATGTAAACGGCCCCACACACAATGCCAATTAAAAAAAAAAAAAAAAAAGCAGCTGTATGAATGACAGTTTTATCAGATATAAAAAAAGTACTACTTCGTATTAAAGCATTACATTAAAAAAATATTTAAGTATTTCATTATCCTGCGGTTGAGGTTTATTAAAGACGAAGCTTAAGCAAAAACAGGAAGTCCAGGGAGTTGCATAATGCCTTTGTGAAGTTTAGAAGTGAAGTTGGTCTATTGTGTTGTTTGGATATTGCAACAGTAACTAAAAAGATGATGTCAGACTGTCTGGTGAGGAAAAGAGTGTCAAACAAAGGCTAAAGACAGCCAGACGGAGTGGATTACCTAGAGGAAAGGGCAAAAATTACTAATATGTCTTATGTTTACACTGACAAAATGGTTTTTGGCTGATCAAGATTGAAATCAGACCCTTTTTAATGTGCAATGGCAAGAAATAACTACAAGTTATGCTGTAGGTGGTTTGAAATCTGATTCAAATCAAATTTCCGAGTTAGCCTACATATCTAAATCTGATTCTAACTGTCCTTTACGTCACTCACAGGATGTAACCAAGAACACATGACAGTGAAATAATGCAGCCCTATGGGGGACACAAGCCAGTGCAAACTGTAGGCCGGTCCCAAGCCCAGATAAATACAGAGGGTTGCGTCAGGAAGGGCATCCGGCTTAAGATTTTGCCAAACAAATATGAGCGTTCATCAAAACAATTCCATACTGGATCGGTCGTGGCCCGGGTTAACAACGTCCGCCACCGGCTACTGTGGGTTGAAGTCGAAGAAGAAGAGGTGGAAAGCGGGTTCTTCGGCAGAAAGAGAAGAGGAAAGCACAGAGCCTAGAACTGAATGTGGGGACTTTGATTGTTGGGACTATGACAGGAAAATCTCGGGAGTTGGTTGACATGATGATTAGGAGAAAGGTTTATATATTGTGTGTCCAGTAGACCAGGTGGAAAGTCAGTAAGGCTAGAAGTTTAGGGGCAGGGTATACATTATTTTACCATGGTGTAGATGGGAAGAGAAATGGAGTCGGGGTTATTTTAAAAGAAGAGTTGGCTAAGTCAGAGTTTGGTCCGCATATCCAGCAGTAAGTCGGACTCGTTTCCGGTGAGGGTTGGACTCCGCCAAGGCTGCCCTATGTCACCGATTCTGTTCATAACTTTTATGGAAAGAATTTCTAGGTGCAGCCGAGGCGTAGAGGGGCTCTGGTTTGGTGGCCTCAGTATTGCAGCTCTGCTTTTTTCAGATGATGTGGTTCTGTTGGCTTCATCAAGCCGTGACCTCCAAGTTTCACTGGAGCAGTTCGCAGCTGAGTGTGAAGCGGCTGGGATGAGAATCAGCACCTCCAAATCTGAGACCATGGTCCTCAGTCGGAAAAGGGTGGCATACCCTCTCCAGGTCGGGGATGAGATCCTGCCCCAAGTGGAGGAGTTCAAGTATCTTGGGGTCTTGTTCACGAGTGAGGGAAGAATGGAACGGGAGATCGACAGGCGGATTGGTGTAGCGTCTGCAGTGATGCGGACTTTATATCGATCCGTTGTGGTAAAGAAGGAGCTAAGCTGAAAGGCGAAGCTCTCAATTTACCGGTCAATCTATGATCCTACCCTCACCGATGGTCACGAGATGTGGGTTGTGACCGAAAGAACAAGATCCTGGATACAAGCAGCCAAAATGAGTTTCCTCCGCAGGGTGTCCGGGCTCTCCCTTAGAGATAGGGTGAGAAGCTAGAAGCTAAGCTAATCCAGGAAGATTTCAGAGTAGAGCTGCTGCTCCTCCACATCAAGAGGAGCCAGATGAGGTGGCTGGGGCATCTGATTCGGATACCTCCCGGATGCCTCCTTGGTGAGGTGTTCGGGGGGGCCCACTGGGAGGAGACCCCGGTGACGACCTAGGACACGCTGGAGAGACTACGTCCTTCGGCTGGCCTGGGAACGCCTCGGGATCACCCCGGAAGAGCAGGATGAAGTGACTGGGGAGAGGGAAGTCTGGGCGTCCCAGCCTAATCACTCAGATCGAGTGATTAGGCTGAAACTTGAAATTTAGGGTGTTATGTATAATGTGATTAGTGGCTATGCCCCACAGGTAGGATGTGACCGAGAGGTGAAAGGGAAATTCTGGAAGGAGCTAGACGAAGTGGTTCTGAGGATCCCAGACAGAGAGAGAGTCGTGATTGGTACAGATTGTAATGGACATGTTGGTGGAGGAAATAGGGGTGATGAAGAAGTGATGGGTAAGTACGGCATCCAGGAAAGGAACTTGGAGGGACAGATGGTGGTAGACTTTGCAAAAAGAATGCAAATGGCTGTCGTGAACACTTTTTTCCAGAAGAGGCAGGAACATAGGGTGACCTATAAGAGCGGAGGTCGAAGATTACATCTTGTACAGACGATGTAATCTGAAGGAGGTTACTGACTGTAAGGTTGTGGTAGGGGAGAGTGTGGCTAGACAGCATAGGATGGTGGTGTGTAAAATGACTCTGGTGGTGGGAGAAAGATTCGGAAGACAAAGGCAGAGCAGAGAATAATGTGGTGGAAGCTGAGACAGGACGAGTGTTGTGCGGCTTTTCGGGGCTTCCAGAAGACTACCACGACAGCCAAGGTGATCAGAGAGGCAGGCAGGAGAGTACTTGGTGTATCTTCTGGAGGGAAAGGAGAGAAGGAGACTTGGTGGTGGAACCTCACAGTACAGGAAAACATACAAGGAAAAAGGTTAGCTCAGAAGAAGTGGGACACTGAGAGGACCAAGGAGAGGCAAAAGGAATACATTGAGATGTGACATAGGGCAAAGGTAGAGGTAGCAAAGGCCAAAAAAGAGGCATATGATTACATTTATGACAGGTTGGACACTAAAGAAGGAGAAAAGGATCTATACAGGTTGCCCAGACAGAGGGATAGATATGGGAAGGATGTGCAGCAGGTTATGATGAATAAGGATAGAGATGGAAATATGTTGACTGGTGCCAGTAGTGTGCTAGATAGATGGAAATAATACTTTGCGGAGTTGATGAATGAGGAAAATGAGAGAGAAGGGAGTAGAAGAGGCAAGTGTGGTGGACCAGAAAGTGGCAATGATTAGTAAGGGGGAAGTTAGAAAGGCATTAAAGAGGATGAAAAATGGAAAGGCAGTTGGTCCTTATGACATTCCTGTGGAGGTATGGAAGCATCTAGGAGAGGTGACTGTGGAGTTTTTGACCAGTTTATTCAATAGAATTCTAGCACATGAGAAGATGCCTGAGGAATGGAGGAAAAGTGTGCTGGTGCCCATTTTTAAGAACAAGGATGATGTGCAGAGCTGTGGGAACTATAGAGGAACAAAGTTGATGAGCCACACAATGGGAAAGTTATGGGAAAGAGTAGTTGAGGCTGGACTCAGGACAGAAGTGAGTATTTGCGAGCAACAGTATGGTTTCATGCCTAGAAAGAGTACCACAGATGCATTATTTGCCTTGAGGATGTTGATGGAAAAGTACAGAGAAGGTCAGAAGGAGCTACATTGTGTCTTTGTAGATCTAGAGAAAGCCTATGACAGAGTACCCAGAGAGGTACTGTGGTACTGCATGCGGAAGTCTGGAGTGGCAGAAAATTATGTTAGAATAAAACAGGACATGTACGAGGGCAGCAGAACAGTGGTGAGGTGTGCTGTAGGTGTGAGACAAATTTAAGGTGGAGGTGGGACTGCATCAGGGATCAGCCCCGAGCCCCTTCCTGTTTGCAGTGGTGATGGATAAGCTGACAGATGAGGTTAGACTGGAATCCCCGTGGACCATGATGTTTGCAGATGACATTGTGATCTGCAGTGAAAGCAGGGAGCAGGTGGAGGAGCAGTTAGAAAGATGGAGGCATGCACTGCAGAGGAATGAAGATTAGCCGAAGTAAGACAGAATATATGTGCATGAATGAGAGGTGTGGTGGGGAAGAGTGAGGCTACAGGGAGAAGAGATAGCAAGGGTGGAGGACTTCAAATACTTGGGGTCAACCGTCCAGAGCAATGGTGAGTGTGGTCAGGAAGTGAAGAAACGGGTCCAAGCAGGTTGGAATAGCTGGAGGAAGGTGTCAGGTGTGTTATGTGACAGAAGAGTCTCTGCTCGGATGAAGGGCAAAGTTTATAAAACAGTGGTGAGGCCAGCGATGATGTACGGATTAGAGACAGTGGGACTGAAGAGACAACAGGAAGCAGAGCTGGAAGTGGCGGAAATGAAGATGTTGAGGTTCGCTCTCGGAGTGACCAGGTTGGATAAAATTAGAAATGAGCTCATCAGAGGGACAGCCAAGGTTCGATGTTTTGGAGACAAAGTTAGAGAGAGCAGACTTCGATGGTTTGGACACGTCCAGAGGAGAAATAGTGAGTATATAAGTAGAAGGACGATGAAGATGGAGCTTCCAGGCAAAAGAGCTAGAGAGAAGTTTGATGGATGTCGTGAGGGAAGACATGAGGGCAGTTGGTGTTTGAGAGGAGGATGCAGGAGATTACATGGAAAAGGATGACGTGCTGTGGCGACCCCTAAAGGGTCCCAAAGGAAAAGAAGAATGAGACATGACAGTGATATCTTAGCTAACTGCTGCATAAAGAAATTTTTTTTCTCCAGATCAGATTTTAAATTATTATGGCCTCTTGCTGCTCAATGTAACAATAACTAAGAACTTAACATATTTACTGAATGTCAACAGAACCTTTGAAATACCAGTCTTTCCTCCTACTCTAATTTGACATACAGGAGCACAAGTGCAATTATCATTGGTAGCCCTTTCAAGAAGCGTATTGAAGTTTATAGCATTTTGTCGCTGTCTGGAAGAAACCGTACATGTCCAAATGTGGTCGATTTCATAGTTTTTGACAAATCGATACTATAGGTCTGTCCCCACTTTGTTATTTGTATGCATTATAACCAGTTGAAAGTGTTGAAAATAGCTTGAGAACAAAACTATTGATACTCTTTGACTGCTTAAAATGTCTTGAGAATTGTTGTAAAAATTATACCTCTATGCTCTGTGGAACCCATGTGGAATAATTGTCACCTAGATTTAAAGTCAGGATGTATTTTAGACAATAATGAGTGAAAATCATGAGGTTGCATACTTTTGAGTTGGCCTGTTCAAATCGATCTCTGTAACGCTTCATTGCAAAGCTCGTGAATCATGCAGATTAATATCCGCTTAATACTCGGGGTTAGTCGGCTCATCGTTTTATTTACTGCATTGCTCATGGCTCTTAGATCTTTAAAAACAGTTTGGGAAGATGGATGTAACACAGGTGTTTGCTTTTGTGAATTATTAAAGGCTTTTTGTACGGTCAGGTGGTCGGTGTGAAAAGTCTCTGTGAATACATTAAATATTAATAGCCGACTACTGAATACTGAATATCGCTTTATTTGAGTCTGTGATGGGATTATAGTCAAAGAAAAATAAATTTGCAACAGTTGGAATCTCACAAATAAAATGAGACTTAAGCTTACATGGTTTATCTCTCAGCTAACTACAGACCTGCCAGTAAACCCATGACAAGGAAAAATAGGGAAAATTGAAGTAAGGAACTAAAACTGCTTGCACCGCTCCTGCCACATGAAACATGTCTGTACATATGAATCCTCCTCGTCTCTGAGGCTTCTTTCGCTTTGATGTGAGTGTGTGAGAGGATACATCTTCAATCTTTTTCTAATCCAACGTCTCCTATGTTCGTTCTGTTCTGGAAACATGTAACATGAGGCACTGAACGCATTAGTACAAAAGAAGTAATGCTGATAGGCTTCGAACACTGCTTGTAAATGACAATTTGAAAAAAAGGACTTACTGCAAAAGATTAGATTCGAGAGACAAATTGTGTTTTTATGAGGTGAGAAGTAGGCCGGGAAGAGGAGGATGGAGGCCTTTGTTTAATCGAAAATGTGTCGGCTGAATGGATCGAGTCAGCTAAAACTTCAGTGTGGTTGGAGCAAAAAAAATCAAGCAGTTAGGCTCCAAGTAGTGTGCTGTACTCCTACTGGCAGCTGGTCTGGATAGAGTTCACTAGGGCTTTTTGGGCCTCTTTCAGAAGGCTCCAAAGCAAACAAGAATGGCCTCGCTCACAGCCCATAAAACTTGCATGTCAAACCTACGCCGTCAGACAGAGCGCAGTACTTCACAAAATGCTTTAGCATTTTGTCGTCCAGCGCACTTAAAATGTACTGTAATCATTTTTACAATGATTTGGTGGAATTACAACTCCCGATATGCCATCAGGTTGTATTCAAGGTCGTCTCAAGAGATGATAAGAGGTAATAAGTCTCGTTAATTGTGATGTACTCCTGTATAAAACCTGCAAATATTTTTGAAAAGACCATGCCTGTTAAATCATTATAAACTATAATCTTGCTGTCTGATAAATAACGTTTTGCAATGAAGAAGGTAAACTTGCGAGAGTCAGCTGTCTCCGGCCAGTCTTAGAACTTGCACGGTATGCAGGGCGTGGCTTGCCAAGAATAGCAGTGGAATCCATAATAAGACCTCTTTCAAAGTCCAGATGTGATGGCAAATGACCAGATTGTTCAAACTCCGAGCCGACCGCTAGTCCTTGTCGTTCATACAATACCCCATAATTTCCACTGCACTGTCGGGCCTCACAGACATGGAGACATAAGGAATAACTGACTGTGTGCTCATATATGGGTTAATCATGTGAGTCGAAAGTCCCTTGCATTGAGACTAAAATGATCCTCAAATCCAACAATTTAGGTTGGACTTCAGTCAAATTGCAGCACTTCAACCAGAAAATATTATTCTACCTAAAGGAATAATGACATAGCCTAGATTCAAACCCCGATCCCCAGAACTGTGAGGGAGATGTGCGAACCACTGTTCTGCGTATGCAATCTAATATACAACAAAAATAGTTTATATGGTGTATATGTACTGTAGTAGTTTAAGTTTTATAATCATGGTGTTTATCTTGTTGGGTGAAAGCCCTCGTGTTACTCCAGATATTTGCATCTAGCTTAAGTCAGAGTTGATTACTGTAGAAGGAACGATGGCATGCTTGAGTCGAGGGTTAGTCGAGGGTTAGTCCTTTCAGACACTAGTTATGCAGGAATGTTTTCGAAAATAACGTCATCGCTAACGTGCGGGTGATTTTCCGTAACGCTTATGTCAGAGAAAGACATTCATCACACAATCTGTTGAATGACCAAAGCAGTAAATATTGTCCTCTATTTATTTTAGGGGTCACATTTTTATTCCATGCTATGAGTGAAGTCCCCCCACCCCATACTTCCCGCACACACACAAAAACAGGGCATGGATGGTCACGAGTGGGAGATTATGATTGTTGGATGAAAACAGCAGGAGGTGGAATTCATCACAGAACGGGAGTGTTGGATTTCTCTTCCCTCTAAAGCAGCTTCATGTTTTCAACATTATTATCATCTCATGTCAAAGTTGACTATAATCTAATGACTGGACCTCAAATAGCCAGGTATTATCTTCCTAAAAATATACACTCAAAGCATTCTTTCGGAACTACTGAATGATGTTTGTTTTTAAAGCAATGGTAGGAATGCTGCTCCTTCTGCACCACTGGCAGAATGGAGGTTTGACCCACATATACTTATTTATACATGCACATACAATATTAACTATCTTTTTTTAACAGACACTTAACTCCAATTAACCCCCATTCTTCTATTTGTCTATAATTACATTGTCGTTGGTATTTCAGAATTATTATTGTTTTCTAGGTCCAGGCGGTGCAAGTGGAGAAAAAATGAGAACAAGCTTCTCCTTGTGCTGGATCTCCCAGTTGGCCTGTGACCAGTCTCTACTCTACCCAGTCTCCCCCTCCTCACCCTCTCAATACTCCTCTGCTTGTTCACCGCTCTCCTGTTCCCTCACTGCATATCTGAGCTCAGTCTTCGGGTCATGTCCAGCGCCAGACACTCGTCTGATTCATGCCTTCAGACCTCAGCTGAGTCCAAACTACTTCAGCTTTGGGATGCCTGGTGGATTGATCTAGCCTCCTGCAGGGAGGCTGATCAATTCTACTGTAAACAGGTCAAAGAATGACATAACTGCAGAATAATGATAAAAGTACAAATTCTAAAAAAACAACCACAAAACAACTTAACAAATTTGTTATACTTAGATATGTTTTGTTGTATTTTTTTCATATTGAATTGTTAATTTGAGCCTCAAAATGAACGTTACAGAAAAAAAGGGGGAGGGGGAACACTTGTTGGACAAACTGGCTTCTGTTGAGGTGCCTTTGAACAAGCTCAAGTAGTGCAGCACTGTTTGCGCTTCTCTTTCCATCTCTTCTTGCATGCCTGCATTTGTTTGATCTGGTTCTCTGTCTGATGTGCAACACAAAATGTAGACAAGCCTAAATTGCATTTCTACTTGAGGGATTATAATGAGTATAATAAATACAAATGAATTTTAAAAAACTCTATTACAACCTTAAACTATTTTTCATCCACACAATCAGACTACACCAGAACTATTCATACTTGCATTTTTCTCTATTAATTGATGCTTCGCGACTTGTTTCTTCTCGAACTTCCAAACATTTCCCAATTTCAGTTTCAGATGTCATCAAATGAGACATGATAGATGAAAATGCGTAATGTTTTTCATCTAGGGATATTCACAGATTTTGGAGTGATCTGTAGACATTACGTTAGGTTTGTTCTTTTTTTAACCAACGTCAGTTAAATGCGTTAGGTAAAATATTCAAATATGGCTAAACATATTTTACTTTATGTATTATAGCTTTAGAAATAAAAATATAATAGTTATGGTATACATACATTTAACCCTTCACTAGGGATTTAGTTTTTGTTTCATATTTCAAGAATATGTGTAATAGTTATACCACTGTGTAGTTAAGGTCACAAATATTTTGTTTGTATCCAAAATAAATACTTACTTGCTTGAAGATTGGATTTGAAGGACATGATAATGTGAAGAACAGGAACATACCTATACATACACATATATATATATATATATATATATATATATATATATATATATATATATATAAAATGCTAGTCCAAAGACAAAGTCCATCCATCCATTTTCTGAGCCGCTCACCCTCACAAGGGTCGCGGGCCGCTGGAGCCTATCCCAGCTATCTTCGGGCGAGAGGCGGGGTGCACCCTGAACTGGTCGCCAGCCAATCGCAGGACACATATAAACAAACAACCATTCGCACTCACATTCACAATTTACGGGAAATTTAGAGTCTTCAATGAACCTAGCGTGCATGTTTTTGGGATGCGGGAGGAAACCGGAGTACTCAGAGAAAACCCACGCAGGCACAGGGAGAACATGCAAACTCCACACAGGTGTGGCCGGGGATTGAACCCTGGTCCTCAGAACTATGAGGCAGAAGCTCTAACCAGTTTTTCACCGTGCCGCCCCAAAGACAATGTATCAAAGAGATTTGGCGAAAAATGAGGGGCAGTTGCTCTGATGCAAGAACAAAGTCTAAGAGTTTGTCTTTGTCTTTCATACTTGTTTTATGTGATTTTTGCAAATAATACAAGTTCTTAAAAGGTAATCTTTTAAAGTGGTAATTATTATCCCTCAGGTACGAAACGTTAAATTTTTTCATTAACATGAGGTAAGCCTCACGATAGCGACTTAAAATGTTCATGAATTATTATTTCTAAGCAATAAAATAATGGACTCATTAACGCACAACTTGCAGACAGCTCATCCTTTAAATTTACTCACTTGAAACAAATTGCATATGCTGGAAGATACGCATTCTACCAATGCATCATAAAGATTCTCAGTGGAGCAAGTCTTTAAAATTAGATTAGCAATTTCAATTAATTGGCTAATTAGTGAAAAATAATGACTTCATAGATGAGTGGCTGGACTGCGGCTACCACCACAGTTGGTTGCACAACAGAGTGTAAATTTCAATAAGCAACCAAAACATTGATTAATTACTCAACCCGAGCACATGGTCAACAAAAACAAACACATTTACAACACTGGGCAGGTTAGATCAGCAAGAATGCTTGATCTCATTTAATTGGAAAATGTTGGAAACGGAGTGAAATAGTCACAGCTTGCTTTTGCTGATAATATAGTTTTGTAACAATGTTATTTGTCATTGTATTTTCATGAGAAGCTTCAGGAAATATTAACTAACTTAAAGCCAAAATGCATGTCCGCAAAACCCCTCATTGACTTCAATGCAGTCATTAAGGTGTTGGGGTTATGCGTTGCGGATGATAACGTTATGGGTTACTATTCCCTGTACACTTTAATGTTTATTCATTCGTCATCTTCATTGGCAGTACTGGCTTGCTGCTAGTTTGTTAAGTGAATACTGTGAATAGGCTTTGTAAATGGAAGTTATTGGGGCAGCTCTCACTGGGACAGAAAAAAGAAAAAAAAAAAGCTTTTGATCACAGTCGTGTCATTATTTCCCATGAAGAATTGTGTGTTTACCTGCAAGAGCAATGGAGCACTTCACACCCATTTAAATAATGAGACCATTGCAAGATAATTGCTGCTGTTTCACCTTAGACACTTTTAAAGTTATAGCATGAAAATGCTCGCAATTACTTTAAATTGTTTTTCACGTTGAGAGGAAACGGTGACAGATTCATGAATATAAAATTGAAATCCCTCCAGATGATTGTTATTTTCTGTTTAAAACTACCATGAAAAGATGTAAATATTCTCTTATGTCTTGGGAAACTGTGTGCTCATTCTTTTATATTTTGGGCCACTTATTAAAATCATCAGTAAGTGTTTTAAAGTGAACTTCAGAGAAACATCAACCAGGTTGACAAGGCAAGTGTACCGGGTCACTAAACAACAGGCTGGGGCAAGGAAAGAAACAAGGCAGTCATGAATAATACATGAAATAAAAAGGTCCCACTTTTAAGCATTCATCCGAGCTTTCAGCTGGTGCTGACTCTCTTTCTTTCCTCTTTCTCTTTCAACTTTGCACACTTTCTTCAGACATCCTTTAAACTCAGCAGGAGAGTGAGAGTGATTGGTTTAATTATGTGTGTTGTGATTAAGCCGGAGCACTCATCAAGGAGGATTTGAAACATTCTATATAAGGTACCAGAAAGTTCAATTTACACACAATACATTTGCACCCATGCAAGTTATATATGTACACTTATTGGCCATAACCACTTGCAGAGGTCATTCTTTACAAAGATACAAATTCTCAGTTTTGATTAACACAATCAGAGAGGTATTTATTTATTGATATATGCCTTTTTTTGTAGGTGTAGAAATGCACCGAATCACACTGCGAGGTACAGTTTTTCGTGGTTACCTTGTTTTACTACATATGTCAGCATTACACAGTGCAGGTACTGTAATTAACAACACCATAAAACATTATCTCCGTACTCTCTGACAGTGTCGATCAAAAATTTGCATTACAGTGGACATTTTTGACACAGCTCCTGTATTGGATCACATCTCATCTAGATTGTGCAATGTTGTGGCCTGTTTTATTCAATACACACTGAAAGTCATTTTAAAGAGAGCAACTTACCGTCTTTGGACAACTTGCAGTCATCGCAGAGAAGAAGAGTGGCAAACACAAGCTCACCGGGTCACCTTCACATCCCTGGGCGGCTCCCACATATGAGGTCGTTAAATTTTAAGCACATATGGAAGGGCGGCCGGCTTGCTAGCGCGTGTCAAGAGGAAAATGAAGGTAGCAGTCAGTCAGGCCCTGGAAGGAAAAGGAGACCGACAACAAGCAAAGACAGCTTCTTCCCCTTCCTCCTCGCTGTCTCTCATGTAACTTAACCCCTGAGCTGCCTTGGCTAGTAGACACAAACAGAACCATTTCCAGACCTGTCCTAAACCCGTGGATGCCTCTCCCTTTTTTCCCCTCTCCCTGTTTTCTCTTCCCTCTACATTTCTTTTTTTTTTTTGGTATCATTTAACTCTTGAAAATGTGCGGGTCGGCGATGAGCTCACCGCGGGCTCAGGTTTCAGAGCTGTGCTGGAATGCAAGGGCAGCCACACAGAGAGGCAGAGGTGCTGCTGAGGTCAAAGGCTACCAGGCTAGTGTGGAGGAACACTGTCAAGAGGGGTCTGTCTCATGGGGTGTCTGCCATGTAGGGTGGTTTTGTGCCTGTGTGTCTTATGGATGGGGGAATTGGTGGTGGGGGTAGTCTGAGGGGCCTGCAGTGCTGAGAACAAAAGAGGAGTTAAAGGGGTCACAGACAGCGGATGTCGTGGGGCCAAAGAACATTTGACAGCACTTGGGGCAGTAGACTCGAAGACACTGAGAACAGTGAGAAACTTAAATTCCCCTAGGTGCCAGATTTATTGCTCACTCAGTGTTTTAGGTCGTTGCCTCAAGGAATAGGTCTTTTGTGAGATGAGCACTAGTCATATAGTGTACTTTATTCTGTATACACAAATAAACATGTGCTGTGACACCTTTTAAGTTGATGCCCCTGAAACCGTATTGAAATGATCCCAAAATTTTCAGAAAATTATCCTTCTTAAATTGAACATCACTGCCTGTCAACCTCAGTTCAGCGAGCGTCATACGACTGTTTGTTTTGCTTTTCTATTTGAATTTTTAACAAACACTCAGCAGGTGTCTCTCGTTAGCTCAACATGCAAATGATTAATTTATTATTAGAATTTCAGAATTATGTAATCATAAAGATGTCCTCATCGGGCATCACTCAGGTAGAAGTGTCCCATTGTACTCGTGCTCAATTAGAGGTTAATTCTTTTAATAGTTACCACCCTGATGGGCATGTACAAAGGTGATGAACTGACTAGGAGGTCTCTTCCAGACACAACCTAAAGTAATGGGTTTATAAAAAAAAAGAAATAAAGTGCAACATAAATGACAGAAATGACAATTATTGTTACAATGAGGACATTTTTATTAAAAAAAAAAAAATCCACATTGCACAGAATTCACAATCGTGCGGCTTGACGACACATATGGTTGTTTTCAGTCGCATTAGCAGCTAGTTTTGTGAGCGATCACGCAACTAGTTCCACAGCAGGCCAGCCGGGCGCTGTCTGGGCTTCCTGTTCATTACAGTCTGGTTTAGTGAGTGTAGTGTTCTCAACAATCAGTCTTGTATTTATTCTTTATTCAGTTTATTTTCAATCGACACACCTAGCATCTATTCAACATTCTTCTTCGTGTCCCTTTCTTCTTCTTCGCTTCTTTTTGACGTAATATTTTTATGCAGTGCCCCCTAGTTTTCTGACTGAGATACCACAGCTGAATAAAATTGTGCCTTTATAACAAGATGACAAACTTGTGTTCCTTTTTTTTCTTAACTAATTCCTTATGCTTTTGAAACTCACAAGAAATGGCAAGTTGAAACTGAAATCTATTTATATTTGTGTTTTATGAGCGGCACGGTGGACAACTGGTTAGAGCGTCAGCCTCACAGTTCTGAGGACCCGGGTTCAATCACCGGCCCCGCCTGTGTGGAGTTTGCATGTTCTCCCCGTGCCTGCGTGGGTTTTCTCCGGGCACTCCGGTTTCCTCCCACATGCATTAATTGGAGACGCTAAATTACCCGTAGGCATGACTGTGAGTGCGAATGGTTGTTTGTTCCTATGTGCCCTGCGATTGGCTGGCAACCAGTTCAGGGTGTACCCTGCCTCCTGCCCGCTGACAGCTGGGATAGGCTCCAGCACGCCCGCGACCCTAGTGAGGAGAAGCGGCTCAGAAAATGGATGGATGAAAACGTAGTATCGATCGGGTTTGAAGGCACAAAAACTTGATGACGCCACCTTGACGATCGCTTTTGAAGGTGCAAAATATTTATCAGCTCCCTAGTTAGCAAAGCACTTGAGTAGTTTGTTTATATATGCCATGCGATTGGCTTGCGACCAGTTCAGGGTGTACCCCACCTCTCACCCGAAGATAGCTGGGATAGGCTCCAGCATGCCCGCGACCCTTGTGAGGATAAAGCGGTACAGAAAATCGATGGATGAAAAATAATGAAAAGCAGTTTTTGTTTATTAGGTTGAGGTCGGCTACCCTTGTGAGGGTAAAGCGGTACAGAAAATGAATGGATGGAGGAATAAGTATGGATTTCAAAATATATTTAATACATAAATATTATATGCTAACTATATAAGTATATCATATATTAATTAAATATATAAATACTATATGTATTCAAATATATAATTACTTAGTTGTTAACATGACTTGACTTGAAAATCGTAGTGTTGGACTTACGACTTGACTCTGGACTTGCTTGTCTTGACTTGGGACTTGACTCAGGACTTGAAGGCAAAGACTTGAGACTCACTTGTGACTTGCAAAGCAATGACTCGGTCCCACCTATACTAGCCAACATCATGCATGACTCTGATATTATATTGTTCGAGACTGCCAGAATACTTTAATTCAGTGAGCATTTAAGAATTAACTCTGCACGTCTGTTTTTCCTTTTCTTTGGCTTTTTTTGCTACAGTTATTCCAAAAGAAGGTCCAGTCTCAACAAGAGGTGTTATGAGAAGAACATGAGAAGGGCTGAATAAAACCCCCGCTAGTCGTGGCAGTTTGGGCGAAAGCCCTGCTGCAAATAGCATGAATGAACTTCAAGTAATTGACACCCACCCCCTAAATGTTTAGAGTTGCCTATATTGATAGTTTAAAACCTCATTATACCATAAGCTATGATCCCAAAACACTTTAACCTCACATCAAACTCATTTTACAACTATACACTTAAAAATAAATAGCTTACAAATTATTTGATTTCAGAAAAATGCATCGTAAATGTCCATGTATGTCGCCTTTGCAACCTATAAAATCACCATTTGTCAAACAGTAATGAGACCGTCTTCGTTTCATAGCTTCAGATTTTTAATAGCGACTTAACAGAGCAAAAACATACATACTCACAAGGCAAACTCTTAGTTGAAACGTATTACTTCAACAATAGTTTCTTGACACAAATTAAACATTTTTACCAGCCAGAGAAATTGGTGCCATCTTGTGGCATCTTAGCGTGTTACAAAAAGTGCATAAGAATACGCAAATAGGTGAGATTTTTAGCAAATAGCTGAGGATAAGTTCCATGGGGTAAAAAAAAACATTCATTCATTGATTTTCCGTTCCGCTTATGACTAGGTAAATGTGTGAATAGTGAAGCTTGTATGGTGTGAATACTTGAATTCAAACAATAAAAACTCCAGTTTAACCACGTGTCGTTACAAGCAGTTTTATTACCATTTACTGTGGTTAACCTATTTTTACACTTGTGTGACAAGACAAAATGTACTAACTTAATTTCTCAGTTTTTATTCTTTTAATGTTAATGTTAATATTCAAAGAATGCATGGCAACAGCAAACAGCTCCAAAAATACTTTTTAGAAACCAGGTTTGACTTTACATTGAAACCTACAACAAGGGCTCTTTAAAAGAAACTTAACTGTAATCCATTTAATGAGAAAAGGTGAAGCAACTGAAAAGGGACTTTTTTTCCTTCACATTGATGGTGATGTATAAAATAACCTGGTTTGCAGACCTTAAGCTTCTACATCAAAAAAGAAAAAATACAGTATGTTCTTTCTTCCACATTTCTAACAGGGGTAATTTCTCCTCTGTCAATGCAACACATTTCTACATTTGTAGCAAGCCTAGAAGAATAGAATAAAATTTAAAGAAGGGAAAATAATGTAGCGGCATGCGCAGGTGGCGCCCGAAGATAGCTGGGATAGGCTCCAGCACGCAACCCTTGTGAGGATAAAGCGGTACAGACAATGGATGGAGGAAAAATAATCTAATGCAGTTTTTCTTAATTAGGTTGAGGTCCGGCTAATTGGTTGTAAGATAGGAGAACGCTGATGACAATTTTAAGAGCCCGTGTCTGACATGGGCCCTAAAAAAAACAGTGTTTTCTATTTGTGGCTATGAAGTGGTGGGGCCCAAAATATATATATATTTTTTTCTTTACATGGCCCCAAATTCCTGGTGGGGGCTGCGTCCGGCAGCTCACTCCACAAACCTTATCCTCACATTAAATTTCAATATGATACAGTATATTACTACTGAGAGTTATGACGCAAAACATTTGCGTCTTTTCACGATCATCGTGACCAGTGTCTGTGGTGACTGGAAAGTGTAATATTTTGACACACACACACAAAAAAAAAATCCCAGTGTAATTTAAACTGACTCCGCAATGTGGCTGTTTTTGTAGGGTTGTATTATCGAATCAGGCAAAGCAATATTATCCCTGCACACAGCAAACCGACTCTCTGTTCACTAGTGGTTTGAATCCAGCACAAAAAAATGATCTCTTTTGAAAACATGGACAGACTGTAGCTATTTGGTGAAACTGAACTAACTGTAAAATAACAAGGTGGAAAAAAGACAAAGATGATACCAGTTAAAATAAGTGCAAATTGGTTTGAGAAAGTCATTTGTATTGCACTGGCTTCCAGTAACACAATGAGCTCGAATGAAACTGCTTAGTGTCTTTTGAATAACATTAGATTTGTACGAAAAAAAACAAAAAAACAATCAAAATTCAGGACTTGGATGCATGGCAATTAATTGTATGATGTGTTTCCTTTAATTATTTTGGTGGGCTTGTTTTGTGATTTTTTGTTTTTGTTTGTTTCAGTCATATTGTTCCAATAAGAGTAGCAGTTTTGTACACTTAAATGCAAAACCTTTGAATATTGCTGACCTTCATTTTAATGGTTTATCTGCATTGACTCCCATTAAATATTTTAATTAACACTTGTATGGAAATTGTGGCACCTGTGGCAATGCAGAGGACAGAATGTGAAGGGTATTGATTCACACTGACAAATGAGTTGGGCACATTCTGTAACTTGGATCGGCACCAAATTGTACACCTTCATACTCACCTGCATATTTTCTTAGTAGGATTCATGCATTATTCACTGAAAAATGAAGGAGGAAATTCCATTTCTCGCCCTTGATCCGCACTATTTTTGGGGTTAGTATATTCTTTTAATGGGTTTGTTTCTTGGCACATGACATATCCTTACGCACGTTCAATGAGTCAGACGATAAAAACTTGGCACGGAAAAGTGAAGTGTGATTGCCATTGTTGAACCCTCCTGCATACTGCAACAAAACAAAAAAAGCAGGACTTATTAAATACAACTCAAATGTTGTTTACTTTTATGGTGGTCTGTTTTACTCTCTGTAGCCAACCACCCTTCTTTTAAACTTCATCTCTTGTAGCACAGCCGCCAGGCATGTGTGGTCTTTATTAGGACAGGAAGCATGTGAATGAACCTTGCAAGCCAAATCTCAGGAATCCCGATCCTTTTCCCCCTTGTGGCATTTTTCACAATCGGTGCCAACTAATCGTTTACACTGATAACAGGGTTCTGTATGAGGCCTTGGTTTCCAAAGAAAAAAAGCAGGATGTGTTTTGTGCGATGAGTACAGGCGAGTGTGTTAACAAACCCTCTGAAGGCTCGTTCCCATGGGAACAGCGGCAATAGTGAACAGCTTGTTTTTGTGTTGTTGTTTTTTTGGCCATGTTACCGCTGCTGGAACCATGACAGACACTGGGCTGGTCTGATATGCCAAATCCGAGCCAGGTATGCCTCAGGAAGAAGTCATATTTTCCCTTTCTTCCTCTAGTTATTTGTTCATACAACTTTGGTGGAATTTCTCCTGTTCAGATAGAGTCCTTGTTACATACAATGAACTGACAGGCTGAACTTGTTCTAGAGGTTTCAGTAACTCTCAGGTGGATCATGAGATCCGCTCTGGTTGAGCGACTACAGGTTACTGTTACACGTCTCCACACGCTTGACCGACCAACACTTGGCATTGGTTTTGACCTTTGGGGTCTCATGGGGAAGTTAACGTCACCTAAACGGAGGAATTTTGCTCAAATGATAAGATCTTTCTGCAGGGTAGTTGACATCATTACCATATTTGTAATATTATCCAGTCTGAAAATACAGTAAATCACTTGTGAAGGTGCCATTGCGAATGTATTACCGCTGACTGAAATGACGGTGCCAAATGAGAGCAGAAACATTTTCAAGCATTGACCTTCATTTATCTTCCTACGAATTTAAAAGTCAAATATAAAACTGTGATGAAACCAAAAAGGAAGCTCTTTGAAACATATTCATGAAACAACAAGCTTCATTATGTGCGTCAAAATTTTATTTGTATGTTTCGTTTGCAGTGCAAAAGCAGGGGACGCACAAAAAAAATTTGAGTGCACCTTTATTGGGTGAGTGAACATGTCACATTTACTGTGTTTTCATAAGTGAAAACATATTTCAGCAAACCCTTCACCCGATTTCTTGCTGAGAGCAAACGTCTCTCCTCTCTAGCTGCCCTTTCGCCAGGGACAACATGATAATTACACCATTTGGAGCTGGAATGAAAGCACTTTACAAGGGAAAGGACGTGAAATGCTTTATTGCATGCGGAATTGCCAATTAAAGACAACACCTGGTATCTAGGGGCTTGCTTAATACAGCTCTCCCCAGCGGCCAGGCCAGAAAACTAGTTGGTCCCTCGCTCCTGAGAGGCCCCATGAGAATGTTTTTCTTTCCATCTTTCCTACAGTTTTACCCTGACTTTATTTGCAAAAAGCCTGTCGACAATGCAACTTCACTTTGGCTTACATAGACCATACGTCACTAAGGCATGGCGTGCTCTTAACGCTATTAATAAAGCCCATTTTCTGGGTAGCACATATGGCACAGCAACAACATAAACCTGCTCGCAAGTGAAAACACTTGTGATGCTCTCCAGTACCAGGTTAGACTAAGGTACCCCCTATCAACACACACCCAGCCCAGTCCATTCCTGCTCTGTCCCAGATATGTTCCATGTTCATGTCAGTTTTCTGTGAAAAGAAGCAAAACATCTTTCTTATTCAACTTTATAAATACCTAAAATATCATTGGATGAATAAGTAATTAAATGACACTTCATCATGGCAAAATACCTACAGTATATGATCGCGTTGGTGCAATTGTATTGATGAGTGGTAAACTTTGGTTGGCCTTGGTTGGTTTCTGTAATAGCAAAGCAAGCCTCAATGCACCATATGATTATCTAGACAGAATGTTCTTGAATAAAACTTCTACTTTTATTAATTTCTTTTATAATTACAGCTAGTTATTGTGCATAAATGACACATTCATACCATAAGAACATTTGTTTGCTGTCAGACAGAGACCACCTCTCAAGGTCTCGGTCCATTCATTTTGGTATGCACCCGACCATGATCATGGTGTTCACACCTGCCCAAACAAACTGGTTGAATTCAGCTAAACTAAATAAGACACGTGAAAGCAAGGTTGTTCTTTTGCAAAACCATGGTGAAAAACATAATAGCACGCTAAACGTAGCATTCATGGCATGAGGGAATGAATAGGTGTCACATTTGTGGCATGCTTTTAGTGCCTGTTGAGTGAGTTCACTCTAAACAGCAAAACCATGTCAAGGAAAGTTTGGAGATTTGTCAAACTTCGCAATCGTCACTCTCTGACGCTCATAAATCATTACAAAATGATATTACATTACTATGTTAGCCAATGTCAACCAACAGTTACACAGTTTACCTAGGCATTACAAAACACAATTTCATTAATTTAAGGTACTGCAAATGAATTATACAATAGCTGGAACAATCTGGGGTGATCAGTCGTTCTCTTATCCATGGATATGTTCAGTGGGGCTTTAAAATCACATTCTTATGCTCTGCTGTATAAGTCTTACCTTTCTTCATGGTCTTATTGCGAATTGTTATACACACCATTACTGATTGGTCGTAATGTCGCCCAGTGGGCGTACAAGCCATTAAAAAGAAGCTGCAGGGTGGCAGAGAAAAATTGGAGCAAAAATAAAAAACACAATAAGCTATCAAATATTTACCAACCATTCTTATAACAATGATGTGAGAAGTTCAAAAAAATGCATGTCTCCAAAATAATCACTAGCCATAAAAATAATCCCCACGTTTTATTTTCCACCATTGACCATATATACCACCCTGATTTTAACAATTTCCCTTTAACCTGAACTTAATTTCTCTGACACTTTAGAAGAAAGATTGACACGATCAGATGTAATATATTATCTGATCGCAACATGGTTTCTGAGTGTCTGTCTTTAGCTGAGGAAACACTAAACGGTTTTGTTCTGGTTAATGCTGAGATGCTTGACAAAATTCTCTCCACAGTGCACCCCGCCACGTATTTTAGACCCAAGGTCAAATTTTGAAAACATTTTGTGGATCTTTCAGAGAGGAGCTTTTAAACATTGTAAATTGTTCTCTTCAGAT
Source organism: Phycodurus eques (assembly GCF_024500275.1). Classification (NCBI taxonomy): domain Eukaryota; kingdom Metazoa; phylum Chordata; class Actinopteri; order Syngnathiformes; family Syngnathidae; genus Phycodurus; species Phycodurus eques. The sequence goes on along the minus strand of NC_084542.1, from coordinate 5,099,099 downwards.
AGGCACCTTCCCTGCACCCTTTAAAGTAGCAGGCCCCTCCTGATGAAGCGCAATTTGAATTTTTCAAATTCCACCATTCTTTTGAATAGACTAAAACACCTCGTCGGCCTATACATAAATGTGTTCTATCCTACCTAACTGACATGGTAAGCTTAGATACATGCTCCTCAAAAAGCAATGAAATAACACGTGGTGTACCGCATGAATCAATTTTAGACCCTGTCCTGTTTAATTTATATATGCTTCCTCTTGGCAGTGTCATCAGGTGACATGCAGTGAACTTCAATAGTTACGCTGATGACAGGCAGCTGTATATCTCTATGCCTGCTCATGACACCAATCTAATGGATGGTCATTTTAAGTGCATTTTACACATTAAATCCGGGATGGCAGGGAACCTTTCTCCATCTTAACCAGGACAAAGGTTTTAGTCAATGGTCCTGAGACCAGAGAGAAAAGTAAATTAGAAGCACTGTCTTTTCATCCTTTCCTTACAAGTGACATCATTTTAAACTCTAAGATCTATTCCACACTTTAAAAATATAACAAAAAATAAAAAATCAAATAAAATCAAAATCAAAATATTTATTTATTTATTTATTTATTCTTTCTCTCATTGTTTCCTAGGAGGGAGCTATTTGGGAGTTGTCATGGTCGTGGTCCTGCAGCTCCTGCCCCACGGATCCTGGCAGTGTTCTGTAGCCACGGTCTGTTGTCTGCTCCTGGTGCAGATGGCTCTTTGTGATGATGTTTACTCTCTTGCATTCTCTGTACCCGACAATACGCCATAGGTCATTACATAATCATTTTTAATCTGTGTGTGTGTGTGTGTGTGTGTGTGTGTGTGTGTGTGTGTGTGTGTGTGTGTGTGTGCGTGCGTGCGTGTGTGTGTGTGTGTGCGCGCGTGCATGTGTGGGTGCATGCGTGTGTGGACGTGCAGTGGGTGGGGGTTGATTTTAACTATGTAAAGCATTTTGTGTTGCATGTTTGTTGGACATGCACTTTGTAAATAAGGTTTGATTGATTGATTACATATAGTAGTAAATATTTCCAGTCTTTCTTAACTGTAGCTAGTTAGACTTTTAAATTGTATTTAATTTGGTAACTATAAAAAAATTGTTATTATATGATGTTGTTAAAATTACATGCAGTGTATACAGTACAAAGGTTCAATAGAAAGTTTGCCTGTTAAGAGTACTATCATTTGTAATATGTGGGTCTGCTATTGTTGTCAAGTTAAATGTCTTCGATTGCCACAGTATTAATAACTAATACAATATACTATCTCTAATACGTGTAATTACTTTCAAATGACAGTAACTGCTCATGTAAAATTTATTATATTTTGTGAGTAACTTGGCCAGACCACATAAAATGATCTGAACTGCTGCTGGCTTAAGTTTACCTCAGCCCTGCTCCTGGTTTTCCATCCCTTCTCATTGTCGCAAACTGTCATATCCAAAGCCATCGGCCCACACGATCATGACGAAGCCATTGACGCTATTATAAGGGGTACCGCAGCAGCACTGGCACACATTTGTGGTGTTTGAAAGGAGGCCCTTATTTACTTTGCAAATGTCTTTACCAGCAAGTGCCAGCCTATTACACTGGAGCCTGACTGACACACTCTTGTGGATGCATGGCATATCATTTATGCTACTCCTTCAAAGTATCATCGTAAAGTGGTTGGAGATCAAAGGAGATGGATTCTCCTTGATAACATGTTTTGTTATGAATGGGAGTGAAAGAAATGAGTAAAACGTGCCCCCTTTTATTGTTGCAGTCAAAGTGGTGCCTGGAAACTCGAAGCAACCAAGGATTATGGTGCCTCTCAAATCTAAATTAGGGTTTAGGTGATTTCACATCCTTTAAAATTAGCCACACTATTTAACAGGTTTTGTGCTATCACTTGACAATGTTTTCCAATTCATTATGGAACAGCTCCTGGAAAACCACACACTGCACTATATTTTGCCATAAAACATTGTCTTTCATTAAGACTCTAGGGGACGAAGCTGTTTCATGTGTGATTTACGTCAAAACATAAGTGTGATGACTAGTTACAGGCAACTCTTGAACTCAGCTTTGTAATTGCGGTAAGAGAGGGCTCAAATGAAATGCCATTATTGTATGAAGAGATTACCTTCTGACAAATTATGTGACGTCTCTATTGACCATGGGCTTTTGCTAGCATGTCAGCTGCTAACATTGTAATTCTTGCTAAGCTATAACCACGATAAGGTTTTATAGTCAAGTCAGCCTCACTGACAGATTTTGTATCTCGTCAAGCACAATAAATTGGTCAAAAATGACCATGTGTTTTAAGATGTGAACACTGAAAAAACAAGACACACTCCAAAATGATAGTCCCCCCAGAGCAGTGTAAACTGTTATAGATGCAATTCTATCTTACAATATTGTGCATTTGTGAAGCCACAAATCAAATGTCTTGTAGATGAGCAAGAAAAGGCTTATAAGTAAACATGAGACATTCATAGTATGTACAGAGAAGCTCAAATTTCTAACAAAAGCCATGAACTGTGCATTGTACAGCAATATCCAATAAAAATGTCAATGTAAATGCTAACACAAACGGTTTGGTGCACTCAACTAAAGTGTCAGCACTGCATGCACCAAAGACATGGTCTAGTGTTCAAAACACAGAGCATTGGCAAAATACAAATCTTTAACAGAAAAGTTTAGCCATCTCAACCACTGTCTTAGAGTGGCATATACTGTAATCGTCAGTGAAGGGCCTCACGGAGCTTTTTAATAGATCTCAGCTGGTAAAAACACCACCATATGAAATATTGAGCAAATGTAACCCAACAGAAAGCATTAGTGTTTTGTAAGTCTGAGTGACACAAGATGACAAATGGTGTGCAATGAGGTTGTGACTTTATGCATATGAATTTTACTGAGGAACATTTGAAGTATGAACAATGAACAGCAATGAAATGTAAGATTTTTCTCTTTATGATTGATCATCTGCTGTGGTCCGGGCCAGAGTAGTAAAAAACAAGATTAAACCAAAATGTAAAACCGAAACAAAATGAAACCTAATTGAATGTCATTGTCAACACCAGTTACCGATATCCTTCTGTTTATTGTGTTGCAATGTCAAATGGCTGTGGAAAAAAAGGTTGTGGTGGCCCAAGACTTGTGTGCAGCAGAGTGCACCGACACACGGTCTTGGGCTCTATGCCCTACATGAGACCCGCAGCTTATGCCGGGATGTATGACTCGGGAATAATATCCATTTTGACCTGGTGAAATATTCATTGGGACACCTGGAGTGCACCAGAGGGTGGCTATTGGATACCCATGACATGGTAAAAATAGTATTTCTTGAGGTTCAAGTATTACCATTCCAAAAAGTACTTGTCAAAGCTGTTATTGTTTTGTATATTAGTGAGATAGGATGGACATGAACACAAATGGTGTGAAAGAAAATCTGTGATGCACTGAATCTGCCCAAGTGTGAACCATGATTAAGTGAGGGAAGACTGTACTGTACAGTCTGTATATATTTTCCATCAATAAATGATAATTGATTACAATATGACAATTAAAACTAAATAAAAAATGCTATTGTGGGGAAGCTAGGCAGACTGGGTAGACGTAGTATGAACCCCCGTAGCGGCCATACGTATATATAGACACACAACACCGTGGTGTGAGCGTCAGTACTGAGGCTAATCGCCAGAAAATACGCTTTCTCGACGAAGTGTAAGATCATTATTAATACCACGCCGGGACCTCGTACACAACACATAGACAAGACCCTAAGGTGAATTCATCTGATAGGGTTTACGTGCCTCGGTAGGTGCTGCAAACAACATACAATGCAGAAGTTGTATACCATGTCCTCAATTATATATTGTTCTTACGTCTAAGAAATGTTTGGCTCAAATTAGAGTGTTTTCTTGACCTCAACTCTCTTGATTGTCTGATTGCTGTTGTCTCTTGGCTGCTTGTTGTGCTCATGTTACTTGTACTAACCAATTACCTCTACCAAGAACACAAAAAAATAGGATATGGAAAGAAAAAGGTAGCATTTTCTGTGTCTCAGACAAAAAAATAATTGCCTTCTGGCACTGCAGTTTTGTTGACTTTATGAGTTCCATGTCATAGTTTGGGTTCTGCCACCCACAACTCCATTGCCTTATTGGTTTAAATCACATGTCATCGATCACACATTTGACATGTGGAGCATTTAGTTTCAAAATAGCCTCTTATTTCCCTCGGGAGACAGTAGGGAGAGGAAATATTGGACTTGCTTTAATCAGGTATCCAAACACAATTTTCAAAAAGAGATGTCGGCTCAAAATCTCATCAGTATCTCTTTACTGAAAAGCTTACAGGTTTTATATGATTTATTTTAATACATAGAAATGCAATGACATCACTTAATTATCAGGGTTTACCAAGAGGTTAGAGAAGAAACTAAACAGAGATGCATGGGGGAAAACAGTATGAAAAGCTGACAGCCTGCTTCATCACAGTGTGATTTGGATGCTTTCCATCCACCTGGTGTGTCCTGTTCAAATGTTTATTTCTTTCTTCATTTATTCAGCTGTCTTGTCATCTCTACAGACTCTCCTTAAAACACACACGATAGGCAGTGTAGAGTGCACATAATTTGTCAGAACGGAAAGTAACCCCAGTTAGCGCACGCAGCAGGTTTGAGATTGAGAAGAACAAAGGGCATGGGAGATGCATTATTTCTCAAGAGGGAGGATGAATGACACTGGGGAAAACAACTTTACAGAAAAATCTCCCTTCATCAGATGTACACATGAAGCCTCTGAATGTGCATAAGTACGCACAAGTTAGTTTATGAGCTGCTGTGAGGATTCAAATGTTATCCACTGAGTATATATCTGTCTCTCAAATCCCCCTGAAGATGTCCCTGAAGTTGAACAATTCACAATTTTCTATTCACAGATTTTTCTTTGGAAGCTATCCTCTATTTGTTGATAAACTTGCTTTTTTCGCAGTTGTTTTTGTGCTCAGGCTAAAGTCGTCTGATATAAAAGTATTGTTTTAGCAAAATCTTGTGGCATTATGGTGCTTCATGAACTTTGCTGGAGCTTCATTTCGTCAGGCTCCAGAGATCCAACTATTTGTATATATCAATTCAATCGTACATTTTCCATCGTATGTCCCTTTTGCCTGTTAAAAACTTTGCCTGAAGAGTAAGTAAAATTTTCATGATGGATTAAAAAAATAATAATAAGTTTTTAATTACACTGCAAACCAGAAGTTACGAGAAAGTCAAAACATTAAGACTCCAATAACTTAATTTGTGGTGCACCTTAAAGGTCCCATATTTTGGCTATTTAGACCTCCATAGACTGACTCTCTAACATGGACTTAGTGTAAAAGTGTCAATTTCATAAAAAAAAAAAAAAAACACCTTGGTTTTGTCATACAAGTGTCCAGAAAAGGCCCCTCTGACAGCTACATCTGTTTGACCCAATTTTGTATCCGCTTTGTCCATATATGGTTAAAACTGCCCCCCTTTAACCCTGATTTGTTACCTCCGTGTAGAAGACCAACTTGTGAGAGCACACGTGTTTGATATGTTGACAGCGCTGGCATGGGATCGGAAAGGGAAGGCGGAGATCTTCGCCGGTGACGTAGATAAGCTCAAGAAATTCGAATGACCTCATTTCAGTTCTCTCGGCAGGAAAATGTATGGAACTCAGGAATGCGTGGACGATTTTCATTCATATTTCACTGAGGCACCATAGAGTAAATATTACATCCCAAATATGAAAAAAAGTTGGTTTTGCAAAATATGCCCCCTTTAATGTAGAGTGTTTTACCATTACTGTGGCTCACTGATCTTTATACTTTCTTTAAAATTGACAATTAGGAATGTTAAAACTGTGGAAAAAAGGAGTTTGTGTGTCAAAGTGTTGTTTTTTTTTTTTTTTTTTTTAATTACTGGTGAGTGGTTAACTTATTTTTACATTTGTATGACCATTAAGAAGATTAAAATGTTTGTCATGAACAGTTAATGCTCGCAACAGTTTGACCCTGGAACATACAACTCTTTCCATTATTCCCAATCGGAGAACGTGTTTTGGAAGCCACGAGGTCGACAAGTGTCCATGAAAGATTCGACTCTCGACTTCAGAGGTCCCGCTGAAATTAAACTCGTATTGTAAACACATGATGCATGAATTATCAGGTACCATCCTTTTTTTTTTTCATTTTCCACACTGAGGTAAACTGAAACTCATGTCTGAAATATGCACAAGTGGTTTATTGCCTCACCTCACACATGCATACCTGGCCCAGAGGGGGAACTGCTCTCTAAACTCAAGCCAGCTTTTTCCTGTTCTGGCTGAAAAAAAAAAAAAAAAAAAAAAAAAAAACAAGACTGCATTACACAGTGGCTTGAATGCAGATGGGGCTCTTTAAGCTGTAGTTAAAATGGGATTTTTTAGGTCAGATCCAGGCCTCAGAAGAGCAATGCCTGTGAAGTGCCTGTTTGTTTGTTTTTTGCAAACATTATTTTGCCATTTGGCAGCATGCCTGACGTCCATAACACTTTTCACGGCTCAATCGACACACGACCTCATGTTCCCCTCGTCTTTTCCTACGCCCACCCTGGCCCTGGCACCACCAGCTGTTGAATACATAAGGCGCCAAAATGGCTCCTCAGCTGCCGCCGTGGCACCAACAGAAAAGCCTGACAAGCCGAGCAGCTGCTGGCGTGAAACCGCGCAAGGTCAGACAAACTAAAATTTAGAGCTACCTGCTAAAGCATTAATTGGCACCAGATTGAATCTCTTCATCAAAGCATTGATATATTTCAGGTTATTATGGCAGATATTTCCAAATGAAAATTCAATTTAAAGGAAAACAACCTGTATTATCCTTCCAATCAATACAATCAGCCATCGGGTCGTCAAATGTGTCACGATAAATGTCACTCACTGTCTAGCTCTGATGTAATTGCCACTCTTTATAAAAGGATTAGCATAACTTCTAATGAGATCATTGCAGAATTTGTGACTTAACAATCCTGTTAAGTGCAGAGATGAAGAACATCCGGCTGATTCACTGTTGCTGCTCTGACACACTGAATGGTGCCCGTGGCACCATCATGACGCTCCCATGTTAGTCATTAAAGATGGCCGTGTCTAATAAGTCAATCACGAGTGTCAATTTCATAGAGCATATGGCACCAAGTCAGTGCATGTAACTTGCTGTTTTTCTGAGGGGTTAATTCACCAAGCAGGTTCACTTTGTTCACTTAGTGGATTAAGTCATCCCACACTTCTGCTTGGGTTTTTATAGAAAACAAAATGCATTTCCATTATGAGTCATTACAATACTATTATTTATTGATCAGTTTGGGTTTAAAAAAAAAATCCAATCATAAATCATCCAAAAAGGGGGAAACAGCCTTTTGCTGTTTAGTGACAGCATTTAATTCCATAAGGCAGTGACAATGAAATTAATATTCCTATTACATAATATGTATAAAAAACAAATAACATGTAATTTGCAAACACTGGAGACAAAAAAGACGTAGATTGGTTACAAACAGTATTTTTTGTTTAGTTTAAAAAAAAAGTTGGAAAAAAATGTACAAACTTGCTAAGATGCAGGGTTAAATAATTGTTAACTCAAAAGTAAAACGTGATAGAATTCTGTAATGTATTTACAATGTATAATGTATTTGATCAAGAATTCACAAACCTGACCTATAGAAAAAAAAAAGCCAGGTGAGGTTATGCATACCATGTGAGGTTATGCATGTTAACATCTATTCTGTTCTTTTTTAAATTTACAAATATTTGTATTATACTGTAAGTGTGGGACTAATCAATCTATAGCACAGACAGCTTTGGATAGGACCCCTATTAATGAACTCTAAGTAGACAGACTATTTTCTTACTTAAGCAGGACTAATCCTTAGCAAGCCATTTAACTGACTTCAACAACCCATTCCCACCCACTCACTTCATCCCACTGGTGCTAAAAGGGTGTTTCCTGACAAGTGAGGTCATTTTACGTTTTTTTTTTGCGTTAAGGTTTTAAGGCTAAGGCTTAGGCTGAAATTTTATTGGCAATTGTATAATGTTTCATGCCGGAGCCGAAGAGACTTCGCCTTGTGTTTTGCTGCCGGGCCACATTCAGGAAAAGCCGATGTATTTTGATAGCAGTGAGAGTTGAGGCTGTCAAACTATCTGCCCGAGGGAAGCTCACCTTTTGCATTGCTGAATCATTGCGTAAACTCCTGCCACACAACAAAAGTGGTGCTGTGAGGTACCGTGAACATGAATTAAGTCTGTTGATGCAATAATTGTTATAACAGTATTTTTTTTATATGAACACCTATGTTGCTCTTTGCTACGCAGTAACCTGCCCAGTGGGACAAAGTACCAATTAATGAGGTGACCGACTTTTAAAAATGTGCAAGTCGCTCTGATGTTGGGAGTTTGAACCTCATCCAAGAAGCTTGGGTGGTCTCAGTTCTGGCATCTTCAATACACACACTCTTTGTTGTGAACGTCATGAACAACACACAAGAACTCAAAAGCAATTATCTGAATTATTGGCACACCTGGACACATCTACCATTTCAATGTTGTTGTTATTTTAATAAAATGTGTTTCATATAAAAAGGAAGAAAAGAACATTGAAGAAGAATGGAAGAAAATTGCCATTCATTTTATATATTTTTCAGGAAAAATATGATATTTAAGGATAATGACATCAATGCTATATATCATGTTTATTATTCAATTAATTCACCAATGCGAATAAGATAATCAATAAGGAATAATCCATCCATCCATCCATCCATTTTCTGAGCCGCTTATCCTCACTAGGGTCGCGGGCGCGATGGAGCCTATCCCAGCTGTCATCAGGCAGGAGGCAGGGTACACCCTGAACTGGTTGCCAGCCAATCGCAGGGCACATACAAACAGACAACCATTCACACTCACAGTCATGGCTACGGGCAATTTAGAGTCTCCAATTAATGCATGTTTTTGGGATGTGGGAGGAAACCGGAGTGCCCAGAGAAAACCCAAGCAGGCACGAGGAGAACATGCAAACTCCACACAGTCGGGGCCGGGGATTGAACCCGGGTCCTCAGAACTGTGAGGCTGACGCTCTAACCAGTCGGCCACCGTGCCGCTAAGGAATAACCAGTACTGATAATGGAATCAGAATGCCGAAATTATTTTCAATTCCAAACAGGAGACGTCACTCATAAATAAATATTCACTGTCAACTATCTGCCTTTATTGGTTGTACTACATATTTCAACATGTAAACATCTGTTCAGCACGGTACCTATACAGTAGGTACCATATACATTGGTACAAACCTAACATTTTACACAGCAAAGCCGGGAGAAAATTATTCTCGCCGGAGTGAGAAATCCAAGATGGCAGGCAGCCATCTTGGCAGGATGGCAGGCAGCCATCTTGGATTGTATGAGGGTTTTGATTGACCAGCTGCCAGCCAATCACTGAGCCTCACTTTCTTTTTGAGGCGTCATTTCAGTTGATATTTATTAGTGCATTTAAATATTGAAGAATATTTGTAAATTTGTAAAGTATATTAACATTTTTAAGTAGTGCTACAATCCTCTGAGATTTACACGTATTGTATTTTTTTTTTAACAAACATTAGGGCTTACAGTTTATTACTAGTACTAGTACATAACCGACCTCATCACCATCTTACCTAATCACGCCATGGTGGAAACGCCAACTTGATTAGAGTTCTGATCCAAAATGTATAGTGGCCAACTGAACTATTCTACTTCAGGGGTGGGAAATGGCAAAGTGACGTCCATCCATCCATTTTCTGAGCCGCTTCTCCTCACCAGGGTCGCGGGCGTGCTGGAGCCTATCCGAGCTATCATTGGGCAGGAGGCAGGGTACACCCTGAACTGGTCGCCAGCCAATCACAGGGCAAAGTAACGTGTGGTATGATATTGTTGCAATATTTTGTATTGATAGTGATATGAGATACGATATTCGATATATTGAGCGAAAATAAATAAGCCAACCGGCGTAAGTCACAATACGATACAAGCTCCTTCATCTAAAATAATCAATAAAATCATCAAGTATGTGTTTGATGGACACTTCTTGCAGTAAAAAGAGATGCTTGTTGAAAAGCATAGCCTAATGAAAATAATTTTTATTGTTTGTTTTGTGGTTGTTGACAGTCGAATTCGCTCCTTCAATATCGGTATTTGATTTGCCAATACTGTTCCATTGGAGATAACAACACAATACATGGCGACATCCATATCATGTCCAATGGGTTAAAGCAGTGAGCTGTTCTCTTTTGATCAAGACTTCTTTGTCCAAAGTTGGCATGCCACTCTTGACGAGTGTTTCATAGAGTACTGTACTTTAAGTTAAATTGTGTGCTTTCTCCTCGAATACAATATCTGAAGTGTGTGCTTTCAGTTCCTCCTTTTCTGTGTGCCTCTTGACAAGTCATCCTCCCTTGCAGCCATCACTTCCCTTCTTCTACCTACCGCTCATTAGAGAATATGAGAAAGTGCCCTGTAGGATTTTTCTGTCTCCACATTCTTCTCACAATAAACCTCGAGTGTCAGTGTTGGGACAAACGCAAACATCCACTCATACGTCACACTCTGACAGACAACGTCTGGCACACTCAGCATGCACGCAGCCTAACCTCCAACCCAGTGTGACACACATATGTATTTATATGTCATATGACCGGTGATGTTTGTGTTCCAGTCCAGATGTAAGTAGACTTATCATACTAAAGTCACATTGATGTAGTCTGATTCAACCTCAGCATGCACCATTTTCCCTCCCATTCAAATATAATCGGTAATGTGTCCTACAAAGCTAAATCTGTTTCATAAGTTTGACTAATACAGTGTTGCATTAGGTTTTCCAAAAACGTTGCAAAAGCTTCAATGCTCACTTGATAATTTTTTTATATCCAGTCCTTATTTTCATATGTTGTCTTCTCTCTTCCCTACTTGTACTCTGCATCGGCATTTTTCAATTTGAATAAGATCTTTACAAAACACACACAAATTACATGGTCTGGGAAAGCATAGTTGCCACCATTATCTTTTGTTTTTTAAAGGGAACTAATAGTTATGCTAATTTACATTTATTTTCTAGCTCATGTGTGTGCTCACTGGGAATGGTTGCTCACTGCATTGTTGCATATTTTAAACCTTTTTACAGATTGAAAATACGTCTGTATTTTACTCGTTATTGTTTATGCGGAGCTGTGCTTGGGTTGCATTAGTTACACCTAGTGGACTGACTTATTTAAATGGAGCATCATATACCTATGATACATTTTTATTCAGAAACAAAGACCTATCAGGGAAGCCAATACAATTTAGTCAGAAAAGAACAGGGCAATTTTGAAGACCACTCTTTTTGAAAAAAGGAAATAACCAAAGATTTTGAGACCTGTCAGGTCTCTAATATAATAAAGGTGCCTTCCCCATACTTTAGCTCTCTCTCTCTCGCTCTCGCTCTAGTGCATACAGCACATTATTGACAAATGTAGCTTGAAAGCTCTGGTTCCAACTCGGAAAAGGTATCTAGGATTACTATAAATCATGTTAAAATTCAGATATTTTGTAAAAGCATGAAAGTAGCCAGTCAATCCATTTTAAGAACATATGGGATACGAACAGTCTGAATAATCAGAATAATATGTGTGGTCATTAACTTTATTTTTTTCTGAAGACTATTCTATATAGTCATACCAAAACGTAACACAAAAATAGTTAGACACTGAAAGAGAAGTGCAGACCAATCACAAAATGCAATGATACATACTCTGGCAAATATAAAGGCCATTCGGACATTCAACATAAGATGACTAGAGTTATCAATAAATGTAATCTGTTAGTGGCGAGAAGATACAGAAGGAAAGCTTGCATGAAAAGATCTCTGGTAATCATTGTAAAGCTTGAGAACCACAGAAACCGACGACACTCAGCCCAAATAATCATGTTAATCATTTTGAATTAATTCCAAAGTCAAATTAGAGAATGTGGCACAAAACAAACTATACAATGACAATTTTAGAGCAGAGAATGAGCAAACACTGCATACGTTGTTAAAATACATAGTGAGGAATAAATATAGCACAGCAAAGACGCATTTGTAGTTGATAAAATTCCTGAAATTAGCGTTGGAAGCCAAAGAAAATATCTGAGCCATATAAGTCACAATTAAACCATGCCGATAGTGGTGTGTGTGTCCTGTAAACTGATCAATTTACATCACATTTCCACATGCAGAATCACAGAAAAATATATAAATCAGATTATCGTAAAGATTAGAAACAATACTAAAGCCTTGAAAAAAAAAGAAATGCAAGCGGTCCGATCGCTTCATGCTTGTTCCTCTGCGCTTTCGCTGTAGCTTGTATGTATAAATGCACATACTGTACAAACACTTGAACAGAACGATGATAAAAGTGATGAGAAGTGTACTTTTAATTGTTATTTTAGGACAGTCAACCCATTAGAACATTTCTGGTTTGAGTTGTTATCGCCAAAGTTAATGTTTTTATAAAAAACTAGTTCCAAAACGTTGTGCATCTTGGGTAAAAGACGTGTGTTTGGTCTATTATCAATGGCTCATCCAGAATTATTTGAACGTACTCATGGTCTTTGGATGTTCTAAATTTGTTCGCTGAGTACGAACAAAAACAAGTACGAGCATATTGATAAATCACACGTTTGTGCATCAGACATGCGTACCCACAATGTAATCACAAATCTGTGCGTATGCACCGTGAGTAAATGAGGCCCAGTGATTCTAGTGCTGATGACTGTTTCGTGGACGCTTTAGTTCTGAAGTTACTTAATGACCTGGTATTCAAGTTTCATCATACAAAGGAGGTTAATGATCTCAATTGTGCACCTCCTGGCAGTACTTACTCACATAACTGAGATTCTTACTTTACAATTGTCTGGCAATCATCAGAAGTTATTCTGTTTCCTTGTTATGCCTTCACCATTGGCCTCATGGGACTCTTCACCATTTTCTGTGAAAAAGGATATAAATAGGGCTAATGTGCCAACCGAGTATTTTAAGTGGTTAGTGTCTCGTAAAGATAAGGTGTAATTTCTTCCTCTGCACCGTCGTCATATGACTGCGTGCTCAATATCGTGCAGAACTCCCCATTGCCTAATTCAACACTATATAGTATAATGTTACAGATTACATGAGTTTTAACAATGTAACGATGTAGAACAAGTAGTGGAAATCTTCTTCTCCTTATGGATTCCACATTTACGTCCTTACACTTCGTGACTATTTTTACTAACCTCAACCAGCGTAATGGGTAACCCTAACTAAGAATCAAGGAGGGAGATGGGTGGAATACGGCCTTTAATACGTTTTAAAGCCAATTTGAATAACTGGTTATGCCTTCCGGACTGACAAATGCCACTGCTGTGTTTCAATGTCTAATCAACAAAGTATTTTGTACATGATGAACAGATTCTGCTTTGTTTATCTCAATGATATTCTGATCCTTTTCAGAAATCCTCAGGAACACACCAAGCATGTTCTGCTCATTCTACACTGTCTTTTAGAAAACTGGCAACAAGTTAAAGCTGAGAAGCGTGAATTCCACTCTATGTCAGTACAGTGGGGTTCCTTGTGGAGAAAGGTCAACTTTGAGCTGATCAAGCCAAAATCCAGGTTGTGGTCAAATGGCCAACTCCTGCATCAGCACTAGCAGAGGCGTCTTGGTTTTGCCAATTTCTTCAGGTGATTTATCAGCAATTACAATATTAAGGCAGATCCTCTGACAAGACTTATAGCCCCAAAAATACCTTTTGTTTGGATCCAAGAATCTAAATCTGCTTTTGCATCTCTCAAGTAATTATTTACCAGTACACATATCTACCAGTGCAAAGGGGATTAATTGTCCTCATCTTTATGCGTTTTTTTCTGGACCAGTTCTTCTGTGCAGCAGGGAAGTTTTAAATACTCCCTCGGGGGAGGTTTTTACTTTGCTATTTATTGGAAATGCACCCTGACAGAACAAGGTTTGTGAGGGGACAGACAGAGAGAGCGGAGAGAACAGAACAGAAATGGAAAAATGACACAGCAGAGGAATAGCACAATAACATGGTATATGACTAAAATAACATTACCTAGGAGTTGTGCTCTTGTCTGTGGAGGAAAGTAACCCCCCTGTGAGGAAGGAATAAAACAGCTAGCCAATAAGACAGGGCAGTGCAGGACATACCTAGTGTAGTGAGCCAGGCAGTGCTACCGGTTTTGGGAGTAATTATGCAATGCCTAACCACCTGTAGGGACTACTAAGTGCAAAAAAGTAATAATAAATGCTGTGTCATTGTGAGTGGCCCAACGTCAAGCAACTACTGTAAATCCTATAGTGTGTCTATGGAGATTTATTCGTGAATAAACACCGTCACACATGCATGTTAGTCATTTGATGTCCGGAGTTGCTGTGCCTACACAATGAGGACGGGCGGACTCAGCCTCACCTATTGGCAAGGGGAGCCTGGGCAGAGTGCCCACGGTGTGTGGGACACCAAATAGTTCTCATTTGACACTTCAGGGAAAGTATATATTCAGGGTTTCTTGGGGGCTGGTGTGGGGAAAGGGGACGCAGCCGGCGGACTGGGATTCAGCACGTCTGTGCTATTTCCTGGTCCAGATGCTTCACTCCTTTGCCCTGTCTGTCCCCGATTCCAGGGGGCACTTTGTAGCCTGCGAGTGTCCTGTCGTTACTTTTTTATTAAAAAAAAAAAAAAAAAGGAAAGAGGACACCACCCACGCCCGTGGAACCAACACTGTTTGCCAGCTCCAGCGAGCCACCTTGACCACACCTCAAGAGAGGGACACAGGGACCAACTGGCTGCCCCCATCTGACAACAGAGCTAGACGCAGGGGTCAGCCATCACCTGAGAGGGTTACAGCTTGCAACTGACAAGCCAGTGACGGGTGGGGGACATGGGAAAAGAGGGCATACCCCTCACCTCATACACCCTCACCGGCCAGCTGACGAAGGGGGCCAGGCTCCAGAAGTCATGGCATGAGCCTTGTGAGTACCCACCTCCCACCCTATGACTATGGTTACCAGGTCCCTGATTGGCAACTATTACCCGTGCACCATTTATGTTTGTGGTGTGGTGTGGTGTCATGCGTTAAAATTGGATAGCCTAGTGGGGAAGAGGTGGGATAACTATGGGGCATTGCTGACCCACAGCCGGTCTCCCTACCCCAAACACCCAGCTCCTCAAATTATGTACGTACAGCATGTGGTGCATTAAACAAACCACAGGCCATGGACGGGCCAGACGGAGACAGGGAGGCAGAGCCACCTGGCCTAATGTCCTTGCAAGCCCGACACAGCCCTCCACCCACTGATGGGTGTGTATTCCATTATTGGTAGGGCAGAGGAGTGCGGGGCAACTGTGAGCTCGGCGAGTTGACCACAGAGTAAAGAGAGAGCCCCACTCTGCCTTAAACAGGCGCACCAGAGGACCCGAGGCGTGACAGAAGAACCTACCTGCCCCCCAAACTGGAGGATGTATGTTATCATTTATGGGTTAAGCTTCACCTTTTCTACTGTTTACTGTTGTGTTGTGTGATGTTGGCACTTATGCTGTGCCAGTATAAGTGTCAATTTGATGTCAGTATTTAGCCTTGGGTTTAACAGTTTTCTTATTTTAACAGAGATGCTTGTCTGAACATAATTGAGAGGCAAAGATCATTTATAAAATGTTATAATGTTACTTGGTCTGGCATCATTCATGCAAGCACATTAGTATGGTAAAACCAAAAATACACTACCAAAATGGCGTCGATGTGTCAAATTCTCTGATCTTTGCAACTTTTTATCTTATTCTATTTCCACCTAAACTGGTCACCCCATCCTCTAATGCTTTTATCCTGACATTATTTGCTATCACCTCCAAGTCACAACTCACAGCAACCCATATCACGGATGGCGAATAAGTGCTGAGACAGGTCATAGCTGCTGGGAGGATGTCAGGCTGTGGACAGAGCAATAGAGAGAGGAGCATCATTACGGACCATTACGGTCAGTCACCCACCGTTTAGCTCACACAGCCCCTGTGTCCTGTATGTGCTGTTTAACATGATGTGCTGTTGCACCATTACATACAGTATGGGGTGTACACATGCAAACTGTACACTACCGGGCCAAGAGCAACAACCAACAGGATTGTAAATGCAAACAAGAACTTCCAATTGGGTAGTGACTGGAAAAAAAGATACAAGAGAACCTCTAGAATGTGAATGTGAATGTTTGAAGGTACAACAATTCTTCCAAAAGAAAGATGACTATTACCGGTAATTGTTCAGTGAATAATGTTTCCACACTCAATACAATGAGAATTAGAGGAATTGCAAAGAGATGCAAAGAAATTGGATTTCCAAGCAATGAAATCAAGTACATGTGGGCAGGTGTGTCCAGAATTACCCTGTTCCAGAGAAATAGGCACATCATGGTAACAAGATATGGTCAGTACAAGCGTATAAGTGATGTATAGCTATTATGACTAATGCCTACTACCCAAGCCTGTGGATTTAGAGTGATGATATGGGCTCGCTTTAATTGGTGGGATAAAATTAGGTCAGATGGCTTATTGAATACACAAAATGAGTAGAATGAGAATGAAGATACAGTATTTGCTAAGATGACAATGCCTGATATCACAGGGTGTCAAATTGAGAATGTGAATTGGTCACCAGAATCCAAACCTAAACCCAAGTGATTTTTATTATTAAAATTATTTAATATGTTGGAGAGGAGGCGGCACGGTGGCCGACTGGTTAGAGCGTCAGCCTCACAGTTCTGAGGACCCGGGTTCAATCCCCGGCCCCGCCAGTGTGGAGTTTGCATGTTCTCCCCGTGCCTGCGTGGGTTTTCTCCGGGCACTCCGGTTTCCTCCCACATTCCAAAAACATGCATTAATTGGAGACTCTAAATTGCCCGCAGGTGTGAATGTGAGTGCGAATGGTTGTTTGTTGGTATGTGCCCTGCCATTGGCTAGCAATCAGTTCAGGGTGTACCCCGCCTCCTGCCCGATGACAGCTGGGATTGGCTCCAGCACGCCCGCGACCCTAGTGAGGAGAAGCGGCTCAGAAAATGGATGGATGGATGGACGTACTGTGGTCTGATGGCACGGTGGACGACTGGTTAGAGCGCCTGCCTCAAAGTTCGGAGTTCAATCCCCGGCCCCGCCTGTGTGGAGTTTGCATGTTTTCCCCGTGCCTGCGTGGGTTTTCTCCGGGCACTTCGGTTTCCTCCCACATCCCAAAAACATGCATTCATTGGAGACTCTAAATTGCCAGTAGGCATGACTGTGAGTGGGAACGGTTGTTTGTTTCTATGTGCCCTGCAATTGGCTGGCAACCAGTTCAGGGTGTACCCAGCCTCCTGCCAGATGACAGCTGGGATAGGGTCCAGCATGCCCACGACCCTAGTGAGGAGAAGTGGCTCAGATAATGGATGGATGGAATATGTTGGAGAAGACAATGGAAAGGTGAATGGAAGTTTTTAATGAAAAGCTATAACTAGGACAGAATTTTTAATTTTTTTAATTTTTTTCATTGACCAAACTTATCACAACAATGTCTCAGTGAATGCCTTATTGAAATGGACGCAAGCAATGGTCGACCAAAACATTTCAATTTGTAACTTTATGGCTTTTTCCCACGAGTGAACATTTCTGAATAAAAATGTGAATGATTAAAAGTTGAATGAAAAGTTAAATGTATGTTGTACAGGGTATTACAAGAGCAAACATACAATTTGATAGCTGTGGAGTTATTTACTTTTTTCCTCTGCCCTGTCATTTTCTTGTGAAATAGGAAATACGTTAACAAGCAGACAGAGTGTTTGTTGGCCCACCAATCATGCGAAGGCACCATTTTGCTCCAGGTTGAACAACTGAAGGCATCATAAAGAATAATTTGCAATCCACACATTCATGGGTCATGTTTTATTCTTATGCCCAACGCTGTGGTGTACAGATAAAGCTAATACAGATAAAGCTAATATGATC
Organism: Phycodurus eques; assembly: GCF_024500275.1. Lineage (NCBI taxonomy): Eukaryota > Metazoa > Chordata > Actinopteri > Syngnathiformes > Syngnathidae > Phycodurus > Phycodurus eques. The sequence continues at coordinate 5,081,020 of NC_084542.1, read as the reverse complement.
CAATTACGTTGTACTTTATTCTTGCAAGGTGAATGGCGCAATCGTTAATGGTCAATCCCACAAGCCCTTGATTCCTGCCCTGATGCCTGTGGACATCATTTAAAAGACAATGGCTACATCAACATGATGCAGTCAGTCAGTCAAATAAAACTCATCAAATTCTTTAAAAATCTAGTCCTACTAGCTTCACTTGATCTCAATTTGATTTGGCTTAAGGCACTAATGGGGCAATTGCAGTATTCAATAAATTATAACACAATGACTTACAAGGCAATTTATATCAAAATGTTGGTAATACTATGGGTTCTCAGACATGAGCTGTTCTCACACATACAAATTGCAACTGGCAACGTTCACATATTGGCTTTACTGGTATATTTAATTTCTGAGCTCTCTTTGTTAGATAATAACTTCCCAAGTGGCCTTTCGTTGGAAAAAAAAACAATGACAGAAGGATTATTTTCTTGAAACGTCAATAAAACATCAATACTTCACCATTCATCACAATAAATTACCTTGCGCATAGATGACATTTCATCATATTATTTAAAATATAATACTGTCACCCTTCATTTGGTGTGACCTAACAGTTAGTGGATATTAGCATGTTTTCAAAGATGAACACAGAGGCATTAAACAGAGGGACCAGGGGCCTCATGTACAAAGACTTCTAAAACATGGCTTACGCTCAAATCCAGAAAACGTCGTACGCACGAAAATATTCAGATGTATGAAACTCTGCGTCCTCATGCATCCAAGCACATTTCCTTCGTACATTCCAATCAATGTGGAAATGAGTGCACATGTTGGAGTAGCCCCTGTCCACGCCCACATTTGAATATGCAAATCATATTTAAATGAAGCCTGCACCTGAGATGCCGATCTCTGCATGATCAGAAAAAAAGGAAAATGAGCAAGGTAATGAAGAAAAATTATTTTTCTGAATGTGAAGTTGCTCAATGACGTGGAGGCACGCAAGAAAATCCTCTTTGGCATGCTGTCCTACGGCGTTAACAACACGCGAAAGAGGAGTGAATGGGACAGCGCGTGTGCGGCTGTCAATGCTGTGGAAAGAGAATAGCGCGCACACGTTGAACTAAAAAAGAAGTGGTCAAACATTTAGGGGGATGTGAAGCGCAGGACAGCTGCCCACCGCCAAAGTGTGGCCAAAAAAAGGCGGAAGAACCGACGCGGAGGGCCTCACCCTGTTGGAGGAGAGAATCGCTGCGATCATGGGTGACACTGCTCTCTCAGGGGTGATGGGAGGACGTGGCTGACTATGATCAACCCACAAGGTTAATACCATGTATTTTTAGAACTCATAACAAATGTGTTCATACAGTAACCTACACTCAGCCCTGTGAGATAAAGGTTCATGCGTAAATGTTGTATGTGTGGTATTAGTAATAAATCTTTTGAATTCAAATAGAAGCACATCAGTATATCAGAGAGGATATCAAAAACGTTGACTCTCTTTTGATTACTTAATTCATTATTTTAATACACAGGAGAGGACACGCACACTAACAAAAAAATCATGGTTTTTTTTCGGAGAAGAGGGGTAAATTATGTCAATTTAACCACATTTTAATCATGTGCAACTGATGCACATGTTCAAATGAAGTAAATTCAAAGGACTCTTTTTTTCAGTGTATGTGCTGGAGTCACGAAGCGATTGTGAGGGCAATAGGCGGCATAAATGATCGCCTCGATCAATTAGTAGGTGTCCTCACAAATATCAGTGGTTCATTAAATACACTGGTTAACAAATTCATTCTCAGTCCTTGCCTCAATTGCATTGTTGAAATCAAATGTTGCCGGGCATGAATTGTTCATCAGTGCTAATTATTCATGTTTCTCTGGTATGCAGATTTATGAGAACAGCATCACCTCTAAGTGTTGCCAAAGCACCAAAAGCTACAGAAACATGCGTACGCCAGCCATGCGGTTGGCGTGAGGCACCGCACATTTCCACGATCGTGTCACTCTTGATACATCTGAACTTTGCCGTGAAAAAGAACGGACGCCACGTTTTTGTGCATACGCACCTTTTGTACATGAGGCCCCAGGTGTGCCATTATATGCAGGAGTGAACATTATTATCCATACCACATAATGAGAGACAATGCCACACATTTGGAATGCCTCTTCTTTTTTTTAAGTTAAACCAATGCAGGACAGACACTTCTTTACACTCTGGCTTGAATCCAATGGCTGCAAGGAAAGCAGCATAGGCTGTCACCATGTGGCTGTTTTACGTCAGTCAAAGCTATGCACCCATGAGTCAAGTGCAGGTTAACCTGTCAGTGCCTTTGCTTTGCTGTGTTTTTAGCGGCCAGTTGGGAAATTCCAAGTCACTTCAAGGTATGCTGATTTTGGTGAAATGTAATGAAAACAGCAATACAGAAATGGTACTGGGGCTTAACAAGAGACATGGGAATCGGCAACTGAGGAAGCAGGGGGTCTTCCATAGAAATGTGTAGTCCATGGATACACGGGAAACACAAAAACAGTGAAATAATGCTGTTAACACTTGATAGCATTGCCAATAACGTTACAGTAAATCCTTAAATGTCATGTGCTCATACATAGTTACTTCCAACATGTACAACTCCAATTCCAATGAGGTTGGGACGTTGTGTTATACATAAATAAAAACAGAATACAATGATTTGCAAATCATGTTCAACCTATATTTAATTGAATACACTACAAAGATTTAATATTTAATGTTCAAACTGATTAACTTTATTGTTTTTAGCAAATAATCATTAACTTGGAATTTTATGGCTGCAACACATTCCAAAAAAAGCTCGGACAGGGTCATGTTTACCACTGTGTTACATCACCTTTTCTTTTAACAACTTTCAATAAACGTTTGGGAACTGAGGACACTAATTGTAGGTGGAATTCTTTCCCATTCTTGCTTGATGTACAGCTTCAGCTATTCAACAGCGCGGGGTTTCCATTGTCGTATTTTACGCTTCATAATGCGCCACAGTGGAAGATTGTGGCGCACGGTGGAAGACTGCTTAGCACATCTGCCTCACAGTTCTGGGGACCGGGGTTCAAATCCTGGCCCCGCCTGTGTGGAGTTAGCATGTTCTCCCCGTGCCTGGGTGTTTTTTCTCTGGGCACTCCGGTTTCCTCCCACATCCCAAAAACATGCGTGGTGGGTTGACTGAGGATTCTAAATTGTCCGTAGGTGTGAATGTGAATGCAAATGGTTGTTTGTTTCGATGTGCCCTGCGATTGGCTGGTGACTGGTTCAGGGTGTACCTCCCGCCCGAAGATAGCTGGGATAGGCTCCAGCAGCCCGTGACCCTAGTGAGGTTAACGGTAAAGAAAATGGATGGATGGATGGATGGATGGATAATGCGCCACACATTTTCAATGGGAGACAGGTCTGGACTGCAGGCAGGCCAGTCTAGTACCCGCACTCTTTTACTACGAAGCCACGCTGTTGGCATTGTCTTGCTGAAATAATCAGGGGTGTCCATGAAAAAGACATGCGGAGAATTCCACTGCCCGATCCTGCTCTTTGAACAATGGCGGTTGGTAACCATAGCAAGCCATGAATTGGGACATACTGGTAGCGGAACTGGTGAGGGAGTTGTGGGCGTACCCAATCCACAGTTGGAATAAGCTCCAGGAGTAAGGGTTGCGTGCAGCAACACAACGGAGGGCTGATCCCAGGGATTGGTTTGCCCGCTGCGTCTGGCCGTTGGTCTGCGGATGATATCCCGATGACAAGCTGGCTGCTGCGCCCACCACTTTACAGAATTCCTTCCACACAAGGGATGAGAACTGAGGACCTCTGTCAGAGACAATATCGATGGGAATACCGTGGAGTCTAAAGACATGCTGGACAAGGAGGTCAGTAGTTTCGAAGGCGGATGGTAGCTTGGGGAGAGGTATGTAATGAAAAACATTTGGAAAAAAGATCGACAATGGTGAGAATGACAGAGTTACCTTCAGAAGGAGGTAGACCGGTAATGAAGTTCAGAGCAATATGGGACCAAGGGCGGCTAGGGATAGGCAATGGACGCAGCAGCTCAGCTGGGGGCAGGTGTGAAGACTTCCCTCGGGCACAGACAGAGCAGGCTTGGATGAACCCCCGGGTGTCTTGATCAAGGCTGGGCCACCAGAAATGCTGCCAGGATGACAGGTGAGTTTGGAGGTATGAGCCCACTGAAAAACATCAGAGCGTGCAGAATCTGGTATGAACAGGCAGTTTGGAGGCCCAGTCTTGAGATCCGGGTGAGTTTTTTGGGCCTCCTCCACCAGTTTGATTTGCCAAGTGGCAGCACCAACGAAGCACGAGAAAGGAAGAATGGGTTCCGGTTTGTCAGGGCTGGTGGGGGTTGAGTAAAGTCGAGACAGGGCATCAGGTTTGCCATTTTTGGAGCCAGGATGGAAGGAGAGATTGAAATTAAACCTGCTCAAGAAGAGAGCCCAGGAAGCTTGTCGGGTGTTAAGGCGCTTGGTGGAACGGAGGTCCAAATGATAAATGGTTGTTCAGTCCCCTCCAACCAGTGCCTCCACTCTTCCAAGGCCCATATAATGGCCAGTAGCTCTCGGTTGCCGACATCGTAGTTCCTCTCGGCAGGGGACAGACGACGGGAAAAAAAGGCACAGGGGTGCAGTTTCTGGGTCGTGGGGTCCCGCTGTGAGAGGACAGCCCCTGCCCCCGTGTCCGAGGTGTCAACCTCGACAGACGAACTGGAGGGAGGGGTCGGGGTGGCGAAGAATGGGCACACTGGTGAACAGGGTCTTGAGTTGGTTGAATGCTTAGGATGCTGCCGGGGTCCAACGAAAGAGGGAGCTGGTGGATGTGAGGCTAGTGAGGGGAATAGCGACCTTGCTTGAATCATGGATAAACCGATGGTAGAAATTGGCGAAACCAAGGAAACGTAGTTCTTTGCGGGTGGTGGGAGCGGGCCAGTTAACGACTGCTTGGATCTTGGCAGGGTCAGGTTGTAGTTGACCTTTGGAGATGACGTAGCCCAGGAAGTGTACGGAGGAGAGGTGGAATTCGCACTTTTCAGGTTTAACATATAGCCGGTTTTCAAGGAGACGCTGAATGACTTGGCGTACATGGAGGCGGTGTTCTCCGGGGGAACGGGAGAAAAGGAGGATGTCATCAAGGTATACAAATACGAACCGGTTGAGCATGTCACAGAGAATGTCAGTAATAAATGTCTGGAAAACTGCAGGGGCGTTGGTTAAACCGAATGGGATGACCAGATACTCGAAGTGTCCGAGAGGGGTATTGAAGGCGGTCTTCCATTCGTCCCCCTCTCGGATACGGATGAGGTGATAGGCATTCCGTAGATCCAATTTGGTGAACACCTGGGTGTTACAGAGGGGTTCAAACGAGGGGTCGATGAGAGGAAGCGAAGATTTATTCTTCACGGTGATATCATTGAGTCCACGGAAGTCAATACATGGGCGGAGAGTGGTGTCTTTCTTTGCAACAAAAAAGAAGCCGGCCCCAACTGGAGAAGAGGAAGGTCGAATGAGTCCGGAAGCCAGAGAGTCATGGATATAGTCCTCCATAGCCCTCTTCTCAGGTTGGGAAACGTTGTAGAGACAGCTGGAGGGAAGAGGGGGCCCCAGCAGCAGATTAATAGGACAGTCATACGGGTGGTGGGGTGGTAGAGAAATGGCCAGGTCTTTGCGAAACACCGGAGAGACATCATGATATTCTCCAGGGACTTCGGAGAGGTCAACTGACATTGAAGAGGGTGGTGGTGTGCCAGAGGGAGGTATAGCTGAGAGCAGGCAGTGTGAGTGGCAGTGAGGGCTTCATCCGGTGATGGCTAAGTGTGTCCAGTCTATGATGGGGTTATGTCTTTTAAGCCAGGGAATTCCATGGACTAATGGGGTATCAGGAGAAGGGATAACAAAAAGGGAAATGTTTTCGCAGTGATTTCCTGAACTAGGCAAGGTGAATGGCACAGTTTGGTGGGTAACAGCAGAGATGATACGGCCATCCACGGCTGTGACCTTCTTTGGAGACGGAAGAAGTTCGAGAGGAATTTGGAGCTGGTGAATTACAGCTTCATGAATGAAATTGTCATCGAAACCGGAATTAATCAGGGCAGTGATGGGGGTGTTAAGAGCCGAAACTATAATGCAAGCGGGAACGGTCATGCGAGAAGGAGAGCTTGAGGGGATGAAGGTTTGGCTCACCACGACGCTCTCAGGTTGCGGTGAGCCTGGTCTGTCCGGAGGGGACATGAGGAAATAAAGTGAAAAGTGAAGTGGAAAAAAGTGCCGCGTCATCCCACCCACAGTCACCCGCCAAAATCCGAAACTCTACGGAATATTCCACTGCTGAATTAGCGCCCTGCGTGAGCGTGAGGAGACAATGGGTGGCTTCTTTGCCCTGAACGGGGTGATCCAACACTTTACGAAGTTCATCGGAAAAGGAATTGAATGAGTGGAGTACCGGGGAGGAGTTTAGCCATAAGGAAATGGACCGTTTAGCTGCTTTGCCACGGAGGAGGTTAGTGACATACGCTACTTTGGATTGTTCGGTGGGATAACTGCATCGTGGAACGGCATTCCACTAAATTCCAAAGCAACTTCAGAAAACAGCCTGAGCCTCTGTAAAGCTAGCACTCACTGGCATACATACTGTAGATGAATGATGAATAAGAGATACATGAATAAAATATTTGTAATCCATTAATTATATATATATATATATATATATATATATATACACACACACACACACACAACCTGTCACTGGCAGGGAAACATTTCACTGTAATCCATTTTGTTACTGAGCTACTCGCATGGCAACATGAATAAAGGAGGAAAGCCAGCAATTTGTCAGAGCGTCAGAACTGTAAAAGTCGGAGGCCAAAACAGCTGTATCTCTCAGGCTGTGTTATAAAGTAGACCATTTTAAAATGCCGGTGGATCAATTCTGGTTACACACGGCTCTAAATTTATCCGTTCTATGTGGTGGTTGCCTTTGTCTAGGCTCAAAAGATTCTGAGTTGTAGTCACGAAGAATACAGAGCAAGAGCAGGCAGAAGTGAGCGGAAGGTATCAATTTATGCATAAACCGCAGAGCGACAGCTTGCTTGGATTATTTTAGCTGGAACACACATTGTCAGCTTTTGATTCGGCTCTGTTATCTTTTGTCTGTGGTACACAGACAATAAAAAACACAAACAGATGTATCACACCGGCCTGACATAGTGCGCACCACACAAGCCCCCCAATCCCACGCCTGACTCGAACCACTAGACACTTTGTAGACATCAGATAAGACAAGACCTTTTGAAAGTCATAGTGTAACAGGTGACAGATATCTGGCCCTTAGAAATGCAGTGGTCTTGTTTTAGCCTGTGTGTGATGTCTGGTCTTTTTTTATTTTTTATTTTGTAGGTGTTGTGATCCCTTCATCCTGCTCAGCCCCCATTTTGCTAATTCTCCACCTGCACTTTGATGTCCATACTGCTGTCGCGCCTCCTTGAGAATGTAAGACTTGGCAGCGCTATCAGCACAAAACATGCATTCGGGCCGTGTCTTCCTGCTCTGTTTGCAGCTCACACTCAAAATACTTTCTTAATTTTGTGACAATTTCACCAACACACCTGAGTAGAGCGGATTCTCATAAAATGTCAAGGTCGATGGCAAGTGAGCTTGAGCTTGAGTGAGTCATCTACCGACAAGCAGATACTCGCTCTCTGGTTTTAGTTTCTCACACTGTTTTGAAGGTTTGAAGTGCCAGGATAGCATTTCAGTAATGTGCATGCCCAAACTCCACACAAAGTGAGTGACTCTGTGACAAGAGAGGATAGGCCTACAAGTCCGCCACACACAGCGTCTCATATCAGACAGGGTGTCACCACTCACACTTTGGTTGCATTCTCTTATGTCTGTTCAAAAGCAAATTAATATAGCGTCTACAAAATAACAGTTGTGTTAGGAGCTGCTCCGGTATCTTTATTTCTTTCGTGACATTTTTGCAAATGCATTCCTATTAATATCAGGTTTTATTTTCGTTGCAATTATTCAGAAAAAACATGTTAAGATGGAAATGGTATTACAAAACACAGTGGATATAAAAAGTGTACACACCTCTGATCACATGCCAAGTTTTTGTGATTTATAAAGTTAGACCAAGATATATCAGACTTTTTTTCAAACATTAATGTGACTAACCTCTACAATTTAATTAAAATATATAATATTTTCAATAGGGGAAGAAAATATAAATAATAAGGTGGTTGCCCAAGTGTGGACACTGGCTTATAAGTGGGATGTGGCTGTGTTCAGAATTAACCAGTCACATACAAACTCGTGTTAAATAGGAGTCGGCGCACACCTGCCACTTATTAAAGTGGCAGGTGTGCGCCGACTACAGTTCCGATGTTCTATTAGGCTTTTCATGGCGTTTGTTTTGCTTTTCAGCAGAAGCCTGAAGGTTTTATGCTAACACGGACTAAATTTCAAGCAAAGTTAAACGGAGGAAAAGTTATTATCCGTTTTCCCAACACACATTCTTGTCTGTACTTGCATTCTAGTTCACTTGCAGACTAGAAAAGTCAGAATATTGGCACATATAGTCTAAATGTGATCTTGTTGCATCAGTTGGAAGATCATTTAGGATGCATTTAACAACAAGGTTCAAGTGACACAATTCCAATTTTATTTTCCCATGTGGCTCAATTTGGTTTCGGGTCAGGGCATTTTAAAGAAAAAAATATGTACAGAGTTATGTATCATCAGGCAGAATGAGGCCTATTTCAATTCTGAATCAGTATTGTTGTTTACTTGCATTTTGTGTCCACGTGCAGGTTGTGTTTAGCAAATATGTGATACACAATATGGGTCACTTGAACATATTTACATTTATGGTAGGTGGGATAACACTGTTATGGTTTTGGCCCAGTTATCGTCATCAGAATCAGAATCATAATCATCTTTATTTGCCAAGTATGTCCAAAACACACAAGGAATTTGTCTCCGGTAGTTGGAGCCGCTCTAGTACAACAAACAGTCAATTTACAGAACACTTTGGGGACATAAAGACATTGACAAAAAACAATTGTGCAAAAAGATGCAGAGTCCTCTAGCACTTAGAGCAGTTCGAACGACTAATATTGCAATAGTCCGGTGCAATGACCATTGTGCAAAGGGCGCTGAGACTTCAAGGAGTGTATGCGGTTTAAAGTGACAAGTAGTGCGATCATCTGGGACAATGTCGGTTGTGCAAATGTTACAGATACTCCTCAATCAGTGGTGGTTGTGTGAGGAGAGTTGCAAACCAATTCATGCAATATGTGATGACAGATGACATTTCAAAAGATACATTATATCTCTGCAGATAAAGGTCCATTGTTATGCCATGTACAGGAATTTAAACACTGAGTGTGGCAACTGAACAATCCTCATTACAGCCAATTAAGAAAATATTACATGCCCTCCACCGCATGTGTTCGAAAGCAGAAGTAGCTTAATCTCCTTAACTGAATTTTTTTTTTTATTCATCTTCTTCTTGGTAATGAGATGTTTTGAAACATTCAGCAGATAGGACTGAGGTTATAGCAGATGTGGGAGGAACTGACTTGCAGGAGGACCAATTGGAAGCACACATGTATGCCGAGAGGCCACAATGGAGGTTCTGCAAGGAAAAATAACAAGCTCTTTTCATGTTGTTTTGTGTCATCTTACTCTCATCTTTTCTAGGTCATGTTTTCACCCCAGTTCCAAGACGTGACCCTTGAAAGATAATGAGCTGAATCTCATCTTTGACCAACGGAGGTGGGTAGATTCCACTTGTTACAAGAAACAAACACCTAATAATGAATACGTTCAAAATATACTTTAAAATTATAATGTGTGTTTCATTTTGTATTATCCTTGGTTTCTGAAGCCACATTCAGGACAAGGTTAGAAGTAGCAACAGTAGTGTATGGTAACATCTTCCATCTCCTCCCCAATGCTGAGTGATTAAAGAGCAAGGTCTCCTACTTAATAAGTGACGAATCCTCGTGCCCTTTTGCTCTGTCAGTCCAAACAAATGACCCAGTAAGACCGGGAGATTCATCAAGGTGCGATTGCTTTCCTTTTTCTTGTTGGTTCAACAGGCGGTCCTCCAGAATCATCATATGTTTCATACTAAAATAAAGATAAAGAGAGCGGAGACCCCCATCAACCTCCATAAAACTGCCCAATAAAAAGCATGCGTTTCCTTTTTTTGTCTGAATTAAAAACGTGCTCGTTTTTCCATATTAAAACAATAAAGAAATAATTTCACGTTTTAATGGTTTTCATTGGAGAGCATCAATAACCACTAAATTGATTTAACTGAGTATGGATATAAGCACTTGAACATGTTAAAAATGACTTTTTTTGTTAAAGTTATATAGATTATGCTTCTGAAATTTTAATTTGGTTCTAATATCTGAATTCTCACTAAAATGGTGACGTTCTATCATATGTGATCAATATTGTTAAAATCAACACAGGAACATCATCAATTTAATGTTAAAATGAATAAATAGTCAGTCATGTGACCTCTCAGGTCAATCTTTCAGAAGAACTACACACTTGAAAGCACAGAGACAATGCAGCAGAGAACACGGTGCACTGGTTTTTAATTAAGAAATAGAGGACAGGTCAGTGGAGGTGGAAAACTATCGAGGTGGCTTTATTGGTCAGAAGTGCAGACAGTGGGGAGTGGAAGAAGCGGAAACTACAAAAGAAGTAGAACATTTCATAAACAGAATCTTGACTGAAATAAAACTTGTCAGTTATGTGGTCATATCATCAGATGATGACTTGGTCAATCATGGAGGGTGTTTGTTGTTGTTGTAAATAAACTACATTAATAAAGAAGTCAAGTATAAAATATTTGTCAATGTACATTTGGAGTGATATAATAGTGGTTGTGTGTGTGTGTGAGTGTGTGTGTAAACAGGAACATTAAAACAAACTGTATCCCCACCGAGGATACACTTTATGTTCTATAAAAGTTGTTCAATAAGACAAACAATAACAATGTCATCTTAAATTAAACAGTCAACCAACCATCTTTTGAGTAACCCTAATAAGAAAATAATGTCATGACCCCATCAGAAGTGTAATGTAATCATACAATAATAATATAATAGATTAACTTTTTAAACCACAAAACTTGAACATGATCCAAATAAAAGTGCGACCTGTTTTGTGTCACAGCTCTCTCAGGGTGGTTGGCTATGATGTATTCAGCGGGTCCCACCGGTGGGACACAATGATGCATGAAACTTCACAACATTCAGGCATACGCAGGAGTTATGTTTCTGCAACTAATCCAAATTAGGCGTTTTTGTCTCGGTGAAGGTCAGTGCACTACTGAGGATCCAGTTACAGTGTTGTATGTTATGACAACAAATTATTGTGCTGGGCTGCAGAAGGAAATTTCATCATCGAATTCATCTAAAATTATATGCATGATAGCAGACTTTGTGAAGAGTACAGAATGTGCAGTTTCGCTGAATAAACTCACCCATTACCTGATGTTACATGATCAATACTCCTGTTTGTTATGTTTTCATGAATTGCTCGGCTATACATCCCATGTGAAGTTGGCAGACAATAACTGTTGGTTAAAAAAAGGGAACCTAAGTGGGTCTTGATTGTCACAGAGCTAGAGTTTCATATATTTTGTTTCAGTACAGTGTGCGACCTCTCACCCACCTAAACCCCTCTCTTAAATCAGTTGCTGTGATATGAATCTCATTCTCGGCTGTTTACATTATCCCCCGTGTCAGACGGTGCCACCAGCCATTCACACCTGTCCTGTCATGTCCTCGGCTAGAAACTGTGATACATTTTCCCAGTGCAACAAGGAGGCCTTTGTATGTGTGTCAGCATGGCATGGGGGGGGGGGGGGGGGGGGGGGGGTTAATGCACAGACATTGACATAAATTAAAAAACAAAAAGTGTTAAGTGTTAAGCCTAAGAGATGGCAATGGCCCACACAAATTCTTGCAGAAACACATGCACACACACATACTGAGCTCTCAGTCTATCAGAGTGGTGGATTATAGAGCTGTTGAATGTGTCTGAACACAGAGGGGAACATTCCATTGCTCTAAGGAGTGATAAATGAGGGACAAATGAGGAGGAGAAGCTCTTAGGACTTCAGACTCAACACTTGCCCAGTGGAGACACATATATGTGCCGTCACCTGGGTGCCAGGCTCTCTCTCTTGAAACTTTAGACAGTCATAGCAGCATTCCAAAAAGTTATTTGTCTCAATAGTAAGAACATGTGTGGATCACATACCAAGCCTCCAACCACTATGTACAGTATTATTATTATCCATCAATCCATCCATCTATCCATCCATCCATTTTCTATACCGCTTTATCCTCACAAGGGTCGCAGGCATCCTGGAGCCTATCCCAGCTATCTTCGGGCAGGAGGCGGGGTACACCCTGAACCGGTTGCCAGCCAATCGCAGGGCACATAGAAACAAACAACCATTCGCACTCACATTCACACCTGCGGGCAATTTAGAGTCTTCAATTAAACTACCATGCATGTTTTTGGGAAGTGGGAGGAAAATGGAGTACCCGGAGAAAACCCACGCAGGCACGGGGAGAACATGCAAACTCCACAGAGGAGGGGCCGGGATTTTGAACCCCGGTCTTCAGGACTGTGAGGCAGATGCTCTAACCAGTCGGCCACCGTGCCGCCTATTATTATTATTATTGTTATTATTGGTCGGTATTCTCCACTTGTTTCCAGCTATCAGTGGCATTGAAAGAATCTTGGGATATCTGCAAATAATAGTAATGGTCTATCTACCAAAAATCAGCAAAAGAAGGACACATTTGTAGGCTACATTTGGAGGAACCTTTGAATTGGAACAGAATTCACATGGTGTAATTGGCCTTCTTGCTCCATCTATCCATTGAATACTATTGTGCGTGGTTGTATCTTGTTCAGGGTGGAGATATACAGCTCATTTAGAGCCAGCTTTTCATCAGCAGTGGGGGGAAAAAAAGAAACAAGCCGAAAGCAGGCTTATTCACAACTGTTAAAAATTTATAAGATACTCACGTTGTCCCACCCTCAAAAGAATCTCATGAGTTTTTTGTTTCAAAGTGGAGGGAAAAATGTAAAGCCCAAAGAATAAATCTTTATCATCTGTGGTTGGCACACGAAACCATGGACTAGAAAGCTCGAAACTTTCATCAAGACTCACTACTATGAAGCTTATTGAAGCTTACTGACCCATTCATCAGTTTAAGGGAATAATATAACATTTGCAGCAGACTGTGCATTGATGTCATCTTAACTTTTCATCTGGCACCTTTCGCGTGTAAATTATGAATCAGGCTACATTTTGGTCCGAGCCCACCAAGCCTAAGGGAATCATATACAAGCACGGACTTGACATACATTCTGGTTTTGAAGGCCAAACACAACATAGTTAATACACCCTAAAGCAATGAGTTTCATCACAGGCTATGTTTACATGGACAGCAATTACCTAACTGTTGACCTTATTCTCAATAACGCCACACTTGCATTGAATTGTTTACACGAGTTGCTGAGGGAATATATCATTTCTGATCCTGTTTACATGTTGGAGAATGTTGGCACCACACCCACATTATGTCCCTACCAGCGGTCATTCTGCAGTGGGGTGTCATTGCCCCACCAAATTGTGCTGTTTTTCTGTCCTATTATGTAACTTTATTAATAAAGCTTGTGGTGCAGTTTTTGGAGTTCTTTAGTGTGCATCTGGCTGATATGTTCATGTTCCTGCTGGTTCTCTTTCCTTAGGCCAGGCTCCATATGCCCCTAGTTTGCAATTCGGCCTGGTGGGTAGGACTTGCATTTGACAACTTTTTTTATTGGCCGATTGCCGTATGAATTTTGCCAAGCAACCAGTTGTGGTGTGACTTCAACTGGTCACTTTAAATTGCATTTCAGTTGTGAATCAGAAATATTTGTACCGTCTGTGTGGTTTATAACATGGCTGCATGAAGTGAACAAAATATTTAATATGTAACCATATCCATCCATCCATTTTATACAACGCTTGTCGTCGTTATGGTCGCGGGTGAGCCAGAGCTTCACCCTAGTGACTTTGGCTGAGAGGCGGGCACCCCCTGGACTGGTTGCCAGCCAGTTGCAGGGCACAGAAAGACTCACTCACATTCGCAAATACGGACAATTTAGTCTTCAATTAACCTCAGAATCATATTTTTGGAATGTCGGAGGAAGCCTGAGCACCCAGAGAAAATCCCTGCAAGGACATGGGGGAAAAAAAAGAAAAAAAACATACATTCCAGACATTCCAACAGCTTCTTCCCTCTTGCCATTAACCGCTTAAACAGTTAACTTACAATTCCATTGCAACATGCTGCCAGTTATGATAATCACACCTCAGAAGGGTGGGGTAGGTGTGCCAACCGTTAGTACACCGTGTTGCCACAATCTGAACTACAGACCAAGAGACAAGGATATCCAAAATGTTTATTCTCTTAACTTGGTACAGTAACCCATACAATGTTGGTACAAATTCAGATTAACTGCTGACTGGCCAAACCTCTCATCTGTTACGTATTTAAACCCACCAACTCATATGTGAGAGATACTTAACACTTGAATGCAAATCTGCTACTTTATACGACACACCCATCAGTTTATCTGCTTGATCGTTTTCTGCCTTGCTCTATGGACCTCGGTACGACACATACACACTTAACAACCGTCCATTAAATGGCACACTTAGTCATTGCTCGCCCACACACTTCCATAAACACACGTAAAGACTATCAGCACAGCACACACAACCCGCCTCACCGCCAATCCATTTCTCATCGTCCCCACTCAACACGGGAATATTGGACTAATGGGTCTCATAGCACGCCCACCGCCAGTGCAAGACTCAACGAGTGTAGTGGAATAATGATGTGCATGTGAGGAGAGCAGATGAAAATGCTGGTTCAGAGAGAAAGACAAGAAGAGCGACTGATGAAAGTAACGCTGAGAGCTCCGTGAGAGAGGCTGGATGACGAGAAAAGGATAGGGAGAACCTAAACCATCTCATTGTAGTCACACAGAGCCGGTTAGTTGTCAGCACTCCTGATGTACAATCAAAACATCAGCAGCCTTTGATTTGGACTTTTTTTCCATCTCTTCATACCTTTTGTTTGAGCTCAAAGTAAGTGCTGAAGGATGGAATGAAAGCAGCTGAGAGAAACTTTAAAATATAGTCTCGACACTTGAAGTAAAACAAAAAAAAACACTTTTCTGGATGGATTTTAATGCTAAAAAGTGTAAATCTCTAGCGTGTGAGAGATTAATCTACATTTCACCCGTGTGCAGGTCAGATATGAAAAAAAATGCCTTGGAAAAGAAACGTTTCTCACTGAGGCCAGAGATATTTTTCCTTCAAAATTCCTACAAAAGGATTATTCAGTTGAGCTCATGTAATATGCACTATGGGCCATAATCGTTCATGTACATAAGAGGGAAAAGGCAGACAGTTTCGCATTTTTCTGGATGCGCAGATTCTCCCATCCAGTTAAGTCTGTCATTTACTCACCGTCATGCCAAATATGCATTCTGGGTGGAGCAACCCTAAAATCTTCCCTGTCAGATCTGACCTTGTGTGTATTCTTGACTTAAACACTTTTCCTCTTCTGTGTTTCAGAGGTTGTACTAAGTCGAGGACTGGGGAAGGTGAAACATCAGATGGCACGTGAAGTTTAAATGCAGTTACAATGTATGCCATACGTACTAATAATATTGTAAAAGAGAGCTATCAAATGTATTTGAACTGCTGTTTGAGTTCAAGTTCTTTAATTTTTTTTCAGTCTTACGCAGTTTGCCAAGGTTGGCATACACCTAAGGCTCAGCTCTCCAGCTTGACCAATCACCCCCTTTTTTAAATGTGATATTTATTGACTGAGAATATCTGCGAGGAGCGATTTTGCTTCAAACATGTTCCCGGCCGGCATTAAAAAATAAGCCTTTGGAGTTTTTTAGATGGGACCGGCTCGTTGAACAAGGGCAGGGCACCCAATAATAACTACATTCATCGTAATGGGAGAATGATGAGTTGAATATTTAACCATTTCTTTTTATTTGTTTCTATGCTGGTTCAAAACAAATGGAATTCTGATGACTAAACGCTGCATGGCTGGGTCTGATAGAGGTGACAATGTAGATAACATTTGATGTAGCATTTTTTGTAACAGATGCCTGGGCGTTTTTGTGTTAAACTTGAGTGGTATTTGGAAGTAAATAAGACTCGCGTTATTCAAGACCAAATTCCAGCATCTGAATGATGGGCTTAACTGTGTTAAATTGTAGAGCTTGAAATATTACTCATCTTTCTATTTTGAACTGCTTATCCTGTTCAAGGTCGAAAATGACCTGACTATGGGCGAGAGGTGGGCAACACCCTGAATTGGTCACCAGACAATCAAATGATACGTATAGACTGGATTTACACTGCAGGTTATTTACATTTTATATTTTAAGTGACCTACATTCGATATGCCTGCGTGTTAAAACATTCCCTGAACACATGAAATATCCCGCAGGTGCAGATGTCCCAAATGCAACTACACAAGTAAACATTAGGATAATACTGTATTATTCACTAGCTAGAACTAACAAAAATACAATATTATTAATTATCTGTTTAGCGTGGACATACCCCATTAGTTTGAATGACTTTATCAGAATTCATTTGTGGGCTGCCATCCATAATTATTTTCCTTATTTAATGTTTGAGACACCTCTAATGTATCATATTAAATAGTCTGTGGTTTCGATGAAGTATAGATTTACAGTAGGTGTTTATTCATGTTGTTTGGGCACACACAGGTGTGTGTGTATGTGAGCGATTGCAGTATTTTGACGATGTTTCCAGAATGATAACATTAAAAAATGTCATAATTTTGAGCCACTCAATTCAGCATTTATTTGTCATGTTTGTTTCTGATGATGTCTTCTACTCCATGTTTCAGTGAAAAATGTCCCTGTTTCTGATTAATTAGAGATGTGCCATTTCCCCTGCTTGTTCAGACAGTCTTTTATAACTGCATGGAGCCAACCCAAATGGAATATTGACTGTCCTTTTTACATGCATTAAAATGTATTTATGCGCAAATGAAAAACAAATAAAGAAACAAACCAAATTCAAACTGGTGCAAGCACCTTTATCCTCTTGTGTAGTTGATGTGGAAAGGTTTTTCAAAAGAACATGCATCACAACAGTGAAACACATGAATTTAACTCCAACAGCTGAATTACAAACAAATGCTTTTCATGCATGAATTATGCTTGTATGCTTGACTTGATTGCTGAGGGCCAAACAATACACAATTTTTCCTTCTGTCTCATTTGGATATGCGCATGTTCTTTTTCCAGCCTAGAAACGTCCATAATAGTTTAATCTTTATGGCTGTTTGATGCTTTAATATACAATAATTAGACCTAAACTTCTGAACAATTTACAGTCCCACTATCAAATATTATTGCTTTGCAATTGTAAAGAAAGGTTTATGGACAGGAACATTGTACTTCTATCAGTGTATTTACTTATATTACAGTACTTACATTACAATGGCTTTATTTTGTGGCTCGCTTGCTGTAGGAAAAATTCTGCATTGTCAAATTAGTTTCTCACATTTTCAGATTATGTGGACATTCCATATAATAGATTCAAAGGTTAGCTTGCTGCACAGCTTGCTCCACTTGAGACTCTTCTTTAAATTGCTGGTATTCATCAACTTAAGTGATAAGTCTGCATGATGAATAGTCCCTCATTAATATCATTATGCTATTAGGTTGCATCTCGCTCACTCCGCTCTATCAAGACTGTCTTGGTAATAGATTCATTTTCTATTTTTTCACGTGCACTTTTTTCGCTGAAGATATTAGTCTCTCATTGTGTATTACACTGTATCCTGGCAGTTGACACATTTTTAATCGATTCCACACTTTCTTTGAGTGTACATACAGTCTCATGTCGTCCATTCCAGAAAACTTGTTGACCACCAATTTGTTCAGATTTTGAAATATGTTTTTTCCTTAGGAAGTAATGGAGACTGATGTGTGGCAGAACAAATATAAATACAGTTGTGGCTTGACATACGAGTGACTTGATTCCTGTTTTTTTTTTTTCTTCAATGCCCTCATTTGGATTACTTCTTTGTTTTGACTTGCAAGCGCAGACTTAAGATACAAGGGCTCTATGGTGGTAGTGAATCGAACTCACTTTCCAATGCAGGTAAGCAGCACTTTGCCAAATAGTTAACAATTCTTCAAAAAGGAGGCTTGAAGCTGTTGATTGCCATTCCCAGTTAAAGTTTACTGACAAATAAAACAAAACAAAGAAAATTAAATCTTGCATATTTAAAACAACCAGATAGCTAAGCCTTTCAGTCCGCGATCTTAATGCTAACGCGAAATAGTATCTACGTTGCAGTGCAATAACCCTTGAAGCAATGGATTGAACATAAACGGTGCAGCAACACACATAGACATAAATATATATTGCCAGATGCATTGCCAAAACAACTATAGAAACATCTGCAACTTACCACAAGGTGTTTTCTCAAGTTAGAAGTGGGCTGAAATTTCCAGGTTTGTGCAGTCACAATTTAAGAGCTGCATGACAAAGCTGTTGTTTTTCGGAGTCTGTAAACACTTACACGGCTGTTTTTTTCTCTCTATGATTAGTCACTTTGATTGGCCTGCGAAGGGTTTGTGTGCCTTCATGTGACTGCCTTGTGCTGTCTGATTGGTGAATTGGAGTCAAATGACACTAGTCATCACGTTGGATTGGCGCCACGGCGCCCTCTGCGGAAGTCGAAGACGAAGTCTAAAAATAGATTGTGCATGCAATAATGGATGAATAAAAGTAGCGAGCGGCATGTCGAGCTTTGTAACAGAGTACAAGTATCGATTCTTTTTCTCATAAATACTCAAGTAAAAAGTATGGTGCATTCAAATTACTCTGACAAGTACAATTTATCCCAAATGTTGCTCAGGGTCATTGCTTGACAACCTGACACAGAGGATATGTACATAACTGCATGTAAAAAAAAGTTGAATGGCTGCTGAGAACAGCGGTGACATCTTTTGCATGTAAAATGTAACTCAATACAATTTTAAAATGTCTTCGTAATGTAAACACTCTTTACAGATTAGCCAGATAAGGTCACACAGTATTCTGAGGAAGCAATAACATTATTTCAGTAACAACTAATTTTTGTAGGTTTATTGTAAATACAAAATTTGAGTTTTAGTTTTAGTAGCATATTGCAACATTACTTTAGTTGCTCAAGCCAAGATGACTTCAAAGAGAACCTTTGATTTAAGGACCTTAAGGACCTTAAGTGGACCAATGTTCTGCAATATCTAATCACTGAGTTGAATATGATTTTACATATTCATCTTATTTAGGTGAACAGTTCAGTTGTTTCTGTAAAGGTAATCTAGACAGTATACATGCAGAAAGACATTGCTTATTGAGTAAATATGATAAAATTCACAATTTGCTTTTCACAGCTTTTTCTTGTGTTAGGTTTTTGTGTATTTCATATTCTGAGTTAAAATATGCATTTGCTGGAAATTATAAGCTTTTACAGAACATGGCAAAATGTTCAGAGCCTACAAACCCAAAGCCCTAAAGTAGCCTGGCATTTCAAAGAATGACTATTACAGCGGAAAGGAACATTGTGTATCACTGATGATCAATATGGCTTGCAATACGGGTTGGAATGATGGAAGATAGAGCAAATCATCTAGGGAATGTGTAATGGATGTAATTCTCTTAGTAATAGTCCTGGAAAAGATAGCCTTTCTTCTGAAAATAGAAGCTGTGAGTTGCGTATGTGAGGTGTTAAGGACCTGGGCTCAAAAACCTTCAAAACTATGATTTGATTTTTAACATAACCAGGTAGAAATGGGAAAACTGATCTACAACTTTATTTTGGAAAATAGAAATGGAGGTTGCAGATGGTTTTGGACCACAATGGCAATTCTCTCACGATAAATACTGAATACGTTCTGTCTGAATCCAGTCTGGTCTTTAATAACCGAGCACAGCTTCAATGCCGCCCCATCGCTTTCCCCTCATCTAATATTCTGACTGTGGTTGTTTGACATTCCTCAGGGCATGTGGCTGACATTTGGAAGTAGACTCCTATAGATAGAGTAATAATGTCAGAAGGGCTCTGGGAGTAGTTTTGTCTGAAAACCCTAGTTTAACAACAGATGGACATTTTCTAATGCGGTGAATGATTAAATCTGCAGAGGCAAGACAGGCAGAGACGGAAATAACCTCAGACTTTATTGATTTCTCTTCCCACCTTTATTGCGTAATACTATGCATATATTAACAGCAAAAGTCATCTGCAAAATGTGGACTGGAATAATAATCATTATATAAAAGCCAAGTTAATTTTAACATTTCTTTCTTCATTTCTTAGGTTACTGTCAAACTGTTAAGTAATTCTTCTGAACTTAACGCAATCCCCTATAAACCGACACATGTATATACCATGTGATTTGTACGCTACACATCATTATAACAACGTGGATTAATTCTAATTTAGCTACAGACCACCAAAAGCCAAATGACACATTATGTTGGGATCTACGTGGGTCGTACTAATTTTTATAAAGAATAATGCTAATGTGAATGGACAGACATATTATGTGCCTTTCATCCAGACAGAGAAGGCGGGGTATACCCTGAACCGGTCGCCAGCCAATCACAGGGCACGTAGAAACAAACAACCATTCGCACTCACATTCACAATGCAAACTAAAACTAGCAGACATTCCAACAGCTTCTTCCCTCTTGCCATTAACTTCTTAAACAGTTAACTTACAATTCCATTGCAACGTGGTGCCATTTTTTTGTCTTGAGTTTGTTTTTTGTTTTTTCTCAATGTCTTTATGTCTCAAAAGTATTCTGTGTCAATTGACTGTCTGTTGTCGTACTAAAGTGGCTCCAACTACCGGAGACAAATTCCTTGTGTGTTTTTGACATACTTGGATAAATAAATAGGATTTTGATTGTGTATAGACATTTAAATGACAATAAGTATGTAGCTAAATGGCCAGACAGATGTTTACACTATTTTTGCATATTAAAGCAGAGCTCCCCAATGAGCGGGCCGGGATCATTGAATAGGGCTTGGAAACGTGTCTCCATGCCGCATTGCATCATGGGCATAATCGCCATTTCGACGGCAATAGTCTCTTTTTTTAACAACTGAAGACGTGCTCACTGCCTCACTCTTTGTATTTTGTCATTCGAATTTAAGTACGGTGAGATGTTGCTGTGTTACAGGGTGCAGCACCTCGTCACATGATCGCAAAGGCGAAAAAAATCGACAATGGACTATCTTTTTACAGCTTTCTTGCTTGGCGGCAAGAAAGAGGCAAGTACTTTCAGAGATATATATATATATATATATATATATATATATACAGTGACGTGATATATATATATAACGTTTATATATATATATATACAGTGACGACAAAGCCTATGTTTACAATCTCGTAGCCAACAACTAGCCACTACAACCCACAATGCAAAGCGGTTACCAACCGTTACCAAGTGTATTTCGGATTCACATGTTCCATGTCTGCTCTGTTTAAAGTGGTGTCTGGCTTTCGGGTGTGACCTATAACCTCCACATGGGACCGTCATGTAAGGTTTTCACTTCTCACTGATTCTGGATGGGGATGAGTTGTATTATAGTCAGGGGTGCAGATATTAACATTGGTCTGTTTTTCAAAGATTTGTTTGTTTGAACAAGTCATTTGCGAATGGCACAACACTAATTGAGGCCTGTCTATACTGCTCTGCTCTCAAAAAAAAAAAAAAGACCCTACAAAATGCTTGGTACGCGAATGTGCATTGACACACTTGAACCAGGTGCACTTTTAATATTTTCAGTCTGCATGCACCACTTATGTACAGTCCTGATTATAGTAATTATACTGTATCATTGTTGTTTATTACAAACAGCTGTCATTAGACTCACTGTACAATATTTAGCAGAGATATGGTCGACAGTATGTTTTCACAGCCATCGCTGTAGGTTTCTTCTTTTCCTACACATTTTCCCACTAAACTGCAGGGTTGACTGCCCTCGTCTTTATTTTGAAGACATCATAATTTATAATTGTAGCAACGGTTTTCTGGTTGGACGCCCTTCCTGACACGGACCACACTTTCACCCTATAGCCCTGGGAATTCCTAACCCCACACATGAGCTTCCCTTCTCTGTCTGGATGAAGTTCAAAGTCATACCCAGGCTCGCTGTGTATTTTGCGTGCATATTACAATGTATTATTATTATTATTATTATATTTTCATTTCCCATGTCTGTGTAATCTCTATGACAAAACAGATAGTGTTTGTTTTTATTGGTTTGACCACTTTTAACAGTACCCTAGAATGTAATCATGTTGAGTTGAGGTTCAAAATCATAAAATGCAGAGAAATTCATTGGGTTTTCACACATTGTTTTTGTGTAATCCAAGTGACATAAACTGTATTTAAATGAAGCTATAAAAATCTACATTTGTATTATGATAATTAAGTCATATACAGTGAAATGTGTTTTGTTGTTTAGTGCATGGGTTTAAAGGCACACACTCACCCCACCAAATCACACACACACACAGACACACACACGCAGGTCTGTACAATTATTTGTGTGTGTGTTAATAATCCACAATGCAAGAAAGATCATAGAACCCTGCGCGAAAGGACCGATAGATGTTTATATTACGTATGTCAATGGACAGATGTTGACATTATGTTTATGTTTGTTTAACGAGGTATGCCAAGTTAGTTTGTCATTCAGTCTGTGTGCATTGCATCCAACAATTTTTCTGTCAAAGCTCTTTTGGGAAATAAATAAATTCTCCATGTTTCACTGTGAATAAATCAACACTCCAACTGTTTCACTTTTAATGCATTCCTTTCCATACATTAGATTGAGTGGGGCAGAAAGCGTTGTATTTTCAACAACTTTCTCCTCAGGACAACCCAAAAAATAATTTCGTCATCTCAAGTTTGTGTAAGCCTTGTTCTTCTACTCTTGAATGTCGTGTTTAAAAAATCTGCTGCTGTGATGTTTGAAGATAGCTACGCCTTGATACACATACCAGATACACTTCAGTGAACGTTAACTGTCTATTAAACACGGCGGCACGTTATTCAGCCTGTAGCTCACAGTACAGACATTTTAACACATATTGAATGAATGCATTTGATTGTATTTGATTGAGTGAATGTTGAGTGGGTCGTGTTTTCAGCGCAATCACAGCGACCTATTTTTCACCATTTTGGAGCCTCGTGTCATATACTTGGTAATTTTTTTACTATACAAATTTGGCAGGCTTGTTAGGAACACTCTTCTCTGTGATGTGCTAAATTTGACAAGTGACTTTAAAATCTTTTTTGTGCGCCACGTCTGGCTTTGCAGGTCTGTGTGGGTGTCCTCAAGAATATTTTGTGTGCGTGTGTCTTTGTGTCTGTGTGTATGTGTGCATGTGCATACATCCATGCGTGTGTGCATCCGTGCGTATGTCTCTGATAACGTACCTGGTAAAAATGTGCATATGTTGCCACCGTTGGTTGATGGATAGCGTGAAAATATCATTTATTGACATAACGTCTACATTTCAATCAGATACAATGCCCTTCTCCAGCTGTAGATATGACCATCCACACACACGCACGCACACACACAGACACATACCTGATGAATGCTTTTATACATTTTCTCCCAATAGGCATGACCTTCATCCATTCACTCACTGGCTTTTAACCTAAAAGAATACATGTACGTCTTTCAAAAGGACACTGGCCTATCAGAGTCTGGAGAGAACATAAAATGCCAAGAAAATGTCCTGTTGTGATTGGAATACGAGAGAAGGTTATCAGTCTTCTTGTGGCCTTTCCATGAAAGGAAAAGCCTCAGTTTAAAAAAAGGAAGGGAAACGAAGGAATACGCTTAATACTGAAATGCTCGTGTGTAGCCATTCAACCCCACCAACCCCAACTATTTTGTGTCAAATAAAATTCCAAACTGTAGCGTTCTTGCTTTGACACATGGAATATTAATCCCTGGAAGTAAATTGTACTATGTTTCCACTTGTGTCAGAATTATGATATTCACTCACTTCAAGTTACACCGTATTTTTTTTACTATTAAAGCTTTGTGTGTAATGTCAATGTGGCCCTAAGACTCCTTCCTAATATGGCATCATTGATACTGACATTACAAGATGCTTCACTTGTAGTCTTCTATAAACATATACAGTACATGTACAGAATGCATGAACATACTGTACGTGCACACTTACCCACACACACACACACACACACATTATTATTATTTTTTTTTCAAGTTTAATTGTCATACCAACACACATTTACACATATGGCACGAAATTTGATATCCAAGTTCACAGATTAGCCCAATCAATTTTAAGACTTTTGAATCATTAATTGAACAACAAAATACGATAATAAGAACGATAACAGAAAAAAACACAGTTGTGAATGTGTGCAAAGGTGTGTATTTCCATTATATTTCCATGGTCCTTTTACTTGAAAGAATTTGTTCATTGTGTAGGAATGAATAGATGTGTATGTGTGTTTGATGTTGGGGCTACAGAGTTCTGTTCGATTTTAATAGTCAAACAGCTTCCGGAAAGACGCTGTTCCTCAGCCTGCTAGTCCTGCATCAGATGCTCTGTAGCCTCCTGCTCGAGGGGAGCAATTGGAAAAGAGGGTGTGCGGTATGGGTTGAGTCTTTTATGATGCAGGGAGCCCAGTTTGGCACGTCACAGCTTCCGGAGGAAGCAGAGATGTTTGTGTACCTTCTTGAGCAGACAGGAAGTGTTTCAGCTCCAGGTGTCCTCGGAAAGGTATATACAGTATGATATCGCTTTCTCACCCACCCTTGCGGTATCTCCTTCAAGCATGGGTCCTCTAACAGAGAGCTTGATGGTTCTGCGCAGGATCTTAGCTGTTCCCAGTATTGTGCTCTTCTGGACGGAGATATCGGATGTTGTTCCTGGTATCACCATTCACATTTTCTGTCGTTCTTCCTAGGTATTTCTCCAGCCTTTGTGTCAGCGTATTAGGGTCGTCTAGTGAGAGAAAAAAACAACAGACATGATTTAAAGTTGTCATGACGACATTTAAAGTCTTAAAGATGAAACTTTAAGTCATAATGATGAGATTTAAAGTCATCAATTGACCAGAGGATCCCGGTTAACATAGAGTTAACACACAACATCAACAACTGACGACCGGTGGTTACGTAGGACTCGGTTGCTGCGCCAGGAATACGCTCTCGTCAATTGTTAATTTTTATATGTAAACTCTGTTAACTGGGATCCTCACATAAATTGTTGACTTTAAATCTAATCACGAGGACTTTACATTTAATCTTGACATCTTTATATATTATTGTGATTACTTTATATCTTATCAATTTATAATAATACATCTATACAGTATATAATGTTTGATGGACAAGGTCAGAGAGGTATGCATTCAACATAAAAGGAGGACCAAGTCCTATTCACAATTGCAGTGTTTTTCTTGGCTCAGTGCAGCTCTTGGTTTAATTCCCCACAACTTACCTGAAAGCCTGTGTTAAACCCAGCATTAACCTTGACAAGTCCACTTTCTTTGAGCACAATAAACTCAAATATAAACCAGAGTAACGTAAAATTCAGAGTTGTCTCTAACTATAAACAACCTCCACTCTTCTGGGAAGACTTTAGACAGGATTTTAGACAGGATTTAGGGAAAAAGGATGAAGTCAGAGAGCACTGTTGTTGGTCAAGAGGCCCTGTCGCAATGTCTGTTGTAGTTCAAATCACAGGTGTTTGACTGGATGGAGGTCAGGACTGAGTTCTAACACAAAACCTATCCAACCATGCATTTAGGGACCTTGCATTGTGCAAAGAGGCTTATCTATACACAGAAAAATGCACACACACACACACAATTACAATATACTGTATGATAGCTCTTTCTTCAGTTTTGAAGAACATTAGAAAGGCCATTAACCGGTTGTTTTACGCTGACTATACTATTAGATTGTTTTTGTTAAGCATGAACTTTAATGTACCTTGACATAAACAACACCTATTACAATTAGAGAATGCTTAGTGGTATCTTGTGGTCATCCACAATTAAGCATTTCTAATCAGGGGAAATATGGGGTTTAGCCCAAACCCTGATTGATGAATTAACCCACTGAGATGTATTCCTCAATCATTTTTTGCCCTTGTTACAGTGGGATTAAATCAGTGAGTAGTCAATCACCTTTTTTCACTCATATCTTTGCTGTGATTTCCTTTGGCTCTCGACAGTATCTCCATGTCTGCTGTCTCGCGGCACACACACTCTAAAACAGCCAAGAATTGTTTCACCACAATAAACCGACGAATACTTCCAGCAAAGCAGCAGGACTGTTGCCTTGCAAGCTTGCTTTTTTTTAATCAGGATATCAGGTGAATCATTTATCACAGAAGTTTGGCAGTATGCATATTAAAATATGGACCACACTTTTACTACAGCCCTCCCCCCTCCCCTATTCCAAAAGGCTTGTCTTGATGATCTGCAATCATGTGATTGTGAAGCATGCCACAGCAACGATGGAATACATTTTTCTGCTTGCTCCGGGAGGAGAAAAATGGAGGCAAATGAGGGAATGAGGCAATGACTGTGGAGGAAATAGGAAAGAGCTGGAGGCCCAAACAGGACATCAGGTTGTAGTAGACATCCCGTTTGGGCCTCCAGCTTTCGTCTTCGCCACATTAGGGCTAATATGAGGCTGGTGGCACAGGGATATGGTACTGTCTGGGGATCTCAATGGCGTAATGATGAGGGGCCTGTGGCCAAGGGACCCAGGGGGGAGGTTTGTCGGGGTTGATTCCTTGCTACTTATGTAGACGCCACAGAGGTCACACACACCCATACACACCCACACTTCTTTCTTGATGCTCTGTTTGCCCTTGGGAGGACAAATGGAGAGGGAAAGGAGCAAATAGCAGGGAGTATTTGCCCAGGCACACTCCAAACCCCATCCATCTCCAAGTCTATCCCCAAACCCACCTACCCCCCTCCAACAATACTTGCATCTCCCTCTTGCCACAAAGACACAATCATTTCTTCCTTCACTCTGTGCCTCAGTTCTTCCTTCTTCCTCCTCGGGTGTATTGGTCCAGTCTCAGTTCAGCGCAGATATAATCCTTTAACGCCTTTAAATGATCCAGAGGTTGAGTGCTCTTCCTGGATGCCAATGGGACCTGCTGGGCTCACACCTGGTGAAGCAGGTTAAGATAAATGCCAGTGGCCATTCGGGCATCTGGCCCTGCATTAATATTTAACAGTCCAACTCTCATCTCTTCCATGTGAAAGGTGGGAAGGTGCCAAACCCTTAAGACATATCGCAGCTTAATATGGATTTGTGCAAAGAGGAAAGGACATGGAAGAGTGGTGATCGCATAGCGAGAAAGAGACTGCATGTTAAGTTTATGGCTGTCAAGATGTACTAAGGTGAACTTCATTTTTGGAAAAAAGAGGGAAAGAGCAGGGCGGGGTAAATATTTTTGCTTAGACAGTGGCAATAAGTACCATTTACCCAAATACAGTGGAAACTCTAAGAGAAAAGCGTATTTAGAAATCACCTAAATTTTGCAGGAAAAAATATGCACGCAGATGCACAAAACTCAAAAATGTCCAACAGTCATCATTGTCACGGACGGCAATGCCGTAAGGGCAGATCCCAAAAAAGAGACTCTAGGAAAGAGGTCCGAACAATTTTAATTCAATGACAGAGCATGTGATGGCGAGACATACGAAAATAAAAGGACTCACCAACAGAGAGAATCAAAAAACAGATAACGCAGGGAGACACGACAAAAGGTCCGTGTGGTATAATCATATAGAACCTAACTTTTGACAGTGGTCAGAACGGCGGCAAACACGGGGCAAAACGAATGAATATTCCGACGCCCACACACTGTCACGGTGCCCCCTAAAAAGGCTGATGATTACAATGGATGACAGGTGCGTCACCGATGTCAACGCCCACCTTTGCTCACCCAGACACTGCACAATTTGAAACACAGGACCATGACAGTATCCCCCCCTCAAAGGGCCAAATGCAAATCTCGTGTGGACAACCAGACCTTCTCACCAGGACGGTAGGGGGAGCTGAGATCCGATGACGATCAGCTAATTGCCGGTTGCGAGCCTCAGTACGGGACAAGGCCGCCTTTGCATCCCGCCACACCCGATGAGCCCTTCGGAGATGGACCTGTACAGACGGGATGACCACCTCCCTCTCCTGAGAAGGGAACAACGGTGGCTGATAACCGTATGCAGTCATGAACGGCGACCGTCCAGTGGCAGAGCAAACGAGGGTGTTATGCGCATATTCCACCCAAGGCAGGTGAGAAGACCATGAGGAGGGATGCTGATGGAAAACACAGCGAAGAGCAGCCTCCACATCTTGATTCGCCCTCTCAGCCTGGCCGTTGGTCTGCGGGTGGAAACCGGATGAACGACTGGAGGAAGCCCCCAGCGCTTTTCAGAACAACCTCCAGACCCGAGAGACGAACTGCGGCTCCCTGTCAGACACGAGATCAGCAGGAATACCATGAACTCGGAAGACATGGTCGACAAGGAGATTAGCAGTCTCAAAGGAGGACGGCAGCTTCGGCAGAGCAACGAAATGTGCCATCTTGGAGAATCTGTCGACAACACTCAGGATGACCGAGTTCCCTCCGGACAGCGGAAGGCTCGTGATGAAGTCCAAGGCGATGTGGGACCAGGGGCGGGAAGGAATGGGCAGTGGACGAAGAAGACCAGCTGGAGGACGATGGGACATCTTGCTACGGGCACACACTGAGCATGCTGAAACACATTCCTTAATGTCCCTGCGCAGTCCCTGCCACCAGAACCGTTGGGAAATGAGGAAAAATGTCCGACTGACCCCAGGATGGCAAGCGACTCTAGAAGTGTGTCCCCACCTCAACACCTCTGGACGTAAACCAACTTGCCATCAGGAACACCCCCCGGAGCCTGGATGTCCCTCCCCGACTCCACCACCTTCTTCTCAACCTCCCACTGAAGCACTCCCACCACCCGGGTCTCAGATAGAATGGTCTCCACAACAGGCTGAACAGCAGACGGGCCATGCAGCCGAGACAAGGCGTTAGGTTTGCCGTTCTTCAACCCAGGGCGGTAAGTGATGATGAAATCGAAACGGGTAAGGAACAGGGCCCAACGTGCTTGACGGGGGTTGAGTCTCTTAGCAGTCCGGAGGTAAGACAGGTTCTTGTAGTCGGTGAAAACTTGAAAAGGTTCCCTAGTACCCTCCAGCCAGTGCCTCCACTCCTGCAACGCCAGGACAATAGCCAGCAGCTCTCTATTTCCCACATCGTAATTGGCCTCTGCTGGGCTCAGGCGCCGAGAGAAGAAGGCGCAGGGGTGCAGCCTCTGGTTGACCGGGG
The DNA here is from genome assembly GCF_024500275.1 of Phycodurus eques. NCBI lineage: Eukaryota > Metazoa > Chordata > Actinopteri > Syngnathiformes > Syngnathidae > Phycodurus > Phycodurus eques. The sequence continues at coordinate 5,051,452 of NC_084542.1, read as the reverse complement.
ACCTCTGGGACAGGACCGCCACCACACCTGAATCAGATGCGTCCACCTCGACAACAAAAGGAAGGTCAGATTAGGATGATGTAACACAGGAGCCTTCACAAACAATTGTTTAATATGATCAAAAGTTGCATCTGCCTTAGGGGTCCATACAAATGGTATTTTATTGGAAGTAAAATGGTATTTTATTGGAAGTAAGTCTCGTTAGAGGTCCCACTTTAAGGCCGTAATCACGTATAAATCACCTATAAAAATGAGCAAAACCCAAAAACCTCTGCAACTGCTTCCTAGATGTTGGAGTTGGCCAATCAACCACAGCCTGGATCTCGACTGGATCGGCCCGAAGCTGGCCCTTCTCCACGATGAACCCCAAAAACTGTACCGACTCCGCATGGAACTCACACTTCTCAGCCTTGATGTAAAGATGGTTTTCCATAAAGCGCTGCAACACCATGCTGACATGTTGGCGATGTTCATGTAGATCACGGGAAAAGATTAAGATGTCGTCCAAGTACACAAAACAGAATACATTTAACATCATTAATAAGACACTGAAACACAGCGGGTGCATTCGTGAGTCCAAAAGGCATGACTAAATACTCAAAATGACCTAATGGAGTGATGAACGCAGTCTTCCACTCATCTCCCTCCTTCATCCTCACCAGGTGATAGGCACTGCGCAAATCTAATTTCGTGAACACCTTTGCAGACTGCAAAGGGGCAAACGCCGAGTCCAACAGTGGGAGAGGATACTTATTCTTTATTGTGATGTCGTTGAGACCATGGAAATCAACACAGGGTCGTCCTTTTTTTCGATAAAGAAAAATCCGGGACGAGGGACGAATCAACCCGGCAGCTAGCGAAGTCGAAATATAAGTCTTTAATGCCTGTTGCTCTGGCTTGGAAATCTGATACAGCCTCGCACATGGTAGTGGAGCCTCAGGAATCAACTCTATGGAACAGTCGTATGGACGATGCGGAGGCAAAGACTGGGCGCGATCCTTACTGAACACTAGTTGCAAACATGGTACTCAGCCGGTACATTAGCCAAATCGATGTGCTCGTCTTGAACACGGGGGGTAGTAGTCAACATGGCAGACTGCAGACAATGAGAATGACAAAATAGGCTCCAATTGACAATCTGTAGTTGATCCCAATTAATATCTGGATTATGAAGTTGTAACCACGTTAATCGCAGCACAACTGGAGCAGATCGACAGGGCATTACAAAAAATCGCCGCGATTCAATGTGGTTACCTGAAAGCTTTAAACACAGTGGAGCCATAATATGTGTTGTAACCGCCAGGAGACGCCCATCCAAATCAAGAACTTTTTGCTAAATCTGTACAGTGGACAATTTAGAGTCTCTATCACACAGGAGTCCACAAAACACTCATCAGCTCCGGAGTCAATTAACGCGGAAACCTTCACATTGCCGCCAAATCCCGAAACTTCGCCCGGCAATTGATTGTTGTTGTTCGATCCAGTTCTTAATTCACTAGGTACCATGTCTTCATCAAAATACTCACACGATGAGACGTTCTTTCCGGAGGCAGAAGACGCTGTGACCACCACCTGGCCGCTCTGCTTGGAACGCGTAGAGTCACTTTCCCGTGAAGGTCTCGCCATGCAGGTGGATACCTTGTGTCCTGGTCGGCCGCAGTACAGACACGTCCCCGCTCTCATGCGTCTCCGATGTTCCGTCTCCGTCAGTCGGCCCCCGCCGAGTTGCATCGGCTCCTCCACGGGCAGGCCCGCTCGTGCTGCCGTTCCCTCAGTCGATTGTCCAGTCTAATGGCTAGTCCGATCAACTCCTCCAAATTAGTGGGCTCGTCCCGGGCCGCCAACCCATCTTTGACGGCAGGACAGAGTCCCCGACAAAAAATGCCGCTCGACGCAACATCGTCGAATCCACTCTCTGCTGCCAGGATGCGGAACGAAATGGAGTATTCTGCTACTGACAAGTCCCCCTGGACTTGTCAGTAGCTGCTTGCTTCTGTCGCGAAGACAGAAGCAAGCAGGGACATGCGTATCAGAATCAGAATCTGAATTATCTTTATTTGCCAAGTATGTCAAAAACACAAGGAATTTGTCTCCGGCAGTTGGAGCCTCTTTAGTACGATAACAGACAGCCGTTGGACAGAAAATACTTTTGAGACATAAAAACATAGTATGGGAGTCACTGAGCAATGAAAGGGTACCAGTCATGTGGTAATGCCGATACTTTTTTTTTTTTCCTTTTCACAATTGTGCAAAGGATGCAGAGTCCTCTACTAATTTGGAGCAGTTTGAAATGACCACTAGAGCAATAGTGACCATTGTGCAAATGGCGCAGACTTCAATAAATTTAAGCATCTTAAAGTGACTAACAGTGCGATAATCTGGAACAATGTCCATTGTGCAAATGGTGCAGATGCTACTCAAGCACATGAGTGGCCAGTATTGGTCAACAACAAATATGCAAATATGCAAAATGTTTAAATCCTAACATGTTACAATTAATTAAGGTAGGTGTTTATGGTGGCAGTTTGACCCTGCAACTAACAGGGATGGATGGATGGATGGATGGATGGATGGATGGATGGATGAATGGATGGACAGATGGACGGACGGATCGATCGATCCTATTTCATTAGCTTACTGATGATCAAAGATTGATTTCTGACTGGTTTGTCATGATGTGCTGAGCTTCATGTTCATAGAGTTATTTTATGCATTATGGAGTTATTGACTGTCAGTCTTCAAAGGGGAACAAAAAAGATGCCAAGCATATACAAGCATAAAATGGACTATGTTAAGAATCCAGTCTGACAGTTTCAACTTTCTGGAGGTCAGCTTGTCTCTTTGAAACACCATGTTGCCTGGTGTAGCTAATTGCCAGGAGAGGCAAGAGGGATTTTAACCTCCCTAACAGGGTTAAATGATTCACATATTTACTTCTGAAGATCTCAGAGAACCATCTGTAACAAGGATCAGTTGTTGTTGACCTGTAAAGCTAACCCTTATGAATGCAAGTCAACCACAGGAAAGAACATGTTCCACCTGTTTAACATACGTATATTTGTCACATTTGACAACTGAAACCAGAGATTGCCATTATTCCTATAACCATTATAAGAGCATTTGAAACAATGCCCATAGGAATATTTTCTGGTGGAATAGTGCAGCTAGAGTGTAGATTCCACAAAGCTATTACTGTTTAGGAATGGGAGGAAATGGAATCTGTACAGGTAGCTGAAGTAAGCTGTTTAATCTTTAAGGTAAAAGCACGTTTTGGCATAAACAGACTATCGTCCTCTGCCCGTGGATGTCCCCACAGTGAAGGAAGTACAGAATCTCCTTGATTTCTGACACAACACACCAATGTGGTTGTTTGGTACACACGTAGCAACAAAACGTACTATCAGCAGAAAACGCACCCTGCAGTACAGTTAAGCACGGTGGAGGATTCATTTTGTTGTTGGGCTCTTTTGCCTCCTCAGGCTGTCTAGGCTTTGAATGTATCGAAGGAACTTTGAGGACTACAAAGGAATTCTAGGTTTAATATATTGGGTTATTTAGAGGCATAAAGCCCATGCACCAAAGTACACAAACTTGGTTGAGAATTAATATAGAATGTTTCTAATCTCAATCCCATAGTAAATAGAAAAAGATTAAGTCTGCAATTTGGAGTCTAATAAAACATGCAAGGATTCAAGAACTTGAAACAAGAAAGAATGGGGGAAAACTAGCTATGAAAAAAGTTTTTATACCGTCATTCTATTGTTGCCAAGGAGTATACAGATAAACCGCAGTCCAAGTAGTGTTCCTTGCTTAATTTTAAACAAGAAAATATTATGCAGGGGTGCATTTACTGTGTGACTGTCCAAATTTTTCTAGTTTGTGTTTAAAATGACTACATTAAACAATAAATATTTGTAATTAATGTAATTGTCAGAATTGTATTTATTCTAGAAGATATTACTTAATTGCACAAATTAAGTAATTGCACAAATAGTAATTTCACAAATTAAGTAATTGCACAACTTAAGTATTGCACAAATAGACTATTCCACCTCTTTTCTGTAATGACAGTGATTGTAATCAAATAACTGTGCTTGTACAGAAAATGCCACCTGCCTTTTCCTTTCTCAACCACAATCGACTGATAAAAGTGGATACTTAGTGAATTTGGATAATATGATCTTCATAGGGGTGTCTGGACTGATTGATTTATCTTGTTTCCTTTATGAGGCCACTATGTTCATAAGCAAAGAAATGAGGCAGTTGTATTTCCAGCAGGCTAAAAGTGGATGCAGCGGGCTAGCTGTGGAGTCTGATTAGACACCATCATACCTCACTACAGGGATCAGAGCATAAGAACTGGGGAAAACATCATAAGGTCAAACTGCCCTCACATAATTTCCCAAACCCATTTTGAAGCTGAGAGTTTGTTTTTCAACACACTTCATCGTGACCTTGATCTTAGAAAGGGTTAAAGATAAGCCTGTTGTAAACCCTTTAAGCTCTAGTTAAAAAAAGAGAAAAAAAAACATGAGTAGGTTGCTGATATTTTGACAGATTAATGCACAAAGATCAATGTTTTTTTTTATCTCCTCCAAGTAATAGCTTCAGATTGTTCATTTTAAGCTAATAGTGTAAAACTCAGGGGTGCCTTTTAGTGCCACTGTCTCCTTCCTCTGCTGGTCTGTGGCCTGTCATGCAACAGCAATATCAGTTCATCCCATGGTAATGGCTAAGCGCCTTGGAGACAGCTCAGATTGAGATCACTTTGAATTATTTATACTCATTCTCCACAAAGGGCCAGGCAGGGCACGGCTCGCACTCGTCAACACAGCCCAGTGTCCAGACTGTCACAGAGCCAGTGTCAACAGTCGGTGTCTTCCAGACACATGCGCAGATTCAGAGTGTGCATGCTTAACCTTCAATAGTAAAATAAGGACGCCATGAATGCAATTACAATGAGCCTTATATGTGTTCTTAAAACCTCTCACAAGGATATCAGTGATGATGATAAGGAAGTCTCACAGCAAAATGGAAATGATGCCATAATCAATAGTAAATCCATTATATCATGTTGGAGGGTTGACGAGAGGTAAACATCAGTTTTAATTGCCCATTATAATGCTGTCATTTACAAGATGAGGACCACCAAAAGTTCTTTGGCAATTTTTTTTCTCCTGCCTGAGATGACCAAAAACCTCCCCGATAAAGAAGATGGTATAGAAAACTGACTTTTTCATTTCTTTAAAAAAAATGATCTATGGAGTGCGTGCCCACCCTTCATGCAATAAATTTCACAAACAGGTAAATATTTTGTTATCTTCCATAAATGTGTCTGAGAATTAGCCGTTCAGAATTTTGCTCACTGTGACATAACGGCGGGACAGAACCTTCGCCCAAGAGGTGACTAGAATTTAGACTGGGTGAAGATCCGTCTCTAACATGGCGGCTCGCCTGTGTATTGCCTTTCGCACTTTTTTAGACTCAGGACTCAACATAGTAACCCCCGCCTCCCCAGCTCTACTCTTAGTTACCATAGTAATGAAAGCCATACTCATACTCTGGTCTCACAGTAAATTTGGTGGGGTGAGTAGTAGTTTATTTGCATAATACTGGATGCAAAAAAATAAGTATAATATTTAATCCTCTGGCTAGTCTGACTAGTCACAGAAATTTTATCAAGACTCCTGGGAAATATTTGAAATTTTGACAGAAAGCATAACGTCTACTTTAAACGACATTTCAAACTAGCATATTGTATCAACATATGTAAATCCTTCAGAATTCTGATCACCAAATTGTCATAAATGTTGACACTTCATTCCTTTTCAACTGCTGCAAAATAATAGCAAAGTAACACAGTTTTTTGGATGAATTTTGTGTTTTTTTTCTTGTCACTCTACATGTATGGGCGAGTTTAGCTATGTAAGGAACTGTACATGCAGCATGGGTTGCACAGCAAGAGTAAAAAGTTGTTAAATTCAAATACTGACAACAGAAATGGCTCAGTTCTAGGACAGCCATTTTTTAAAATATACTCTAACTTTCTAAGTTCATTTACTTAATGTACTGCAAATCCTTGAAAAGTACTGGATCTTCGCAGTTGAATAAGCATCTAACATTGTGTGTATTCTGTGTTGTATGGGTTGATGGTGAATTGAAGAGTTGCTAGGTCAGGATGTGTCCCGAGGGATGAGGTCAACACTTTTTCAGTATGATGGCACAAACAGATGAATGTCGACATCTTAACATCAACAGGAAACACCTTCCAATGTTTTTTTTTTCCCTGCATTAATGTGACATCAACAGGCTGATTCATCTCCCCAGAAAAACACAGTTGCTTCAATGAAGGCCAATAGCATTTATATGAACCTGGGCCTCCAGAAACAAACTTTATTTAGCTAAGCACTCAATACTGTGGATGATTCAGCCCTTTTACATAAAAATACTGTATGATACAAATGTTGGCTTGAGTTGGAAACAAAAATACCATGATCTTTGCCAAAGAATACCTGCATGACGCGCAGTCCATCTGGGAAAAATCTACGGACAGGCGTAAGCAAATTAAGTTTGTCAATGCGTGCCAATGCGCGCCAATGATATAATCATAGCAACAAAATTAACCCAATAAGGAAAGTAAGACCCAAACTACAGTTATGCATGGTGGAGGATCCATTTGTTGTGGCCCTTTAGCTTTATTAGATACATTTAGAAATCGGTGGCAGGGTGGAGCGTGAAAATGGTTGTCGGTTTCCAGATTTTCCCAGTGGTTGACTGATGACCAATCCAGGTTGTACGCTGCCTCTCGCCAAAGATATTGTAAGCAAGCCACACATTTTGATAAACTTATGCATTTGTTTTATTCCTAGATTATTTTTGTTTCTTTTGATAAAACACATTTAGCATCAGTGGTATAGTATACATTTCTACAAGTCCTTCATTTCATAGTTGCATTCTTGCATTCTGTAAATGCTAACTAGTGGATTTACTTACAAATTTTAAACAAACATTTTTGTAAATACTGGCTCTGTTGAACATGTGCTTTTCAACGAGGATTCAAGAGCCTGCTCCACATCGCTGCCATGTTTTCTGCACAGTACCCTCCTGTGCAAACCCAGACTATGGCACTTCTTCATGCCAGCATGCAGATGTCATGACTCAGTGTCCTCCCCAAATGAGCCTTGCTATTGTCTCAATGAAAGCCCGCTGTGTCTATATCATGTATGACAGCATGTTTTCCCAATGCGGCACCTTCGTCAGCAACTACGGAGGACAGCACGAGTCGAGTCTGGCTGCTGACACTCCCTCTTGGGACAGCGTCAATATCTTCACCTGCCAGGCAGCAATATGCTATACACTCAGATGTCCATCAATCATCAATCCTGGCACACCAGATGGTGCCCACTGTGATGTGGCTCAAAGATTACCTGGAAAATTACTAGAAGGGAATGAAAGAATTTTTTTTTTTTTTATCTACTAGAGCTTTTGGAGACACAGCCCTAACAGCTGTGAAAGCCTTTTTGAGCAGATGCTCATTGTAATAGTGTGGGCGGTAATGAATTAAAACACTGTGTTTTCTCCTGTAGGTTAATTGTGCTGATTTAAGTGAACAAGGGCAACCATTTTTTAGTGGTGCACAAGAGCATGCAATACTTCTATTGCTGCTATATTTTCCAGAACATTAATTCAGTGGGTTATTATTATTATTATTATTATTTCAGTATAACATGGAGGCAGAGCAGTAGTGTGCTGTGTGGAAATCATTTGCTAATGCAAGCTCATAAATAACCTAAATGGCAAGGACCAATGTGATTTTGGGTTGAGGGTACATTTACATAGCTAGGTCATGGCAGGAAATTGTATTCCCCATAAAGTCATTTTGACTCTTTGATTTTTACAGCTGCCTCTGTTTTTATTGTACCAGTTTTGGGGGTTTACATTTCATCATTATCCAGCAATAAATAACTTGATTTAGTAGTTTCCATTGCTTTTGGAGACTACCTGGAAACCACATTTAAAATTTATTTCAGGGGGGAAAATAGGCACTGCGATAAAAACTTTCTAGGATTAAGAGTGAGCACATATGGATTCTACTGTATATGCATGTGTCATGCACGGCAGTAATAGTAATAAGAACATCTCATGGATGTGGGGTCTAAAAAAAGAAAAGAAAAAAAAAGGATGCCTGAAGCATTTTTAGTATAAACAGGCCATGCAACAAATATATGGGAGTTCACGGGCAGACCTGGGAACGTGTGTCAAATCGCACGGAGAGTGTGTCACAAACAGAGTTGAACGCACTGCAAAAAGAGATAAGGTCAAAGGTGCATATGAGTCACTAGCACATGCTGGTGTAAATTCACAGACTTTGTTGAAAGTGGGACAAACTGAGGAGTCTCTCACTTGTGATTCCATTCCAATAAATACAACTATTCCCGCAATAGCCAGACATCAAGTCTTACTGAAGCCCTAAATAGAAGATTACTCATTCAGGATTGGCAAAAAATAAAAGGGGAGTGTCCAGAATTACATCCTATCGTGTATATAAACTTGTGTTTTCTGGCTGTAATTTTGTAAAAGTTGTCTCTCCAGGGGTGGCTCGGGTTGTTATATAATAAACTATGTGCTGAACTTTTCCTGCACCCCTCTTTGCCATTTTTCCAACACCAAGATTTATGATGTAAAAAGAACTAAGACAATTATTCAACACCCAAGGACAATTTTAATCAGAAACCGAAATCAGTATCATCTTTATTTGCCAAGTATGTCCAAAAAACACACAAGGAATTTGTCTCCGGTAGTTGGAGTTGCTCTAGTACGACAACAGTTTACAGAACACTTTGGAGACAGAAAAACATTGACAAAAAAAAAAAAAAAAAAAAAACAGTCACTGAGCAGTAAAGGGTTGCTAGTTATCTGGTAATGCCGGTAAATGTTTTTTTTTTATTTTTATTTTTTTTTACAGGACGCATTAGCCTATTTTTACTTCAGCTCAAGAGTCTCAATTGTAAATTTCAGCACCAGAGGACCTTTTTGAACTTAGCCGATTTGTCCACACAGAAAAACCTTTTAATAATTAAAAAAAGGACACATTTTTGACATTGAAAAACTTAAATCAGCAATGGTGCTTCCCGATCGAACTTCATTCGTTGACGAGTGGGCTGTGGGGGAGTGCTGGCAGACTTTTTGTCTGATAGAAATATATTCGTCAAAGGTGGGGTTCAATGCCCAAGCAAAACAGTTTGGATGTCCCCCGTGTTAGATGTCTGGGGCCATCGGCCCTTGCGCCCCTTTTGCATGCCACTGTTCACCATGCTGCCTTATTGATGAATAGTCCATTTGTAATCATATTTTCAAGTTACAGTAAGGCAATATTATGACACATTATTTCCTCACATCATATGCCATCCCCCCAAAATAAACTATCCATTCCTCAAAAAACTGAGAAAAGCAGTTTCTCCCTCAGCCCTTGTTCTTTTGTATTCATATTGTCCTAGACAGACAGGAGATAAGACATTATCTTTCTAACAGTCATTAAACTGCAATTTAAACCTTGTCAACATCATTGTCAATCATTTAGTGTTTGTAGTTGAGATGGTATCCGTAAGCATATCAGGGATCAAACAATTTCCGCTCAGCAAGACACTTCCCTGAAAGCAGTGGGTGCCATGCCTGCATAGGTCGTGTTGTGTTTGGCATCAATGAAACTTCAAAGTTGTGATCACTGCTCAGGTATTTCCCCGGAGAGGTAATTAAACCCACCCTTATGTAGTAGTAAGATGATGCAGGGGCATTGAAAAGCATCCAAGCCTTAAGAATGCTATAAATGGCTTGTTTTGAACAGACACATTATATTGTGTTATATTATGGCTCTCATTTCTTAAATTCAGCTATAATGACATTGAACACTCCTGCAGCACTTAACATGCATTTAATCTTTTTCAGCTCTTAGGCTTGTATACCGCTGACAAAGTATATCACTATATATTTGGGACACCTCACAGATTTTTTTCTGCTTCACACTGATGTGAGCAAGACAATGAGCAGTTATGTTGTCCACACTGGTAAGAAAGAACAGTTTTGTCTGCGGTTGCAATAATTCAAGATTTCCATATGAGCTGACCACAAGAGCTCATTGCATTACTTCAAAACAAATACAGAAAACAAATCAAGTATGAGAACAGCTTCAGCAGCATGACAAATAACTACCAAGCATTTATTTACAGTATCTATGTTGTCTTTAAATTATTGTTATTTCATTTTAAATAAAAGCAGTAACCACATGAGAAGGAACACGTGTAAATGGTTCGACAGTATTTATTGGTTCATGAAATTACAAAAAAATATATAAACATTTACCGGAAGATGGCAGATCTACGTATATGTACTCGTGATGTCTGAGTTGTCTCTCTCTCTCTTTTTTTTTTTTTTAACAAATGAGAAATAAGTTACATACCGTAAGTAGAAACTATGTTTTTTTTGTTCAGAGGCCGGGAAAAAACAGATATGAAACATGATACAAAGTGGCCTGACCTCAGTTGACCTCACTCAACTCACTTAATTTTATTTTTTCTTTGACATTTTTGAATGTGTATCCCCTATCACCAATGTATTAGTCATAAGGCAAGTTTAGAGCTTTTCGTGCTTGCTTAAATTTCATCTCAGCATCTGTACAAATACCACTGATGAGAGTATTAAATATAATACATTTACTATTTTCTAACATTGTCTTTCTGTTGCGGGCTGCTTCAACCCCGATTGAGCGGCTGTGGACAGTTGCTACAGCGAAGGGAAAGAAAAAAGGATGCGGATCAATGCAAAATATTGACATCAGACTCACAAAGAGATTTGAGCCACTTTTACAAGACCCTGGCCAAGAATGCTCATCCCCCACCACCACTGAAAGGTATGAAATTAAATCATACAAGAAAAAAATGGCACCCCAAACGTTAATAGTTGGTGATGGAGCTGTCAAGGATGTGAAACGTTTTTGCAGTGAGAAGAACACCAAAATACTGTGTTTTACCAATTACATGGTGTCTGATATCTCTAAAAATTTTCTGGAGATCACTAATCAGCACCCAACTGTGAAATATGTCATTATATACACAGTGGCCCTGTATGTTCTCAACCAGCAATCAGAGGTACTGAAGTGAGATTTCAATGATCTCCTAACAAAAGTGCAATGTTTGAATGCTGAGGTTTTTATTAGTGGACCTCTCCCACTTGTACGATTTGGAGATGAACATTTCTCTCGGCTCAGTCAATTAAATAAGTGGCTCAAAGAAGTGTGCACTGCACTATCTGTGAGTCTCATTGACAATTTCTGCGTTTTTTTTTTTTTTTTTTACAAGGCAATCGGTTTCTGTCTAAATAGACAAGGGGTTAAGTTATTGGCTGCCAACATTTTTTACTGTGTACGACATTTAGCGTCCCGAAAAGAAAACACTGGCCTTGGTGACACGGCTGAAGGACGAAAAATGCAGTTGTTGCCAAACAATCGGAGGAACAGGAGATAAGGCGACACGAGGCACAGACGGATTCATCAGGGTCATCCAAACAATCGGAGAAGCGAATGACAAATGAGATGAGCCAGCACGTTGAATATTCCACACCCCTCCCTGCCCCGTAGGAGCAAAGCCCAACGCAAAACTCACTCTCTACTAGCCTAAATTCTCTGCTAGGTGTGACGGACAGGATGAAAACTATGGTCATTATTGGAATCCAACGCACACTACGCCAAGATCTTCCTCCCATCCCCCCTTGCCAGAAACCACCGTCCACTAAGATGCGAAGGGCCCCTCCTCCACCCATGAAGAACCTTATCTGCGATTCTGACTGATATCTACGGGATCTTTTCTCCAGAATAGGTCAGACCCCTATGGAGATCAGGCATTTTTGATCCCTGTAATTAAAAGGGACAGAAAGTTGGTCCAAGAAATATGGCAGAAAAAAAGGAGAACTACAAACTTAGTAAAAAAAATTTAATCTATCAAACCATTGTCTCCAGTTATCTCTGCGAGACTAGCTCTTTTCAATATCAAGTCACTAGGTAATAAATCAATGTTGATGAATGACATCATTACAACCTATGATCTGGACTTTTTGTTTCAAAATGAAACATGGTTAACAGAAAGTAGCTGTTATACCATTTTAAATGAGGTAACACCATCAAATTTTAATTTTATGAACAAGTGTCGAATAGGGAAAAAAGGCGGTGGTATTGCTGTTATTTTTAAGTCATTATTTCATCCATCCATTTTCTGAGCCACTTATCCTCACAAGGGTCATGGGAGTGCTGAAGCCTATCCCAGCTATCATCGGGCAGGAGGCGGGGTACACCCTGAACTGGTTGCCAGCCAATCGCAGGGCACATACAAACAAACCATCCGCACTCACATTCACACCTATGGGCAATTTAGAGAAAACCCACGCAGGCACAGGGACAACATGTAAACTCCACACAGGCGGGGTAGGCATTAAGGATATGGCTATTTCTGACCATTTTTGTGTATTCTTTGAATTACACATTCTTCCAAAGGTTCAGACAACCTCGATGTCCATTTAGAAAAGGTACATAAATGAGAGTACCACCACTAAGTTTATGGAGACCATTGCTGTGCCATAAATTGTGATTGCTGAGACAGTTGACGAACTTTCGGCTAATTTCACCTGTAAAATCTTAAATGTCATGAATGCTGTCGCTCCTATTAAAACAAAGACAATCCTGAGGTGACCTAGAACACCATGGAGGAGCACAATGATGGTAACGACCTCTAAATGAAAGTGTAGAAAAGCAGAACGTAAGTGAAGAAACACTAAACTCAAAATTAACTATGACCTCTACAGACAAAGTCTTTTTAACCAAGAGTTAGTCAGGGCTAGACAGCGACACTTTTCTGAACTCATCAGTAAGAACTTCAACAACACTTACACTCTGTTTGATGTGGTTGACAAGCTCACAACCCCCCGAATCAGATAGCTCCCGAACTCCTAACAGCAGATAAATGCAATGAATTTGCTTGTTATTTTAGTGAAAAAAAATACAATACATCAGTTTAAATATTAGCACTAATCAGCAAAGTGATAAAATGATACTGCATCTGAAGCCACCCAGGAAAAACTCTATTACCATGTCATAATTTTATACAATTGACCAAAAAACTGTAGAGAAAATGGTTCAGCAGCTGAAACCATCAATGAGCTGTCTTGACTCAATATCATCTGACTTTTTCAAAGCTATTGCGAAGTCTTTTAGTTTGTAACCATTGGAAGTGTTCAATCACATCGAATGACAATGACCTATGGGATCCCTCAAGGGTCAGTTCTTGGACCCCTCCTGTTCAGCCTGTATATGCTACCCTTGGGTCAAATTCTTCAGAACTTTAATTTTGACTATCATAGCTATGCAGATGACACACAGTTATATCTAGCAGTGTCTCCAGATGACTACAGTTCTATTGAGGTGTTGTGTCACTGTCTGAAACAGATAAATAACTGGATGAGCCAAAATATTTCTTCAATTAAACCACAACAAAACTGAGATTATTGTTTTTGCCAGTAAAGAAAAGAGGATTGCTGTTAGTAAATAGCTGGAGTCACTCTCTTTAAAAACAAAGTCCGAAACCTTGGTGTTCTGATAGATTCCTACAGTTATATCAAATCAATTACTAAAACTAAAATTCTCCCATCTGAAGAACAGAGTGAAGGCCTGCATGTGTCAAGCAGACCAGGAGAAGCTCATCCATGCTTTTATCTCAAATAGACTTGACTATTGTAATGCTCTTATGACTGGACTCCCTAAAAAGAACATTAAACAGTTGCAGCTCTGGTTCTGACAAGAACAAAGAGGTCAGAGCATATTACTCCAATTCTAACTGGCTTCCAGTCAGCTTTAGAATAGATTTTAAAGTTCTGCTACTGGTCTATAAATCACGAAACGATTAAGGTCCTGAATACATGAATGAAATGCTAATGGCATATAAACCCAGTAGGGTTCTGAGATCGACAGACTCAGGTCAAATAGTGGAGCACAGAGTCCAAAGCAAACATGGTGAAGCAGCATTTAGCTATTATGCTGCATACAAATGGAATACGTTGCCAACAGAAGTGACATCAGCCCCAAGTGTGCATGTTTTTAAGTCCAGGTTAAAAACCCTACTTTTTTCCCATGCTTTTTAGAGCATTTCCACTTTTAAATGATATTTCTTGCACTGTATGCTGTTTTAAGTGATTTAAAAAAAAATGTCTTTGTTTTAAATGTTTATATGCTGTTTTTTTCTTTGTTTTTAAATGCTTTTAATCATGTAAAGCACATCGAGTTACCTTGTGTATGAAATGTGTTATATAAATACATTTTATTTAACTATCTAACCCTTCCTTCGCTTTGCTTCTGTCCCTGTGTGACGTATTTAGACATATTTATTTTTTTATTTTTTTATTTCAAAAGTCCAAAGTGTTCACTGTGATGTATTTGGATCTTATTTTAACATCTGCTGTGGTTATTAGGCTGCAGGTGTATACCCACTTAGTTTTGTTATTTTAATATTTTTGATTAATGTAATTAATGTAAAATGTATTGCCATTACTACACAGTATGTTAAAATGTCACTTGAAATTATTACATGAATAGTACTCATACGTTTCATGGTGGAAGTTTGACTTCTGGAGCAGACATGCTTTTTGCATTATTTCTTGGGGGCAAATTAATAAAAAACTAAAAAGAAAAAAAATGGAGGGTCAAAAAGCCTCCTGGAATAGATCGTGTTTGACTTTTGACAGTCCACTGTGCAACTCTTTGGGACAAAGAAAACCTCCTGGTCCTATGTGGGGAAATAGCTTGAAGAGAAGCAGATGGGTGGGTGAGTTCATTGGAAAATGAGATGGTGTCCCCTTGAGCAGAAATGAAATCAAAGTATTTTTCAGCAGCATCCACAAACTGAGCAGATCTCGGGTTTTGGGATTGTGTGCTAGCACGATTCCAGAAACACAGCCCTGGTAATGTACAAACAGTGCTTTGCGCTTCTTGAGTCAAACCGTTCACTGGTTTATATATATATATATATATATATATATATATATATATATATATATATATATTTATATATATAGTCTACCGTCAAACTTTGCTTTCAGATGTCTACTTATTTTATCGTTTCATGTCATCTGGTATGGAAGTGTGTCAGGTCACGGCTGCTAAAAATGCAATGTTTCCTGATGGTGCTCCTTAATGTGGCCCTGTAGTGATGGAAATACTGATCCCTCCCTGCTGTCTTGTGCTGTGCTGGCCTGAGCAAACCAAGCAAAGCCAGCACATATGTGTGGAAACTAATCCTATGTCTCCCATGCCACATAAATCTGGGGACCATGGAAATATGGGAAAGGACCCGGGTTGAACTAAACGCACCGGCAAATAACTAAACTGCTTCTCACCGCTCTGTTTATTCTCTTACTTTTGAAGGTCGTGTCTTTAGAGTAACATGAGCACAAGCGATATATCACGTCTCCCTCCTAGATAATGTACACAGTGAACAGGTTGTCCATGTAACCTTGTAAAGGAACTATAAAACATGTAGGTGCAGAATAAGCCACATGCATGAGCAGAAACTTACCGTCAGCTGTAAGATTTGTGAGCATTCTATGTTCTGAGCACAACCAACAAAGCTAATATAAGTACAATATTCAGAATCATTCATTCATAATCATTTAACTTGTATTATATATATATATATATATATATATATATATATATATATATATATATATATATATATATATACACACTCTGGGAGAAGAAACTGTAACTGTTATCGGTAATACGTGAAATACTGCTTGCTCCGTAACATCATTATTCATCAATCCATCCATCCATCCATTTTCTGAGCCGCTTATCCTCACTAGGGTCGAGGGCGTGCTGGAGCCTATCCCAGCTGTCATCGGGCAGGAGGCGGGGTACACCCTGAACTGGTTGCCAACTTCATAGACCTTACAAATGTTCTCCTGGATGCATGGACAAAAAAGATCATTGCCTCCAACAACTCACAAGGATCTAATTTAAGAATTAGGGAAAAAGCCACAGTCATAAACTCCAAAAGTGATAAGAGGCACATGGTTCTGACACGGTTTTGGTGCTCGTGGGCAAGTCACACCCTTAAAACAAAGAAATTAGCTTCCAATGAGGCCATTCATTCTGCTTGCCCCAAATGAGGGTTTGTCTGTCACCACCTGTCTGTCTCATATCTCATGTCCTCAGACACCTCAATGATAAAACGCTCTTGTCCTCACTGTCTACTGTTACACGTCTTTGTGAGGAGAGGGGATGGATGGATGGATGGATGGGTGCATGTTTTGGGTATTCTTTTCAGCCAGCAAGATCACACTTTAAAAAGTGGCATTTCAGCAAGATACTTGATCAGCCAAATATCATTATGAGCTTTCTCCCTCATCCATAATTCACCTGCAAGGGAGTCAGCTAAGAATAGCTGGCTGACTGTGCCACAGAAAGAAAGACAAAGTGACAGAAGGAAGAGCGATGGCAAGACTTGTACAAACCTAGTGTAGTGTGGTGTATTTGGAACACATAGCAGCCTGTCATTTTTCTTAATTACCCCACAAAGGCGGTGGGTAGGTCATGCTTTACGTTTTAAATAGACAAGAGAGTGTGCCAAGCTGCAGCCTTCTCCACCCTCTTTCCCGTTTCATTGTTTCATTTTGCAGCCTTATCGCTCAGGAAGCTAACAGTTTGTCAGATACAGATGAGTCAACCTCATTTTTTTTTGTGTTGGTCTTATAGCATTGTTCTGTCCTTCCCCCCATATCGCTCAGCCCGGCCGATGTCTTCTTACTCTCATCAGGCAAACCTCATGCACACGTCCATCTGCAGGATGTTTAGTACACGCTCAAGTGTACAGAGGGACTGTTTATCTGCACAAATGTGTATCGTATCAAAAGGCCATGACACACATGCACACACACACACACACACGAGCACACACTAAGGCTGGAAGGATGAGACAGGGAAACAGTTTTTTCCCTCTGGGTCATTCTTTTGTCTACACAGATGGTCCTTTTTCCTGGGCAACAATAAGGACTTATTTTGCCATTTGAGAGATCAGCCTCACCATGATTCGTACTCCATTTCGAGAAAATGTTTTAAGCCTCACACATATTTTTTGTTGCTCAACTGAGACGCCTTTCGGCACGAATATAAGCAACTCTTGTCATTAGTGTGACAATGTTTCTTGATGAGTCACTTATTGTAGACTTGTAAATCATCATCTTACAATGTTGGAATCAGCACAGAAAGTCTCCCACTGTTATTCTCACATTCCAACAGCAGAGCAGTAAAAGTGTCAGATTGTTCCCTATGGTAATGAGATGGTAGGAGGACAGGAAACTATTTTCCTGATGGAATAAAGATAAGAACAAAACAAATTTTGTGACTGTTTTTGGAGAAAATTAGGTCAAAGTGTCAGAGCTTAATTCATGCATATCTGGGACATAATGCAACAGTAATGCAATTTTGCGTGGGCCAAATGCCCAGTGGGACTTATCTAACAGTTACAGTCTTGATTTGTCTCCTTAGCCCTCACTTTGAGGGCACCATGCATTACAGAGGCCTTCTTACATACCTCACCAGCTTGGAGGACGGTGATGCCATTATTAGATGTGACTGCATGATAATGAAATGGCATAATGCGATGTCAGAGCGGTTAACACAACACAAAAGGCTAAGGCTGGCGAAATTCCTAATCAGCTCAAAATGTCATGGGCCTTACCTTGGTCTGAATCACAGCCTGCAGGCAGATTCGTCCTCAAAGTTCACATGAACCTTCAAGGATGTATTTTCTCTTTGGCCCAAAGTCTTGCCGACGCTGGACTTACTCGCTTCTTTAGTGCCTGCTCGCTCTCCTTGACATTCTAATCTGCTGAGCTCCAAGGATTAAGACATATAATGGGGGAGATAGCTGATAAAGCAGTCAACACATTATTTTGATTTCACAGTATTTTCAGTGATTAGTGCTTTTGCTTTGATACGGCATGTCATTGACAGGTATTCAATTATGGCCTGGGTCCTGTTATAGACCACTGATTCCAAACTAGGATGCTATGGCACACTACTGTGTCGTGAATTGTCATGAGGGGTGCCGCAGGAAAATTATCCAATTACATCGAATTTGTCAGAAAACTATTATTTATTAATTACAAATGGGCGGCACGGTGGACGAATGGTTAGAGCGTCAGCCTCACAGTTCTGAGGACCCGGGTTCAATCCCCGGCCCCGCCTGTGTGGAATTTGCATGTTCTCCCCGTGCCTGTGTGGGTTTTCAACGGCCACTCCGGTTTCCTCCCACATCCCAAAAACATGCGTTAATTGGAGACTCTAAATTGCCCGTAGGTGTGACTGTGAGTGCAAATGGTTGTTTGTTTGTATGTGCCCTGCGATTGGCTGGCAACCAGTTCAGGGTGTACCCTGCCTCCTGCCCGATGACAGCTGGGATAGGCTCCAGCACGCCTGCGACCCTTGTGAGGAGAAGTGGCTCAGAAAATGGATGGAATTACAAATGTTGTATATCTTTTTTCATCTATATATGCCAGGAATATATAGTGACAGGCAGAACAATTAAATTATCTTCCTTTAGATGGCAGGGACGATAAACCCATGTCTTCACCTGTTGTCATTTATATAATAGATTAAGGCATGGATTCCTGCCATGAAATCAGTTGCTTTGTTCAATTCAGTGGGTCCAGATTTTAGACTGATTCAGTAAATTTGTGAGTACATTGCATCAAGGTCATTATTGTTTCAGTATTAATGCTTTTTTGTGACATTAGGTTAATTGAAGATTCTAAATTGCCTGTAGGTATGAAAGTGAGTGTGACTGGTTGTTAAATGAGCCCTGCGATTGGCTGAAGACCAGTTCTGGGTGTGCCCCACCTTTCGCCCAAAAATAGCTGGGATAGGCTCCAGCACGCCCGCGACCCTAGTGAAGATAAGCAGTACGGAAAATGGATGGATCGATAGTTGTGCCGTCAGGTTTTGATGTAAAATGGGTGCATGGCTCAAAAAAGGTTGGGGAAGTAATGGAGCAACAATACGTTAATTGGTACAGGTTGCTTGCCTGAGGAGGTGGCAGTTTGCTTGATGAACTTTACCAAGGTCCATTTCCGTAAAAACTACTTGCTCAAGCACTACTTTCAAAGAACACTGATAACATATTTCTTATAGTACAGTACAGGTAGATTGAATCTGGTTAGCACTGGACTGTAATCTAGTTAAGTTTACTTACAAAATGAAAATACTTACTATATGAAGTTATTTTGAAAACAATTTAACTTGCTTTCTTTAACCATGAATGTATTTTAGTCATTGGTGTTCACATTACACATACGTGTCTGACAAAGAAACCATGTTGAAGTTGTTCAATATTGATTCATGATACTTTTTACATTTTACAATTTACAGTAGTTTGCTTTTTTATACATGTGTATGATTGTTAACCATAAGGTTCCATTAAAATCTATTACGTTGGCAAATGCTATAACGGGTAATGTTGATGTGTAAAACTCAATGATGCACTAATTGAGTGTAATCTCACAAAGAAATACAGTAGTTTGGTAAAATCATATGGTTTGGGAATTTAGAAGTAATTTACTGTTTTCTGCTATATTTTGGTTGGCATAGTTACTAATTAGTATATAGTGAGATAGTCTACATACCAGTCACTGCACCGATTTACCATTCAAAATGGTGAATGTTATACATGAAGCCCATTCAAACTGTTTCATGAATGAAAGATTTACACCAATTTTCAGAGTATGAAACATTCATACTGACCAAAGCCAGTGAGGAATAGTTATTAATTGCATGGTTGTCAAGAGGAACCAGAGACAGTCAGTGGGTCAGATGTAAAAAATATAAACTCTCACTAGCTCTTCTGCATTACTACTATGTTTTCTTGGGTAAGAAATTTGCTTTCCCCTCCTGCCTCACTTCCATCAACAGAAGCAACTTTGAGAAAAAGTAGTCTTATGAAGTGGTAATACAAGATATTTGAGACAATTCGACTTATGTAATAAACAGAAAATTCAGTAGGTAGAAGCCAATACACTTTGACTGCACATGAGCATGGTCTGTTTATTTCATTTCACAGTCAGTCTGCATCATGCTGACACTATCAACACTGTGTAACATCAAACCTCATTGGGTACCCAATGGGGATTTGTCCTACTTGTGTGACAATGAGATAGGTTTATTGAAGAAAACATTTAAATTATTTTTTTGTACAGTGAAATAGTTCAATACTAAAGTACTATTCATTAAAAATCATTAAAAATTCCACTTTGTATAAACTCTGATGATACTGGTAAGTCCAAGTTTGAATATTTCCCAAATTATGGAACTTAAAAATGTAATGATGCTAACATAAATTGTTAGTATAAAGAAAGAGGAACCCACACAATAGTTACTGACTTAACTTGAAACTGACAAAAGTAATATATATGGTTTTTTTTTTGGACTCGTAACTCAAAACATGCATATTTCAACTTACCTTTCCCTATTGAATTGAATGGAAATGCCATTGATCCATTCCAGCCACTTGAAAAAAAATAAAAATCTACAAAAAAAAAAGTTTTCTTAATAGATGTAATAGCTCTCTATAATATTGTACTTTATAAAAACATCACGGACAACATTGAAATACATTGGAGCCAAAAAAATTCCTCTGTAAGCCGCAGTATTAGTTTTTTGCAGAGAAAAAAGAACATGTCTATGAGTATTGTTATATTAACTGTCTGCATGTGTTCCTCCACTATTTGTGCTCAAATATTGGTTGCCTAAAGGGTTTAGCATCGCGACACTGATGCTCGGCATTTGTTAGCATTGACTTAAACGGACATACTGTATATAAAGCAGAGCTATGCGGATGTTTTCACTACACGATGTGTAATTGTCTTTGTTTTATGTTTAGATTGGGAGTGCCATTACATAACTTGAAGCCTCTTTTCTGAAGAATCTGCCAAAATCCTGCTTATTGTGAAGTAAGTTGAGTTGAGTACACTGCCACCGTACAGCGCTCATATCCAAAATGTATTTCCGCAAATCAAAGCAAAAAATAAAATAACATCGACTGAATGACGGCTTGTATCTCGAAAAACTTGTACGCTGGGTCACTCGTATCTCGAGGCACCACCACATTTTTTCTCAAAATCAAACCATATGATTTCTGTAACTCTCAATATAACTTCCTACTCTGGCCCACTCCCCGAAAGCAAACTGCTCCATCTGCCGCAGACTGCATGTTTCAGTGCCTTCCACGTCTTCAATAAGATTTAGTTCAGGGCTTCAAGAAGGCCACATCAGAATAGTCCCATATTTTGCTCTCAGCCATTCTCGGGTGTTTTGGCTCTTTATCCTGCTGGTGCGCTCATGACCTGTGACTGAAACGACACTGGGTAGGACGTTTCGCTCTAGAGTGTTTTGCTTTTCTTGATATTTTATTTTTCCTGCAGAGAATCAAGACACCTCACAAAGTACAGTATATGTGGCTTGTCAATTTGCATTTTGACAATTTCCAGCCTTAACAGTTATTGCAGTGGCCATGTATGTACTGTACCTGTCCATTTTCAACCCGTTTTGGAGTGTTACACTCACAGTTTGGTGAAAACTATTTACTTTAACAACACAGTGTTGTATTATATTATACATTTCAAAGTAAAAAACAATCTGCAAATAATGTATGAATTGAGATGACAACATTCACTCTCACGAAGAGAAGTGCATATGGGTGAAGGTGTATATTCTGGTGCTTATCCACATCAACATTATTCAGCCTTTGGGAGTTCTGTGCTCAGCAGGATGAAGTGGCTTTTGTGTTATTCAACTAGGTTTTCTTTGTGCATCGAGAGTCTGTCATCAGTGTCTCAGGCTGTTGCACATACAGTACAGGACCTACGGGTCTAAAAGGGATGAACATGTCACCATAACAGTGCTTAACAAATTTATTAGACCACCTCCCCATGTACAGTAGGGTTTATGCCCCAGTTACCCTTTATTAAATACATAGATAATTACCAAAAGACCAGTGGTCAGGATGCGTGGGTTTGAGTTTCACTTCGTGCCGATGTGAACAGTTGTCTCTCTATGTAAGTGGTGTTTCGTTCATGAACGATTTGTCCAAACGAATAAATCTCTTGAATGAAGGTACTGAGTTGAGTCCCTTCATGGACTTTCTCCGTCCAGTTGAGCTCACACAGCCGCGAGCATGTCGGCTGGGAGTGGGACTCCCGTGCTTTGTCACTCACTCGTGACTCTTCTACGAATAACCAATGATGCAGCCAGCGTGAGGGCGGAGGACGGACTTTACGTTCACTGCAAAATGATGAGGTGTAACACTCAATGAATGTCTACACCTTGATTCTTCCCTCAGTGTTTAGCTTGCTGCAAATGAATGACATGGCACTCATTGAACAAATCTGTCCTGTGTGATTCGTTTGCTGCGAAATGACATGTACCACTCGGTGACCGATTCCGCCCTGAGTGATTCGAACCGTTTCCTCTTTACACGGATACACTCAGTATATACTAATCCTGAGTCAAGCCATGTGAAAACTGATAACTGAGACTGAGAATAGTTTAATAATTAAGGGTTGAGGGTGTGTTAAACTCTATTTCACCATTTCAGTTGTCCAAATTTTTGGGGTGTGGCTAAAACTAAACCCAAGTCCCCGCTTTCTGGCATGAGTCGACCCTCCGCCACTGTACAAGTGCTGAGCACCTTCATTCCATCAGTGGTATCCATCGGAATTGCTATTTACAAAAACAAACAAAAACAAGACAAGAAAATTGTTGTTTTAGTGATTGAACTGTTACACAATGATGGATGGGCTCTTCTCATTGTTATGACAGGTGATGTAATGTTCATTTTTCTATTCTTGTGTGTCAGGGTGAGCAACGTTAGGCACAGCTTCCCTCGTCAAACCTGCTGCGAGTTGCAATTTACGTGCTTAATAAGCGCAGCTGTCGCAGAAAGGAGACGCTGGATTATTTCGTTGCACACTGTCGTTGGACTTGCTGTAGTCATATTCGTTGTAGTCTGTAAACCCATTATTTATTATTTGGTTTATTATTTATTTCATTTCATGTAATGAAGATAGTCTTTATTCGGTCCTTATTTGCTTCTCCTTTCCACCATGGCTCCGTCCACCAACTTAGTTATTTAGTTTTTTAGTATATTTTTTCACGATGGCCTTTTGTCATCTTTATTTTTGTTTCCTCATTATTGCATTACTCATGTATTTCGTGCCCTCTGTGTTTTCATAAATAAATTGCATTTTCGTTATATTGCGATCTTGGTTGCTTTGGGATCCTGTATTCGGCCTTATCTCATAATAACAAAATTATCTGTGACTTGCCCTCATTGGTAAAGCTGTCGCAGGCTTACTTGAACTCCTATTTCCCTTCTTTCAGTCTGTGCTCAGTTTGAACCAGAATCTTCCTGAAGACAGAGTAACACTGAGCTCAAATAAATGTCCGTCATTTCACAAAAGCCTTTGTGTATACTGTATTTCTGTAGGTTTTGCATCTCTCGCTCTCTCTCACACACACACTCACACACACAGCAGCATGTGTTTCGGCTTACATTCCTACAGTCCTTTCTCTCACCCAGATTTGCTGCCAGAGCATCATATCTCTTTGCAACTGTTGGCATTTGTGCAGTATCCCGTGAAGCCACAACGCATGGCCTGCGATATAGCTTCCCATGCCTGTCCATAGGTATGTCTATTTGTCGGTCTAAGGTAGCTAGATCGTTAACAGATGTTAATGTAATATGATGACATCTTGACCCTATAGAGTAGCTGCCAAGCAACGTAGTCTTCACGCTGGATGATATGTTAAGTGTGTCCTAGACAGCTTGTCAACAAACACATAAGAGAAGCCAATAAAGGGTCTACGCTGTGGTTGTTTTAACCCCAGCAGGGCAAAGCACATTAATCACAGTTAAAGCAGAGACAATGATGAGGTGTTACGTGGTTAGCTCCAAAAAACAATGATGCTCTGCCTTACTGTGCTGGCTCTGACTTGAAAGCGCAACATACTGTCACATTAGTGGTGACACTGTACTGCCTTGAACTAAACACTAATATCCTTGCATACTCTGCACAATTTCGACATTAAAATACTTGCGCAAACCAAGGGCAAAATACATTACTCTCACATGTACATCTTTTGTTTCCAGCTGCTATAAATGATCTGGATTCAGTGATCTCCGAGAATCATTCCGGTATTATTGACCTGTTACACCGCCTACCTACACATGAAGGCATATTAATCGGCATAGATTTTAATAAGTCAATTTCTAGGTTACCTGGTTATTCATTTAAATAACTCCAGTGACAGTTACAAGATCCATCCATCCCTTCTCTGAACCACTTATCCTCACTATGGATGGACGGATGTGCTGGCACGTATCACAGCTGACTTTTAGCGCAAGGCGGGGTACATACACCCTGAACTGGGCGCCAGCCAATTGCAGGGCACATCTAAACAACCATTTACACTCATACTCACATCTACGGACAATTTGGAATCTTCAGTGAAACTTCCATGGTGGGTAGCATGGTTTTGGAATGTGGGAGGAAACCTGGGGTGAACATACAATCATAGGAAGGTCAGCTTTGAACCCGGGATCTCTATCTCAATCTCTCTTCTTTTTTCTTTAAGTATCCAAAAAAATAATGAGCCGAGGCCAATGAGCTCAACAAAGTGAATGATAAACTAGTTTTTATGATACTATAGTCAGTAAGCATAGATAGACAGTCAAGGTGAATAGTTGGAGTACTCTATTCTGACCAGTATGAATGCAATGCGATGTGGCAGTATTCCTTCCTTCAGGCTTATTTTTTTGTTTGTTTGTTTTGTTTTGTATTTTTAAGCAGTGGAGCTTTTCCATTTGAAATCACAGCAATACAAGTTTGTTGCGAGTAGGTAGTAGTACCAGCATCACGTTTCCTGTAGTAGAGAAGCACTGTTGCACACCACAAAAAGAACCAAATATTGACACATTATTCTGATGATAATAAATTCTATTCATGGTGATTTCAGTCAGACTATAATGTTGACGCTGTAATTATTTTATTATCCCTAGTATCATGTAAATGTGAGAGCAGCAAACAATATTCTCACCATCATAAAATTGTTTAAAATGTATTTATTCTTTTAATGAAGAAATATTGTTTGGTTATGAAAAACATAATTTTTCTGGGTGCAGCCAGTGTTATAATGTTCGAGGATTTTATTGTATTTGTATGTATTTCGTTTCTGTCTCCTTATGGGGGCTAACGGTGACGCCATTTTTGCCTGGCCTCAATTTAAAACTTTGCTGAAATGTTTTTCACCCCCAACACAAATGTACTGTATGCGCTTGCTAATCCATGTTTGCTAGATTACCAGGTGTGACTTTAAAAAAGCAGATCAAAATCCCAGGCATGTTTAGCATTTACTGTCCCCTGTGAGAAGTGTCAAGATAATGTACAGTGGAACATAAAAGGGACATTCTTATAAATATGTGGGTAAAACTTCTGCGAGTCTCAAAAGGCAACATCAACACGGGTCGGCGTTGGCTTCCCATGTTCAACATTCAATGCAAGCTATAGACTTGCTTACTAGGCAGAGCAGATCCACTGCAAGGTCGCCGCACGTGGGCGATCATTTTCACTGTGAATACCAAATGTAAAGCGTGTTCAGAACTTGGGAGATGAGATGGTACATTAAAGTTTCAGTCCCTAAAGACAGGTGGAAGAGGAGCTAGTGGGACAGAAACAGGTGGCAGAGCTTCAAAGCAAAGGGATTTTATGAATAATGGGAGATAATGTGACTGCTGCCTCCTGCAGGGGGTCCCACTGGCATCGGGTATCATTCTTTATGGACAGCACAACATATTTTTTTCCCCCTTTTCCTCCTTTCTGAGGCAATAAATAAAACAAAACTGTGCACTATCTGAAGGGTAAAAGCACTGTCTTCCTGAATTTTTTGGAGATGACTTCCCTTAACCATAATCTTAAATTATGTACCATATATATATATATATATATATATATATATATATATATATGGTACATAATACCATATATATATATATATATATATATATATATATATATATATATATATATATATATGTGCTCAAACTAGAGATACTAGAGATACGAGCACTGAATGTTGGCAGTGAACTCAAGTCAAGTCATTTCACAACAGTAGCACTTGGGCCATTCTTCAAAAAAGAAGCTTTTAGTTGTTTAATGACACTTTCATTGGAGGTTTACTGTCAAACTAAAAATGAAACAGAGAATTACACTTTGTGTATTTAAAACAACCATAGCCTAGCCTATAAATCTGATAGCTTAATGCTTATTATAATTAGCATCTGTGTTGCAGTACTTTCATGCTTTAAGCAATGGATGGAAAACAAATGGTGCAACATGTACACTGACATTATAACAATACTCACATTAATAGATCATTTATCCTTTGTGCAGAAAGACTAATATTAGTGCTGTACTGATGAGTTGAAGAGGATTTGAGCAGGAGAGTTCCCGCTGTAATATGATTGGCAGCCAATCATATTGCAGCTGGGCTTGTCCTACCTTAAACTCAAGTGGGATTCATAATAATGCCTCACTGAACAGTACACCCGTATATCTTATACTGCTCCATATGGCAAAGATGGGCACGCCAGCAACCAACAACAACAACAACATAAAATTGATGTAATGTGACAAAAACTGTTTAATTATTTTTTGTCAGTTATGTATGTTTTTGTACAGGAAAATATTAAGAAGTATGGTAGGTTAATTGAAGACTATAAATTGCCCGTAAGTGTGAATGTGAGTGTGAATGGTTGTTTGTTTATATGTGCGCTGTGATTGGCTGGCGACCAGTGCAGGGTCTCTCGCCCAGAGTCAGCTGGGAAGCAGTACGGAAAATGAATGAATGAATGAATATTAAGGAGTGCTACTTCCCTCATTAAAATACACATTATAACACTTTATTTTGCTTTTTGGGGGAATGCTGGAACAGATGAATGCCATTTCCATTCATTTTAAAGAGAAAAGATGATTTGAGATACAAGTGTTTTGAGTTGTGTGCGTGGTTAAACAATAACGACAAACAGCAGCAAATTAAATTCCTATCTCAAGACACCATTGTATTATGCAATGTGATTTGTGTGTGTCATATGCACTGTAGATGAGGTCTCCATGGATGCAGGCCTGAGGTGTTGAAATAGTGTGCTTAACAGTACAGACTGACAGTGACTCTAATGGTTGTAGCCAAATGCACACATAATGCATTTCATTTTGCATCAGTCTCTTCAAGACAAGATACGTCAATTTTGAATTCCACACAATCTACAGAAACCTTACAAATCAATAACTGATCATGCGGATCCGAAGTTTTTAGGCCCAAATTATGTCTTGAACAGGATGGCAATTTCTCTTGCCAAAAGGACGATTCCACATTTTGGCAGTGACCATTATCTGTAACTGACAATATATGTATAGACCTAAATTCATCTCCTGAAACATGAAAACATGAAAACATGAAAACACGCAACATGTCAGTTATCACTGGCAAAAATGTAAGACAGTGTTCTGCATGATTTTCTTTTTCTCTGTAGTTGACATCATATGACATGGATATCTATGTCTTAATGTTTTTGTTTCAAACTCAGGAATTTATAAAACACAGTCCTCATATTAGTAATCTATTCTTGGTCCTTGAATTGAGTCAACTATCCAATTACAAGGTTTTGACTTAATAATGGATTAATGATTATTCCATCCACTCCAATACACACATTCCTTCTCGTACGTACTTGAAGACGGCATATGCATCAAATTAACTGGAAGTGCAGGATCATTTTAAAAGGGTAGGATAGTGAGGATAAGCGGTTAAGAAAATGGATGGATGGATTTCAGTAAACATATACTTTATTTTGTCCAGGAAGCACCAAGATTTGTTGAAAGCTGGATAATACTCTCACTGTCATGTAATTCCCCAGGATTTTTCAACAGCAGTCAGAGTTTTGACAGACTTTTGCAGAAACCGTTCTCGTGTTGATCCGGCTGTCGAAATGCAAGAGGCCCATTCCTCATATGTGGATTTTGGCAATCAGTGCAGGTTCTCTGAAAGAAAAAAAAAAGAGGTCCATTTTTTGTTTTTTTCAATTTTTTATGACAATTCATATTTCCTTGCCTCATCAAAAGTCTCCAGTCTAGTCTTCTGCTGCAAAGCCTCTCCACAGCATGACACTGCCACCACCATGCATCACAGGAGGGGTGCTATTAGATGGCTAATGAGCTGTGCCCACTTTCCGTCTGACAGCGAGCCTTTTTTTATGGCTGAGTTACAATGTTTTATTTATATTTTTTTCCTACCTTATGTTGTCTTTGAGAAGGTTGTCGTGTGTCTTGATTTCCTTCTGCCTGCCTTAGCTTGAGAAGCATCTCTCAAGCCAACACGAGAATTCTTCTCCAAGTGTCATATAAGGCCTCCCCGATCAAGGTCTCTTTTGGCTTTTTTATAATTCTTGGATGCGTGATCTGCAGCAATTTAAGCAGTTTAGTGGTTTTCATTTGTAAATGTCGAATATTGTTGGTTATTGGAAGCCTCTACAGAGACTGAAAAAAATACTTCAGTCATTTATTGTGGCGCTCTTGGTTTTCTGGTCATGGCCAGTGTTTGAGCTTTGGCCATGTAGTTTAGACTTAATTAAATCAATTTAATATACTCCTCGGTGGCACGGTGGATGACTGGTTAGAGCGTCAGCCTCACAGTTCTGAGGACCGGGGTTCAATCTCCGGCCCCACCTGTGTGGAGTTTGCATGTTCTCCCCGTGCCTGCGTGGGTTTTCTCCGGGCACTCCGGGTTCCTTCCACATCCCAAAAACATGCATGGTAGGTTAATTGGCAACTCTAAATTGCCCGTAGGTATGAAAGTGTGTGTGAATGGTTGTTTGTTTATATGTGCCCTGCGATCGGCTGGCAACCAGTTCAGGGTGTACCCTGCCTCCTGCCCGATGACAGCTGGGATAGGCTCCAGCACGCCCATGACCCTAGTGAGGAGAAGCGGCTCGGAAAATGGATGGATGGATGTTATAGTCCTAGAGGTGATTGAATATTAAGTAGCACAGGTTTGCTTCTTACTTCCTGAAAGGTTTAAGATCACCTAAGCATGGGAGCTCAATGAAGGCTACTCTGAGCTACTACAATTTGGAGGACTCAATTTTGCTGCCTTCAAATGTAATCACAATGTCTATCTGGGATTCATTCTTGTGTAGAGTTAAAATAGTTATGTACACTATAACCTGGCTACATTGCACTCTTCCCCATTGTGTGTTTGCTGTTCCTTCCATTGAATTGAAAGAACTGTGTGTTCAACCTAAGTGATGTCGGCTGCATTCCATTCATGGCTGCTGATTCCTTTTAATATGCTTATTCAGAGATCTCGAACATGCACTTCCTATTTTCCTTGAGGAGTGATGAGAAGTTTAATTACAAAAATCGAGAGACCATGAAGAACAAGACCACTAGAGCACATGCACATATGTTGTTTAATATGCGATTGTGCCTGTGGAGCCAAAGTTCACCAAGCATGGTCAAGGTAAGAGTTGACTACTCAAGTTTGGATCAGTCTGATGTGTATATATATATGAGTGAGAAACATTTTGACCAGCTTGTGAGTTACAGGTGTGATTTCACTTATCCTGTCACAGGCCTGGAATATCACTTCAGACGTAGTTCTTTTTTTTTTTTTTTACCACCCGCTGGTTTACGATTCTGCGAGCTCCCCTCCCAGTGGAGTGTCAATGTGCAATATATCATCTGTGCCATGTACTTCCATCATCCTATATCAGTTTGTAGTTCTTTTTCTATTACACCCTGAGTTTAATGTGCCAGAATATGTTTTTCTGTGTTCTTCACATGGCCAAAGACAAATTTTGTTTCTCTCTATGCAGGCGTACTTGAACAAATACAAAGGTGTTTGCTCACACACACGTCCATTAGTGTGGGGAAACCACAGAGGGAGGCTGCAGAGCTTTTACAAGGTCGGCGTCCCACAGAGCAGAACAGTTTGAGGGCGATAATAATAGCCAGGTCAAGATTCAATTATTTGCCTAGGGATTAACCTTATGGGGTATTTCACACAGGTCAAAGGTTTTAGGCCTCTGAACAGAAGCCCGCTATAAAGCATTTCATTAAAGATTAAGGCCCCTGAATATAAAGCGATTGAAAGTGTCACCGTAGGACCTAGCAAAGATAATGTAAGTCAAATTGTTTGTTGATATACTTTCTACAAATGGTATAAAAGGCTTTCCTTAGAGTACACGACTGCTTCATTGTGGGATTTCATGCACATCTTCAACCGGTCAAAAGCATTTGCTGTAATTTGTTGATAGGAAAACTGTCTTTTTGAAAACATTTTAAAATATGACATTTTTTTAAATTAAACAATTATGTCTTTATGAGCACTGAATATCAGAGATCAGCACATGCATGTTTAACTTTGTCAGAATAATCACATACAGTATAGAACCACGATTTTGGAGGGATGTGCATGAGTTAAAGAAATTATATGAAAAGTTAGGCTGTATTGTTTCAACTTTTTCAAGTCCTGTGTTCAATGCCGAACCCATGAAGTGACATTTAAAACACATTCCCAAAAAGTCAGTGACAGTATCTTCTTTATGGAAAATAATTTTTGTAATATTTATCAATTTTAAAACTGTATGAAACCCCTGAGCAATTTAGGGTTCAGTGACTTGATCAAGGGTACCACAGCAATGCTTAGAAATTAAACTAGCATTTCTACATAAGACAAATTTACATTTCACCCTCTGGCTACGAGATATATTTCAAATTTTAAAAAATGTCTGTTTTCTATTAATTGCAGTGCGTTGCTCTTCTTCCAAATATTTCTTCTTCCAAATATTTCTTCTTTCAAATATTTCACATATTTTGTTAGCAGTTAGTGGATTCATATCCAGTTTTTACTGTGTTGTGTCACCAACCTTAAAAGGTATTGGTCAAATTTTTTTCTCTGCATTTAACCCAGGGTCCGTCCAGATGTCTAATATCAGATTCAGGAGGAGCAGTGTGGCTTTCATCCTGGCCATGGAACAGTGGACCAGCTCTACACCCTCAGCAGGGTCCTGGAGGGTGCATGGGAGTACGCCCAACCAGTCTTCATGTACTTTGTGGACTTCGAGAAGGCATTAGACCATGTCCCCCAGGTGTCTTCTGGGAAACGCTCCAGGAGTATCTGATACCACAACTCCTAATACGTGCTGTTCGGTTAATATACAACGGTGTCAGAGTTTGGTCTACATTGCAGGCAGTAAGTCAAACTAATTTCCAGTGAGGGTTGGACTCCGTCAAAACTGCCCCTTTTCACTGATCCTGCTCATAACCTTTAGGGACAGAATTTCTAGGTTTGGGGACATCAGTTTTACCACTCTGCTTTTTGCAGATGATGTGGTTCTGTTGGTGTCATCAAGCCGTGATCTTCAGCTATCGCTCGAGCTTTTCACAGCCGAGTGTGAAGCGGATGGGATGAGAATCACCACCTCCAAATCTGAGGCCATGGTCCTCAGTCAGGAAATGGTGGAGTTCCCTTTCCTGGTCGACGAGAACATCCTGCTCCAGGCGGAGGAGTTCATCAGCAGTGATGCGGACTCTGGTCATTGGTCAGTCATTGGTCAGTCATAGTAAAGAAGGAGCTTAGTCGAAAGGCAAAGCTCTTAAATTACCAGTTTGTCACTCACCTATGGTCACGAGCTGTGGGTCATGACACAAAGAACAAGATCACTGATAAAAGTGGCCAAAATAAGTTTCATCCACAGGGTGTCTGTGCTCTCCCTTAGAGATAGTGTGAGAAGCTCAATCATCCAAGAGGGGGTCAGAGTAGAGCCGCTGCTTCTCCACATTGACAGGAGCCAGATGAGGTGGCTCAGGCATATGGTTAGGATGCCCCTGGATGCATCCCTGGTACGATGTTCTGGGCACATCCCACTGGCAGGAGGCCCTGGGGATGACCCAGATGATGCCGGAGAGACTATGTCTCCCGGATGGCCTGCGAACACCTCGGCATCCCCCCAGAAGTGCTGGACGAAGTGGCTGGGGAGAGGAATGTCTGGGCTACGTGGCTTAAGCTGCTGCCCCTGCGGCCCAACCCTGAATGAGATAAAGAAAATGGATGGAAGACATTCAACCCAACCTTGAGCTGCAGTGGCTAGCAACCAAATGCAGATTTTGTGTTAGTGCCTTGTCATCAAGCAGCATAACTAAGATTTAATTACCTTCCATGGCAACAATGTGTAGCCCACTAAGTAGCTTTAAAATGTTTCATAACCATGGCTCACCTACACACAGCTTATTTAAAACAACCCCTCACCATTTAAATTAAGTATTTGTACAGACACTAAGACAATGTACCAACTCCAATTCATCCCTCACCTTAATCTGTGCAGGGTCATGGGAACGAACTAGAAACCTATCCTGGCTGACATTTGGCAAGATCACCAGTCAGTCAGACAAACGGACAAGCCTAAAACTATGCACAGTTTATATGAAACCCACAAAAACCCACATGCATTTTCACTTGGTAGTTGATTTGACAGTTAGCAGTGAAACCAAGCATTTCTGCTACATACATTAACATGTGCATTTGCCAAGTGTGCTGTCAGGATCAACCCAAAACTCACATTTTCACTGTCAACTGCACCCTTGAACCCTGCTGGCATTACAGCACAGTTTTGGGAGATGAAAGATGAGACAGAAAGGAAGCTTTACAAGAGAATATAAATTGAGGTTGAATTGTGTGAAAAAATCATTAGTGACTATCCACAGAGCTCATAGAGGAACTCATGCAGCATGAGGATAGAAATGAATGTGTTGATGAGCAATGTCCTAGATATGTAACAGGCCCCAATCCAGGACTGGAGGCTGTTCGACTACCTGCGTCTAAGGCAGCCTCACATCATGTTTGTTTTTTTCTTTCTGTTTCTGTCTTCCTGTCTCTCCAGCTTTCCTTCTCACTCATCCGATGGAAGTTTTGGCAGAGGGATGAAAAGAAAACGCAATACCTTTTGATCCAGCTGCTGTGTGTTGTTGTTCTGTCAAAGAGCATTTTCCTAATAACTCAACCAAAAATTGCTGCATAGAATCAAAGCCACATTTGTAACATTTAACACAAAGTCTATTAATGTCCAAGCGCAAAGTCTGGACACAATAACCCAATAGCCACAACAACACTGCTGCTGCCAAGTCTCTCTCTCGTTTTGTTTTCCCTCTCTGACATTTCCTTTCTTCACATTTCCCAAAACAGCTTTTTCGGTTAGCTATCTTTGATCAAACACACGCTTTATGGTTGAGAGTAACACCGTTTCATGTCCAACATCCCTCTTAAAGGGAAGGGAGATATTACCATTCTGTTATTGAGGGCCGCAGAAAGAAATATGACAGACCTTTGAAACTATGCACAATTAATTGACTTTACTTTCAAAAGTAATTTGCCTTCTTTAAAATCGTGTTGGCGCTAACATACGAGTGTCGTCAAAGAGCTAATATTATTGACCATATTTTATCATAAAAACTATCACACAAAAGCAGAATGAGCTCGAGGGATTTCATTTTGCTTGTAAAGTGCAGCTTTTCATTGTTCACCTTTGTTATGATTCACAAAAGAGTCAATGCCTTTGTCAAAACTAAGGCACAAAAAGTGCCCACAATACTAGTTTCACTATTTTACACTTGAGCTACACTTGAATGAATGCACTGCTTAAACGTTTTTTTTACAAGTGATGAGTGAAGTAGCTTTGGGGGTAAAGAAAAATGCAGAGGTGAAGTGGAACTGCGTTTCAAGTGTGTGTGGCAAGTAGCACATTGTGTTGGTTTGCAAGTCCTTACCGTTTTTTTTTTTTTTTTTTTGAAGATTTGGATGGTACTTTTGAGAGATTGTTGCACTTAACCATGCATGAATCCAATAGTGCTTCTAAAAGACACAAGTGAACTACAATGTATTTAAAAAAGGATGACATACCTTTGTTAGATTTTGATTTTGAACATTGATGTACGGTATTTACTATCTAATGTGAAATACCTGCACAATTCATTTGAAAAACAAATGGCAAGCTGTATTTTGAAGGAAAACATGGTTACGTAAATGAAAAGGACTTCAACAGTTTGGATGCATGGATGGATGAATGGATGGATGCTCCTAACGCGAACATTCTGCTCCAACGCAGCATCAGGTTTGTGTCATTTACAGAATGCTTTTAACTATACAATTAAAATTTCAGGATTTAAAATTACCTTTTAATTCTGAGAAAACTAAACTGCTGTTTAGTAACTCAAAGACTAAACCACTGGACTTACATCTCAAAGGGGACGTGATTGAGTGTGTGACATCTTGGAAATATTTAGGTTTTTTTAATTGATGATACGCTGTCATTAAAGTTCGCATTCAGCAGCTTGTCAAGAAACTGAAACTGAGTCTGGGTTTTTATTTCAGAAACAAGTCCAGATTCCAGATGTATGGCCAAAAAAAAAAAACACACAATGAATTTGTCTCCGGTAGTTGGAGCCGCTCTAGTACGACAACAGACAGTCAATTGCTAAAAATGTTTTGCCCCTGATTGAATATGGTGATGTTTTGTACATGCATGCATCTTCACAGTGGCTTTGTTCTTTGGATACTGTATATCGGGAGCTTTGAGATTTATTATTATAGTCTCAAGGCTCTACCACATCAATGTGACCTGTATTCTCGTGTTGCCTGGCCTGTGTTGTCTCTTCGAAGACATACCATTAGCATATTTGTATTTATAAGGCAAATCTTAATTAATCTGCCATTTCACATTTGTGATTTTATCAGGCAGAGAAATGTTGGAAATTACAGTCTTCGTTCTGTTACTCATTCACGAGACCCGTTTTTGCTGTCTGTTCTTAAAGTACGTCTTGAAATGGGGGAAAATGAGTTTTAGACACGTGGTTCCTGCATTGTGGGACTTCTTGCAGGAAAATTTGGGCTGAAGGGAGCAGGCCTCTTTAAAGGTTTTTGAAAGTAAATCTTATTTTGTTGTCCCTCATGTGTTATTTTGTATTGTTTATGTTGGTCTCTATGTTGCTTCCATGACTACTAGGTCACTACTAGGTCATGGTCTAGGACCAGGAAATTATTGTAAAGGAGATTTTTAATCTCAATGAGGCTTTTCTGGTTAAATAATTTCAAATCATAAATAAATAAATAAATAAATAAAATAGATGAATGGTGAGTCGTAGTGGTTAGCACTATCACTATTGTGAGCCATTTTATTCTCACAGTGCACAGTGCTTGGACAATCTTTTTGTGCACACTAAAATGATCGAACCATGTTTATTAAAAGACATTAGGGTTATGACAGGCAAGTTATTTTAGTAAACAGTGTACATTTATTTTTAGTAATGGTTTGGAAATTGTTTAAAAAACAGTGTTAGTAAGGATGCTACCAAAAAATGCCAAATCACAGAAACACCAATACTGTAAACCTTGTGTTCTGTTCAAAAAAATATTAAGAACTTTAAAAACGTTCAAATTTAAAGTTAAAAAAAAAGATGACAGTCCACGCAGCACTGTGATAGTAGTCTCTCAGTCATCTTCAAGTATTTTAAAACGAAAAAGAGGGTTTGAAACTTTATTTTGAGGAATGCTGACACCCACTGTGGCTGTCGTTAATGTCTTCTTGCTTCTCGAGCGGTAAAAGGAAATCTGCGTAAAAATCATGCTTCATCTGTTACATTATCATAGCTTTCGTCAACAGGCAACTAGGTTGTCACAAGCCAAATGGTAAAGATGTCAATTTGGGGTAGTAAGCCCCCCAGTGATGTGGTTGCACTTTGTTGAAACTGTAAAATGCCCTGTAATCGTGTAATTTATGGTCAGCAATAATCATATGTCTTGAAAATGCTGTGGAAGAAGTGACTCCTCCCAACCAGCATACATTCCGCTTCCTGTGTGTTACCAAGCCCAACAAGACCATATAAAAGTTCTTTAGTGTCTCACAGGAACACTACACAGCTCATCAGCCTCTTTCCTGTTTGACAAAGATGACTATGTGAGCTCAGGGAGCGCACATTTAAATGCTGGTACAATTAAATGACATAAGTCTTTTTAATTCCGTAACCCCCGCTCACCTCACGATGGCGGACAAATATGTCTGCTGTTAATTGCAATTAAAGATTTAATAAAAACATCGTTCACCTGAATAATGTTTCATGGGCACTATGGCCACTGAGAGGAAGACACTTTAAATGCCTGCCACTTCCCTAGTTAGTGACGGTCCACAGTCTTTTCCGAGGTAGCCACATTAAATATTATTCGGCACAGTTTACATTAAATATACATTTGAAACTTAATTAACTGTCACTGTTTTGAAAGTATTTTTTATTATGTTGCAAACACTTACAAATGAACAAACTGACACATTTGATTATGTATTTTGTTTGCCTCAAAGGGTCTACACTGCAGCTAAACAAAGAATGAGGATAAGAATTTAAAAACAAATCCCAGCTGTCTTTGTGTGAGAGGCAGACTGGTCAATAGCACACACACACTCGTAAAGTATCCATCTATCCATTTATTTTCGATGCCGCTTATCACCATAGGGTCACGGGTCAACTGGAGTGAATCCCAGCTGAATTTGAGCGAGAGCAGGGTACACCCTGGACTGATCCCCAGCCAATCACAGGGTACATATAGACAACCAAACATTCACACCTATGGCCACTTCGGAGTCCTCAGTGTATGCAAGCACATGAACGTCCACACAGGAGAAGGCCTAATCAAAGAACCTCTCAACTGTAAGTCAGATGTATAAACCACATTCAAAACCGCTTGAGAAAAAAATCTGAGAGAGAGAGATTGTTTGTGCCACATAAATAAACTCAACAGCAAAAATGTACAATGAGCTTTAAGCCATAGCTCTAAAGTGATTAACTTTGTGACTTCCAAATATAACAAAAGCGATCTGTGCTGAAAAATTTGAAAATGGTGTTAACTTTGGCATGTCATTTTATTGAACAAAAATGTTAGATTTACTCACATGGTAGTCATTTGATAATGTGGTTTTGGGGAAAAAAAGCTTCCTTTTACTTATTGTCAGACGTATTTCTTTATTCACAAGCTTAAACTGTTTCCATGTTTAACATGTTTTTTTTTTTCCGCACACAAATGAGGCCATTAGCAATTTATGCCAGACTATAATACCATGGTTCAACCACCTCTGTTAAACCGACTCATCGGGTTTTCGGCTTGTTGTTCACTGCTGAGTTAGACACTCTTCCACTCAATGTTTCCTAGCTGCTAAATTATCAGTTGGTGCAGTTATATTTCTTCAGCTAATATCTGATGGAGGATTTTCACATTTGATACCAACCGTGCCATAATTCCTTCAGCAGATGATGGCCATGGCTTTTGGAGGAATTATTTTAGTGTTGGCTTATCCTTACCTGTTTTTATTTTTTTATAAAACTCATATTGATTTTAGAATTTTGTCCTCACCTGTTGTTGAATTTCGTTATAGTATGTCCTTTAATCTGAGCGGCACGGTGGATGACTGGTTAGAGCGTCTGCCTCACACTTCTGAGGACCGGGGTTCAATCCCCGGCGCCGCCGGTGGACGAGGACAGTGGAGTTTGCATGTTCTCCCGTGCCTGTGTGGGTTTTCTCCGGGTACTCCGGTTTCCTCCCACGTCCCAAAAAATGCATGGTAGGTTAATTGAAGACTCTAAATTGTGTGTGAATGTGAGTGCGAATGGTTGTTTGTTTCTATGTGCCCTGCGACTGGCTGCCCACCAGTTCAGGGTGTACCCCGCCTCCTGCCCGATAACAGCTGGGATAGGCTCCAGCACGCCCGCGACCCTAGTCAGGAGAAGCGGCTCAAAAAATGGATGG
The DNA here is from genome assembly GCF_024500275.1 of Phycodurus eques. Classification (NCBI taxonomy): domain Eukaryota; kingdom Metazoa; phylum Chordata; class Actinopteri; order Syngnathiformes; family Syngnathidae; genus Phycodurus; species Phycodurus eques. The sequence continues at coordinate 5,013,462 of NC_084542.1, read as the reverse complement.
ATGGATGGATATGTCCTTTAATCTGTAATAATTTTCAACAATTAAGTGAACCCATGTTTGCAAATATTACAAATTCATTTGCATTAATATATTGACTACATACAATGTTCTGTAATTGTAAACACTAATCAGTCAGCAGCGTTGGAAGTAACATGTTCCAAAAGTAGGCTATTACAGTAATTATCTTTCACTATAATACAGGAAATATGTGAAAACATAGCTAATCATTATAACAATATGATACTATACAATACCTTTAACGCATTTAAAGAAAATTTAGCTTTCCCGATCACATATACCGGACAGTTGTGGCAAATTGCCAAACAAGTATTACTTCTATTTTTATTTTATTTTTATGGTTAGCTGTTGAATCTAAGGAATTATTATTTGGGGATTAAAAAAAAAAAAAAAACACCTTTTTGAAGTTGGCCATAGTAAAGCATATCAGGAGGACTGTCATTCTTCATATTTCTCTGACTGTTATTGACATAAATGTCTTTACTTTCATGTTGAGTCAGCATCAGTATTTAACAAATTTGATCCAATCTTATGAACATCATAAGAGTTTGTGATAGACGTTACATAAAGTATATTGGCACAAATCGTTTGTGGGGTCATTTCCCACCAGGGTGCTTAAACATTTTACATTTATAGTTTAAGCACCCTGGTGGCAAATGACCCCATGAATGGGTTGCACTATCACTGGGCCAAATAAAAGGAACAGCTGGCATTACAGTCATTTTGTAATAGCAGTCAGTCCGTCATTTATCCACTTTCCTACAGTATACTTGGTAGCATATACTGTAATTCAATCTTTACACATTATTTTCACCTGCAGAGTTCTCACATCCACTCTGGGGTCATGCAACAGGAAGTGTTGGAATGGCATTGTGAGCTGCCTAACATGTCATTACCAACTTTGTCGCTGCTCTCATTAAAGAGATCAAGTCGTTATCCAGCTGCTTTGCTGTATCTTGAAGGTTGTGATAATAATTGTTTGTGAGTTTTGTATGTATTTGGGCGGCACGGTGGCCGACGAGTTAGAGCGTCTGCCTCACGGTTCTGAGGACCGGGGTTCAATCCTCGGCCCCGCCTGTGTGGAGTTTGCATGTTCTCCCCGTGCCTGCGTGGGTTTTGTCCTGGCACTCCGGCTTCCTCCCACATCCCCAAAACATGTATGGTAGGTTGATTGAAGACTCTAAATTGCCCGTAGGTGTGATTGTGATCGTGAGTGCGAATGGTTGTTTGTTTGTATGTGCCCTGCGATTGGCTGGTAACCAGTTCAGGGTGTACCCCGCCTCCTGCCCGATGATAGCTGGGCTAGGCTCACGCACTCCTGCGACCCTCGTGAGTAGAAGCGGCTCAGAAAATGGATGGATGGATGGATGTATGTATTTGTGGTCGGGTGTGTGAGGGGAAAAAATGAAGGCCAGAAAAGATAGCTTTACTCCAAAGCTAGTTTCATTTAATATAAAGTTAAAGAAATACTCCCCAAAATAAGCAAAACATTTGGGCATTATATATCATCAAAGTGGCAGATGAATACCTATCAAACTACCCTGGATCATTTCAAGGTCAAAGTGGATTTTCGTGGGAGATGTTCCAGGGCTCTGTTTAATATCATGGTCATATCATGCTGAGTTAGCCTTTAAAGTCAACCGCCTTGACTTTCGCAGGACGGCTGATGAGAGACCACAGTCAAAACCTTATGGAATGGCCGTGTCAGCTGAAGTCAGTCTTTCCCGTTATAGCTTCATATACGATATAATTTAAATCTTGCATAAACAATCATTATCTCCACCCAGAGAGATTACCCTGCTTCTGGAAATGTGAGTGCCTTTGAGGCAAACGCAGCTTTTCCTACTGGCGTACCTCGCAATCTTTACAGGAAAATGATTAATGCTAATTGGTTTGGGTGTCTCTGCTGTCTTTGTGTGTGTTTTTTTCTTTTCTTTTTAACATTAATGAACACACAACAATGCTGTTCTCAATGAGTTTCGACATCCAGAAACCCCTTGCTTAACTGTAACTATTCATCAATGATAATGGATACAAATTCGCGGAAACTCTAATGTCAAACACTAACACTTTGGGACGCTGATTGATCTCTGTCATTCACGGGACATATTTTTTACCAACGGCATTATATGACTACTGTAGTGATATATTGTATATAAAAGCAACATAGCCACATCCTTTACTTCCTTTCCAGTTCCAGTTACGTTTCTCTTTTCTTATCAAAACAGCAGCAGCTAGTCTTTCGTAGGCTTGAAGGATTATGAACAGGAGAGGCCTTATTGAGTAAATCCTGAGCATGGAACAGGTTTAGCAACAGAAAAGAAGGCCTAAAGCTTCTTAATTAACTTGCCAAAGCTTATTTGTTTACGTCTTTAGTGCACTTCAGCAAACAATTTCTTTCCTCTTTATTCATAAACCCGTGAGTGAAAGCTTTTCCAATGCCTGGTAATTAATTTTCCAACTTTGCTCAGAACTTGATTTATCTTGTTATTCTTTACAAGCGCAAGTATTTGGTTTAAAAATTGCAACTTTTTTTTTTCTTTCTCAGGGCATTTGCTATCATCGGAATGGAGAAGGAGTTTGTGGGACAGCTACAGTAGATTGAGTATTGTCGTTAACCTTTAGATGTAATGTGATGCAGAGTGCAGTATATATTTTTTGAAAATGTGAAGGTCACAACATTGGCAGTTGGTGCTTTATGTTTTCACTTTATAGACAGAGTTCTTGAAAAAGCAAAAAAAAAAGTGAGCAAGAATCTTTGACTAAAAGGTCCCTAAATTGCAAAACACACCACATTAAACACACATGAAGTCAAGTGAAGTGAATTTCATTCATATAGCATCAATTCAAAACAAAAAATGATCTCAATGCAATATACAGGAGAGGAGCCTGGTAGCTAAAGGCTCTACCTTTTACCTCCCTTATTCACAAAAATAAATAAATACATAAAAAAAATTGGAACCACAAGTACATGTCTGCTCTGGGAGCGTTGCGTTCTACTCAGTTGATAAGGCACCACAATCTCTTTAAGGTACGATGGTGCCTGGCAATTTTGTGCTTTGCATGAGCAGGATTTTAAATTCAACTCTGAATTTTATAAGAAGTCAGTGGAGCTAAACTGGAATAGGAGAAATCAAGTATTATCTCTTCTCCTGGTTTCTTAGTGCACTATAGTGAAACCATGTTCTGGACCAGCTGGAGGGTCTTTACAGACTTGCTTGGGCAGTCTGTTAGCAAAAAGTTGCAATTATCCATAGTATTTTTATTACTAGTGCATTATTACCATTTAGAAAGTTAGATGTGATTTTTTTTTGCTGGATGTTTTGGTGGTCTTCAACAACCAATTACAAGGGACAATTGCATGAGTTGGGACAAAAATTCTGAGCGCTTTTCTCAGTCTGAATTAATGAAGCTTTGACATTTTACACTCTAATAGAATTCACTTACAACCAGAAAAAGGCTTTTCATTTGACTACCTATATGGAGCGATTCTTGGGAACAGTTCAAAACACTGTCACAATTAATACAATAAAAAAAAGAATAAACATGAAGTAGAGAGTGGAGATAATCATCCAGGCATTGACAAAGGATATTTTTAAGTAGCCATTCTCTTAGCGTATCTTCATTTGTGTTAGTAATTATTGCATGAAAGAGAGCAGTTTTGCACCCGAACAAGTTCATCGGAGGATTGTTCATGGTCTCGTTCGTCCTTTGGGTGAATTGAACATATTGTATTTTCGCCTGATGAACGTTGTTGTGAAAGCGTTCATTCTGGCATTTGTGAACAGCGCTCTCTCACAGTTTAACTTTATTCAAGAGTGTGCCAGATTTTCATAGAGGCTTCCAGGTGAAAACCCGGGTAAAACACACAATGAACAGGCAACTGGTAAGACCAGCCACCACAGTTGCACCTGATCATGCATCATCAAAATGCAAAGCATAGAGGCAAAAACAAACGAAGGCAGCAGCACTACCTCAGACTCTGCCTCCACGATTAATACTACATATTCGCATGATTACTTAAATCTTAAGAAAAGGTCTGTGCTGATCAAGGAAAGAAAAATCTTTCCTTTCTGTGGAAACTTTGAATAAGTAACATCTACAATGCCAACAGCAAACCTTAACAACCTGGTTTTGCGGTATATTGTTGTCAACACATCCTCTGGATGTATGTAGAACAGTATAATGCAGTTTAGAATGGTCTTCTTGTGGATTTTACTATTTTAAATTGAAATTTGTTTGTAGAACCTGTCAGGTATATTTTTCCAGTATTGCTTTCTTTAGTTTCCTTTTTTTCTTTGTATGGACTAAAATGGAATTTGTTGTGAATTGTTTCCAGATTTGAAAAATGATGGAAATGGCAAAACATTCACTCCTTAAGGATGACTGTACTGTTTGTGTTTTAGCAATTCCTCATTAAAAAGACAGCAAGATTTTCCTCCTGTGTTAAGACTATCCTGTAGAAGTGAAAGCTGCAGTTTGCTCCTAGTGTGGACTCATTGTGTGGCAACAATGGAGGTAAGCCCGTATTCCGAGGGTAATCGCTTGCAGCAACATGTAAGAAAAATAACTATGATCTAGTTCATTTTTTAACTGTGACCTTAGTTCAAAATGTTGGATTAGGAACTATGAGCTGAACGAGTTGATTTTAAAATGTTTAAACTGAACTTTAAAGTAGTTCATGTAGAAATTGAACTTTCCCAACACTGATAGACTTTTTAAAACTACATTTATATATAACAAAAATCCATGGAGTGGGATTAATTTGTTTTTCAAATATAAATTTTTTGCCTCCATATAATTTAGGCAATTCATTTTATGTATGACTTCCTGTTTGTGCTGTGCTTGTCAATGACCTAGTAATCATTTGGCCTCATCCAGCAGTTTTTATTGTATGAAAAACTAGCCTTATACCGTATATTACAACTTGTATCATTAAGAAAATGTCTTCTAAATGCTTAGACCATAATATATGGACTACACAGGGTGACAACCACTGAAGAAGAAGAATATCACTGAATGCCTATGAATGGTTGTCTTTTTGCGCTGTGTGATCACGATGGCTTGATAAGTGCGGAATGTGGTGTAACAGGCCATCGTTTCACTCTCTCCTCCTCCGTTTCAATGGGGCTGATTAAGGGCTTCACACAGTGATGGCGGACGAAGCAGGCAAGACCAATGTGGCGCTGGATGACGATTGATTTCAGAGACCATCTTTGTTTCATCCCCGTCTTTGATACCCTATCTGTCTTTGTGTCAGCCTTCATAGAGCCACGTGAGATCAAGACACCAGACACAGAGCTGTGCTTTGAATTCAGGGTGATGGGCCTTTCAATCACACACCGGATAGAAAGAATGCCCTTGTGGAGTGCTAAGACTCGTCAGCAATATTTATCCCCTTGAAGCTGCTATGCAAACTTTTTTGTTGTTGTTGTAAGAAACTCTAAAGATCACAGTCTTGGCTGCCTTTGTAGTTTCTACTAAAGAGTATTAGCTGAAAACACATTCAAGTCAAGATAGAGAACATAACTCCTAAATGTCACTAAAGTGAGTTTGGAGTTGAGGAATTGAATTTCTTCCTACTTAAAATACACAATAGACAACGGAATCGCTGACAATGAATTGGAAAACCACTTACATCAAAGTTTGAACCAGTGCAATTTAAATAAACATTCCGCATGCATTTGTTGCAAACAAACACACCATTATTCAATGACAGGACTAATTGGAGTTTAAATTCTGAAACAACATATATCACAAAAAAAGAAGGAAACCTGTTTCTTTCAGTTTGCATAGTTTTAGGGGATGACAGTTGAGTCTCACTCTCCACTGCAACTTTGGAGTCCCGCCATGAATACTTGCCCTCATGTTTAGTCACACTGCAGCGAAATATTGCCGAATTATTGAGTACTGGTGTCTTAACTTTCAGAGACATTTGGAATCACAGAGCCACACTAGCAGCCGCTACCCGTCTAATGCGAGGCCATGGCTGGAAATCTTTGAAATGGTAATAAGGTCGAGGCGAAGCGAGTGGAGGTTTTCCTGAGCAACACTCTGGGTCACAAAGATGTCGCGATGGGCTGCTGAGCAGGGAGGGTTTTGCTGGAGAATTTCGTCTTTCCTCAAAGTGAGCACGGCTCACCGAGACCAATCTTTCAATCCCTGCAGAGCAGATTTTCTCCCGCTGCCAATATGAAAACAGGGAGAAAGCGTGTTTTTTTGGTTTTTTTTATACAAGAAACGCACGCAGTGAGATGGTCTGATTGTGCGTGTGTGTGTGTTTGTTCAATACTCCAAACCCAGGAAAAGCAAATGATGCCATAATGTCCAAGTTCAAGTTATGTGGGAGCCAATATGCAACAAAGCACACCGGGGCTCTCATAAAAACAGCAACTCCAATGATCTGTGGGAGTCTTATTGTTTTGGCACTTGATCTTCAAGTGTGTGATCTTCGCCATGAGAGTTCTAAAACTACAAAAGCAGTTGTGTGTCTATATATACATATATATATATATATATATATATATATATATATATATATATATATATATATATACACATACGCACCAAAATAATTGCAGCCCATTGACAATGTTGCTGCTGTTGTAGTTGGGGCAGTCACAAATGGCACACAGAAATATAGTCCATCATCTGGAATGTAAATGTTGCTGGGGTAATGTCGTAAATTTGCAAATTGGAGCTAAAGGAGGGACACACCAACAGGGCTGGAAGCCGGAAAAGCACTATTCAATTTTTTATTGCAAACAGTATACAACACGTGAAAAAGCAATGAGAAAATAAAAGAAGTGGTCTCATGTGTCCTTTATTTCTGTGTGTAGAGTTGGGAGCACTAGGTGAGCACTCATAGGGGGCTGACGGGCTTTAGCAGTCTACTTAACCATTAGAAACACAGGAAACACAAGCCTGAATCTTTTTGAAAATGGAGCCCTCTGTATAAATGGGTCTAAAAGGGTGTCATAAAAAAATAAAAATAAAATCTAACATAAAGGAAAAAAAAGACTAACCATCCTGATGAAAAAAAGTCGAAACTAAGTTTTGAAGAGAACAGGATAGTTTTCCAGGGGCAGCTTACACAACTAAGTTCTTAACCTGAAATATGCATATTTAAAATGTATTTTTTAAATTTTATTTTCTAGCACAACATTTGTGGAGCCTCATAAAACAAAGGGGAAAACAGGTTTTAAGGTGAAATGAAGAAGAAAAAATGTTATTTAGTATGTGTAGAAACTGAAATGGTTGGTAAAAGCAGAGAGCATGTTAAGAATTTAGTTGTGAAAGTATGCAATATATTGACCATCAGACCCTGGTAGATGTCAAAGTCTAAGCACACATGTATAGTAGCTATAGGTAAGAATAGATACTTCAAACGCAGCTTCCAGATGGGACCGATGTAGTTGGTGCTCATGTTTGTAGTTTGTTTACAAATTGACATTGCCAACTAATGGCCTGGCATGCATACTATGGTATTTTCTTCTTGTTTTAAAAGCTTTTTTATTTTGTACGTTTTCCAGTTTAAGAACACAAAAATTAAACAGAAGATCAAGAAAAATAGAATACAGTTTGTGGGAGATTATATTAAGAAAGACATTTTTGTCTTTTCAGCAATTGCCTTCCTCAAAAAGTAAAATGCTTTTGAAAACAATTTTTCTGAGAGAGAAGTATCTTGAAAATAAAAAAGTAAATTGAAAATTCACCAAGCTCTCTCTCCTTGGGATGAGGAGCGATCAAGATGATGACTTATGTCTAACATGATGGCTGAACCTCTTCTACTTTTCCCGTACTCACGCCGTTAGAATCTGGAAGTCATCAGTGCACCTCTATATCTCCCTGTGGTTAGATATGAAGTGAGCTCACGTTCTAAACATCCCCCATCCCACTTGATAGCCCCTCAAATAAGTCACACTGTTCAAACAAGCAAAGTGCGCTGCTCCACTGCCTCCAATTGTCTGGCTCTGAGCTATTGACGCTACACTTGACGATTTATTATAGGCACCTTTCCCCGAGTGACCGATAAGCATTGTGATGGATGCATGATTTTTACCGTGCCAAAATAGCTTTATCTCTCCCCTCCAAGCTACTATCTCCACCGAGCTGATGAGCTGTGCTTATTCTCTCTTCTCTGACTTTTTCTTTTTTTTTCCCCTGCTTCTCTCGGATGGCAACTGCTCTGAGCCCTTTCCTCGGAAGAGCCAATTTCAGCAGGAACAAATGTATTCCATTATTTACTGACTTCGTTTTCTTAGCGCTTTTTTGGATTCTATAATTCTTGCCACTTTATTTGTGGATGTATATCTGGATGCGTCTCCAGCGTTTGTCAACACTTGCATGTACATTTAGATTTAGACAAAAAGTAATAATAGCATTTGTGTGTTAATTTTTCAAGACACCCAAACAAAAACAAACAATCTTTCTACAAAATGGCGCATTGCTTGTGCAAAATCCGCATTCAAGCGACAACCTGATTTTACAGACTAAAGTATGAATATGTTTAGTTATCTGGAAAGTTAGACTTGCTTGCATGGAAATCCCGCAATGGTTTTTGCAGACATGTGAGTAAATGTAGATTTGAAGATGAGGAAGCTGCCATGGCGGCACAGTGCCCAACTGGTTAGCACATCCGCCTCACATTTCTGAGGACCTGGGTTCAAATCTGTCCTCGCCTGTGTGGAGTTTGCATGTTCTCCCTGTTCCTGCGTGGGTTTTTTCCAGGTACTCCGGTTTCCTCCCACATCCCAAAACATGCACGGTAGGTCAATTGAAGACGCTAGATTGCCCGTAGGTATGAATGTGAGAACAAATGGTAATTTTTTTTATGTGTGCCCTGCGATTGGCTGGCAACCAGTTCAGGGTGTACCCCGCCTCTCACCCACAGTTAGCTGGGATAGGCTCCAGCATACCTGCAACCCTAGTGAGGATAAGCGGTGTAGAAAATGGAAATGGAGACTGCCATGAAATATTTACTTGATATATAATTAAAGATGAAAGGCAGAGTGATGTCTTTTCCATTCCACTTGAAATTGAATTCATGTAATGTTTCTCTTTTATATATATATATATATATATTAAATATACCGAGTCGACTCTGTTTTATATTTTGTAAATGTACACAAAATAGCATATAAAGAAAAAACATCAGGCATATTGGAGGTTCTCGTTTTACTTCTGGTTGTTATGCCTTTTCGTTATCCAGTTTGCAAATATCAAAAGGTTGTGAAAAGATCAACAAATGCATAAGTGTGTCTCTGAATAAATCCAAGTTGTGCCCCACATTTTTTTGACAGATTGTCCACTTCACTCATCGTGAAGTGCACAACCGAGTCTAAATGTAGCTAGGAAGTCCCTGTGTTGGCTCTGATGTAATCACCTCAAAGTTGAACTATCCTGATGATTACATGCATGGTGCTTCCGGTTAAATCGCATGACAGCAGAAGAAATTCTGTTACAACTATTGTTACAAGTAGCACTCAAGCATTCACTTAGTTAATTGTCCACGTTCCACATAACATGCTATATAGTACATCCATAATCAGCATATGCACATTCAGTACAGCAGGGATGGTCATTTCTCATGATCGCAAGGCCCACCATTATTTCACTTATTCTTATAATTTATGGAGACTACTTATGGGGATGTCACTGACAGTGTAACAGTTCACTCGCTTGACTTCCGAAAAGGCAGCATGGGTTTAGATCCGACTTACTACAGTGTCACCATGAAGGGTTGTTTGCCCTGTGATTGTGTGGCGACCCGTCCAGGGTGTCGCCTGCCTTTTGGTCGAAGTCAACTGGGATAGGCACCAACCTCTCGCCAACCTGAACATGATACGCGATATAGAAAAGGGAAGGACACACTCATGGATTAAAAAAAAGGGTACATTTTAAGTTCTGTGTAGGGCACATAGTTGATCTCAAACCTGCCACTTTCTGGTCTCAAAAACAAAGTCTGTGCAGACTGAGATACTCACACCAAAAATACTGTAAGTGTTATTCAAGTTAGCTAACATGGCAGTGGAGTACAATACAATGAATGAGCACAAAATAAAATCAGATTTGAATGTTTCTTATTCTATTCATCATCACCCCCAATGTTTATCATGAACATCCTGAACTCAGGATGAGTGTAATAAAGGAGAGAACCTCAGACATGTGTTGAAGCTTGTTATTTTTCAGAAACAGAATATACAGTTGATGAAAGTATTCTTTTGTGTTTGATGGTCTTGAGATTAGGGTTCTGTGAACATTCTTCCACATGAAACATCCAAGCATGTTTTTTTCAGACTTTACTTTGTGCACTGTACAACAGAAAGGAGCCAATTCCAAAAGTTCCATTACAAGTATACATCCATCCATCCATCCATTTTCCGTACCGCTTATCCTCACTATGGTCGCGGGAGCCTGGAGGCTATCCAAGCTATCTTTGGGCGAGAGGCGGGGTACACCCTGTACTGGTCACCAGCCAATCGCAGGGCACATATAAACAAAGAACCATTCACACTCACATTCACACCTATGGGCAATTTTGAGTCTTCAATTAACCTACCATGCATGCTTTGGGGATGTGGAAGGAAACCTGGAGTACTCGGAGAAAACCCACACTGACACAGGGAAAACATGCAAACTCCACACAGGCGAGGCCGGATTTGAACCTGGGCCCTCAGAACAGACAGATGAACTAACCAGTTGGCTAGCATGCCGCCCAGAAGTATACAATTGGTGAAAAATATTTTGGTAAGGTGAGGAATTAAGATTCTGGAGGAAATAAATTGTGTACTCCAACTCATGATTTATTAATTGACAGATTAAATGTCTCTGAATACTTTGTCTACATAATGTACCTTCAGATATAGGGCTATTGTAATTTAGCTTTACTCACTGGAGCCATATGTTGGTGGCACATATAAGGGATTGTATACGGATCTGGAACAAAAACAAAATAAAGACATTCCAGAATTTGACTTTGCATCAAGATATATAAACAACTGTTTAAACAAACATTCTAATCTAGTGACCCTGTGCCCCCTGGAACCCACCGCCTGTGTAGTAATCCCTCCACATCCTTCTGTAGTTTCACATACACAATCATCAAACTCAATTTCAAAGTTTTTCTTCGGCCAAATCCAGATGGATTTTGCAGCTTTGATTTGGGATCATGCTGTGGTTTTGGGGGAGGGGGGGGGAGTGGCGGTAAGAATTTTGTGTCAGTGGTGAATGGCAACAAACTAAGGTTATGTTTCCCAAAAATGTCAGTCCCATTTATTTGTCATTTGAAAGAAACCCAGGCATGTTTTATTAAAATGTATGCATTTCATGACTTTTATAAGTTTTCTATTTGTCACCACTATAAATCTAGTTAAAAAAAAATTTTAGCACAATGATAAATCATAGTAACAGAGACTAGTCTTCCAATTTTCCTTCATAGCTGAGTATAATAAACTCTATTTGCTTGGATGGCTTATCTAAGAAAACTAAGCAAAGATAACACATAGTGGAATTCATAATGTTAGATTTGGCTGGTATGCTTTCTTTCACTCGGTTACACTTCATCTACACCTTCAAATGAATGTTATTTAATCAGGAAACCACCTGCGTCACAGATTTCTAACCATGGTCAAACAATGTTGTTATAATGATATGAATTCTTGCGGCCTATTTTATTCTCCCTTATTTCACTGTTTATTTATCTTGGAAATGAATACAGCAAGACTCCCTCTTGTTCAAGTCTTTCCATACTCGAGGTTGCGAATGAGATGAGATTTCTAAATGCAGAATTACTCATGAAGGCAATATCAGTTTCACTACAGTGGAGTACACATGATAAAATATGTCAGCATATTGCGCAACTAACTCAGCAAATATTTCCATTTTTCCAAAATCATTTCACTTATTGACATTAATGTTCATCTCCATTTCCATTACTACAAAACAAAACAAAACATCAATTTCAGCTAAACAAGGGCATTGGGAGTAATCAGTGAAAACAATTGCAAATTTGCTTGTGAATTGCCACTCTTGCATGTGAACTAACCAATGAGGTAATGTTTTATAGTGAATAAATACATCTCTGCCGTTGGAATAACTACAGCAGTCGATGTGCAGGATCAGCTGTTTTCAGACCAAGAAGGAGACTGATGTTTTGTTCAGTTGTAGTTGAATAGCAATAGTTCCTTGCTTGGAGGTGAAATAAAAGTGCAACCATCGAGAAAATGATTGTTGTCATGCGGTCGAACAGCTTCGCATACATTTATATTCATAAGACAAAAAAAGCTTATAGTGCATCTCTGACTAAATGAGGGAATTGTTTGTGCGTGTCCCTGCCTAACTTCCTTTTAGATATACACCTACTTAAGCATGTCTACAGTACTGGAGTGTATGGGTACGACAGCCCCTCGGTGTGTGGTACTGTGCGAGATAAACAGGACATGCTCCGAGAAGTGGGATGATGGCCAGTGGACACAGCTGAGGAGGCAGCTGTGAGGAGGACAAGCAGTGGTAGGAGGCGAAGATGAGAAACGGAGGGATGGGAGGAGAGCTGCACACTGTGGAGGGCAGAGTGCCCTGACAGCCCAGAGTGGGAGCTCTCCAGGCTTGACAGATGGACGGACAGAGCTACAGCCCACTGACAGTCTCTGACTCTGATGCCAGGTTGGGTGCACAGGCAAATTCTACTAATAAGCATAAATAGTTGCATTGGAGTTGTTACAGGAAATGGACAATAAATGGACATTGAGCCCTCGTTTCTGACATGCAGTCCAGTTTGTATCAGTACAGAATGCAGTTAGTTCTATTTGGTTTTATCATCAAAAGTTATAGACTGTACCAAAAGTATTCATCCATTGTCTGTACCGCTTTATCCTCACTAGGGTCGCGGGCCTGCTGGAGCCTATCCCAGCTATCTTCGGGCAAGAGGCAGGGTACACCCCGAAATGGTACCAAAAGTATCATACAACTATAATTTTTTGGCACACATCTATCGCCCCCTCCTTGAGCTGTCACCTTATCGTGGTGGAGGGGTTTGTGTGTCCCAATGATCCTAGGCGCTAAGTTGTCTGGGGCTTTATGCCCCTGGCAGGGTCACCCATGGCAAACAGGTCTTAGGTGAGGGACCAGACAAAGCACGGCTCAAAGACCCCTTATGATGATGACAAAAAATGGACTCAGGTTTCCCGGATGTGGGTCACCGGGGCCCCCCTCTGGAGCCAGGCCTGGAGGTGGGGCTCAAAGGTGAGCACCTGGTGGCCGGGCCTGCAGCCATGGGGCCCGGCCGGGCACAGCCCGAAAGGGTAACGTGGGTCCCCCTTCAAATGGGCTCACCACCTGTGGGAGGGGCCATAGGGGTAGGGTGCAGTGCGAGCTGGGCGGTGGCCAAAGGCGGGGACCTTGGCGATCCGATCTCCGGCTACAGAAGCTGGCTCTCGGGACGTGGAATGTCACCTCTCTGGCAGGGAAGGAGCCCGAGCTGGTGTGTGAGGTCGAGAAGTTCCGACTAGATATTGTCAGACTCGCCTCCACGCACAGCTTGGGCTCTGGTACCAGTCCTCTCGAGAGGGGTTGGACTCTCTTCCACTCTGGAGTTGCCCACGGTGAGAGGCGTCAGGCAGGTGTGGGTATACTTATTGCTCCCCGGCTCGGCGCCTGTACGTTGTGGTTCACCCCGGTGGACGAGAGGGTAGCCTCCCTCCGCCTTCGGATGGGGGCACGGGTCCTGACTGTTGTTTGTGTCTATGCACCCACCCTTTTTGGAGTCCTTGGAGGGGGTGCTGGAGAGCGCTCCCACTGGGGACTCAATCGTTCTGCTGGGGGACTTCAATGCTCACATGGGCAATGACAGTGAGACCTGGAAGGGCGTGATTGGGAGGAACGGCCCCCCCGATCAGAACCCGAGCGGTGTTCTGTTATTGGACTGTGCTCATCACGGATTGTCCATAACGAACACCATGTTCAAGCATAAGGGTGTCCACATGTGTACTTGGCACCAGGACACCCTAGGTCGCAGTTCGATGATCGACTTTGTGGTCGTGTCATCGGACTAGTGGCCGCATGTCTTGGACACTCGGGTGAGGAGAGGGGCGGAGCTGTCAACTGATCACCACCTGGTGGTGAGTTGGCTTCGATGGTGGGGGAAGATGCCGGTCCGACATGGCAGGCCCAAACGAATTGTGAGGGTCTGCTGGGAACGTCTCGTGGAATCCCCTGTCAAAAGGAGTTTCAACTCCAACCTCCGAGAGAACTTTGCTCATGTTCAGGGGAGGCGGGGGACATCGAGTCCGAGTAGACCATGTTCTGCGCCTCCATTGCTGAGGCGGCACGTCCCACCGGGAGGAGACCCCGGGGACGACCCAGGACACGCTGGGGAGACTACATCCTTCGGTTGGCCTGGGAATGCCTCGGGATCCCCCCGGAAGAGCTGGATGAAGTGGCTGGGGAGAGGGAAGTCTGGGCATCCATGCTAAAGCTAAGGTGATTCTTCTTCTTCTTCTTACCACGCATGATGTGGGAGGAAACCGGAGTACCTGGAGAAAACCCATGCAGGCACGAGGAGAACATGCAAACTCCACACAGGCGGGGCCAGGATTCGAACCCTAGTCCTCTGTGAGGCAGATGTGCTAACCAGTCGCTCACCGTGCCACCAATCCAAACATGTAGCATATTATTATACATGTCCCCTGCTGGACCCCCTGCAGTTTGCCTACCAAGCGAACAGGTCTGCGGATGATGCAGTCAACATGGGACTGCACTTCATCCTAGAACACCTCGACAGTGCAGGGACCTACGCGAGGATCCTGTTCGTGTACTTCAGCTCAGCGTTCAACACCATCATCCCTGTACTCCTTTCAACCAAGCTTCTCCAGCTCAGCGTCTCACCTGCCATCTGCCAGTGGATTTACAGCTTTCTGACGGGCAGGACACAGCAGGTCAGGCTGGGGGAGGCCACCTCATCCACACGCAGCATCAGCACTGGGGCGCCCCAAGGTTGTGTCCTCTCTCCGCTGCTCTTCTCTCTCTACACGAACGACTGCACCTCAGCGAACCCGACTGTCAAGCTCCTGAAGTTTGCAGATGACACCACTGTCATTGGCCTCATCGAGGACGGTGACGAGTCTGCATATCGACAGGAAGCGGAGCGGCTGGAGCTGTGGTGCGGCCGACACAACCTGGAGCCGAACACGCTCAAGACGGTAGAGATGATCGTGGACTTCAGGAGGCATCCTTCGCCACAGCTGCCCCTCACGTTGTCCAGCTGCCTTGTGTCAACCGTCGAGACCTTCAAGTTCCTGGGAATTACAATCTCTCAGGACCTGAAGTGGGCGACCAACATCAACTCCGTCCTCAAAAAGGCCCAGCAGAGGATGTACTTCCTGCGGCTTCTGAGAAAGCACGGCCTGCCACCGGAGCTGCTGAGACAGTTCTACACAGCGGTCATCGAATTGGTCCTGTGTTCTTCCATCACAGTCTGGTTTGGTGCTACTACAAAAAAGGACAAACTCCGACTGCAACGGACAATCAAAACTGCTGAAAGGATTGTCGGTACCCCCCTACCCACCATTGAGGACTTGCACGGTGCCAGAACTAAGACAAGGGCGTGCAAAATCCTCTCGGACCGTCTGCACCCCGGTCACCAGGTCTTCCAGCTCCTTCCCTCAGGTAGGCGCTACCGATCAACGCAAACAAGAACTAGTAGACATTCCAACAGCTTCTTCCCTCTTGCGATCAACTTCTTAAACACCTAACCTATAATTCCATTACAATAAGATGGCAGTTTTTGACTTGAGTTCGTTGTCACATTTCTGTGGGGCCAATTATGTATTACTCGTGCACTCACTGTAGTTGTCTTGCCATGCTGCACTATTTGCATATACTGGCCACTCATGCCAGAGTAGCATCTGCGCCATTTGCACACTGATTGAGGAGTATCTGTAACATTTGCACAACCGACATTGTCCCAGATGATCGCACTACTCGTCACTTTAAACCGCATACACTCCTTGAAGTCTCAGCGCCCTTTGCACAATGGTCATTGCACCGGACTATCGCAATATTAGTCATTCGAACTGCTCTAAGTGCTGGAGGACTCTGCATCTTTTTGCACAATTGTTTTTTGTCAATGTCTTTATGTCTCCAAAGTGTTCTGTAAATTGACTGTCTGTTGTACTAGAGCGGCTCCAACTACCGGAGACAAATTCCTTGTGTGTTTTGGACATACTTGGCAAATAAAGATGATTCTGATTCTGATTTAAAAAAATAATAATAATAAAACAATTCCGTTTGTTATAGGGTTAGGGTGTTCAATTATACGTGCCCTAAAACACAGCCATCATCTGTTGAGTTTGTTGGAAATAGTCAATCCTTTATGCCTTGGACGGAGTATAAATACCTTCAAACATAAACGGCAGCTACTCGCTCGTTTTGCTTCAAGGCTAACGACAAGGATGGCTACCGACTAGCTAGGTGCTTCCTGTTGTGAAGCAGTCCGCCGTGTCTTACCCGTATGCAGCAGCCAATCATAATGCAGCAGGGCGTGTCCTACAGCCAATCAGTGGGGTTCCGTTGGCCAACAGTATTAGCTTGTGATAACAGGCACAAACTCGATTGCTGGGTGGATTAAGTTATCACCACAGTGGCAGTGGAGGGCATTTGTGTCATTGATGTGTCCATGCACTACAAACACACAGTGTACTGTATGAAGCGCTGCCTCCCCATAATAATGCTTCTTTTGCCTTCATGGGCGCTCACTTTTTCCTGCACAAGCAAATGCCGCTCTAGTCACAATGCCAGGGTTCTGGTCCCGGTCGTCATGGTAACAAAAGACAGACTCAGCCCGACATGAGACAGGGCCCCTTCAATATGGATTGCCGTAATCTCAAAGAAATGTGGGGTGTCAGGTGTACTCTAATTCTTGATCATTGGAGTATTTTGACAAAAATGTCACATACATGTTAATAAGATGATGACCATACGAGTGTAAAAGAATGCAAGCCATTTTTATAGTTAATGTTAAAAACACATTTGGCACTCACCCTTACCTCTGATGATGAGATGGGAAAGTGCAGAGATACTGTAAGTAACTTGTTGTCGGTGAGTTGTTGCATATTCTGTTCTTTTGTTATTATTGTGTGAGGGAGATTCAAATTAGACATTTCAAATTAAGGCTCAACTCTGTTTTGATTATTTCTATTTGAAAATTTCTCAACACAGCAAGAGTGGTAAAATCTTCATAACAACCAAACTTGTTATCCTTTTGGAATGTCTTTTTTTAAACATACTTGCTGAAACTGCAAATTAAGATGTAAAATCAAGTAAAACAGCATTGCCACCACCCACTGTCCTGCAGTGTAGCACAAGGGTGAGCAGTGAAAAGCTGTGAGACAGAGAGTGGGAGATGAAAAAGGAGGTGTGTGGGAAGGAAACAAAGAGAACTGGTGCAGTGATACCATTTAAATTGATTCCATGACCAGTGGGACTGCATCCCATCACACTGTCATGCAGCTCCTGGCCTTCGCCATTCCCATGCGAGAGAACATCTGAGAAGACCCTCGACTTCTTTTTTTCCCTTCGGTTTCAAAGGAAGGTATTTTCATGGCAGCTTTTCCTTGCCCACCTCACTGTCTTATCTTCCACACTGTCACAACTATTTCGATGCCGGGGGCTTCAGCAAGGAACCTGAATTCACTTGTCTTTTCTAAACTGAAAAATGGTACTTGGTACTCTGTCTTCTCTCCCATTTCAGACTGCATTTGCCCCACATTAACAGCTTCCATTTCACTTTTACCCCTGTTCACTTTCCATTAATGACTTCTGCTCCCCATCACCTCTTTCTGTCCCTCACCGTCTTTGTTCTTCCTCCCCACTCGCTTCATCTTACTTGAGTGCCATTTGATGAGGCCTGGACTGAGAGCGTCTGCATATCGGTGCCGTGCAGCAGTGCGTACAGGAGTGGATGTCAGGGTAAGAGACAGGCCCCTTTCACATTAAATATCATCTGACACCTAATTTGCTCCACTTTCTGTGACTTTGATGGGAGGAAGAGGTGGAACCGTTCTCTTACACACAAAAAACATTGGCCTCCTCTTCTTCCTCCTCACACCCACACTTTTTGTATGAAGGGGAAAATGAAGTGTCATGTAATTAATAGATCAAGACAAAAGGCTGTTCTGAGTCTGTCGTTCTTTGAAAGCAGGGAAGTAATGTGGCCAGCCTTCAATAGCAGCCCCATAAGGAACAAAATCAACCAAGGGTGCAATTATGCCACTGACAATAACTGAAGAAAATGTCCAACTCTCCAACCCATTCTGCCCCTCTGCCTGCTCTCTGTCGCTAAGTTGTCACTCCTCGGCTTTGTCTCAATACATCACACGGCTGATTTGGCAGCCAGATCACAGGTTCACAGTGGCGCTACAGGGCAGTGGCCAAGAAAATACCACTTTTATGATTCAACAAAGGCTAGGGGCTGGCCCCGGTGCAGATGCAAATTGAAAAATGAACGAGAACAGACAAGTCTCGCCGGCAAATCAATCTCATGGAATTGGTTTCCAATATGGAAATGCTGGCGAGATGATCACCTGGAAATATGTGCAGCACACTTCCGATGTTTCATTTCTGAGCTAATAAATTGGTTTGTCCTTTGAGGTCTGGAAACTGCAAGGTCATTATCAACAAAACCATTTTGAATCTACACTCGCTGTTAAAATAATTTTTATCCATCACGCCAAACTTTTCATGGTTGACATGTATTTTGCCAAAGACCTTACAAGTCTCAGCTGAGTAATTTGCATTCTCGTTGTCCGTCTGACAGTCCCACAATGAATTCAAATGTCATTCACATTATATATGCATAAATGATCCACTGGAAAAACATTTCACTGCCATAGAGCACAATAATCCACAAAAATAGAAAAGATAGCCACAGGAATTTTGTTGGGCAAATGTACACAAAAGCCTGCACTGATATAAAAATATTTTCATATCCTCTGTTTGTAGCATTAATAACAGTAACTGTAACAGTATCTTTAACTATCTGACCTCAGGTGCATTTACGTATATCTATTATTCTTGCTTTGGAAGAAAAAAACAATCAAGTTTCAAAAACGTAGAAGTACAAGAGGTGAAATATCGATTTAATATTTGATTTGCTCTCATATTCTTATTTGTTTTGTATTGACAGCAAACAAGTTTTTTTTTTTAAAGAAAATTGATTCAACAATAGCGAGAGGTTTGAATTATATATAATTCATGCAAACTATAATTCTTGATGACTACTGACCCGAGCTACCAGTTTTCTTTGGTCTGATATTATTAGTGTTAGTAATAGTGTCATATTTTGGCTGGTGAAAAAAATGTTGCATTGCCATCTTCACACCGATATAATTTTGATCCAAAAAAAAGGTCACAGTTGGGTTAAAATCTTGGCTCAGGGCTTCATGTGTGGAGTTTGCATTTTCTCCCGCATGCTTGCATGGGTTTTCTCCTGGTATTTGCAGCTTCCTCCCACTTTCCAAAACATGCCTGGTATGGCAACTGAAAACTCTAAATTGCCCATATGTGTGAATGTCAGTCTGAATAGTTGTCGTGTCAGCCGTGATGAGGACAAGCTGAATAGAAAAATCGATGGATTGAGTTCAGGCTTGATCATTATAAGTTTGTAGGTGTGGCTTGCAGAGCACAATATTAGGCACGTGAGCAAATAAAAAGGGTTATGGAAAAAAATCTATTAAGAATTGGGCTCCGTCATTTTATAGACATCATTCAAATATCACTCAAAATAAATACAGTTATTGTGAATGTGTTTTAGTCACTGATGGTGTTGTGGTGCACTCGCCTGACTTTGGTGCGGGCAGCGTGGGATCAGTTCCCACTCAGTGACGGTGTGAATGTGAGTGCGAATGGTTGTCCGTGTCTATATGTGCCCTGCGACTGACTGGCGACCAGTTCAGGGTGTAGTCCGCCTTTCGCCCGAAGTCAGCTGGGATAGGCTCCAGCGCCCCGCGACCCTAACCAGAATAAGCGGTGTTGACAATGGATGGATGGATGAATGTGTTTTTTGTCTTCAAAAGGTTGAGTGATAGCCGGGATGGGCTCCCGGACGCCCCCGCGACCCTAGTGATATATATATATATACATATATATATATATATATATATATATATATATACACATATATATATAACCGGGGGTTCAATATATATACACCAGCCTGTGTGTTACACAGTTACATTTCAAATGTATTATTATTATTATTATTTATAAATGCATTGATATTTTAGGGAGCAAATTGTACCCTCTTTCAATTGACTTTCTTACATTTTTCCCTCAACAATTTTGAGTGTTTAAATTTTTGAATTAAAAAGTGGTTATCAAAATGGCCACATATGACACATATATCTGATACGTTTTGGAAAGTATATGTCCAAACACACATATGACAGGTTGCATTAATATCCATATACCGCATATGGTTTTGTATATATTTTTGTTGTGTTTTGTACATCCACAGATAAAGACAGAATTGCGATACAGAGAATCAGCACCCCCTCAAACACACAACAAAAAAACCTCACTTCACAGGAAGTACATTAACTCATGTACTGTTGTTTTCCTCCAAGCGATTGTGGTTGTCAAGTGGTCGTCCACCTCGCCAGACACTCCACTTTTTCAAACCACCCAGAGAGGTTGCCCAACCTCGAAAGCATCAATGTCTGGGAGTTTATAACAACTCCTCCCCACCTCTATCTCAACCATTTGTTTCTGCCACTCTAACACAGACAGAACTGCTCTTAATCTCTTGGAGGGAGGCAGCCATTATTCTACCCAATCCATCACAAGCTTTGCTAGAGGAGCATTTCCACAACGACTCCCCACTGTGTGTCAAAACGTGTGGCACTCGGCTGGTTACATTACGTTTCTCAGTGCAGGGCAAAACTCTATTTTTCCTCTTTGCTATTAGCCTTTGTACGGATATACCTGATTTGTCTTCTTTTTGTTTTGGTCCTGGCACCAAACAAACAGAACACATACAAGTCAGCACAAGTCATTATTTTACACTGTCAGAGAGGTATTAATCGAACAATGTGTTTATGGTCGTGTGCATGGATGTACAGTGGGAGGAGAAAATGTGTAAACGGTTTAGAAGTTCCTAAATTTCCACATACATTGGTCATACAATGTGGTCTGATCATATAAATTACAAGGATAAACAAACAGAGGGCTCAAAGTAGTACCACACAAACTATTGTGTTGACATATCTTTACTGAGAATCACATGCAAACAACATCAGGAAATGGGAGGAAAAAGTAATTGAACCCTTCGATTTAATAATTGGTTGACCCTCCTTTGGCAGCAATAACCTCAACCAGAGGTTTATCCTCATGGCTACTGTCGCTATAGAGGTATAATGTATGTGTGGATAATTGATAAATGAGTGAGACAGCATGAAGGGGGGTGGTAGAAAGCAAATTCTTGGCTTATGTCAAAAGTGGTTAAATCAATGCCTATTGGACCAAAGTGGCACTTATAGCACATAAACATCAAGTGGAATGAGTCAGGCTTGGGTAGCTAGAATAATATCCATTTTGATGTGTATGTGTGCGTGTTTTGGGGACTCAAATCTGTATACATGATCACATGGTCTGATTTAGCAAACAAACAAGTCACAGTGATGCAAATAATAAAGCTTTAGTTTGACAACTTGTTTTAGAGGAGCAATGCTTTAATATGGCCTGGGGGGGAATTCAATTTGCATTTTATATGCATATGCACCAAATACACATATACTGTACATGCTCAACAAGAAGAATTTCAAGTGTTGCATAAACTGTCTTGCTGAGGGGTTCAGGTGTAAGTACCTTGCATAACTCATTAACCGCCAGCCCTCCCAGTTAACATGGATATTTGACTTCTCAAGTCATCAATGGCAGTGAATGTGTTTTAAGGGCACATCAACAAGAAGTCGTAAGTGGAAGTGAAGTGGAATTTCTCCAGTGATCGGTCCCAATCTTTTACGCACCATCCATCTAGTGGTGACAATGAATATTACATCTTAAACAGAAAAGCTGTGATCAATTATTTTCTTCCATGCGGTGGTTAGAATTCAAAGTCTTTGACGGTATGTAATCTTCTGGGTTTTGAGGTTAATTTGGGGAATGTTGGGGTACACTTGACAAAACTAAATAATTAAATATGCGGCTCATGAAAGAGACTCGCCTATAAGGAGTACTGTACGTCAACAATGTTACCATAAGGAAGCACACCTGTGTGGTAAGTTTGGATAAAATGTGAAACTTTCAAACATTTTTTTTTCTTTTTTATATTTATTTACATTAACTTTGTACTGTGTGGAGTTCGCATGTTCTCGCCGTGCCTGGGTGGGTTTTCTCCGGGCACTCCGGTTTCCTCCCACATCCCAAAAACATGCGTGGTAGGTTGATTGAAGACTCTAAATTGCCCATAGGTTTGTATTTGAGTGCGAATGGTTGTTTGTTTCTATGTGGCCTGCGATTAGCTGGCGACCAGTTCAGGGTGTACCCCGTCTCTCGCCCAAAGATAGCTGGAAATGGATGGATGGATATGCATCCATTTTCTTTACCGCTTATCCTCACCTATCCAAGCTACCTTTGGGTGAGTGGCGAGGTACCCCCTGAACTGGTTGCTATCCAATCGCAATATATATAAACACACACACAGTGGAGCAAAACAAGTATTTAGTCAGCCACCAATTGTTCTCCCACTTAAAAATATGAGAGAGGCCTGTACTTTTCATCATAGGTATACCTCATCTATGAGAGACAAAATGAGGAAATTGATATGCTTTTTAAAGAATGTATTGGCAAATTATGGTGGAAAATAAGTGTTTGGTCAATAACAAAAGTTAATCTAAGTACTTTGTTATATAAACTTTGTTGGCAATGACAGAGGTCAAACGTTTTCTGTAAGTCTTCACGAGGTTTTCACACACTGTTGCTGATATTTTGGCCCATTCCTCCATGCAGATCTCCTCTAGAGCAGTGATGTTTTGGGGCTGTCGCTGGGCAACACAGACTTTCAACTCCCTCCAAAGATTTTCTGTGGGGTTGAGATCTGGAGACTGGCTAGGCCACTCCAGGACCTTGAAATGCTTCCTATGAAGCCACTCCTTCGTTGCCCGGGTGGTGTGTTTGGGATCGTTGTCATGCTGAAAGACCAAGCCACATTTCATCTTCAATGCCCTTGCTGATGGTAGGAGGTTTTCACTCAAAATCTCACGATAAATGGCCCCATTCATTCTTTCCTTTACACAGATCAGTCGTCCTGGTCCCTTTGCAGAAAAACAGCCTCAAAGCATGATGTTTCCACCACCATGCTTCACAGTAGGTTTGGTGTTCTTTGGATGCAACTCAGCATTCTTTCTCCTCCAAACACGACAAGTTGAGTTTTTACCAAAAAGTTCAATTTTGGTTTCATCTGACCATATGACATTCTCCCAATCCTCTTCTGGATCATCCAAATGCTCTCTAGCAAACTTCAGACGGGCGTGGACATGTACTGCCTTAAGAAGGGGGACACGTCTGGCACTGCAGGATTTGAGTCCCTGGCGGCGTAGTGTGTTACTGATGGTAGCCTTTGCTACATTGGTCCCAGCTCTCTGCAGGTCATTCACTAGGTCCCCCCGTGGTTCTGGGATGTTTGCTCAGCGTTCTTGTGATCATTTTGACCCCACAGGGTGAGATCTTGCGTGGAGCCCCAGATTGAGGGGGATTATCAGTGGTCTTGTATGTCTTTCATTTTCTAATAATTGCTCCCACAGTTGATTTATTCACACCAAGCTGCTTACCTATTGCAGATTCAGTCTTCCCAGCCTGGTGCAGGGCTACAATTTTGTTTCTGGTGTCCTTGACAGCTCTTTGGTCTTGGCAATAGTGGAGTTTGGAGTGCATGTGACTGTTTGAGGTTGTGGACATGTGTCTTTTATACTGATGAGTTCAAACAGGTGCCATTAATACAGGTAAGGAGTGGAGAACAGAGGAGCCTCTTAAAGAAGACGTTACAGGTTTGTGAGAGCCAGAAATTTAGCTTGTTTGTAGGTGACCAAATACTTATTTTCCACCATCATTTGCAAATAAATTCTTTCAAAATCAGACAATGTGATTTTCTGGATTTTTTTTTCCCTCATTTTGTCTCTCATAGGTGAGGTATACCTAAAATGAAAATAAGATGACTAAATACTCCCCCCCCCCACCACTGTATGTGTGTGTGTGTATATATGTATATATATATATATATATATATATATATATATATATATATATATATATATATATATATATATATATAGAAAGAGGAGCAAGGATCGAGGAATTTACAATTAAAGATTTGATCAGACATCAGTGGGTTCTGTATATTTGTTTGGCTTAGTTGTTGAAAATCAATATGATACAAGATGCATAATATTTGCAACACTGTTTTTCTGCAGGAGTTCACTGTTGGTTTACAAAACTGACTGAGTAAATATCAACATGCAGGTTGAAAAAAGATACCCCCAAGAGACTGTCACAGCATGTCAATAGAGATGGCTTTGCCAGCCTTATGTTTCTGTGGTTGTGGGGATTTGAGTGAGCATCTGTATGGGAGCGCAAGCACGTGTGTGCATGCTGTTTATTAATGAGCACACATGTTTGCTAAACATCTGCTTTCCGCTCCACTTTGAATGTTTATGTAGTAAGCAGAGGTTGGAATAACTATTACAGTAAGCCATTTGGAAATAGTTAAAAATAATAACATAGGTTTAACACACACACACATAAGCACATATATACACACACGCAGATTAATAAATGAATCTCTTAAACTAAGAGAATCTAAATTACATTATGGACATTCCATTTTGCAGCTTTCAAAAGCAAAGATCCCGCTCATTCTCTCATCTTTCTAATTATGGAGTGCAAGGTAGACTTTACGGCAATCTGATCAGTGTGATTGGTATCGGCCGATAATTAGCATTTTATGATGATCGGTTGATCGGCTCTCATGTCATAATTCGCAGATCCGATCAATGACATCATCGATCGGCTCCGCACAAGACATTTAACTCCGCCTCGCGGTCGCGTATGAATCCGAAAGCTAGTTTATTTTTATTTTTAGCCTTGTCACATACCTTGTGGCGCACTATCTGACGGCCAATAAAGTTTTTTTCAATCTTGTCAGTTAAAAAACACGTCATCGGTGTGGGACTATTTTGCGCTGTCTCAGAGATAAACAAGTTATTTGCAGTCTGTGCACAACTGAAGTACGTTGTGGGGAACGTCATCGAAATGCTTCAACACAAATTTGATCGGACACCTGAAGAATGTACACGAGCAGGAGCATGCCGCGTTCAAGCAATGCAGCGTGAAAAAAAAAAAAAGAAAAGCCAAATGGACACAAACTCTGGAGAACACCCGTCCATATAACTATCAACTGTCCTACCAGGGAAAATAACATTTTGGACCATTGCTATACTACACTAAACAATACATACCGTGGCAAACCTCGTGCAGCACTGGGCTCGTCTGATCACTGCTTAATTCACTTAATACCGACATACAGGAAATAACTTAAATGTGTGAAGCCTACAGTGAAAACAGTGAAAAAGTGTACCAATGAAACAAAGATGGAACTTCAAAGCTGTTTAGACTGCACAGACTGGAGTGTCTTTGAAAATTCAGCTGGCAGCCTGGATGATTATACAGACACTGTCCATCAATCCATTTTCTGAGCCGCTTCTCCTCACTAGGGTTGCGGGCGTGCTGGAGCCTATCCCAGCTGTCATCGGGCAGGAGGAGGGGTACACCCTGAACTGGTTGCCAGCCAATCGCAGGGCACATAGAAACAAACAACCATTTGCATTCACAGTCATGCCTACGAGCAATTTAGAGTCGTCAATTAACCTACCATGGATGTTTTTGGGATGTGAGAGGAAACCGGAGTGCCCGGAGAAAACCCACGGAGGCACGGGGAGAACATGCAAACTCCTATATCAGTTACTGTGAAGAGGTGTGTGTACCAACAAAGTCATTTCACACATTCAATAACAACAAGTCGGGGTTCACTGCCAAACTTAAGCAGCTCCGCCAAGCTAAGGAGGACAGGGCCCTGTATAATCGAGCTAGAAACCAGCTGAGTGAAGAAATTAACATTGCAAAGAGGAACTATGCAGCAAAGTTGGAAAAACAGTTTTGTGTGGCATGCATTCCAATCGCTGACAAATTACAAGCGACGATCCCCCCAAGCTGAGAACAATAGCACACTAGCCAAAGACTTGAATACCTTCGACTGCAGATTTGAAAAGGACACTTTCTCCCTGCAGTTTGCCTACCGAACAAACAGGTCTGCGGATGATACAGTCAACATGGGACTGCACTTCATCCGAGAACACCTCGACAGTGCAGGGACCTACGTGAGGATCCTGTTCGTGGACTTCAGCTCAGCATTCAACACCATCATCCCTGAACTCCTTTCCTCCAAGCTTCTCCAGCTCAGTGTCTCACCTGCCATCTGGCAGTGGATTTACAGCTTCCTGACGGGCAGGACATAGCAGGTCAGGCTGGGGGAGGCCACCTCATCCACATGCAGCATCAGCACTGGGGCGCCCCAAGGTTGTGTCCTCTCTCCGCTGCGCTTCTCTCTCTTCACGAACGACTGCACCTCAACGCACCCAGCTGTCAAACTCCTGAGGTTTGCAGATAACACCACTGTCATCGGCCTCATCGAGGACGGTGACGAGTCTGCATATTGACAGGAAGTGGAGCAGCTGGAGCTGCGGGGCGGCCGACACAACCTGGAGCTGAACACGCTTAAGACTGTAGAGATGATCGTGGACTTCAGGAGGCATCCTTCGCCACAGCTGCCCCTCACACTGTCCAACTGCCTTGTGTCAACCGTCGAGACCTTCAAGTTCCTGGGAATTACAGTCTCTCAGGACCTGAAGTGGGCGATCAACATCAACTCCATCCTCAAAAAGGCACAGCAGAGGATGTACTTCCTGCGGCTTCTGAGAAAGCACGGCCTGCCACAGGAGCTGCTGAGGCAGTTCTACACAGAGGTTATCGAATCAGTCCTGTGTTCTTCCATCACAGTCTGGTTTGGTACTGCTACAAAAAAGGACAAACTCCGACTGCAACGGACAGTCAAAACTGCTGAAAGGATTGTCGGTACCCCCCTACCCACCCTTGAGGACTTGCACGCTGCCAGAACTAAGACAAGAGTGTGCAAAATCCTCTCGGACCCTCCACATCCCGGTCACCAGCTCTTCCAGCTCCTTCCCTCAGGTAGGCGCTACCGATCAATGCAAACTAGAACTAGCAGAAATTCCAACAGCTTCTTCCCTCTCGCAATCAACTTCTTAAACACCTAACTTACAACATGGTGGCAATTTTTGTCTTGAGTTTGTTGTCACATTTCTGTTGGGCCAATTATATGTTACTCGTGCACTCACTGTAGTAGTCTCACGACGCTGCACTATTTGCATATCTGTTGTTGACCAATACTGGCCACTCATTCCAGAGTAGCATCTGCTCCATTTGCACACTGACTGAGGAGTATCTGCAACATTTGTACAATCAACATTGTCCCAGATTATAGTACTACTCGCTTGAAATCTCGGCGCCCTTTGCACGATGGTCATTGCACCAGAATATTGCGATATGAGTCATTCGATCTGCTCTAATTGATAGAGGACTCTGCATCTTTTTGCACAATTGTCAAAAAAAAAAAAATAAATAAGTACCGGGATTACCAGATAACTAGCAAACCTTTATTGCTCAGTGACTGTTTTTTTTTTTTTTTTTTTGTCAATGTCTTTATGTCTCAAAAGTGTTCTGTCAATTGACTGTCTGTTGTCGTACTCGAGCGGCTCCAATCACCGGAGACAAATTCCTTGTGTGTTTTTTTTGGACATACATGACAAATAAAGATGATTCTGATTCTGATCTTGTGATCAGTTATCAGTTTTTGAAACTTACTGATCGGTGATCGGCCCCAAAAATCCGGACTGTGTAAAGCTTAATGCAAGGTAGTACAATTATTGTGTAAAGTGTGCTTCATGTTAAGACAAAGGTCGCAGAACTCAATTATTACCAGAGCAAAGTGAAAGCATGCTGTCGCTCCTCTTGAGTCAATTATAAGAGTGTGTGTGAGAAGGAGGGAGTGAGATGAGCCATTTGGGACTCATGTTCACCTGAATTGACAGTATCACACGGCAAGTGCCCAGGCTATATAATCATGGGGCATTGAGAAGTGGGCTTTAATTGTGAGCAGATTCTAATAATTTTGACTTAAACTGACCAGAAAATGGTAGAGCACAATATACTTTTATTCACTACAAACCACTGTAATCTAGTTTGCTTTTAGATTTAATTTTATTCTTTATCTGCCTCACTTTTGTTCTCTGTATGCATTGCAGACAATGGCAGTGTACCTTTGGCTCATTCTTTAAAATGGGCTTTTATTTCTGTGAGTAATACTAATATAAGTACCTGGATTTCTCATGTATAATACATATTTTTTCCCCCCAAGAAATTCATCAAAAGTCGATAGAGCGTATAATACATAGGTATAAGGAAAATGAGAAAAAAATAATTCCAATATGAGATATATAGTTTATATTGTCTTATGTTACAAATATATATCTCATATGGTACATTTTTGCTGCTCACCCGAGAATCATGACATCCTCGCGGGTGCTGCCACATCATAATCATATCATATGTGTTGCTCCCGTGTCCATTTGACAGCATCATATTCGTGTCTTAGTTTACTAGAAGGCAGATTTATTTCTTCTGCCGTCAATTGACTGGTGAAAAAAAACAATGCCCGGTGAACTATAAAACAGCTATTAAACAAAAACGTTATTTATCCAACGCTGCGGACTTGGAGGAGAGCACTCGTGCGATTAAGAACCACTGTAATGACAACGCCACTCTTCCCCTAGTCAGCCATTGCTACATGCTAACTTCTTTGTTCTCATTTGACTCTGACCTAACACCCATAGTCACAGCATAAACAGTAAGACTATACTATTTTCAAAGGAATGCCGTGTCATTACGCATTAATTTAACGCGATCACTGTCTTTGTTATTTACTCATATGAGAACACGAGTAGAAATGGTGAATGTTTGATCAAATAAAATCTGAATTACGTCAGTGCATGCACACAGAGCAAAATATTTCTGAGAAAAAACTAATTAAATATGGATAATTAATGTTTTGGGCATGGATAGCAACAAATCGATGCTGCATATTACACACACGGAGAAGGGTTTGTCTGATTTTTGGGGTCGATTCTGGTGGTACGTATTATACTCAAGAGCAAATTATACAATTAAATTATGGTAAGGGTCACTTTCCTGAGATTTGGTAAACCTGCACGTTTGCTACTTTTGTAAGGCAGTTGGATTTATAAAAAATGAACGTTGTAGAACTTCACAAAGCTAGCTGGGTTAGGCTTCAGCTTGCCTGCAACCCGAGTGAGGATAAGCGGTAAGGAAAATTGAAATGGATAATAATCAAGAAGAAAAAAAAAGGAAAAGACAATGAATGGAGATGAAGAAGAAACAATAAATATTATTAATGATATGAACAGAACACTGATCCAGTCATCTACTGAGCTGAATCGGTGACGTACAGCAGCTGTGACATTTGCTATGCAGCTTATCATATTCAGGGTCACGTCAGCGCTCGAAGCCCATCCCATCTGATGTAGATGCGTACTACTACTTGGGCTGGTCGCCAGTCAATCACAGGTTGATTGCAAAGAGTGCACTGAGTCAAATTTGATCCCATGCCAGCTGCAAAATGTCAAAATGTGAACCACTGCATAAAACTAATGGTGCTTTCCATTTTTATGTGACTGTCTGGTACAATCGGTATGGGAAAAGGTGAGATGTCTTATATTAGTTTTTCTTTATTGGTCTGTCTTATTTCTTGCAACAGAAATTACATTCTCAAAATAACGTTGTCAAAATCCTGAACCACTTGCAATTGTTCACAACAGAATTTAATTCATTTTTCATGTCATCAAATTGCAAATGTCTTAGTACGTCTCAATGTCAGTACAACTTTGCAAATGATTAAGAACAGGTAGCCGACAGTTAGCCTTAGTCTCGCGTATAGAGTGAACAGATGTTGTTAATCTAAACTGATTGTTGATTCTGTCTAATGGTTGTTTTCACCAAAACATCAGCATTATTCATTTATAAGTCATCAGATGCCCAATAGTCTGTTCAGTTGTCAAAATTGGTGAAGAAGATAATATCATGAATAACATTATGAACATGACAAGTGATGAATATGAACATTTGATAAATTGATTCATTCACGGTCAGGTGACATTAGAACTTGACTAATGAAGGACTGGAGGAGTTTCAAACATCTCAGATGACCAATCAAACAGTATGTTTAGTTACCTATCAAGTATGATTGTGATTGCTCCCAAACAATGTACTGCATATATATAGAGCTTGAAGGCAACTGTCCATAAAGGAGGAAGAGGAAGAAGAAGAGGAGGAGAAGTGGTGTGAAGAGGAGTAAGGGTGGTGGAATAGGGGAAGAGGCAAAGGAGCACGAAGACACCATGGAGTCCCGGATGAAATTGGGGCCACAATTACAGACCATGTTATCAACCATTGCCTCACATCGCCAAGTGCAGCATTACGTGCCCCGCTCCACAGTCTCCTCCATCATCCAAACCTCTCGCTGGGAAAACATGTGTGGACTAAGTCAATGATGAAATTATCGTATATGTTGTCTTGGACAGGACACCGGGCAAAAAGCAAGAAATGTATTTATTTACCTTTTCATTTAAGGAGAGTGTGTGTGTGTGTGTGTGTGTGACGGGATATTATGATACCAGAAATGACAAGAAAAATTACTCGAGAAAATAATCAATGGAATTATTGATGATATAGTTTACATAAGTAGGCCTATACCACTCACTGTGCAGTGATGCATTAGAATTGAAAAGTTATTGTCAATAAAACAACAACACAATTACTTCGGTAACTAATTAAGGTATACATTATGAATGGTAATACTGTGTTGTCCTTTGAACTCTGTCTGACACACTCGCTTGGGTGGCAAAGGAAAACGTCTGATTGAACAAGACGAACAAGTGATTTGTAACATGGTGGTGGCAAATAATGACATCACGTTAAGACATATCTGCACTACAATTCTACAAGAACAATGCCATATCCCAAAATGTCAACTTTAAAAGCATTTCCTCTGTAGCTTGGATATTTAAGTAGAACATGAAGCAACTTGTGGCACGGTGGATGAATGGTTAGAGCGTCTGACTCGCAGTTCTGAGGACCAGGGGTTGAATCCTCGGCCCCGCCTGTGTGGAGTTTGCATGTTCTCCCCGTGCCTGCGTGGGATTTCTCCGGGCAGTCCGGTTTCCTCCCACATCCCAAAAACATGTGTGGTAGGTTAATTGACAACTTTAAATTGCCCGTAGGTGTGAATGTGAGTGCCAATGGTTGTTTGTTGGTATGTGCCCTGCCATTGGCTAGCAATCAGTTCAGGGTGTACCCCGCCTCCTGCCCGATGATAGCTGGGATAGGCTCCAGCACGCCTGCGACCCAAGTGAGGAGAAGCGGCTCAGATAATGGATGGATGGATGAAGCAACTTAACATGGTACCATTTGAGAGGAACTCTAATAGAGCGGTACTAGCATGTACATGTACTGTACGTTAGTTACTAGCAGTCTATCATTACAACCTTTTTACAATTACATTAAGCAGTGGTTCCCAAACTTTCTGGGCTTCACTACCTCCTTTATCTGATTTCTGAATCCAAGTATTTGCTTTATCTGACTTCAACATTTTTCCTTAAAACTGCAACAAAAAACTGCAGTTTACTGTACAATACAATTATTATTATAATCCTTATTTTGAAGAACACACAATGAGAAAAGGGGTCACGTAGCTGCAATTAGTGCCTCCTAAGCAGTTCTATCTTATCCTGTTGTTTTACTGTAACATTTCAGTATGTCTAGTCATTGATGTGTGCTCCGTCCCCTTTTTCTGAAATTGCCGCTGTAGTGCCACTGCATAGGCCTATTCCATTCCCTAGGTGAACATGTACCCCAGGTTTGGAACCACTGGAGCAGTGGCCAGTAGTATATTGAAAATTTCCAAGAATGTTGTGGCCCTTCACATCCACAGTGTTGGTCCATGGGCCTAAAATAGGAAGAATCTTCTTGGACCGCCTTTATTCCGATTCGATCCCTGACAATGATCCATCTCGTAGGGCCGCACGTACCAAGCTATATGTCAGTGTGTGGGACAGCATGAATTTCCACCTTAGCTACTTCATTTACCATTCATCTAAGGATCGACATGGTGTTCCTACCACGCTAATCTCTATTCCTCAATCCTATTCGTTTTTTCTCCACTTGGAGAGTGTATAAAAATCAGACTGAAAATCAGAGCTCCCTGCTCCATGTAATGGGCGCTGCATGTGAAGATATAACAGTAACTCAACAAAAGGGATGGTTGCGACACGCATACAGTTTCTTCCCTCGTTTCATCACTCACAAGAGAGATTAGACGCAGTGATGTGGATGGGAATCTGTGGCCAGACAGACAGGAGCGTGTGGATGGCTTTATTAACTTCAGCTTTATTTGCATACGGCATTGCTGGCCAAATATAATTGTCCTTGTTTTTTTGTTTGCATGTTCATATTAAAGTATGCTTTATACTCTCTTTCTACTCATATGTATGGAATTTATTTTGTGTGTGAATCAAAATGGTGCCAATTTCCTTGGCAGTAATGTGCAATGTGTGATGCCTAACATTATAGACTACTCTTACCGTAAAATCCTTTTTTTTTTCTTCCAAACACTTATATACAAATTATATTCTGTTAGCTAGACAAAAAATTAAAAAAAATATTTTTAAAAATGCAAAGTAACTAATGTCAATGATGGTCCTTTGCCATATTGCCAAAAAATCTAAAGAGTTTGATTTGCAGTGCTTATACAATGCCAAAGGGACGCTGCATTTTTGGGGCACTGATTATTTACTGTATGTGAGAAAGGAATTGAGTTTTGACACGAGTAAAATTTTTTGGGTGCGATATGAGTTTTTGCAAGTGAGCTAGGGTGTTGTGCTGAACTTTAACATTGTTTTGTCATATTATCTTAGTGTCAGCGGAACAAATTCAACTCGGGGCAAAAAAGACCAAGATTCAAAATCTCTTTTTTAATCAGGCAATAAACATAATAAACAAACTATCAATACATTAATAATAAATGAAACACCATTAGGCGGCACGCTGAATGACCGGTTAGCACATCCGCCTCACAGTTCTGAGGATCCGGGTTCAAATCCTGCCTCGCCTATGTGGAGTTTGCATGTTCTTCCCGTGCCTGCATGGGTTTTGTCCGGGTACTCCGGTTTCCTCCCACATCCCAAAAACATGCATTGTAGGTTAACTAAATTGCCAGTAGGTGTGAATGTGAATGCGAATGGTTGTTTGTTTATATGTGTCCTGTGATTGGCTGCTGACCAGTTCAGGGTGTACCCCGCCTCTCGCCTGAAGATAGCTGGGATATTCTCCAGCACGCCCGCGACCCTAATGAGGATAAGCGGTACAGTAAATAGATGGATGGATAAATGCCATTATTGGAATCGCAAACTATATATTTGTCACGTACGTGATTAAGGCGAGGGCGAGTAACGCAAGGCAAGAACATGGTGGACCCAATTGCAGGGAAGCAGGGAGGCAAGGCAGGAGTGCGGGAGTCTCAAAATAATATTTAATCTTCAAAAAGGGAAAACTAAACAAAGTCCCACAACAGATACCAATCAAATCAAAGTAACAAAGAAACACTCGAATATCTAAAACTGGAAACAAACTATGACCTGTGAGTAAGACGTGGAATAGAAAGGGAGAATGACAACTGACAATAACATACCACAATGATAAAGACAACTGATGACTATGACATGGCAGAGACATGTGACAACGACAATGAACCGACAAGAACTGAAAGAAACCAGGGAACTAAATACAAACAGATAGACGAGACGAGGAACACCTGGACAAGACATGAGTGGCTGGAGAGAGCTGATTGGTCGACACAAAGCAGACGAGAACAGGTGGACACAACAACTTAATGAGCACACGACAAACATGGAACACAGGAAAACATGGAACAAAACTAAACAACCCAAACCAAAACACAGACCATGACAATATTATTCAAAAATATATAAACACAATATTATTCTACAAAACCCCAATGTCATTGAAACTGGGACATTGTGTAAAATGTAAATCAAAACAGAATACAATAATTTGCAAATCCTTTCTAACCTATTTTCAATCAAATACACTACAAAGACGATATTTAATGTTCAAATTGATGAACGTGACTGGTTTTTGGAAAATGTTCACTAATTTTCAATTTGATGCATGCAACACGTTCCAAAAAAAGCTGGGACGGGCATATTTACCACTGTGTTACTCAATAATTGTTAAAGCTTTGTGGGTGGAATTATTTTCCATTCTTGCTTGATGTACAACTTCAGTTACTTAACAGTCCGTGTTCGCCGTTGTCATATTTTGCGCTTACACAAATTTTCAATGAGAGACAGATCTGGACTGCGGGCAGGCCAGCATAGTACTCACATTCTTTTACTACAAAGCCACACTATTGTAACACATGCAGAATGTGGCCTGGCATTGTCTTGCTGAAATAAACAGGGACATTCCTGAAAAAGATGGTGCTTGAATGGCAGCATATGTTGTTCCAAAACCTGGATAAACCTTTCAGCATGAATGGTGCATTCACAGATGTGCAAGTTACCCATGACATGGGCAATAACACACCCTCATACCCACAAATGCTGGCTTTTGAATGTTGCGCTGATAACGAGCCGGATGGTCCTTTTCCACTTTGGCTCGGAGGACACGACGTCCATGATTTCCAAAAACAAATTGAAATGTGGACTCATCAGACCATAGGACACTTTTCCAATTTGCATCAGTTCATCTCAGATGAGCTTTGGCCCAGAGAAGCTGCCAGCATTTCTGGGTTTTGTTGATATACATATGACTTTCGCTTTGCCTGGTAGAGTTTTAACTTCCATTTGCAGATGTAGCGATAAACTGTGTTAACTGACAATGGTTTTCGGTAGTGTTCCTGAGTCTACATGGCAATATCCTTTACACACTGACGCCAGTTTTAAATGCATTGCCCCTGCCTTGCTGCTTACTTGGAGAGATTTCTCCAGATTCTCTAAATATTTTTTATATTATGATATGATATTATGGTCCGTAGATGATGAAATCCTTAAATGCCTTGCAACTGTAAGTTGAGAAGCATTGTTCTTAAAATGCTGGATGATTTGCTTACACTGTTGTGTAAAAAGTGGTGAACCTCACCCCATCCTTGCTTGTGAACAAATGAGCTTTTCAGGGGTGCTCCTTTTATACCCAATCATGAGACTCACCTTAATTGGAAACCAATTAAACTGTGGAATGTTCCAATCTGGTGTTGTTTTTTTTTAGCATTCCTCAACTTTCCCAGTCTTTTGTTAACACTATCCCAGGGAATGTGTTGCAGGAATCAAATTCCAAATGAGAGAATATTTGCAAAAAAATAAAACAAGTGAATCAATTTGAACATTAAATATCTTGTCTTTGTAGTGTTTTCAATTGAATATACATGAAAAGGATTTGCAAACCATTGTATTCTGTTTTTATTTATGTTTTGCACAATGTCCCAACTTCATTGGAATTGGGCTTTGTATAATATGCATACGGCAACAAAAACAAAGAATGGCAGCAGCTTTGTGTGTTAAGACTATACACGAATCAACAATACTTGTATACATATATAATCATCACATTGCAAGACAATAGAAAACAACACAACTGAATTTGAAAAAGATCAACAACTGGAAAGCCTAAAATGTAATACATTCGCAGGCCACCTACTCAAAGATGCAGTGGCAGGGAACCTTTTTTCCTACCAGAAGGCCATGCTCAATTCATGAAAATATATGCACACTTGCAAATTAAACATTTTTGTTGCAGAATGTTGTAGAATGTAACTCTTGCGAATGACTATTATGAGGTAACATTTCTTAACGGTGAGATGATGTTTCAAGAGAGCTATACAGATATTGTACAATATGGCGTAAACAACTGCTCATCTTTCATTAGTCGAGCAGGTTAGCTGAATTTTGGATTGGAGTTACTACTAACACTACTTTTTCTTTACTGTGCTGCAGTGGGAACCACAGTGCATTCATTGATGCAGTTAATGATTTTGTTACCTCTGTACTCTGAATACAACATGATTGACGTTGCTTCCTTTTTTAAATGAAAGAAAAACATTATTCATTCACAGTAGCATACCATGAGTATGAGTACCTGTACCATTCTTCCGTGAGACAACATCCAGTCAGTCGTTAATCACATCCCTTCATTTTCCACCC
The DNA here is from genome assembly GCF_024500275.1 of Phycodurus eques. Lineage (NCBI taxonomy): Eukaryota > Metazoa > Chordata > Actinopteri > Syngnathiformes > Syngnathidae > Phycodurus > Phycodurus eques. The sequence continues at coordinate 4,976,971 of NC_084542.1, read as the reverse complement.
TCTTCATTTTGCACCTCACTTTTCTCCATCTCTCCATTTGCAGGTCAACGGTTCTATTGATTTACACCCCTAACCTAATCACTTCGGTAACATTTCCCCGGTGGCTGCTTTTTTTTCCTTCCCATCATTCATAGCCAAGCAGTGAAATCTCCTAGTTGCCGCTAATGAAGCATAAGGTCGGCCTTTAATCATCACCTGCTTGTATCGTACAAGCACCTACCCTTGTGGATGGGAAGCAAAAGAAAATAAAGAGGCAATCTGTGCCAAGATAAGGCCTGTCAGAAGCTAAAAAGGCATGTTTATGCTCAGAATGTCATAAAAGATTATGTTTTTATGCTTTTGTGGTAAAACTAATAGTGATAAGATGGATATCAGCACAGCCTGATGATTGAAATTGATGTGAGCAAATTTTGGACTGAATAATCATTTGACGTGATAATGCTTCCTTGTAGTCCTGCAACCGGATTGTGACCTCATAATTCTACAAAATTCAGAGCATCGAACTTGGACAAATTTGGGGAATTAGCAGCTAACGAAAGATTTACTTAGCTGTGTAGGTTTACACTTCAAATGGGTGGGAAAGTACTCCTGAGACCTAATTCTTTACATACAAGCTATTATAGAGGTAAACGTTGCATCATACAGTATGGTCCTTTTAAATTTAACTTTGGTTCCTTTTCTTTCTCTGTGCAGTTCGTTTGGTGCTCTGTGAACTAAAATTGGGTGCAGACTGGCTGATATCGAATTCTGATTTTTTTAATTCAATACGATCTTTTTATTTAGTCGTTCACGTTACAAAAACAAAAACAAATGTGATTTCTAATGTGAACAGACTTTGTCCATGAAGTGACACACGTGCGCACAAAAGACGACATCACATGGCACAGTTTACAAAGTAAATGGCCCCTCATCCACGTCTCAGTTCTGACTCATTTTTGGAAATTTAAGAATTGAGTGCAATATTTTCCTATATTTATCAATTCTAAAACATCTTTTTCGCTACTGACTGTTTTCTGCTTTGTCGCCTGCCATCGCTTTTTGCGCCTGTCTGTTTTGTTGAAAAATTGTGTCCTTTGTCGCCTTTTGATTACATAGATTGGATGAGCACGACCTGAATGTCCAGACTTCAATCGCATCAAATCTAACTTACTGTATACCCAAATACGAAAGAAGTCTGGGTCGGACTTGAAAAAAAATAAATAAATAAAAATAATCGTCATTGTACTGTTCACGTTGAAATAAAAGACTATCTGATACTGGTACTATCTGGCTGTTAGGTTCAGTGTCTTAAAGAAATAGTGGTTGACTGAAAACATTTAATAATAATGAGGTGACTTAAAATGTATACCAAAACATGGAACTAAAAGTACCAAGAGCAGGATGTTAACTTGATATAAACAAACCAAAAAATCTAATCACACGATTCAAGTAACTGAGGAAGTAGCTACACTCTGACTAATGACAAAATGAAACGCAGGTGTGAGACGGGTGGCATGGGGGTGGGGGGGGGGGGGGGGGGGGTTTGGCGGTTGGCATGCAGGAAAGGAGCTGATTGGCTGACATATGAGGTTTGGGAGAACAAGATGCAGGTGTGATTAATAATCAGCCTGGAGGGAGAAGCACCAGTCCAAACAAGTCAAATTCTACAAACTGAACGCAAAACCAACCAAAAAACAAGAAAAAAAAGGGGGAATAATGCTATACCAAAAGGAAGTCAGAGAGGACATCCACCACACTAAGCCTTAAACATTTAGAACCTGTGAGATCAATGACTGACTGGTTTTAATCTACATTTTGAACAGCTAATAGAAGGTAAATTTTCATTCAGATCCAACATTTCTGCTCGATCCAAGGGTACAGAATTTAGTAATAGCTGACAAAAAGGAAGATAATACACAAAGTTGTACACAAACAAGACAAAGAGGAAACAATAACAAAAACATACCAAAAAAACAAAAAAAAAACTGTTTACAGGGGAAAACATTTTTAAACAAACTAAAATGTGATAAAGATCTGCATGAGGGTTGTGTTCTGTTAATGGTCAGGATGTGTGCAAGAACACAAACGGGAAAAAGGCTTTTGTGTATGAATTTATATGTGAAACGGTGCTCAACCCACAATGAAGGAAAAATATAACTTTTGAGATTAGTTTGATAATTATATGGACAATCTGTCAGGATAGAAACTGAAGTCAAGAGTGCTAGTGTGAAAGCATAGTCGCAGAGACCTTTTTGGACTGTAAGGAAAGCCAGAATACCCGGAGACAGACCAGTGATATTCTTGCTGTGAGTCAACACAGCTAACCAATGACACGCTGACCTTCATACACCGCTGTCAATCTAACCATAACCACAGAACCCTTAACACGTAAATGAGAAAAGTAAGTGGATCCTGTTGGCCAATACAAAGTGTTATAATCAAAGCTCCCCAGCCTTGATCAGTTTCATTACATCCATTTTTTACACCACTTATCCTCACTGGGGTAGCGGGTATGCTGGAGACTATCCCAGCTAACTGCGGGCGAGATGCGGGGTACACCTTGAACTAGTTGCTAGCCAATCACAGGACACATATAAACAAACAACCATAGACACCTACGGGCAGTTTCGAGTCTTCGATTGACCTACCCTGCATGTTTTTGGGATGTGGGATGGAACCAGAGTACCTGGAGAAAACCCATGCAGGCACGGGGAGAACATGCAAATTCCACACAGGTGAGGCCGGATTTGAAACCGGATACTCAGAACTGTGAGGCGGATGTGCTAACCAGTCTGTCACCGTGCCACCCTGTTTTGTTACAGTTTCTATTTTCAGTTTCTATAAATAACCTGTTTCATGTCAGGCTCTGCTAATATCTGCAGTTATTAAGAACTGCTGTGCCACCATATGCTTTCTTTAAATCAATGAATGTTGTGATCTACCCTGAAATAAATTTGAAAAATAATAAAATATAAAAACAAAAAACACAGGGTTTTTAGGTTTACAACAATCCCGCGATGATCACACGTGCATTGTTAAATTGATGAGCTTTGATTTGGCTTTATTCTGACTGATTCCTTCAGAATGAAAATATTTTCTATTGCACATTATGGTGTATCATTGAGACAAAAATGTGAATTTTTAAGAGCTGTATCATAATATGAATTTGAAAGGAGCAGAATTCTTGTAGAAATAGTATGGGTTGTATTCATTCATAATGATCTTTTGTTGATTATAGCACATGTGCTCACTTTGAGACACTGAAACACCTTTTGCACTTTTTATCCTCTTACAGAGTTTTTACCCATATGGTACAGCTGAACATCTTTAAAATGAGCCTTATTAATTAAAGACTGGACATTGATTACTATAAATGAATAAAATGACGATCAGAAAATGTGTTAATTTGAAGGAATAAGCAATGTTTTTCCTTTTCAGTGGTTGATAAACACCATCCATCCATCCATTTTGTGAGCCGCTTCTCCTCACTAGGGTCGCGGGCGTGCTGGAGCCTATCCCAGCTGTCATCGGGCAGGAGGCGGGGTACACCCTGAACTGGTTGCCAGCCAATCGCATGGCACATAGAAAGAAACAACCATTCGCACTCACAGTCATGCCTACGGGCAATTTAGAGTCTCCAATTAATGCATGTTTTTGGGATGCGGGAGGAAACCGGAGTGCCCAGAGAAAACCCACGCAGGTACGGGGAGAACATACAAACTCCACACAGGCGGGGCCGGGGATTGAACCCGAGTCCTCAGAACTGTGAGGCTGATGCTCTAACCAGTCGTCTACCGTGCCGCCATTGATAAACACATATAAGTAAACTTAAACAACAAAATTCAATCAAATATTTTCCACCAGGCTACTGCAAACACAAGCAGATTACTCAAATTTATTTATATAGCACTTTCACAACAGCCACAACTGTAACAAAGCAACGTATACAAAATATAAAATAACAATAATAATGCAAACATGAATATGATTTCAAACTGCAATTTGAATTGAACTCATCTTTCACCAAATTTGTTGTTGTTTTACTTTCAAGTACAGTGCATCCGAAAAGTATTCCTCGCGCTTCACATTTTCCACATTGTTACAGCCTTATTACAAAATGCAATAAATGTACAAAACACCCCGTAATGACGACATTAACATATTTAAAATTTTTGGGCAAATTTATTACAAATTTAAAAAATTAAAAGACATCTGTAATGCCTGTATTGCAGAGATATAAAATGTGAAAATGTAATTAATTAATCCAAATCAACATGTTAACATTCCCGGCCCTAACGTAATATACTGTATTCGTATTTGGAACAATAAACTTCAATGAAAACTGTCACATAAAAATGTATACTCCTTAGGAAATGATCACCATCAAATTTGGGGATGCGCATTATACATGGGTATAAGAGAAATTACGGTCCTTGCTCAGACTGAGAGAAAGCTAAAAATTTGAGACGGAAATAGAGCTCTGACAAAGAACAAGAATCCAGTGAATAGACCTTTGAAGAACCTCAGACATCATGGGTAAGATCTCACAAATCTCTAATATTGACTTGACAGAGAACAGTACTCGGTGAATACGTTGAAAATAACGAGCACTTGAAATAAACACAATGATTTGAACTTCAGCTGTCACCATCACCTTTTGTTGATTGTTTTTAAATAAAATAGGGATCTTCCTAATGAGTAAGACCGCACATTCTTGAATAAATCTAGACATAAAACTGTTGTCTGCATAATGAATTGGATTTTGATTTGTCTGTCAACCAACTCCATGAAAACAACAGTACGTTTTGTCTTCATGGTTGTCTGAAATAACATTCGCACAGGCAGCTCCTCTGGGTTAATTAAAAACTTTAAATTGTCTGTAGGTTTGAAAGTTATTGTTCAATGGTTGTTTGTCTATATGTGGCCATGATTGGCTGGTGACCAATTCAGGGTATATGTCTGTCACCCAAAAGTCACCTGGGATAGGCTCCAGTTTACCAGCGACCTGAATGAGGACAAAAGCAGTATAGACAAGGGATGACTGCCCTCTTGCACTCTTACTGGCGAATGGTTTTTTTTTTGTGTGTACTGGATTATTGCATTTCAGAATGAGACGATTATATATTCTACTGCATGTGCTGCTATTACAAACAATCTATTAAATACTATAAGAAAAATTAGTATGAAACCACAAAATGTGCAAATGCTGCCTGGTTCAACACAAAATCAACCAGATGGTTCATTGTCGAATAACTAATGACGTAGTTGTTCACTCGTCAAATTTCTGTGCAGTCGGCATGGGAGGGTTAAAAAAATGAGAGTGTGGAAGGTTGTCCGTCTCTCGTATGTGGCTTGCGATTGACTGGCAACTTGTCCAGTGTGTAGTTTGCCTTTCGCCTGAAATCAGCTCAGTTGACTCCAGCTCCCTGCCACCCTGAACAGGATGAGCAGTATAGGAAATGGATGGATTTCCCAAGAATAATTTTGATTCAATAGTCACATACTTCACTATAACACACTTGCTTTAAGACTGGACCCTTAATGACTCTGAGGTTAAAAAGGTAAAGCAAACCAAAGCAAATGTATTTATTTATATAGCGCATTTCATACACAAGGTAACTCAATGTGCTTTACACGATTAAAAGCATTTAAAAACAAAGGAAAAAAAACAGCTTATAAGCATTTAAAACAAAGAAAATAAAAAAATAAAAATACAATTAAAACTGCGTACAGTGCAATAAATATCATTTAAAAGTGGAAATACTGTAAAAAGCATGGGGGGTAAAGAAGAGTTTTTAACCTGGACTTAAAAACATGCACACTCTTGGTGCTGACGTCACTTCTGTTGGCAACTTATTCCATTTGTGTGCAGCATAATAGCTAAATGCTGCTTCACCATGTTTGCTTTGGACTCTGTGCTCCAATATTTGACCTGAGTCTGGCAATCTCAGAGCCCTACTGGGTTTATATGCCATTAGCATTTCAGAATCAGAATCAGAATCAGAATCAGAATTCATTCATGTATTCAGGACCTAAACCGTTTAATGATTTATAGACCAGTAGCAGAACTTTTAAATCTATTCTCAAACTGACTGGAAGCCAGTTAGAATTGGAGTAATATGCTCTGACCTCTTTGCTCTGATCAGAACCCGAGCTGCAGCATTCTGAATGAGCTGCAGGTGTTTAATGCTCTTTTTAGGGAGTCCAGTCAGAAGACCATTACAATAGTCAAGTCTACTTGAGATTAAAGCATGGAGGAGCTGCTCCTAGTCTGCTTGACACATGCAAGCCTTCACTCTGGATATGTTCTTCAGATGGTAGAAGGCAGTTTTAGTAATTGATTTGATATGACTGTTGAAATTCAGGTCAGAACACCAAGGTTTCAGACTTGGCCTTTGTTTTTTAAAAAGAGTGACTCCAGGTATTTACAAACAGCAATCCTCTTTTCTTTATTGCCAAAAACAATTATCTCAGTTTTATTGTGGTTTAATTGAAGAAAATTTTGGCTCATCCATTTATTCTAACGTTACCTTTGAGGACAATGATTAGTTGAATAAAAAAAGAAGCAGATTTTTGAATTACTACTGAATTACCTTTTTTAATTACTCATCTATTCCATCCATTTGTGAGCAAAATGGGGGTATTTCTTCCAAAAAAGCGCAGTTCAGGCAGAAGAAATCTATTGTACATTCAACACAAAAACCTTTAAGTGAGTCTCCGGAATCTGTGAATGCGGATACACTATTGGCCTTGAAATGAGTTTTGAATGCCAATCTTGCGCCTTGTCTGACACAATGAACTCTCATCGCTCCGAGAGGCAATAACTAGTTAGATTTCCCCAAAGGTTCTGACATTGGCACTGAAATTAATTGCACTGTTCTGAAGATGAATAAAGGCATTTGTGTTCTGATTAAGGAAGCCTTGAATGCACCCTCACTGCAGGTCTGAACTGATGTTCAGTAAGCTCGCAGCACCACATGCATGATGGCCTTGGAGCCTGACTGACATAAAAACGCACACCTTGTACAACTCCTGCAGAGACCCACTGATCCACTCACCCGGACCAATTACACTTTATACTATATATGTATCAGGTATGGCCAGGAAAAAAAACACAAACACAAACGTAATTTATCAAACAGCAGGAAGAACTACACAATGCATACTCTATCATCTATGATAACGTTTGTAATGGAGGAACGATAGCAAAAAGCCTTTTGAATGAGACTGTCAATGGCAAGACCAGATAAGAGAATATTTACGATAGCGTACACAGCATCTGACTGTGTGTCAAAGCGAATGGAGCCGTTGTGCGATTTTAATCGTTCCTCTGTGTCAACCGTGCTGCCAAGTTCCGTGGCATCTGGGCGCATTAAAACGCTGAAATGACAGACGCGATATGATGGAAAATGTGACAAGTCGTGCAAGATATTAAGCTTTTTATGAACACAGCCTTCAAATTTATGATGAGAATGTGCTCTGAAATGTCATTTACCATCGACTCATTTCCTCTCATTTATGACAGAGTGTTTAAGTCGGTTCTTGCAATAGTTAGAAAAGAACATAAACTTCAGCAAAAGAGATGGAAATTAAGAGAGAGAGCTATTTGTTCACTGGTTTTCTTCTTGGATTGGCTTGATTTTGCCATTGTCATACATGAGACATTTTGTTACTTTTATTCTTCATTAAGGAGTTTTTCACTCATTTTCTAACTAATCCCTTTTCATCCCAAATTGCCTTTACACATGACAGAGACTACACACACACACACACACACACACACACACATATGTATATATATATATATATATATATATATATATATATATATATATATATATATATATATATATATATGTGTGTGTGTAGCGATTATGTATGAAATAAGAATTGTAATTCATTTAGGATAAAGTAATAAACTGGGAGCGACGTTTGCGTTACATCCGGTTTATCGTAACTTTAATTGTTAAAAAACAAACTAATGTCTCAAAAAGGGCACCACGTCAAATTTTTCAAGTTTAACTTTCGGCATATTGATGACAAACCTTTTTAAATCAGTCTCATGATCTGTAGGTTGCTACACTCTATGACATTTTGAGTCCTAGGTTACAGAGGTTTACTTAAATTCAGAACACACAAAATACGACCACGAGTGGAATTTTCTCACGCGCTAGAGTTCTATTGAACAAGCTGGTCAAAAACTCCACAGCCACCTCTCCAAGGTGCTTCCATACCTCCACAGGAATGTCATCAGGACCAACTCCCTTTCCATTTTTCATCATCTTTAATGCCTTTCTAACTTTCTAATCATTGCCACTTCCTGGTCCACCACACTTGCCTCTTGTACTCTCCCTTCTCTCTCACTTTCCTCATTCATCAGTCAACATATTTCCATCTCTATCCTTAATCACCCTAATCTGCTGTACATCCTTCCCATCTCTGTCTGGCCAGCCTGTATATATCCTTTTCTCCTTCTTTAGTGTCCAACCTGCCATAAATGTCATCATATGCCTCTTGTTTGGCCTTTGCCACCTCTACCTTTGCCCTATGTCACATCTCAATGTATTCCTTTTGCCTCTCCTTGGTCCTCTCAGTGTCCCACTTCTTCTTAGCTAACCTTTTTCCTTGTATGATTTCATGTACTGTGAGGTTCCACCACCAAGTCTCCTTCTCTCCCTTCCTGCCAAAAGATACACCAAGTACTCTCCTGCCTGCCTCTCTGATCACCTTGGCTGCAGTGGTCCAGTCTTCTGGAAGCTCCTTCCGTCCACCGAGAGCCTGTCTCACCTCTTCCCGAAAAGCTGCACAACACTCGTCCTGTCTCAGCTTCCACCACATGGTTCTCTGCTCTGCCTTTGTCTTCCTAATCTTCCTCCTCACCACCAGAGTCATTTTACACACTACCATCCTATGCTGTCTAGCCACACTAACCCCTACCACTACCTTACAGTCGGTAACCTCCTTCAGATTACATCGTCTGCACGAGATGTAATCGACCTGCGTGCTTCTACCTCCGCTCTTGTAGGTCACCATATGTTCCTGCCTCTTCTGGAAAAAAGTGTTCACTACAGCCATTTGCATCCTTGTTGCAAACTCTACCACCATCTGTCCCTCTAAGTTCCTTTCCTGGATGACGTACTTACCCATCACTTCTTCATCACCCCTATTTCCTTCACCAACATGCCCATTACAATCTGCACCAATCACGACTCTCTCTCTGTCTGGGATGTTCAGAACTACTTCGTGTAGCTCCTTCCAGAATTTCTCTTTCACCTCTAGGTCACATCCTACCTGTGGGGCATGGCCACTAATCACATTATACATAACACCCTCAATTTCAAGTTTCAGCCTCATCACCCGATCTGATACTCTTTGCACCTCCAAGACGTTCTTAGCCAACTCTTTTTTAAAATAACCCCGACTCTATTTCTCTTCCCATCTACACCATGGTAAAATAATTTAAACCCTGCCCATAAATGTCTAGCCTTACTGCCTTTCCACCTGGTCTCCTGGACACACAATATATCAACCTTTCTCCTAATCATCATGTCGACCAACTCCCGAGATTTTCTTGTCATAGTCCCAACATTCAAAGTCCCCACATTCAGTTCTACACTCTGTGCTTTCCTCTTTTCTATCTGCTGAAGAACCCGCTTTCCACCTCTTCTTCCTTTGATCTCGACCCACAGTAGTTGAATTTCCAACGGCGCTCTTCAGGTTGACGGCGCCGGACGTTGTTAACCCGGGCCACGACCAATCCGGTATGGAATTCTGTGGATGAACGCTCATATTTGTTTGGCAAAGTTTTAAAACGGATGCCCTTCCTGACGCAACCCTCTGCATTTATCCGGGCTTGGGACCGGCCTACAGTTTGCACTGGCTTGTGCCCCCCCCCATAGGGCTGCATTATATATATATATGTTTTCACATATTGTAATTAATAGCATGCTAGAATTTGACACTAAATAACATAAAACTTTTTTTTTCTAGCTGTGTAAAGGAAGAGAACAAGCTTGGGTCTGCATTGTATTCAACTCCCTGGCATTTCTTTATATATAGTGTAATATCTATTTTCAAATTTTAAAATGTTGCTTTGGGTATAAAGAACTCTTTATTTGGGTTTACCCTTGAATTATCAAATTGATCCCCAGCCACGTCTCAGTACAATTTTGGCTTTCATAGTAGCAGCCTGTGATTAAGTTGCTCTGACTGCCTGAACATTTGTTTTGCAGCACCAGGTTGGCAAATCTATTTCTAACCGTGCGGCACAGATCTGTGGATGTAAATGCATTTCTCCAGCTAAGATGTGGTTTTTGCTTCTTTGATCAATTTTCTCACATCACCTTAAAGATGTAGTAAATGTACATGAATTACAAGTGCAATATTTGCTGTTACTGCTGTACTAATTATTAATCAATTATTTTTGAGGCAGCACGGTGAACGACTGGTTAGCACATCTGCCTCACAGTTCTGAGGACCGGGGTTCAATCCCCGGGCCCCACCTGTGTGGAGTTTGCATGTTCTCCCCGTGGCCTGGGTTTGCTTCCACATCCCAAAAACATTCATTAATTGAAGACTCTAAATTGCCTGTAGGGGTGAATGTGAGTGCGAATGTTTGTTTGTTTCAATGTGCCTTGCGATTGGCTGGCGAGCAGTTCAGGGTGTACCCGCCTTTCGCCCGAAGATAGCTGGGATAGGCTACAGCACGCCTGCGACCCTAGTGAGGAGAAGCGGAATGGAAGAGAATTTTTGAAGAACTTTTTTATTACATTCTTGGTGGGTGTACCCCAGCTAACTTTGGTCAGGCTCCAGCTCACCTGCAACCTTAATGAGGACGAGCGACAGAAAATACATAGATGGATGTTTTACTACATGGATCACAATAATCTTTTCTATATTGAGCATGTATCTGTGCATCCTAATGATATTTGAATATGAAGTGTGTGAACTGAGTTACCATTAATATAGGTAATGTCACCTATTTGTTTCAAGTGGCATTGTGCATCTACAATTAATTGAGACATGGCATCTATTACACTGAAGGCCCCTAATTAAGCAAGTATGGTATATTGTATGGACTGACCTGTAAATGCATGCACAACAACAACAATTGTATCTAGAATTAAAGTATCACTTTGTTCTTAGAGCAACATAGATCTTGGCTGCCACTTTGCATTTCACTCAACCATGACGCACTGAGAGAAGGTACCAGGCTTTTTCCCTCTCCACCACTGTTATCATTCTTAAAAAAAAAAAAAAAAATCACAAAAATATTCTGCAATGTCATCTTCAAATAAGCCGACACTGGAGAGAGGCGCCAAGAACAAAGGTGAGTCAAGGGAATAGAAGTGACACTGTCTAAACAAAGTCCTGGGTTCTGACGACTCTAAAATAATTGTAACTGGCTCAGTGATTTTGCTCCGCAAGCTTCAAGGTTAATCGTCTACACAGTGACACATGGGGACATTTTGCCTCGCCAACCAATAAGTTATGATGTGTCGCACCACTTTTTTTTTTCCCTTCTAGTGGCTGCGAGACGCTGTGCTCACTGCTGACATTCCTCTAAAGCTTGACTGCCTTCTGATTGGAACCATAACGGTGGTCTTCACAAGATGAGGCGCCTGAGAATGTGAAGGTGAAACAGAAGTCCAGGCACTTTATCCATCAAGCAACCCATCGGTCCGCTCATGGGAGCCCTTTTGAGTCAAACACGCCCACAGATCAGTTTGCACTGAGAACCAAAGCGAGATTCCATCCAGAGATGATCGCAGTTGGAGGTTCTCAGATGTACGACATAAATATGACACAGACTTAAGACATGGAGATGTTGGCTCAGACGTTACATTACAAAACATGCATTGAGTTATTTTCCTTTGGTTCACTTGCCAGCTGCTTTTTCCCACCATTTGCTAATGATTGAGAGCCTGCAGACAGAGGTGGCCATTTTTCTGTATTTATCCCCCGGTATTTGTTTCCTTGCAGCACTTTTCATCACACTGCAGTATCCATCAAAACAGCTGCCAGAGTCTTCACCTTTCATAATTCTTAATAGATGGCAACCAGAATGGAAAATAATTCAACTCTCACTGGTGAATCAATCTGACTGTGCCATTATTTTAAAATAATGTAAATATTTTCCATTAGCGAAACAAGTATTTTCCATCTTGTTTTCATCAGGTCTCGAGTTTTTATGGATAAGTCACGTCGCCCTATTCTCAGCATGCTGCATCCAAATGTAACATTGATGGAATAATGGAGAATTAGCCTGTCTATAAAAAAAAGCCCTGAAGTCAGTGGGGGTGCACCACAGTCAAATGACACTGAAAGCAATTACCATATGTTTCAACACCCTTTTCAGAGGAAGGGATCTGGCTCGAGGGCCACTCAGCAATTGTATGAGATTAATTTGGTTCACATTACCATATTCTGCCACAGTGGAGCGTCCTCATTCACTCACTTACTACATTTTATTTTCAGGATAGCCATGGGTGAGGATGATGTGCATTCATTCAGGTAGTCAATATGTTTTTATGCATAGTTGTGTCTTATTCGAGTAATGGTCGTAGCTGACAAGACGGAAATTTCATTGGACAACTTGCCCTACTTGACTACTTGTCCTAGCTTACAAGCAAAGGAGGAGAATCTATTTATTGAACAAATAAACACACTTCAGACTTTCAATGATGGCTTTTGCTCTTATTATTTCAGAGAGAAAAAAACAAATATAGGAACACAATCTCGCTGGGAGCAAAGTGCTACCATGTTGAAGAATGATTTGATTTGTGGTTTATCGTACTGGAACGGTGAATTCAGCAGATAAAATAAGGATCGCTGTCATCCCTCTGTAGAGGAGAATAAAGGTACTGTTGAATGTCACAAAAGGCTCAGGAGGATTTTCAATGGAACAAAGAAATTATGTTTTGATTAATTTCAATCTCACCTTTCTATTCTCATCAGACTTCCTCCCCGTCTTCCCTCAGACAGACAGGCAGACCGGCAGACAGGCAGACAGACAGAAAGACAGACAGACAGACAGCCTGTGCAATACTGTGTCCTTCTGAGCCTGCGTAGTACTGTGCCCTTCTGGTGCTTGACCTTTACGTGAATTTACCGGTAATTGGAATCAAAACAGTTGTGATAATACAGTCTAATAGTGAGCACTGTTAGGCGTGGTTGCTTGGACTTTTCCCGACGTAAGTTATACCGCAGACCAAGTAAGAACAGTAGTCACACAGTGGAGGCTGTGTGGGAAAACAGTCTGCTTTGCATCTGTTCGGCAGGCGGTTCAGCCTGCGGGAGGAGGAGGTTACAGTCATCAGTGCCCCTAGGGATGATGTCATCCTGCTGTGCTCTAAACCTCCTTGTGCTCCCTGCGCATGTGTCTCTGCCTCTGAGCATATACGTCATCACACCATCCTGTTGAGTCAGCGGGGTCTAGGTTCTCTGTGACTCTGCAGTCACCTGAAATGTGTATTTCCATAAGGTGCAGGAATTTAGAGGACTGGCATGCCAGCTTCTGCGTAAAGATAATTATCACGCGCCACGTGCTTGAAAAATGCTTACCAGACAAAAAACAGCTTTCAAACATCTAACCGCTCCATTGTATTTTTAAATGCCATGTTTGTATGCACACGCCATTGTCACATGGAAGTGATGAAACTAAACAAATTAACTTATCTTGCGACTAGTCGATCATACCATACCGCCAAAAAGTGGAATTGTATGAATGCGTTGTTTTGGTACTGGAAAATGTATGGAACTGGTGGAAACAGGGTTCATGACAGCTTTCCATTATTCACATGCATGCTTCATGATGAAACTTGTTTTCCATGGATTTTGTGTTTATTTGCACACCCCAACCGACTTTGACTAAGATGAGAGAAAGTCTGAGTGTACTTGTTTGTAGATAAATGTATGTTTTGGAATGGCATTGTTACTTCTGGTGGGGTGAGGAATGCAAGTTTCCATCTTTGAGAGCAGCCAGAATTAACTCAAAAACGAGGATAGTAAAAATAAAAAAGCTGAAAAAAAGAGAACGATCTATGAAAGGGTGGTGCATCAAGAGCTGCACATTTGTTTTCAATTTTACACAACGATTGCTGAAAGCGGATCAGAGAAATTGCATTGGTGGACTAAATTGGCACCAAACAAGGTCTTCCCCTCCTTCTTCATCCATTCTGCTGTTCCAAAGAATAATATTTTCTTTCCTTGGCAATGAACATGTTTGATCACACTTTTATAAGAGACACGGCAACTCACAGAAGTTACCCCCCGCCTTTCAGTCGCTTATTCCGACCACACTTCTTACAACCGCTGAGCAAAGAGAGAAGAGAGGGAAAATGTCCCACCACCAAAGCCTTAGATGTGGGCTACCAGTCCCATACTGGCCTTGATTCTTCATGTGAAGGGTCAAATTATATTATACTTGGTTCCTGCAATGAAGCTGTTCTCCTCCTTTATCCACAAAGACAAGTCGCCCGCTGGTGTGAATCCAACAAACTAAATGCATACCGGAATGTGCAACTCATGGAACATTTCCAAGATATAATTTCGGCATGGCTGCGGAGACTTGGGGCAGTCAAATGCAAAAGAAACAGAGAGGCTTGGAAAAAAGGTTTTCTGTATGTAACTGTTGGTAGAATGTTAAAGGAGGGCCATCCCCTCATGGTGGAGAAGAAAATACTCTAAAGTCTCCCCTCATTGTTCTCATGTGGAAGCCTCAGATGATTTACACCAGGGGTTAGGGCAGGAGAATTGTATGTAGGCGAGCTCAGAATTCCTACTGCATTATGCATTTCCTTTGTTTTTCAGCATCACTCGCCCATTCTGATGGCGGACAGTAGAAAGTGCTTTGTGGTCCAGATGAACTCCTTGGAGAAAAATGGGCAAGAGTCTGTTTCCTGGCTACATTGTCCATGTGAATATCTATCCTGTTTATGCAACCTGGATGAGCCACAGAAGAATGGATGGCAACTGCATCATGATGACATGCATTGAATGTGGGAATTTTTGGGCTGATAAGGAAGACACAACCTTCCTTTGTTTATTGGTGTCATTTTCAAGAGACTGCAGGATGTCTAGCAAGGAGCCAGGGCAAGCGTCACCCTAATTCCCTCCATGAGACGGAATAGAACCCATCCATCCATCCATTTTCTTTACCGCTTATCCTCACTAGGGTTGCGGGCTGCTAGAGCCTATCTCAGCTATCTTCGGGTGGGAGGCGGGGTACACCCTGAACCGGTCGCCAGCCAATCGCAGGGCAGGAATAGAACCCTGAACTTCTAAATAAAAATTAACGGTCATCATTTATAATTGTTTGTTCACAATGGCAAATTCTGTATTGGATACTCTTTATGCTTTGTGTAGCCTAAATGTGGTAAAAGAATACTCTCACTAGGCAATTCATGCAATGCTTAAAAACACTTGACACTTAAATTCGGTATTGACTAGACAGAGTGAGCCATACCATGCTCCAAAATAGTGAATTTGTCTGGCCCTAGCAGAGTTGGAAAAGGTTGGAACCATTCTTATTCATGCGTACTCATGAGCACAAACACAGGCTAGCAGCATAGCTGTGTTGTCTAATCTAGGGATTCTCAAAGTGTGGTACAAATATCACTAGTGGTATTTGAAAGAATCAGTGAAATAACAACATTAAAACATTGCATTACAATGCATTACAAACAAACATTAAAATGAAGCATATAGTGATGCATACAACCTGTTTAGTTGATTTTTAATACAGTACATCTTAATTTTCAAGCTATGTTTTTAGTACAATTCAGTTGTATTTAACATTCAGGTACAGCACAATGCATTTGTATTTAATGTTAAAGAACTGTTTGAACTGTTGTTTTTAAACCTAATTATTTTTTGGGTTAGACCACCCAGTCAACGCAATCGGATACACCCATTACCATGGCGATGACAACAACAATGGGGATTGTGCCAATGTATTGTGTGGCGTAAAAAAAAGAAGAAAATTAGGAAAAACGTGGTGGTTGTCACCGGTGCTTGGGAGAGGACATATGGGGCTGTCCATTCAAGGATTGCTTGAGGTATGCTCACGTACTTTTAATACGATACGGCTCTCAAGCAGGCAACAAAACATTATGTAGCCTAGCAAGCTAGTCCTAGCACTAACGTTTGTACAGGTATGTAAAAATGTTGGCGTTCTGTCGAATCATGCTCTGAAGCCTCAGTAAACAACGGTTTGTACGTGTGAATAAATGTTGAGAACGGCGACCAAGTACATTGACAATGGCAAGTACAGGAGGTGATGCACCAGTCACAATACGTAATCCTATTGGTCAACATCATGGTGCGTTGTCGGGGAGTTATCGTTTATATGTCACACTTCATGGAAGAAATAATCCATCCATCCATCCATTTTCTGAGCCGCTTATCCTCACTCGGGTCGCGGGCGTGCTGGAGCCTATCCCAGCTGTCATCGGGCAGGAGGCAGGGTACACCCTGAACTGGTTGCCAGCCAATCGCAGGGCACATACAAACAGACAGCCATTCGCACTTACAGTCACACCTACGGGCAATTTAGAGTCTCCAATTTATGCATGTTTTTGGGATGTGGGAGGAAACCGGAGTGCCCAGAGAAAACCCACGCAGGCAAACTCCACACAGTCGGGGCTGGGGATTGAACCCGGGTCCTCAGAACTGTGAGGCTGACGCTCTAACCAGTCGCCCACCGTGCCGCCACGGAAGAAATAATAAAATAAAATAAAAAACATGCTAGACTTTTCATTTTGACGTTGTAGGACTATTGTAGGGAAAAATGGTTGGTAGTGGATAATTTCACGTTCCAAGAAGTTTTGTCGTTCCCGACAAAATATGTCAGGCCCGATCTGGGAAATCCCCCGCCATAGCAAATCGGGCCAATATTGAAGCTAAAATCTTGTAGTCGGATCTAGGCATAACACACTGTACTTTGAAGCAAAGCATGTTTTTTTTTATTGTGTATGAAATAAATCCAACACAAGTGATTTAATTATAATACTGTAGATCCTTCAATAAAAAAAGGGGGTGTGCCTAACATACAATCGTTCAGCAAAGTCCAACCTTCCTTGTGCCACAGGCCAAGCAAGTCACTTTAACATATTTGACAACTGACATAAAAGCAAATCTGAATCAAATCGTACGATGTAATCTTTTACCTTCACAGGGCGCTGGACTTCCTCCAGCCTCTGGAGTGTGGAAGAAGAAAAGTTCTGAAGTCAAAGGGAGAATGTGCCCAGCATGCGCGCAGGGCCAGATTTGACACTGAATGCCCACATTTTAGGGTTGCTCCACCCAGGATGTGTATCTGCTTTGAATGTGCGTGGATAACAGATTTGAATGGACTGGAAAATGCGTGCATACAGAAAAACGTGCATTGCGCACCTTTTTTGACTTACACAGGAGAATATGGCCCTTAATGAATAGTGAATGTGTTTTGATAACTCTTGCATGAAGACATTTGCATGCAACAAGGTGTAAACATTTACAGCAGTAATATAGAAAAGTACTAAGTATTTTTCTTTCCACAGTGTCCAACAAAATTTAAAATATTTAAATGTAATGATAATGGAGCCTTTTTATGGCAGACATGCACAAAATCCACCGTCGTTCTGATGAGAAGAACAACAAACAACTAGAACTATACTTCCAGCTTGCGGGGGTGTTCTGAGGAGTGAGGACAAAGTCTGCACTGGAACTGAGCTTTCTGGAGGCCCTTCAGATATTCTTGTTATTGTTACTGTCCGTTGTGTTTCTCAGTCCATAAAGAAAATACAACATGAAATATGCCCACTCACATTCTCTTCAGGAGGCGCTTGTTACATGGAGTTCTTCTTTTTCTGTGTTGATGGATTACTGGACAGAATTTACAGCAGAATTAATTATAAATCACTGCTGCACTGACCTTTCTTTGCAAAATGTAACTCCAATGAGCTTAGGTTGGGTGGTATTATGGGATTTTTTATTTTTTTTAATTTTATGACGCACTGGCGTAAGGCAGCTGATGGTAAAGGAACTCATGAGTTATACCTGTGGATGAAGCATATACTGCTTCCGTCAATATACAAAATGTGTCGTCTAAATTATCCTTAGATGTCAATGTTAGTGTGAATAGTTGTTTATATGTGCCCTGCGATTGGGTGCCGACCAGTCTCAGGGTGTATCACAATTCACACCTCTCGCCCAAAGTCAGCTGGATATGCTCCAAAACACCCATCAGCCTCGTGAAGATAAATGGTATCGAAAATGGATGGACAAGCATGTGACAGTGTGTTCCTACTTGACTTTCCGCAGCCTTAATGACTGAAAGACTGAATTAATGCTGTGACTTAATGCTGTGAAACTCTACTTTGTTTGGGAGCTGTTCCACAAAATAAACTTTGCACTTAACAAATATAATCATATGAATTTTTGGTGATGTATTATGTGCACATGATGTGGGAAAATTTTTTGGGCTTTGCAACCAGTGAGGAAAGAACAATTAAAGCGGTTTCTGTGACGAAGTAATATTCCATGGTTGACCACTTTCAACAGCATTGACAGATGCAATGGAATTCCAGATTTTATCTGTTGACTACATTGGATTTAAAATTAATGATAAAACAAAGTCTGTCTCAGCTCTTACATTCTGAAGAGGGTAAAATATTTTTCCGAGGTTGTCCCTAAGGAGTATTAATAAGCGCCATCATCTACGAGACTACATCGTCAATGACAAGGTGATTAGCAAAAAAGGCTTTCATAAAGTGGCCACAGTTGCAGGGCCCCTTTCAGACGAGTCGAATAAAAGTTTGGTAGGTTCACTTTTCTTATTAGGTCGGAGTCAGCTTTGATTTCCTTAGCAAGTGCTGAGTGGCGGGCTGAGGGTGACTGTTCTAAATGTAAATCATGGCTGAATGGAATTATACCGACAGTCAGACATCTGTGTTTTAATTGGCTCTCGGCCACCGCCACCCTCCTTTCCAGCCACTGGCAAAGGGCTTCCACAAAACCCTAATTTATAGCCATGTGTTAAGAAATATACCCCATTTGTGTCTCTAGAATAAGGGGGAAAGAGGCTGTAGACTTACATGGCAAAAACAATATTTAGCAGATGAGCTCACTGTTAACATCTCATTGTAGTCTCAGCATGACAAGACGTCCCAAAAATATTTCGCTTGGCAGCTCGCAAAAGATTTTTGCTCCTGCTCGTGTTTGTTTTGACTTGAGGTGGCTTATTTTCACTCGAGGCTATCTGACTGTGGACTGCTAATTGTGAGCGGATCTGGACAGAATGTTTTGTTTTAAGAGAGGCATTACTTCAAATTAAGTCAATTTGTCCAGTCAAGTGTGTGGTCAATGGGCCCACACACATAAAACTGAAACAGAGAGGAAGAACCAGGAGAGGAAATTTGATTAATAGAAAATCAATTCAAGTGGATATGAAAGCTGGGTCGACACATAAGAATTGGTTATTAAATTTGGGAGTTTTTATAAAGATGTCTGGTAGTGGAGAACTATTAAGCAACACAACACTGGAGGCTGGGGCCACAAATAACTTTTGTAATTTTTTTTTTTACAAGCTAACTGTTAGAAAATCTTGGCTGCGTGGTGCATTTGGAGGGACTGGATGAGTGTCCCCTGCTGATGGAATGTGTGGCACGACTCCAGTGTTCTGTAATGCAGGCAAGCAAGTACGACAAACAAGATGTGGGCAATAACGACAGGAAGTCCCACTGTCCAGCCACAAACAGCAGAGAAGTCTTTCTCGTGTTCAGCAGAGGGCTAAGTTGAAACAGCTCAGGCTGCGGTCTCAAATGAATTTGTAGTATGGGTTTGTATTTTTTGTATACTTCCTTTTTCGCATGTATTTATTTCCCTGATGTTTTTTCTCCCCTCTAATCTGCCATTTGCCACAGGATTTTCATTCTCTCTGTTGAGTACACCCAGACAACCACTCAGCGGAATAAGTCCATTACTCACTCAATTACTGGGACAGCACAGCATGCTGGGTCGCCTTTGGGGAGAGGCAGGAAGGAAGGTCTTGTGGCTACTGGATGTTTTGAGTGTGTCAACGGTTTTGACTAAATTCAGCTGCCTGTCTTTCTCTCCTTTCCTGACTAGGAAGTGGTATTAAGCATATATTTAACTTTGAGTGCAGCCTAATGCGTGTTATGTTTAATTTATGTATGTTGTGATGAATATTAACATGCCCTTCTCCAGGCATGGTGTTGTTTTAGCACCATGTACTTTGATACTTTAATTACGCCACTGAAAGTGTGATCTATAATGGAGCGCCGCTTTCCCCCAGGCTCTGGTGAACAGCTTGCCATTGTTGCAATATGTGTGATAGCAAGAAGCAAATCTACTGAGGGTCCCTCCTGTATTGTACGTAACCGTATATGCAACGATCATGTGTGAAATGATTTGCTCTGTGCTGGAATCCTTGGAGAAAAGGCCAGCATTCTCTGCTCTCCGTGTTCATTTCAGCAGCATAGTGAGGGCAGTCAAACACCGTCTGAGTTTTCATCTTCATATCATGTGAGCCAGGCCTTCCGATCGCTTAGTTCGTCCAGACATCTGCTGGAGTCGACTGTGGGTCAGGGGCCTCAGCTCTGGGGGGAAGATGAGATATTAGCATGTGGAGAAAGGAAGAAAGGTTAAAACAGACAGAAATGAAAGAGAAAGTGTGCGAGAAGGAGACTTGAGGGGGGCTCGTAGCGGCACACAAGCATTTGCACGGATGCAACATAAATCATCACAGGATCAAAGATAATAGATAATGGCAGTTCCCACAGTCTGCTAAATCAAACTGCTGCTTCCTCACTCTATTGAATAATTGCAGAGAGGGTTGATCGGATTCTTCTGGGATTGCGATCCAAATAGAAACAGACAGAAATTAACATGCTAAGAGTTCCCTAATGACAATGACAGAGCAAAAGCATGGATATTTTCCCTTGAGGTGTTTCATAATTTTTATGTGCAAATGACAACGTTAAAACAGTCACATGACTCAAAATAACTTTAATGTTCATGCTACGTGAGAAGTTGTTGAAATAACCTTGACTCTCAAATCCAATCTGAAATAATTTAATTTTATAATATCCTTTGCAGTATGGGATTAAAATTTTATTTGTGTATTAATAATCAGACTCCACTTGTGGTAGTACTTGTCGAGACTGAACACTTAACATACTACATGCTCATGTCCTCCAGTAGGTATAACAAACATAGAAATGATAGCGACTCACAATAACAACAAAGTAAACCAATAGTTGAGCAAACATCAGGGCTGTAGATCTGATATTGTTACATTTAAGCACATCCACTGGGACCACTATTTTTCGGATTGCCAAATGTTATTATCCTAGACTGCATGATTAACGGTGTATTACCCTTTTTTCAAATCAGTATGTTTTCCATTCCTTTTGTACTATTGGAGTAATTCACTTTGTTTTTATCAGAGTGCTATAGAATTTAAAGGGGCTGTATCGTGTCCCCCACCCCCACAATTTCAAACAATTCCCAGGTGTGAAGTTTTGCTTTTTGTTTTTTAGTGTTTTTCATTTTTAACTGCGGCAGTAATGGACTGTTCTGACCCTTTGGCCTGTTCATGACAGTGATAGAAGTGAATTACAATGAGAGTAAACGTTTTATATTCTACTGTGTTTAAACTTAAAATAAATATTTTCCTTTTCAAAATGTGCTTTATTTAAAATGATAATATGGGAGGTCAACCTAAATATGAGCAAAACATTTATTATTTTAAATAATTTTCCTTTAACAGCTACTATTAGACCATCCGACAAGAATAGTAATTCCTGTTGCAGGTCACGAGTAAAGGCCTCTGTATACTCCCGCGCTCACGCGGCCGACTACACACACATTGCATCACGTGACCGACGAATTGGCCCGTGCGGCCCCTCTGCGAAGCTTGACGCGCACACGGCAAAATTTGTTTCTGCGCGTCGAACGCCGCGGAGAGCATCTCTCGTGATTGGTCCGTCACATGCTGTGATGACGTACTCAGCGTGCCCCTTGGTTCTACATACCATCTACACCACCGCCGTCTCAATCGATTTTGCAGCATAATTAAACGTATCATCTAGTCATCTCGGTCCATTTGTTCTAAAAGACACTGTTTCACGGTCGTCATTGTTGTTGCTTTGTTCCTTGTTACTGAAAGGAAAGTAAAAACGGCTATCGGAAATGGCCCAAAAAAATGCAGAGGAAACTCCACCTTGTGGTGTCCTAGCCAATACCAGCCATAGCGACACCCCCGACTTGGAGGTGAACTGCAGTACATTTTCAAAACTGCGCGCGTGGGTTGCGCTCGAGTATAACGGCAAACTGCGCGCGGGACAACCGCAGTGACGTCGGCGCGGTCGCCGTCCGCGTGAGTATAAAGAAGCCTTAAGTTAGTAAAATTCTTAAGAATTCATAATTAATAGATAATAACAGTCCATTGAAGAACTCAGGTTTGTACATGAGCAAACGTGGCATCAATTTCCGCTCACTGACTGTGAGCCTCAATGGTTGTCTGTTTCTTGTGGCCTCTAAATGATTGACGACTAATCCAGAGTGTAGTCTGCCGTTTGTCCACATTTAAATGGAAGAGAACCCAACTTTCCTGTGACCCTGAACGCAGGAGAAAATGGATTGACCGATGGAAAACAATCTAGGGCGTGGTAGTTGGACTTATCTTGACCCAAATGTCCCTAAATAGCTTGTTGGGCATTTGACATGAAGAGCTATCTAACTTTTTGAATAAGTAGATACTGAAACTGGTGTTGCAAGATAGCAAATACACATTATGAGTGTGAGCTTTCAGTTTGAACTTTGGCATACATAGACAGCTGAACAGTCATATTTTTATCTGTTCAGAATAACTGCTTGGACAACTTTGCGCTTATCACAAGATGATTTGTTGTGTACAGAATAATTTGATCTGGGCTGTCTCTCTTTTTGGCCCAAAGGTTTTCTTCCATATCCACTGAGAACTTTACTTGCCATAGTTTTCAAGTATTATCTTGCATGCGTGTCACTATTGAATTAAAGCTTCCACCGGATAAACGCTCCACTGGACTTTATTGTTGGTTTGTATTTAATCCTATTCATGCAGATTTTTGAACATTTTCATACTTTTCCAGTAAGTAAGTAAGTGGTTTTAAAACATCCACTGGCGTTGCACCAGCTCTAAATAGTTAATAACGCTCCAAGGTATATTTGCCCTGTGGAAGTATCTTCAGAATGATGGAGACATCCTTATACAGCAATAATTAATTTCTAGTTGAACATACCTTATGATAAATAAGGAAGAAGCATAAAGAATGTTTGCATTTGCACTCTTGATATTTGCCTTCTTAATTCTCTTCTTAATTATTTTATTTCTTAGCTAACTCGATTCTTTGTTATACAGAATGTTTTGAATGGAACTGTTCATGAAAGAAATATGGGGTAGCAAAACCTTGACGACAAAAAATTACAGATGAAGCAGAAAAACGAAGATAGGAAAGTCTTCTGTGCTGCAAAACGTTGGTGTCTAAGCATTACAACGTATGTCAACAAGTCATGACAATTGTGTTGAAAAGACAGAAAGTAACCAAATTTACAACAAACCAAATAGAGATGTACTGCATTTGCTCTGATTTAGGTGCGCTGTTCAAACAGGTCTGTGTGTCTGAGGAAACAAGCAGGGAACAATTTGTTAACTGTGCTGCACTGCATATTGCTTAAAAAGAATTGAATTAAACAACTTGAAACTGACAATGGAAGTCAGTTACACATTCCATTCCCCTTGTAAAACAGAGGGAACAATTCTCCAATTCGACCAATGAACAGATTTCAGCGTGTCGAGCTCCAGCTTTACTGAAGTACCACATGTATATAACATAGATACACACGGTAGTTAAGTAAATCAACACCGCTGGCCCCTTTTTTTAAATTATTTTTTTTAAGTAAATAAAACTGGAATGGGATTTAGTGCCATAATCTCCTGTGTGCGCAATTCAGAAAAGGCATGTAGCTGCGTGCTTTCTTTCGTCCACTCAAACCTGTCATTTACTCACCCTCATGCTAGATACGTACTCGTACTAGATACGTCAAATCTGGCCCTGAGCACATCCTACGTGCATTCTCCTGTGGATTTAAGCACTTTTCCTCTCCCGCACTTCAGAGGCTGTAGTAAAACCAGTGCCCCATTAAGGTGAAATAGCAACATTTACCTTTATAACTGCCCGCCGGCGGCCAGGCAACGGCTGATGGTGGAGGACACACCGGGCCCATAACGGTCACCGAGGCTCGCCAATCGGCCAATGGCTGTAATGTGTCCATACCAGATTACGCCGATGGATGAGCGTTAACAAATATATTAATTGGAGAAAAATATCGGCGCCAGCTGACTTTTTTTCACCTGCATGGAGTTTTTCCACTTTAACCCTGCTGTGGCGGCTTTTTTTAATTTATTTTTTATTTTGGGGGGAAAGTGCAGGGCTCCCACTACTACAACAGTTACAGTCATTGTTATGGTGCAATGGTGACTTAAATATTGTATAATTTGTTTATTTGCTTCTATGTTGGTCTTCAAATACGTTAAAGTGAATCACACGGTCTGTGTCGCAAGGAGGCTTGAGCAACACTGATCTAAACCTTTGTTTATTGATGGAACTCCAAACATGCGTTCCGCCCTAAGCAAAGTATTCTGATTAAATCATTTTTATTGGATTTATTTCATACAGAATTAAAAACACATCCACTCCTTCAAAGTTTAGTGTGTTGGACGGATCGGTGTGCACATGTGCATGTTCCACAATAACACATGTGCTATGTAAGTTATTTTCATGTTTAAAGTATGCTTTATTTTTCAAATGGATTTGAATGACAATTTACAAGTCTCAGGAAAACTCCATTCTACATGATTTACAGCCAGTATGAGTTCAGTGAGTTACGCCTCATTGGTGGTTGTGCACAAATTTGGTTCGGATGAGAGAATGCACGGAGGTGAAAGGTGTGCAAGCCAGACGCGTGAAAAAAAAAAAGACTTACACACGAACGGGAGAATCTGGACATAAGAGACTTGACTTGTTGTGCTAACTTCTTAGAAGAGAAGTCAAAGGACTAGAAGACTTGGTCCAATCTTGCTAGAACCTTTGATAATGACCATGATGTGATGAGATGATGAGAATAGGCAAGGTATAATTTGTTGAATCAAAACAGACTTTTCCATTCAGGTTAAAGTTATTTGGCTATCAAACATTACTCTTCTGATTAGTTACATTATGACATCATTCATCCATCCATTTTCCGTAACGCTTATAGTAATGCTTATTTTAGAGTAATATGAAAACATACTGTACCTACTCTCACCTAGCTATATTTTGTTACAAACTGAGAGAAAGAAACATCAAGCCTCATACGTCAAGAGTAAGAAAAAAGAAAAAAGGTTGCACTGAAGCATTACATACACTGAGGACAATGAAAAGAGCGCTAAATCTGTTCTAATTGATTACTGTAAATAACTTTGGATGTCCTAAAAACATATCTAGGCAAGATGCATTCAGATACTTCCCATTTACATATGTCTATGGAGATTCAAAAACACTTTGCTGTCTGAAATTTTGAAGCCACACATCATAAAGTAATGATGTCAAAGCCCGGAAAACATTTGGGAAGTAGCAGTCTTAAGGATGAGAGATGCAGGGCTGCTGATGACAGCAGTGTGTGTGTACGTGTGTGTTCGTAAGCGTGTTTGCGTTATTTTTGGGGTGGGTTTTTGCATATTTCCTGCTATTTTAATTGTCTGTTTTTATCTCTCTGAAGCACTTTGGGTTGCATTTTCTTTTACAGTTTGGCAAATAAGTATTTAGTTAGCCACCAATTGAGCAAGTTCTCCCACTTAAAAACATGAGAGAGGCCTGTAATTTTCATCATCGGTATACCTCACCTATGAGAGACAAAATGAGAAAAAAAATCCACCATATCACATTGATGATATTTAAAGAATTTATGAGCAAATTATGGTGGAAATTTGGTCACCTACAAACAAGCAAGATTTATGGCTCTCACAAACCTGTAACTTCTTCTTTAAGAGGCTCCTCTGTTCTCCACTCGTTACCTGTATTAATGGCACCTGTCTGAGTATAAAAGAGACCTGTCCACACCCTTAAACAGTCACACTCCAAACTCCACTATGGCCAAGACCAAAGAGCTGTCAAAGGACACCAGAAACAAAATTGTCAACCTGCACCAGGCTAGGAAGACTAAATCTACAATAGGTAAGCATCTTAATGTGAAGAAATCAACTACAATTATTAGAAAATGGAAGACACACAAGACCACTGATAATCTCCTTCGATCTGGGGCTCCACGCAAGATTTCACCCCATGGGGTCAAAATGATCACAAGAACGGTGAGCAAAAATCCCAGAACCACACGAGGGGACCTAGTGAATGACCTGCAGAGAGCTCGGACCAGAGTAACAAAGGCTACCATCAGTAACACACTACGCCGCCTGGGACTCAAATCCTGCAGTGCCAGATGTGTCACCCTCCCCCCCCCCCCCCACCCCCCCTGCTTAAGACAGTACATGTCCAGGCCCGTCTGAAGTTTGCTAGAGAGCATTTGAATGATCCAGAAGAGGATTGGGAGAATGTCCCATTCAAATCTAGGCTACAGTGCAGTTCACTTCACAGTCAAGAGGGTCAGGCTTTGAAGATAGGGATGTTGTCTTGGTAAAAGTGAGGAAATGTTCCAAAATCCACAGATAGCAGGTCAGGAAATGTTCAGATTTCGTTGTTGTCTTAATCTACGATTCAAAGAGAGCTGAAACGTGGCAACTCACACCTTGTTGACCGTGCAGCAGAATCCCCAACAGCCACGTGGGACAGGAACAGACAAACGTGATAAGGCATGACTCTCACTGAGTCGTGTTGAAGTGTCTTGCATGTATGACTGTCCGACAGTCTGACACTGATTACATCATCAAAAAAGCTTTTTTTCCCCCTTTTTTTTGTCCTGTTCGGCTGTTAGGTCAAGCATAAATGGAAGATCTTTTACTTTGTCACAGTGGAGTTTTTAAGTTTCCCCAACCTGCAGGGCCTGCGATGCAGCCAGTCCCCGCCCAGCCCGACGGCCTTTAATTGGGAGTGTATCACTGTAGCTAGTAGAACATGATTGGCTGAGAGATTGGCTGTCTGTCATGACAGAAATAGCAGACTGTGACACAGATTAGTGTTGGTTAATATTGTTGGCTTCTGATAAGCAGTGCATAATTTAATGTTCAGTCAAGTTGTTCACGTGATAGTAACTACGGAAGCATCGGGTGCACAAGCAGACAGTGTAAGCGCCATTGTGTTTGCAGGGGTAAATATCAGCTCATCTGAATGCAGCTGGGAAGGAGTCTCAAAGTATCTAATAACAACAGGTCGGTTCCTAGATTTGTCGTTAGTTGTGAAAGAGAATGGACGAGACAGGACCGCCGCCTCAAAACATGCTGATTTTTCTCCCCTCTATAAAAAGAGGGTGAAAAATGTGCAAGGCATAATAAATTGAAATCTTGATCACTGTTATTAAGACACCAGAGAACAGATTTTTAAATTGACCCATCCATCCATTTTCCGGACCGCTTATCCTCACTACGGTCACGGCCGTGCTGGAGCCTATCCCAGCTGACTCTGGACAAAAGGCAGGGTACACCCCGAACTGGTTGCCAGTCAATTGCAGGGCACACATAGACAAGCAACCATTCGCACTCACATTCACACCTAAGAACAATTTAGAGTCTTCAATTAACCTATGATGCAGGTTTTTGGGATCTGGGAGGAAATCAGAGTACCCGGAGAAAACCCACGCAGGCACAGGGAGAACATGGAAACTCCACCGTCCACGTCCACCGTGTCACGTTATTTAATTAATAATTATAATTATTATCAATAAAAATGGGTTGAGCTTGATGCAAAGCATTAACAAAAACAATAAAGTCTATTCATGCATAAACTGGGGGACTAAAGCTAATAAGATGAAGAGAAAAATAATATGCAGACACCTATCTTTTCCGTTGAAGCAAGAGCTCTTCAGTCGACCTCATTTAAGCGCAAAGAGTGAGGCTTCTGAGAACGTTTTCTTTCATCCGATTCAAAAATAGGGAATAAAATAGGGACAAATAACCCAATGGTAGGAAAGGAGTTTGTTCCCATTTCATTTAAGAGCCTGGATGAAAAGACAATTACCCAGTTGTGGGGACTTTGATAGGGAAGAAAACCACTCAGAGTCCATGTGGGATGTTGTGCCTTTTACTAATCTTTCTTTTCAAGTAAACTAGAGGATTGCCAAAGAAAGTCAGAAGGATTGCAAAGTATTTTGCCATTTGTTTGAATCCTATACGCTGCAGAGATTGAGTAAGCCTGGAGGCTACTCTATTTTGACTCCTTAAAAATAAAGAGATCTTCTCGGAATTACATTTCTACCTTCCCTGCCTACACAATATTAAGTGTACTTTAAACACACAAACTATTGGAAATATGCATTATCGTGATCTAACTTTATTAATGATGGCAGTGTGTAAGGTTTTATTCAGCACGTCCCCCAAAATTCTCAAGGAGTCAAGGTCTGGACTTAGGTGTGTAAACTTGATCTTTTTGCTACATTAAACGCTCATAAACAATTTAAACACAGTGAATGAAATTATGTTACTGGAGTATTGCTATCAGTAATGATCAGAGGCGGGAGTAAGTCACCAACAGTATATGCCAGTCACAAGCAAGTCTCATGTAACTTGAGAAAAACTCAAGGAAGTCAAGCCGAGTCCCCACTAAATTTCAAGCAAGTCGAGTCAAGTCATTGCTTGGTTAACTTGTTTTTTTGGAAATATACACTGAATGTTGAATTTGCAACTGAATACATTGAATATTTGACAATGAATGTTGAATTTGCAGCTGAACGTTGAATTGAATGTTGAATTTGTGAAGCTGAAAAGTACATAGAATATTTTGATTGTAAAAAAAGAAAATCTGTGCTAGAAATTCATGGTTTACTTCCATGCTTTTTTCACAAATCATAACACGAAGAATATTCACACCTTATAAAATTTAAACTAACAACTGAGATTATGATTGAATTCATCACACTGAATTGTTTTAAAGTTGTATTTCAAACTCAATTTAATTCAACTTGATTTCTGAACAAATTATGCTGTGTACTATGTGGTGACAGTCTTGTTATTCCTACGGTTCTGAAGAGACCGCCATTAAACAAAAGCCAAGACTGTTTTTGGTTGGTCAAATATAATGACAAATATAATGACTATATAATGGCTAATGGAGAATGAAAGAGATTTTTAACTAAGAAATTAATACATGAAAGTACATAAAAGTAATGTGAACAAAATGCGCATTCCTCCTGTGTCGTCTACGTTAAAGGTCCCATATTTCTTTTTAAATACTTTTTTTTCATATTTGGGATATAATATTGGCTCTATGGTGCCTTAGTAAACCTTTGAAATATTAATTAAAATTGTCCATGCATTCCTGAGTTGCAGACATGTTTCTGCCAAGAGGCCTGAAACCAGGTCATTAAAATTTCTCAAGTTTATCTACATCACTAGAGAAGATCTCCGCCTACCTCTCTGCTCCCGAGCCAGCACTGTCTCCACATAACAAACATGTGCTCTCACAAGTGGGTCTTTCACACAGAGGCAACCAATCAGAGGAAAGGCAGCAGTCTAAGCCAAATATTGATAAAGCGGATACAAAACTGGGTCAAACGGAGGTAGCTGTCAGAGGGGCCTTTCCTGGACACTCATATGACAAAACCAAGTTGTTGGGTTTTTTTTTGTTTGTTTTTAAAAAAAATTTTTTTATACTTTTATACTAAGTCCATGTTATAGAGTCACTCTATGGTGGTCTAAATAACCAATATATGGGACCTTTAATGAAATTACAAACTGCTATGTTGCCATTTTGGCGTGAAAGACCCCTCCTTTCTTTCTTTCTTTCTTTCTTTCTTTCTTTCTTTCTTTCCAAAAAAAGGCAAACTGTCTTAATTAAAATGCAGATTCCCAACTTTGAACGAGGTGACTTGTCAAGTCATGCTGTTCAAGTCTAATGTCAAGTCAAGTTTTTATTAAGTATTTGGCAAGCAAGTTGTATGTCATAAAACTGGCTACTTGAGTCAAATCATTTAACTTGAGTCCGCCATCTCTGGTAATGATGATAGATTCAAAGTGAAACATATAACTATGTTCTTTTATTAAAACAAAATAGAACAGATGTATAAATTAGAATTAATATTTCACAACAAATGTTTCTCTTCAACTGTGTGTATTTAAATGGAGAAAAAAACCAACCTCATAACAGTTTTTTAAATTAAGCTTATGCTGATTTGTATTTGGTGGCACGGTGCGCATCTGCCTCACAGTTCTGTGGACCCGGGTTCAATTCCAGCCTCACCTGTGCGGAATTTGCATGTTCTCCCCGTGCCTGCGTGGGATTTCTCCGGGTACTCCGGTTTCAAAAACATGTATGGTAGGTTAATTGAAAATGAAGGTGTAAATATGAGTGTGAATAGCTGTTTGTTTATGTGCCCTGGGATTGGCTGGCGACCAGTTCAGGGTGTACCCCGCCTCTCGCCCAGAGTCAGCTCGGATAGGCTCCAGCTCGCCCACAACCCTAGTGAGGATAAAAGTATGGAAAATAGATGGATGGATGTTTTTTATTCGCATTGGGCAGTACCACATTCTTATCAGACAAAACATTTAAAATGTCACTTACAGCAACAACAAAAACTGATTTCAGTCTCACTTGGTGTTCTGACGTCTTTGACATCTGATGGGGTCATCTTCCTCAGACAGACAAAACTTGAAATAAATCCGGTGATATTTCCTT
Organism: Phycodurus eques; assembly: GCF_024500275.1. NCBI lineage: Eukaryota > Metazoa > Chordata > Actinopteri > Syngnathiformes > Syngnathidae > Phycodurus > Phycodurus eques. The sequence goes on along the minus strand of NC_084542.1, from coordinate 4,946,129 downwards.
ATTTCTTTGCTTATGGTTTTGCATCACATGATGCATTTGATGTACGTTTTAAACATGTATACAGTACATTGTGCGAGCGAGAGGAAATGAGAGGAACTAAGAGTAACCTTTCAGCATTGCATTTTAACTCATCAATTTTTTTTACTATAATATAGTTCGCTTTTCTATGGCTTATACTGTTCTGCTGACTTTATACAAGATGTACAACAAGACAATCACATGTCACATATAGACAGGTAACCATTCAAACTGACGTTCACGCCCATGTCTAATTTAGAGTCTCCATCTAACCTTAAATTTTTTTATTTTTTTATTGTAAAAACAAAATACAAATGCCTGGCCCCCTCTGCAGTTGAATATATTTCCACTGTATGAGGAAATACTGTAAATGTTCACTCCTATAGTAAAATGAAAACCTGCACCTTACAACTGCTAATGGAGTGTAGCCCTCCCTTTTTAATTACAGCCTCAACTTAATTAAAGGTTTCTGTGACATTTCGTATTGGCAAGTAATCACGTTGGTTTAAACATGATTGCTATCCCACAAGGGGAGAGAGATTTTGGCACATTGCTTAGAAATGTCAGTTCCATTTACGACAGGTTTCTTCAAAAACTGCATACTGGTTATATTCTTTCATGCATTTTGCTTCTTTGTTGAGCTGCAATCTGACACAAGCTGCTGCATTTATTTGTGATGTCAAAAACAGTTCAGCTGTCGTGTCTATTCGAAGCAACACAATCACTATTTGGTTTCATGTGCCATCCATAAACCTTCAATTTTAAGGACTTGCCAAATAGAATCTGCAGTGGGCCTTACTATACTTAGGAGGGGAAAGTGAAGTCACAGCCTCCAAAAGGGATTCATTTCAAACATGTACCTCTTATTGAGAGCTCTAAAATGGCCCTACTGTTATGTTGAAGAACCTCTGAATGAACTCTGGGGTTTAATTTCTTGTCTCATGGATGCCAAGCCATTCAAGCAATTGGTGCTTCTCATACTGGAATTGTTAGCCATCACAATACATCCTGGATGGGCTACCTCTGGTTTTAGACCATAAGGGAGACCATTAAATGAAGTTAAGCTTGGACATATGTTTGCAAATGTCTTCCCATCACAACAAATCAGAGTGAGCCGAGTCCAGGTATCTCCGTTGAACTCTTCACACTCGGCACGTCTCTCTGCCGGTGGTTCCTGAGTGAATATCAGAAATGTGGGCCTTCATTATTTTGATGGACTATCTTGAGTTATTTTCAGCGCACATTTGGCTATATCTTCTTATTAGACAGCTTACAATTTGAATTTAGGAGCATAGCTTGCCCGGTAACAGAAAATTCCCAAATGAAAGCACGCCTCATAAGCCTTTAAAGACTCCAGACATAAGTGATGTTTGGTGTGTCTGTAAATAATTTCAAAGCTCAAGGTCAGCAGTTGGTAGTAATGGATGATTGGCCCAAACTGCAGTGATACATTGGACAAACACCAGAATCCAGGTATCTCCGTTGAACTCTTCACACTCGGCACGTCTCTCTGCCGGTGGTTCCTGGTTTTTCTTATTAGACAGCTTACAATTTGAATTTAGGAGCATAGCTTGCCCGGTAACAGAAAATTCCCAAATGAAAGCACGCCTCATAAGCCTTTAAAGACTCCAGACATAAGTGATGTTTGGTGTGTCTGTAAATAATTTCAAAGCTCAAGGTCAGCAGTTGGTAGTAATGGATGATTGGCCCAAACTGCAGTGATACATTGGACAAACACCAGAATCCATGAAAAGACCTCTGACACACAAATATAAATAAGAGAGGGCCTGGATTTACAGAGCACTTTTTTCCCTGAAACCTCTCAGAGATCAAGACAGGAAATGGATGTCTCGCTCTTCAGATGGGGATGAGGCAAAGGGATATCATTGCAAAATGTACCGAGCCACCTTTAAAGTGAACCCAGTCAAGGCAAACACATGCCAGGCACTATCAGCAAATACTGTATAAACACAATAATTTAGAGACGTTTCCACCAGGAATATGAAATAACAGCAGTTTGCGGGATATTTAATAGCTTGTCCCTCCTCACCCCCATTTTAGTCAAGTGTCTTATCTGGGATGAGTGCTACAACTCAGAGAGTTAAAACAACATCAATTCTCAGTGGATCCAGAAGCAGTGTTACAACACTTTCAGTGACGTTTTAGTCATGACATATACTGTAAAATATATGCCTTATCATATATTAACGGTATAGCTACCCTGTCAGACAATAAGCAGTCTTTGAACATTCCCAATGGCTAATACGTCAGTGTCTCCAGATGATGAAGTAAACTCAGCTTTCTTCTTAGGAAAGTATTAAGGTGTCTTCATAAGTCGGGTTTGGCTTCTCCAATATCGTGGTTTGTTAAATCAAGAGCCGATGCCACCCTGGTTCACAGCAAACAATCGTTTCAATGGACCCCATGCAAGCAGAAGTTTCAGTATACCAGTAAGGTGGCATGTTGACTTCTGGTCAGTATGTGAACGCATAGTGACAATATGGGAAATGTGTTAAAACTCAAAACTGAGTTGATGCTGAATATAGCGGCACCCCACGATGTTGGCTGGATGAGCTTGAGCAGGGGTGTCAAATTTTTTGTCACGGGCCACAATCGCAGTTATGACTTCCCTCAAAGGGCTGCTATGACTGTGGACCCATATAAATGAAAGATTACCTCATATACTGTAATTACAGTATACACAACACATTGACGAATAACCAGTTTTGAAATCAGAAGCCTATAAAAGCATGTTTTTCAACTATTACATTTCTTTTCAAAGGGGGATTAGTAACCAAAAAATGCTTGTACATATTTAAATGGTATTACACGAGAACAGAATTAGCGATTTTGATTTGCTTTCGAGGGCCACATAAAATTATGTGGCGGCCAGATCTGGCCCCCGCGCCACCAGTTAGACACCCGTGAGCTAGGGGATCTCCTTGTCTTTTATATATAAATATATATACTGTATAGATAGATAGATAGATAGATAGATAGATAGATAGATAGATAGATAGATAGATAGATAGATAGATAGATAGATAGATAGATAGATAGATAGATAGATAGATAGATAGATAGATAGATAGATAGATAGATAGATAGATAGATAGATAGATAGATAGATAGATAGGAAAGGAAAGGAGGAAGGGATGGATGGATTGATGGAACTGAGGCCAAATGCTTGATGCCAAACAAAAAAATTTCACGACCAGAGACAGTTCTCTGTTGGAATTACAAAACTTTAAGTATCACACAGTGTGAAGCAAAGCTCAAACAAAGAAACTTGCAAAAAAAAATAGTCGCATTATGCAATTCCCTTTTCAATTATTTGTGTTTCTTTACGGAAACAAGCAAAGTGTAGAATATGCATTAGCAGTCAAACACAACAGCATAGAGAGGGATAATACTGGTGGTATGAGCGATGGAGTCCAAAACAGGACAGGCAAAGCTCTTTTGAACAAACTAAAAAGTCGTAACGCAGAGAGACATGCAAGAAATTAACTGTATACTGTATGGTATGATGGATACGTGTGGTATAAACAGTTGGGAGGAACACCAATCACAGAGCGACTTTTTGAAGAAAGTAAAGTATCTAACCTGAGAGGTACAGTATAGACTGTAGAATACCAAAACAAAATAGTAAGTCAGAAAAACAAATAAGAACCATAACCGAAATGTTTAGGCCTCCTGGACCTTAGTTTTAGAAGTCAAATAGCATTTGAATTTTGTTCACATTCATATGATATATATTTATGTATTGTATGTTACTTTTGCACGTTCCCCTGCAGTACTGTAGGTACTTCTGCCTTGTCAGCTGCAGCTAATTACTTTTCTACAGATTTACACCATTAGTATAAGTCATAGTAGTGGTAATAGTAGCTTGCGTGGGTTTTCTCCGGGCACTCCGGCTTCCTCCCACATCCCAAAAACATGCATTAATTGGAGACTCTAAGTTGCCCGTAGGTGGGACTGTGAGTGCGAATGGTTGTTTGTTTGTATGAGCCCTGCGATGGGCTGGCAACCAGTTCAGGGTGTACCCCGCCTCCTGCCCGATGACAGCTTGGATAGGCTCCAGCACGCCCGCGACCCTCATGAGGAGAAGCGGCTCAGAAAATGGATGGATGGCACCTGACGTTGCTTCCAAAATCCTTGAACAAGGAACTCCAGATGAAATGAAATTATGCTGGAATGTGAATTTGAATTTGAACTCAATGTTCAGAAAAGTAGTGTATCATGGGATGTGAGGAAAACATGTGAAACATGTGAGGAAAACATTGATACATTGCCACAACATCAAAATGACTGTCCAGCTCCTTGAACATTACTTGTGGTCTTCCTCAGGGGTCCGTGTTCAGATCCTAACCATTCTTTATATTAATGATTTACGCCAGGTGTCTGAAATGTAAGGTGGTTTTATTTGCGCAATTGTTTGTTGTAGCGCCCTCTTATGTTTATTGTCTGTGGCACTCTTTGTTTGGCTACTTTTAGTTTGTGTGTCTAACCTTTTTGGAGCTGTTTTTGTTTGTTTGCACTTGGGGTAGCCTTAGTTTATTTATTGGATTAATTTCAATCATTTAATAAGCACCTTTGTTTCTGAAACTGCTGTAAAAATATATTATAATAAAATGTTGTCTCTGGAACACAAAACAAACAGTACTTCCATAGCTTTTATGTTACCACCTGCAGATACAAACTGAGCTTGGGCCGTAACAACATAAAGTACATGACCTTGCTGTCCAATAACCACCATGTCACATTTCTGTTTTCTTCATAGGAGAATAAAAAAAAAACTGCTGTAGAAAAGAAAAAGAAAATTAATAAGTAAATAAATAAAAAGAAAAACTTCATGGGAGTGGCAGTTTAAATACATTTGATATCTTTCTAGAAGTATATTTAACAATATTATTGGTACGTGTGGCGTATATTTTACCTACATCCAAACTTCAAATGCAATAGGATGATGACTTTCTACAGCCTCTAGTCTGAAGCATGTGAGATGAAATATGCTTCAGTCGGAACACCCACTTTTTGGGGTTGCTCTATCCAGAGCGCGTGTCAGGCATTAAGGTGCATAAACGACAGACTTAATTTGATCACAGCCAGAAGTGAGTGCCTTGTCCCTCTTACGTAATTGTAAGAGGGACAAGTGAAGGCACCATTAATGCTGAAAGGTACAGAAGAGAGAAACATATGCTGCCATCCAAGCAACGTCTTTTTCATGGACGCCCCTGCTTATTTCAGCAAGACAATGCCAAACCACATTCTGCACGTGTTACAACAGCGTGGCTTCGTAGTAAAAGAGTATGGGTACTAGACTGGCCAGCCTGCAGTCCAGACCTGTCTCCCATTGAAAATGTGTGGCGCATTATGAAGCGTAAAATACGACAACGGAGACCCCGGACTGTTGAACAGCTGAAGCTGTACATCAACAAGAATGAGAAAGAATTCCACCTACAAAGCTTCAACAATTAGTGTCCTCAGTTCCCAAACGTTTATTTAATGTTGTGAAAACAAAAGGTGATGCAACACAGTGGTAAACATGACCCTGTCCTAGCTTTTTTGGAACGAGTTGTAGCCATAAAATTCTAAGTTAATGATTATTTGCTAAAAATAATAAAGTTTATCAGTTTGAACATTAAATGTCTTGTCTTTGTTGTGTATTCAATTAAATATAGGTTGAACATGATTTGCAAATCATTGTATTCTGTTTTTATTTATGTTTAACACAACATCCCAACTTCATTGGAATTGGGGTTGTATATCTTTTGTAACACCAGTTCTGGAACTTTTCTGACACTCCTCGTACGAGTGTGCAAGTTTTGCCTGAATGAAGTGAAGAACTATGATGAAAAGCCCATCTGTGCACTCATTTATTACCAGATTTTACTTGCCTACAATATCTCATTATATATTTATTTTGTAATAGACTCAGTTCAGAAGATGCAGCTATTGATGTGTGGCTTGATGCAGCGACAGTATCAGCAAAGGCCAGCACTAATGTGGTTCTGAAAAGCAGTCTGCCTGAAGTCAGCTGCTGTCTTAAATATCCTTACCACTGAGCTTGGATATTCTTGTTAGCATCTCAGCTAGATATAACCCTGACAACCGCCAACGTCTCAACACCTGATGGGTCTGACATGTGGCCTGCTGCCACACATTTGGTAAATGGTAAATGGACTGCACTTATATAGCGCTTTATCTACACCATCACATTGCCCAAAGCGTTTTACAAAGCCTCACATTCACCCACTCACACATACATTCATACACCAATGACCATTTCCAACCCAATCTACGTCTGTCCAGCTTCCCCTCATCAAAATACCATTCCATAAGGATGTTGTGAAGAAACTACTGCAGCTGAATTTGTGGTAAGGACAAATTTCGGCCGAGGATTGTCTATTGACTGGTGCAGTATAATCAGTAAGTGAGGAAAACAGACTGGTGAGGAGAAGTTGAGAGCTGCAAGAGGTACTTCATTCTACACTTAGTTTTCTTTCTGTTAAATTGTGGCTGGATAAGAGCCACTCTTTCAAAACGATTCCCAGGCCCCAGTCCTCCAGCTCCCCCATCCAGAATGTACAGGTTAACAAACGAGTTCATAACGCGACCTTTTGAACGTCTGAGTCAGCACCGACTCCCACACCCTGACCTCCACCTCGCCTGCGTCTCTTTCCCTCTTTTCTTCTCGTCAGTGGGGAGGTGTTCGACGCCCAAGTAGCCGCCTGTTATCTGAGATGCAACAATGCTGCCATATCCTCGGCCATTGCTTCCTCTTTGAACTCTTCTTTTTGCTCTCAGAGGGTTTGACTGCCAAGATAAATCCCTAAATCACTCGGTTCCTCCACAGATTTTCATCTTTTCTCTTTGTCGTCTTGAAAACCAACAGCTCCCCAAATGGTCTGTATTTCAATCATTCCCATCTTGTTTTATTCCTCCTCTGTCTATGAGTGTTTCTGGAAAAAGTGTGGTCACCAATGACCTGGTGCTGTAAGAGCCCTGCCAAGTCTAGCTTCCTGTGGAGTACATTAACACACAGGTCACAGATCAGATGTCTTAACCTCTAATCCCAATGAACCGTTCTTACTTCTCCGAATTCCTCCCACATTTAGTGAAGACATACAGTTACAAATAATTGTGACACACAGATAAAAAAAGAATAGAAAAAAAACTGAACTCATGAATATTTTTATGATGTTCTATCAAGTATCCTACACTTTGAACAATACCAGTGGCAACATATTTTAAGAAGTGGCGTGAAAGTGACTGAAAGTCATCACATCTGGGCGCAAGCTGGCCCTCTGAGAGCTCTTAGAGGTTATCACGCGTGAACGCTACCTTCTATATGTGTGTGTATGATGGCTGCACTGTAAGGATGTGTTTCCATGCCCAACATAGAGCAAAGAGACAGCATTGTTCAAGCCCTCACCCAAGAGGGATTCTTTACATGGTTGTGGGTTCACTGTAAAACATCTCACTTTATGCGCTGACTGCGTGTCAGACAGCAGGAAAAGCTTGTCTGGGTTTTATTCGGGATTGTGTATCTGAAGATGATGGATGTATGCTTGTGTGAAACACAGGTCTTGTAAAAGGATAAATCCTTTCCTGCTCGTTCTAGTATCCTGTCTTATGGCCGGATTTCAGTGACCTCGATTCATCGCATACTTAACCTTAAACTCTATACTTTAATCAAATATTCACTGATGTGGATTGCGCTGTTTTTTGCCTTTGCATACACCTGAGTAAGACATTTGATAAAACTAAAAGCAATAGTATTAAAAAAAAAAAAAAAAAAAGTTACTTTACCAATATGACACACCGACATGAAGAGTAATATATCTTATGTGAATAATGTTGTGATTTGGCAGGAAATAATGTAATATCGGGAGTATAAATACCTGATTTAAAATGATCTGCGCTGTTCAACTTTCAAGTGTTCAAGTCTGCGCAGTTACAAAAACTCTCTAAATTAAATACCGTATTTTCACGACCATAAGGTGCACCGTATTAAAAGGTGCAGTCTGAGCTATTTCTGTATTTAACACATACATAAGGCGCACCGTATTATTGGACGCAGGCATGCTAAAACATACGCTAGCTTAAAACATACGGTAGCATGCATTATCTTTTGATCATCCTCATCCACAAATCCATCAAAGTCCTCATCTTCTGTATCCAAAATGAACAGCTGGGCAAGTTCTCCATCAAATACGTCAGGTTCCCTCTCGTCATTGTCGAGTCAGTCTCGTTGCCGTGCGGCTCCTCAGAAATGATGCCGGCTTTTACAAAAGCTCGAACAACAGTGCAAGCAGACACGTTAGCCCAAGCATCCACAATCGATTCACAAATTGTGGCGTAACTCGCCCGGCGCTGCCTCCTAGTCTTAGTAAAGCTGTGTTCGCCATCTGTCATCCATGTCTCCCACGCCGCTCACAACTTCACTTTGTACGCCCTGTTTACACCGATGTCCAGCGGTTGGAATTTCTTCGTCAAGCCTCCCGGAATGAAGGCAAGCTACGAGTTATTGCACTCAGTCGAATGGTGACTGTAGAGATGCTTTGCTCATTAATCCATTGCGAAAGAGATGCTTTGCTCATTAATCCATTGCTCGAGTTGGTCTTCCAACTCAGGCCACCTCGCCTTGTTTCCACGTAAACTCAGCTTTGTCTTCTTGACTTGGCGAAGCTCGTTTTCCTGCTTCTTCCACCTGCGAACCATGGATTCGTTGATCGTTGATCGCGGCTGCTCGATTCCCATGTTCCTCTGCGTAACTGATAGCTTGCAGTTTAAACTGTGCTTCTTTAGCGTGCCTCTTTGTAGGTGCCATTTCCGGGGTCCTTAGCCAAACCGATGCACATACCGGAACTATATACCTACTGGAGGCGTGTCTTTAGCGTCCTCTGTCACACGCACCCTTCCCCCTTTACGTCCGCATGCTGTCCTCAGTCACGTCCGCCTTTCCTCTATATAAGCAGCGTGTCAGCAGGAAATCCTACCAGTCAGTCAAGCGGAGCGCTCATTAAAGTCACACAACAACATTTATAGATTTTGGAACTCGCTGGCCACATAAGCCGCGCCGCATTATAAGGCGCCCCGTCCATTTTGGAGAACATTTAAGACTTTTAAGTGCGCCTTATGGTTGTGAAAATACGGTATACAGTGTTTCAGTACATCAACACCTTCATCAGTATGAACTGTTTATTGTGACTGTTGTTTGTGTTCCTGAGAAATAATTAAATGGATTGAAATTATCATAATTGTTGGGTTTGTTTGGTCATCGAAGTGGTTTTAAAAAATACTACATTATTGATAGCCGATGAATACATACATGGCAGGTCTTTCGAGAGGGGCACTGACTGCTGCACTTTTATTTTTCTGATGATGTTCGAAATGCTTTGCTCAGCATACATTTGGGAGTACAATGCATAACATCTCGCCTTACTTTTAGTCAAATCACCAACTTGTCTCAATTTTATTTAAACATAAAAAGAAAGAAAACTGTTTAACCCCACTGCCCAGTCTGTCCGGATTTCATGATGCTCATTTGGTTAATGGGGGTTTTCCCAAGCAATTTTCCCCAAATTATCACTTTTTGCCATACGGTATTAGTTAAAACTGTCAGTATGACCTAAGAGTATTACATAATTAAAATGGGCTGTGAAAAAAATCTATTTTAAAATGTCAAAACTGTGATTACCCCCCGCACACGCACACACACACACACACACACACACACACGCCAAGTGGTAAAACAACATGCACAGCCAAGAGAACAACAAATAGATAATATATGTACTGTATGTTAGTGTAAGTATGTTAGGCCTCTGATATTGGAAGTATGCAAGTCATAAGATCCTAACCTTAACTCTAAACAAACACATCTTATGTTCAAAATGACAAACTGTTCACCAGTGAGTCGTAGAAAGATGTACACTTCACCTCTATTTCTGTACATTTCAGAAACTGACCTCAGCAATTTAGGAAGATGTTCAGCTGTCATTCTCAATTACACTTGGAAAAGAAATAGTGTGCGGTGTGGTGCAGTCAAAGGAACTGAGTTCTGTATTTTCTCCACATTGCCCAAGAGCATATCCTTCTTTGGCTACGAGGTTCCTGAACTTCTGGCTCTTCATGGCCACCCTTTAATCTTCATCCAAAACCAAGAAGTCAGAAGTCTTATATTGTATGTCACCACTGCATCAATGCCAATATGGCGCTAAAAATACACAGTTTGAAACCATTTCAGTAAAATGTACTTTCCCTGTGCACACTTCCAGAGAGTGAGTCACCAAGGTTTTCAATGATTGTTTTTTTCCTTACCCGAATACAACAGTTTGGTCATATAACCCTGAAAATATATTTGATTTACTTTATATTGAAAATAATAAAACTGTGTCCATGGAATTTCAAACTAAATTAGAATGTCATATGTCCCTAAGCCATTGACGTAAGTGGTGCTCCTGTTAATTCATCGCCACTAAAAACTCAAGCACGCTCCTTTTATATTTTTGTTTCCATTGGTTAGCCACAGTGCTCTATTTCTATAATGCACACACCCACAACAACTGCCAAAAGTATTGTTCAGCTGGGACAATACCACAAGTCAAATATACAGGCAACCCACATTCACTGTGTCCACCCAGGCTTTCATTAGTTTTCAGTCCAAGCTATCAACACAATCATAATGTTGTGACTTTTGACTTGTCAAATCAGGAGTCGCCCAAGGACGTGCATCATGAAAAGTAAATAAAGAAATAAACATATATTGATTAAACACAATTATTTTATATTTCACGTTCTGTGGTCTGATGGCACGGTGGACGACTGGTTAGAGCGCCTGCCTCAAAGTTCTGAGTTCAATCCCCGGCCCCGCCTGTGTGGAGTTTGCATGTTTTCCCCGTGCCTGCGTGGGTTTTCTCCGGGCACTCCGGTTTCCTCCCACATCCCAAAAACATGCATGAATTGGAGACTCTAAAATTGCCCGTAGGTGTGAATGTGAGTGCGAATGGTTGTTTGTTTGTATGTGCCCTGCGATTGGCTGGCAACCAGTTCAGGGTGTACCCCGCCTCCTGCCCGATGACAGCTGGGATAGGCTCCAGCACGCCCGCGACCCTAGTGAGGATAAGCGGCTCAGAAAATGGATGGATGGATGGATGTTCTGTGGTATGTGCTTTGAATTTATTTTTGAATCCAATACTGTCTATAATTTCATAGTCAACATTGCTGGATTTGCATATTTCCTGTTGAAATACATGGGTGAAGTGAAAATGACAAGCAGCTAATTCTCACCTGAGATTGTGCAGTCCCTTTTCTTAACTATGAAATGTTTTCAGACACTTTTAATCACTGTTTCACTCTAATTTCCTATAGTCAAGCTAATTTATTTAATATTTGTGTTACATATTTAGCTTTGTTGATTGCACAGAAACGCGGATTTGAAAAACGCACAAAGCGAGGGAGAGAGTACTCTGCCTCATTGAAGGAGAACATACGAGAGCGCACAGGTTCCCATTAGTGCCATTCTTCTTCCAGTAAAATATACTTGGTTAAATTGTGGCAGAAGTAGAAAAACACACCCTGTCAGTCCCTGGCACAGAGTAGCATATGCAGGCTGCTGGATGAAAACGCACAACACTGTGAAAAATGTACTGTGGTGAGTCACGTTTCTTGCAGGGTTCAGTCTACTTAATTATTAGGTGGTCATATTCTGTTCAAATATAGTATTTTACTTGGAATGTACTCATAACAACTAAATGTTATGAGCGCAGACGCGACGATTGTTACGCTCGCGCTAACCTCCTGGAAATTATATATAGACTCTCTCTATATATATACAGTATGTCTCCATTTATTACTTACATGCCTCACAGTTGTAAGATTCAGGGTTCGAATGTTGGCTTCAGCCTTCTTGTGTGGAGGTTACGCATTTTCTCCCTGTGCTTGCATGGCTATTCCCTGGCTTCCCCCACATTCTAAAAATATGTTTTGTTCATTGAAGCCATTGTACAGAGCTGAACATGGGTGTAAAGTGGATATTTGTCTAAATGCCCTGTAATTGGTTGGTGATCTGTCCATGGTGTACACAGCCAATTGCCTAAATCAGCTGCGCTTGGCTCCAGCTCATGCGACTCTAATGAGGACAAGCCATATAGAAAAATGAAAAAATGACACTGAGAGCTCTATTTTCTCTGCTCGGAGGCGAGTTAGATGGTGTTTTTAATTTTGTGGCCCTGCGTACCTCCAGCACATTTAAATGAGGGACGGCTGCGCTTTTGTGGACGTGGTCACAGCTGACTTCAATCCTGTCCAATCAAAGTGGCTCCTCTCATTCCCTTTCAATGTGGCATGAGACTGACAGTCTTTGACAAGGCAGAAGAAGAAGATTTACTGGAGTCCGGAAGGTCAAAGCATGCAAAGTATGTTTATATGGAACTGCAAACGTTCTTCCAAAGTTGGCTTGGGAGGGGATCACAGATCTGCACCGTGACGTGAACACTTGGAGATTGCCTCCCACCGTGATCATTCCCATGCGTGTGCCCTTGAACATTTCTGAAGCAGCAAAATTGTTAAATCCCTCGAATCTGGGTTCGTACGTTATTGTGTGAACAGACAGAGCTCACTATTTGGAGAGGAACATTTATTGTACAATTCTGACTACTTTTGAAACTGTCATAATACAAAATAAATTGGGTGTTTCTTAGTGGAAATTCAATTAGCCACCTTCCAGTCTCCAAGCTATGTCCAAAAAGACTGAACTGCTGCCAGAGTTAATAAAGTAGTTCTGCATTGCTGCTACTTTTCACATCTGGAGGAAAATATATTTTTACACAATTATGTTATATATTCTGCCCACCCATGCATCACAGTAATAACATACAGTAACTACTCTTTTTTTCATTGCACAATCATTATAAAGCAATAGTTGCAGCTAATTTGAGAAGTGCAAGGCAACACATGCATACATTGTTAACAGATAATCGTTTTTACACATGTGCAGAAGTAGTTTGAAGAGTTGTTACATAGTCACGGCAGAAAATTGTGGCTTGTTCAAATTAGGTTTTACTGTATTCCCCTAATATCTGGATTTATGCTCAACATGTCATTTAAATGGAATTACATACCGTCTGATATTTTGCTGGAGAGATAATGACGGGTGCGTATTTTGTCTGCACCTAACATTGTGTACGTGAGAGTGTGTGGCTATGTGTGTTTCGAAACTCAGTGCCAGTCTGACGCCAGCACCACAGGGTGTCTCGTCCCAGCTCAACTTCCAATTCTTTAGCCCATCTAAAACACGCACACCCACACTCCCACCTACTCGAATGTTTCTGCTCTTGCATTAATCCCATTGCCATGTATAAGGCAGTGCCACAGACACTTCGAACTGGGGTTTTAACACTGTTCGAATGACCATATAACTAGACTGGCACTCTGTATAAAGCGCAATAGAAAAGGCTAAACTGTTAACAAATGCCAACCAAAGAAAATGTGGCATGTCATTTTAATGTTTCTTTATCCATTTGTTAGTCAACACAGGCTACTGTCTGGTTCATAGAGGAGGGAAAGCAGACCAGACGATGCCATTATGATTATGACTCATCCACAATGTTTCATTTAATTTGGTTTTGTATGTTCATGTGTAATTCTGAGCTGGATTGATCAGTATATGTTCGTATATTTTGTATTTCGCTAAATCAAAATGACTGATGTGAAGCGGCTCATTGAAACAACTACTTGTGACCCAAGACTTTTGCTCAATGCTGTTACCAGGATAACTCAACACATTAACTTGAGGCAATGGGATGAGACAATGATGAAATAGATACCATAGAGAGATAGATAACATCTTGATGCAGACCTTTTTTTCCCTTTGCGTTCGTATTTTGATACGTTAATAGCTTCATCTTAAAAATCAATATTTGCACAAAATTTCATTTCATCACGATTTATTTATCCATGCACATGTATCTTGTTAAACCTCAAAATATCACATTTTAAATTTTACTTAGTGTTGATTTTTACTTCAAAGAAATATTTAAAATTGTATTTTATTGAACAATAATGTTTGAGGCAGCACTGGTATAGTTAGTATGTCTGTCTCGTAGTCAAGATGTTCAGGGTTCGAATCTCAGCTCAGGCCCTCCGTGTGTGGAGTTTCCATGTTCTCAACATGAGTTTTCTCTGGGTACTTAGTACTCCTCATTCCAAAAACATGCATTGTAGGTAAACTGAAGACTCTAAATTGTGCAAATGTGAGAATCTGAATGAATGGTTCTACCGGTATATGTGCCCTGTGATTGGCTGGTGACCGGTCGAGGGTGTACCCCGTCCTCTCGCCCAAAATCATTTGGGATAGGCTCTTATTTCACCCACAACCCTAATGAGAACAAGCAATATAAAAATGGAGGGATGGATTATCTTCAATACAATTATTATTAGATGGTTGATTTAATTATCTGGGTTTTCAATTATAAGACTTTAACATTGCCTGTTGAAGGCCTGCAAATTCGAGGGGGGAAAACCTTTGTCGACTTTGCCTTAATAACAGATTTACTTGATTTAGAAATGAGGGCCTATTGAGGGCAATATTGCGTGCATATGTCTGCCCATTTTAAAAAAAGATGATTGTTTTTTTTCTACTAACTGATCTGTTCCTAAAACTAACTCCTTAGCCACCGTAAAGATACTCTTTAAAACCTTCATCTTTTACCTTGTCACTCAATTTGTTTTGAACTAAATTAATATATTAAAATAATGTTGATACATACACTCATTTGTTTTAATGATTTTCATTTAACTTAATGAAATCCACAGAAGCTCTGAAATTCAACAGCAATGAAAGATCTGCAGGGTTTTGTTTATCTTGTCTAAGCATTCATTCCGTGTAGAGAACACCGCTTATGCTTGAGTGCAAAACCAATACACTGTTTTCACTCCTCTTCTAGTAAGTGACAGTAAGGGGAAAAAAAGAAAACTGGCAGATTTCTTTCAAAATGCCTCTCTTTCCTCCCCCATCATATACAGATGGTAAATGCCATATTAAATGTTTTCTTTTTACACATCAAAACAGAGGTCACAGCTGCACTGCTCCGAAAACAGATGCAGATGTGCCGACGCTGTTACCTGACAGCCGGTGCAGATGGAACATTTTCTGAGGGAGGAAGTGAACAAAAAAAAATAAAAAAGTGCTGTTTAGCCAAAAAAAATGACTCCCCTGAGAGAGACACTAAGATCAAAGAAGCAGAAGCAGACACATTATATGATACTGTCCATTTTTAACAAATGGAGGAATTGCTAGTTTGACGTTCAAATAGTCTAGACAGTGGAGGGGGTCTGTTGGTGTTGGTGATTATTCATAACGTTTCACAAAATTGTTTAAAACAGTATTCTTCAAGGTCCTGTTTGAAAATTAATGAATCAATTTACCGGTATTAATTTAGGTTTTTCTTTGATGGGAACAAAGCGTGCACACCAGAAGGCTTGGCTTACAGAGCAACAAGGGGAGAAGGTCTGGTCAGCATTATGTTTGGTCTGTTGGATAGATTTACATGTTAAAATATGTACATACTAAAAACCCTCCGCTATTAACATTGCTAGTTTGTACAAGGGAGGTGGTTGCATGTTGGATTGCACAAGCAAAGGAATGCTCCAAGAAAGAAATCTACTGAACATACCATGATAACTTTAAAAAAAAAAAATAGTACGTGATAAGACTCCAAAACAATTCCATTGGAATGTGGGCAATGTTTTACATTAAACACTTGTGAGAACACAGTGTTTCACAGGGTTTTGCAGTGAAATGATGTGGTGCTTGGCATCTAATTATTGAAATATTTACATATTTATTTATTTATTTCCCCTGTTGCATGGCAAAACTGTTCCTGCACAAAAGGCATACAGAGCCACCATTCTGCAAGGCCATGCAGCTGAACACGGCAGGTTAAAAAAAAAAGCAAGAAAAAGAAATATTTACATATCATAGGACTGCATCTTTTTGCACAATTGTCCAAAGAAAATAATAAATTTACCGGCATTACCAGATAACTAGCAACCCTGTATTGCACAGTGACAGTTTTTTTGTCAATGTCTTTATGTCTCCAAAGTGTTCTCTGTCAATTGACTGTCTGTTGTCGTACTAGAGCGGCTCCAACTACCGGAGACAAATTCCTTGTGTGTTTTTTGGACATACCTGGCAAATAAAGATGATTCTGATTTTGATAGTTTAAGAGTTTAGGGACAAATCTTGTGAGATTTCAAGTATCGTTATCTTCCCATTTGATTAGATATTTAGAGATATCTGTGTAATATACGTCGGCACGGTGACCGACTGGTTAGCACATTTTCCTCACAGTTCTGCGGGCCGGGGTTCTAATCCCGGCCCCGCCTGCATGGAGTTTGCATGTTCTCCCCGTGCCTGGGTGGGTTTTCTACGGGCACTCCAGTTTCTTCCCAGATCCCAAAAACAGGCGTGGTAGGTTGATTGAGGACTCTAAATTGCCCGTAGGTGTGAATGTGAGAGCGAATGGTTGTTTGTTTCTATGTTCCCTGCGATTGGCTGGTGACCAGTTGAGGGTGTACCCCGCCTCCTGGCCGAAGATAGCTGGGATAGGCTCCAGCAGCCCGCGACCCTAGTGAGGATAAGCGGTAAAAGAAAATGGATGGATGGATGTGTGATATATGTCAATGTGTTAGTCACAACAGGGAAACCAATATCATGATAATCTCAATACTCCTTTCACTGACATATATATACAGTATGTAATCAAACTGCTGATGTCAGAAGAATAAAAACAGTTATATAAAAACTCTCAAAGCATCTGCTATGTTCGACATCAGTGAAAGCTATTTGTTATGTTTGTGGCAATGTGTGTTGGTAATATTGATATAATTCAAGCCGCCAACATTCTGCATACAGTTGTCTCAAGAGGTAATAGTAATAGATACTTAATGCAAGCGGAGTTTGGACAAAGAATATACAAATACACAAACAATCTTAGAGGGACTCAGTTGGTGAACTAAACAGATCTGAGAGATGATAATAATAATAATAATAATAATAATTTTCCCTTCTGTGGTTCATCATATATGCCTGCACTGGTACCAGTTTATGGTCGCATTCAGAATAACCACACGTGTGAACTCAGGCTCCACTTGGATGTCGGATCCGCACGGTTCTCTCATGGAGTCTGTTTTTGTCAGTTTGGACAGAGAAATTCACCCAAGTGGCCTGCTGGAGGTCAATTTGTGGGGTTCCGGCACAAAGGAGCAGATAGCGGTCCTGCTGCTAGGTTGCCGTGCCCCTACGGCCCCCTTCGCCCTTGTACTGCTGTGTCTTTTGACACTACGCAGCAAGACGCAGCAAACATTGTGGCAATGACACGAATGGATGCGTTCTCCTTGAGGGCTGCTCATGTTGCTTACTATAGTGACAAGCCCAGTAGAAGAATGCAAAGCAACTGCATGTGAAATTGATTTACAAATGTTATTGTGTCCAAACTGGATGGTTTACAATTGTGAGTGACTTAATGTTACACTGGGGCGTCAAAACTTCATAAGTTTGGGGCGTCAAACTTCATAAAGGTGCTCTATGAGGCCCGGAATATGGTGCTACACCCCTGGTGATTATTATGAGATCCCTTCATTTTTTTTAGCAGTGTTTTATTATGTGCTCATTATAGATCCTGAGTAACAGCTGTGAAGACAGGTGTACATGCCTGTCTGACAATATCATAGACATAGTACTATAAGTAGTGCATCTGCAGTTGCCATGGCAAAAAAAAAAGGCTTCTCTCTTTCTCACATCATACTATCAGCCTATTGTAGTTACTAATGTTAGCATCAAGGTCGTAGATGTTGTGTAGTGTGATTCAACTATTGAAAGAGTGCCGCTGCAATAAGGGCTTTTACATTCATTGATGTTCACTGGAGCCAGACAGGTTGTTGTCTTTGACCCCTACAATCCCAGAGGGCTTCGGGTAGTAGTCTGACCTATTGGTGTTTCCTCCGTGCCAGTCAACACTGCCTGCGTTGCCAGGAATATCGTCCCAACTTCAGTTATAACCCCTGACACTGCTTTGCAGCCGGCCCGCTAGCCATTAAGTGAGGCAGGGGCCAGGCCTCCAGACGATAGAGGTCTGCGGAGTTTGAGTAGAGACGTCGGTGAGATGAGGCACACTGATTTCCACAATGTATCGGCGCATTTGTGTGGGCACACAAGTGCATCACTGGGTCCCTGTTGTGAGCTAAAGGGTGGATGGTAGTTCATACCTCACAAGACACATCTTTTTGTTGTGATTTAGCACAGGGAGAAATTCAATGATGGTGTGCCAATTATAGTGACGGTAAACCCATTATAATTTAAGTAAACTAACAATTAATAATTATAACTAGGGTTGTGAATGAATCAGTGATGATTTGAATTCACTCGCGAGTCGGCCGAAAAAACGAACGCCAAATCAGAATTTTCGGAGTCGAATCACAACGAATAAAAAAAAAAAAAAAACGACTTACTTTACTAGGTGCAATTTTGCCACACGGCATTTACTTCAAAAATGCTAAATATTTCACTATGTTTAGCCTTTGTTTATGGCTAACGGCATTTTGATTTACTGCGCATATTGCATAGGACCACCGAGATATCCACATAAACTTTGTTAAAAAAAACAAAAAAATACTAGCTTCGTGCAACGCCATAACCAAAGCCGGAAAGGAGCAGAATGAATGAGAGAAAGTTTATGCAACATGGCGTGAAAGATGATGAGAGCCAGCTCGGTAGCCAGCGGGCTACGGAGCTAGCCCGTCCAGGTTCGACGATGATGGCTCCTCGTTAAACGAAACCATTTTAAACTAAAAAGTAAAACTTCCGGGAGAAGAAGCAGAGGACGAAGTAGCAGCCAAAATGTGCCAACATACTCTCCTTCTGGTGGGAAAGAGCCCTGTGTGTCAAACAAACCATTTTCAAACAGACAAATGCTGAATTTCATGTTGACAATGGCTCTCTTTGCCACTCGTTATGTCCTTTCCTCACAGGGTCTCGGTCTCCCTTTTCAGTCCAAACATGGAAAACCCCAACCTCCGTTATATGTTATTGTCACTGTCGTCAACCAGCTGTGATACTTTTATTGTTGTTTGCTCTGTTCTGTCTTTTTTCCTCTGTCCCCTCTCAAACCTCATTCTGTCTGACAATATTTTCCAGTCAATATTCATCTCAATACAAACGGCAGCAGAGGTATAGGTTAAATTCCCTTGTGGGACAGCAAAACTGTTCTGGCATAATAAGGCCACAATACCGCATGACTAAGCTATTGAACATGGGCAGATTTACAAGCTGAAAAAAATCACAACAAACTGTTTTTGTGAAGAAAACCCAAACTTGTTTGAGGAAACGACAGGTCTCCGTTTGCTTATCACTCCCATGTAAATACTGGAAGGAGAAACTTAGCAAAAACCTGAGGATGTGTGCATGTACATCAGATTCATTCATGAATTTTAGAACACTAGGTCTGAGTGTGTCTTTCAAGATAATGAGATTGACAATGTTTCTCGAGTGAAGTGTAGAGTTTTGGGAAAAATAAACCCCACAAAAGTTTTTTTTACAAGAAAACGTGGCCAATATGACACCTATGTAGGCTCAAAAGTCAAAAACCTGCTTTCTTCGTGTTTTACCGTTTGAAAAGTGGAATTTCACTAAAAGCAGTAACTGGAGCAAAGCAGCCAATTGTTCCTTTCATCGAGACGGACGTGTGCGTGTAACCTGACAGCTATGGTCTTTATGTCCAAAGCACTGTCATTTACAGTACAAGTAAAAAAAAAGTATAGGCTATCTGTGACTCTTTCTCAATCACTGCCTTGAGGCCAATGGAATAAAAATACAATTCTTGCACTCTGTGCTTGTGTGTGCATGAGCAAAGTAGAGAGAGCTGAAGTGAACCGAATCGAGATGATAACTTGCTCTGGCTGCGAGTCTAATACCTGCCTCCCAACACGTGTCAATTAAGTTATCCCCAAATAAGTAAAGAACTATCAATCTGAATCGGGCAACAAAGTCGAGGATGGGACATGTTTTCGTGTCAGAGGACACAGCAACTCTCTTAACGTGAACATTGTTGCTTTACCCTCCATCAGTCACAGGTTAGCGATATCATCACGGTAACGTTAACAACTGCTCCATCATTTTGAATACAAGTTGTCTGCACACTGTGAGTGCTTGGTTAGCAGTTGCTCCCCTGCCAGATAATCGTTAGTTATGAAAAAAGGGCAATTTTGCGCTAATAAGTGATGTTTCACCCTTTTAATGCGTTAGCTGTTGGAACACACACAATTTATTTAGCTTTTTTTTTTCTTTGAGAAGAATTACAATTGTTTGCTATACCTGAGGAAAGTGTCCTAGTGTGTGCATATGCGTATGTGTGTGCAACTGTTTGCGTGTGTGTGTCTTTTCTTTGAAGCCTTTCAGAGAACTAAAGTGATCAAAATTGGAGCACATCTCCATCTAACTAACTTCCAAATCAAACTCCTTCCCACATCCTCTTCCCCTCCTCTTTTCAGCAGTTACTTTGTAGATCCAGTATTGGCGTATGCACTCTATTTGCATGGGCAAGGACTAATTCATGGTGTCATCACGCAGCTGTCACTGCAGATTAGCCAGGCTAGTAGTCGGAGAGGCCTGTCTTAACATCTGTCTCAGTGCTGGCTCATCAAATGGCTTAATTGCAAAAATTAAATAAAATACATCAAGCACATCTTGTTATAGTCCTCCACAAGGGGCTTACCCCCCTCAAGTCCTCCCCTTCCAGAAACCTGTGGACTCCAGTGCAACTCAGCCACATCTGTTGGTGCTGAGATAACATTCGAGTTTGCTAGGGGTTGTTTGCTTATGTCTTGAACAATAGCAGCTTTTCCCATTTGCAGAATATTAAAATCAATAAAGATGTTGTTTCTGTCATCATAATTACTTGAAATGAACACTGTCTGAACATTTTGTTGTAAAGCTACGTATGGACACAACATTTAACAATGACATAAGCACAGACAGAGAATTCAAAGAACATGAGAGGTGTCTTGGCTGGTTCATCGTTATTATTGACCACTACTAACCTCGGGTATCCATCGGAGTGAGACATTAGCCTGTGCATCATCAATTAGTTATTTTAGGGTAGTTTTACAACACAGAGTACTAGTTGCAACAAATATGTCTGATTTGAAGTTACCGTTTATGGATGACAGTATCAGTATTCCTGGTCATTAGACCTATAGGAAGGTGTAATATTTCCAACCTTTGCACCTATAACAGCTTGATTTAAAGAGAGAGGTTATTCAGAATGCACAAATGTTGGAAATGAAAGTTCTTTGCTGGCACACAATCTCTGCTCTAGTTCATCCAACAGGTTTTTGATAGGGTTGGGGTCAGGGCTGTCAAGTTCTCTCCACAAAACTCATCCACAACCAGCTTTTGCCGACCTTGCTTTGACCACTGGGACAAATTAAAGCTGAAACAGAAAAGGGCCTTCCCCAAACCTCAAACACACAAGCTGGAAGCTTGGAATTGTCCCAAAATATTTTAAGTTTCAGGACGGTTTAAGGATTAATTCATTGATAATATAAGGTTTGGGCGGCACGGTGGATGACTGGTTGGAGCGTCAGCCTCACAGTTCTGAGGACCAGGGTTCATTCCCCGGCCCCGCCTGTGTGGAGTTTGCATGTTCTGCCCGTGAGTGCGTGGGTTTTTTCCGGGCACTCCGGTTTCCTCCCACATCCCCAAAACATGGATGAATTGGAGACTCTAAATTGCCCGTAGGTGTGAATGTGAGTGCGAATGGTTGTTTGTTTGTATGTGCCCTGCGATTGGCTGGCAACCAGTTCAGGGTGTACCCCGCCTCATGCCCGATGATAGCTGGGATAGGCTCCAGCACGCCCGCAACCCTAGTGAGGAGAAGCGGCTCAGAAAATGGATGGATATAAGGTTTGATTAAAAAAGGTTTGTTTCAACACTTTTTTTTCTGGATAGCTTAAGGCTCGGTTATAGTTTGCAAAAAAATAGATGGTCACAAATCACTTTTAGAGGAAGCATGATGGTGTAGCATTTTCCTTGAATAGTTTAAAAGCCTGAGAAGCATTCAGCAGAAAGAAAAGTCACTGTGTGTGTTTTGGCAGATGTCAGGTGATATTATAGGAGTAAGTACAGACGGAATGAAACAATGCTCTGAGCCTGAATCTCAATGTCAACACTATGAACGCTTATGACAAGGCACCATATTGTCTCGCAATCTCTGCTTTTGCCATCGCACCCAATGTCAGACAATTAAGATGTAATCTTTGCCACGAGCTCAACAGCATGCCAGCTCACTGCTGTTCATGATAAGCAAATATCCCTTTGATCCTCAAATTAGAGCGTAAGACCTCCCATCCCCTTCTACTCACATTACATGAGCACTGTAACCATCTTTTATTGACAATATAATACATGGCACTTACATCAGGTAAACACACAAATAAGGAAAACATGACATGAAAGTGTTCCCAGTCTCCCATTTGGAATGTTATAGTGTTCTCTTCTTTCCAAACCACAGCTTCTGTTATGAGCTGTGCTTCTCCACTAATAAATAATACATCTGCGTCATGAGTTTGTTCACACTAAGGTGGACAAGGGAACGCTATCCCTGGTCAATACCATAAATCAAAGAAAATAAAATTGTCAGGAATTGAGGGTGACAGATTGTTCTCGACAGAATTTAGTAGGACCGGGTTAAAAAAACAACAACAAACAAACAAAACAAAGTAACGCACAATAAACCTCAGAAAATTGACATAATTTTAAGGTTAGTTGATGATTTACATTTTTTTTTTTTTTTAGTAATGACTCTTGCATCCAAGTGCTTGACACTGTCATTTAAATTGTAGCAAAAAGAAAGAAAAAAAAAACATGTTAAATGTAGCATGACTGCAAAATGTCAGTTATGTTTGTGTGTGTTGTGTTATGGTGTAAAGGCCTTTTCACACTGCACTTGGCAAAGTGCCTGACGCCCTCGACTTTCCCATTCATTGTGTGTGTGCTAAGTGCTTTTTGAGGGCATCTGCGGCTCAGCGTCGATTGCTATTTTGGCAGAGTTGTCCTCTAAACTGCAAGGGGAAAATGGAGGAAGGCATAAACATTGCAGTGTCCCACTATCGTGAACTTTGGGGCCAATAGAAAAATAATGTACCGAGACGTCTCTGCAGGAGGCTTTCAAACTCCCTTTCAAAGCTCCCTGCTCAGCCTGAAATACACCTCAGAGCTCTTTTTCTGGAACTAGAAAGCTCACGCACGAGTTTAAAGCCCGAGATATTGCCGTGGAATTAGTATTGAATATTTCCAATAGTCTTTTTCTTTTTTGCTGCTGCATCACCTCCTCCTCCTTAAAAAAAAGCAAAGTTATGGCTTTCTTTTCCAACAATGACAAATGCATATGGCTGGGTTGCGATCCACTCAGTGGTGAAAGCCACTCGACTTCCTTCTACACTTCACCAGGGAGGCGTCCAGGAGCCATCCTAACCAGATGCCCGAGCCACCTCATCTGGCTCCTCTCGATGCAGAGGAGCAGCGACGGCTCGACTCTGAGCACCTCCAGGCTTCTCATACTATCTCTATGGTAGAGTCCGGACACCCTACATACCAACCATACAAGCGGCCAAGAAATCAAGCAAGAACATAAACATATATCAATGAAAAAATAAGGGGGACAAACAACATCTGAAAGGTCCAAGACACAAAGATTGCTGTAAGACACATTTAGAGGTAGTGGTCTTTGCTTAAGTGTACAAAATAATAAGGATGGGTGCCTTTATTAATGTCCATGGACATTTTTTGTATTTCTTCTTTGAAAACCCTTAAAAACCACAATTTCGTTTCAACTAATCACTTGAATTAATTTTCTTCTCATCTATTTTTTCTTAATTTAGTTTAGACATGGCGGCACCCTGGACGACTGGTTAGCACATCTGCCTCACAGTTCTGAGGACCGGGGTTCAAATCCTGGCACCACCGGTGTGGAGTTTGCATGTTCTTCCTGTGCTTGCGTGGGTTTTCTCCGGGTACTTCGGTTTCCTCCCACATCCCCAAAACATGCGTGGTAGGTAAAATGAAGACTCTAAATTGCCCGTAAGTGTGAATGTGAGTGTGCATTGTTGTGCCCTGCGATTGGCTGGCGACCAGTTCAGGGTGTACCCCACCTCCCGCCCGAAGACAGCTGGGATAGGCTCCAGCATGCCCACGACCCTAGTGAGGAGAAGCCGTACAGAAAATGGATGGATAATTTAGAAATCACATTTACAATGTTCTGATGGTCCAAAGATGTGGTACATTGATTTCAAAAGATATATTTTCCATGTGGATAACATGGAAAAAAATAAAATAATGGGTGCCAATAATCGTGGCCAAAACTTTCATATCCGGCACTTCAGGAGTTGTGTTTGGTTTACTTTGCTTAAAGTTCTGCACCAACCTCCATCAGATTTGGATTAGGAAATGTGGCATCTTTCCACCATAAGTGCTTGCTAATGGGAAATTAACCAATGGGCTTCTGGAAAATACCTCCTCATTTTATTGGCTGTTTGGGCTGTCTGCCTACTACACCAATCAGTCACGTCTCTGCTCCCTTTGGTTTATTTGAACTTAAATAAATTGAAACAGTGAGCTCCAGACAAGCAATGCTCTCAGTCTGGTTCACAGTTGCCAGCTTAAGTATAAAAGTGAATATGCATGATATTCTTAATGTGGAAAGCTGACTTGTTTAAAATATTGTGTATGTATACATAGATGTTTTTTGTAAGAGTAATTTCCAACATGTGGTGTACACAAGGCAAGCTATCACAAACAAAATATAAAGTGTGTGTTCCATTTAATAAAAGTAGTATTTCAGAGTTCCCATAGCGTGGGCTCAAAGCAATAAACAAAATATTCAACAAATCATATTGTTTCATGAAGCTTTCCGGTTGAAAATCAATTTATTCAAAATGTTGATTAACTAGATGAAAACAAAATCACGTGAATGAACCGTGGACTCCCAAATCGTCAACAGACTGTTCACTGGATTCAGAATCTTAGCCAAAATCAGACTGGAAAAAATGTAATCGCATTTAGCGAGCAGTGCTGTATCGCTTATTCAATAAAACACATTCATAGAGTATAAGGTATACTGTATGTTTAAGATACAGTAAATGGGTGTTTCTGCTATGTGTGTGTATTTGTGTTATTCACGTGGGTCCAGTGGGGTGGCAGGAGTCCAGGGAGTTTTGCACTCATTGGGAGTGCCTCGGGCAGTGATTTCCAACCTTTATGGAGCCAAGGCACATATTTTACAATTGAAAAATCTCACGGCACACCAACAAACAAAAATGTGATAGAGTGGATACATTAATTACTGTATGTACTTCCTGACATCGACTAGAAGAGCATTAATTTGCTGTGTCTGTCACTATGCCTCACTGGCATAAATAGATGAACAAAGATACATTGTTTCTTGTAAATAAATATTTTTTGGAACGATTATGTCAAATGTTATCATTTCCCAGGGCAGACCTGAAGAGCGGTCACGGCACGTTAATGTGCCCCGGGACACTGGTTGAGAATCACTGGCCTAGGGCAAACTCTGCATCATTCCATTCATGACAGAAGTTCAACATAAGAAATGGTGGGTGTGCTTGCGAGAAAGAATAACCCGGCTGGAACAATTAAGGCATTCTCCAAAGCACAGTTTTGGGTTAAAAGCCTGTAATGGTAGACTATCATGTCATATGCTACTATGCAACTATCATATTCCCAAACAACCTTTAATAATTACCCGTGATTTGATTTGTTTTTTTGTTTGTTTGTTTTTTACCCATGAAGGCCACATGTTTTCAGACATATAGCTGGAAATTAATAATAATTAAGTCCCTTTCCTCCTTTGCTGAGTCACGTTTGGGCCATTATTGTCTTTTCGAGGTCATCATGAAATTTTACATGTCCAAAGTAAGTGCGCGTTTATCTCACTATGTAGTGAAGCAGCCATTCCTCTGGCATCGTCAACTCTGTGCCAACGCTTTGTATGTGTCACAAATGTATGTATAATAGGAGTGTGAGTTCAAGGTTTTAGAATCGATGAATTGATGAAAATGTTTTCAATGCATAGTGTCCACGTACAGTACGTACAAAATGACATAATCGTAGCATGATAGAGTGACAAAGATGAAGGTCAGAAACTCACAGAATAGTAACAATAGAATAGTTTAACACGGTAGAATCCATTTGCTTGATCCTATGACCTGCCAATTATAGCTTTGGTAAAATGGGTCGAAATGAAGTACTGCAAACAACCAAGTAAGGAAATGGTGGTCAAATGGATTGTAGCACTGTCTGGAATTGTTTAACCTGACACCCAAATCGTGAGCCAATCGAAATAGTTTGAAAAAGGACAGATTCTTCTAAAAAGATTTACAATAAAAACTAAGACAGGATAATGACTTCATCAATTACCAGCAAGATCAGAACAAGAAAAACAGGAGTTGAGTGAAACCACTCTTTCCAAGAATACAACCGCTCTTTTTTTCAGCTCTTCTTTTCAGCTCTTCTTTTAATGAATAAATGCAGACAAAATTCTAATAGAACTGCTTATGTGGTAGCATCCATGAGTCTTTTCAGGGACCCCATTGTTTACACGTTATCAGTAGTACCCAGTTTTCCCATCAAAGAATCAATACTGTGGGCCAGTTTTGTATCATCGTTTACAGTACTAAATAAAGCACCCCATAATTTTGTTTCACTTTTTTTTTGGGGGGGGGAACAATTTCTCTTTTGCTGTTTCAAGTGTTCCCGCTGCCCTTTAATCCATGAATCCTGTCGTCACTAAAAAACACATAGTGCTTTGTGTTATTGGATAAGGCTTCATAATCATCAGCACACACGCTCCTAATTGCCGAAACGGCCTCTCGCTGTAATGTGGTCGGACAATCAAAAAAATCCATCCATCCATCCATTTTCTGAGCCGCTTCTCCTCACTAGGGTCGCGGGCGTGCTGGAGCCTATCCCAGCTGTCATCGGGCAGGAGGCGGGGTACACCCTGAACTGGTTGCCAGCCAATCGCAGGGCACATACGCACAAACGCACAAACAACCGTTCGCACTCACAGTCATGCCTATGGGCAATTTAGAGTCTCCAATTGATGCATGTTTTTGACGCTCTAACCAGTCGTCCACCGTGCCGCCATATTGAAAACAATTGAGGTAAAAAAATTATAATAATTACGTGGACATTGGCAACCATTTCATTTTCTCACATGTCCCTTTGGAAAAATGAAATGTCCACTCCTGAGTTATAGTCATCATAGACATGTAAAATGTATAAAATATACACATTCAAAACAAGCAAGAGGTCTGTCACATTAAAGGCCATGCCAAGCCATGTTTTCACGTCAACTGTTTGATATTTGTCAGATTCAAGCTTTTCATATTTTATTTGGTATGATAAAAATTACCCTATTAAAACATTTCCCATCATGTCTCAGCCATTCTTCGTTGGCATGTGACACAGCAACTTCTGCCTGTAGAATGGCCTGTCCTGTTGTTCTGCGCCTCTGTTGTCAACTTAATGGCAGAACATCATGTCCTCCATTTTGTTTCATCACGTTTTATACAGACCAGAAAGGCATGAAAGGGGCAATTTTCTCTGCCTTGAACAGGCTGAGTAGAAGGTGCTACAGAGAGCCACGATGAGTCGACTGAGACTCTTCAGAGACACACTGCAGCTTGTAAGCATTTTGTTTGAGCTAGACCAGTGGGATATGGATGGATTATTTATCCCTCTCATGCCTAGTTCATTAAATATATTCAGAATTTGTGTTAACAGTGATATATGCTCAATCACAATACGAGAATGTGTCTGCAGTGAGATAAAGAAAAAATACATAATAATCTGTCAACGCTATCGAAGTATTTGATTCTTATAACAATGTGACCTGCACAAAACAAAAACAAAAAAAGTAGGTCTTGCAAATGTGAAGAGTTGGAGAGAATTCTAGCACAGCGCATCTGCTACACCCATGAATTATGGAGCACTTGAGTGGTGCCACTCAGTAATCAGCTTCCTGATTGGGTAGTGAATGTGTAGTGCACATATCCGTCGCCATGCAAATGTCTGGACTGGAAACACCACCAGTGGGCAAAGACACACACGCGGAGGTCTGGTGTGAGCCGCACACACGGCTGCTTGAGTGCGTGTGCAGCTGTACCGCGTCGTCGCCTCGACCTCGTCCGCTTGCTGACAGCAGGGAAAACAGAATCATGTTCGACTGAGGCCACTGCTGATGAGGAAAAACACAGATCTGTATCCCACACATTCTACAGCCAATCAGAGACAGGTGTGCCCTGGGAGCAGCGGCAGTGCACATACACACTCCAGCGGCAAAGAACAGAGCTGCCCAGAGCAAATGCATGTCCGTGCTGACTCCGTGACTGATTCTGGCGCAGGGGTGGGATGGGAGGGGTGGGGTGTCTGGTTGCGTCTGGCTGGTGTGTACACGTCTGTGTATGTGTGCGTTTGGAGAAAGAATACCTCTGTGCTCTGGCCGGCTATCAGCTTTCACTCTGCTTGGTCTGCTAACTTTACGGTCATCTGTG
Organism: Phycodurus eques; assembly: GCF_024500275.1. NCBI lineage: Eukaryota > Metazoa > Chordata > Actinopteri > Syngnathiformes > Syngnathidae > Phycodurus > Phycodurus eques. Next base: position 4,917,476 of record NC_084542.1, on the reverse strand, counting down.
CATCGGTGAGTTAGGGTTAGGCTGCCTTCTTCCACAGTGCAGCGACGAATATGAATCTGATTAGTTCCTTCCATCCTCAGTAGCACAAAACCGATCCTAATCCGTGCCCAAACGCAACATCTATGGCCAGACAAAGGGACAGGTGAGGACAACCTGTGGAATGTTTCTTTGAGAAATGGACGTATTGATGAAGGGACTGAGGAGTGGATTGAGGACAAGGAATCAATGTGATTGCAGAGGCGAGGAGGAGGCATAAGTAGTGCAAGAATGGGAAGAAGAGAAAGAAAAGCCGTATTGAGGAAAGATGGAGGTGTTTGAGAGGAAACAAAGGAATGGATTGAACATGGGATCACTAACATTGACCTGTGTTGAGGCTTAAAGTTTACAGGGAAATTAGATGATTAATACCCACTGTTTGCAAAGGCTAATATACTCTGTCTGTGTGTGTGTGTGTGTGTGTGTGTGTGTGTGTGTGTGTGTGTGTGAGTGTGTGTGTGTGTGTGTGTGAGTGTGTGTGTGTGTGTGTCTGTATACATTTGTGAGCATGTTTGCAGGGACACCCAAAAAGATTGACCTTGTGATATCAGCTTATCACAGTCAGGTGTTCTTGTTGTGCACGTCAAAGTGTTTACGGTTGAATTGTTCAATAGTTGTTTGTGTTACACAAATAAAATGGTTTAATCATACATATTTTTATAGGCTCTTTTACAATAGAAAAAATAATCTAATTAGTGAGAAAATCTAATCAAATACAGTAGCATCTCTCTGTATCCATCTTTACTAGACATTATTCTGCCTGTAAATTATTCTATAACCTTAAGGCTGCAGAAGCCCATATTGTCGCTTTAGTCGCCACACTTTGGGCCTGATTTACTCAGATCCAAAATAGCAGGTGCTAAATTACATGTTAGCTCACTAACAGATATGTGCTCTATTGGCAACCGGTGTAAACATGATGGCGATCGCCATATTTAAAAGAGGGTTTTGCACTGTAAGTAGCTCTGATGGTTTTCACCATGGGAAATTTGTGAGAGCACCGCAAGAGCAGAATGATGACTGATTTCCACAAAATAAATCAATAATTTTAGGGAAGCCAGCAAACACACAAAAGCCAAGCGTGGTTTGATTGAACTCTCCCGGAGTGCTTTGCAATTGGATGTATGTACCTATCCTGCATAAAATTACGTTGAAAATTTAGAGCAGCACACCCAGAAGACTGCTTTGGAAGAGGCCGGCACCAATTGTGACAGTGTGGTGAAATGACCCAGATGCATGGAAATGCAGAGTTGAAAGATTTGTCATCGGTGATATGGCATGACACCTACTTGTGACTGGCGAACAAGACAGTGCTTAGAGAATTCAGAATCTCCAAAACTGTATTGCTGAATAGACAATACTGTATGTCGTGATATTTTTTGTCTGCATTTCAAAAATGTTTACACGAGCAAAAGAAAGTTCTTCCCACCACCTCTCCTTTTGCTTGCTCTCCACAAGCACAGCTTTGCATCCTGGTTTGTGCTTGTCTTTCTGACACACTATTTAAAGATGCAAAATAAATCAGCGCAATTCGTCTCAGGTTTGATTAATCACATTGGCAGAGGGAAACCTGGTTGCGCCAATGTAGTAGAATATTGTAAGTGTTCGTAGAAACTGTTTGCAAAAGAAGCAACTCAAAGTCGGAACAAACAACTTGGAAATTTGACGTGCATTACGAATACTCTGGAGGTGATTCGGAATCTGATGTCCAGTTCTGTTAACATTGTTGTGATGACATAATATACTGCATCTGATGCCTTAATTTTGAGCATGATTCTGTGATCCGTTTTAAATTAGCTAACATGAATGGGAGTCAGGAGAGTACAGACATCTCCCATGGTTAAACGACCCTAAACTTGTTATTATTTAATTGAAAAAATTGATTGAAAAATCCTGATGTGGGGAGCAAAAGAGTTCCATTCCTGTAAGGTACATTAGAAATTGGCTGTCAACAGCCACTTCCTCTTGATCCCCTTGGCAGATGGTAATTATCTTTTGCAAGACTGTCAGGAAAAAAGAAAATTTAAATGCATATATTGTATTGGCATGTGGCACAAGTGCACCATATATATCCTTGTATTACAACAATTATCTATCCATCCATTTTCTGAGCCGCTTCTCCTCACTAGGGTCGCGGGCGTGCTGGAGCCTATCCCAGCTGTCATCGGGCAGGAGGCGGGGTACACCCCGAACTGGTTGCCAGCCAATCGCACCATATATATCCTTGTATTACAACAATTATACTTGTTCTAAAATGAATAGAAAGCCACTGATTAACTTTCAAACAGATTAATATCATATGAGTCACAGCCAAGGAGACAGCAAGCATGTTCAATGTGGCTGGAATAACAGAAACATAATAATAATTAATCCCTTTTCCATACCGCTTATCCTCACTAATAATAATACTACTATAATACTATACCCTCACCTATGGTCAAGAGCTGTGGGTCGTGAACGAAAGAACAAGATCTCGGATACAAGCGGCCGAAATGAGTTTCCTCCGCAGGCTGTCCGGGCTCTCCCTTAGAGATAGGGTGAGAAGCTCGGTCATCCGGGAGGATCTCAGAGTAGAGTCGCTGCTCCTTCACATCGAGAGGAGCCAGATGAGGTGGCTGGTGCATCTGATTCGGATGCCTCCCGGACGCCTCCCCGGTGAGGTGTTCCGGTGAGGTGTTACCACCGGGAGGAGACCCCGGGGACGACCCAGGACATGCTGGAGAGACTACATCCTTCGGCTGGCCTGGGAATGCTTCGGGATCCCCCCGGAAGAGATGGATGAAGTGGCTGGGAAGAGGGAAGTCTGCGCGTCCCTGCTAAAGCTACTGCCCGCACGACCCGACCTCGGTTAAGCGGTAGAAAATGGATGGATGGATAATAATACTAATATTAATAATCAATCCATCCGTTTTCTGTAATGCTTATCCTCACTAGTGTCCTGGGCTGGAGCTTATCCCAGTTATGTTTGGGCGAGAGGCAGGGTGCACCCTAATTGGTCACCATCCAATCGCAGGGCACATAGAAACAAACAACAATTCGCACTCACATTCACACCTACGGGCAATTTAGAGTCTTCAATTAACCTACCACGCATGCTTTTGCAATGTGGAAGGAAACCAGAGTACCTGGAGAAAACTCACACAGGCACGGGGAGAACATGCAAACTCCACACAAGCGATTGAACCCCGGTCCTCAGAACTGTGAGGCAGATGTGCTAAGCAGTCGTCCACTTTTCCGCCAAGCGAACAAGGAAGTTGGCACAATAGTAAGCTCACAGTGGCACAAAAATGCCCTTTCCGTGCAAATGTTTTACTGTAAGTGGTTCAACAGGTCCTAAAGGATTTGAAGGTTGACCCATACAGTACCATAAAAGCAAGGTTAGCCACCATTCTTTTACATTCCTAGCGACAATGAAATTTCGATCACAACTCAACTCAATGATGGTCGGCCTCCAATTTGTTCATCTTTTTGAAGAATATCTCCCACAGGAAATACTGTAAAAGAAATAGAATTCAGTTGTGGTGTCAAACTGTTATCATCATAAGATGGTCTTTGAAACTGGTCTTGCCAAAAATGATGAAACCCTTTGCTTGTATTATTTTGATAAAACAACTTCGAGGCAATCGCTGCAATCAAATGATTCTTGTAACGCTCAATGAGAATTTTGACCCACTCCTCATGAGCAAACTCCCATGTGTCTCGGGTTGTAAGGGTGCTTTCCCCAGACAATATATTTCCTTCTACAGATGTTCGAGAGAATTTAGATCAGAGCTCATAGAGGGGCACGTCAGAAAAGTCTGAGGCTTTGCTCTTAGCCATTCTTATATTTTTATCTGTGTTTTGGCTCATTATCCAATTGGAGTACTCATGATCCGTGGCTGAGATAAACCTGTCTGACACTGGGCAGCACATTTCACTCTAGAATGCCTTGATAGTATTGAGGTTTATTGTGACCTGCAGATTTATAACACACTGTGCCCGGTGTACCAAAGCAGCTCCAGAAGAGTGAGTGCATTGTTTTCTTATTTGTATACACGACAGATGCAAAATTGTTGGTCCCCTTAAGTTAAATAAAGAAAAACACACAATGTTCACTGAAATAAAACCAATAAACCAATAATGCAAAGCCTCAAAACTTCTGTGAGAATGTCCTTTGGACAGATAAGACAAAACCAAAGCTTTTTGGTAGGTCAATTCAGAAGTTTCCAGATGGAAAATGAAGCATTATTATCTAAGTGATCTTTTTTTTTTAAATAATGGTACCAGAAGTGCCTCTATCCAGATTTATGGAAATGTGCAACTCTGTCTCCGTTTAGTCTTCATTTGACCATTGCAAGAAGCAACATCCCCAGGTGACACCCTGCTTGAATGTGTCCTCTGTGGTTTCCCATGCTTTTGTTTTTTTCTTTTTCATGCAACCATGTGCACCCACTATGTGTGAGTATTGATTTACATGCAGAACTGGTTGGAGGTGTGTGGTAGGCAATAGTCATTAGTACAAGGAAATGAATAGTTGCCACGATGGTTCACAGGACCCTAATGAGGTGACCAGGCCCTTGGCTCTGCTTATGGCTCCTTACGATCTGTGTGGCCAGGTCTCGTTCTCATAATATGTCCTTACAACACCCAGGGGCCTCATTACCATTTCACCATTGTTTATTTGGAAGCGAAACGAAAAAGGGAAGCAGAAAGATGAAAGAAATGTCTGTGATCAGTTGTTTCCTGCCGTACGACCTTTCACAAGGCCTGGTTTGTTCTTAGGATCTGTATTAAAAAATGCACCTAATTTTCTTGAGGTTTTTGAATGTTGTGTGTCTTGATGTTGTGATCCTTTAATGGAATTTACTAGATCAGTGCCAGATTGCTTATTGGTTCATCTAATCATTCCTAGGAGTGATTGTTTTGCCTATTTAGGGGGACCCAACTGCTTTTAGTTGAGGTCTAAGGATTGCAGTTTGATGAAAGATGATGGCACAGGTTTTTAATAAAAAATGAAATGTATATGATCTTACAGGAATATTGATTGAAACAATGTGTGACAGAAGCAATACTGTTAACCTAATTTATTTATTTTTTAACCTTATTTTTATCGGACATGAACAAAATCTCCGGAACACGTCGTAAGTGTATTATGGTCCACTAAAAAAAGGCAGAACCTTTTGGCCATAACCCAAAAAGACAACGCTGCTCATCACCAAAAGAACACCATACCTACAGTGAAGCATGGTGTTTTTCTTTACTTCAGCTGGACTTGGGGCCTCAGACAAGGTGGAAGGAATTATGAACACTTTGAGATAGTCAGCATGAGCAAAAAACCTCCCATCTTTTGCTACTAAGCAAAAATTATCAGGAAAAGCCTTCTCGAACATCTGAAATTTATTTGGGGTAAATCCGAGCAGCACTTTAAATGCTGGCAGTTGTGTGCTGACTCCCCTGATTGGTTAATTCTAAACACAACCCCATAGCAGTTATAAAAGGGAGTGTACACTTGTGCAACCACATTATTTCAGTTCTTTATTTTTATTTCCATGCTCAAAGTTATTATTTTTTTTAATGTGTTCTAGTTGTACAGGTTATCAGTCACGTGCATGGTGGGAAAATATTTTGAAATGGTTTATCTTGGTCTCATTTTTTTAATCTGGCATTTGAACACAGGTGTGTAGACTTTTTAGATCCAATTTATGTCTGACTAATGTTCTAGTTAAAGGGATTTAAAAAAAATGATGTGGACATATATTACATAGTGTTCATACTTTCTCTGTCAATAAGGAGAATCCTATAAAAAGTCATTACATCAGAATTAATATTCCAAACTGCATCTATTAACACTTTACATTTTAAAGTATTTAGAGGAAGAATGTTTCACAGGAAAAATCCACATGCATCTCAAGCAGAAAATTCTGTATAAGCATTCATTTGCAATTATGTTCTGATATTTTATGAATGCATGACCATTATCTCCACTGGTTTTAGCTCCGTTTGATCTCCACCAGTCCCTGATGGAAATGCGTGGCCCTTCAGCTGCTAAACACTTCACCGTGTTCACCTGCGAGGTGCTAATTTTCTCGGTCATGCTTGGAAGGCAGCGGAAATTTGCGGGTCACAAAAAACCAAAACCGACTCTCCAGAGTTCAGATGTCCGCAAGGCTCTTTTTAATCATTCTGCACCAATAGTTAAACCTTTCTCCCTTGGCCCATGCTTTACCTCTTCAACAAGTTTTGTAGAAATTGCCTCACTGGTTATTCAACAAGAACAAAAGAAGCCATGCTGACCCTCTGACTTCCATTTCCATTAACTTGAAATCTTTTGCACGCAACTGTATTCTTTCTTTATTCATGGTTGACCAGACAAGTTTTAAAGGTTTAAAACACTGTTTTTTTTTAGGCCTGCTGTGCTGTAAATGAAGTGCATTGTCGGTTGGAATCATGGGCTCACTGGCTCCAATCACCGTTTGAGGGTCACCTTGGAAAAACAGTGGGACTGATTATAATGATTAGCTTCAGTTGGCGGCTAAAAAGGGGCTGACAGGATGAGCTCACGTTGTGATGTTTTCCTATTCAGGGACAGACATGAAATCAAGTAAACTCATTCGCTGTCTTTTTTGGGGGGGATTATGAACTGTTTCAAATGGGGAGGAAAAACAGGACAGTCATTGTGGTAATACCTTCAAAGACAAAGAAAGAAAAATAACCAGAGGTCCAGATTGAGTTTCATGAATCATCCCTCTCTTTTTCTTGAAGGTTGCACACATCTTGGAGTCCACCTGAATTCAGTCAGGTCATTACCATTTCAAGTTATTTGGCACCCCACCACTCAGCCCGTGTCATCTGGGATTGGCTCAGCTCCCCTGTGAACCTGCACAGGCTGAGTGTTACAGAAAAATAAGATGAATGGATGGATGGACAGTCAGCACACAATTCCACATTCGTAAATGACCCTCATATAAAATCAAAAGAAAGGTGATGATGCAATCAGTGCAGAGATATATTTAAAGCTTGATACATGTTACATAGTGCAGTTAAACCCCAATCATGTTAGATATATATAATCCCTTCTGCCTGCTATTGTCTTTGAATGTCATTGATTTTGAGAAAACAATGTCATTATTGATCACAACTGAAGCAAGAAATCATCAAAGGCGGTATTGAAATTCATGGGGGTGTGACAGGAGGGAAAACCTTATGAATTCTTGAAGAATTTGCATCTGACACAAATGACGCATATTCACTGTCTCTTTTTGTGTATAGAGAAGGGCAGTGTATATATTGTGTGATGTGTGATCGCTGAGGAAAACTAGTCAGTCAAATATTTGAACTGACCCAAGGTAACAAGCTGCAAATATTCCTTATGTTATTTATATTAACTTATATTATTTAAATTATACTCTTGCATTGACATGGAACAATAATTCCCAAATCCTTGTTGTAATATACAAATCACGCTGTATGAGGAAATCACCTGTGATGGAAGAAACTAGGCAGAGTTGATGTCAAAGTCAATTTTGTCACAGGCCACATCGTAGTTATGACTGTGAACCCATATAAATGAATTATCATCTCATATAGACACACACACACACACAGACACACACATATATATATATATACATCACATTTTCACAACAAATTGTTGAAATCAGTAGCCATATTAGAACCAACCCAACCATTTTCAACACCGCTTATCCTGGTTAGGGTCGCTGGAGCCTATCCCAGCTGACTTCGGCCGAAAGGCTGACTACACCCTGAACTGGTCGCCAGTCAGTCGCAGGGCACATATAGACACGGACAACCATTCGTACTCACATTCACAACGTCACTGAGTGGGAACTGAACCCACGCTGCTTGCACCAAAGTCAGGCGAGTGTACCACTACACCATCAGTGACTCCATATTAAAACAACTATTATTAAATTTCTTGGTAACAAAACAAAAAAAAGGCTTGTAATAGCGCTACATTATTACAAGTGAAGACAATTTGCAATGTTGATATTTTTACAGGTGGCACGGTGGTGACTGGTCAAATGACAGCCCCAGAAGGTCAGTAAATGCTGTCCAATCACAGTATAGTCACACCCTGCAGTTCGTTGGGAAGAAAGAACGAACGAATGCCATTTATGCGATACTAATTTATTTTTTAATGAATGCTTATTTTTGCCCCCGTTAAATAAATATATTCCATTAATTACCTAGTTACAAAACAAATAATTAATATTTCAGTTAATTCAATTGTGAAACACTTAAAAATTATATTGAACCCTGATTATTTAAATTAAAAAGGCCATAATGTAGTAAATAAAAATGTACTGAAAAGAATAATTATGCCAGTAAATAAATAAATGCCTTAATAAATCCCCTTTATTAAGAATGCTGTGATATTATCTAATTAAAGTGCCCATTAATTAAAATGCTAAATATTCTATTTATTATCAATTATGTTGAACACACTAGATAGTCCTATATTTAATTTTTATAATACTAATAATAAAAATATATTTAATCAATGATTTTTTTCAATTATACTTCATGATATTTTATTCATTTTATGGTATTTTAAAAATTCATGTTATAGCTTTTAAAAATATATTTAACTAAATCTTAATTATTTATTGCATTTTTAAAGTTGATTTATTTACATTTAATTAATTTGAAGAATTTATTAAAAGTGTATTATTTATTTATTATTTACTGACTTTTTGTTTAAATTTAAAATCAGTCATGAAATAAATCATCATCAATAGTGTCAATATAATTATGATTAAATAGTTATGTTCTGAAGACCCAGGTTCAAATCCCGGTCCCGCCTGTGTGGACTTTGCATGTTCTCCATGTGCCTGCCTAGGTTTTCTCCGGGTTCTCCCGTTTCCACCCACATCGCAAAAACATGCACTGTAGGTTGATTGAAGACTAAATTACCCGTAGGTGTGAATATGAGTGCAAATGGTTGTTTGTTTATATGTGCCCTGCAATTGGCTGGCACCAGTTCAGGGTGTACCCCGCCTCTCGCCCGAAGATAGCTCGAGCACGCCCGCGATCCTAAAGAGGATAAACGGTACAGAAAATGGATGGATGGATATTTTTGCAAGAAACATGAAGTGGACGCATATGATATGCTTTTGTGGGCCACATAAAATGATCTGGTGGGCCGGAGGTGGCCCCCGGGCCACCTGTTTGACAGCTGTTCTACACCATCAGGAGAGAGCTTCACTCAGCCACAATTTCTACAGAGCTTCCACTGGGCAGAAAGGAGGATGCTGTGTGCTTCTGCTATTCTCCTGTTTGACACAAGACTCTGTGAGGCACTTGGTTCTTGGTTCTTCTTCATGGTTCTTTTGTGTTTGTGGAGGCTTTGTTTTTAAGCAAATGCAACCATGCATCTGAAACAACGAGCACAAGTAATGACGGTAAAGCCCCCGTCTGTAAATCAAGCTCAGTGCCAGGTGACAGCCAGAGCCGCAATTCAGAGGATGTGTTGTTTGGAATGTTGCTTGGATTGTCTTTTTGAAAAGCTGAGCTTCATTGAAACAAGGAGTTTTACAATTTTAGAGAGAGTTGTTAAAGTTGTAGGGGTATTTTTTCTTACATTTTAAAGCTTTTTATGTTAACAAAGGGATGGGTGTCATTAAGATGCTTTGTTCCACTTCCAAATGTCTTTTTTTTTTTTTTTTAACCAACAACAGAAAGGCTTATTTGCTTATTGCTGTGCTGTAGCAAAACATCCTTGTCAGTTTACAGCCGGTGCATTACATGTGTCAAAACCTTTGCTGTAGTCTGTAGATAATGCAAAAAAAATAATAATTAAAAAAATAACATCACGTCCAACTCTACCCTGTGAATGGGCTATTAAATGTTAATTTATACAAACCCCCTTTTTAAATAAAAATGACCATGTCAGATGATAAAAACCTCAAATGCATTTCCAGACAAATACATAATGACACATAGTGGCTGATAATTATGGATAATGCTCCGTCTGATTATTTTTAGGAAATAATTAATGGTAAATAAAACATTTTATTCATTTTAGCTTTTGGCAGACATGACAGACTTTAACAGTGTCGAAAGGGGCAAAAACTATTGACTATGAAACATATCATTATGAAATAATAAAATTTTCTGTGGTCCATAATCGCATTTTCTACTGATGACTTTAGTCTGGTGTGTTCCCATAATAACGGAAAGCTCCTGTGCGTTTGACACTTTGCACAGCAACATTTCTCGCATGGGGAGCTATGAAATTCAGTTATGACCAGGATTCAAGTTATGTGGGCGCCAATGGGAGCCAAACCCCCACCAAGCACACCTGAGTTCCCATAAAGGCAGTCACTTCATTGATATGCGGGGTTCTTTTATTCATTGTCATCAGATTGAACATTATGAGCTCCGGGACTGTGACTAAAGCCTGATGTTACCTTGGTCTGTTTTTTTATTCTCTGATGTACTCCGTCATATTATTCAATCGTGATAGTTTAATACGTGTATGCGAGGACGCCTGTGCATGTCCCCGCACACCTACATTTGTAGAGTTCTAAAAAAATGTGACTTATTATTATTAATATAATTGTGTTAAGGGTTTGCTTTGTGCTGTATACTGTATGTCCTTTGGTCTTGTAAAATGATTCAAAAGCCTTTGTGACTGTGTGACTCTGTTGCTGCCTTAAAGGAGACATTATTTATGCATATTTTCCACAATTTTAACGGTCCCCAGGTGTCTTAACACGTCTATGATAAGCTTCCACCGAAACACCCCAAAAGTTTAAGAATTAACGTTCACTTAAAACTGTCTTGCTGAATTTACCATTTGGAGGGAGCCGCCCTGCTCATGCTCGTCAGGTAACGCTCACCCCACCCGATTGCTGGGGCAATGAGGCGTACAGGTGTGGTTACAGGTGGTGGCTACATGTTGACCCCCAACTCCTGCATATAAAGAAGCTAATCGACAAGCACACACGACCCCCCACAAAGAGCACATGGATTGTATTTTCCCTCGTGATGGATTTACACATGGTAATTATTGTGCACCTCTCGTTTACGTGGCACAACCAGCATCCATTTCATCAGTCGGCATAGTGGTCCCCAACCTTTTTTTTAGCCGAGGGCCGGTTCTTGGACTTACATATTTTGCACGGACCGGGATTTATCGGTCGATGGAGGGTGGGGTGGGGGGTGGGGGGTGTTCGGTTGTTGACTGACTTTCCAGAAGCTAATTGCTGATGGGTTAGGGTTGTGTGTGCGTGCGACTGCGGCGGTTGATCAGTCACGATGAGATAGGCCTGTATTGTTCCGTCACAATCTGGCAAAATTAAGAAGGGCTCACTCACTGACACATTTTCGGAAATAAGCAGCTTCCAGAAGATTGAACTGTTTAACTTCACAATTGATGAGTGAGCAGGCACTCTCGAGACAAACCAGCTTCGTGTTTAGGTAATGAACAAGTAGCCGATATTGTCTATATCACCTTAAAATTCCCCTGCAGCTCATTTTAAAGAAATTAAACAATTCGTAGAAGGCATCACAGGGATCCAGTAATTAGCACGTCTGTCTCACAGTTCTGATTCTGGGTTCAAATCTCAGCTCCCACCTTCCTGTGTTGAACTTGCATGCTCTCCCCATGCTTGCGTGAGTCTTCTCCAGATATTCCAGCTTCCTACTAGATTCTAAAAACATGCACTTAAGACATATCCCACTTATTGCCCAATGTCATCTGGGATAGGCTCCAGCTATCCCTATCTAATTCATAGAGACTTAATTGAGAGATTTTAATTGAGAAATCCTGTTATTCCTCACAGTGGCGCCTAAATATCTCTTCAAACCTTTCCTACACAAGCCACCTATCTTGAAGCACAATCCCAAGTGGAATTCAACAGACTTGAGGCAAGGAATTATTTTTGTGGGAAGTGCTGGAAAGAGTTGAGTAAGGAAACACGTCCTTCTTTCCTTGTGCTACGCTTTGGGGGGAGGATGGTAGCAATTACCAGCGCCAGCAGCTGAGAGAGAGCCCAACCTCTGTACATCAATCAGTATTACACGAGTGCCACTCTGCGTGTAGGGTGGACATGGTGTGAAAGAGCATCCCCGAGTGGTTGTTTTCTGCATAACATCCAGTCAGTGAACTAAGATTACATCCACAATTAGCTCGAGGGTCCTAAATTTGAATGGTGTGCTTTTGTCACTTCCAAATTAATGTTCACTGCCTAATTGCTTTGTTCATTAGCCAGGGAACAATAATGTAAAGGAAAAAAAACACCATCCTGATTTAATTTCCATGGGTGATGAGTCAGAAAAAGAGGCAATATGTGTGCTGTGTGTCATTTGGTTCATGTTGGACTGCATAAAAAACAGAAGCAATTTTAGGTTAATGTTAATGAGGAGGAGAGAAAACGCATGGATAGTTGAGGGGGGAAATTCACGACTTGTCTTTTTGTTCTGCAAAATGAGCTTTTGACTTTATTGCAACAGTTTATCAAACGTGATGTTGTTCCCCTCTTTTTTTTTTAATTCTCCATTGTTTGGTCTGATAAGAGCTACGCTAAGCATCATCAGCTGTGACATTTTCACTGATGGCAATGCAACAACATCTAACGAATAGTTTCCTGATTAGGAAACCTCTAAACCGCTAAAGTCAACCACAATCCATTCTGAGATGCTGTTCGGGGTCCAATTTGTTCCAGTTTCAAAAAAAATTTCCCATAGTGGTCCAAATAAAATTGAAATGATCTGTTCTGGAAGAAAAAAAAAGTCTCCATCATAAAATGAACATTAACTGTAATCACCACACTCAACAAATAATCAGTGACAATAACTAATAGAAAAAAAAACATGTTAGTGAGGTTCAGAAAATGGATGAGTAAATGATTTGACACCATCCTGTGGCATTTATTGATAATTACAAGCGTTTTTGTCTGGATGTCACCGATTCGCAGATTTTCACCATTTGTGGCAGGGCTCAGTCCCTTTGTCTTGCTATTCACAGGGGTTCACTATATTGTTGCATGTTTTGTTGTTATGTCTTGCCGATCCGTATGTGTTAAAGTAGCAGTTGCTTGAAGGTTTATAATTACCGTAGCATCCATGCTAATTTCTGTTTCTAATTTTTGTTATCCTGTCTATGGCGTTTCACAGAATATTGTAAACTAATGGTCTTTCGTTAGATGGAATTCGATGATTACTCACACCGGATCACAATTTGGGTTTATTTGCACTGGAAGTTAAGATCTAATGAATGAAACATTTTATATTAAAGGTTGAAATCTTCAGTTGTCTTTCATTCAGTGGACTACCATGATCTGGATGTCTGAGAATTTACACTGATATGTGTTTTTATTTGAAATGTAGATGTGAAAAGAGGGAAGTATGCAAGATGATTTATTTTTGCAGTGATATGGAGTGGACCTGTTTTATAATAACATTTTTGGCACTATTGAAATGTAATGGTACAGTATATGTTTTAACTGGGCGGCACGGTGGACGACTGGTTAGAGGATCAGCCTCACAGTTCTGAGGACCCGGGTTCTATCCCCGGCCCTGCCTGTGTGGACTTTGCATCTTCTCCCCGTGCCTGCGTGGGTTTTCTCCGGGGACTCCGGTTTCCTCCCACATCCCAAAAACATGCATTAATTGGAGACTCTAAATTGACATAGGTGTGACTGCGAGTGCAAATGGTTGTTTGTTTGTATGTGCCCTGCGATTGGCTGGCAACCAATTCAGGGTGTACCCCGCCTCCTGCCCGATGGCAGCTGGGATAGGCTCCAGCACGCCCGCGACCCTAGTGAGGAAAAGCGGCTCAGAAACTGGATGGATGGATGGATTTCGTGCCAATAGGATCTGTACTTAATGCCATGTCCCCAGAATAGCAGTGGCAAAAGGTGAGAGGAAACAATCCTCCATCCCTGATTACTTCTCTGCTCTTGGAGTTTGGTTACTCAAGCACTACATACTTAAGCGATGAAAAGCGTTAAAGCCAACTAATTATTCTTTTTGTCTCCAAGGTAGGGTATGAAAATAAAAGCCTGATTGTTGTGCATATGGAATGGAGGAAGTGTGCATCATATGCAGGTCACACCTCAAGGCCAAGTTGGAGGGAGATGAAAGGCAGAGGCATAGCGTTCTGTCCTCTGACCACTGATTGTAAGATACAATGCAACACTGGAGGTAAACAAATAGGGATCCATTGGGGTGAAAGGATTTGGAGATGTGAATGTGTTATCAAGAAAGGCTTGTGCTCAGTAGCGGTACTGGCATGACTTGGGGGGGGGGGGGGGGGGGTGCTGCCCCCGTTCCCCTGTCGCCCATCTAAAAAGCCTCCTCTGCCCGTGCTCTCTGAACTGTCGAAACGAGAACATCCACGATATAGAAATCCATTCATCTTACTCTGTCCGGGAAGCTAATATGATGCTGAAAATGTTTTCCACCTTTTACCTTTGCACCTCCTAGTAAAGGACATCCATCTCCTCTGGCTCAGGCGGTGCCAGACTCATCATCTATTAAATAACTGTCACTGGCAATAAAGGAGGTTGCACTCCTTTTAAAAGGTAATCGACAATCCAATTTGATTGGCTATGACCGGACACTGCCTGCTACACTAGCGTGTCTTATCTGAGTTCAACATAGAGTGTTGTAACAGACATAATGGTGTGCTACAACTACAAAAATGCCAGTGGAAATTTTACATGGGACTGCTACTTTTTCCAAATCTGTAAACAGGGATTTGTGAACGATTTATTGCGAGTTGAACTTGCGCTGTAGAACCATTTTAACTTTAGCACCATCAAAATGGATATTATTAAAACTCACAAAGATAGCAGACTAACAGACTATACTATTCTAAACTCTTGCATGCATGCATCCATTCATTGTGCTGCTTATTATTCACTATTATTCACGAACTCCACACAGGCGGGGCCGGGGATTGAACCCCGGTCCTCAGAACTGTGAGGCAGACGCTCTAACCAGTCACTCACCGTGCCCCTAAAGCCCACCCTTATTATTTTTATTGTTATATTTAATTTTTTTTTTGCTTTCAAATCATTGTTTTTTTATTATAATTTTCCTTAATTTCCTATAATTTCTTCTATTAAATTGTTTTTCATTACTCTGTGATATGGATCCTCCCCCTCTCGCTCCAGTCTTCACAAAGATCAATAAATCTCAGGAACTGTGTGAAGTACCATCCTGTTTCAAACACTCCACCATCATCCCAGTCCCCAAGAAACTTGCAATCGCAGGTTTGAATGAGTACAGGCCAGTCTCTCACGATCATCCTCAAAAAGGCCCAGCAGAGGATGTACTTCCTGCGGCTTCTGAGAAAGCACGGCCTGCCACAGGACCTGTTGAGGCAATTCTACACAGCAGTAATCAAATCCTGTGTTCACTCCAACTGCAACGGACAATCAGGACTGCCGGAAAAATCATTGGTAACCCGCTACTCACCCTTGAGGACTTGCACGCTACCAGAACTAAGACAAGAGCATGCCAAATACTTTTACATTCGCGAATTCTCCAGTAATGGGTTCTGACACACCCACTATCCGTAAGCGGCTCATGAGGAGTGACTCACTGAAGTCTGAAGCTCGCTGTAACTCCTGGAGCATGGAGTTTTCCAGTGACGTGTGAATGCCATAGAAATCCATTTGGAAAATAAATTACACTTTAAATGTGAAATTAACTTCCGTAGTGTATACGGAATTAATCGTTGCCTGTGAGACGTGAAAACTGTTAACATGTGCACCGCTCTTCTAACACACGAAAGAAGCATGTGTTTTTTGTATGTGTTTTGTTTCTGTAATAAATCCAATCTAAGCAATTTAATCCCAATACTGTGCTTATGACCGAACGCATGTTTGGAGGTCCATCATAGAGAAGCAGTTGAGCCAGCCGTTCTTTATCTGTACAACCATATTTTGCCACATACCGCCAGCGAGTCACTTTAAAATACAGTATTTTACAACCCAACATAGATTAAATAAAAACAAACGATTCAAAATTTAACTCACTCTTGTTCAAACAAATTGAGCTGAGCTGAAAAGCTCCTCGCAGATAAAAGAGTCAGCTGGCGCCGATATTTTTCACCAACGAATATGATTATAATACGTCGACATTTGGCCGTCGGTGTAATGTGGTGGTGACGTGGGCAACCTGTGAGCGTATATCATCATATGTGTCACTGGAAACACAAGTTAGCCATGCCACAAAAGTGCTTAAGTGGCTGGACACCTTTTCTGACTTACGCACAACGGAGAATATGGCCCTTAGTTAGTTAGTTCGTTCATTATAGTACCACTCGTTGCTTTGGCATATGTATGTCAGCCTGCAAATGAGTTTTGTTTATTTGCCATTGATGTGAATGGCAATGTGTTTGATTAGTCGGGCAAAACGAGATTTAGACACGCCACAGCTCAAGCAACTTTCAAAAGTCATATTATTAATATTATAAACGACACAAATAATTTCTACAAATGATCTGAATGTGTTTTATTTTGCCAGACTTTTCAGTTCTAACCGTGCTCACATGTGGTTTCTCCATGTACTTTGGCTTCATCCCACATTGCCAAAACATGCACGGTTGGTTCATCGAATGCTAAATTGGCCATAGGTGTGAATATGAGTATGTAAATGGTTGTTTGTATATACTGCATGTGCCATTTGATTGACTGGCCACCAGTCCTGGGTGTATTCCTCCTCTAGCCCAACGTCAGCTCGGAAAGACCCCAGCTCACCCGTTACCCCAATGAGGACATGAAGTATATATGAAATGGATGGCTGGATGGATGAATGTTTCACTTAGGTTTTCAGTATAAATCAAGTTAAAGTATTTATTTGTACTCAAATTAGTAATGACTTACAAACGCACATTTACTGTAGATGCCGACCAATGTTGATGACTTCCTTTCATAGTTTCCGTTGAAAGCATCGTGGATGCTTACAGTAGAATTTCAAAAACATGTGGCTCCTTCAAATCCATTCTGTTCCAATGTAGAACGACCGTGACTGACTAATTCATTTACGAGTAACATATTAAACATAATGAAATTCTTTCTGACACGGTAATAACTCTGTTCACTGAGAAATCATGTTTCACAAAGCCGACACCTACTCAATGAACCTCGAGATGCTTTTTGAACACGCTCCCTCGCAATTCACCCCTTCCATCATCTGTTATTCCAGTTCACTTGACATTAGAATAACTTTCAAAGTGAAAAATAATTCTTCATGTTTTAAATGTAAACAACATGCTCAAACTACTTAAAAGTGGTTCGCCATTATTCTAGCTGCACCTCACCTTTTTGTTTTACCATAAGAATTTAACTATATTTTTTTGTCGTTTTAGAGTAATCCTTTTGTGACAGACCGGGTATCATTACAGAAATCTGATACAGGTAGTCTGCACGGATGAGTCTCTTTTCAGTCTGATCCTCCTTAAAAATCTCAATTGTTCGACTAAACGGTAATGTGTTATGTTGGAAAATACTTTTAAGAGATTTCTGTGTTCCACTATATACAGTATTTTAATACCTCGAGGCTATGTCATTGAATGTCTGTGATCCCACGTGCCCCACTGATGGTTTACAGACACTTTAGAAAGTCGGGTGTAACAGTGAGAATGTGACAACAGACAAGAACATGCTGCTGACTCATGACCCAACAAGCTGTTTTGAATTAGAAATTGCACATCAGGGATTTCACACAACTCTGGAAAGTGTCTCTGGTCAGTTTCACTCCCACAGACACCCATGGGGTACTTTGAAAGTTGTGTCCGATTGCAAGAGATTATTCCCGTCTGACAGCATACTTTAAATTAGTATCACCAGAGGCAGAAGCTGATTTAAGATCCTTTTTGAAGAGTAATGGATGGTGAATTGACAATGAAGACCAAAAGATGACCACAGGGACAAATGATGGACGCTTTATTCCCAAAGATTTTTTGAAATGCTTTCTGACTTCTGTCTGAAAAAAGAAAAAAAAGAATACATTTTCACATGGATGCAACTGTCTTATCTGCAACTTTGAACAATTCCAAAAGAACATGAAACAAGCTTGTTTAGTCTATTACAGTATACATGGTGCTTCATTAATTAATTTAAATTAATTAACTAGTTGGCATAGCCGTATAAGGCCCGCCGCAACCCCCCCCCCACACACACACGCGCACACACACAGCGGCTAAAATAAGTATTTAACACGTCATTATTTTTCCCAAATATATTTCCAAAGGTGCTATTGACATTACATTTCACCAGACGTTGGGAACAACCCAAGTAATCCATGCATACGTACAAAGAAAATAGAACAAATAAGCTCAGAAATTAAGTTCCGTGTAATAATGTGAAATGATACAGGGAAAAAGTATTGAGCACGCCAACTGGTATTTATTTAATTCTTTGTACAAAAGCCTTTGTTCCCAGTGACAAGTTCAATACGCTTCCTGTATGGATAAACTATTTGCATGCGTTGCTCTCGTGTGATTTTGCCCCATTCCTTCACACAAGCAGTCTTCAAATCTTGAAGGTTCTGTGGGATTCTTTTATGGACCTTGAGTTTCAGTTCGTTCCATAGATTTTCGATTGGATTCAAGTCAGGTGATGCCATTCTAGCAGCTTTATTTTTTTTCTTTAAACCAATTGAGAGTTTCCTTGGCAGTATCTTTTGGATCATTATCCTGCTGAAAAGTCCACCATCGTTGTGATTTTCATCATCCTCATAGATGATCCTCTGTTGCCCTCGTCGGCCATTTCCAGCAACAGATTTTCATGCTCAACTTTTAGAATCCTTGTTCCCATCACTGTGATCTCGTTTATACATTTTCTGCCAGATGTCCTGAGGAAAACTAAAAACATCCCTCTTTGAGACTGTCAATTGACCCTCAAGAGAGATGTTTCTCTTAGTTCATGGATAATCTTGGTATTGGGCATTTTAAATCCTCCTCATATTCCTCCATCTGCTTTTGCCTTCATGTGAACGAAGCAGTTATACTGTTGGTGAAATACAGTCCCTGATGCTTATACTTCAGCTAGTCAATAAACAAGAAGCTGAGCGACAGCCAATACCCTCTAAGACAGGTTCTAACTTTGAATTTGCCATCTTTTGTCAGTCCCCCGTCTCGTGTTGCAGATCATGGTATGGTCACAGGGAATCCTAACCCCTTCTGGTCTGGTCTACTCTCTTGGCTGCCATATGGAAATAGATTGTCATGGCTGCAACAAAGCGAAAACAGCAGAAACCTATAATTTACTCATTGGCTCTGATGCTGCTAATGCTTAAATAAGGCAGGATAGTCCTTGAGTCCTTTCTTCTATGAACCCAAAGTCTTGAGAAAGCTTTAGGAACCTGGACACAGTGTCGTCAGTTTTTTTTGGGTCATTGGATCATGTTCAATAATCCTGTGCAGTGGTGTCATTCTCCTTCAGTAAAGGGGAAGAGACAAAAAAAGAAAAGAAAAACTGAGCACCTATAAATTAAAGAGAAGGAAAACTACCACATTAAAAGTAAACCATAAACCTTCGGGGTGTTTTCACGCGGGTTCGTTTCCCTCTTGGTTTATTTCATTTGAAAAGGTGTGAACACAGCAAACTAATTCTGGCCAAATCAACCAGTTCAGTGGTTCTAAAGGCACTATAACGTGCTTTTTGTATGTGATGTGAAAGCCCTGAAATTAGCATATTCTTTTTGACCATCTAGAGCTTTAGAGTGAACTCCTCTTTTGTATTCTGAAGCCCAGCATTTGTCCAGTACCGCAACAGTGATATTCTTCTCCCACCATGCTTGAACATTATTTTGGTGACGCAATTACAATTGCATGTAAACAAATTAGACCATTGACTTAACCTACATTTCTTTGGTTTAGCATGTTTGCACTTAGCACCTGCATAAATCGACAATATCTGCTGCCTTGTTTAGAAGTCTGATTGTAGTACATCTTTGCACCGTGTGAATGAATTGTTGGTGTGTTGTAGTCTGCTTGATTATCGAGATAATTAAAAAAGTTAAACAAATGCGGGCTTTCCTTAGTTTTGTGTTTATTTTGCTATGCTGCTTTATTTGTGCATCCCTCACTAGTCCATACAGCAAAACCTACTCCTGTTTACATTCTTGAGACCAATTGAAAAGACAACCACATCGTTTGGTTTGTGGTTAACACATATTGGGACCCTTTGGATTTTTACTGTGTGAACATGAATTGAACCAGGGGGAACCCTAAAATTGTTTACAAATCCATCACTCTGACCAGAGAAATTGACCTAGAGGTGTAATCACCCTCAGTCAGCAAAGAGGAAGAGCATAATGATGAAAAACTCTTACCACAATTACCGTCTAGAGTAAAGGGAAAGACAACTACCCTAGAATGAATAAACAATGAACACTTAGGGTGCTTTAATACCTTTAGTCTGCCTTCTAAAAATGTATTAACAAGGAGCAGCCAGATATCCCATTGTTTAAGGTAAAAATGAATTTGCTCAAATGCAAGCACAGCAGACATAGGTCAAATAGCTTTCATATCACATGCCCTAGACCAGTTGATTTGGTCCACACCAGAGTTTGTTTGCCGCGTTCACACCAGTCCAACTGACACAAAGTCAAAAAAAAACTAGTGTTTGATTAAGACAGTTTTAAGTGCTACTGTGACTGTACTCTAATTAAGGTGCGTTCACACTTGTGTTATAATGTTTGGTTCGGCTGAAACAAATTCAGCGGACTAAGACCTCTTGGAGAGGTGGGTCTCGGTCCGCTTGCAAGTGAAATCTGTTGCAATTCGGTACAATTGCACTTAATTGTTAACTCTGCACAAAACACCAAACATAGAAAAGCCTTAAAAAAAACCCAAATAATTAGCAGGAAAAAAATCCTGCTAAATCATTTGGCCGCAATGGCAGGCCTAAAACTTGAAATGTTTGTGGGGGTCCAGACCAGATTACTGGCAACATGTTAAAGTGAAAATAAATGTCTTGTGAATTTGACCCATCACAATGAAGAGCGGTGTTCACAACCCTGCCAAGTTTGAATGATTAAAAAACTAAATCGGCAAGTGTACAAAATGATGCTTCAAAATCATGAAGTCATTGTCTCAGATGCTGTGGTTGTCTGCTGTATGCGCTGAAACCACACTACGCTCAACGGTCAACTGTCAGTCAAATACCACACATCTTTTTTTATGCCTACTCATCCCTACGTGTTTGAGTTGCATGAATATAGCCGTGTAAAGCCTCTGGTGGCTGGAATATTTCAAACCGGGACATCGTGGAGCTTTCAACAATCAATGAAAAATGCACATGAGCTTTAACAAACAACAAAGTAAGTTTTTAGGATTGTAACCGAGACCCAGTTGGCCGGCAGCGCTTCCAAGTCGTACCAATATTATATATACAATTTATTTTGTTTCACAATAATACTTAACTATAGTTATAATTTACTATGTAAATTATAACTATTTACTATTTACTATGTAACTCTGTCACTGAAAAGCACCTGTCCAGTCAGTGAATGGGGCTGACCTTTGCATAAAGCCTTTCAAAATATCCACGCTGTCCCTCATTCTCGCCCATCTTTCTCTCTTTGTGGCCATCCACTTCTTCCATGACAATTATGCCATATATCTGTGGTTCAATAAAATAAAAACCCTCTCCATTGCAGCGCACCGATAGCTACGTGGCGCTTAATCGCTTCGTAAGTGGCAAAGAGTTGCCAACTTTTTTTTTTTTTTTTTTTGTGATGGTCCAATTCAGTCACTTTAGGGTATGTCGCTCGGTCTGGCAGGCCTGATAGGTAACTCACAATTACGCAGATAACCACTGATGCAATAAAAGCACTCAAGTTTTCATATAGTGGAGCAGGGGCAACTCATGCCGCATGCCCAAGTGTATCAATTTGTCTGTTTTAGCCATGCCCCCCAAAAAATCAGGAAAACTGCAATGGTGAAAAACAGTTCTGCACTACTACTGTATATCTCCACTATTAATTTCTGAATAGTTCTTAGTCTTTGCACACGTTTTTAACAATTATCTTCAAACACGTACAGTATCATGTATTTAAAAACAAATCTCTGAATTCACTTTACAGGATCTTTCACATAGCCTTATACCTGGAATGGTACATAAGCATTTCACAAATGGTTACGTCTGTATTTGAATATCTGACAAACTTGAAAGTTGAAACTGAAATAAAGCATGAACTTCTTATCTTATGAAGAGGTGGATAAAATGTAGAAACTGTTGAATAAACAGCTCAAATATCAAATATTTCTCTACAGAATTGTACTTTGTGTGTTATTTTTCCACGTCTTTATTTTAGTTGTATTCTTTTAGACAAGCATGCCCTTGCCCTTTCAGCTTACGTACTAAATTAATATTTCAGCAAAGCACAAAAAAAGACACACTTACTCAGAATGAAGTCAAAATGATTTGTGCTGTTTGTAGATGAGCGACGTAGACCTGATGACTCGTGTCATAATTGGTTATAAGAGGGTAAAATTTACCATCAGTCTAAATGATATGTAAGAGAGAAGCTATTGATTCCAATATATTTGGCAGTATTGGTGGCATAGACTCGCGTGATCAAGGGCATGTACTCTGTATTCCACATGCATGTGAGCTGGAAATACCGACAAAGCCCACTCAAGAGGGAATTCATAATTAAAGACAACATTTTAGATGATGAGGATCCCTTTGCGGAGGATTTCTGGTGCAGTGTATATGGGATTAACTATACGGTACATGGGTTTATAAACCACAAATTAGCATGCCTGATTAGGGTTTTAAGAGCGCTATTAGATAGGGATAATACTTTAATTCACCCAAAATGGCTTGCAAAGCTTTGAATGCTTTATATTCTCATCAACTAATTGTAGAGAGACAGAATTTTGAAGAGTAAGTAATGCAAGCATTTACATATAGTCTTTATTTATATCGCCTCCATGAGCTGTCACCTTATCGTTTGTGTGTCCCAATGATCCTAGGAGTCAAGTTGTCTGGGGGTTTGTGCCCCATGGCAAACAGTTCCTCAGTGAGGGACCAGACAAAGCACAGCTCCAAAGACCCCTATGATGATTGATAACAGAGGAAAACGTATTGCCTTGCCCAGACGCGGGTCACCCCTCTGGAGCAAGGCCTGGAGGTGGCGCTCGAAGGCGAGCGCCTGGTGGCCGGGCCTGCACCCGTGGGGGCCCAGCCCGAAAGGGTAACGTGGATCCCCCTTCCCATGGGCTAACCACCTGTGGGAGGGACCATAGGGGTCGGCTTCAATGTGACCTGGGCGGTGGCCGAAGGCAGGGATGTTGGCAATCTGATCCCCAGCCACAGGAGCTGGCTTTAGGGATGTGGAATATCACCTCTCGGCAGGTAAGCAGCCCGAGCTGGTGTGTGAGATGGAGAAGTTTCGACGAGATATAGTCGGGCTCACCTGCACACACGGCTTGGGCTCTGGTACCAGTCCTCTTGAGAAGGGTTGGACTCTCTTCCACTCTGGAGGTGCCAACGGTGAGAGGCACAGAGCAGGTGTGGGTATACTTATTGCCCCCTGGCTTGGCGCCTGAACATTGGGGCTCACCCCAGTGGACAGAGGGTAGCTTCCCTCCACCTTCGGGTAGGGGGACTGGTCCTGACTGTTGATTGTGCCTATGCACCAAACAGCAGTTCATACTCCCCACCCTTTTTGGTGTCCTTGGAGGGGGTGCTGGAGAGCGCTCCCGCTGCGGACTCCATCGTTCTGCTGGGGGACTTCCATTTTCACGTGGGCAATGACAGTGAGACCTTGAAGGGGGTGATTAGGAGGAGCGCCCCCCTGATAAACATCAGAACCCAATGTTCTGTTATTGGACTTCTGTGCTCAACACGGATTATCCATAACCAACACCATGTTCAAGCATAAGGGTGACCACACGTGCACCTGGCACCAGGACACCCTGTGTCACAGTTCGATGACTGACTTTGTGGTTGTGTGATCTGACTTGCGGCCGCATGTCTTGGGCACTCGGGTGAAGAGAAGGGCGGAGCTGTCAACTGATCACCGCCTGGTGGTGAGTTGGCTCCGATGGTGGGGGAAGATGCCGGTCCGACGTGGCAGGCCCAAACGTATTGTGAGTGTCTGCTGGGAACGTCTGGCAGAATCCCCTGCCAAAAAACCATGTTCCGTGCCTCTATTGCTGAGGCGGCCAACCGGAGCTGTGGCCGTTAGGTGATTGGTGCCTGTCGTAGCGGCAATCCCCGAACCCGTTGGTGACAGACACCAACGGTGAGGAATGCTGTCAAGCTGAAGAAGAGTCCTATCGAGCCTTTTTGGCCTGTGGGACTCCTGAGGCAGCTGATGGGTACCGGCTGGCCAAGTGGAATGCAGCTTTGGTAGTCGCTGAGGCAAAAACTCGGACATGGGAGGTGTTCGGTGAGGTCATGGAGAACGACTTCCAGACTGCTTCGAGGAAATTCTGGTCCACCATCCGGTGTCTCAGGAGGGGGAAGCAGTGCACCATCAACATGGTGTATAGTGGGGATGGGTCACTGCTGACCTTGCCTTGGGATGTTGTGAGTTGGTGGGGAGAATACTTCGAAGACCTCCTCAATTCCACCAACACGCCTTCCCATGAGGAGCAGAGTCTGGGGTCTCTGAGGCAGGCTCTCCTATCTCTGGGGTTGAGGTCACCGATGTGGTTAAAAAGCTCCTTGGTGGCAAGGCCCCAGGGGTGAATGAGATTCGCCCGGAGTTCCTAAAGGCTCTGGATGTTGTAGGGCTGTCCTCGTTGACACACCTCTGCAATATCGCGTGGACATAAGGAACAGTGCCTCTGGATTGGCATACTGGGGTGGTGGTCCCCATTTTTAAGAAGGGGGACCGGAGGGTGTGTTCCAACTACAGGGGAATCACACTCCTCAGCCTCCTTGGTAAGGTCTATTCAAGGCTGCTGGAGTGGAGGGTCCGTCGGGAAGTAAAATCTCAGATTCGGGAGGAGCAGTGTGGTTTTTGTCCTGGCCGTGGAACAGAGGACCAGCTCTACACCTTCAGCACAGTCCTCGAGGGTGCATGGGAGTTCGCCCAACCAGTCTACATCTGTTTTGTGGACTTGGAGAAGGCGCTCGACCGTGTCCCTCTGGGAGTCCTGTGGGGGGTTGTTCGGGAGTATCGGGTACCAAACCCCCTGAGAAGGGCTGTTTGGTCCCTGTATGCCCAGTGTCAGAGTTTGGTCCACATTGCCAGGAGTAAGTCGGACTCATTTCCGGTGAGGGTTGGACTCCGCCAAGGCTGCCTTTTGTCACCAATTCTGTTCATAACTTTTATGGACAAAGTTTCTCGACGCAGCCAAGGCGTAGAGGGGGGGGCGGTTTGGTGGCCTCAGTATTGCATCTCTGCTCAGATGATGTGGTTCTATTGGCTTCATCAAGCCGTACTCTCCGGCTCTCACTGGAGCGGTTCGCAGCCGAGTGTGATGCGGCTGGGATGAAAATCAGCACTTCCAAATCTGAGACCATGATCCTCAGTCGGAAAAGGGTGGAGTGCCTTCTCCAGGTCGGGGATGAGATCCTGCTCCAAGTGGAGGAGTTCAAGTATCTTGAGGTCTTGTTCACGAGTGAGGGAAGAATGGAACGGGAGATCGACAGGTGGAGTAGTCCAGAGTCTGCAGTGATGCGGACTTTGTATCGGTCCGTTGTGGTGAAGAAGGAGCTAAGCCAAAAGGCAAAGCTCTCAATTTACCGGTCGATCTACGTTCCTACCCTCACCTATGGTCACAACCTGTGGGTCATGACCAAAAGAACAACATCCCGGATACAAGCGGCCGAAATGAGTTTCCTCTGTAGGGTTTTCGGGTTATCCCTTAGAGATAGGGTGAGAATCAAATGAAACAATATCCACTTGCAATTTCTCTTCAACTTCTCTGCAAAGTCTTTAAGAATGCATCCCTTGACATCCATATTCCCTGAGCCTCTCCAGGCTGCATCAGTATTCCATGGATGAAGCTCAACCCCCCCCCCCCCCCCCCCCTCCGCCCCACTGTATGATTGAATTCCTATGCTGGGAATACGATCTGATGTGGTTGTCTTCTGGTACATCACCAGCTCCCCAGAGTCCAGCCACCTGAGCAAAGCTCAGTCCACTCTTCCTTACAAGAGTTTGACAGCAAGGGAGAGAATCGAGTGGTGTGGAACTGTGTGTTTATGCGTGTCGGAAGTACTTTGAAGAAAAATAATAAACCAAGAATACGAAAATGTTATGCAGAAATGACAAACAATTGAAGTCCATACTGTATGAGAAACATAACACAACAACATCTGTACTATAAATATCCTATACAAAATGTCAGTAGGAATTGTATTTTAGCACAGTGAATGTGTTTTTAAAACTCGAGCTGCAGGAAGAAAATGTGCCATGATTTATTAGGGGAGCCTCAGAGGAAAGGGCACCATATGGGATTGGCCTGAGAGCTCACAAAAAATACGTAATGAAATTGACCTTAGTTTGGTCACATTACAGCTACTGTGGCTGACATACAGTTAAATCAGGCTTTGGACAACACATATTTTGGCATCATTGACTAACTAACTCAGTTACGTTGGTTTTTGCACAGTGTATGACAGCCAGTTCAGTCATTATTATGTTACCATGCTATAAATAGTTAATTACCAGTGGCTAAACAGTTCACTGCTGTTAGCTAGTTCGTTAGTTTCGGAAAAAAACTACACCTCCAACTTCCATTAAATTTTGAGATACAGTAGGTGGTACATGTGTATTATATTTTGTTCTTCATAAGATACGGAGGAAGGAATTTATTTTCTCTCTACTCCTAGTGGCAACCTGGTATGTGGTATGAATCGTGTTTGCTTATTTTA
Source organism: Phycodurus eques (assembly GCF_024500275.1). Taxonomy (NCBI): domain Eukaryota; kingdom Metazoa; phylum Chordata; class Actinopteri; order Syngnathiformes; family Syngnathidae; genus Phycodurus; species Phycodurus eques. The sequence goes on along the minus strand of NC_084542.1, from coordinate 4,890,639 downwards.
TAAGATCACTTCAGACTTGGCAGAGAACCTTCATATGATTTTTCTTATTGAATACCAACAGAACAGAATTGTTTAGAACTATTTTTTATCAAGGAGTCCTTTGTCTCTGCATGCCATAATATTTGCACCTTTAATCAGGTATGCGCTTCACTAAATGTTATTCTAGTTTGAGACTAGTCTTTGGTTCGGCATGATGCTAAACTGGTACAGTGGTGATCCAAAAACTTGACTATGTTTACATGAATTGCTTTCTGAAGCTTCATAATAAGTAAAGATAATCCTGTTTAAATTTTGCAGCTGCATACACGAGTACTGAATCATCCATTTCTATATGGTTATTACTTTGAATATCATGAAAACCTGATACCAAGACTGTGTCTTATTCAGAGTATTGCCCCAAGTTATTATTAGAATATGTTCCGTATAGCTGTAAATGTTTTACCTCAATTATGGAACTTACATTATAGTTGTTTCAGAAAAATAAGTGACTGATGCTTAATTTCAGCTAAATTCTAAATATTTGGTCCCTATCAAAGTGTTGGGGTTTTGGATTGACTTCTGCAAAACAAGCTGAATCACGAATTTGGTTCAATCTTCCGTGTTGGCTACCAGTGGTCAACCCTTGTTTCGTACAACATCTCCAACACGGCGCTCAATCACTGCGGCTAGCTAATAATGAAAAAAGGTTGCAAAGTACATTCCATAAGCAATACGTTTCCCCTCTTCCTTCATGTAGTGTGTTACTTTCTGTCCTCTAATGGCACTGTCACACGAAGACGATGACTTTTTAATCTATTACAACGCCTTGAAAACAAGCCAGCCAAGGCAAAAGACATACCACAGGCCTGCATTGTGGAAAACATGTAAATGCTGTGAAATTAACTCCACCTTCACTCCGCAAAACAGTGATGGTAAGAAATGAATACAGGATTATTTAGAGTATGTGTATGACTATATTAGGAAAAAACAACAAATGAAGGATTTATAGAGATGAATGTCCCCTACTGTGTTTAATTGCATTCTGGAGAAAACAATATGTAGACATCAATTATCCTTCTCTCAGCTACTGAATGTTTTGCATAAAGTAAACGAGAATACTGTTTACACTTGATAAATGTGTTCCAGATAGCATGAATAATTGTAAAGGGCACAACCTCTACCTGACACGAATAAATATTTATAAGTTATCCTTTTTTTTTTTACTATTACTATTGGGGAATTCTACAAGGGCTTTTATGAAAGGTGAAAAGACACTGTAAGAAGAGGTGAAGACCAGAGGCCTCATTTATCAACTGTGCCTATGCACAAAGGCTTGCGGAATGAGTGTGTACAAACATTTCAAAGCAAAGAATGCGAAGTTGGACTCATGCATAGAAACGTGTAAATTTAAGCACAACTCTTACCCTGCGCACACACCAAAAAAAGTAGTAGTAAAGTGAGACTAAGAGGGCTAAATTTGTCTTTTTATCCACACCAGAGCTTGAGCACGTTTCATCATTCTCCTGGCAAGACTTCCAACACACCCACTGTGCGTAACCAGGGAATGAGTGCACAAACACGAAGGAAGCCCGATTCATTGAATTATTAGGCTGACTGTAAATCATTGAGCATGGAGTTTTGCTGAGATTTGTCATTGTCACTGAAATCCGTGAGAAAAAAATTAGCACACTTTAAATATGAAAATACCTTCATCAGCCAGTCAGAACATGCACACCGGTCTAACACACCAAGAATTCAAAGGAGAGCATGTGCATGTATTTCTATTCCGTAAGAAATAAATCCAATAAAAGTAATTTCATCAGAATAAACTAAATGACTAAATGCATGTCTGGCGTTCCATCAATAAAAAAGGGGGTGTCCCTACTATTCTATAAATCATCAGTTCCAAACCGTCTTTGTCACATTATCACATAGACATATCTGGTAATGACGGTACTATTATTATTAGTATTTTTTTTTTTTTTTTGACAATTGTGCAAAAAGATTCAGAGTCCTCTAGCACTGAGTGCACTTCGAATGACTAATATTGCAATAGTCCGGTGCAATGACCATTGTGCAAAGGGCGGCAAGACTTTAAGCGAGTAGTGCAATAACCTGGGACAATGTTGATTGTGCAAATGTTGCAGATACTCCTCAATTTGTGTGCTAATGGAGCAGATGCCACGCTGGCATGAGTGGCCAGTATTGGTCAACAACAGATACGCAAATAGTGGAGCGTGGCGAGACTACTACAGTGAGTGCACGAGTAATATATAATTGGCCCAACAGAAATGTGACAGCAAACTCAGACAAACAAAATTGCCAGCATGTTGCAATGGAATTGTAGGTTAGGTGTTTAAGAAGTTGATTGCAAGAGGGAAGAAGCTGTTGGAATGTCTAGTAGTTCTAGTTTGCATTTATCGGTAGCGCCTACCTGAGTGAAGAAGCCGGAAGAGCCGGTGACTGGAATGTGGAGGGTCCGAGAGGATTTTGTACGCTCTTGTCTTAGTTCTGGCAGCGTGCAAATCCTCAAGGGTGGGTAGGGGGTTACCGACAATCCTTTCAGCAGCCGGGTGCGTTGACGTGCAGTCGTTCGTGTAGAGAGAGAAGAGCAGCGGAGAGAGGACACAACCTTGGGGCGCCCCAGTGCTGATGCTGCGTGTGGATTAGGTGGCCTCCCCCAGCCTCACCTGCTGTGTCCTGCCCGTCAGGAAGCTGCAAATCCACTTGCAGATGGCAGGTGAGACGCTGAGCTGGGGAAGATTGGATGAAAGGAGTTCGGGGATGATGGTGTTGAACTCTGAGCTGAAGTCCACGAACAGGATCCTCGTGTAGGTCCCTGCACTGTCGAGGTGTTCTAGAATGAAGTGCAGTCCCATGTTGACTGCATCTTCCGCAGACCTGTTCGCTCAGTAGGCAAACTGCAGGGGGTCCAGCAGGGGACCTGTGACGCTCTTGAGGTGGTGGTGACGAGACGCTCAAAGGACTTCATGGCCACAGATGTCAAGGCGACAGGCCTGTAGTCATTCAGACCCGAGATTGTAGGTTTCTTGGGGACTGGAATGATGGTGTAGCGTTTGAAACAGGATGGTACTTCGCACAGTTCAAGAGATCTATTGAAGATCTGTGTGAAGACTGGAGCGAGCTGGTCCACGCAGACTTTGAGGCAGGATGGGAACACATGGTCTGGGCCTGCCACTTTGTTAGTCTTTTGTTGTTTGAATATGCGTCTCACATCCTGTTCGTGGATGGTTAACGCAGAAGTCAGAGGTGTGATTGTGGTCGGTGGTGAGGCTGTGTGGGTGTGGGGTGTGAAAGTGTCCTTTTCAAATCTGCAGTAGAAGGTGTTCAAGTCATTGGCTAGTGTGCTATTGCTCTCTGCTTGGGGGGATCATCGCTTGTAATTTGTCAGCGATTGGAATGCATGCCAGACTGATTTCAAGTCGTTAGCGCTAAACTGTTTTTCCAACTTTGCTGCATAGTTCCTCTTCGCAATGTTAATTTCTTTTGTCAGCTGGTTTCTAGCTCAATCATACTGGGCCCTGTCCTCGTTTTGATATCCGTCCTCCTTAGCTTGGCGGAGTTGCTTGAGTTTGGCAGTGAACCACGGCTTGCTGTTGTTGAAAGTGCAAAATTACTTTGTTGGTACACAAACCTCTTCACAGAAACTGATATAGGATGTGACAGTGTCTGTATATTCATCCAGGCTGCCAGCTGAATTTTAAAAGACACTCCAGTCTGTGCAGTCTAAACAGCTTTGAAGTTCCATCTTTGCTTCATTGGTTCACTTTTTCACTGTTTTCACTGTCGGCTTCGCACATTTAAGTTCTTGCCTGTATGTCGGTATTAAGTGTATTAAGCAGTGATCAGACGAGCCCAGTGCTGCACGAGGTTTGGCATGGTATGTATTGTTTAGCGTAGTATAGCAGTGGTCCAAAATGTTATTTTCCCTGGTAAGACAGTCGATGTGCTGCTTGTATTTAGGAAGTTTGTGGTTGAGTTTAGCTTTGTTAAAGTCCCCAAGAACAATGAGGGGTGAGTCCGGGTGTTTTTTTTTTTCAATTTCGTTGACTTGTTCGGCGAGCATTAGCAGTGCGGCGTTCTTGTTTGCTTGAGGCGGAATGTATACACCAGCGAGAATGAATGATGCAAACTCACGAGGCGAGTAGAATGGTTTACAGTTCAAAAAGAGCGCCATGACGTCTGTACACCAGTTTTCGTTGATATAGAAGCATATCCCGCCGCCTTTTGTTTTCCCTGATGATTCCATGTCGCGGTCTGCCCGGTAAAGATGGAAGCCAGGAAGCATGACGGCGTCATCGGGTACAGCGTCACAAAGCCAAGTCTCCGTAAAGCACAGAGCGGCGGAATGTCCGAAGTTTTTACTGGTCTTTATCAGATGAAGCTCGTCCATTTTGTTGGGTAGGGAGCGTAGATTTGCGAGGTGGATCGACGGGAACGCCAATCTGTATCCTCTCTTGCGGAGTTTCACCTGGATGCCGGCTCGCTTCCCTCTGTGGCGTCGCCTCCACCTCCATGCGCCAAAGACCGCGGTCGCTGCTCCGGTGAGTAAATCAGGGAAAAAAACTGAGCGGATTTACGAAAGTTGGTGAAAGAAAGTCTGGAGTAGCCTCCTTGATGGATAGCAAGTCTCCCCTTGTGTAAGTGAACCGTGTAATGTCTCCAAAGACGAACGAAAAACACAAAAACAATACTAGAGAGCGCGTAACCGAGGCAACCACACGGGTAGGCGCCATCTTAATGTACAGTAACTTAGATACAGTAACTCATTCTAAGTATGGCATCTATCAGCGAACACACACACAACACTTCCCTGACTCCTCTGTTCCACTCTGCTGCCCCAGGAGACATTATCTTGTTTATGTGTTGGAAAGGTTGCCCTGTTGGATTTGTTCTGCTATACCCTGACCAAGATTTTGTACAATGACGGATACGCTGAATGTAACTTCATCTTCCATTTCTTCTCTTGGGTGTCTTTATTACAATCAAAGTGTCATTCCAGATCGCCACATGACTCGTAAGACAAATACAAGCGGTAAGAGAAAAACAATGCTCTCGCAGATGCTATGGGCGTGTCCGCTGAATGCGCTGAAAGCACAGCCCGCTAAACTGGGTGGGGTGGGGAGTAGAATAATCTAAGAATGACCCCTTTGTGGTTAAGGTAATTGTGAACGTTTCATTGTTTTAACGTCTAGAATGCAGTGTTTTTTTTAATGACAGTAAAAAAAATTTAACATGTTATGTAAGCAATTGCTTGTACCATTGACAAAGGTTTTATTATGGCGACAATGTGACCCAACTGTGGATTACTTCTAGTTCGATGATTGCCTCAACTGTAAGTAAAAATGTTTGGAAATCCAAACAAACTGGAAGCGATTTCTACTTTCTAGGTTTCTAGAAAGTAGAAATCGCTTATATTTTGGGAGAAATCACACTTCGTTCTACGTTTGTACTTCACCATGGTGACCAAATATGGGTTCCTGCTTGACAGTGCCTATTTTCAGCTTTTCCCTCCCTTTCTTGTAGACTACAAGTTAAACTTTCATTGCCAGATAACTCCTGAACAAAGTAAATGAACCCCTGACAGTTTGTCAAAGTTGTGTGTCCACAAATAAGATCACAGATTTATAGATGTATTTCTATGTGCCACTGAATGGCTGAACTCTTATTTGTATTAACTTAAATTGTTAGATTTACCTCAAGAGCTAATAACTCTTGTGTGTGCTTTGTGAAATAAATACACAATCCACATTATAAATTTTATTTAGCTTTCAGGCCTTCCACTTTTATGGAGGAGGTGAAAAATGACTATTTCACGCATCAACTCCGACTTTGCTTTATAAAAGCTTGGGTGAGCACATAAGAGAGGCTGTGGACTAAATGAAGAAAATATTAAGGACATCTCCATTATAGAATCAAAGCCCCTGTTCAGCACAATCCTCCAAAAGCTTCAAAATCCTTCCTCGCTTCTATTTCATTTCTGGCTCCTCCCCAGTGATTGGCATGGATTTAATAAGATGAGAGGGATAACGGATTTTACCTGGATTCACCCATCAGTGTATTTCAAGCATAGAGGAGCTTTAATTTTATGTGTTGTGTTGTGTGACACATCACGAATACCACTGCTTTGTTTCCCAAATATACCTTCCCTGTAAAGAACCATCAGACAGGAGGGTTGGATCTATGGAGAGGTGCCACAACGAGGCAGTCAAATGCCGACTGCCCGAGCTGAAGGGGACCCCAGGGGATGCTGACATTGGCTATATTAATGACAAAATGCTGCTTCAACACTGCAATGACAATGTGTCGCTGTCAACAACTCCCGCATAGGGGCCCCTTACTAGCTGTTGCTGGCTGATGGGTCCCACCTCTGACAGACAGCTGATGAGCACAAGCCATTCTGTCCATATTAATGACACGACTCTTAGCCGATTCTGCAATGACACGGGAATCAGAGAACTCTCTCACAGGCCTCTCTTACAGGCTTGTTGGAAATGCATCTACACTGCAAGAAAATGAAGCAAACTTATCAATCAAGCCACACAAAAAAAAAAAAAAACTGCAAAAGGATGAATAAAAGGTAAAATAAGATGCAGAGTGGTAAGTGTGAATGTGTATTTGTTGCATAAGAAAAGTAGAGATTCCAGTTTGTCTGAGTCCCATCAAGCATCAGAAAAATGTACTGCACATTTTCAGCTAACATGAGTTAATTAGGAACCCCTCTAATAAACAAGTAGAAACACAACAATATACAGTCAGTACATATGCAATCTGTATGAATTTGTTCGCACAGAGCAGGTGTATGCCATTATTAGCCATGTTGCAATAAGTTCACCCCAGGGGGTCTACAAATGCCCCTGTTTGTGTCGACGAGTGTTATGCTGGTTTATTTAAAAGGTTTATTGAATACACCATAAATTTTATAATTAGGGCCAAGTGTACATATTTGGACGGTGACAGTTTTTCTGATTGTGCCTTTACACACGATGACATTTTTTTAAAAATAAATCACCTAACATATGTACGATGAGATTCATTTTACGTACCACTTATCCTCACTAGGGTTGCGGGCGTGCCAGCGGACAGGAGAGGCAGGGTACACCCTGAACTGGTCGCCAGCCAATCGCAAGGCACATAGAAACAAACAACCATTCGCACTCACATTCACACCTACGGGCAAGTTAGAGTTTTTTTTTTTATTTTTTTTTTTTTTATGACAATCCTCCACAAACTAAAGTTTGGAGCCGATGGACACCAAATGGTGCATTCGCTTTGGAAGGTCTTGTTTGCGGGTCTTGACTCAATAGAAGCTGACTGTTCCAGAGCGTTTCTCTTGGAATGCCCAGTGAGGTAAAACCAGTGCAGCTATTCCACTTTAACTCTGTTTATGTTGGGATATGAATTTAAATTTAAGTTGTCAGCATGCAAAGCCGCATTTCAGTTACCTCATCGTTTTTTCCCTCACATTTTTCCACAGCTATGCTTTAACTCACTTCCCAACACTGATACATATCTGCACCTGCCAACAAATAGCCGCGAGGGGACACAGATTAACAAACACAGTTAAAATATGTACTTTATTGCATACAAATCAGTCACATAGTTACATGAAGGAACATGTCAGAGAAACTAAACCAACCAAACACAATTCATTGCAGGACGCTTTCCTGGCTTTGATTGGTTTAGTTCCAAAACAAGAAAAATTCCCATCGGAAATAATGGGAACAGAAAGGGTTAAAACTCTTGCCCTCATATAACTTCATCAACTGTATTGGCCTATTATAAAATATGATTTAACATGCCTTTTTCATCCATCCAGCCATCTTTTATATGTATTTATTGGTTCTCAACTGTTGTCACCTTTTTCTATTGTCAATATGTCACATACCTACTTCAAGAAGTTAGGAACAATAAAGAAGATGCATTGTAAAAAATAGCCTTTGAAACCAGATATTTAAAAATAACGACTCATGCTTACGTTTAGTGCCAGTCATAGCACCTTATTAAGAAATTGAGGATGAACATACAGTAACTGCATGTAGAAAAATGTACATCTTGCCACTGGTCTCTTCTTTTTAGGAAAGTCATCATCAATAGTTTTTTAGGAAATGAAGGCAGCAGACCAAAGCAATTATGATAGTTTTAAGAGTCTGAATTATTATGCACTCAATTTTTCAGTACCTGTCTGCGACCCACCTGAAATGGTGAGGGGTGGCAAAAGACACATCCAATGTTAATCTTTTGCTTCTTGTGAATCGTTCCAATGTACATGTCATGGCTAAAAACTACAGTATATGTTGTTGCTGAATAGCCATTTTATGAAGCGAGATTTTATTATTTTTTTTAATCATGAACTTTACCTGCCTAGTGGCCAGATTTTAGGATGAGTATGTGTTTGTAAATAGATCTTCATCCATGCGTTTGGTGTGTTATCTACAGACTATTGTTTCAATCTCAAACAACACACCCCGCCCACTTTGAATGGGGATAGGTCCTGATAAACACGCTCCACACAGAAAAACCTATGACAACCAGTGATATTTACTGAATGTTTATCTACTCTAAAGCGATCTTATTAGCTCATTATCTCACGGTGTTTGCAGTCTGGGGAGCCTTTGTTTGCCACATTGTGCTAAATGAGGTCTTATTAACGCCTGCCTATGTCCTTGAGGACAGAGGAGACAAAGGTGAGGGCAAGTTGATAGAAGGGATCGTCTCTGTGCAGTTTGTCTTTGCAGGATGATTTATTCCTAATTGGTTGTTAACGTGGACTGAGCGGCATCATAACTAAGTACATGAGATGTGAAATGAATCGTGACCATAGCTCTACTAACTTCTTATAGTCGTCCTTTTAAGATAGACAGGCCATATTCTGTTGCTGTGATTACAGTGTCAGTTAGTTTTGACATTCTCTGGGCTATCATGACTTGTTCTTGTGACATTCAGAGTGACTTTGTTGCAAATATACATGTCTCTCCGTTTTTCCATCATCAGCTTAACATGCCAATGAGGGGAGTATGTCAACTTCGCTGCAGGTTGGATGGTTATAGATAACCTACCAAGTTTCTATTAGAACAAACATGTTTCTTGGACTTTGAATTTCTAATTTCATTAAAACAATTGTGTTGCTCTGTAAAACCCTGACTCAAAGTAGTACCTTTAAATGTATACCCAATATACTGTGTATAGTAGTGCTAGTGGTTCCCACACGTTTTCCACTCTCCACCCCCCTTTTTTTAAATATGAAACTTGTGGACCCCTCCAAACCACCGTTTTCAAAATTGGCCCGGACTCCAAAGAAAGGCAAAGACTCAAAGGCTGGAAACGCTTAAGCACTTGTATTTGCCCATCCCCAGTGTATGCCCAACTGTGCAAGAGAATAATTTATATGAATCTTGACCTTTAAATTTAAACGGCACGTTGATTAACATTGGGGGAAAAGATCTTAGAAGATTTACCTCCCACATTTTTTTTTTGTGACAAACTCTGTGTACAGTGGCACTATTCTGTATCTTTTTCTCTTTGGAAGTTGACACAATTGCAGAATATTCATTTATGTTGCTTTTTCAACCTTGCCGCATATCCCCCAGCACTGATATTCAACACAATTTAACACCTTAGAGGTCACCAACAGGTAGATTGTAAAGCCCATCAGAGATTGTGCATAAAAGTCATAATAATCATAGTCATAAACATCTTTATTTGCCAAGTATGTCAAAAACACACAAGGAATTTGTCTCCGGTCATTGGAGCCACTCTAGTATGACAACAGACAGCCATTGTAACAAAAAATACTTTTGAGACATAAAAACACATTACGGAGAGTCATTAAACAATGAAAGTATACCGCTAATGTGGTAATGCTGATACAAGGACAATTGTGCAAATGATGCAGAGTCCTCAAGCAATTTAGAGCAGTTTGAAGTGACTAATAGAGCGATAATGGAGAAGTTTGGGAATGACAGTGTTGAACGCAGAGCTGCAGTCCACAAACTGGTCCCCGCGCCGTTGAGGTGTTCTAGGATGAAGTGCAGCCCCATGTTGACTGCGTCATCCACAGACCTTTTCGCTAGGTATGCAAACTGCAAGGGGTCCAGTAGGGTTCCTGTGACGCTCTTGTAGTCATCCAGCACGAGGCGTTCAAAGGAATTCATGACCACAGATGTCAGAGCAATAGGCCTGTAGTCATTCAGACCCGAGATTGCAGGTTTCTTGGGGACTGGGATGATGGTGGAGGATTGGAAACAGGGTGGTACTTCACACAGTTCCAGAGATCTATGGAAGATATGTGTGAAGACCGGAGCAAGCGAGCAGACTTTGAGGCAGGATGGGGGCACACTGTCCAGGCCCGCTGCTTTGTTGATCTTTTCCTGTTTGAAGATACGTCTCACATCCTGTTTGTGGATGGTTAAAGGAGAAGTAGAGTCAGAGGTGTGATGGTGGTCATCGGTGGTGCGGCTGGGTGGGTGTGGGGTGTGAAAGGGTCCTATTCAAATCTGCAGTAGAAGATGTTCAAAGTCCTTTACTGTTTTCTGCTTGGGGGGATGGTTGCTTGTAGTTGATTAGTGATTGTAGACCATGCCAGACTGACCTAGAGTTGTTAACAGTGAACTGGTTTCTCATCTTTTCTGCATAATTTCTCTTTGCGATGTTAGTTTCCATTGTAATCTGGTTTCTGGCCCGATTGTACAGGGCTCTGTCCCCACTCCGATAGGCGTCCTCTTTAGCCTCGCAAAGCTGTTGAAGTTTGACAGTGAATCACGGCTTGTTGTTCTTGAACGTGTGAAATGTCTTTGTTGGTACACACATCTTCACAGAAACTGAAATAGGATGTGACCCTGTCCTTATATTCATCCAAAAGTCCCGAATGTCTGTCTCTAATGCTGTATTATTGAGTTACTGTAGGTGGTGTGTTTCTTTTTTAGGTATTCTCATGTCAATACATAATTTGATTTCTGTATTTCAGTTCAGAGTTCAGACTACAATCTGGGCATTAACAATGCAATCACATCTGCAAATATCTGATTAAAATCAGTTTTTCATCGACATTTCGAAGAGGCCTTATTATGATCGATGCATATCCAATTTCATGCATTTTTATTCTCTTTACACTACCAACTTGAACCATGAGTCTGGACCAATCAGTTGAGGAAGAAGTGTGTATTAATATTCCTGTCCATATAGAAAAATGGTATCCAAAAAGGATATCTATCTTACATCAAGGCAGGCCTACTTTATGGGGACTCCTGGCACAATCCAATAATAATATTGGAAAACGTTATTGATTATTATTAAGATTATTAAATGTTAAACCCTGTTTTTGCCATTCAAACTGCAAGCCGCAATAGTGCAGCTATTCCACCCATTTCTCAGTCTCTAATATCATTAAAGCTGTTTCAAGACACTTCGTAAGCAGTAAGCAGTGGAGTAATGACACATGATTAATGATCACTGCCACCGTTTCTCTTCATAAGCCTGCAGGGTTATCCTTTCTTTACGAAGCAATAATCCACCAAACTCGAAACAGTCCGCGTAATTAGGTATTGATTCCAAGGATCAGGCGAAGTATTAAAGAGTGGGTCTTTGCGCAGACATTTGTCATAAGGTAACACTAATGAAAAGAACTGATTCCTCCATTTCTCCACTGATGAAATAGTTGAATTTTGCCTTTTACATGAATTATAAGCTTGACCCAAATGAGCAGTATTTTCATTCAATAACTTTCTTTGAAGTTTAATTCACTAAGAAATATGGTTTTGGCCTTTTAACTTGCCATAACATCCTCTTTTGAATAAGGAAATATTACATTGCGATGTAGAATTATGTAAAAATAAATATATGACCCAGCCAAAAAATCTACAACGAATCATACGTTTTATTATTGAACTCGCTAACTACATTTTCTTTTTGTGGCCTTTGTTTTATTGCTGATTGGCACAATTACTATTATGCCAGATTTGTCCCATTACTGTGGTCTGCCTTTATTTCAGGGTACAGGCACACCGCAAGGCACGATGATATCATAACACGACATGCATGCGGCATAAGCAACTACCACATCGAATGCCAGATAATAAAAAAGACATGTACATGACCGACCGCCTTTGAAAATACATTGAAACAGTTTTTCCCTCATGGACATTTACAACTGTAAAGCACAGTTGTGTAAAATAAATAAATAAATAAAAAATCCTAGTTAATGCTTTGTCATTTCTTACTTCAACAGCAGGTATTTCAGATTTAGAGTAGTACAATGCAATCTAAAAATTACTGTTACACTGAAAATTGGATCCAGCACCTTCAAAAGTGGATAAATCAGGTCAGAGGCTGCTCCAATTTCTGTCTTCAATACAACTCACAATGTCAATTAGTAATTTGTAAGGCCTCCACGTCAGTATATAAATTGCCTACAATGTCTGGGCATCCTCTTGAGGTGAGGATGAATGCTCTCCTTCCAGATTTAGAAAATCAATCGGTCAGCTCCTGGACAGTCAGTGTGACATGCTGGCAGTGGATGCAACAATGCGTGATGTCCCAAATATTGTTTTTGTACCAGTATATATTCATGAGAATACGCCACAGTTTTCAGCTTAAGATTTTGGGGTGCCCTAAGCCCAGTATGCCACAAAAATAGTTACACCCCTGCACTGAGCAGCAGCAGAACCACTCCACCATCTCCACATTCAGAATCAAAACATGAGCAATCTGTACGAAGCTGACAGTTCTCAAAGTAACGTTTACAATGTTATATGGTTCACAGATCTGACCTTAACACAATGCAGAAAGTGCAGCAAACATTCACTTTTCATTCAATTTTAACCTATTTAGATGTATTAATTGGGGGATTATGATTAGAAACTTTACTGTTTTGGTTGTACATAGAGTTATTGCAAAGATCTTTTGAAAACCACTTGATTCAAATGTTTTTTTAGTAAGTGTCGGCGCAATCTGATTGGCATTTAACCAAAACCACTAGAATTGTCAGATCAGGCCAATTGCGGGCCGGACGTTGGACACCCGTGCTCTGCAGCATCTCTAGATTATCTCATGCCTGTCACACGTGCTCAGTGTGGACCTGCACTCATTTGCGAAAACAACACGACACTGGTGAATCCAAATGCCAAACAGGTTGCACAGAGCCAGGCTGTGAGCATGCGGGGACTTTGGGCCCTCATGCCACCTACATGTCCGTTTCTGACAGTTAGTGCAGATACATATACATAAATAGCCTGCTTGTGGGCAATTTGTAGGGCTCTGCCAGTACTCCTCCTGTTCCTCCTTTCACAAAAGAACAGATAGCGATTCTGGCATTCAGTTCTTTGGTAATCAGGCGACTTCATAGTTCATGGAGGATCACCTGAGATATTATAACTGGTAGGAAGTGACATTTTGGATTCTGGACACTGTGGATGGCTCCATCGAGACTGTAGACACTTTAAATTTCATTAGCGGCACCATTACAAGGGCAATCACCGAAATATATTTTCAGGAGCTATTTGGTGACGCATGCACCACCTTTCCAAATTCTTTCAAATACTCAAGCCATCAGTCTAGTTCTAAACTTCTTAAGTGAATGGGCGAACATTTTTTTTATTGTGGAGCGGTAGCAAATCCCATAGTGACTAGGAAAATGTGAATATCAATTCCTGGTTCCTGTAAAATTCATCCATCCATCCATTTTCTGCCCGGTTCAGGGTGGCGCCAGCCAATCGCAGGGCACATATTAACAAAAATCCATTCATTTATGAACAAACACCCATTCACACTCACATTCATACCTACGGGCAATATACCGTCTTCGATTAACCTACCATGCATTTTGGGATGTGGGAGGAAACCGGAGTGCCCAGAGAAAACCCACCCAGGCACGGGGGAGAACATGCAAACTCCACACAGGCGAGGCCGTGATTTGAACCCGGGTCCTCGGAACTGTGAGGCAGATGTGCTAACCAGTCGGCTACCGTGCCGCCTCATGTAATATCTTGTTTCCCAAAATTATTTAGCTTTTTACCAAGAATCCATTTGCGACCACTGCACAAAGTTGAATGGAAATCAATTGTGTAGTTTTTGCACAAACCTGATAACTACAATAACACTAGGTTACAAAAACATATTTTTGTAAGTTGTATGTTTTTTTTTCAACTTATTTAGGACTATTTTGCATTGCTGCATCGTTTCTCTTGTTCATGCCAGATTGTTACGAGTTGATTCGTCGAATGTTACAGACTTTGCTTGCTGTAAATTTAATAGTGGACAACTGATAAAAATAAGCACCTGTAAATTTAATGTTAAGTCACCATTGTTCAAAATTCAGTGCATGAACCTTCGTTTATTTGACCCTAGCGAAAATACCTGAACATGTATCAGAATCAGAATCAGAATCATCTTTATTTGCCAAGTATGTCCAAAACACACAAGGAATTTGTCTCCGGTAGTTGGAGCCGCTCTAGTACAACAAACAGTCAATTTACAGAACACTTTGGGGACATAAAGACATTGACAAAAAACAATTGTGCAAAAAGATGCAGAGTCCTCTAGCACTTAGAGCAGTTCGAACGACTAATATTGCAATAGTCCGGTGCAATGACCATTGTGCAAAGGGCGCTGAGACTTCAAGGAGTGTATGCGGTTTAAAGTGACGAGTAGTGCGATCATCTGGGACAATGTCGGTTGTGCAAATGTTACAGATACTCCTCAATCAGTGTGCAAATGGCGCAGATGCTACTCTGGCATGAGTGGCCAGTATATGCAAATAGTGCAGCATGGCGAGACAACTACAGTGAGTGCACAAGTAATACATAATTGGCCCCACAGAAATGTGACAACGAACTCAAGTCAAATAATTGCCAGCTTGTTGTAATGGAATTATAGGTTAGGTGTTTAAGAAGTTGATCGCAAGAGGGAAGAAGCTGTTGGAATGTCTACTAGTTCTAGTTTGCGTTGATCGGTAGCGCCTACCTGAGGGAAGGAGCTGGAAGAGCTGGTGACCGGGGTGCAGACGGTCCGAGAGGATTTTGCACGCCCTTGTCTTAGTTCTGGCAGCGTGCAAGTCCTCAATGGTGGGTAGGGGGGTACCGACAATCCTTTCAGCAGTTTTGATTGTCCGTTGCAGTCAGAGTTTGTCCTTTTTTGTAGCAGCACCAAACCAGACTGTGATGGAAGAACACAGGACCGATTCGATGACCGCTGTGTAGAACTGTCTCAGCAGCTCCGGTGGCAGGCCGTGCTTTCTCAGAAGCCGCAGGAAGTACATCCTCTGCTGGGCCTTTTTGAGGACGGAGTTGATGTTGTTCGCCCACTTCAGGTCCTGAGAGACATGTGGCCATAATTCAAGTATTTGACCTGATTAAGCAAAACCAATGTGATATTTGGATTCAGCACATCAAACTTAATCCTCAAAACTAAAGCAGCTAAACAATCTTTAACAATAAATTAGCTGTTGGTGTAATCAAACCAACCAAGCAACAAACTAACCAAAAGATGCTGCATTGTCTGTTCAGATCTGAATTTACATGGCATGCTTTTTTTTGTTCGCCTTCCCATATCATAAAGTTTGCTGATGCTATTCACAAACACAGATACATACAAACAAAAGCAGGTGAAAACAACGTCCTACCAGGAGGGAGGCGGCTCATCATGTGTGTTCTTGAATTCCATCTTGCACTCCATGATGTGTTTTTGTCTGTAAGCCTGTGTGGGTGTCCTCTTCCTAGCTGTGTATTTACATTGGCGTGTGTCTGATTGTGTGTATGCAGAAAGAGAATTTGAGAGGGTAACACTTCTCCACCACTTTTCCCCACAGAGGCTGCGATTAATTTGTCTCTGTGGGACCGAGCCTCCATGTTGTTGCTGCTGTACAGTCAAAGACAAGAAAGCTTTGTGTCACAGAATGCGTCCTGGATTCGATGAACTCATGCACAAAACATACCTTTCAATGGTCAAGAGACTCTCTTGGAAAACTAATAAATAACAAGACTGTTTACTCCTAAACTGAATCATTTTTAAAAATGCAGCACTTTAATTTCTATTCTTATTCATCATCTCTAAGGGGCTGTTTATACGTACAAGGTGTCCTTAGTTTTTACGACAGAATTCCATTCTTACAGCTGCGACTTAATCCAAATTTGTACGTAAGTCGACACGCACTATAGTCTATCACCAACCTCGTAGTAAGTCATAATCACAGTAAATTTTGCATAAAGACCACTTCTAGGCTATAAATATAAAAAACATCTCATGAATAACATTAAGTACAGCGGTAACAGCACATACCTTCTCGTTCCACGTGAAAACGAACACATTCTCACACCTCTGCGGAAACCAATGAATCACCCACAATTTATAACATCAAAATGTCATAATTACAGTAAACATTTGGATGAAAGCACTTCTAGGCCTTGAATATGTAACATACAGTCGTAACTGAGCTTCCCACCGTTGAGAAATTACATTTGTCATAAACCAGTAACGCTCTTACGCAAGTATTCTTAAAACATTTATTCTCCCCCAACAATAAACAATTTCACATTAAAATGGCATTTGTAGGTGGGAGGCCATTTTAGCAGAAACATTTGGTCCATAGACACAAGTGACTCAAGCCGCCAGGGTGGAGTGAAGTGGACTTAACCAAAGTTAACCAGCGTATGACTTACTGTACTAGAGCACAGAATTCCGCCAAGGCCCCAAAAATATTTGGGACGTTAACCTGATTTGCTTGATGGAAAACACATGCCTGCAAGGCCAGACTCTTCCACTCCAGTGTAGGTACAGCTCTTCCATATCTGCTGGGTCTTTTTAGTCACAGTACCAACTGGCCCTTATGCAAGTGGACAGTCGTGGCAAAATTGAAAACATACCTCTTCTTTCTAGTATAGTTATGGCTACATCCCTGAATATGTCACTGCTGTCTTTTATTTATTTATTTTCCTCCTAGTTTACCTCCAGTTTTCGACCTATGTTCAAACAGGTGTTGTTGTTTTTGTTGCTCTTAGCACTCTCTTTTTCTTCTTTTTTTCCCACCAGGTTCCCTACCCAGAACCCAGCAGGTGTAATTGTTGCTGTTCTTGTCTTGGTAAATTGGTTCCTAGAAAAAAAAAGATAAATGTACAAGTAAATAAGGTAGCATCTTTAGTCGCTATACTCAAGATACAAAGCACAAGAAGAGGCCTTTCACCTGAAATATCCCATCTAAAATATTCTCACTCAAGAGGCTGTGCTCCTTATTAGGTTTTGCATAAAAACTATATAGGGGGTCACTGATGGTGTAGTGCAGGGGTGTCAAACTCATTTTTATCTCGGGCCGCATTGTAGTTATGATTTCCCTCAGAGGGCCGTTAGAACAGTGAAAGCATATAAATGTTTAATCACCAAATCATATTATTACCATTACACAACAAATTGAGGGATAACTACTTTTGAAAGTAGAAGACAAGGATAATAGTTTGTTCAAGTATTGTTTAAGTTACTGTAGAAGAAGGGTTTGGTAAGTCAGCTTGGATAGGCTCCGGCGCCCCCGTAAGAAGAACGTCAGCTCTGTTGCCTTGAAAGGGGACAGGAAAAGATGGATAGATGGATGGATGGATGGATTTGTGAGGTCTAAAAATAAACTAAGTGGACAGCATCAACAATTGACGTAATTTGGATAAGTCTTGAAGAACGCTCAGAAAAAAATGGGTATATTATGCATAACACCCACAGAAATGTTAGAGGTCACAAGCAATTTCATTTTTATTTGATTTAACTTTCTATTTGCTTCAGATGATTAAATGTCTTATTTTATAATTGGTTATTTTTTTATATCTACAAAGATTGCAGTAAGCCCCTTTATCTTCTGGTCCTGAATATTTTACAGTATCGCCATCTTTCATGCACATAGCTGCTTATCTTGGCGCAGCTGACTTCACAAAGCCACGTGTTCTTATCAGAGTGTTGCATCACTCTTTTCTCCAGAAGAAAAAGAAAGTGACACAAAAAGAACAGGAATAAATCATCTGGCTTTTGTTGTTGTAGTTCCAAAAGGGAAAGGTGGGCATTAAAAAATATTTTACTTTAGCAAAACATTCTGACATTAGTGTGGATACCTAGGACAAAATACAAGTGAAAGAAATTGTAATCATGTCCACTTTTCATTCAAAAATAACATTTGATGAAATAAAATGTTTTGGAGTGATCAGAAAAGCCATTTGAGTGTAACAATCTGCTCGATAAACTACCCATTAAGTCACAAAGCTTTTTAATACTACTTTGGTCTTCGTTTAATAAAATATTTTTATTTCTTAATTCCTTTGAATAACGAGAGAATAGTTAATGTTCCCCTCTTTTTGAATAAACAGAGACGCCCTGGACAGAAAGCTGGTACAAACAGGAAATCAGAAAAAATTATGGGAAAAAAAAACTTCAAAAATGGCACGATAAAGATAATGAGAAAAGGTTATCGATACACAAACATTTTGAAGTGAAGCCACTACTACTGCTAACCATCAAATACATATGACAAAACTAGCTCCATGTTCTCGATCTGGTGGGCCACCATTCCTCCTGCCTCTAATGCAGCGTTGTCCAAAAGCACAAAGTGCAACATACATATGTGTGGCATTCAAAGACAATTGTAAGTTAAAGGACCATATGGCTTACATTTCACGAGCAAGTTCTCTTTCTGTATTATTATTATTTATTTATTTTTTGCTGAAGAAAATGAAACTGACAGTCATGTCCCATTATCTCAATCCATTTTGACGCAATCTGAAAAAAAAAAACCAGAAGAGTGCAAGCATACGCAGTATCTGACACTGAATCCAAACAGATTGTAACAAAGGGCGTGTGACTGTGTTGCAGTACACTCTGACAAACACACTCATTTTTAGAATTTTTGAGTAGGGGAAAAAAAAAAAAAAGTTATTTTCAAACTATACAGACCAACTGCTGCCCTCTAGAGGTGGGTTAGTTACTATCGTACATCTCTAAATATGTGATTTTAGAGCTATTGCAATGTACTGTAAGCCAGTTTTCATGCTAATATTTGCTGCATTCCTTTTCATCGTCATCGTTTGGTCTTGAAGCAAGGAGATACACAAGGTGAGGACATGAATAAGACCACTATGTTGATGTTTGTTGTCCCAGCAGAGAATGTAAGAGGCCAGAATCACTAAACCCGTCCGGTAAGGGAAAAAAAAGAACAAAAAACAAACAAATGGAATGAGGAAAAGCGCGTGCATGCAGCCACGGTCCTCTTGGCCCTTGTGGCTGCTTGCTGATCGCAGATGATAAATGACCGAACATGGCCAAACCCTCATTTGGCTTTCACAGCATCAGGTGATAAAGGCAGAGCTCTTGTCAGGGATGGAGTACACTCTGCTCTGCAAGGACGAGACCTCACACCCACAGAGAAACGAGAGGAGACTGCCTTTAATATACTTTACACCACAGGCATGCTGCTGTTTTTTTAAAGAACTTTCAAGAAAAAAAAAGAATTGAAAGACAGAACACTAATAGGCAATGGGAATCGAGGCTCTGAGCTAAATCTCTTCATATTCATATTTCTTTTAATTCATATTCATATTTCACGCTTCATATTTTTGCTTTGTTTTACTCTGCTGTCGGCTGCCAGGTTTGCATTGCAAATGAGAATTTGTTCTCAATTGCTTTACCAGGATAGATAAGAATAAATACATATTCAAACTGTAAATGATAATAATAATAATAATTATAATAATAATAAAGTAATCCCAGTCTAAAAAGATGCTTGTTGATAATTATGAGTATATCTACACATGAATAGCCTTATGGTGATTATGTGCCACTCAGGCACATACTGTAGTTTTTTTCAGTGCCCGAATTCCACTGTTGTAACTTGTTGGAACGTCATAGATGTTTGCAGCCCCTTCAAGGGACGAGTGAGTGAGGGAGCAGTTCGACATGAAGGAAGTGTAGATGTTTGTGGACGTAGACAATAACCAAAATTGATCCATGGAGAAAACTACAGCCAAATCTGGTCTGTGTCCACTCATTCCAGACCTGTTACAGACAGAGCTCCCCTGCACTAAGCCACTGGAAACAACCTGTTCACCGAAAGGTAATGGCTAATGTCACGATAAAGTGTTTGAATTTACAAAATATATTCCAAAAGCTTGACTGTAGCCTTAAATGTGTGAGTTTATAAGCATTCTGAATATTGTCAGCTGTAAATGCAGCTTTGAAATCATTGGGGCAATTGCACTGATCATCTTATGCAGTAGCAGCCCGGTCGAAAATACATTTTCTTTGATTATTTTTTTTAACTTCACATTTATTTGTTGACGAAACAAAATTTGAATTTGAAACACATTTTAATGTGAAGGCAGCTTTGTGACATAGTTGTTAGCATGTCTACCTTACGATCAGAAAATCTGGGTCGGAATCTCCATTGCAACATCTCTATGTTGCGTTTACATGCTCTCCCTGTGCATTTGTGGGTTTTCTCTGGGTACTCCGGTTTTCCTCCCCCATCCCAAAACATCTTAGATGAAATGAAGACTCTAAAATGCCCATAAAGTGTGAATATGAGTGCAAAGATTTTTTGTCTATATATTATGTGCCGTGCAAATGGGTGGCGACCACGTAATTGATTCAAAATGTAGCATAACCTGATTCATACAAAAGTTAGAGCAATCATATTCCATACAACTGACAACCATAAACAGGTTTGTCATGGTCAAACCCAAGAACTTCTTATCGTTCATCAGTCTGCAATAAAATAAAAGTAAAGCTAATAATAAACAGGCACATTAATGTGGATGGAGAGTTGTCACAAATGTTTCTCTGGGACTCACATTCGTCTTTAATCTCCAAAAGTATTTGGGAAGGGCAGACAATAATATTTTGTAGTTCATCACTCTGGGCTAGTTCAGCATGAAATCACAATATTTATAATGAAATGAGGCAAGTGACAGAGCGAGTTTCATGCACCCACCACAACGGGTACAACTTGACAACTGCAGACTTGGACATTTTTTCGATTATCTTTCTTGGGTCTCACCCTTCTAATCACTTATCAAAAATTCTCGCATAATCTTAAGCCACTCAGACAGAAAATAAAAGTATTTTGATTTAAAGGGAGTGATCAAGAAAAAAAGCAAAGGCCGTGAATAATTTTATTCAATCAGTGTGCAATCATAATGTTGCATGTCTCAATTACAGGATTTCAATGCTCTCATCTCTGCAATCTCACACTGCATGTTTGCATTCGAGCGGAGAGCCTCGTCTGTTTCAAAAAGCCCACCCAGCTTCCTATTTCAACGTTCTGCCTTCTGCATAATTAATTTGGTTGAATATAATGAAGGACGGTGAACAAAAAAGTCTCAAAGGAAATAGCACTATCATCTGGCTTCCATTGTAATAAAACACATTGTAGCCCCAAAGCAATCTCCTAATCTCCAAAACTAATGAAGTTGTTTCCACGTACAGACTGACACCACAGCAAGGCATTCCTTTATGTTAAAAAGGATTATTTTCTTTGACAGAGCATGTCCGTTATTGTGCAGGCATGGTTGTACGCAAACATTTTATTTCCCAGGGCTGACACTGAGTGCTGATGCCCTGTTTCATCGAAGTACTGAATGTCTGCTGGGAAAATAGACGTGAAGCCCTGAAGCCTCCGAGAATAAACGTCCAATGAATGTAGTTTTTGTGCAAATGAATTTTACCGTGATTATTGTACATTTTTATTATGTGGCATAGTGCGCTTGTCCTTATCATGTCTGCCTCACAGTTGTGAGGTTCAAGCTTTGAATCTTGGCTTTGTCCTTCCTATGCAGAGTTATATAGCATGTTCTCCTCCCCATGTGCGTTTTCTCCAGGTACTCCGGTTTCCTTGCACATTTGAAGAACATCCATCTTAGGTTGATTGAAGACTCTAAATTGTCCTTAGGTGTGATTGTGAATGGGTCTTTTGTCTGTTAGTCTATATATGCCGTGTCAATGGCTGGCAAAGAGTTCAGGTTGTACCCGACCTCTCCCCCGAAATTAGTTGGTATAAGCTCCACCGCACTCACAACCCTAATGAGGATAAGCAGGATTGAAAATGGATGGATGGATGATATTTCTGAATATCCATCCATCCATTTTCTGTCCCGCTTATCCTCAGTAGGGTCGCGGGCGTGCTGGAGCCTATCCCAGCTGTCTTCGGGCGGGTGGCGGGGTACACCCTGAACTGGTCACCAGCCAATCGCAGGGCACATAGAAACAAACAACCATTCGCACTCACATTCACACCTATGTGCAATTCAATTCAGAGTCTCCAATGAACCTACCATACAGGTTTTTGAGACGTCGGAGGAAAGCGGAGTGCCCAGAGAAAACCCACGCGGCACGGGGGAGAACATGCAAACTCCACACAGGCGAGGCCGGGATTTGAACCCCGGTCCCCAGAACTGTGAGGCAGATGTGCTAACCTGTCGTCCATCGTGCTGCCTATTTATGAATATTTGGTCCAAATTCAAACAAAAATCAGGGACCATAAAACAAAAACATTGCAAAACAGGAGATGATAAGACAAAGCAGCTTAGCAACAACTGATCTCACTCCACAAGTTTGGTTTTGCCTTTCATTTGGCTTTTATGTGTGTTTGTCTGTGTGTGTGTGTGTGTGTGTGTGTGTGTATGCATTCCCTGTATGATTACTCTGGCCATGTTTTTCAAGTCCAAGGTTTTTTTGTAAAATTATTCAATATTTATGTCAATAGAATCTAGCCACTGTCACTTCAGTGCTGCATGCCAAATATTAGCCATCTGATACGGTAATGTGTGGCGCTATAAATGTCTCCTAGCTGCAAACCGAGCAGCTGATTATAAAAGATGTTTAACTGGCAGTCTGCTGAAGCTTTCATGAGCTGACATTTCCATAACTCATTATCCTGCAAATTTAATGACTGTAATCATATTAATTCACCGAGTACAGGCACATAAATCAAAGATTTCCATATTAGTGAAGTCTGTTGTCTGGTCTTGTTTATCATTTTCTGATGAATGGATTCTGATGGGGCCATCATTTATTTGTCTTCTGTCAATTGTGCAACAGAATTGTGGAAGGGACAATATACCTAGTCAAGAGAATGTCTTAAGAACACATCTAATAGTTTTAGTCAACTAAAATTGATGGGTTTTTTTTTCAACATTAGCACTCTAATCTTGATGACAAAATGATGGTTGCCCCATTTTACTAAATGAAAAAAGCCAACAGTGATTCCTGTTCACATTATACAATAAAGTCTTAAAAGAGATTACATTTTTTTTTTTTTTACTAAATTCTGTATTAAAATAACTTGACACAGCAGACTGTTCTCAAGAAAGTTTCACTAATAAAAAGTTGTAGAGTGCACATTTTAATCAATGAATTATCAATCATGATTGTGATGATGATCTTGATCATTTTCTTTTCCTTCTAACTTTATGGAAACCAATGCCTAGTGCCCCAGGGAAGGCTGAAAAGCTGTTCCACCATGACTTTGCCCCACTGTACAAAGCAAGGTTCGTAAGGGCTTGGCTGAATGAGTTTGGTGTTGAAGATTGTAAGAGCCCGTGCCTCGACATAATCAAACCATTTTGGGATGAAAAGCGATTGGCAGCCACACAAGTGAAATCTTTTACAAAGTCTTCCCAGAATCGTTGAAGCTGATCATGCTACAAATCACATTTTCTTCCATTTTTTACTTCCCTAATTTTCTTCCATATTCTTGTACAGTACCTGTAATGTGGTATATCCATCTGCTTTGAACGCGATAACTAGGCTTAACCAAATCTTAATGTTCCAAAAATCCTTCAGACTCACTCCTTCCCAATTTTATGTGCAGTGGAACCTCCAAAGTCAAACATCCCAAAGGTTCTCCTTTTGGAATTTGGGGAACAAATTCACAGAAGAAACTGGTGGTTAACCTTTTATATTGGTTGCCTTTGAATAATGCCGAAGGTGAAAGTAATGAAAAAACAATGCAATGCAAATGCAAAGTAAACTGCAATGTGAGCTGTGAGCTATGAAAAATGAGGCCTAAACCTACCCACCCTACCTTTGCAGCAAATCCTAAACTTTTGGTCAGCACTTGGGATGCACCGATACCAGTATCGGTATCGGTGTCAATACTGTACGTCTGCACTCGTACTCATTAAAATGCTCAGATACTATGACACCAAGGCCACTTTAGCAGCCTGACATATACCTTCCGGGCAGGTGGAGTTGGTGTCATGTCAGCCGCGTGGAGATATTTTTTTCCAACTCTAACTTGTTGTATTTAGAGGGACGACGCATTTATCAGACCCAAGAAATGAGACCCAGCCGATTGTTGACCCTCCGTGGAGGCGTCGTCTCATTTGAAGGTCTGCCTATCAACAAAAGTATGCCATGTTCAAGAAATGCCTGTGTTTTTTTTGTTTTTGAACAATGTTTGATTCAAATAAAACACGTTTTCATCACAGTTGAAGATGACATTATCATGTATCAGTAATCGGTCGCGGCAAGAACTCACATGTAAATGCTTGTACTTGGTCTGGAAAATTGTTTTTTATTGTGCGTCCCTTGTCAGCACACCTATTACTGTTTCACTGTCCACATTATGACAGTAACAGTAGTAAACTTACATGTTTTATATATAATGATAGAGTATATGATGATAAAGCATTCCAGAACAGATTGTACTCGACTTTGGGGAGTCCGCTGGACCTCTGATCCTCTTCAAGGTCACAGGGAAGCCCACTTAAGGTGAGAGGTGGCAGACACGCTGGACTCATCATTAGTCAATCATCATCGGGCTGAAAAAGACCTTTGGAGGAAGAGCGAGCACACAAGCACGGGCAAAACACGTACACTCTATAAGAAAAGGCTGAGCTGAGATTCAAACCCAGATCAAATTTAGAGATACTGTTCCTGTCTCTGCCACAGTCTCTGGAATTCGGTTCTACTGAAGTCTACCTTTTGTTCAGAAAATGAGCTCTATTTTGGAGAGCAGCACTTGTAATGGTATTTTCTCATCTTCATCTGACACAGGAACATTTTCAATTATAGACACATGTGGCCTTAGACAGAGTCTGCAAGGTAATGAATAGGTATTAACTCCAGCCATGCTGCTTCTCAGTCCTTACCCACGGGAGCGAGGTGGTTTGATGAGATGGAAAGAGAGATGAGGGGATTTATTATGAGAGGTGGCAGAGCAGCCTGTTGTTCATTCACAAGGTCAGCAGCTGATATTCATCCAAAATGTCCAAACAGCCTCTGTCAACCCAATATTTGCCACGCTAATTGTGTTTATTCTTTGGCAGATGTCTGGAACGAGGGGCCCTGATCATTGTGTGTGAACTTTTTTAACTACAGAATGACACATTTCCAGGCATCAAACCGCAAATGAGATCAGATACAACTGCATCACAAATTTTGCCTTTAATAATGTATTAATGTTTAGTTTTTTATTGGCAGTGATAGAAAAATATTCATTTAATAAACTAAATTTGCAGAACTACACGGCCCCTGTTAAGTAGATATAGTAATGTCTATAATAACTGTGTCAAAGGGCTTTCTTTGTAGGGGGCCCAAAATAATTAACATTTCATATACTGCATTGGAAAACCACAGAGAAATATATTTGTACACTATTTTTTTACATTATAATAGTATTTATTGCATGAAAAGTCTGCATATGTAAATGTGATGACAACATTGTCATCCCTATGCACACAACAACATATACACGACACATACAACATTCATGATGCAAATGACTCTGGGATTCCTTCAGTATGTTATAGCCAGATATCATATAAATAGGTTATTGCATTGTTGTACTTTTCTCATTTTCAACATCTGCCACGAGTGGAGAGGAGCATGCGCCGTGGGTTGTTTACCGTGCGGCCATTCTAGTTTTTTCAATCTAAATATACACATTGGCAAAGCAATGGATAAAATAACAGCGATTTGTTCCATTGTAAAAAAACAGCAATTGCTTTATGCGGCACATGGGTTGTCATCGCTGTCGTGCTTATTCAGCATAATCATGTAGAATATATGTACCATTAAAAAGCAGAAAGGTGCAATTTAAAAATGTTTTCTATTCTTCAACTTCATAATTTACACTTCATGGTGGAGGCTTTGCTTATGATAGCCATCTCCCTGCTTGACTATAAATAATGCATTGTATTCATTTCGACTTTGCTCTTGACAACAACACACTTGGCAGCGCCATAAATCAGACATGATGGACCACGGCATTTCTCGCTGGTCCTCACATATACTGTACAGAACAAATGCATACAGTGGAACAATAAGTCAAACACCTCTGAGGCTTATATGATGGAATTTGGGGAAATTATTCCTCAAAAGACACAAAAACCTCCAAGTTCCAACCTCTATCGTCCTTAAGATCTCAATAGGCCTCATTTACTTTATTTTACTTTGCTTTGTTTTAGTTAAGTTTTTATTAGATTCAGTACTGGTTTTAGTTTTTTATTCAGGCTATTTGTCAAGTGTGATTAAAAAAAAATAATCACAGTATTGTGGAATAAAAACTCAAGAAAAAAATTACTATTTTATATATTTTTGGACTAACTTATTAGGTGGCACAGTGAGCGACTGGTTATCCCATCTGTCTCACAATTCTGAGGACAGGGGTTCAAATCTCGGCTCCGCCTGTGTGGCGTTTGTATGTTCTCCCTGTGCCTGCGTGGGTTTTCTCCGCATACTCCAGTTTCGTCCCACATGCCAAAAACATGCGTGGTAGGTTGATTGAAGACTCTAAATTGCCTGTAGGTGTGAATGTGAGTGCGAATGGTTGTTTGTTTTTATGTGCCCTGCGATTGGCTGGCGACCAGTTTAGGGTGTACCTCGCCTCTCGCCCGAAGATAGCTGGGTTAAGCTCCCTAGTGACGATAAGCGGTACTGAAAATGAAAAGTGCATTTGGTGCAGTGCATAATACTCCTTCTAAGGTTAGATTAGATGCATCACAACATACAATAAAACCATTTATGAGACACATGCTGTTGTATGGCCTTTTTATGTGTATGCACATAAATAGCTGCTTAACTTACTTAATATGCTTAACTTACCAAACTTAAGATCTTATTAGGCATGTTTTCCATCTTTTGTTGCTAAATAGCTAACTTCTCAAGTGGACTTTCAGATTTGTGACTGTTAGACAGACACAGATAGAAAGTAAGCTTGCTTTCACCTGCTGTATCTCTAGTAAAAGGGCATCCAGTCTGTTTTTGTTGTTGTTGTTGTTGTTGAGTCCATTATTATTGTTACAAAGGTTTTCAACTTTTTTTAAGTAGTCAAGTAGTGCTGTGAAAATGTCCTGTTGTTGCAGTAGTTCAATTACCTGCTGTGTCAGCGAGACAAACTCCTTTTCTGCTTTCAAATCTGCCTTTCATTGGCGAGAAACGGCGGAATTATGAGACTCAAGGCAGTTGTCTGTTTCTCTGAGTTTTCCCAAAAAGGTGAATACCCGACGTGCAGTTTCCGTGAAGGCGCTAGCTAGTCGGTAGCAGTCTAGCTGTTTCCATTAGCAATACATAGCAGCAAAAACAGCTTGGGTGTAAGTTAGCTTCGCGGAAAAACCTGCGATTGGTCTGGCTGTCAGTCTGGCAAGCAGTCAATACGATGGCGCTGCCCGAAGACTTTAAGTTCTAGGCGACACACTGTACATGAATTACAATTCCCAAATGGTCTGATCGACCTTTCTTCTGTATCCATTCTGTGTATATTTATCCGAAGTAAATATATTTAAATTTAACGCCGAAATCTCATGTATGAAATTAATTCACAATAACGACGGACATTTTCACTGTAATTATAGTTACCTTTAGTTAGTTTTGCAAACATAAAATGTTGTTTGAGTTTAACATTTTTAAAAAAACATTAAAATAATTTTTACTTAATTTAGTTTATGAAAATGTTGGTTTTTTTTTCAATTTTAGCTTGAGTAAAACCGCACCCCTATTTCCCGATAAAAGGACATCCATCGAACGCATCTCAGCCAATGCGTAAGGTTGAAATTACAAGAGATGGCTGATCCAAAACGTTCTTAATCTTTATTCTATATTGCAAAAGTTGGTATCATCATCATCATCATCATCAAGCTTGTTAAACACAGAAACCAACAACATATAATAGTCATGTTAATAATTTTTAATTCATTTTGAAGTTAAATTAGAAAATACGTCGCAAAACATACAAAAACAATTAAACAGCAGAGAATGACCAAACACTGCATATGTTGTTAATATACATAGTAAGGAATAAATGTAGTACAGCAAAGGGACATTTGTAGTTGATTTGTAGTTGATAGTTGAATTCAGAAAATTGGCGTTGGAAGCAAAAGAAAATATATGAGTTGTATGCTGACCGGAATACGTCATAATTCAACCACGCCGGCGGCAGTGCATGCTGTGAATTGATTAATTGGTCTCAGAATGTTCTACATAGTACAAACAAAAACAAGCCGGAACATATTAATAAATCACAGGGTTGTGCATCAAAAGTGCGTATGCACGATTTAAGCACAAATTTGTGTGCGCGCACAGTTAGTAAATGAGGTCTAATGTGCTTTAAGTTCAACAAAAGAATAACTCTGCGTATATACTTGTTTTTTTTGTGACAATTATTCTAAAAGACAAACCAGCCTCAACAAGGGAGAAGGGGGGGTGGACAGTTTGATACAAATATTGATAATATTGATAACAATGTTGATATTTACAGTATATTGAGCAATACCAGTAAAATGAGAAGTGTTATTATTGTATTGTATTATTATTATATTACATTGTATATAGGCTTAGACAGATTTTTCTTTTCAATTGTTGGAAACAAGTTAGTCACCGTGTTGAAGAGATGCAATATTTTTGATAAATTTCATTCGATTTACTGTCAATTCCAAGCTACAAAATGTGTTGTTCTCAGAGATCTCGGACAACATTCTGATAGCCTTTGATGCTGATCATATGCAGGTTGGGGGAATTAGGTAGGCATTTTAAAGACCGGCTGTAACTGGTTCATATTCTATCGATCAAATAGATCTTTTTATGTGGTAGTTGGCACCTACAAATCAGAGTCTGTGCCGCCTTTCCCGCAATGTTCCTCAAGGGTCAGTCTTAGGGCGCATCTTGTTTGCATACTGTGCATCCTCTTAGAGATGTCATCAGTAAATTTGAAAGTATCTCATGCCACACCCCGATAGTCCAGATGAAATATGGGCACCGCTTAACTGCAATTTAGGGCCGGATGGTTCAACTGTCTTCCGTTAAATGTGTTGAATACCTAAGTATTAATTGTTGCCCTCAACAGTTTGGCTGCAAAAGCCACTTTTTAGCATCACTTTCTGAAAATCTGTAACCCAGCTTGAGAAACTTTCGGGTCATATTTGATCAGGCCATGTTATTTTATGAACAAAGTAAAAATGTAACCTGTTCCTGATTTTGTTCCTCCCCCACATTTGCATGTTAGCTCATTATGGATGACCAAATGAATATTCATGCTTTTTTTTATCCTCACGTCTTGACTATTGCCATTCTCTCTTCAGCTGTCTCAGCAAAGCTTCATTAGACTGTCTCCAATTAGTTTATGATTCCACTCAACCTAAGACGTTTCACTGTTGCACCATGTTTCACTGTTTCATCGTGTTTGTACGCTACAAATGTGAAAACCCTAATGTCACCATAATCTGACCATCTATCTTCGGGCGAGAGGCGAGGTTCTTTCACCTGTACTACTGGTCATTACAATAGCTATTTGAGGGTTTAAACTCAGTGGGAAAACCAACTCAGACTTTTGTGAGCAATTCGACTGGCAGCCTTTAGTCTCCAAAGAGTTGAAGAATGTCATTACAGTCAGTGCACTCGCTTGCGTCAGTTCTCCTAGAATTGTCAACAATAAACTATTAGATGTCACTGTTTGTGCAAATGCTGCCAAATGAGCCATCAATCCAAGATGGATTGCTAATTTTAGAAATAACTTTGATTGACAGTAGAGTTATGATACCCTCTAATAGGATCTAAAACCAACACTTTTTTGTCTTTCTCTGATCAACTCATAACATGGCTCTGTAGAAACCTCAGGTCCATAATACCAGCATTTTAACTAAAAATGTATCCGAGCATCTTATTCCAGTATCTAACAGAAGTCTGGGTAAACTTCCCCAAATCCTGCCGCTCCATTAGAACCAGATGGAACCATACCACTCTTTTAGCTGCTACTCGTCTCCTCCTTCTTATAAGCAAAGCCAGGGGGTTCCATTGTAAAAACGACAAATACATATTGTAGAGCTGTGGCCTACTTGGTTTTCAAACTATCAGGACAAGACACCAGGCTACTTCCTGTTCAGTTGTGGAGAATTAGCATTGTAAGTAATTAATGTTATGATATGTTCTTTAGTGGTGTTCTTCATAAGTATAGGCATCTAGAAATATGCTGGCCTCTCGCAGGCTACTTTTGGGAAGCCGAAAATACCTGGTTGTGGGACTTTACTCAAATAACAGAGGGTGACACATGATGAATGTCAAGAGACAGCTGGGTAGCTGAAAGTAGCCTGAAAGTAGCCAACAAGTCTATTGCATAGGTTTCAATTTGGGAAGACCTGCCAGATCTTAATGGTTTACGATTGCCAGCTGGATCGCCCAAAAACGGCTGCCATTACTAAACACCCGCTGGCCTAGCCCGATGTACCAAGGGCACCTCCAAGAGGGAGATAAATGCCATAACTACCTTATAGCTGCAGACACCATTTTAAAGCAAGAAACTCTTCATAACTAGTTATATCTTATATTAAAAGAACACCAGATACGATTAAAAAAAAGATATGGTTATATTGACTTGATTATATTAAAAACATATCAATAAGGATGGGGAGACACGATTATAAACCAACAACTTGGGGTAACGTGATATTGGATCTGCTATGACACGATTAGAAACTATGGCATTTTAGGAAATCTTGGTTTGAGCCAATCAAGACCAAGATGTGGTTTTTAGAATTACGTGGGCAAGTCCCAGATGGAGTGTATTGAAACGCATGTTTTCATTGTGATTGCTCAGTATTGTCGTCGTCCTTGAGGCCTTCAATAAACATTCAGTGATCAGGTCCAGCTTTTTGTCTTTTGGTTTTATTTCAATTCTTAGTCTAAGTTTACTTCTTAAAACTTTGAGAACTAAATTCAAATTCAAGTCTATCACTTGACCATTATCTTCTGAGGAGAAGCAGCCCGGGGCGCAGAAGGAGAGCAGACGGAGGCCGGGGACAGCGACTCACCAGAAGGGTGACACCCAACAAAGAAAGCAACAATTCGAGACACAACACAGTCATTTAGCAACCAATTTCTTGATTTACATTGAACTGTCGTGCAGCGTCACACGTTTTCACAAGTTTTCATGAACGGCCAACCACCTGACATTGGTTTTGGTGCAATGAACATTTTTAAGCGCTGGTGAATGGCGCTGCAACATTGCAGATGTAACAGCAAGTCAAGGAATGCACGAGCTTCCCCCTCCCCCCCTAAAAAAAAATGTAAGCATAAGCAAGACCCAGCCTACCAATAAGGTCCTCTTAAATAAAGCAATAGATAAATTAATGTGTTTTTCCTTCTTAAACATACATGTACAGTAAAATGCTTGATGTCCTGCATTTGTTCATATTCTCTCTAAAACAAGTCCAAGACAAGTGTCTGCCGAAAGAGCCAATTAATATATAAAGTATGCACTGGATTTCAAATTCTCAACGTGATTTAAATGGGATAATCGCTGTCTTTGTTACAGTAATATCCATTTGTCTGATTAAAGGTTTATGCATGTAATTTGTACATCACTACTTTTCACAGTTAAAATGGTTTCCGGAATCATGGTTTGATACCGTGTTATCTGAGTGACAGTTATGAGTAACTGCTCTCTGCTATCTGTCACTCTTGCCTGATTGGCATGTAGCATTTTGGAATCGAGCCATGGAAGTGTCACCTCGGTTGCTGCCTTGGGGCCAAGTTGTGCTGATATGATTTATGTAGGCTGATGATTGTACCAGCTACACAGCAAATTGACTGTCACCCCTTCCTGTAAACCAGTGCCCTTCAAGAGCGTCTCCCCAGAATGAGAAGCAAAAAGCTGGAGGCAGGACCATTTCTCACAAGAAGTACACAGATTTTTCAAAATGTTAACAATCACAGTAGTTGCAAAACATCATAAATGATGGAGTCTGAGATTGTATATTTTGACTTTGACAATGTACAGTAGGTCAGAGAGTCATTGAACAAGCTGAAGTGCAAAAATAAATTAGCACTTCATTGATTACCGTATTTTCATGACCATAAGGCGCACTTAAAAGTCTTAAAATTTCTCCAAAATGGACAGGGCGCCTTATAATGCAGCGCACCTTATGTGTGCACCAAGTTCCAAAATCTGTAAACGTTAATGAGCCCGCCGCTTGACTGACTGGGAGCATTTCCTGCCAACACGCTACTTATATAGAGGAAGGCGGACGTGACTGAGGTCAGCATGCGTACGTAAAGGGGGAAGGGTGCGCGTGACAGAGGACGCTAAAGACACGCCCCCAGTATGTATATAGTTCCGGTATGTGCATCGGTTTGGTTGAGGACCTCCGAAAATGGGATCCACGAAGAGACACGCTTACGAAGCACAGTTTAAACTGCAAGCTATCAGTTATGCGGAAGAACATGGGAATCGAGCAGCCGCGGGAGAATTCAAGATCAACGAATCCATGGTTTGCAAGTGGAGGAAGCAGGAAAACGAGCTTCGCCAAGTCAAGAAGACGAAGCTGAGTTTCCGCGGAAACAAACTGCGGTATTGCCAGCCTCCACTCATAAAGTAGCAGTCAAGCCATCCATCCATCCATTTTCTGAGCAGATTATCCTCACAAGGGTCGCGGGAGTGCTGGAGCCTATCCCAGCTATCTTCGGTCAGGAGGCAGGGTACACCCTGAAATGGTTGCCAGCCAATCGCAGGGCACACATAAACAAACAACCATTCGCACAAATATTCACACCTACGGGCAATTTTAGAGTCTTCAATTAACCTACCATGCATGTTTTTGGGATGTGGGAGGAAACCGGAGTGCCCGGAGAACACCCACGCAGGCACGGGGAGAACATGCAAACTCCACACATGCGGGGCCGGGGATTGAACCCCGGTCCTCAGAACTGTGAGGCAGACGCTCTAACCAGTTATCTACCATGCCGCGCAGGCAACCCAGCCACCCCTAATTTTGTTCATACTAGGCATTACGGTAATAAGCCGCCAACTCGCGGCGAAAGCCACCTTCAAAATAAAAGCTTCCCAATAATACGGACGTCATTGCTCTTTGGTTAAGCAAGGTTAACTTGAATCTTGAGATGGATTAAAAATGTAATTTGATATCTTATGAAAAATAAATGGTAACTGGACTGCACTTTTATAGCGCTTTATCTACACCATCACAATGCCCAAAGCGCTTTACAAAGCCTCACATTCACATACACATTCATAAACCAATGGGCTGCCATGCAAGGAGCTGCCAGGCCCACTGGGAGCAAATAAGTGCAGTCCATTTACCATTTATTTTTCATAAGATATCAAATAAACTAAATGTTTTAATGTATCTCAAGATTCAAATTAACTTTGCTGGTTGCATTCCTTAACCGAAGAGCACTGACGTCCGTATTATTGGGAAGCTTTTATTTTGAATGTGGCTTTCGCCGCGAGTTGGCGACCTATTACCGTAATGCCTAGTATGAACAAAATTAGGGGCGGCTGGCTTTACTGCTACTTTACGAGTGGAGGCTGGCTTGACCGCAGTGGAAACAAGGCGAGGTGGCCCGAGTTGGAAGACCAACTCAAGCAATGGCTTAATGAGCAAAGAACAGCCGGGAGAAGCGTCTCTACAGTCACCATTCGACTGAGTGCAATAACTCGGAGATTGCCATCATTCTGGGAGGTTTGACGAAGGAACTCCAACCGCTGGACATCGGTGTAAACAGGGCGTTCAAAGTGAAGTTGCGAGCGGCGTGGGAGCCATGGATGACAGATGGTGAACACAGCTTTACTAAGACTAGGAGTTACGCCACAATTTGTGAATGGATTGTGGATGCTTGGGCTAACGTGTCTGCTTGCACTGTTGTTCGAGCTTTCGTAAAAGCCAGCATAATTTCTGAGGAGCTGCACAGCAACGAGACTGACTCGAACCTGGCGTGTTTGATGGAGAACTTGCCCAGCTGTTTATTTCGGATACAGAAGATGAGGACTTTGATGGATTTGTGGATGAGGATTGATCAAAAAATAACGTGAGTACATTGTTAAATACATCAACAACCGAACTCAGTTTTGCTGCCGCTGCCTTTTTAAAAACATACGCTAGCATGCATGCTACCATATAATTTAGCGTGCATGCATGCTACCGTATGTTTTAAGCTGGCGTATGTTTTAGCATGCCTGCGCCCAATAACACGGTGCGCCTTATGTATGTGTTAAATACAGAAATAGACCCCGTAACTGAGACTGCGCCTTTTAATACAGTGCGCCTTATGGTCGTGAAAATCACTCTACTCATGCCTTCAAAAGGAGTGAAAAGTGCTCATCACGGAGGAGCATAATTGAGAATTTATTCACTTTTCCACCAGAGGGGGTGAAAATAAAAAGAAGTACAGCTTGATGTTGATGAGATTTGCATCAGATCGCTAAAATAAACTGTGTTAAAAAGTAATCCGATTATAGTATTGGAAGACACTCACAGTTGTTTGGGGATTTTCCTTACGATATTATATATTATATATTAAGCCGACTGGTTAGAGCGTCAGCCTCACAGTTCTGAGGACTCGGGTTCAATCCCCGGCCCCGCCTGTGTGGAGTTTGCATGTTCTCCCCGTGCCTGCTTGGGTTTTCTCCGGGCACTCCGGTTTCCTCCCACATCCCAAAAACATGCATTAATTGGAGACTCTAAATTGCCCATAGGCATGACTGTGAGTGCAAATGGTTGTTTGTTTCTATGTGCCCTGCGATTGGCTGGCAACCAGTTCAGGGTGTATCCCGCCTCCTGCCCGATGACAGCTGGGATAGGCTCCAGCACGCCCGCGACCCTAGTGAGGAGAAGCGGCTCAGAAAATGGATGGGTGGATGGATGCTCTTAAAAGAAATAAATAATGCTTAATATTCAGTATGAGCAAATGTATAAAATACGACGGCTGTAAAAGTATGCACCCTTTGCATTTATGTTAATCGTTCAATTCAAGCAACCCAATTGTGTTTGTTTAGTGAGTTTTCCCCTAGGAATTAAAATAGAAGTCAATTTTAATTCAGAATTTAAATATATATATATATATATATATAATATCAGGATTAAATCACTGCTTCGACCTCTGAACTTCATGTGTCTGCTCTGTTCTTACCAAGAATTTGTAATGTAAAAGCTCTATGTACTTAGCTGAGCAAATCCTTATGTGGTCAAAACCAAGTTGTAATTTAGAGAGCAGGGCAAATCACTTCAATGATGAATTTAGCCTTTCTGTGTACCACCACAGTTTGAAAGTGTGACCAGTCTGTCGAAAAGAACATGTTTTGGGAGGTAAATTACTTCTAAGCGAAATGGAATGCCAGCTGTAATTTATATTTCATCAAATGAATTGATTCAAAATGAGACATGGTAGAAATTCAGATATTACCAGATGATCATTGAGGGACTGGCTAATTAAACGACTTTTCTGGAGCTCAGATCAATGGCACAGACGTGCCTTTTTCACAGTCAAATGGGTAGCGTGCTGTCGAGCTGACGCTAACCAACAGCTATTATGTTTTTCAAACAAACTATTTCTGACATGATTCTCCTCACCCACAGGTTCCCCTGTGTATATATATATATATATATATATATATATATATATATATATATATATATATATATATATATATATATATATATATATACATTATTATTATTTTATTTTATTTTTGAAGGAAATCGATAAATACCTAAAACCTTTGGTGTGTATCTGGCAATGCAACGCCAAATACACCAAGCAAATTTTAAAGTTTTTATCATTGTTTTCAGTTCAGGTACGTGGTAATTCACTTGCGTTCTGCCAGCGTCTATTGCTTACAAACATTAGGAAAAATGTTTGCTGCCCTGTGGCAGCATGCTGCATCTCACAGGTCAATTTACCATGGATGTTATTTGGGAGAGGAGACTTGTTGGTGGCTATATTGTTATGTGTGTGTTCTCTTGGTCCTCTTCAGTATGCTTATTTTGTCATTGTCATGTGTGAGGTCTCTCACATTTCAAAAAGCGGTTAAGGTGTAAGAAATGTGGTCTGTGTGTGTACCCTGCTTTTAATCTGCTTTCTGTCTTGAATTGAAATACAATAGCAATCCATTAAACCTGTGAGATTGTGCAGCCCATTGTGTACACACATCTTTTGAGCAATCTCCATGTAAGAATTTACAATTACTGCCTTTCCAAATAAGAGCTGTACTGATGTTTTCCGAGAAGCTGTAAAATATATCCGAGACTTGGAGTGGATTCATTGCTACACACCTTCGCGTTGTAGCGCTTTCAGCCCTGCAAGACAAATTATTCCTGAGCAGGACATGTCACACTCACAGCTCGCAGAGTCAAGAGCAGTTCATCGCTCTCATTTTGTGTCGTGTCTTTATGCCGCGGCACATCCCAGGGTAGAGAAATGCTGCTGCAGCCTCATTCTCTTTCTGTAGACCCTGCAGCAGCCTGTAATTGTTTGAGCAAAAGATTACAATGTGATATTGATTTGTGTCCCTTTAATAAATGCAAGCACATAAACATCCTCACCTTCTGTATTTTACAAACAATTAACGAAAATGCAAGATGTAACTGAATAAACCTAAAGCAATCAAGCCCAGCATACAATTGCTTACTTTCAATTTGAGCTTTAATTTTAAAATGGAAAATCATCATTAATGGTACCAATAATGGTATGGGGCATCTGCAACAAACTGGCTCACTCCTGGACTTACTGTGTTTTTTCACTACGATATACTGGTGTGTATATAATGTATAATAGATATATACGCTTTCACATTGGGTTGCAATAACATCAATTTTCTAAAAATATGGATACCTTAACTAAGCAACCCAGCATTATGATCCCAAAAGAGAATCAAAAAAACTTTAAATAGGCCTGAATTGGACAAAAACAATTATTTTGTTCAAATCCTCGAACTATTTCTATAATTAAAAATATGCATTTTCCAGCTACGACAAGCTCCTCGTTCATTGAGAGTTTATCTAAGGACACAATACAAAATACTTAAAGTTTATGCAGAATCATGCAGGGCCCTTGAAGTGCCTCTCTTCCCGGCAGGCTCACAATGACCAAAACAGAAACATAGCTGTTGCAGTCACACACACACACACGCACACACACACAACCTTTCCTGTCTCCCTATGTTGGAGTGAAACACAATGGCTAGACATTGGATCTCATCACAGGCGGTTGCCTAGTGACGAGTGGCAGGTTGTTCATAGGGCTGCTGTGTTAAGCTCTGATGGAAAGGTCAGATTCAGGTTTCTGCCAAGTATTTTATCAAACCACACAGCTGTGTGGCTACTTGGGCTTCAGAAGAAGGATGTCACTTTTGGGTTTTTGCAGCATTTGAGCCTTCCATTTCACAATAAAACGATGCTCCCCTGACTATCCACGGATTTTTATCTTAACTCTGTTCTAAAAAATATAATGCTTACTTCCTTCTTGATTTAATATATTTGGGGATTACAGTCAGAATAAAGAAATGTGGCAGAAGCCCAGTGCAGTGTGATTCCTCCATCCCTCCAAGTCTGGACTTTTAAGAGTAGTTCTCCTTCATTGTCTGATTGAAGCAAACCTCCGTGGTTTATGGGAGTGAAAAGCAATGAAAGGCTTCAGTGAAAAGCAGAAAGAGGATTTTGATGTCTGCAAAAGCTACATCTACAGCAGCTGGTAAAACACTGACAAAGATACTCTTGACAAGCTTTTACCTTTAAATCAACACAGAAGGTCTGCATTTGGGCTACACGATGTAATGCTCATCTGATTGCTTGCTTTCAGTCCAAATATAAATACTGTAGCATTTATCTGTGGATTACATTGAGTTGGAAGGGTCATGAATGAAGTGTA
The DNA here is from genome assembly GCF_024500275.1 of Phycodurus eques. NCBI lineage: Eukaryota > Metazoa > Chordata > Actinopteri > Syngnathiformes > Syngnathidae > Phycodurus > Phycodurus eques. Next base: position 4,852,533 of record NC_084542.1, on the reverse strand, counting down.
CCAATAATTTCAAAGCCATGTTGATAATTCATGAATATTTGAGAGAAAAAAAAAACATGACACTGATCGCCATGACAATACTGAATTACTTTACCACTGGATTACCTACTTTACTGCACTTCATCCTAGAACACCTCGACAGTGCAGGGACCTACGCGAGGATCCTGTTCGTGGACTTCAGCTCAGCGTTCAACACCATCATCCCTGAACTCCTTTCATCCAAGCTTCTCCAGCTCAGCATCTCACCTGCCATCTGCCAGTGGATTTATAGCTTTCTGACGGGCAGGACACAGCAGGTCAGGCTGGGGGAGGCCACCTCATCCACACGCAGCATCAGCACTGGGGCGCCCCAAGGTTGTGTCCTCTTTCTGCTGCTCTTCTCTCTCTACACGAACGACTGCACCTCAGCGAACCCGACTGTCAAACTCCTGAAGTTTGCAGATGACACCACTGTCATCGGCCTCATCAAGGACGGTGACGAGTCTGCATATCGACAGGAAGCGGAGCGGCTGGGGCTGTGGTGCGGCCGACACAACCTGGAGCTGAACACGTTCAAGACTGTAGAGATGATCGTGGACTTCAGGAGGTATCCTTCACCACAGCTGCCCCTCACGTTGTCCAGCTGCCTTGTGTCAACCGTCGAGACCTTCAAGTTCCTGGGAATTACAGTCTCTCAGGACCTGAAGTGGGCGACCAACATCAACTCCGTCCTCAAAAAGGCCCAGCAGAGGATGTACTTCCTGCGGCTTCTGAGAAAGCACGGCCTGCCACCGGAGCTGCTGAGACAGTTCTACACAGTGATCATCGAATCGGTCCTGTGTTCTTCCATCACAGTCTGGTTTGGTGCTGCTACAAAAAAGGACAAACTCCGACTGCAACGGACAATCAAAACTGCTGAAAGGATTATCGGTACCCCCCTACCCACCATTGAGGACTTGCACGCTGCCAGAAATAAGACAAGGGCGTGCAAAATCCTTTCGGACCCTCCGCACCCTGGTCACCAGCTCTTCCAGCTCCTTCCCTCAGGTAGGCGCTACCGATCAATGCAAACTAGAACTAGTATACATTCCAACAGCTTCTTCCCTCTTGCGATCAACTTCTTAAACACCTAACCTACAATTCCATTACAACATGCAGGCAATTTTTTGACTTGAGTTCGTTGTCACATTTCTGTGGGGCCAATTATGTATTACTCGTGCACTCACTGTAGTTGTCTCGCCATGCTGCACTATTTTCATATACTGGCCACTCATGCCAGAGTAGCATCTGCTCCATTTGCACACTGATTGAGGAGTATCTGTAACATTTTCACAACCAACATTGTCCCAGATGATCACTTTCGTCACTTTAAACCGCATACACTCCTTGAAGTCTCAGCGCCCTTTGCACATTGGTCATTGCACCGGACTATTGCAATATTAGTCATTCGAACTGCTCTAAGTGCAAAAGGACTCTGCATCTTTTTGCACAATTGTCAAAAAAAAAATATATATATATATATTTGCCGGCATTACCGGATAACTAGCAACCCTTTACTGCTCAGTGGATGTTTTTTTTTTTTTTTTTGTCAATGTCTTTCTGTCTCCAAAGTGTTCTGTAAATTGACTGTCTGTTGTCCTACTAGAGCGGCTCCAACTACCGGAGACAAATTCCTTGTGTGTTTTTTGGACATACTTGGCAAATATAAAGATGATTCTGATTCTGATTCTGATTCTGATTACCACTGATATAAGGGTAATGAGTAGTATAGTGGTTCACATTGGTGAAACCAACCTGTTATGGATTGTCCTGCAAATAAGCCAGTGCTTCACCTTCCCCCCTTTGTTACCATGACAACGAAGGATGGAGTTAGGCAATGGCGCGGTATCAATTTAGCGACAGAACGTTGCATTATTTAGCGCTTAGCAACACATCTATAGCGACTTTTTCTGTTAGTGGTTACTTTTGGAGACTCGAAGACTCTTTCCCATTGCAGTCAGAGCACAAAATGTTCTTGGCATCCACACACGCATGTGCTGCATACAGTCGGCACATTGCCTAACACACAAACAATTGTGACATCACAAACAGACACATTTTTGGAAATGGGCAGATATGGGCATAATATTGTACTTGGTATTGCAAACGTAGATAGGCAAGAACCCCAGATTATATGCCCCCTTTGTGAACGCTAAAATGTTACAAAAAAACAAAAACAAAGTTACTGTAAAGTAAATTACTGTACTATAATATTGACAGTAAAGTACTGGAATTAATTACTTCTATTTCCATGATTTCCTTTGGGAATTTTTTACTCCAATTCCCAAGCAATCTAAGGTCAACATCGCTCTGTTCATCCAACCATCCAACCATCCGTCCGTCCGTCTGTCCGTCCGTCCATCCGTCCGTCCGTCCGTCCGTCCGTCCGTCTGTCCATCCATCCTCTGTACATCTTATCCTAACATTGATCCACTTTATACACATTTGTTTTGTTGCAATGGTTCATGTACCAAATCAATATTCTGCACAATCTGTATTTTTAAATTACTACCTATTACATCCCTATTACTACCCTACTATCTTTAAAATTACGTTTTGCTACGTTTTCTGAATCTGGTGAATGTCAAGTGGATGATTTACTCCCTTTTTGTGTGTTTCCTTAAGTTGCAGCATGTCGAGCTCTCGCTGAGCCTAAACTAAACCCTTCTGCAGCTGCGATGGGCTGTAAAAAGTAGTCAGAGCACAGTATGACAAAGAAGCGAACATGCATTTTGACAGAAGCATTTTCAGGCACTCTTGTAACCAGAAGCAGACATGACTCAAGGGGGGTTGCTATGAATTGCTAATTCCTCCACTCACGCTGCATTCAATCTGCCTGCTCCTGTGATGCTCATTTTGGATGGTCTGCTCTCGCTGTAGGCCTGCAGAATAACTCAAACGTCAAGCACGAGGGTTGGGTTTATAGCTTGTGGTCCGGTGGCTTGATGTATTGTTTCCAAGTGATATTACTCTCAGGGCTCACGTCAGACTGATGAAAGGGTGTGATATATATATTTTTGTCCACAAATTACTCCCTTGACTGACACAATATCACAGGTGACAGACAGATTAAGGCTACAGTCATACTTTAAATACTTTAACAGGCACTCAAATCGCTTCCAGCTTGTTTTAACTGCAGCATTGTTCAGTATCTACAGTATCTACGACTTGTCGATCCATCCAACCCCTCAGGAGACTTGACTTTCCCTCAGGAGAAGGACGGTCTTTAGGAAAATGAACAGAGAATCTCTTTTGTCAGCAAGTGTAATTTGCCTTCTGCAAGAAGGAATAACTAAAAAAAAAAAAACTTCCAAATGCAAAAAAAACAAACAAACAAAAAAAAAAAAAAAAAAACACAAACAATGGGCCAAGAGGGTGTGGGGCTATTTTCGGGCGAGAGGCGGGTTACACCCTGAACTGGTCACCAGCCAATCGCAGAGATCCACCTTGGAAACATGCAAAATGGTTAATTCCAATGACTTATTCGTTGCTACATACTCAGTGTTCTGTGTACACTACTGCCAGTATTTAAAGTATGACTGCCGGAAGGGAATGTTTTTGCAAAGAAAGGTTCGTGCAGCCCAAATGTTAAAGCACATTTTGATTAATGGAATGCCATGATTTTAATCAGACCTCCCAAGTTTCATGGAAATGCAGAGCAAGGGTGTGTGTGGGAAACAGCATCTAAAATTATTCTCTGCTGCTGTTTTCTGTCACTTTGTCGTCACGCCCTCCTTTGCTCTCAGGCAGTCCATCCAAAGCGGAATACTGCTACTTCATTTCGCCTCACTGTCATGTGAATCAGATCAATAACATGTTATTTTATGCTTCACAGCAGTTACAATCAACAGCCCAAAATAAACTTCCCCACACCTCATGAGCCATCACAAACCTCTGAATCTGAAAAACTGGTGTGCTGTTTAAAATACAGCAGCAATGTAATGTTAATGCTGCAAACATTATGGTCTCTTTCTTAAAGAGATGGATGTCACACAGACAATGAACAAGGTGACTGATACACTCATTACGTTATTGCAAGGGCAAGAAAATACAATTTAAAAAAGGAAGAAAAAAGAGAAAACTTCTTTTATTCAAGCCACAAAAAAATGAGTGATTATTCAAACTGAAATAATAATAACAACAATAAAATAAAATAAAAAATAATAAATGTGTTTGGCTGGGCGGCACGATGGGGACTGGTTAACAAATCTGCCTCACAGTTCTGAGAATCCGGGTTCAAATCCAGCCTCGCCTGTGTGGAGTTTGCATGTTCTCTCCGTGACTGTGTGTTTTTTCTCCGGGTACTCCGGTTTCCTCCCACATCCAAAAAACATGCATGGCAGCTGAATTGAAGACTCTAAATTGCTCGTAGCTGTGAATGTGAGTGTGAATGTTTGTTTGTTTATATGTGCCCTGCAATTGGCTAGCGACCAGTTCAAGGTGTACTCCGCGTCTCGCCCAGAATCAACTGGGATAGGCTCCAGCATGCCTGCAACCCTCGAGAGGATAAGTGGTACGGAAAATTAATTAATGAAAGAATGTATCATCCATCATGCACCACAAAGAGAGCATTATCTTAAAGTATTCATTGTAAAAACTGTAAACTAGGAGAGCTGCACCTGGCAGTGCTGAACAAAGGCAGGGGGTAAAACAGAAATAGAATAATATTTAAAAAAACAAAACAAAATGAGCGCAACCACACCACATGAGTATTGCACAAGCTACCAGTTGTATTACATCTATGATGTCTTTCCAGTGTCACACATCTCCTAAGGTCTAATGTCTATCCAACATACAGTCAATTGCTGTAGACAGCGATCTGCCCACTGTAAATACTGTAGTCTCTAATGTTGGTGGGTGAGGCATAATCCATAATCACACTATGATCTCGAGCAGTGGTTCTTAACTCTTATCACCCTGAGACCCACATTTTCCTACTGTTGCAAATTTGTGACCCACTTCTATGGAAGTTATGAACAATAAAGCATTTTTTATGTTTAATATTAGCCTCTGAAACCACATGCACAGTATATTTTTAAATGGTGTTTCAAATGAGTTCGACAAAAAGCATAACGCTAGCCATGACACCCGCTAACCAGAGGCTGAGCTGCACTGTATTTGTTTACAGCGTAAACTAGTGACTAGAGCACAAGTGGGTCACATTTACTTTCGCTTACCTAATATATTCCACGTGGGAACTTGGTATTCCTTTGTACGGCACCCAAAACATCTGAATACAAATACATATTATTTTTTACTAGCTGTCCACGACCCACTTTTGGGTCCCAACCCACACGTTGAGAGTCCCAGATCTAGAGTGGGGCTTGTTGAGTGACCACTTTCGAGAGCCGTTAACCACGGATACACACATACCTACAATAAGTCCTCTGTGCTTGACTGGCAACCAGTCCAGGGTGTAGTCCACATTTCGCCTGAAGTTAGCTGGGATACTCCATTCCCCCACACCCCTGAACAAGCAGTATAGAAAATGGATAAATCTGATCGAATGACTGAAATCTGACCGGATACATGATGCTACATTAACTGTTCATGTTAACATTGTCAAAATGTGCTGATGATGTGATGTAGTTAAATACAGTATTACTTTCACAATACTATTTCCTTATGGTCATAAAAGTACTTATGGCTGGTGGAGTGTTGGGTCACCTGCATGACGGCACAACCCCTGGTTTCAAAGACTTTGATACAAACCTCCTGCTGTATTTCCCGAAGTTTACGAAATCATCCTCCACGAAATGTGCCAAACGCAGCACAATTTTGGTTCAGAAATGCTTGGGAATTTCTCCAAATACACTGCAAATTGAAGCCCTTTATTCCTCAACTCCTGAAGTGATGCAGAGTACAAGTTTTAGCTTTGCATAAGATGCAATTGCACTGTCGTTGAGCAATTTTCCAAAGTTGAGTTGAGTGTTTGGATACCAACCACGAACAAGTGGGCAGATACTTGAATAATAAATGCCGTGTCTATGTAGCATCAACGCCTGAAATCGATTGGCAAAATGTTTGAAGCTGCATCTTGTGTAAACTCTTAAACAAGGTGGGTTATACAGACCAAGGTTTACACTAGCAGGCGTGTGGATGGTTAAAAATATATACAGTTGTCTTTCGAATAAGCAACTAAAACTCAACATTTTTATAAAAGCCAAACATTCTATTCCACATCGAAGCATGAAGAAAAAAAAAGTTTGCTTTTCTGTCAATCACTGAACTAATATTTAGCTGTATAAACATAGATTTGAAGAACTGGTTCACGTTTGTTTTGCATGGAGTTAACTGGCAGCTGTAGTATTCCATCCAAGGACTTTTGGACAACATTTTTTGAAGAAGCCTATGCGGGGTCAAGCTATTGACAAGACGCCCCCAAAGTCCAATTGTTGAATAAAAACAAGCTAAATAGGCTACATTTTTCCAAGGAACACAAGAGCAATGCCGTAACATTCTGCGGACTCATGAAATCGTGATTGCTTTCTCTAGGTCGGTCAAAAGGCCGCAGACATTTTGTCAAGCGAGCCCAAAACAAATTCAAGCCACAGTTACCCAAAGTACGGTGAGAAATGATGGCACAAGCAATATTATATGTTGATGTTTCTGAAACTACAGTATGGTGTGGGACCTATTTATTAGTGACCTGGGATGGAAAAAAAAAAAAAAGAAAAGAAAAACGAAACACCGTTGAAATTGGGTTTCAACAAGACACGGACCCCAAACACACCAGTAAGCAAGAATGATTAACATTATGCAGGGGAATTCAAAAACTGGTAAGCGGCAACATTTAAAAATGTTGCCTGTCGGCTAACCGTTATGAGCCTGAATACCACTTCACAGCTGCCCTAAATTGGTTGACTCCATGCAACACACATGTGAAGCAGTCCTCAGGAAAAAAGTGGTTATACAACTTGATGTTAGATCAATGATACAGAGGAAATCAAAATGTTCACGCATTTTCAGTTTTGACTGCAAAAAGAAATATGCACTGCGATTACAGTATTTTGAGCAGCCTAATATTAATTTTGTTCACTTTCTGGAAAGGAATAAAACTTGTGATACATTTATCTTCAGGTTTGATTCAGAACAGATTGTGCAAAATTACATAATTACACTTCTGAGGGGTTTGCTGAAATGGTATTTAGAATAATGTTTTGCCAGAACTGGATACCATTTCTTCATTAAAAGAAGAGCAAAGAACAGGTCAGCTCTGAAATATCAGTTTAGTTACTTTGTGCAAACTGACAATTATGAATGTGTTTTTGGCCACGGGGCTTTCAGAGAGTTGTTCACAAGTTGACATGCTTGGTCCTATTATAAACTTGCTGCACAGGAAGATGGGGAAACCTTCCTGCTTCTTACATTAAATGACTGAGTTTATGAATCTGCAGGGGAAAGAGGCTGTACTGTAAAGGTTTTCATAAAAGTCTGCCGATGTGAACAACCTGCCTATTCATCAAAGATTATCCAAACTTTTACGTTCCTTAAGGCAGAAAGACATGAATCGACGTTATTAACGGTGTCTGTTCATTGACCAGCATTCCGACTAGTGTTTTAGGGAGAATTAAGCCAGAAACTAATAATGAACATCATGGTAAGAGAAATGGAAAACAAATAGCATAATTAGGGCATTGATGTGATCTTTATTATTACATTTTGTCACTTTGTCAAAAGTCGCAATCACCAAGAGGAATGCTTACAAGAATATCTATTTGATGCTTTTGATGATTTGTAATTAAGTACTTAACTCATAATTGCACTGCACATCAAAAAGCCATGTTTCTCCCTGATGAACTTATTGACGACACTGGCAAGAAATGATAGATGAAAGGCTCATTGAGTTTGAAGCATTCAATCATTACTTTTACTTGAAGTAAACATACATTTCCAGCCCCCAAAAAATCAAAAAAATAAATGGGACTAATGAAGAGCAATGATGCCTTTACAGCATGTTCCTGTTGAGTCAAGTAGTAAAAATGAGACCATCAGGGAGAAAGTAATGAATCTGAAAGAATAGAGGCTTTTCGCCAAACCCACACACATTCAAAAATGTTTCTGCCTTCCCTGAAGATGCTGGAGGTAATTCGCAAGGCACTCTCTCAGTGTAATTAGGTCATTCAAGCAGCGGAACGGTGACTTGATATAGGCTTTAGCAGACAAGCAGGCCCAGGGAGCTTGAAAAGCGCAAACATTTAATTTACCCATTAACGAGCAGAATGTTTGGACAAAGGTTTTAGAAAACAAAGCAACGTAGTATAATTTTAATTTTGGGAGAGTTTGATGATTTAGGTAAACTTCCAGGAATATTTGGACAGTGACAGCTTTTTATGGACTTACCTATTCTATTAAGACCCTGACAATTATTTGCTGATGACTCGGCACCACTGTTGACAAACTATGATGGACATCTCTTGAAAAAGATTGTGTACTTTATGATTGAATACGGCAATGCTAGTTGACAAACAAAGCTTCCCATTTCGAGAATGAGTTCAATTTTGTCTTAAAAAAGATGAGCAATTGATAGACAAGAGATTTACAGCACGCAGGAGACCATTCAACGTGGGTCTCGCCAGTAGATTTCCCCCTCTTCCGGAATCTGTCTACATTTATCGATGTCTCACTGTGCCCACACAGTGTCGGGAATTGGCCGTGACCTTCGGTTTTGTTATAATATGATGTATAATCTTCCATTCAGTAGGTGTGTGAATCCTTTTCTCAACATATATGCAACCTTTGACAATACAAAATGTGATGATAATTGCTCAAACAAAATATAATATTGCTCAAGCTTGCTTTAAAATAGTGACTAACATATGATATCTAACAGGTTATCACAAATTTACCAACAGAGGTTATTTTTCACTCAGATGGCATCCCAGTAGCTTGTCAAAGTGGAAACTATCACGCCGTCAGACCTTTCCACTGGAAATGCTCAATGTGTTGCCATGCATACATTCCATTGTTTCCACAGAGCAGAGAACTGTCTGTTTGTACTTATGTGTAACTACCATTAAAGTAACAGTTGTTTGATGGTTAAGAAATTGACCTATTATTGACCCGTGGGTAATCCGGACAAGATGGCTGCCGGGGTGCAGGCACACAGTTTGGCAGGTCCTGTGCATTTGCTTAAAAAGTCATCCAAAGATCAAATGGGACCTTGGATTGTGCTATCAACGTATTCATTTGCTGTTTGGATAACCCTCTATCTTCTGCTAAGTTCAACATGTCCAAGAAAAAGGGACACTCTAACCTTGTATCCAGCCAGATGGAGTCAGCACATGCTATTCACAAGGGTACTGGACTATGGCCTTGCCAGGCCACCCCCAGGTGAGCAGGAACAGGCTGTCACAGGCAAACCACTCCTGGGTGTTTTTAATCTCTTGCTGATACTTCTTTTGGCTGGTGATGTTGAACTAAACCCTGGGCCAGTGCTAGCTGGGCCTCCACCTCTGCTACCTGGGCCAACATCACTGCCAACTGGGACTTTACCTCGAGCAGCCGGGCTAACATCATTGCTAGCTAGGCCTCCACCCCTACTGGCTGGGCCTCCACCTCTACCGGCTGGGCCTCTACCACTGCTACCTGGGCCAACACCACTCCTAGTTGGGCCTCCATCACTGCTAGCTGGGCCTCCACCTCTGCTAGCTGGGCCTCCACAATTGCTGGCTGGGCCTCCACCATTGGTGGCTGGGCCTCCACCACTGCTGGCTGGGCCTCCACCACTGCTAGCTGGGCCTCCACCACTGCTAGCTGGGCCTCCACCACTGCTAGCTGGGCTTCCACCTCTGCTGGCTGGGCCTACGCCTCTGCTAGCTGGGCTTCTACCTCTGCTAGCTGTGCCTCCACCTCTGCTAGCTGTGCCTCCACCTCTGCTGGCTGAGCCTCCACCACTGCTGGCTGAGCCTCCACCACTGCTGGCTGAGCCTCCACCACTGCTGGCTGAGCCTCCATCACTGCCGGCTGGGCCTCCACCTCTGCCAGCTGGGCCTCCACCACTGCTAGCTGGGCCTCCGCCTCTCTCCGCTATTGACTTTCTCTGCCTATCTGAGACATGGCTCCATGAATCTTCGCCCTCAGCAATATTATCTGTACCTGGTTATAAAATGTTTAGAAAAGACAGACAGGGTTCTAAGGGAGGAGGTGTTATGATTTATGGCAAGGACACTTTTAATTGTAATGAAATACATGTTACAGATGAGAATGGATTAGAATTTCTTGGACTAACTGTTTATTTCTCACAGAAAATGTCTTTTATTCTTGTAGTTATTTATAGGCCTCCCTCATCAAATGCAGATTTTTATGAAAAGCTTGAAATTTTACTGAAACAACTCAATCTTGCAAAAGAGGTGATAATAATGTGTGACCTAAATGTTAATTGGGAAGTTAACAAAGTTGGGAAAAAATTGAAAAGGGTTATGGATGATATGGATATGACCCAGGTAATTAATGGCCCTACGAGAATTACAATTTCCACCCGCACTCAGATTGATCTAGCTTTTACTAATAGGCCAGAAAGGATCTTGAAGCCATACAATATGCTCACAGGATTGTCTGATCACAATCTTGTAATGGTCACAAGAAAATTAAATAAAAAGCGCTTCAAACGCTTGGCCATCACTGAATCCTATAGGATACCATAACATGAACAAAAAAATTTCCAAGATTCTATCCAAGAAGTAAACTGGATGTATTACTCGCTGGCAAAAATTTAGATGAGGATTGTTCTAAATTTGCCAAAAAAATACAAACAATTATTATACAATTTACATGGATAATTAAACTAAAAGCTAGAAAGAATGGCCTTCCTTGGTTAAAAAAATTATTCTGAAACTGATGAAAGAACGAGATCATTCTTTGAAGTTGTCGGTCAGATCAGGATACCATAGACACCAATTTATTTCACTGAGAAATAGGGTAGTGAAAGAAATAAGAAAATCTAAAGCTGACTTTTTCATTACTGCTTTGAATAGTGCAAAGGGAAATTCTAAAATAACCTGGAATTATATTAAAAAATTATTGGGTGATAAACAAAATAACAAAACAAAACGAATGCAAATTCAATTAAATGGAAACATCCTGACGGAACCTCAAGTGATGGCTGATGCTTGTAACAACTACTTCATTGAATCTGTGTCAGAAATATCTGCTAAGTTTGCAGTAAAACAAAGGAAGGAATACCCTGCATTGTCTGCAAAGCAGTTTTTTACGATGACAAATATTACTGAGACCAAAGTTATCGATTTAATTCATTCACTCAAACCATCTAAGGCAAAGGATGTTTTTGGAATGGACACGAACATGCTCAAAGATCTAGGATCAGCTCTTGCTACTCCTATTGCCTCAATCATTAATCTTTCAATTTCATCTGGTCACTTTCCAAAGGCCTGGAAATCTGCTATTGTTACCCCTGTCTTTAAATCCGGTGACTCAACTTCTCTGAATAACTACAGACCTATAAGCATTCTTCCGGCCGTTTCCAAAATTGCAGAAAAATGGGTGTCAGAGTAGTGTCCATTATTTAAACAGCAGCTCCCCCTCTCTCCACGCCATGCAGTTTGGTTTCAGACCCAAGCATTCCACTGAAATGGCTACATGCCTCTTCATTGAGAAAATAAAATCTTCTCTCGACAAGGGTGGAGTTGGAGGGGCGGTGTTCTTGGACCTCAGGAAGGCTTTCGATACAGCAAATCACTGTGTTCTTCTTACCAAGCTCTCAAAATTTAACTTCTCTCGCAAAGCTGTGAGCTGAATTGAATCACAGCTGCATGATCGAACACAATCTGTATCAGTTAACAATTGCAGATCTGAGTCTCTTAGGCTAACCTCTGGAGTACCTCAGGGATAAATATTGAGCCCCCTTTTATTTAGTCTTTATATCAACGAATTGCCCACTGTTTGTTCTGAAGCAGAGTGCGTAATGTATGCAGACGACACGGTTTTCTTTGTTCATGGTCGCTCCAAAGATACTGTTGCTGCTAAACTCACTAATACAATGTCCTGTGTCACAACTTGGTTGCAGGAGTGCTGTCTACAGCTAAACGTTTCTAAAACTGTAAGCATGTATTTCACTAAAACAAATAGAGTATCACCTGACCCCGACATACTTGTTAATGGAGAAAAAATGCAAATTGTCAGCAAATACAAATATCTTGGGTTAATAATAGATTCACAGCTTTCCTTTAAAGCTCATATTGACAAATTGTATAAAAACATCAAATTAAACCTCGCAAATTTTCGTGCAATTCGAAATGAAATGTCAACTGAAGCCGCAAAAATGTACTTGCATTCAATGATTCTTAGTCACTTTAACTATTGCATAACCAGTTGGTCCCAGGATGATCAGAATGCAAAAAAAACATTGGAAGTTTTGTACAAACAAGTAATTAAAGTGATGGATAAAAAAACCAAGGCACTATCATCACTGTGCAATTTTTAAAAAATACAGTCTTTTAAAATAGGACAGCGCTGGTGAGTGGAACTCAGCACCTGAGGAGGTTAAACTGCTTACAACATACAAGGCCTTCACAAAAAAATGAAAATGTGGCTAGTTAACACCTATAGCTGCCAACACTAAAAGACAAGTATGTTATGATGTTTTCTTGTTATGATCAAATTATTTGTGCTTTTATTCTCTCTTAATAGTATAGTAAGTCTTTGATTATGTATCCTGTATTATATTGTCTTGTAGATTTATTTTACTGCTTTTTTACATCATGGCCAGGGGACTACAGATGAAAACTAGCCTTCTGGCTAATTCTGTCTTTTTTTAACCATGTGTACTTCATGTGTTTTATGAAATTGCATTGTCCCCTTTCAAATAAACTGATTAAAAATAAAAAATTTAAAAAATTACCACAGTAACAATGCTAATTTCTGTTAGGTATTCTACAACATCTCCAATTGTATGTTAGCCTTAAGCCATTGGACTTAATTGATGCTAATGATAATGGAAGTGATACTATGTTGAAAGTACTTTGAATTAACATTTATGGTGACAAATAAACAGTTTCAGGTAGGAAAACTTTGCCTCTCATTTCGGGAGCTTTCAGACATCTGCCAAACTAAGCACTGCTTCTTCAGTGATGGCATAATAGAGAGAAAATAAAAATAGTGAACTGCAGGACATAAACCCAAGTGGAAACAGCACAGAGTAACACAATTGCAAAAATACTGCTACCGCAACAACAAAATTTACTGAACGAAAAAAAGGTTCAGAGTCCAGCATTTTAGGGTTAGCAGACAGATTACCTTTTTCAATCGACGGTTCGATCACCTTCAATTTAAGGCTGCATTGTAGACATTCTGGTAGGTTTTTGGCATGATGAGGTTGTGCGCATGAGCAGAGCAGATCTAAATCACCTGAATGCTTCATTGTGTGCCGATTATATTAAAAAGTCAATAGAAAAATCAAATACATGAACAGTAAATGCATTACGCTCCTGCGTCTGAGAAAAATGGGTAAATATGGCGCATCATTGTTTAAGCCACAAGGGTTAAAACTGGGGGGAAAAGTTGCGAGTTATGGTCCAAACTTTACATTAATTTTAATTTCGCTCATGATCATAATGACAAACCAGGCAAAATATTTAATGTATTGCTCTCGTTGGCATGTTGTTTCATGCTACCCTGACTGTAATTAGTGCTTTTCTTATCAGACTGGCATAATCCTATTTTCGAGAACAGGATTTCTGTAACCCAGATGAGAGGGAAGCTTGTGTACAGTCTGTGATTTTATTCAACATCCACAAAATTCCCTGCAGACGTTTGGCTCACCAGTACATTGTAATCTATGTGAACCCAGACTCTCCTTCCAGTCCCTGTGCACAACAACAAGTTTATCTCCTCCCAACTTAGTTGTCCTCTTGGCCCATTCCGGTCAACTCGCAGACCCAAAGACGGCAGGAACTGCCTATTAACACTCCTGATATTGGCAGCCCGATCGGTCCGTCTGGCATTACCGAGGCCAGCGGATCAGTGCTGGTTGAGCACCCACACAAGAAAATCTGATCCAATGCGATTCAAAGCCATCTGTATTTTTACACACGCATGGGTCATGTGCGAATAAAATGTGTGTCTATAAAGTGCCCATTACACAGCTGCAGATTGAAAGAGAGATTGCAAGGCTTAGCATCTGCGAAAATGCCCCCTTCCTCCGCAACGATCCAGTAGTTCGGAGTGTGAGCGTTTATCTGAGTTCCAAATATGCAGCTCATGTCACACAGTGCAGAAGGCACAGGAGCAACATCACAAAGATGGATTATGTCATGCGTTAAATTGCTTCTTTGAAGGAAATGAATAAATAAATCGGAGACTAATTCCGGGACCATCTCTCGAGTGAGTGTGATTGCATAATGTCAACTTAAATGTTCCCTCTACCCCCTCTCTAGTGTGTTCTATAGGCATGATAATTCTCTATTAATTGAATACATGTATATATATATATATATATATATATATATATATATATATATATATATATATATATATATAAAACCCTATATATGTATATATTGCAAATATATTTGTTTTCTGAAGCATTATTATTATTATTATTATCATTTTCCTTTTTAATGATATTAATATTGTATGTGTGCATAAGGCTAAAAAAAAATAAAAATACTGAACCACAATTGAGCCTCAAAAGTATCCAAGGTTTAAGAAAAATAGACAAGATACAGCTGAAACTTTAAGGTTGAACATAATGCGAGATCCTGGTTAAGTTGTCCAAGTTCCATATTGCTTCCATATTTTTTTTCCCTGTCAATGGTTAATGAAGCAATTCTGGTTGGAATTAAATCTTCGGAAGTCGAGTGAGTGCAAGGAGATGAAACTCAATAGGTTTATGGAGATTGAACAGAGTCAGACTCAACAGGCTATCACAGCTTTAGTGCATTTCTAATTGATACCAGACATCTTTTTTTATCCCTAAATCTTTCGATTCACTCAGCACATATTAAAATCCCCCAAAGATCTGCTTCAACATTGATGTCGGTATCTCATCCAAAATAAAATGCTGTTATGTTATATCACGTTAGCTGCAACACCTCTGCTCTTGCACGGACTACTAACTCTACTTTTATACTGATCTAAACTGCACATCGATAAAAGTTTGTTGACACCAAGTTTGGATGACACTTTTGATCTGCGAGTGTGTGTATGTGTGTGCTTGTGTGTGTGTGTGTGTGTTTGTGTGAAGAGGTAGGAAGAATGAGAAGACAGAAACCTGGTATCACTCAGGGTTATTCATTCATTCATTCATTCATCTTCCGTTCCGCTTATCCTCACTAGGGTCGCGGGCGTGCTGGAGCCTATCCCAGCTATCTCCAGGCGGGAGGCGGGGTACACCCTGAATTGGTCGCCAGACAATCGCAGGGCACATATAAATAACTAACCAACTACCGGAGACAAATTCCTTGTGTGTTTTGGACATACTTGGCAAATAAAGATGATTCTGATTCTGATTCTGATAAACAACCATTCACACTCACATCCATACCTATGGGCAATTCAGATTCTTCAATTAACCTACCCTGAATGTTTTTGGGATGTGGGAGGAAACCGGAGTTCCCGGAAAAAACCCACGCAGGCACGGGGAGAACAAGCAAACTCGGATTTGAACCCCGGTTCTCAGAACTGTGAGGCAGATGTGCTAACCAGTCGTCCACCGTGCCACTCAGGGTTGTGTTACTCAGAAATAGTTGTGCAGTATAGGTTGTTTTCTCTACAAGCAAGTTGTGATTGGCGCAGATTTTAATGGACATGTTGATAAAGGAAACAGGGGTGATGAAGAAGTGATGGGTAAATTTGGTATCAAGGAAAGGAACTTGAAGGGACAGATGGTGGTGAGGTTTGCCAAATGGGTGGAAATAGCAGAAGCAAACACTTTCTTCCAGAAGAGGCAGGGACATGGGGTAACTAACAAGAAGGTAGGTAGAAGCACACAGGTGGATTACTTGTTTGCAAACGATGTAACCTGAAGGAGGTAACTGACTGCCAGGTAGTGATAGGGGAGAGTGTAGCTAGACAGCATTTTAAAGTGATGTGTAAGATGAGGAAGAGTATTGTGCGACTTTTCAAGAAGAGGTGAGACAGCTCTCGGTGGGCAGGAGGAGCTTCCAGAAGAGCCAGGGTAATCACAGCCAAGGTTTTCAAAGACACAGGCAGGATAGTACATGGTGTGTCTTCTGGTAGGAATGGGGAGAAGGCGACTTGGTGGTGGAACCTTAAAGTGAAGGGAACCATGCAAGGAAAGAGGTTAGCTAAGAAGAAGTGGGACACTGAGAGGACTGAAGGGAGGGAACAATAATACATGGAGATGCAACATAGAGCAAAGGAGGAGGTGGCAAAGGCTAAACAAGAGGCATATGATGTATGCCAGGTTGTACAATAAAGAAGAAAAAAGATTGTTAAGGGATGGCGAGACAGAGATAGCAGTGGGAAGGATGCGCAGCAGGTTAGGGAGATGGAAATGTGTTGACTGCTTCCAGGAGTGTGGTGGATTCAATACTTTGAATATTGAAGAGTAGATGAGCCAATTGTGGCAGCGATTAGGAAGGGGGACGTCAGAACGGCACTAAAAAGGATGAAAATAGAAAGGCAGTTGGTCCTGATGACATACTTGTGGCGATATGGAAGCAACTACGACTGGCGGATGTTAAGTTTTAACCAGGCTTTTCAATATAATCGTAGAGGGTGAGAAGGTGCCTGAGCAATGGAGGAAAAGTGTGCCGGTGCCCATTTTTAAGAACAAGAGCAATGTGCTGAGTTGTGGCAACTATAGAAGAATAAAGTTGATGAGCTACACAATGAAATTATGAGAATGAGTAGTTGAGGCTACACATGAAAGAAGTGAGGATTTGTGAGCAACATTATGGTTTCATGTCTAATTATCACAGATACATTATTTTCCTTGATAGTGTTGATGGAGAAATACAGAGAAGGTCAGAAGGAGCTGCATTGTGTATTTGTATATCTAGAAAAAGCCTATGACAGGCTACCCAGAGAAGAACTGTGCTACTGCGTGAAAAAGTTTGAGTGGCAGAGTTTTTCCTATGAATATTACAGACCATGTATCAGGACAGCAGAACAATGGTGAGGTGTGCTGAAGGTGTGACAGAGGAGTTTAAGATGGAGGTGGGACTACATCAGGGATCAGCCCTAAGCCACTTCCGTTTTGCAATGGTCATGAATAGGTAGACAGATGACGTCAGACTGGAATCCCCATGGACCATGATGTTTGCAAATAACATTGTGATCTTCAGTGAAAGCAGGCAGCGGGTAGAGGAATATTTAGAAAGGTGGAGGACTGCATTGGAAAGTAGAGGAATGAAGATTAGCCCAAGTAAGACAATATACAGACCCTTTCCCAAAATTTAGAATATCATGGAAAAGTTTATTTCCATAATTCCATTCCAAAAGTTTAACTTTCATAGATTATAGATTCAGGGCCCACAATTGAAACAATTTCAAGTATTTATTTGTTTAATTTTTAGGTCCATTGCGAAATATCCACAGTCTGTCATGATTTCGGGTGCAATGTCCAGTCCAGGTGTTGGAAAACTGCTTTCTTAAATCCAAGGTCACCGCAACAGTCAACGAGAATGTTTTTCAGGAATTCATGATTCCTTCTGCTGACGATCTCTATGGAGATGCAGATTTAATCTTCCAGCAGGACCTAACCCTTGCCCATACCACCTGAAGCACAAAAACCCTACCTTCTTGACTGGCCAGCCATCTCGCCGGATCTAAACCCCATTGAAAATCTACGGGGTATTATCAAGAGGAAAATGAGGGGCACCAGACCCAAAAATAAAGAAGACCTGACAGTAAGCATCAACAAAATCTGGGCTTCCATCACTCCCAGGCAATGCCACAAGCTGATTGCTTCAATGCCACGGGGCATCGAGGTAGTGGTTAAAGCAAAGGGATTCCCAACCAACTATTGAAGATTAACATATCGCTTTGAAAGTACCATATTTTGATTGATTTAATGTGCCCCTAATTTTGTTCTTTTTTTTTTCAACAGAAACTGAGAAGTAAATGGCGATTTCTTCACAATATTAATTTTTTTTTAATTCCTGATTTTGTGGGTTTTATGAGCTGGAAGCCGAAATTATGTAAAAATAAACAAATAAATACTTGAACTTGTTTCAATTGTGGGCCCTGAATCTCAGTTTAACTTTCTGAATGGAATTATGGTAATAAATAAACTTTTCCATGATTTTATAATTTTTGGGAAAGGATCTGTATGCGCATGAATGAGAAAGGTGGAGGTGGAAAAGTGAAGCTACAGAGAGAAGCGATAGCAAGGAGGGAGGACTTTAAATACTTGTCCAGAGCAATAGTGAGTGTGGTAAGGAGGTGAAAAAAACAGATCCAAGCAGGTTGGAACTTGTGGAGGAAAGTGTCAGGTAGTTTTACAATTCTATGTGCCTATGGCTAGAAAGCAAAGCATGGACAGTCTCTGTCACAGAAAGGCACGGCTGCAGTCAATGAATGACGTGATCAATCATTGCCAACGGCCTCTCAAAATATCCATGTCCTTCCTCCTTCATCGCCTGTTTCCTCTTTTTTTGTGGCCATCTGGTTCTTGTTTGGCAGTTGTGCCATGTTTTTGTGGTTCAATTAAACGATGCAATACAGTATATACAGGGCAGTACATAATTTTAGTCCTGTTCTCAACGGAGTACCAGATGTTGCTGCCTGGTGCTCATTTTTCCCCAGACTCCCCACTAGAAGAATTTGGCGCGATCTGCTGATTTGGCGCAGTTCTTTGGACAGTAATCCTCAATCTTTTTTGCACCATGGACCAGTTTCACGTAAAGCTATATTTTGACGGAACATTACAGCAATACCGAAAATTCCAGGAAGCTGGCCGCCTCATGGAGGGACCCTCCTCACTCAACCACTGCCGCCACCCCGCGGGTGGTGCTGTTTGCAGGGGAGTTTCTCGTGCGGCACACACTCGCAAATTAGCTCAACTGAACTTAGAAAAGAATGAATCACTTCATAAAAATATTCCATTCATTACATTCATCCAGTGGTTTGTGTATCTCACAACTCTACTGTGGGCCTTAGTAATTGCAACCACTCTACCAACTGCTACAGTTTAGTTCACCAACTTTACCACGGTACAGTTTAAATGGTGAGGTCTGGGTCGGCTCCATTCAAGCAAAAGTGTAATTCACAAAAAATGGTAAAGTACAGTGTGCTGACTGTCAACATCAAAAACTGCTTTGATTTGTTTTTTTCCCGCAATAAATTAATTTCCTTGAAACACACATGAAGGCAGACAATTCTCTCTCAACTAATCAATTAACAGCCTTGAGTGCACCACCACCCTCTACTGTAGATGCAAAGTGTAACACTGTGACTGCCATCCCCACTAAAGTGTGCTGAAAAGTGGTATGGTTCTGAAATTTTGAGTATCTTTGCAATGGAAACATTATCATGTATACTGAACTGATAGTTTGGTGGAAACGACGCACAAGGAACCTAAAGTCAATTTGACTCGAATGCAAACACATTTTGATGGGTAATTTCTCCAAGAGAATGCTCTGAATTGGTAATTTTAGAGCATTTATACTTCAGTGTACCACTGTATATCAGGCAGGATGATGAGTAACTCTTGATAACCAGCTGGCTGTATATATAGTGTATATAAGTGTATATAAGAGTGTATCTCCTCTACTTTGAGCACAAAAAAATGAAGGCGAGAGGAGTTAACCACAGATCGGCATATTATCCGCTCTAATGGAGGCCCTTCTGTCAGAAACAAAAGCCCTGAGTAGTTTTGTACCAGTTCTTTCTATGATTGGTCGATGCTCGTCCCACATTGCTAGTCTATTAAAAGCACCATCCGTCAAGTAGTGCTGGCTGCCTGGCGTTGAGGCTTAGAAAGAAATATAAACACTGTCGCTCACTCACCAATTTGCTGTCATGTGTGTCTTTTCTGTTTATTTTCTTGGCTTTTTTCTTTCCTTCAGTCTGTCTTACTTTCTTTACCACCAGTTGTTGAAGGTGCTATACCAGGCTTTCAAAAGCCAATTTCATCCTACCTGAGCAGGTCACGTCCGGTGTACACAATTTCACATGATCAAGTTTCAAATCTAATTTCTATATTTCATATTAAAGTGTGTTAATAATCTAAAAGTCAGTAACACCATGCTTTGTGCATCTGGGGCTCGTTTGAACCACAATGCACTTGGATCACAAAACCATGCAACATTTGGACACCTCACTTTTTTTTTTAATCTTACAATAAATTAAGAATTATATTTTATTATTTTGTACACAGTATTACCCCCTACAAAACCAAACAAGACTTGTCTGCTTTATAATAGAATATGAAGATTCAAGTTTCAATGTTTTTGAACCAAGTCATCCCAAATGGTGAACTGCAAGTGACTAAGAAAACTATTTATCTATTTGTGTGTTTGTTTGTTTGTTTTATTTTTGTGTCAAACCTACCAGTGGTTGAAACTTTGCCACATATGTGGTAATGTGATTTTCTATTCCACCTCACAATATTGGATTCATCTGATCTCTGGGGCTTGTTGCGGATTTCTGACTGCTTATCAATCACTGCCTCAACACAAAATTGCAGATGCATTCGCATGTTATCAGTTTTTGCTAGACTTACCAACAGTCAGGAATGGGAGGATTTCACACCTGCTCAACTTGGACACATTGTAAATCTTAGTATAGGACCGTCAGTGTGACCTGGTTCCCAAACGCTAACCCTAGTTTATTGTATTTGTACCTATTCCCCTCATTGATCTCTTGTCCTTTAAGTCGAGTCTTTTTCTTCATTTCAATTAAATTTCAAGGAAATTGTTCAAAAGTCAAACACAAATTCAGAACCTCAAACCTCAGTGCGAAGTACCATCCTGTTTCAAACGCTCCACCATCATTCCAGTCCCCAAGAAACCTGCAATCTCAGGTCTAAATGACTACAGGCCTGTCGCTTTGACATATGTGGTCATGAAGTCCTTTGAACGTCTCCTGCTGGACCACCTCAAGAGTGTCACAGGTCTCCTGCTGGACTCCCTGCAGTTTGCCTACCAAGCGAACAGGTCTGCGGATGATGCAGTCAACATGGGAGTGCACTTCATCCTAGAACACCAAGACAGTGGAGGGACCTATGCGAGGATCCTGTTCATGGACTTCAGCTCAGCATTCAACACCATCATCCCTGAACTCCTTTCATCCAAGCTTCTCCAGCTCAGCGTCTCACCTGCTATCTGCCAGTGGATTTACAGCTTTCTGACAGGAAGGACACAGCAGGTCAGGCTGGGGGAGGCCATCTCATCCACACGCAGCATCAGCACTGGGGCGCCCCAAGGTTGTGTCCTCTCTCCGCTGCTCTTCTCTCTCTACACGAACGACTGCACCTCAGCGGACCCGACTGTCAAACTCATGAAGTTTGCATATGACACCTCATCAAGGACGGTGACGAGTCTGCATACCGACAGGAAGCGTAGCGGCTGGAGCTGTGGTGCGGCCAACACAACCTGGAGCTGAACACGCTCAGGGCTGTAGAGATGATCGTGGACTTCAGGAGGCATCCTTCGCCACAGCTGCCCCTCACGTTGTCCAGCTGCCTTGTGTCAACCGTCGAGACCTTCAAGTACCTGGGAATTACAGTCTCTCAGGACCTGAAGTGGGCGACCAACATCAACTCCGTCCTCAAAAAGGCCCAGCAGAGGATGTACTTTCTGCGCCTTCTGAGAAAGCACGGCCTGCCACCGGAGTTGCTGAGAGAGTTCTAAACAGCGGTCATCGACTCAGTCCTGTGTTCTTCAATCACAGTCTGGCTTGGTGCTGCTGCAAAAAAGGACAAACTCCGACTGCAACGGACAATCAAAACTGCTGAAAGGATTGTCGGTACCCCCCTACCCACCATTGAGGACTTGCACGCTGCCAGAACTCAGACAAGAGTGTGGAAAATCCTCTTGGACCCTCCGCACCCCGGTCACCAGCTCTTCCAGCTCCTTTCCTCAGGTAGGCGCTACTTATCAATGCAAACTAGAACTAGCAGACATTCCAACAGCTTTTTCCCTCTTGCGATCAACTTCTTAAACACCTAACCTACAACTCCATTACAACATGCTGGCAATTTATTGGCCTTGAGTTCATTGTCACATTTCTGTGGGGCCAATTATACATTACTCGTGCACTCACTGTAGTTGTCTTGCACTATTTGCATATACTGGCCACTCATGCCAGAGTAGCATCTGCTCCATTTGCACACTGATTGAGGAGTATCTGCAACATTTGCACAACCAACATTGTCCCAGATTATCGCACTACTCGTCACTTTAAACCACATACACTCCTTGAAGTCTCGGCGCCCTTTGCACAATGGTCATTGCACCGGACTATTGCAATATTAGTCATTCGAACTGCTCTAAGTGCTCGAGGACTCTGCATCTTTTTGCACAATTGTCAAAAAAAATAAATAAATAAAATGTACCGGCATTACCAGATAATTAGCAACCCTTTACTGCTCAATGACTGTTTTTTTGTCAATGTCTTTCTGTCTCCAAAGTGTTCTCTCTCAATTGACTCTCTGTTGTCGTACTAGAGCGGCTCCAACTACCGGAGACAAATTCCTTTGTGTGTTTTTGGACATACTTGGCAAATAAAGATGATTCTAATTCTGATTCTGATTCAATGACAATGGTGAAAGATGGGATATAGCGCTTTAGCATCAGCTAATCTCTCACATACCATCACCTGTCCATCCATCCATCTTTTTTCTACTCCTCTTCAGTGTCGTGGCATGGTTATTAGAGCACATTCCCTGGATATTAATCCTACACCAGCCGTATAAGAGTAAGATTTGTCAGCTATTAGACTACCAATGCTCTCTCCCTAGGCAAAGATTTTCCCTCGTCTTTGTTTATTTTGCTTGACTTTAAGGAGTATGTTCTCTGTTATGAGGAGTAAGACAAAAAGAATAATGCTAATATCACAACAGCTAAAATGTGTATAGTTTTTTGTTTTTTTCCCGAAAGTGATACTCAAAAGACATCATTCGAGTTTTACGTTAACTTAAAGTTAAGTGTTCCCTAAAAACCTGGACAGATTTAAAAGTGAAAATTTGACCCCTGTAATGGATTAATTCTATTGCCATTATTTCCATCCATTTTCTGTCAATTAGGCTTATCCTGTTTAGGGTTACAGAGAAACTAGAGCAGACATGCCCAAAGTCCGGCCCCCGGGCCAAATCCGGCCCGTGTTCATATTTCCACTGGCCCGAAGCCTCTGTCATAAAATTAATAATATGTGGCCCGGCAGTACAAAATACACGCGCATTTTTATATTTCACCACAGGATGGCAGTAAACTTGTGGCCGAACTCTTGCGGGGCCGTTTTGCGCATTATCTGTTTTTTGCCCATTTTTAAAATGGCAACTGGAAGTAAGAAAAGGAAAGTTGATAGCGAGGGCCGCCGTTTCCAGGACAAATGGAAGTCTGAATATTTTTTCACTGAGTTTAGAAACAACTGCGTCTGCCTAATTTGCCAAGAGACTGTGGCTGTGTTCTTGTTCAATATAAAGAGGCACTACCAGACGAAACATGCTAATTACGACAAGCTAACTGGGAACGACCGCAGTGAAAAATTTAAGCAACCGGAAGCTGGTTTAACGGCACAGCAACACTTTTTCACAAGAGCCAGTGAGTTGCATGAAAATGCAACAAAGGCAAGGTATGAGGTGGCAACGCTGATTGCCAAGCACTGCAAACCTTTTACTGAGGGTGAATTTATTAAAGACTGTGTGATGAAAATGGTGGAGAACATTTGTCCTGAGAAAAAGCAACAGTTCGCCAATGTTTGCCTGGTTTGTAGCACTGTGTCACAAAGGATCGAAGAAGTTTCTTCTAATACTAAGAGACAGTTGGAGGCAAAAGGAGTGGAGTTTGAATTTTTTTCGTTAGCCTGTGACAAAAGCACGGATGCATCCGACACCACTCAGTTACTGATTTTTTTGAGAGGAGTGGAAAGTGAAATGAACGTGCGTGACGAGCTACTTGACCTCCAGAGCCTTAAGGACCAAACAAGAGGGAAAGATTTATTTGCTTCTGTTTGTTCGGCCGAAGATGACATAAAATTCCAGTGGAATAAAATCATGGGGATTATTACGGATGGCGCACCTGCCATGGTTGGCGATCACAGTGAATTATTAACCCTAGTGTCTAACAAAGTAAGCGAAGAAGGAGGTAAAGCTATAAAACTCCATTGTATTATTCACCAACAAGTTCTATGTGCCAAACATCTGAAATATGATCACGTTATGAAACCGGTGATAAAGGCTATTAATTATATTCGCTCCAAAGCCCTGTGCCACCGCCAGTTTCAATAATTTCTACTGGATATCCACGCTGAATACGGAGATGTTGTGTATCACACTGATGTAAGATGGCTCAGTCGAGGGTCTGCACTGCAGCGTTTTTACTCACTCAAAGAAGAAATTGGGCAATTCTTGGCAAAAAAGGGACAACCGATGACAGAAGTAACCGATCCTGTTTGGCTGCCTGATTTTGGATTTTTAGTTGACATAACCCGACATCTGAACGCCCTGAACACAAGCCTTCAGGGGCAAAATCCATTGATAAGCCAACTGTATTCACATATTAAAGCCTTTCGGACCAAGCTGCTACTTTTCCAAACCCACCTGTCACAAACGCAGCTCAATACCACACATTTCCAATCTCTGCAAGAAATAATGACGTGTTTTCCAGCGCACAATATTAGTCCGCAAATGAGGAGGTATGCCACAAACATCTCATCTCTGACTGAGGAGTTTCAACAACGTTTCAGGGATTTTTAAACTATTGAAAAGGAGATCACGCTTTTTTCTTCTCCCGTTTCCGTGGATCTCAGTGATGTTCCAGCCCACCTGCAGTTGGAGCTCATTGAGCTGCAGTGTGACACGGAGTGTCGCAGCCGGTACCAACAACTCCCTCTTGTCAACTTTTACCAGCAGCTGGATAAAGACAGGTTGCAAGAAATTCGTACATTTGGTAAGAAAATGCTTGTTTGGCTCGATATACTTGTGCGAGAAGACATTCTCAGTCTTGTCCTCACGCGGTTCTTATTCATGTTCATGACTAAGTGACTCCCACCTGCGTGACATCTTGCGCATTAAAACCATCGCTTTTGAGCTAGACCTGCCCCATTTACTGCAATCGAGATCTCAGTATCACCCTTCACATTAATGCAAACATGTTGTTTGTTGATTCTGATGAATAAAGTTTGAGTTTGAGTCAAATTCCATAAAAATACTTTATTTTGCATTTAATTAATTTTTATTTTTACCTTCATTTATCCAGGTCAGGCAATTATCAGATCTACCTAGCACCAGACAGCATAGTAAAACAAAGTAAAATAAAAATAAATACAAAAAAGCATTCCCCTCGTCGGTAGCATGTAAAATTCATGCTGGCCCGTGTGAGAATTTCTTTACGTCAATGTGGCCCCTGAGCCAAAAAGTTTGGGCACCCCTGAACTAGAGCCTATTCCACTGACTGTGGTTAAGGTAGACTACAACCTGGACTTCTCACTCGTCAATCACAGGACAGGGACAGAGAATCATTTACACTTTCATTCACAACTACAGTCACATAATAAGAATCGATCTCAGGTTGGCTGCACAAACTTTGGCCATGTGTACCACTACTCTACCATTGACTGCTATGATTTCCTATGGGAAATCAAGAGATAGCTCAGAGGGTCCATTGCAGAGGTGAGGAGCCAAAAATCCTATTTAAGGAAGATTACTGTTACTTTAGAAAAATGTGACTCAAGTGCAAGTAAAAAGTTATCCTCAAAATATTTACTAGTGTAACAGTAAATAAAAAAATAATTAAGTACTCAGTGAATGAAATACTCAACCACTGATAACTGGCGAGTAATTTATTACTAATCTCAAGGAAGCACAGCAGATTTTCTCAGTCACTTGTGATGAGCAAATCCCCTTCTGCAAAGGACACCTTAATGTTTCCATGATTGTAGCTCCTTCAACAGTGGCATCTTGGTGTACATTTGAGACAATTGAGACCCTCGATACTACAGTATGGCGGTGTGAAAACAACTTCTGGGCCGTAGTATTGAGGTGGGTAGCGAATAGGACACATGAGTTTTCTTCATGTTGTATAGGACTTTTTATTATTTCCCAAAGTCACAAACTGTCTGCTCATGAGTGTTCTTTACTTTATAAGCAGTGTTATAAATTTAATAAAATATTTTTTATTATGACGGCCCGTTGGCCGACTGCTTAGCACATCCGCATCACAGTTCTGAGGACCGGGGTTCAAATCCCCAAATCCCCCCTGTGTGGAGTTTGCACGTTCTCCCCGTGCTTGAGTGGGTTTTCTCCGGGTACTCCGGTTTCCTCCCACATCCCCAAAAACATGCAGGGTAGGTTAATAGAAGACTTGCCCGTAGGTGTGAATGTGAGTGCGAATGGTTGTTTGTTTATATGTGCCCTGCGATTGGCTGACGACCGGTACCCCGCCTCCCACCCAAAGACAGCTGGGATAGGTGCCAGCACGCCCGCGACCCTAGTGAGGATAAGCGGTATAGAAACTGCATGGATGAATATGTTGTGATAATTTGGTGACAAGCGAATGCAAATTATGTTACCTTCCAGTTGTTTATCAAACTCTGGGTGTTGGATTGGCATCACTACACCCTCAGTTTTGAAGGGCTTTGCTGCCTTTGCTTGCATGAAAATAGGCTTAATCTATTCTGATTCTCATAAATTGCAAAGTTAAAATGAAAATATATAATTGAAGCCGCCATGCTGTATGGTTGTGTTAAACATCATTTAATGAAAACAGGAGCGAGAACAATGTGTTATTTCCAAGAAATAGGATTATGGGGATTGTTCATGCCAGCTCCTGTCAGTCTTCATGTGGCACGAGAGCGTGCACTAACACAGT
The DNA here is from genome assembly GCF_024500275.1 of Phycodurus eques. Taxonomy (NCBI): domain Eukaryota; kingdom Metazoa; phylum Chordata; class Actinopteri; order Syngnathiformes; family Syngnathidae; genus Phycodurus; species Phycodurus eques. The sequence continues at coordinate 4,825,561 of NC_084542.1, read as the reverse complement.
GGTCCCTCACACACAAACATCCACTCTATCAGGATAATGAAGTAATGCTTTTGCCAAATATTACAATTTCACGAATTACCTCAGGGAAGTGCATCACCTTTTTTATGATGATTGTTACTAAATAGAAGAAGAACCAGTATAGAATATAGCGACAACAACAAAAACAGTAGAAACCCGCGCGCAAAAACAGAAATCAAACAACAATACAAAAAAAAATACATAAAGCATGCATATCGGAGCTGAGATTGCAGATAAGGAATGGGGTGAAGGGTGATGGTGGCCTGAGGCTATATGACAGAAGCAGGCAGGGAACCAGGGAGTTATGGTGGCAGGCAGAGAGGCAAGTGACTCAGGTGTGGTGGCAGGCTCGTTGAAAAATCCTGGAGAGGGAGAAGGATGCTCAAGACCAACAAGAAAAACAAGTAATAAACTAAGAAAACTGGCAGCGCAGCATAAGCTTGTGCCAACAATAGCATACATACTGTAACTAAGGCTTAACTGAACACAAGTAACTGCCCTTCTTCCTGTCAACAACTAAAAGCCAATTCATGCAAGATATCCACGTTTTGGGTTCTAGATCTCAATTAACATGCATCAGAAGTCAGATTAACAACTCTTAAAGGACCATTTGATCCCTTGTAAATCGCTTGCTCTCGTCGATATAACCAAACTTTTAGTTTAGGTCCACTTTTGAAGATTTACAAAATCTGGCCAGCGTCTGGCCAGGTTTTGAAAGTCATAGTTGGCATTTCATTATTGTTATAGTATATTTTTTTAGCTACAGTATCTTTATTAAAAGAAAAAGCTGTTTGCTTAAAACAAGTCACTGTATAGAATGAACAACAAACATATTCACCAGGGAAACTTGGGTCTGGATACTTCTGTTGTGTGCTTCTGTTTATGTGCTGAGTGTAACGGACAGGTAACTGGACCCAAATATAATACACCACACTCAGTAAATAAGCGGGTAAAAGGTCTTATTGGGGCCCTTCAAAGGCTGTGTGGAATGAGGAAGAAGAATTTAGCAGGTAGGGTTTGAACGACTTCAGACTTTTTGTAATCGATGCTAAGTTGATGATAGCCAAGATGACTAATCATCATTGATATTTATTTCTATATTAACTCACTGCGCACACCTCCAAATGCAAGCTCACTCACTCATTCTCTCCGCTCTCCTCAGTTGCACATGCCCCACCCCTAATTAATTCATCCAATCATATTCAGACACTTGATCATCAAATCACATTCAAATACCTTCAAGGAACAGTCTGAATTAGTACAACTCTAACACCAATTCATGTAACACAATTCAGACCCCCTTAAAGACGTTTGAGATGACCAGAACCCTTCCTAGAGCTGGCCGTCCAGCCAAACTGAGCAATTGGGGGGGGGGGGGGGGCCTTGGTGAAAGAGGTAAAGAAGAACCCAAAGATCACTGTACCTGAGCTCCAGAGATGCAGTCGGGAGATGGGAGAAAGTTCTAGAAAGTCAACCATCACTGCAGCCCTCCACCAGTTGAAGGCTTTATGGCAGAGTGGCCCAACTGAAGCCTCTCCTCAGCGCAAGACACATGAAAGCATGTTTGCTAAAAAAAAAAACACCTGAAGGACTCCAAGATGGTGAGAATACGATTCTCGGGTCTGATTAGACCAAGATAGAACTTTTGGCCTTAATTCTAAGCAGAATGTGTGGAGAAAACCAGGCACTGCTCATCACCTGTCCAATACAGTCCCAACAGTGAGCATGGTGGTGGCAGCATTATCCTGTGGGGGGGTGTTTTTCAGCTGCAGGGACAGGACGACTGGTTTCAATTGAAGGAAAGATGAATGCGGCCAAGTACAGGGATATCCTGGACGAAAACCTTCTCCAGAGTGGTCAGGACCTCAGACTGGGCTGAAGGGTCACCTTCCAACAAGACAATGACCCTAAGCAAACAGCTAAAATAACAAAGGAGTGGCTTCAGAACAACTCTGTGACTGTTCTTGAATGGCCCAGCCAGAGCCCTGACTTAAACCCAACTGAGCATCTCTGGAGAGACCTGAAATGGCTGCCCATCAACGTTCCCCATCCAACCTGACAGAACTGGAGAGGATCTGCAAGGAGGAATGGCAGAGGATCCCCAAATCCAGGTGTGGAAAAACATCATGCCCAAAAAGACTCATGGCTGTGTTAGCTCAAAAGGGTGCTTCTAATAAATACTGAGCAAAGGGTCTGAATACTTATGACTGTGTAATATTTCAGTTTTTCTTTTTTAATAAATCTGCAAAAACTTCAACAAATCCGTTTTTTTCTGTCAATATGGGGTGCTGTGTGTACATTAATGAGGAAAAAAATTAACAAATGATTTTAGCAAATGGCTGCAATATAACAAAGTGTGAAACAGTGGCCAATTCTGAAACTAACAGACATGGTAAATGGCAGTTTAAGTGACATATGGAAACTATTTTTGGACACGTTGTTTCGTCCCGACGGCCAGTTTTATCTAATATTCGTTATATCAGGGTCCCACTGTAATTTAAAAAATACACGGGAGAATTTTTTTTTTAAATAATGTATTGTAGCAAACCTGCAGTTGTGTTATGTGGATTGTTGCAATAGTTTTACAATATACGACTTTTTTTGAGACCCTGAAGATACTGCATCTATGATTGTGACTGGATGAGTGAGTCAGGTAATCTAGATCTAGAGAAAACCTATGACAGTGTACCCGGTGGGCAGCAAAACCATGGTGAAGTGTGCTGTAGCTGTGACAAAGAGTTTAAGGTGGAGGTGGGACTGCATCAGGGATCAGCTCTGAGCCCCTAATGTTTACAGCGGTGATTCATAGACTGACAGATGAGGTTAGACTGGAATCCCCATGTACCGTGATGTTTGCAGATGACATTGCGATCTGCAGTGAAAGCACGGAGCAGGTGGAGAAAAATTTAGAAAGGGGGAGACATGATCTGGATGAATTTAGACAGAATGTATGTGTATGAAAGAGAGAAGGGGAGAAGGAAAAGTGAGGCTACAGGAAGAACAGATGGAGTGGGTGAAGGACTTACTAATACTAAGGGTCAACAGTTCAGAGCAATGGTGAGTGTGATAAGGAGGTGACGAAACGGGTCCAAGCAGGTTGGAACATCAACATTGGAAAGTATCAGGTGTGTTACGTGACGGAAGAGTCTCTGCTAGGATGAAGGGCAAAGTTTATAAGACAGTGGTGAGGCCAGGCATGATGTACGGATTAGAGACAGTGGCACAAAGAGACAACAGGGAGCAGAGCTGGAGGTGGCGGAAATGAAAATGTTCAGTTTGTCTCTGGGAGTTATCAGGTTGGAGAGGATTATAAATGAGCACATCAGAGGGACAGCCAAGGTTAGATGTTTTGGAGACAAAGTTAGTGAGAGCAGAAGTCAATGGTTTGGACACATCCAGAGGAGAGATAGTGAGTATACAGGGATCCCTCGTTTTTCATGGTTAATGGGGACCAGAATACCCCGCGAAAGGTGAAAATCGCGAAGTAGGATTCCCCCCGCCCCGCCCCCGAAGAATTTTCATGTATGTGTATGTGGGTACCATAATGTTTAAAATATGTAAACAGTATTTATAATTTACATATTTGAGACAAAGATTACAACAGTGCACGTATTTACTTAAATCTTTAATTATAAAACCTTATACAGTAATTAACATTTATTATACAGTAATTAACATTCATCAACATTGCCTTCTGAGAGCGGCGAAGAGGCTTGTGTTAGTGACGGAGGTTTGGCCTTTGTCCTGATCATATTAGTGTCCAAACTCACTGTCTTTTCCCTGCAATCAGCAATCCACAATGCCAATGCCGCTTACATTTCCACAATTCTCTTATTACGCGGAGTTACCACACGTTTTCCTTCCTTATTGAAGGTTATTGAAGGAAATTTGCGGATGTTTGCTTCCTCTTCCTTGATGTACCGAACTGTAGATTCATTCACGCCATAATGGCGTGCCACAGATGCATAACTTCTGCCCTCTTTGATTCGCCTGTGTGAAGGTTACATGTTCTCCCCATGCCTGCGTGGCACTACGGTTTCCTCCCACATCCCAAAAACTCTAAACTCTAAATTGCCCGTAGGTGTGAATGTGAGTGTGAATGGTTGTTTGTTATATGTGCCCTGCGATTGGCTGGCAACCAGTTCAGGGTGTACCCCGCCTCCTGCCCGAAGATAGCTGGCATAGGCTTTAGCACGCCCGCGACCCTTGTGAGGATAAGCGGCTCGGAAAATGGATGGATGGATGGATGAAATACATTAATGTGTCCACACCCTGTTATAACTGTGACGTAGCTCTGCTCGCATTTTCACTCAGCAGACACTTGCCACCAGATGAAGTGCCTCTGCTTTACTGTAAATAATATTCAGGTGTTCTAGTAGGCTTTTCGTGACTTTTTTTTTTTTTGCTTTCTTGCGGAAGTCTCAAGGTTTTGTGCTGACACTGACTGCGAATTTAAATTGTTCTGTCCACCTTGTCTCAGGTCCCACAGGGACAGCTGAAGAAAAACAGCCCCAAAAAATGATGCCGCTACCACCACCCTTCTTTTGGTAATTAACAGTGTTGTGTTTGCGCCAAACATATCTTTTGGAATTATGGCCAAAAACGCATCTTTGTTTTCTTCGGACATCAGCAAAATCTTCCAAAACGTGTTTTTGGGGGTGTTTTAACTTTTTCCAACACTTTAGGAGGTGGGTGAGGTAAGTAGATGATATATCTCACCAGAACGGAGAGAACAGTACTGACTAAATCCAGTCAGTTGCTGGGAAATTTACAGGCTGAATTCCAAGCAAATCCCCCAAAAATCCAAATGTTGAAGACGGGTTAAACAACAAATACATCTGTCAGGATGTATTTGCCAGAAAGTCATGCATGTACAAAGGGATGATCTGGCAGAGCAGATGTGACTTAAATACTCAGGAACACAGGTAGAAAGCAATTTCAGGTGACCAGCAGTGAGGATGTGTGATTTGCTGAGGAGTGAGTGTGTCTGGCCTTACTGTAATAATGGATAAACAAGATCAAGTGGTGTTCAGAATGGAGATCATGACACTGAGGTTGTCCAAACCAGTGGCGGCCCTGGCTTGAATGGCGCCCTGACCTGTACTTCGGGTACAATGAAATGATGCACAACAATAAAGTAGAGCATGCACACGACAACTACAACTGCTCAAAAAAATTAAGTGACCACTTAAACAACACATCCGATATCTCAATGAATGAATGGTTGAAAATCGTTACTTATTACATAGTGGAATGCGCTCAGAACAATATAACATAAGAATAATATGAAGAAAAAATAAAATGAAGAAGAAAGACAAAAACTACTAAAGTACCATAATTTCTCCTGTATAATACGCATTTTCTTCCCCCCAAAAATTGTCAAGTCAATAGTGCGCATTATGTGTAGGTATCGGGGGAAATAAAAAAAATAGGTTCCCATTTTATAAATGTATGTCTTTATAGGGTCTCAAGGCCTCAACAGTTAGGCGGATCATGGAGAACTCTTCATCATTTCAGCACAGGGAGCTCCTCCCAAGTATACAAAGGGCTGTGGTCACTGCTTCCCTCTGTTCGTGCAACCTCTCCAACATGTCAAAAACTGAATTCCACCTTGTTTCCACTGATTGGATTAATTTATGCTCTGCACCCTTCAGTTGTTTTGGGATCTGCTTCAGCTTCTCTGTAGCTTTTACACTATGGTGGAAAAAGAAGACTATACTGCTGCATTTTGTCAAGAGCTGAACAACTTCAAGTACTGCTTTTATGCCATCTTTTAGCACTTGGTTTTAGGTGTGAGCAATGCACGGATAGTGCTTCCACACAGCCTTGTGAACTGCAGAAACCATATTAGCACCGTTGTCAGTAACAACTGCTATCGCCTTCTGAGTTATGACCCACTCATCTGTTATTCCTTTCAGCTCTTAGACTGATAATGTTTGCTGTGTGCTGACCAGGGAAAGAATGAGTTTCCAAAACAAACTCTTTCATTTTCAGTCAAATATGCTTCTGTGGTCCTCGAAGTCCACATACTGTGTCTGATGTGAGAACCACGCTGTGTGCTGTGTTTACTTTCTCTTTACAGCTGTTGTACAAGTCTGTAACTGTGTCTTCCATCATACATTTACAGCTTGAGATTCTGTAGTGTGAATCAAAAGTCTTTACAAATGCGTTAAGTCAGTCATTCGGACTGCAGGTGTGGGGGCATTTCTCTGCACTCTCTCTCACTCTCCTCTATTCTCGTTCTCTGCAGGTCTTTGTGCTCTTTAATGTGGTTTCCTTTCATGTGTTTAGTAAGATTTGTGCTATTGCCACAATACTTGACACAGTGTGCATAAGTCACATGTCGCTTCATTTGAGCTTACTGCAGTGAAATATGTCCAAATGACGTCCTTTTCGCTCTGACATGCTGCGCTTCTTCCTCCTCCGCTGTGATTGGCTGACGAGTGACAGCTGCTGGCGCGTGCGTGCTTGCGACGCGCATCAGTGCGCGAGCTGCCGACCGTGGCCAAGCCGGAATGGAAGCGGAAGCCAGACGGAAAAGTCGATCCATATATGACACATACGTCTACTGACCACAAGTTTCACTTTTTACTTATATAAAATTGATTTCAGATTCGGTGTCATAAAAGTATTAATATTTCCTGTAAAAGTCGACCTGGGATTGATATTTTGATATAAAGATCGATTCTAAAAAAACAAGCCCCCAGGTCGGAAGTATTGATATTCACGGATCAATATGCACATCACTAATACCAGCTACAATGTAGGGGGTCACGCACTCTCCCACGTGACCCCCTCCCCACAACTCGGCCACTGTGGTTGGAATGTAATCACAAATGTGTGGTAAACTTTATCCAAGTTTTTAAAGTATTTTATAGCTACAGAATTATTCTTATGGTATTCTTCCCCCAAAATATGTGGTTTAAATTTACCCAATTAAAGTGGCTTTAAATCGTTACCCTAAATATATTGGGAAATTTCTATAGCTTCCTTTTTACAGTGCATTGGCACTGTTATCAAGTGTGATGAAAAAGTGAAAGAATAATGAGGGGGAGAAGGTATTGTTATAACGAATGAGCATAGGAATTAAGCAAAACGTACTGTAACCGAAAGACTTCTGTCCAAATGCCACCAAAAAACAAATGGAACTCTGTTAGTCTCTCCAGCTCTCACAGTAAATACTTATCCTGACAAACATTCAGAGTAAAAAAGGAACAAAAGGACAAAGAGGAGGATGATGATATGATATTATATCTGAATCACTACCAATTAAAAACTGATTTGAATTGCTTTCTTATTTCGCTGAAGTGTTCTCGAGCTGCTGATGAACAAGTTGGACTCAAGAAAACTACACTGCCATATTTCTCACTCTACACTTGGAGCTTGCTGATTGAGTCTAAATTAAGCATGCCGCACCAATTCATCCTGACCCCTGCGTTCGCTCACAAACACACTCTCCACACCATCATTTCTTGACAGCAAAAAAGCTTATTATTAAACTTGTTATTTGTGACAATAAATGTGTTAGCTCACAGCCTGCAATATGAATTTTGCCTCCCGATTTGTTTAAGGTCTTACTTGTCATCGTTCCTCAGCACGCACACAAAAGCCACTGGCCCTGACAGCCAGAATTTGACATCTTCAACGCTGTACGCCTCTGTACTCGAGTCATCATTTTATAATATTTCACATCAGTCTTTGCCCTGCGATTGGCTGGCAACCAGTTCAGGGTGTACCCCGCCTCCTGCCCGATGACAGCTGGGATAGGCTCCAGCATGCCCGCGACCCTAGTGAGGAGAAGCGGCTCAGAAAATGGATGGATGGATGGATTCACATCAGTCTTCAACTGGTTAACCCACTTCACTCCAGATTATACATGCACATGGAAACTTTGTGGTCCCTTGGTCGAAATCATGGGCCATTCAGCTATTTAAGCAGCTGGGAAGTGTGTGGAGTCTTGACAGCGATAAGGACAGAACCGACTCATTCAACAAGAGCCTTTTGCTAAGCAAGCTAGCTAAAATAATTAGGTGCCGGTACTTATTTAGCATCAAATATTGTATTTTGACAGCACATATGAGGGCAACATATGAGCAAAGAATGCTTTTGAAATGGAAAAAACTCTGAAAATTAAATTTGTTACAAGAATAAACATCGGGAATGTTGTGTTTCCATCAGGTATTTCTTTTATACAAAAGTAATTCAAAATCTTAAAATTACATAATTGAGAACTTGATACACTCTCATAGATTTCCATAATTGTCAAGGAAAAAGCCGATTGCCCTTGACACTGTAACAATCTGTATTTGTCGGTGGACAGCGCAAAAAGAGGAAAGGGGAGAGAGGTTAGCTGAGAGGCTACTCACAATGAATAGCCCCACTCATTGACCGCACTGTACATGCACTTTTGTGCATCCATTTTAACAGTAGAAAGATAAAGCTTTTTAGTCCGAAGTACATATTAAATTAGAAATTCAGTATTTCTATCTCGATTAAAAACACTGCATACGTAAACATCTAGGCTGTCGTAAAGCCATTCACTTGCAATTTCACATTTGGAATCACAGCCAAACTGGTTGTAGACAGTCAGCAACTCTTGAAAACGAGTTGCAGAACACTTATCAATCTGGATTATGCTGTCGTAATTTCCTTATTTAAACAAGATTGGTTTCGAAGTACTGAAGAGATTAAGAGATATATATGAGGATGGACAGAAAAGCAATAAAGGACATCAGTGACTAAAGGCAGCCGAACACCAGGCTCATGCCATTGAACATCGCGCAGAGAGATAACCCTTTATTTTATTTTTTTAGCCTTTAAAATGTATCCTGAAGAACAGTGTGAATGCTCATCAAATCTTACTACAAAAAGAAAAAAAAATGCTTTTACATAAAAAAGAGAGGCAGAGTAGATGTCACAGAAGCACAGACTGGAATTTGCCACTAAACGTGTAATGTTTAAACTGCAGTTCCACCAATAAATGTGCATTTCATGTCGTATACAGCTCTGTCCTAATTTTTGTTGCAGCGTTTTTGCCACATTCTGACAGGGGGCTGTATGCATAACATCTTGAAAGGTTGTCATAGCTACAGTATAAACACTGGGAAACTATAATCAGACCAATATCACTCATGAGTAGTCACACTAAATGGTGGGCTCAGCAACACTGTGATCAGCACTTTAAAATGAATCTGGCAGGTTTTTTTCATGAACCAAATGCCCCGTCATGCGTCTCTTTGCAGAGTGGGCCACTCATTCTATTACTCAGAAAAAACTCGATGAACTCCCCTACAACAAGGCGGGAATCGATACTGCAGCTTCCACACGAGTGCAGTGATGGCTTTTTTCAACAAACGCCTTTAGTGAATTGTTTGACCAAATAAGTTGTTTTTCATGAAGAGATTATGAAGGAGGTGGCTGGTTCAGCCCACAGGACAACACAAATAAAGATCCATTCACTGCAATTTACAGTATGTGAAGATTACAGCCATTTGAAAGACTTAGCATTCTAGAATTTGTATTTAAAGTAAACAACAATGGTCCCCACTGAACATTCAATAGACTCCTGTAGCCTCAGATCCATAATGTTGAGTTTAGATGTATTATTTCTTTGATTTACTACTTAAGTGCAAGACAGTGTGCTTTGTATTCACTCAAATGTGCCCATGTGTACAATAATGTTTCTGCTATGTACACTTGACAGAACTAAGGAGGAATGTACGGAATTTAGTATTAGTTACAAATGCTGGGATGCCTTACATTAGCGATTTGTTCCTCATAGGTCTGTGTTGTAGCATCTGTCCCTATTTAATAAACACGAAATGAAATGAAAGAGGCCAATAAATAATCAGCTAATAAAAATGAAACAAATACATCAGGATATGTAACAATATACGGTACCAAAATGTCCAAACTGGAAATCAAGTCAATTAATTTCCAACCTCAATTACCCTCTTCGGAAGTATTATTTAAATCTCCTGAATACGAAGGACTTCAGCGCCACACTGAAAAGAGATAAAAACTAAAAGAAAAAAGAAAAAAAGAAAACAGAATATTACTTAAAATAACTTTTATTCTTCCTTGTGCCCGATGCCTTAACTTACTTCCAGCAGATATTTTTTGTATTTATTTTAGAGATTTTGGCCAAATAGTCGTAATTAATTTGGTACAAATATTAATAGGATTACAGGATGATAAAACCAAATATAGCTGTTACCTTGAACTGTAAAACGTCAGGAGTTAAGTGTACTTTATCAGAGGGAAAGGAACCTTTTGGGATATATTCCCCCAAACCTAGTTTTTTCATGTTGATCACAAAGCTCACTCGCAGCCATTTGTCCAAGAAACTATCCAACTGTTTTCTACTCCGCTCATCCTGTTCAGGGTCACCCACCTGACTTCAGGCTTAAGGAAGACTACACCCTGCACTTGTCTCCAGTCAATCACAGGGCAAAAGTGAACCACTACACCAAAAATATTTTTAGCAGCTCCAGAAATTAGTCAAAAAGTGGAAGTCACCCTTTGTAGCGAACCACCGCATGTTCACGGTTCGGCATTTGCGTATTGATAATGGGACAGAGACAGGACCAGACGAGACAAAATGGCATGTGATCAGTTTATTTCACTTATCTCCGACAGTAGTGCGCTTCTAGTATAACCTACAGTACTTCACATTTCTTTTAATATGTTCTGTATGTAACAACAGTCACTAATATAACTTATTTTGTACAAAATCCACAAACTTCCTCCTGGAACAGATAGCGGTCAAGTTTGGAGGGAGGGTTTTCTTGTGACAACACTTAGCTAAAGCTAACAAAACGAACAAACAAAGTATTAAAAGCCTAAAAACTGCCAATATTTCTGAACCATGCAGAAAAAAAAGTACACTCTATTTGACAAAGTCGTTCTCCACAATCAGATTAATAACACATGAACAGTTTAACGAAATGTACAGAAGAAATTCAGGAAATGAAAAGTTTCTGCCAGTACTTCTACCAGCATAACCCTTTGGCATAAAGACTGTCCACTCTTCTGATATCGTTGCTGATATGGCTCCAAAATGGCTTTTATAAATCCACTAAAGCTTTACCTTAATGAGTGTAATCCATCAACAGGTTCGAAGGTTGGGGCCTGGCAATACATCCGTGTACCATCGCTACATTGCTGATCTGTAATTGCATTGCCGGTAGCTTAATTGTTGAGGTGTACGTGATCATTTGGAAATGATCCATCACTTAGTACGGTAATAATTAGTTTCCGATGGATGGCTGAGCGAACGCAGCCTCCCTTGTTCCCCACAGAGGGAATTGGTGAAATACCACGCAGTACTACATGCTGCGATGCCGCGGGGAGGAACTGTATGAGTGTGTGTGTAACTATTAGTCAGCGAACAATTTTTGATTAAATGGCTCCCATTCCCATGTGTCCTCCAATCTGTGAGTTGATACTGTATCTGCATTGCATAGAAATTCGGACACAGTCTGCTTCACTTACACAGTTTATCACAACAACAAAAACAAGAAACTGAACTGAAGGGGGCTGTCAATCGTATTGCACCGTGAATCTACGGGGAATTGTTCAGCTGTCCTTAAATCCTCTACTTATGAAACTTTCAATCATAATGACAGAGACAGATGGTCACCCCAGACTAAGGCCCTCATTCATTGCCATATACTAATACAGGTATTTTAAAAGGTTTTGCGTATGTTACATATTGTATTGATGCACAGCTTTCTTTAACCTTCCTTTTGTCTACAACGACCTTACACTCTACAATGGAATCATTGAAGTTGAACACAATTCATTCAGGACACAACCTTTGGTTTAAACAGATTATCTTCTGAAAATACATAAATATTTCAAGGGTCAGACTATTGCCATCATAAAAACTTTAACTGCTCAGACAAATAAAAAGTAATGTTTTAACATGCTTTACTGTCATATGCAAGGGACAGTTAATATTAAAATGTAAAACATATTAAAAAAAAATTCTGCCCTGACTTTAATAAGAAATGTTAAAGCCATTATGGGGATTTGTCGCAGAACGACCGTTTTCTTAACCCTTAAGCAATTCTAGGTTTGCCTACCATATTTTGCTTTTATTTCCCATTCAAAGCATCCAGCAAAAATTCCACACTGCTCCTGTTTTTTGCCTTGATACTGAAATGATAAATGTATGCCACTATTGATGTTCAATGAGGTATACGAGGTGTGTCAGAAAAGTTCCACGACTGGTGTCACAGAAGACAGGCTGTATTTCAAACCTTTCTCCTTCAATGTGGGCAAGACGAACAACCAGCACGTCTACAAAGAGCTCCTGCGGCATTCGCTTTGTTCAGTGTACGAGAAGAAGCGAGAGTTGTGGCAAGACAACTCTTGGCTGCTTCACCATGACATCTCCTGCAATGGCCTGAGCATCTAAAAGTTCCTGGCTGAGAAGAGCGGCTTTTCCACCGCAGGAACTTCCCTAGCTACCCTGGTAGCTTGAGTTTCACCTGTCTCCCTACCGGAAAAAAACTACTAGGATACGGAAGGTTCCCCCTGGATTGTTTTGCTCCTCCTGGCATATAGGGTCTTCCTAGAGCTACAAGGATCTCTTCGAGAGGACGGGCAGTGCTGACGAACGCTGATTGGTTGACAGACCTCTGTAGGTGTTAACTTTTTCGTTCATTTTGCAGCGTTACGCAAGGATCGAAACAAGAGGATTAAAATACATTGAAAAGAAAACCTTCAAATCACCGATTGAGCGTGGCGGTGGCGCATATTGAGGCAGTGGACCTCGCCAGGGGCTCGCAGCAAAATCTGCCTCCGCCCCGGTGGCAAGGTCCACCACGGGCCAACTCCATCGAGAAGGGGGCATACTCAAGGCCGGCCTTGACTGAATTTTGATGTTGTTATACTCGTATAATATTGTCTGATACGTTACTTTTCACTGCAGGCCTGCTGTCTTCATCAACTGTTTGGAAATGTTTATTACAAATCACAGACTGATCCCAAAATGTTCAGTATTATTCAGTGTCATCCATTATCACTGTGTCTATACGCGACATCCATTTGTATTTTAGTAACATTTCTAAATAATGCTCTCCTTTTTTTAAACAGCAATGTAAATGTTGAGGCGTGATTACAATTAATATGGTCATCATTTAAAATAATAATAAAATGACATTTAAATTTGATCCATATGAGAGACAAAACAGAAGCGTCCTCAACTGGACAAATATAAACATTTTGAAATTGAAAGCCATTATTGCAGATATAAATATGAATGTCGACAACTGCATTATGAAACCTCACTAATATGATTTACCGTATATTTGATATCACTACATTAGCTTGTTTAATCAGCAGTTCTTAGTAAATTGACCATTTTTATTCATAGGAATTATTACATAAGCAAAAACAGACTTGCAATGTGTGTGTGTTTACTTCATGGAACATCTGATGTTTTGTCCTGTTCGGCTGTTAGGTCAAGCAAAATGGAAAATCTGTATCCCTTTTATGCCGAAACAGTTTTATTGTGTCCCAGTGGAGTTTTTAAGCTTCCGCTGTGCTATTATAATTGAGGTTTATTGAGAATCAGACTTGATCAGTCAAACAGAACAAAGTTTCTAGAAGGGAGAAAGAAACAAAGACAAAAGACAAAGCACTAATTGTAAACAGATTGAGTGAAGTAAATCATTACATTATCTACAACAATGAAACGTTAAATATGAGTTTTGCATGGGGCTGTTGTGCTACATCCTGTGAGGGAAGGACAGGACAAGATAGAACAGGACAAGGACAGGAGAAGAAGCATGCAGGACCAGGGTCGTGAACTCGGCTGTACAACTGAAGTGTGGTGGCATTAATTATGTAAATTATAAAAGTGTACAGGGACGAGAGTATAAGTGAGGGGATACACAAGCGATTTGCATATTCATGAGTTATTTCTTGCAGTAAGGGGTGTGTGCCTGCGGACACATGCAAGTGAATTGATCCCGTTTTACATGCACGAAGACTAATTGCTGTGGCCTCACCGCGGCGGCTGAGGAGCCCAACCAATCAATCGAGGCCCAGGCGTCTGATGTTTCTTAACACCCGTGTTACCCTTTCTGGTATTTCTCCTCTTAAAATCAGTTTTATGCATACTGCCATTTTTAGCATGCCTCATTTCTAGTCGCATTTACTTCACGACAAGATGCTAGCAACATCCGCTACCACCAAACTTATAACACAGAGCATTTTTTCATGTTTCAAATGTCAACCTGCAGTTGATTATGCAGTCAGCTTCTACTTTCATGCAGTGTGTCAACAGAATTCAATGCGCTTGGAGAGCAAAGGTTTAAAGTTGCTGTTTTTGAAAGGCAAAATTACCATAATAAAGAGCTTTTTTTTCCTAAATGAATTATTATCAAGCAAGCCCGCTGTCACCGCATTGCCTAAGCATGACTCAGCAGGTAATTTTCTCAGTTTAAGTGGTAGCAAAAAAAAAAAAAAAAAAACTAATGTTGATTGATGAGCAAAATAAAAGGAGAACTAGAACTTTATGATGTGACAGGTAATGATGGATGGGATGTGAAGCTAAAAATGCCATGAAAAGCTTTGGAGGCAGCTGATGCTAGCGGGCAACTACTGTCATTGAAGATATTCCTGCACAGCTACATCCCTTACCTAACTCATATTTTTCATTGGACTCGCAATAAAAGGTGAGGAAGTTGTCTGATGACAATAATGCTTGATGTGTCCTACAGTGAATAGGCATACTTGTGAAGGCTGTGGTGTATTGGACATAACTTTGACAGGGACATACAGTATTGTGAGAATCAGACTCAGTCAGCTGCAGACAATTTTCAAAGTGTTGGTGATATATAAATATAACTTTATTTTATAATTTTCAAAAACTCAATAAAGTTATTTTGCCCGAAGAATAAGCATTGTGTTGTTATTATTGTTCAGGGTGCATTCACACGAACTAATTAGTAAGGAACTAGGAGTTGGAACAATTGAAAACTAAAATTCGAGTTCATTTGACGAGTGATAGTGTTCTGATCCGCAGTGGCGGTTTCAGACCAATATCATTGGGGGTGGGCGGCTGGGGCACAATTTTTATTTTGTAATATTTTTCCATTTATATTTTTTTTTCCATTTTTGTTGAGTTGTTGTATTCTAAGTGTATGTTGGGCTCTGTGTAGTGACTCCTTGCTCCTTTTCATTGTGCGGCAAGTCAGCGCACGAGTTGCAAATCCTGCTGTCTTAGTACAGTGCTGCATAGCAACTGTATGGAGGACGGGGACACAAGGGGGTCAAGGCATGGTGGCCCCCTAGAACTGCCAATGCTGATGCGGGCTCATGTGTGGTATGTACAGTGCCCTGGCCTGTGTGACCAAGCATGAATCCTCATGTTCAAGCGACCATAAAAGTGGAGTATAATCAAAGTAATTGCTCTTCCTCCCAGTTATTAGTATAATCAAAGTAATTGCTCTTCCTCCCAGTTATTAGTGATAACATCCACCTGCATAATAGAAATAACCAGAAAGACTCAGAATAACCCACAAAGTCAAAGCCAACGGGCACATGCTCTCATGCGTACACGTATCGTGTTATTTCCAATACTGTGTTCATCCCACTGTAGTTAACCATATAATAATCATGCACTACTACTGGACTTAAAATAATCAACAACGTCCGTAAAATTTTAGTATGTATTATAACATAATGGCAAACACAATGGGGAGAAATTTAATTATACAACGGTGTTTAACATTGCTTCTAAATTATTTGCTCAAGTTCTGACAATGTCTTTTACGTGACAAAATATTTTTGTTCATGTCTTATGAGTATTTCAGAATGAATCAAAAAACGTTTTGCTAATTTTAATGGCTCTAACTCCAGTATTATTACAAACCCCCACCCTCACCGTTGGACCACTGTATCCATTCAATTACAGATTTCTCCGTTCGATCATCCTCAAATGTGATTTTCCTTCTCTTTGTTCAGACTTCTCTGACAGGCTGAAATTGCTTTATTATTCCCCCAGAGTCTGTCAAATCCCTTAGCGGCTATAAACTCATCACCCGTCACTGGCTCTTTGTCTGGAAGGAAATAAAATGTCAACATTTCTTGGGTGACAGAGTTGCATAATCACCCTCTTCTCAGCTGCATTACCTACACCCAAAAAAGGTGGAGGAGAGGAAAAAAAGACTTTTTATTGAGAGATTTATTTTGGAAAAATAGGAACTGAACCCCTTGCCACTATTCAATAATTAAGCACCATAAATTCAGCAGCAATCAAAATTACGAATATTAAAAAGACGAAATTGAAATATGTATACAGTATACTGTACATGACCCTGCAACTGGCTGGTGACGAGTTCAAGGTACCCCCCACTCCCTGGAGAAACTCTCAATCTCATATTGTGGTATCAGAAAGGAACGATATCTCTATCACAGGCTTTAATTCCTACGTGATAAAACAACCAGGTGTGCCTCAAGCCTCAATAATTTGACCACTGTTTTTTTCCATGTACAGTATAAACAAAAGTTACTGCTGCTGCTCTCAACAGATGATACTGTCCTTTACACAACAAATTCAATTATTTCCATACTGCATTTGTGTCTTCAATCTGATTTTGACATCCTACAGGACTGTCTTCACATCATAAATTACTGTTGAACAAAATAGGACTTTATCGAGCTCAGGAAATACAAACATTTAACTTTATAATAAACATTAATATTAAAACCTTTGATGATAAATATTATTCACTGGAAAGGGGAACATATCAAAACGGCTAAGTCACTAGTAACTTAAACAGAGAATCAGATAATTATAACAGATTTCAAAAGCAGGACAAAGTGGCCTAAATTACATACTCACCTTTTTGTCAAAATTTAGATAAAGTAAATTACTTGAGGAAATGCATTTATTTACATGTGGATGTCGAGAGCCCCATGAATGGGTTTACTTTGGTTCTCCAAATGACTAGCTATGCCCCTGAGTAGATTCAAATTCCGTATATCTTATAATATTTAACATTCCATATTAATTATGCTTTTAATAAATTGAACTGTCGATCTAGTAATTGTTTCACAGAAAAAGAAATGTACTTCTACTTTGTTAGATTCCTACAGCATGGTATTTAAATGATTAAAAACATGTAAATCCTGATTTATCAAGTTTCACATTTGACACGAGTTCCCAGATTATTAACAATATACAGTGCTCAGTTGATTTATGGGTTTTTTTCTTTATTAAATGATTCCAGCTCAACGAAATGAAGCGTAACATAAGTTCAGGCCACAATATCAAGCTCCGCTAACAACGTCCCATATGAGATGATCCAAAGTCAGGTCACATCTGATGATTACACAGTTATTTCCCTCTAATTGGCTCATCTGATTTCCATTTACACACACCATTGGCTAATGTCATTCAGGGTTCCTTGTCGAAGCTGTTTCAGTCTTTCTGCTCTTGAGGCATGCTCAAAGTACTACGACACAAATTCTTAAACTACAACACCCTGCTGTAAAATGTCGGGTTCGTTTAAAAAATAATAAAAATAAAAAAATAATCATTAAAATAAAAAAAAAATAGCTGTACATTACAACAACTGAACAACAAAATGTAAATCCCTGAATGGGTAAGAAAATAATAACAGGTTTGCATAATCGTACATATATCAGTGTTTTGTGTTGGAATCTGTCAGTAAGGTATATGCTGACATGCTGGGAAAATCTCATACAAAATCCCTATTTTCAGTTCCAAAAGATTTTGTCCAGACATTCTGTCGGGTCTATTCCAAAGCAATTGTGTTCTGGTGAAGCCATTGATTTTGATATTAAATAAAATTACAAAAACCTACACAGTATATTTAATATATAAACCTAGCGGGAGGAAATCCATAGTAAACATACTTTAGTACAGTGGTGCCTTGAGATACGAGTGACCGACGACTTTCTTTGAGAAACAAGAAACTTTGACATACAAGCACTGTACGGTGCAGTGAACTCAACTCAACGCTTCACAACAAGCAGCAGTTTGGCAGATAGAACTAAAATCCAAAAATGCGCTTCAAGCTGTTTATTGCCGCTCACAGTTGAATTTTACTGTCAAACTAAACATAAAAAAAGAGAATGATACTTTTGTTTTTAAAACATCCAAACAACATTGCCATAAGAATGCAACTTCTATTTTAATGATAACAAGGTGGGGGAACATTGCAACCCACTTTTGACAATAACATTCTGATGTTTGGTGGCCATTATTTTTATGATTGATTTGCTCTCTCGAGTAAACAAACAATAAAAAGGCCTCGCCTGTCTCCTTTCCCGGTAGGACAGGGCATGTCCGTTGAGTGCTATCCACAGCATATGTACGTCCGGCAATAGCAGTGTCCACATACAGCAGCCTGAATGCGTCAAGGCCAATTTATACTTACCGCGTGTCCATAGGGTGCATATATTTGTCATCTGCTACTATGCTGACCCCTCTGCTGTTCATTTTTGTGACCGCAGTCCCAACTGAAAGAACATAAAGGGTGCCGACATTGTCAGCTTTTCAGCCTGTGGACGGAAAACGGGTCCTCAACTTTTATTTTTTTAACAATTTTAACAACGTAATTTTTATTTTTTTAAACAAATGGAACAACTAAATTCATTCATCATCTTCCGTTCCGCTTCTCCTTACTAGGGTCGCGGGCGTGCTGGAGCCCATCCCAGCTATCTTTGGGCGAGAGCCGGGGTACAGCCTGAAATGGTCACCAGCCAATCGCAGGGCACATATAAACAAACAACCATTCGCACTTACATTCACACCTACGTGCAATTTAGAGTATTCAATTAATGCATGTTTTGGGGATGTGGGAGGAAACCCACGCAGGCACGGAGAGAACATGCAAACTCCGCAAGGTCTGTCAGTAAGGTCTGCAGCAGTGAAACTGACATGCCATCTGACATGCTGGGCTTATTTATATACAGAACTCCCAAAGGTTTGGAACGCTTGTGTACTTACTGTGCACATCTGAGGTATGACCTAGGCTGTGAAGGGGAGATGGGGTTTGAGCACATCTGCTCTGTGATCCAGCTAGTGGAGATGTGATAAGCTCATGGTTAGTCAACTTAAAGCACATTAGAGGTGTGACCCAGCAGTACCTTTCTGTGAGCAAATATTAAGCACATATTTGAGGTGTCACCTATGCAGTGGAGGTGTGATACAGGTGTGATAAGCACTTAGTAAGCACATCTGAGGTGTCACCCTACAAGTGGAGGTGTGATATACGATATGGGGGGGAAAACAGTTTGTTTGTTTTTTATTTATTGAACAAATTTACCTTACCTTAATTTATCATGTACTAAAATTAAAAAATAAAATTAACTTACTGAGTTTCACAAAAATATGTCTGAATGATGTTAATTACAAGGTTTATCTGAATCCTACCCGAGGACCAGTTGACCACCAGTTGTCCTAGATATGCACTTATGAGGGCCAGTTGTCCTACAATCATCTCAGCCACACCAGAGGCCTGTGTGTTGGTGCTGGATATCAAGAAAACAACGAGGTGCCAATCATTTGCTGTGCACTCGCAGGCACACTGATGGCCTCACGCCGGCCTGTTACCTTGGGCTTCAGAAAGCTTTGCTGAAACAATGGTGGAATATCCACCTCTGGAAAATAAAAATAAAAACCGCATCCCTCATTTGCCAACAACGAGGCATAAGACTAGCAAACAGAAGCAGAGCGAAGAAGCAACAAAATAAGACAAAACAACGGAAGAGTTGCCTTCCAGAGGTGGAGGGAACTCAGGAAGCTAAGAGCATTCAGAAGTGATGTGGAATTATGGACATTTCAGCTCAAGAGGTAAGTTTATCTCTATTTTCGTAGACAGCGCATTTGCGGCGAGGCGCAAATGCCGGCGGATGATGATTTTGGTGCAAGCGCAATTCTGGTTGCGTGTTTGCCAATTAGGCAGACCAGTCTGCGCCAAGCTAGACATTCTGCCGCAGAGTGGGTATGTCCTTGGAGATGCACCCAGCGGAATGTTAATTTGGTGGCAGAAAGTCAGTCTAAACTTAACGCCTGCCCACATCTAACTGCAGGCGCAGCTTGTTTCACACAAATTTGGTGAATTTGATCGGACGGGGCACAGGGGAGACAGACACTGAGGACCGGGGACATATTTAAGTCACAAGCGGTTATCAATAGCTCGTCCTGTATTTAATAACTGTACCCGCTCACATTGTTCGTTGCCACATAGGTGGTAGTGACAGTGCTCCACTCACACACGGATCGCTGCAATTACGCATCATCCCTTTTTGCACACAGGTGTCTCCATCGAGACTGTCTTTGCGTCGTATTTAGAGAATGAGAGGAGCCGCTTTGATTGGCGGTGAATACAGTAAGCTGCAAACACTCCGCCAAGCTGCGTTGGTCTACAAAATTACCAACACCGGTCAAACCCGCTCCTGGTTCACCAGGAGCGGGTTTGACTTACGCCGGTCACGAAAATAAATCCCTTAGTGTTATAGTAACAAATAAGTACAAATAAGTCACGCTACCAATGTAGCAGCCGTGGCTAACACTTTTTTACAGTGCATGTTAAAGAGTCAAATCTGGGTTGTCATAGAGATAGTGTCACTGCCGGGCCATTTACTGACTCGTAGACCTAATTTAATCACCTTTTGTTACACGACAGTGTGGAGAGCCAAAGCCCTCACCTTTTTGATTTATTCATACTCAACCCCTGCTGAGATATCAGACTCCCACCTCTCTTTCCCTTTTGCCTGTCTTTGCATTTCACTTCATGCTGTCTGAATGTTAATTATCTGTCTCCTAAGTTCCTGCCCCCATCCGTTTGATTGAGTTGTATAAAAGAAAAGTCAGATCACTTTCATTGTTCATGGTCAACTCACCCACGTGGACTGGGTGGTCAGTTCACCAGCCATCCAGCTAGTTTCATTAAATTTACATCCTCACAACAGACTCATTGTTAAATGACTGATTATTGATTCTTGCTGCGAATTTCTTCATCAACGTCTCATGCTCGGGTTGGGCTGGATTAGCGCAGAGAGGCTACACACAAATCTTGCCAGCAATTTTAACATTACAATCTACCCCTATAAAGTTCACCAATTAAAGTTCCATACTGTTACGGCTTGATGTCACTAGTTGTTACTTAAATTGCGCACCAAACAAATATTACCCAAAATGTTGCTTACAACTAGTGACCTGACTTTGAAAAAAATAAATAAATAAATCAACAAAAATCAACAAAACATAATTATCTACGATCAAAATGAAGATGGCTTCAATAATGAGGCACAGAAATCTGGGGAGAAAATGCAGCTGTCCCTAAAATGAAGCCAATGATTAATGTATTTGTTCTGTCTTTTATAGTGTGAGGTTACCCAGCTTCATCATTACATGGAGCATGTTGAATGGGTGTTATCAACCTGCCATTTATTTTCCACCCACCAGAAAAAAACTAATGTCAATTATAATTACATGATGGAATAAAAAGTTTTGAAATGCCAGCGCCTGCTTAATGCAGAAACAATGTAAAAGGGGTCAGAGCAACTTTTACTCAGCTTGTTGATCACTCACTAATAAGTTCCTCCAGGACACTCAAGATGTAGGAAACAAATGATCAGATCCGATAAGGTCATTAATGGAAATCTAAAGGGACATTGTATCCTTTCTCATAATGTAAGAAAACAGACCGTGGCCAAGTAAAAAAATCAATATGTCAAGGATCCCCTTTAAAATTACATCCCAGGGAGCTATATGTTTCTCATCTTCTTGCTCATCTCGCTGACCCCGATTCCGCTAACAGCCACTTGAGTGCATGACTCTATCGTAACTATGTGAGGGATCAAATCAATCACAGTTGTTCTCCAGCGTACGTTTTGCACGTAAATCTTCTCAGTCCAGAATAAGATGTTTTTCCTGTAGATATTGTATCTTGTCAACTGTGGGAAGATTGCCGTAGCTAACCCTTAATCAGTTATTTGTATCTAAAGGTGAACATTTATCCTTGTTGCCTTGCCTCTCTCAAAAAGTGTTGATTATTTTCTATACATTTAAAATTTCTGCCGTCACCGGACTATAATTCTCTGTGGAGTAGTGAAATGTCTGACCAATAAGGTGACACAGTTTAAATATGTCTGCGCGAGTGAGAGAGTAAAAAATAAGATGGTTTTGAAAGAGCATAGCTGTTTGCCTCACTAGCTTCGGCTATTCTGATCACTGCATGTCTTACAAGATTCTTACCAGCAGTAACTAAGGACTGGAACGAGGAAAGAAGACTGCAGCGTGAAGTGAAAATAAATCTTCGTCGCCAAAATGTTACGTATAATAATGCACAAATAACAACAATGTGCTAAGAAGAACTTTCTTCATCATGAAGTTGTGTGATACAACAAAAACAACGTCACAACACTTGTGTCGCTTTACGAAACTAACATAAGTATACCGTACGGTTGTATGGATGCTACAAGCGTGTGGAAATATTATACCAAAAATGAGACCTGTAGCAAGTCTATCCTCAAATACAATAACAGTACAAGTTAAATAAAAACGATGAAACAGAAAAATGCTTACAACACGGTATGGTATAGAACATAAGATGAGACCGGACAGTTTGTTGAAGAAAAACATGGGGCAAGACTTTTATGATTAACAACTACACTTAGCATAATAGTGAGTTGTGTTTTTAATCATTTGTTTTTGTTTCTATGCTTGACCTTCAAAATAGGTGAAACTGGTCCATGGTGAGAAAAAGTGTGGGGACAGCTGTACTTTACTAAAATATATATATATATCAATGATGTCATCACTTAATCAACCTCAACTAGACTTTCATCACATTATTGTCAACAATACAAAAAATCTTGAGCCATTCAACCCCTGATATGTCTATAACCCACTTCAGAAGTATGGGTAATTCTCAACATTATTTGACCGGGGGGCCGTCACTTCCACAGTGGAGGTTTAATTACATTTGCAAAACAAAATGAGAGCATGTTCAATATTACAAATTTTGTACACTTCCAGAGACCTTTGCCTGTGTCTCCCATGATGATGACGATGACCACCATCCGACCAGTTTAATTATCTATAAAATATTCTCCTACATGCACCCTCTGATGACTCAGTATCTTGTGGTTTTAATGTTCTTTGTGCTTCCCACAGCGTTGCATGAAGAAAATAAATACCAGAACCTTCCAGTGACCCTTTTCATTTTCGCCTTGTTTGTCGTTTTGGTTTTTAATTAGCTAGCTGATGCTGAATTATTTTTCCGCTATGTCAGTCGCCACAAAGCAGATCGGTGTGGCCTCGGTCATGGTTACCATGACAACAGCACGGAGTCAGGCGGGTAGTATGTTTGCTTTTCATGCTATAGATTGCCTTATTTTATCTGTACTGAGCAGGATATTTGAAGGCTTTTGACTGCTCAACAATTCGATTACATGGCAAAAACAAGTTTTGGGATGTTGATCTGAATTCAGTGTCAGTACAACCACGTGACCGCCTTTAATTATTTGAATCATAACATTAAAACATGTTTCAAGTAACTGCCTCACAGGTTGCTTAAAGAACGTTTCATAATAAAAAATAAAATATAATTTGCAACACAACTCCGCCTGTGGCAATAATATAGGGATCCCCTGCGGAGGCTATAAATGGTTGTGTTGTGTGTTTGTGTGTGCTGACGCAATTTTCACTGACCATTTGGGTCAATATCAGCCTGTAGGAACAGTAACACATACACAGTAAAAATAACATATTAGAACGTGTTATGGAGGAGGCGCACAAAGGCTCTGTTTATGCTGTTATGTCCTGAATATTATGGTGACCCAATCACAAATGAATGTATGCCACTTCACACTTTTCGTTCAAGTGTGTATCGGTGTGACCGCTTTGATCTCACCTCCACACTCTGTGAGGATAAATATGTGTCATTGCAATACCTTAATATGAGTTCATAAGACAGTAACGCGGTTCTCAGACTAGGGTCCCAAGACCCCAGAAGTCTGTGAGCTGTAACTTTGGGGTCCGCAGAATAAACTGCAATAAATCACTGTGTTACTTAAAAAAAAAAAAAAAAAGGTGCACCAATAAAACAAACATACTAAACCAGTTAGTGCTTTCTACCTTAGCTTTTGGCCAAAAGGTCTGTGATTGTGACGTATTACATAAAGGCCATTTCACACTGGAATTAGCACAGCGCATTGCATGGTCAAGCAGCCCATTCATTATGATTGTGCTGAAGAGACACGCCGCCGCAACAGACGCACCCAAATTGAATAATGTTTTAACGACAGATGGCGCGTCCAGTAGGAGAGATGGTGGCAAAGTGATTTCAAGGTGATGACAGCAAGAGACTTTGGCAGAGAATTTACTTGTACAGTGAAAATAGCATGAAAAAGGAGTTAAAAAAAAATATGTAAGTGGTGTCCCAGTACCCCAAGCTCTAGGACACAAGACAAATGATGTGGTGAAGAAGGTACGGCGATGGACAGGGATCTCTACTACAATAAGACAGGTTGGTTGAAAGTGGTACAATTCTGTGATTTTAGCATTTTTAACAGTACAAATCCATCCATCCATCCATTTTCTGAGCCGCTTCTCCTCACTAGGGTCGCGGGTGCGCTGGAGCCTATCCCAGCTATCATCGGGTAGGAGGCGGGGTACACCCTGGATTGGTTGCCAGCCAATCGCAGAACAGTACAAATGTTGGCTTAAAATAAAATGTAGCATAGCCACATATGCTTCATTTGTACCAAATCTCGTCCTCATTTTAAGTAAAGGCAGGACTATCCGTTGTAACAGGGACAAATACATATTGCCGAGCTGTGGCCTACTTAATGTCCAAACAAAGACATCAGGCTACTTCCTGTTTGGTTGCTTAACAACCAGTGCAATAGTCTTCCAATGGGCTCCATCCTCGTCATTTTTGCAATAATGGAGAAATTATTATACACTTGATTTCTGGTTCTTAACAGAAATTACACTCACTAGTTGCTTTTTGGAAAAATGCAGTAGTTACTGAAGGGGTCAAAAGAGTCACAACACTGGCTGATTATTTAAACCAGCTCCTTTCTGTTTGGAGCCATATTGTTTGTGGAAGCAGATTACATCAGCTAGCAATGATATATAAATATTGAATTTAATTGAATTTAGTGGTCCTTGACAAAAATTCTCCCTATAAGGGGAAATAATTCTCCCTATAACGGAAAAAAAAAATGCTCCCTATAAGGGAGCATTTTTTTGCACCCAAAATGTTTGAGAAGCCCTGGATTACAGTATGAAAGTGTTTAAAATATACATAAGCATAAGATAAAGCACAAGTCCTCTGTTGAGGGAACACCTCCATCAAGAGCAAACTCCCGTGTCCTGTAGGTGGCAGTAACATCGGTTATCTTCCATGGGTGAGAATTTTCATCTTTGGCAGAAGTTCACAATAAAACATTCAAGAGCAGTATAGGGTTAATCAAGTGTTTATGAGATCAGTCTGTGCAGAAGATGATTCAACATATCATCATCTTAAAATGTTTGAGGCTTTTTGCATCCAATATTTTTCTTTGATTTCAAATGCAGATAGTTGTGATTAATTACGAAGCCTGTCATTTATTTGGAGGAGGGTGAGATCAGTATGGAGAATGTGAAAGAAGAGATAGTAAAATCCGAGTTGAGGATTTTTAGGCGAAAAACAGACATGCATTGAGCCACTTTTGGTTAAATTGTACAGGACAGGAATCAGAAGGTTAAATCTTTGCTGAAACATCTACGGTATTAAGATGCAACTGGAACATGGTGCCCTTCCTGGTCCACTATACTATAAAACATTTAAAACATGTTGTTTCTTAGCACATTTTATCCAAAATCTTCCAACAACTATAAGAATCAAAGACTTCATCATCGCTAACAGGTTCATGTTCACATGGGGTGATTAAACAATATAGGATTCATCCAGAGTAAGTGGGTAAGAGTCAGATTTACCTCAGCAGGGAGGAAATTTGATCATGTGGCACAAATCACCTTGATCTAAGCCAGGAGAAGTTGGTGTGAGCGGGCAGTGGTTTGTTTGCCTTGATGAGCACATTTCTTTTGCTTACTGTATTTATATGAAACCCTCTTCAAAGCAAGGGCTAACAGTAAGCCTGAGCATTTGAAACGCACCACTGCCCTCACTCCCTCCAAACTAATAAGCAATCATTCAACTTTAATGACGAAGTGTGTCAGGAAAGGACTCACTTCACTGGCTTCTTATCTGCTGATAGATTGATAATATCAGTGTGATAGCAGGATGTCTTCTTGAAGAGTGGTACTTCTCACCTTGTGAGGTGAGCATAGACAGGAATATAACATTTTGGACACACCTTTTAATCAATTCATCATTCAATTAAGTCTCGACCCCTTCGTTCCCTAGAATTCTTCATCATATCAAAGCATTTAGTCAATTCTATGTTTTCACCTTTGTGTGAACAGTTTGAGGAAGACAATTTCATTGGAGCATGACTCTGTCCCAGTGCACAAAGCAAAGTCTGTATTGTTATGATTGGATGAGTTTCGTGGGTTAAAAAGGCCAAATTGCAGCAAACTCTGCTAAGTAAAGTAGATTAAAAATATATATATTATTAATACTTGTACAAGATTTTAAAATTAAGTGTCATTTTAAACCAACTGAAAGAGGGTTGTCTTTAAGCCATTCAATTTTGGAAGTATAGTATAATGCTGAAAATAAATAAATCATAAATGTTTCATCTTGTAAAAGTAGGATGAGCTGCACGTAGTAGGTTCAGGTGTTGTTGCTTTGCTATATGATTTTCACCGCAGATAACAGCATTAGAGCTGACTGCAAATCATCAAATCAGATGTCCATCTCATTCTGTTATTAAAGGAATCATACGCTTTTTTCCCCAATTTAAAACGATCCGCAGGTGTCCAAATAACACAGCGGACATTCTTTCATCAAAATACCCCAAGGCTAAACAATTATAGGGCACTTTTCAGGCTTTTCTAGCCTCGCTGAGACCAATACCGAGTACATCTTTTGTTACCATGACCACCGGGGCGAAGCTAGGGCGTTCCGACGAGTTGAGCCAATGCTACTTGCGGAGGTATGGCAACCCAGTTTGTGAATAAGAAAGCAAGAGAGAGTAAAGTTAGCATTCTCCCTCATGGAGGTCAACAAGCCACCAAATAATTTCGCTGAACATTCAAGTATTTGCCAGTTATCAGCAGCTAACGCTAATCTGTGCATCTGACAAAACTCTGTAGCTCTGCTTACCTTTTGGTTACAACAGTCTTTCTTTCGACAATATAGTCCAGCCGTCACTTGAAAATGGTTTATCTTGGCCCCAGCCTAGCTGCCAGGTCAAGAGCAGAGCAGCTCTATCAGGGGGCAGTACATAAAACACCGTTAACACTGCAGTCGGGCAAAATTGAGAACCTCTTGCTCACAGACACACTTTGGGAGCCAAGCAGCTCACAAAATATTTACTTGGTTGTTTAATTTCTAGGCAGGCACTCCAGAGACCAAAGTATTTGAATACAAGAATTCAAAAAAGTCAACTAGATATGTCCCCTTCAACTGAATTATGTGTTAAAAGACACACACACAAATCTATATTTGTTCAGCCATCCTTTTACTGTTTTTCTGCAAGCCCTTTTACCTTTTGCTCTTTTGTTCATATTGATGAAAGTAGCAAGTGTTCCAGTGATATTACATTGATTTATTTGTTTACTTTTCCACATACAGTTGCTTGGCGCTTCTTAGACGCTTTACTACGAAATGTGGTTTTGCTTGATTAGTGAAATTAGTTTGTATTTCCACCTTTACCGGCAATTGTACACTGACGCACCGTCGAGCCTTGACCATGTGTTATGACAGGTTCTACGACATCAACTTACGAAGACAACGTGGAATCAGCAGAGGTTCCCACTCAAAAACATTATGGCATTTTTGCCGGTGGCTAAAAGAGTACTGTACAACATTGTTTATGGAAAGGCCATGTGGTACTCCCAGTTTTCTTGAACAATCAACACATTTTGAGAGAAAAAAGTCTTTAAAAGTCATCACAGTAATTTTATTTTTCATTCCCAACATGTTCCTCACATCTGGCATCACGATCCATCAGTCGTTCCACTCCTTCCTTTGTCGTCGTCAACCAGTCATTAGCACACCTTTCAACTGCGACATATAGGCGACATTTAAATATAAATCACATGCATTAACATTTATAAACATGGGTTTTATGATAGCGCTGTAATGAGATGTTATAAATCCCAAGGCCACAGTTCACAGTGCCAGCAGACACATAAACCGCAGAGAGGACTTTTACAAGGACACAAGGCAGCGACCCTCCACTCTGCCATCCCGCAGCAATATCATGCAACCCACCACAGTCATGAATTTTGCTCTCTTTTATAGCATAGGGGTTGTAGTGGGAGGTGGTGAGTGGTTGTTTATAATATTTGGTGTAAAAGGGGTGGCCAGTATAATGCAGACAACTCAGCTTCACTTCCAACTATAACCTAATTAAAAGAAATGTTAACCTTTCTAACCGTGTCAAACTGTCCAAGTGTCATTTTTGACACAAGGTGTATACGCACAAAACAATGCAGGCGGGGATAAGAATTGGTTGTTTGATTTCACAGTTGATGGAGTGGAAAGTTAACGTTTAGACAATGTGGCTGATAGAATGTGTGAGAGATTTTTAAGGGGTAAAACAAAAACAAAAATGCAGTGAAGCTCGGTTTGAATGTTGCTTGTTCTGGAAAGGCCATTAAGCAGAGGGTCAAAAACAGAGGATAAGCATTCTGGGTATTAAACTGATCATGACATCAAACTAAAGGCAGGGGAGGCTCTCTCTAAAGGCTCCCTTTTGGGAGCATGTTATTCATCTGCGACAGAGGCTTTTTATTAAGCACTGGACATAATAGATGATCCATTGAGCTTGACGCTGTCTTTCATGTCAATGTGTCTCCATCAGGGTCTCTCCGCCCTTTATAAATAAATATAAAACTGTCAAATATATATATATAAAATAATAATAATAATAAAAAGGGAACACTGGGGCACAGGCCATCCCATGCCCTGTCATTGAGCATTCCGTGAAATGAGTCGTAATTTTTCTTTTGCTTGGTCGACCTGTTAGGATTCTGCTCTGTGTTCCAAGCCCACCCGCAATGGGTGAAAATCTGCGATATTGAGAGACGATATAAAAATGTATATATTTCCTCCCACATCCTTTAAAAACAATTAAACTTACAAATACATGCTTAAACTTATTAAAGCACACAAAAACACAATTTGCTTGTATTAAATGTACAGAAAATACAGTACTGTATGTATTTTATACTCTCTGTGTACATGCATGTAAGAAGTTGAGCGTGGTGCGGTGGCGTGTGATGTCGGTGAATCCGCGTGTGACTGTCTGGCCATGAGAGGTGGCTGACAGCAAGCTGCAACATGAGTGTGATCATTCTCTCTATGCATTTAACTGTTCTCCTTACATCAATAAATGGCTGAATGGTGCCTTGGCGGCTGTGGCTTTCCTTCCCCATGTGTGACAAACTTCACAAACTTAATTTGTTCCAAGTCATCGTTGTGGAACCGAAACCATTTTTCGTATTATAATGAGAGGAAATAGAATTAATCCACTCCAGCCATCAGAAACGAGTCATTGCATGGGGCTGCGCAGACGCCCGACAAGAAACGGACAGCCAGGAGCATCCCGCCAACAACCCGCCTGCACTGCACCTCAGGTGGCGGGTGGGGGGCGAGAGTCAGCTCGAGCTTACCAGACGCCTTCAGAATCGCAACACTCTCCAGGGCTTCCTCATAGCACAATCACTTGTAATCACTGAGGGAACATTTTTAGCAAAGACAAAAAAATATATCTGTAAACACATGACGTACAGAGTGAACGAAATTCATCCAGTTTTAGTTTTTTGTTACCTGATTTGTTTGTGATCCCGCTGTTTAATGTAAAAACTAAGGATTCACTCTTGATTGCTCACCGATACTGATACCACCTATCCTTTGGACACATAAAATTTCAATTAACACAATGACAGATAATTGTGAGCAAAGACCTTCCTTTCTGACGCGCATGATGATTCCCCAATATGTTAAATTATCGCCGTGTAGCATCAACAACTGGCAAGGAAGACTTTCAGATTTTTTTCCCCTGCAGTATCGGTGGCTGATATCAGCAGCCTTCACGAGTACCTGATACCTTGAAATTAGGCCAGTATTGGCCCCATACCGATACCTGCTATCGATACTCACCCACACCTTGTAAAAACTGATAAAAAAAAATGTTGCTTGAAAAACAAATGGGATCGATGCACAGCAATATAGCGGGGCAACACTGTACCACTACCCTACATGTACCATCCATCCATTTTCCTTACCGCTTATCCTCACGCGGGTCACAGGTGTGCTGGAGCCTATCCCAGCTAACTTCGCCAGCCAATCGCAGGGCATGTACCACACTATTTCGTAAAATAAATTATTGTTCCTAACTGTAGGTAGAGTCACTGATGGTGTAGTGTTTCACTCTTCTAACTTTCGGGCAGGTTGCGTGACTTCAGTGCCAATGTGATTGGTTGTCTGTCTCTATATGTGCTCTATGATTGGCTATCAGCAAGTCCGGTTGCTGGATGGACGGATGGATGACGGATGGATGAATGGATGGATGGAACAGAAGGGGGATCTCACAAGCAATAAGCAAAACGTAAATTATCCCTCACCACGACACCTTTTTTTCCCCTATAAGGTTGTGGTAAGGTGCAGACTTACTCTGAGAACTTACTGACTTCAGCACACAACAGCACACTTGTACCAGCTTCCTATGAGTGTAAAGCGTGTCTTTGAGGACTATTTTAGCACAAGAAATGACATGGCAGCCATAAGAGAGGAGACCATTGCCAGTAGAAATATATAGCTGTGGTCTAACCTCCCCTCACTGGTCTCTAAGGGGCATTATTGGATAGATTCCAGGAGAGCCTGAGGCACATATACCAGCTTTTCTGCAAGTGAAATGAAAGTCAAAAAGGTAGGAAGCGCCACAGATTCCTGCAAGCGCCAACACTTGGGAAATGAACTGAGGAAACTTGCAGTGTCTCTAAAGACTGTAATTTTGGCAGCATGGACAGGGATAGTGAGCCACCTCCACATTGGCAACACATTCTGGATGGAAGGACTTTGGCTACTTAAGACAGATGGATGAAAGTTGAAATGGAAATAATATATGGTTTTAAAGTAGATAATTAATAAATCGTATCACTTTCAGCAACATTGCTGTTGTTCATTTTGCTTGTCTGGCAAACTTAGAATCCAAGTGAACATTTTGGAAACATGGATACATAAATATTTATACACGTGTCCTGGAGCACATTGTGTTAGTGTACTAGCTCACCCGTCGATAACGTGAGTGACGATTTTAAAATGTGTTTGCGACTGACTGACACTTGAGTTGCTCACTATAGAAAAAAAAAAAAATCATTGGTAAAAAAGCACATGCTTTACATTGACATCCTTGTCAATGTAAAGCAGCACAAAAGTAACGACATTTGGTAGATTATTTCTTGGCAATAAATCGTACACCAAAAACCTGTTTATTTCCCTTTAAAATGGTGCCACACTTACTGTATAATAAACATGCATTTGCGGGGTGAGCAGCAGAGCTGAGTATATGGGTTTGCCACATCTTTTCTGGCCATTTCAAACAGCTTATTTTGCTGTTGCTATTGACTCTTGTTTGGTAATTGAAGTTTGATGAAAACAATACATACTGGCAGTTAAACAATTTATTCATTTAACAATCAGTAGACTTATTAGCGTCTGGAAGAGCCATACACAGTCACAACTGCCTGGCACCTCGTCCTCATGCTGGTCACATGCCTTGTCACACACTGCTGTGTGACGGCATCCCATTTTTCAACCAGCATTTGTCCCAAGTCAGTCAATGTGGTTGTGTTGGTCACTCTAATGCAAGCAACATGCCAAGGCTGATCCCAATAGTATTCATTTTGGGTTTAGGTCAGGTCACATTCCATTCTCTTCCCTCACAAATTCTGGAAGTAGTCTCTGATAAACTCTGCTCTGTGACTGTGAGCACTGTCATATTGGAGGATAGAGTTCGGTCCCAGACTGTGGAGATATCGGAGTTCCACTGGTTGCAAAATCCCATCGCGATATCTCTCTGCATTGAGATTGCCTGCAATAATGACAAACCATACCCCTGCCTTGCCCCAAAAGATGTTACTCTATCAGTGCACCAATCAGCATAGCGTTCTCATCGTCTTCTGCACACTTGGACCCTACCGTCCAACTGCTGTAAGCAAAATCTGGACTCATCGCTGAACGTAGCATTCCAATTTCCTACATATAGTCAGCTTCCTGGGCATTTGTTGCCGATACAAGTAGAAGCTCAAAACAAGAGTGAAGGGTTGGCAAAGTTTTCATGGGTACAACCCATACTCAGCTCTGCAGCACATCCCACAATTGCATGTTTCTCACAAATATGGCTCCATTTACAAGGGGGGAAAAAAACTGGCTTTCCATTGATATATTAGTTATTGTCAAGAAGCATTTTTACAACAAGGAAAAAGAATCAACCAAATTTCCTGACTTTCATACTATGTTTTTAGTTCAGAAAGCATAATTGCAGTTCGAGTGAATTAATCCACCATCCATGTCAGTTTTGTTGTCATTAGGGATATGGGAATGAAAATTATACTGTATGCATCGTCATGTGCCCTGTGATTGGCTGGCAACCAGTTCAGGGTGTACCCCGCCTCCTGCCCGATGATAGCTGGGATTGGCTCCAGCACTCCCGCGACCCTTGTGAGGATAAGCGGCTCAGAAAATGGATGGATGGGTGGGCATCGTCATAATCATCTACAATGACCTAGCCCAATTTGGAAAAACTGTTTTTCACAGTATCATTTGAGAAAGGAATGCGATGCATCAATTTAAACCTCATTAAAACTTAATAGAATAATGGAAGAAAAAGTGGTAAAAAAAATCAATCTCTTTCAAATAAAGTTGATATTGAAGACCCACTGTCTCTTTACTTCAGAATGCACCAATAACTTCCATCCATCCATCTTCT
Organism: Phycodurus eques; assembly: GCF_024500275.1. NCBI lineage: Eukaryota > Metazoa > Chordata > Actinopteri > Syngnathiformes > Syngnathidae > Phycodurus > Phycodurus eques. The sequence goes on along the minus strand of NC_084542.1, from coordinate 4,792,438 downwards.
GTACCGCTTATCCTCATGAGGGTCGCACGTCTGCTGGAGCCTCTCCTAGCTTACTTCAGGCAAAGAGAAGGGCTACACCCTCAACTGATCGCGCAGCCAGTCACAGAGCACATATAGACAACCATTCACATTAATATCACACCTTAGGACAATTAGGTGGACGACTGGTTAAAGCGTCTGCCTCACAGTTCTGAGGGCAGGGTTCAATCCCCGGCCCCGCCTGTGTGGAGTTTGCATTTTCTCCCCGTGCCTACGTGGGTTTTCTCCAGGCACTCCGGTTTCCTCCCACATTCCAAAAACATGCATGGTAGGTTAATTGACAACTCTAAATTGTCCGTAGGTATGAATGTGAGTGCGAATGATTGAAAATTATACTGTATGCATCGTCATAATGTGCCCTGCGATTGGCTGGCAACCAGTTCAGGGTGTACCCCGCCTCCTGCCCAATGATAGCTGGGATAGGGTCCAGCACGCCCGCGACCCTAGTGAGGAGAAGCGGCTCAGAAAATGGATGGATGGATGGACTGATACTGCATAAAAAGTAAGTTATTGTCAGGTTAATTTCCTCATTAAATAATATGGATGTTTTCTTTTTGTATTGTATGTATGGAACAACGTATCTGCCTCAAGACTGGAGACTACAACTTCAAGTAAAATGTGATGTGCCACTTAAGTATAAGCAGCAGTGTCGTAGTGGTTAACATGTCTCACAGTTCTAAGATTGTGGGTTCAAATCTTTGCTCTGGCCTTCCTGTGCAGAGTTTGCATGTTATTGCATTGCTTCCATGGGTTTTCTCCAGCTCCCCCTCGCTCCACCATTCCAAAAACATGCGTGTTAGGTTCATTAAAGACTCTAAATTGTCTAATAGATGTCAATGGTTGTTTGTCTGTTCGGTATTCGCCCCATGCTTGACTGGGGAGCAGTACTGGGTATATCCTGCCTCTCATCAAAAGTCAGCTGGGATAGGCTCCAGCTCCCCCACGACCCTAATGAGGACAAACACAAAATGGAAAATGAAAATGGATGGCTGGATAATAATGACAAAGAAACTAAAGAAGTCGCAATCACTGTGTGAAGCATACAAAACAAAAAAAGTGGTAAAAGTTACATTTTGTAGCATTCAGTGTAAAACTTGGGTAAAATGACAACTGATTAACTTTTGTCTGGAACAAAATGAGGATAGTCTGTTTTAGGGATGAGTCTTTTCTCTTTCCCAAGAGACTTTTTTATTTACAATATTAAGTACTTATTCACTACCACTTTACCATTTGTTTGTTGCAGGCCTTGAAATATAAAAGGGGTCTGGTCCTAAAACTGCTCAAATGAAACAATGCCTTCGTCTAACTGCTGTGCTATGTAAGTAAACTTAGATTAACTGAAATGTGTTCCCATTCGTCCTATCAGCCCAGCACCCTGATCTCATTCTCTTGTTTACTTTCTTGCACTCATAACCCTTGTGCTCCTAATCGGCTGTTTTCTCAAATACTACCTGATGTTATTTTGTTTTGAGCACCCTTGTAGATCATTTACATGGCTCTGTAAATACTCACAGGCTTTATCAGACAGTAAGTTGTGGAGCTACGTGTGTGTGAACCAGGCCAGCAGCATTTTGCTACACTTTAGATGTGATTTATTCACAATGACATTCGCATTGGAGCTGAATATTGTAAAGAAATAAAAGTCAACTCGTGTAACAGCAACCCGGGCTGAGCAGTAATGTTCTCGTTTGGATGTAGTTTAACGCAGCTCCGTGTCTCACTGCTGATTGGTTGTGATACAAAAACACAGAGGTAGTGAGACAATCAATCCTCCAGCATGGGCTTTCTCTGTCATAACACACGTCTGATCCCATTTGTCAACAGGACAGACATACTCAAATTTTAGGGTCAGAGCATCAAAGAAGGCGTTCAAGAAAAAAAAAATAATCCTCAAGGCAACAGCCGTCGCCACTCACTTGCAAACTTTGTGTGTTTTGTGTGAGGTTCCTCGACATGAAAGGTCAGCAAGGTTGGACTGTCTGTTGTGGTAATAAGACCAAGACGAGACAATCAAGTATGGCCATGCATCCAAACATTTTGATTCACTTTTTGTAGAACTTAAAACTCCCCCAATGTGGAAAAACATGGGCTGGATTTACATAGTTCAGGTGACCCAATTCAGAATTTCTTTTACAAACATGTGGCCCAGTTCTGATATCCTCGTGACAGTTGAACAGAGATAAATGGAAATGTACACATGTGGTTTTACCTTGGTACTCATGATATATTTACAATTGTGGTGCTAAAGCTGTCTAATGTATATATATATATATATATATATATATATATATATATATATATATATATATATTTTTTTGTAATATATATTCTATGTTTATGATTTATTACTCCTGGAAAAAGACTAGACATAAGACAGTTATCCTATGAATCTGACATCTGCCAGTCACTGGAGTGTAAGCAGACATCAAATGTACCCATATACAGATAAATGCGCCTGTTGATGTCGGATAAATGTCAACACAAAATACACTTGCAGTAAATCCAAAATAGAGCCAAATATTAGCGATGCATAGGCCAACAGCTTCAAGATTTATCTGCCTGTAGAACCTATACTGCAAACACTCAAAGTCTTACCTAGTGCATTTATCTTACAGTATTTCTCGTGAAAACATCTTTTACTGTCCTTATTTTAAGAAAGTTTTGACTTTTTTTCAAAATGTTCAGCAGGACAAATACATTTGTCTTAAGATACAAGATGTGAGAAGGTCTTTTTTTTTTTCATTTTATGGGAAGAGTCCCTCCAAACCAAATTAAACCAAATATAACGTTTACCTTTGTGAGTTGTTTTGCATGTGTTTGACCGTGTGCACATTACGGTTGTTTCAGGTGTTACGTAAATGAAACGTTCAGGGATAGAGTACAAAGTGAAAAAGTTGACCTTCAGTGGAAATCCAACCTCATGTCTTTGTGTGTGCCATTTGTACTTCACTTAGAATAATAGCAATCAAAGTTTCCTCATTGTACATCGTCGATGCAAGAGCAGCCTTCTTATGTCAGCCTGTCTTCCGCCTCTTCTCCATTTTATGGCTTTGATGCACTTTTAACGAGGTTAGACGCAGGCACTCAGCATTTTGGGTCGATGCCACTTGCGCGCTGTGTACTCAGTGGGTTTTAGTGACGCTCCAGACAGGAACCATTGGGTTTTGTGCTTAGCGTATCGCTTGTCATTTTCTCAAGGATGACAAGGATGATTGCTCAAGGAAGCATGTTTCACTTCAGTCTGGATGGCAAAAAAATACAAAAGCAAATATCAAGGCAAACTCTATCCCAGCCATGGTTTTGTATTTGTTAAAGAAGCTACACTATTAATTCAAGCACTGATTAGGTCCTATGTTCTCTGACTCAATGTACCCTTTTCACACAAACGGCATCTGTTATAGTGAGCAATCTGACTGCTATAATACTTGTTCTTCCCTTTTTTCCCCTAGTAGATTTCTTCTTTGGTGTGTGCCTCCCTGGATGGGCCTGTGGCGCAGCCGGCAGCGCATAGATGAGAACAAATGATAGGAGCTTTTCCATGACCTTCCAGCCATTCAACTCATTTGACTTTGATGTTTAAAGTAGACCAATAAACGGAGGAGCGGCTGTGCTTCAGATTTAATCCAAATTATAAACTCAAAATGAGTGAAGCGCTGAGGGTACAATGACAAGGAGTTTTTGCTCCACAAATGCTCCTGTTACACCACAGTGTCACCTACTGGTATCTGTGTGTCCTGCTCAATGAGCTGATCTTTTTTTTTTCATGTTTATTATGCCTTATATCACCTTGGAAATTCTGCATTGAATTAACATCTGTTTCGTTGAATAATCTAAATATTTATAATATATTTATGAACAGATCACTTTGCTCCTGGGAGAATAGGGGTAGAAAATACAGATATAATACAAATATACGCACCCAAACATGCATGCATACACACTTGATATTGTTTCTTTTTTTTTTTTCAAATACTTTCATATTGCAGATATATAGTTCCGTAATGAAAAGAACACACCAAGAAAAATATTCTTCCATACATTTTGTAATGCTTATTAAGAGGAATAATTACATTGTTTGGTGCAAACTCCTCAACTCACTGAAGATTTTGAGAGAAAATTCAATTTGAATGTATATTACTTGCATATACGCAGTCACAGTCTATTGTTTTTTCCCATAGGAAAACTCTGGAATTAATCTGTTTCAGACTTGAATTGTTGCAACATTATACCTTTAATTCATGTCTTTATTAATGTATGGACACATTTTAAATAACATTTTAAAATTCTTAACTGTTCTAAAATTGAAAAAAAAAATAATAATAATAGTTAACCACTGTGAGTATCGAGCGGTAAAAAACAATGATACACTTTAATGACATCAGCATACAGCAAAGGTGAGATCTGCCCTCAAACAACATTCTTAATCATCATGCAAGTGTACGATATAGCACTAAACACCGTCCTTAACTTTATCGGCAAGTGGCAAAACACATGGTTAAGCTGGACAAAAGTAGTGGGACACCGCTGGAGTCTTACTGCTTTAAATGTAAGGGCAATGACTTTACTTTCTCAATGATCAGTGATATTCTTCTTTGCTTCTCATGTTCATCTTCTCTGAACACATTGTGTTGAGGCTGTGTTTTGAGGCACATTTTGGTCAAATTACAAATTGTACATTGTACATTACAGGAGTCACTGGACCGTATATGCATGAAGTAACGGAGACGCGGAGTGAGAAGCTGCACGGTGGAAAAGTTTAGAGAGTTGAGTCGTTTTCTCAATGGTGCGGTGTTCAATCCACCTTTCGTACTCCGTCTCAAACTAGACCCTGGTCACCAATCAAAGTCCTAATGCATCATTACAGAATGACTTGCTTTAACAAACTTACTAGCGCTAACGGCTAACTCGGCGAAGTCTACCATAAAATTTGGTCAATGCAAAAAATGTCTGCCTTGAGGCAATAAAAAGTATCAATAAAAGCATATTTGCACCGCCCGGTACCATTTGACCACTGTCCATGTTTACCACACGGACATTTGTTGCAGACTGACGCACTCTTGGGCCATTGAAAAACATTGCCAAAAACACTTTTTATTGTGTAACGTACATATAACATGATGTAAGAGTGAGCTGAGTGGTACTTAGCGGGTTTCTTTACCTAAAATGGCAATGCGCTAATGCTAACAGCAAATGCCAATCATTTCGCAAAGTCTGATTTTGTTGTCTCAAATTCTGTACAGAGTTTATATTATATACTAAGTACGAAAAGTTTCAGGATCGAAGTCCAGCCCTCATAAATGAGAATAAAATACTTTTTTAAATATTATTTAACTTTTGGGGGGCCAGCGATTACTCGAGTATAAACAAAATATCTATAGTATAATCAATTCTAAAAAGATTTGATAGTGACAGCCCTAAAACGTACACTGACAAAAATACCACATTTAAGCATTTCTTTGTCATTTATGTTTGTGTTCAACACGTTCCCCTCCCATTTGCTTACAACAGCCCCCAACCCATCGCAAACAGTGCGATCAAGCGGCCTGCGACTGCAGTGCTGTACCATTTCGCAGTGCTGTTCTTACTTTGACTAAATTGGACTGTTTCTTCATCCATCACAATTATAGCACCGATGGGAACCCACGCAGCAAAGGAGGCTGAGCTAGCAAGCAGAATGCAGTCTCTACTTGTATACCCTGCCATTCTCTTCTATGTGAGTTCAATTCATGACACAGTAAGATGTCACTTAGGTAAGAAGATGAATCAGGATGTCTGTGGACCACCTCCTTAGGATAATGGTTGGACTTGAGGTTAACCTTTTTCCGGCCAAGCACAAGCGCCACAGTTGAGGGTTATATTCACGTCTGACATCCGACTGTCATACTCGGATCGCTGACCTCGTCAAAATGACCTGAGTGCATAGAATGTGGTTTTCCTCGTCTCGACTCATTTTTGTGTGCAGCTCCATGAGCACTGGAGAGGATAATATGCAAGAAAATCAATTACCCTTACAGCGGCATTAACATTTTTCCCACTTGAAAGGAGAATATTTACATACTAAACATAAAACAAAATAGGTGCCAGGTATAAGGGATGAAGAATTATAGCATCAATTTCCACACGCTATTTTCATGTCTTACTAAAATTAGCCTGTTTTGAGGGAAGGTCTCATTCCCTTTAAATGTGGCACAATGCCTGTGGAGATGTCTCTGTGCGTTAGAGGATGATGTGTAATTGCAGCGTTCCGTGCGTGAGCATTGTCACTGCTATTCTCTGGTGTGACAACAGACTATGTGTGTGTGTTCCCTTATTAAATATTAGAATGAGCTCGTGATAACTGCTGGTGACTTACTGTGAATATGTCCGCGGACCCCAGTATCTGTCTGCCTGGGCCCATTTGGTGATCAAATTCACACACAAAAAAAATAATTAAATTAGACCAGCAGTCTACTTTACGCCAGGTCTATTATCATTATCAATATTATTATTATTATTATTATTATTTATTTTTTTACAAACATAATTTCCGGCTCGCCCATGACCCAAGTGAGGATAAGTGGTACGGAAAATAGATGGATGGATAATTACAGTGTCGAACAAAAATGTGTATTATTATCTTTGACCTAGTTTTTGTGGAGGAATCTGACTGGATTGTGCTGGTGTGCACCTAATTCTAGCCAGAGACTGTATATAAAAATTGTATGTAAACATTGCCAAATTAAGGGGGAAATCTGTAGGTGTTGTTACCATGTTTACCAAATAGGATACAATGAGAATAGAGCCACGAGCACCTCATCAGTTCATCTTCTGCACAGCAACAGACTGAAATAACTGACGTTATACGACGACACGCCCTAGACCTGGCAGAGGATTCAATTATCCATGCGTACTTTACAATTTGTCACATCATGTCTTCATTTTCATGCATGCCACGCATTTGATCTTCTTGAAGATGGAATAAAACCCAAGGCGGGAGATCTGAGGGGGATCTTCAGAAGATAAAGAACACTAGAAAGACTAATGAACGCATCTTTGTGCAGCGGCGGCGGCTCTACGATGACGGTGAGTTTGTGAGGCTTTCAAGAGCGAGGTGGTGGGTGGTGTGGGTGGTTACCAAGGGCAGCATTTGTTAGTCTAACTGAACTGACACAACTATTTTGAACTCAGAAATACTTTATGGCACAGCTTCAAACTTAAGGACCATGTCACTTTATGTGGCCTGCCAGAGCCTGCAAACAATGCCATATGTGCGACAAATTCACTGGGTATTTTATTGACAAAAAGCCTGGTATCAAGATCATTGCCAACTCTACAAGTTAATACACACACACACACACACACACACACTTACAAACACACAGTGCCGTGAAAAAGTATTGGCCCCTTCTCAAATTCTTATATTTTTGCATCAAAAAAAAAATGTAAATATCAGGCATAGTGATACATACAGATATAACCCATGTGAACTTAAAATGCTGTTTCTTTTATTAACGGAAAAAAAAACTATTCAAAGAATTTGAGAAGAATTTGAATTTGAGAGATCCCCAGCAGTGTGAGAATATATGAGTGCCAGGATGCACATCTCTCGAAACAATGAGTCCTAGCCATGAAACAATGAGTCCCTGCAATTTATCATCACGGAGTACAGATACAGCAATCTGCAAGTATATGACGGTTGTTGCTTCGCAGTCCCGCTATATTGCAGATTTTTATTTGTACAAAATGTTTGTGTTATCAATTGCTCTTGCTTTTGCTCAATATGTTATGTTTCAGCCTGCCACAATAGCACATTTTTTAGGACAATATATTTTCCCCAAAACGATCACAATAAATGATAGAATCGTTGATGTTTATTTACGCCACTGATATAATGATATTATAGAGCATAATAATTCGAGTACATCCTTTTTAAAGAGGCCGAAACAATGTCTTAAAGCCTGCCAAATTTGAATGAATTAAAAAACAAAAAAAACACCATGTATGTATTCAAATGTATTTGGGCTTTGTCATTGTCTTTAAATCAGATGCCTACATTATAATATCACTGTTATTTTGTAGTCTTTATTTTGATTTATTCTATGACTGTTGTTGTGTATTGTATATTTTCTGCTGCCTCTTGGCTTTTGAAAAGAGATTTTTTATCACTCAGTAATTTTTTACCTGGTTAAATAAAGGATAAATCAAATGTAAAATAAGGCCGGCCCTCTAACTGCTGGACTGTGATGTGAGACCTTCACTTGTCAATCAAATGACGCTGAAATTGAGTTCACTGAAGTCAACTACTGCCTGAATATAATGTGTGCCGCTATGGTTATGGTTTATAAACAGTGTGTGGGGGGAACGGAATCACTAATAACGCCGCGGACGTTTTAACAACATAGCCGCGGTTTTTTAAACCTGTCAAGTCCAGTTGCATGGCCTTGCAAAATGGTGGATCTGTATGCCTTTATGCTGGAACAGTTTTGCTGTGCAACGGGAGTTTGAAACACTCCCTCTGCTTATTTTAATATGTTATAATTATTCTGATGTTTATTGAAAATGCAGCAGAAATGTTTTAGGGGACAGACAGAGGAACAGAGTGGACTAGGGGTGAAAACCACAGCAGAACAATAGTGAGACAGTCGAGATCATAGGTGTCAAACTCAAGGCTCGGCCAGCCACATTTTTTTATGTGGCCCGCGAAAGTAAATCATGCTCGTCAACTTCCGTGATTTTTGCTTAAATCTGTACCCAAATTCCAAATTCTCATCATAATAAACAATAATGTTGAGATATTGCATTTTTCTTTTACCAAACCCTTCTTTGACAGTAACTTAAACAATACTTGAACAAACTATTATCCTTGTCTTCTGATTTCAAAACTAGTTATCCCTCAATTTGTTGTGTAATGGTAATAATATGTTTTGGTGATTATTAAACATTTATATGGTTCTAACGGCCGTCTGAGGGAAATCATAACTACAATGCGGCCCGAGACAAAAAAAAAAAAAAAAAGAGTTTGACACCCCTGTCTACATATTTGAACATAAGTAACATTACAACAGTTATTTGTAGATTCGGGGGGGGAATAACTGACCAAGAGAACCAGGTTAGAGAGGACAGAAAAGGGCAGGACAGGATGTAAGAAAATGTGCAAGGCAGTGCTACCGTCGAGTTGCGAGGTGGGATTCTTTTTTAGTGTCTAAACACTTGTGAGTTGATATGTTAGTATAACCTGTGTTGTTATTAGTGATTCCAGCACAAGTAATTAAAGTCTATAGTGTTTCTTTGTGTTTATTGAACTTATTATATATATAGCGGCACGGTGACCAACCGGTTAGTACATCTGCGTTCTGAGGACCGGGGTTCTCGCCTGTGTGGAGTTTGCATTCCTCCCATATCCCAAAAAACATGCATGGTAGGTTAATTGAAGACTGTTGCCCATAGGTGTGAATGTGAGTGCAAATGGTTGTTTGTCAATTTTCTGAGATGCTTCTCCTCGCTTACAAGCCCAATTCCAATCAAGTTGGGACGTTGTGTTAAACAAATAAAAACAGAATACATCCATCCATCCATTTTTTGAGCCGCTTATCCTCACAAGGGTCACGGGCGTGCTGGAGCCTATCCCAGCTGTCATCGGGCAGGAGGCGGGGTACACCCTGAACTGGTTGCCAGCCAATCGCAGGGCACATACAAACAAACAACCATTCGCATTCACATTCACACCTACGGGCAATTTAGAGTCTCCAATTAATGCATGTTTTTGGGATGTGGGAGGAAACCGGAGTGCCCGGAGAAAACCCACGCAGGCACGGGGAGAACATGCAAACTGCACACAGGCGGGGCCGGGGATTGAACCCGGGTCCTCAGAACTGTGAAGCTGACGCTCTAACCAGTCGACCACCGTGCCACCGTTGGGACATTGTGTTAAACATAAATAAAAACAGAATACAATGATTTGCTAATCATGTTCAACCTATATTTAATTGAATACACTACAAAGACAAGATATTTAATGTTCAAACTGATCAACTTTATTGTTTTTAGCAAATAATCATTCATTTAGAATTTTATGGCTGCAACACATTCCAAAACAGCTGGGACAGGGTCATGTTTACCACTGTGACACCTTTTCTTTTAACAACATTCAATAAACGTTTGGGAACTGAGGACACCAATTGTTGAAGCTTTGTAGGTGGCATTCTTTCCCATTCTTGCTTGATGTACAGCTTCAGCTGTTCAACCGTCCAGGGTCTCCGTTGTCGTATTTTACGCTTCATAATGCGCCACACATTTTCAATGGGAGACAGGTCTGGACTGCAGGCAGGCCCGTCTAGTACCCGCACTCTTTTACTACGAAGCCACGCTGCTGTAACACGTGCAGAATGTGGTTTGGCATTGTCTTGCTGAAATAAGCAGGGACGTCCATGAAAAGGACATTGCTTGGATGGCAGCATATATTTCTCCAAAACCTGTATGTACCTTTCAGCATTAATGGTGCCTTCACAGATGTGTATATTACCCATGCCATTGGCACTAACACAGCCCCATACCATCACAGATGGAGGCTTTTGAACTTTGCGTCCATAACAGTCCAGATGGTTCTTTTCCTCTTTGGCCCGGAGGACACGACGTCCACAATTTCCACAACCAATTTGAAATGTGGACTCGTCGGACCACAGAACACTTTTCCACCTTGCATCAGTCCATCTTAGATGAGCTCAGGCCCAGAGAAGCCGGCGGCATTTCTGGGTGTTGTTGATAAATGGCTTTTGCTTTGCATAGCACAGTTTCAAGTTGCACTTCCGCATGTAGCGCCGAACTGTATCTACTGACATTGGTTTTCTGAAGTGTTCCTGAGCCCATGTGGTGATATCCTTTACACATTGATGTCGGTTTTTGACGTAATGCCGCCTGAGGGATCGAAGGTCAAGGGCATTCAATGTTGGTTTTCGGCCTTGCCGCTTACATGCAGTGATTTCTCCAGATTCTCTAAACCTTTTGATTATATTATGGACCGTGGATGATGGAATCCCTAAATTCCTTGCAATTGTACGTTGAGGAACATTGTCCTTAAACTGTTCGACTATTTTCTCATGCACTTGTTGACAAAGAGGTGAACCTCGCCCCATCTTTGCTTGTGAATGACTGAGCAATTCAGGGAAGCTCCTTTTATACGCAATCATGGCACCCACTTGTTCCCAATTAGCCTGTTCACCTGTGCGATGTTCCAAACAGGTGTTTGATGAGCATCCCTCAACTTTCTCAGTCTTTTTTGCCACCTGTCCCAGCTTTTTTGGAACGTGTAGCAGCCATAAAATTCTAAATTAATGATTATTTGCTAAAAACAATAAAGTTTATCAGTTTGAACAGTAAATATCTTGTGTTTGTAGTGTATTCAATTAAATATAAGTTGAACATGATTTGCAAATAATTGTATTCTGTTTTTATTTATGTTTAACACAAAGTCCCTACTTCATTGGAATTGGGGTTGCACTAAACCAATGAAGGATCCATCAGTTTGTTGGTAATAATGGATTGTAGTGGAATACATGGTCCATTATGAAACAAAAACGATTATTTTGTCACAACCTGCTTTAGGGCAGTAGTAATATGAGGCAACCCAGAAGGTAACCGCCATTCAACAGGAAAGCTGACTTTTTTTCAGGTCTGCTGCCTCTCCTCCTTGAACCCCGCCACTTCCCTTCTGTGTGTGTGTTCATGTGCACGTTTAGAGATTGACGTGTTGGAGCAAGGAACCAGCTGCAAACAATCATCATCATCATCTTCCGCTGTCTTCTCCACCACGCGGCCAGATCGACTTACACTCTCATTGAGTAGGTCGCATTCAGCTCATATTCATGTACGCTTGCCTTGATCTAAACCTGTATTTATAGTCTTCTCCAAGTTCCTGCACCAGCCTCCTTGTCTGTACTTTTGCTTTGATCATCTCGCAACCCTGTCCAGATTTGACTTCCTTGGTCCATTCCTCAATGGAATCAATACATATTCATTACATAAGACTGCCTTCGTTCAATGTCTGCTCTCGGATCTTCCTTTCCACACCAAATGCTAAGACTTCTGGGCTCTATTTTCATAGACAGCGCATCTGCAGAAGGGTGCATATGCCGGCGGTTTCTTATTTGCGTCTAAACACAAGGCTCGCTGCACGTGTTTACCAATTTGGCAGACCAGTCTGCGCCAAGCTGGGTGTTCTGGTGTAGTGAGGTTGTGTCCTTGTCGATACGCCCAGCGGCGTGACAATTTGCTCGCAGAAAGTCACTCTAAAGTTACGCCTGTTCAGACCACATCTAAATCTTGCCACAAGGTAGACCGCTGGTCTAACGAGAGTTTGGTGAATTTGATTGGGGCACAGGCAGACGGATACTGAGCTCTGTGGACATATTTAAGTGGTGGTTATCACCAGCTCATTCTCAATTTAATGAGGGTAGCCGCTCAAATTTACGCTGGTCACGAAAATAGGGCCTGGTGTTCTTTGTCGTTCCACTGTTTTGAATTATCTACTTCCATGACATGGTTTGACGTACCTAAAACTTGAGCCAGACTGAAATGGGAATTTTGGGGCTGATACCAATACCAATATTGGGGGCTAAAAAAATAATAGTAAAATAAATAAAATAAAATAAAATAAACTTTCAAAAAAATATTATTTGCTAAAAACAATAACGTTTACTAGTTTGAACATTAAATATCTTGTCTTTGTACTGTATTCAATTAAATATAGGTTGAACATGATTTGCAAATCATTGTATTCTGTTTTTATTTATGTTTAACACAATGTCCCAACCTCATTGGAATTGGGGTTGTACATAATACAATACATAAATATTTTGTTTGTGTACCTTTACGCTGCAGACTTGGACCAAATGCCCCATAGTCAATAGCACTCTTAATAGTATCAAAAGTAACTTTATTTTCTGGACAAATTAGAAGTGTTTAAACTCTTAAAGTGCTGGCCACGCAGGTTTCTCATACAAACATTTCTCCCTCGTGTCCTCTGCTGGAATCGGAGTGTGGGGTGGTAGGAGGGGAGACAAAGTGTACGTGCGCTGATTGTGTAAAACTCCTCTGTTGACAAGGTCAAAGGACAAGGAGTCATTTGTAGCTGACAACCATTAGGTTACTGGTTCCTTCCTGGCCAATACTATAGTTTTATTTATTACTAAATGACTTTGTGATTTACAATTCTGAAAGAAAATACCACGTTTATGTCCCAAAGGTAAACTCTTGCCAGCATTGTATAAATCAAAAGTTTGTTCTATGACAAAGCCAGAACCAAATAAGAACATAAATCCCTGACTGTAATGCAATATTTCTCGAATATATATATATTCATTCATCATTTGTAGTTATCCCCCACTATGTGTGGGGGATAGGAACAGAGCCCTGCAAGTAATTGTCGCCCCCCAATAAAAATAAATTTGAATAATTGCATATAGCCCGCGAACCTAGTGAGGATAAGCGGCTCAGAAAATGGATGGATGGATGGATAATTGCATATATTAACTCTTTAAACTGTTAATATACCACAAACTATGATACAAGGCTGCCCTTTGTTACCGATTCTGTTCATAACCTTTATGGACAGAATTTCTAGGTGCAGCCGAGGCGTAAAAGGGGTCCGGTTTGGTGGCCTGTGAAGCGGCTAGGATGAGAATCAGCACCTCCAAATCTGAGGCCATGGTTCTCAGTCGGAAAGGGGTGGCGTGCCCTCTTCGGGTCGGGGATGAGATCCTGCCCCAAGTGGAGGAGATCAAGTATCTTGGGGTCTTATTCACGAGTAAGGGAAGAATGGAACGGGAGATCGACAGGCAGATCGGTGCAGCGTCTGCAGTGATGCAGACTTTGTATCGATCTGTTGTGGTAAAGAAGGAGCTATGCCGAAAGGCGAAGGTCTCGATTTACAGGTCGATCTACGTTCCTACCCTCACCTATGGTCAATAGGTGTGGGTCGGGACCGAAAGAACAAGATCCCGGATACAAGCGGCCGAACAGAATTTCCTCCGCAGGGTGTCCGGGCTCTCCCTTAGAGATAGGGTGAGAAGCTCGGTCATCCGGGAGGATCTCAGAGTAGAGCCGCTGCTCCTCCACATCGAGAGGAGGAAGATGAGGTGGCTGGGGCATATGATTTGGATGCCTCCCGGACGCCTCCCTCGTGAGGTGTTCCGGGCACATCCCCCAGGAGACCCCGGGGACGACACAGGACACACTGGAGAGACTACGTCCTTCGGCTGGCCTGGGAACGCCTTGGGATCCCCCCGGAAGAGCTGGATAAAGTGGCTGGGGAGAGGGAAGTCTGGGCGTCTCTGCTAAAGCTACTGCCCCCGCGACCCGACCTTGGATAAGCGGTAGAAAATGGATAGATGGATACTTTCAAAACTTTGATCTTGACATTACTGTCAGAGGAAGCAGAGATGAAACATTTGCTGGGATCACAATTACAGGATAGAATGGGAAACCTGAATCACCAGTATCAGAATGAATAGAAATGCAGGTTTTGTGCAAGAATTGCAGCGGGAGGGAATCAGAACCATTCTGCTGATCGATGCTACTGCGTCTGCTGGATAGCTACAATTTTATCTTTGTTGTTCAGACAAATTTTTATTTTATTTTTTTCGATTCGATTTCGATTTTTTTTTGCGATTTATAACATTGCCATTTTTTGGAAGCACATCAGACTGCAGTGTCCCTGGTAGCCTAAACAAGTGGTTGATACACCACCCATCTTTTTCAGAAATAATGCCACTGCACACATATTAAAACAAACACTACTTGCAAGGGAGTGTAAAAATACTTCGACAGTAATTAACGAACAAAATGGAACATTGCACATTTAAAATGCTGCTATATTTTGAATTATTAAAATTACAGTTTACCAAAACAGAGATTTTCCAACTGCAGTATTTACCCTGCAGCCAGATCACAAATGTCTTTGCACTCTCCTTCTTCGAGTTATAAAGAGAGTGACTCAGGTTTTGTTTATTTTCATAATATCACAAAGAAAAGCCTTTTTTTTATGGCAAATCTGTCTTTATATTTGATGGCTCACTGCCCCACAGCATGAGTTAACCCAGAGGAAAGCTTTGTTGCTCACAGTAGTTCTTCTGTATCTCAACATCATCTTATTTGTACATTACTAAATTGTTTCTCCTCAACTCACTCGGTAAAAATGAGCAAAAGAAAAACAGTCAAAGACAAATTATGGAGTCCAGGTTGAAAATAACAGAACAAAAAGCGAAAAGCAGCAGTTTGCTGTGCTCATCGGCTTCTTGGGCCTAATTTACACATCATAAACTGGATCTCTGAAACCAACTGCTGTTATTGTACATCCATTTATAAGCAGATTACATTTTCTCTCTGGGTCTTGCTGTTATCCCAAAAGCTGATTATGAAGGAGAAAAAACACCAGGACTGCGTGAAAAAGATCTTAAACAGGGATCAGACTAAACCAAGAGGATGGTTACTTCTAATTGGGCTGCTCTTCATCTGACATGAAAATGATTTAAGTCTTGCCGAGGAAAAATAGGCTGGACAATGATGAGACAATTTGTTCAATTTTAATTTCCTCTGGGCAATCCTTATCTTGATGTGGAAATATTGTACGCATTAAAGCTTACAGCAAATAACATGTAATTGTAAAAAAAATAAAGAAAGAAAGAAAGAAAGAAAGAAAGAAAAAAGAAGAAGAAGAAAATACTGCCGATAAGGAACGTAATTTGCTCCTCACATTAAACGTGCAAAGCATGTGTCAAAGTTTTAATAAGAGTCAACAGAATGCAATATAAATGCAATGGACCTTTGGGGACCTCAGCAAGTTCAATTGACTGATGGTAATAAATGTGTCATGCTGGAAGACTGATTAACTCATTTGCAGTCTGACATTTGTATTATTTGTGATAGATCAGCTTTGTTAGTCATCAAACTGTTCACGATGTATCATTTTACCCGACTGGCTGTCATCTCCTGTAGGCCTTACAAAGCAACAATATGTAAGCATTTAAAATTGCCGCTCCAAAATAATGTTGATGGTAAACGTGCACGTGGGGCAACTGTGTCTCTATCATAGCCGTTCCAACCCAGATCACAGAATAGAATAGAATAGAATAGGCCATTATAAATTCTAGTTTTACAACAACAAAATGGCCATATTAGGAGCACACAAATTGAATCATTTCAAAGAATCAAAACTCTCCTCAGAAATCAATGCACATATTTACACTAACATCAGGCAATGAGACTGGGCAGATTGAGCGTAGCAGTGTATGGGTCAACTATACATGAATAATAAACACTATATATGCAGATGGGAATGGCAACTGGACATGAATGAATAGTCACTATTTATACACAGATGGAAAATGATATGTTTATATATTCTATATATATATTCTATATATATATATTTTAATATTCTATATAAGCAGGTGAGAGTGAAATAAACATCTATCAGCAGTGGAGTGACAACTATACATGAATAATATTTAAACTGAATATTATATTCATTTACTATGCATACTAAATATGTAGTTGTGTCTCTGGGGAAAAAAAAGGAACAAGAAGAGGTACATTCTCCTCTCCCCCAGTAGACTGCATCCTGAAAAATTTTGTCTGTTGACACTATTGGTAAATGTTGATATGCGAACTCAGAACTGTGAGGCAGACACTCTAACCAGTCGTCCACCGTGCCGCCAGGGCAATAACAATAATTTGAATATTTATATATATTATATTTAAGGTTTTAAACAGGCCGAACTCTATCAAAAGTAGGTAAACAGCTTGTTATCATGTGAAGAGAAAGTTGCATAAGAATAAGAATAAGAATAAAATGACATAAAACAAGTTGACTGAAAAAAATCTAATGGGCTTGTCAGATTGTCATGTTTAAGTGAGTTAAGCACCGCCATTTCAGAAGTGACAAAGATGTGTGGGAAAATGGGTTTCAGATGTTGTTCAACCATGTGCATATCTACACTAATATGCACATCTGTTGAAGCGTACTAATATTTTTACAAGCTGTGTTTAACCAGCCCTGCCTCTGAGACTTTGAGCCTCACCACATGAAACATGCCAGGCAACTCAGCACGGCCTATTAGCATGTCAATATCATTTCAGTGTGCTCTCCGGGTAGGCACAAGCGGAAATGGTAGGAACAGACCAAAAAAAAAAAAAAAGAAAACATGCTAACCCTAACCCAAAGATCCAGAACTATTGTCAAGCAAGTCCTGAAACACTATCATTCAGAAATACTCACATCTCCCATGGGTGCAATGTCCCCTGTCATCATGTCAAAGCCAAAAGGTAAGCAGAGACACGAGGAAGCTATTCAGTCTTAACTGGTGCAACTCCCATCTGCAGAGCTGGAAGCAGAACATCCCAGAGAAGACAAAGGAACTCTTAGTTTAGGCACGGTATTACATGGTTTTTGTCTTTTATTTGTATGAATGTGCATTCACCTATAAATAATCACACGCACGATTGCTCACACACAACTACTGATCAATGTGGTGATATTTTAAGCCCGAGTTCTTCCATGGAAAGATGCCATGTTTATTATCTATGTAAAGCTGAGCTTGCAGAGTGATTAATATGGTAAATCACGCTGGGGAAAATAAACCATTTAACATCTCGAGTTAAATTAAGGAATCTGGAATCAAAGCTAAGAGAAGCAAGAGACAATTTTCTTGCTGTAAGGATGGCACAGAGGACCCAAGAAGGAGGGGAAGGGAGCAGTTGAAATTTGACAGCGCCTCTGTTTCACCCTCTCTTTGCGCTCCAGCTCTTTGCTCTTCCAGACTCAACACACACGGCAACTCACAACTGTGGCAAGGTGGCACCAGATTTTTGGCCATCTTTTGCTCCAGACGCGATGCGACGGCCTGTGTGGCACATGTGGGAGTTCTTTGACAATGACTTTTGTTGCTGAGTTTAAAATGTTTCAAGGTTTAAAAAAATACATTTGTCTTCTGGATATTCATCTGGATGTTCAGTTTGATACAAAATTAGTTGATAAAACTGTCAAGTAACCAATGTTTAGCTTTAAACAGCTTTATCCCAGCTTGTTGTGTTGATCTGTTCTTATAATCAGATGATTGAATGCAGAATACTGCTCCCAGCAACTTATCCAGTAGTTTTTACAAATAAATAAATTGCAGGTTCTCTATAGTATTCAAATTCGGTGGGGCTGGGGAGGCGTGAAAGAATTTCTGTCCCTTGGGGAAGCACGATTGAAAATAATTGAAGAACGCTGAGGTGACGTGTTTTCTAACATTGCTAAGCGTTTTAGCGTACCTTCAACAAAGTGTTCAGGACAAACAAGGATGTATGGGTATCTGGCCGGAGTGAGATCAGCTCTGCTGATTCGTGAAGGCTGCAATCTTTGTCTTTTCCTGGACAAATGTTCTGTCTTCTCCCCTGACTCAAAATTGGCACCGGTAAATAGCGAAATGATACTATGTCCCTCCCACCTGTAAATATTGTTGCAGAAAAACTCCGCACACTAATTCCTTTGACATTGGGTCGACCTCCAAAACAGTGACCGCGGATTTTCCAGAGGTGCGTGACTTCATGAGCAATAATAAGGTCAAATAATGACATTGTTGGCTAATTTTCTAATCTGTATGCATGCACAGATGAGTTCTGACATGACGTTTTTATCAATTGAAAACTATATTTATACTATGTATTTTTTTTTTTTTACTTGAATTTACTTCATTTGGAAATTATATATATTCCATGTACTGTTTTTAACTGAAATGTACTCCATTTTTAAAAGCATGAATACTTCAGTCCCTCAGTTGCATCCTCACCATTTCAAAGCATATTTACATTTCCCATTATCAAAATGGGCGTGGCTTGAGAATCAGTGCCTGAACATCAGCAACCCTCTCAACTTTAGATCATAAAGCTAACGTTAGCTAACTACTGTACTTGTTGTAATGTAAACATTTACTGTGAATATTATAGAAATAACTAATTACTCCTCAGGTTAATGTTAAAATAGGCTCTGCCTAAGGGATGGCATGTTTATTAGGAAGGGTGTGTTACAGCTTTAAGGAAATAATATAGTTCCACTCATGGGGGATGTTTACTATGCTGACGGCATTTGATGTTTGCTGTTCAGGATTGAGCCTGACACTTTTTTTCCCCAGATAAAGTTGGTCTGAGGATAAGAAGTTGTCATGTTTCACAAGGTGAAGTTACCACGGTAGTTACCAAGTTTAGGAACAGGGTAACACATTTCCAGATATTTGTTGGGCAGAAGGCGTCTTAAAACAACAAACAAAGTTCCAGTGATGTAGTCTGGCTTTGTCCGTTGTCTTTGAAAACAAGTTTGCATTCCGCACTTTGGCCTTTTACAAAACACTTCATAGTTTTTTCTATCCAAAAGCAAAGCTGCATCACGACAAGATAGCCGAAAGTAATAAATCTGAACGCAGCCTTAGTAGCATCCCAGCATGGCATGAAGAAGTTGTCTGAGGGTGTGCTTCTCCATCGCGAGGGAGGGGTTTAACTGATTGACAGGCCAATGCCCCAATCATGACAGTGCCATTCCCAGTTTACGCTCGCATATCAACATTTACTAAATAATTTATTTTATTTTGAAACCCAGCATAAATGTTCCTTCAAATGCTACAATATTTATTCGACGTTCACACAGTCAGCAACGCTCTCAGCATTTGTACTGTACATATTTTAACACTTTAATCACATTCACAACACTCCACTCACAAATGAGTCTCTGTTCTGTTAGCAGCTCGCGAGCTCAGGTAGGCTAACTAGTTTTAAAGGCTTTAACATGCACGCGAGTGCCGCGAGTCACACCCAGACGTGAAAAGAAGTATGTGACTCAAGTGTAGCACCATTAATATGTTTCCCACTAACCCTAACCCACCCTAATCCTAACCTTAATAGATCCTAAACTGACTTAAGCCCCAACCCTAGCCCTAAACCTTACCATTAAAAATTTCTTTGTCTTTATTTCGTACAAATGTGCTACCTGTTTGGGATGGTCATCTCGTGGCATCTGCATAGCCTGCCCTTCCCACGACGCAGGAACCAATCATGTTGCAGAGGGGCGTGTCCTGCCTTGAAACTATGTGGGAATCTTAATAACGCTGCTATGGAAGAATCAGAATCAGAATCAGAATCATCTTTATTTGCCAAGTATGTCCAAAACACACAAGGAATTTGTCTCCGGTAGTTGGAGCCGCTCTAGTACAACAAACAGTCAATTTACAGAACACTTTGGGGACATAAAGACATTGACAAAAAACAATTGTGCAAAAAGATGCAGAGTCCTCTAGCACTTAGAGAATGCAAGTGGAGCAGCAGGCAACAACAGAGGGTGTTCCATGGTGTTGTGTTGTCTTCAATAAACAGCCCTTTAATTCCATTGTTTACTTTATTAACACACTTTTTCACATTTTTGTTGCTGTCTGTCTTGTTGTATCTTGTCATCCTCTTCTCATTCTGTGCTGCTTTTGCGCGAGCTCAATAATACTAAAAGAGGACATACTTTGCCAAACCAACTTTTTCCACTATTTGGGATGTATTGGCTCTATAGGGCCTCAGTAAACGTGAAATGTGAAATATGAATTAAAATTGTCCACGCATTCCAGAGTTGCAGACATTTTTCTGTCGAGAGGCCTGAAGTCAGGTCATTCGAATTTCTCAAGCTTATCTATAGCACTAGCGAAGATCTCCGCCTTCCCTTTCTGCTCCTGAGCCAGCATTAGCAACATAATAAACACGTGCTCTCACAATTGGGTCTTCTACACAGAGGCAACCAATCAGAGGAAAGGGGGCGGTCTTAGCCAAATTTGGACAAAACGAATACAAAACTGGGTCAAACAAGTAGCTGTGAAAGGGCCTTTTCTCGACACTCATACGACAAAACTAAGGTGTTTTTTTAAATGAAATTGACACATTTATACTAAGCCCATGTTGGAGAGACACTCTATGGAGGTCTAAATAGCCAAAATATGGGACCTTTAAACTATAACACTAACTTTTAAGTTGTGCTTCTTTCTTCTTTTTTTGATAGTTTTTGATACCGTATGTGTTAAGTCCTCCTTTTCTTTTGGAATTTCACCATTCGTGTCCAGGTTTAGACCCTTCGAGCTCTATTTTCCTGACTAGCGCAAATCCGGCGCGGCGCATGGTGTAACTCTGCGAGGGGACGATTTTGAACGGATTGTTGTAACCTCGCGCGTAGCTGGCGTATTTAGCAAAAGTGTCTGTCTGTGCACCGACGGGCCGACTTTATTCGCCACCAATCATAGCGACTTCATTCATTGCCTTTAAGTGAGGTGCAATGACAATCTCGCATGCATGGAGAGAGCGCTCTGTGCTGACTAGAGCATTGTCACTTGGCCTGTATGGCAAAAGACAACATGAATAAATACAGTAAGAACTGGTGATAATGGCGGGTGACTTGAATATGTCCGGGGACCTCATGACTCTATCGTCACCTATGCACAATCATTTGTGCATGTGGCCTCCCCTCCCTCATAGCTGTGTGATGGTCAGTGAGGTGATTTAAAGAAATAAAAATGGTCTAATAATGATGATAATAATGGGATGCATTCAATGGACTGTGTTCTGCAATGATTCAGAGGGTTGTATGTCCGCTGTTCATATATTTATGAATAAAATACGTTTGAGCCACCCCACATGTCTGTGGAGTTTGTGTATCTGTCTGCCCACTCTGCATGGAGGTTAGCTAGACCCGGTTTTGGTACTTTAGTGGGCCGGTGTACCCCCGGGGCATTTAAAATGGGACGTATGCGCTAATGTGGGCGTCACCAGAATCCTCTCCAATTCAAGATGGTTATTGCGTACCCTTTAAAAGCGGTGCAAATAGTCTCGCACGGTGACAGCATATATGCGTGACTGGAGCATTGAACGTTCGCGGTATACCCTTTTTACATTCAGAATGAGCTAGTGAAAAATGGCTGGCGACTTAAATTTGTTGGCAGACCTCATTGATCTATATCTCCTCCTTATTCTCGCTGTCTCTGGTAAAGAAAGTCATGAGTGAAGTGATATACGTTATATGATCTTGTAGTCGTATGTTTGTTGTCTCAAGCCAAGTCTCTGTATTCATGGTGGCGAAAGCATTGCTTTCTCTGGGTGGAATATGTAAATGAGGGGTTTGAGGTCTGTCTCTGAAACCTCATGTACTATCTGAGAATAGTGACGTTCAGTTGGGGTCAAAGAATGGCTTGCAGGGAAAAAAACGAACCGTCGGGATTGAACAATGTGTCCAAAAATAGTTTTCATTTGTCACTTAAACTGCCGTTAACAAAGTCTGTTAGCTCCAGAATTGGCCGCTCTTTACTGGGGCGGTGGCGCAATGCAGGCATAGAATGGGATTGACGTATTTCCGCGTTAGAGATATAGAAAAAAAATAGATCCAATTCAGTAAAACGTGCCTCCTGTGCCGAGGTGGTGGCCATTTTGAATGTGGGGCATAGACATGACAGACATGTCAGGATGGTTATATCTATTGTCTCTTGTGCCGTATAGCACACGCAGAGAGACAGAGAGAGAGAGGGGGGGGGGGGGCAGTGTTAACTCTGAGGAATACAAAACACAAGTCTCTGGAGCCTGTGACATGCTATTTTGGGTACAGTAAAATGTTTTTGTCAAGTCGTTCACCTTTGGCACTGGATTTGGAACTAGGAAGCACATGAATTCCTCGAGGCTCATGAAAGTGACTCGTCTACGTGAGAACTGTATGTCAAGAATGCCACCATGACCAAGCACACCAGCGTGGTAAATTTGGATAAAATGTGAAACTTTAAAACATTGTCAAGCTTTTTTATATATATTTATCTACAATAACTTTTTACTGGACTGGGTGTTTTAGGCCAAAAAAAATTACACAAAACAATATGTATTGTACAGTAATATGGGTGCATATTGAATAAAAAATAAGTGCTTCAATGTAACGGACAATCATCTATATTGGACAACCACCCCAACCCTATTATTACCCAATTATGGCTCCTTACCAAATGTTATAATCCATGTTTTTGACATGTTTTTTGACCTTATTCTTTTACAACCCCAATTCCAGTTAAACATAAATAAAAACAGAATACAATGATTTGCAAATCATGTTCAACCTATATTTAATTGAATACACTACAAACACAAGATATGTCATGTTCAAACCGATAAACTTTATTGTTTTTAGCAAATAATCATTAATTTAGAATTTTATGGCTGCAATACATTCCAAAAAAGCTGGGACAGGTGGCAAAAATGACTGAGAAAGTTGAGGAATGCTCATCAAACACCTGTTTGGAACATCCCACAGGTGAACAGGCTAATTGGGAACAGGTGGGTGCCATGATTGGGTATAAAAGGAGCTTCCCTGAATTGCTCAGTCATTCACAAGCAAAGATGGGGCGAGATTCACCTCTTTGTGATCAAGTGCGTGAGAAAATAGTCGAACAGTTTAAGGATAATGTTCCTCAACGTACAATTGCAAGGAATTTAGGGATTCCATCATCCACGGTCCATAATATAATCAAAAGGTTTAGAGAATCTGGAGAAATCACTGCATGTAAGCGGCAAGGCCGAAAACCAACATTGAATGCCCTTGACCTTCGATCCCTCAGGCGGCATTGCGTCAAAAACCGACATCAATGTGTAAAGGATATCACCACATGGGCTCAGGAACACTTCAGAAAACCAATGTCAACTTGAAATTCTATTCAAAACAAGTCATTTATCAACAACACCCAGAAACGCCGCCGGCTTCTCTGGGCCCGACCTCATCTAAGATGGACTGGTGCAAAGTGGAAAAGTGTTCTGGGGTCCGACAAGTCCACATTTCAAAATGTTTTTGGAAATTGTGGACGTCATGTCCTCCGGGCCAAAGAGGAAAAGAACCATCCGGACTGTTATAGACGCAAATTTCAAAAGCCAGCATCTGTGATGGTATGGGGCTGTGTTAGTGCCAATGGCATGGGTAACTTACACATCTGTGAAGGCACCATTAATGCTGAAAGGTACATACAGGTTTTGGAGAAAAATATGCTGCCATCCAAGCAACGTCGTTTTCATGGACGCCCCTGCTTATTTCAGCAAGACAACCACATTCTGCACTTGTTACAACAGCGTGGCTTCGTAGTAAAAGAGTACTAGACTGGCCTGCTTGCAGTCCAGACCTGTCTCCAATTGAAAATGTGTGGCGCATTATGAAGCATAAAATACGACAACGGAGACCCCGGACTCAGTCCTCAGTTCCCAAACATTTATTGAATGTTGTTAAAAGAAAAGGAGATGTAACACAGTGGTAAACATGACCCTGTCCCAGCTTTTTTGGAACGTGTTGCAGCCATAAAATTCTAAGTTAATGATTATTTGCTAAAAACAATAAAGTTCATCAGTTTGAACAATAAATAGCTTGTCTTTGTAGTGTATTCAATTAAATATAGGTCGAACATGATTTGCAAATCATTGTATTCTGTTTTTATTTATGTTTAATACAACGTCCCAACTTCATTGGAATTGGGGTTGTAGTTTTGTTTCATGTTACAGCTTGTTTTCCTGTCTGTAATTTTTTCATGGCTTCCCTGTCTGCTCATTTTGTCTTCCTTCTCCAACTGGTCTTGTCAGCTCTGCTCCCCTTCTGTCAACCAATCAGCTCTCTCCAGCCACTTGCGTCTTGTCCAGGTCTCCTTTGTTGTTTCCTCAGTTTGTTTGTATGTAGTACCCTGTGTTCTTTCAGTCAGTCTCGGTTCGTTTTCAAACATCGGGTATCCTGTCGTCCATCTAGGTACGTCAATGACGAACATCCCCCTGTCTGCCATCCTTCTTGTCTCATTCTTTTCTGCTCTTGCGATAGCTGAAGAACATTAACTATACTACAAATGGGATTTATTAATATACTATACTGCATGGCCTCTCCAGAGGACTTGAATGCCACATTGTTGACACAATTGCATGTTGGGCAATGTACAGTACATGCAACACATAGATAATGAGCCATTTCTCTCAGTTCTCCGTATCTTACCTGATCACCACTGATTCTTTGCAATATATATGCACGCCTGGGCACAAACAGTGAATTCTCATAATGCACCAAGATTTCAGTTGTCTAACATTAAAAGAAAACCACAGGAACACAGTACTGCAGAGTTCAAATTTAATTTATATCTACCAAAGTTAAATTTATTTTACCTTAATTATGTTGGCTTGGTCGCAGAGATATTTCAGTGCTGATGAACCAAAAAAGGAATACACAAAACCGTTAGCACAGCTCTATTATGAGACATAAGTAAAAATTAATGTTATTTAAGCAAGCCATTAAATAAATGCCTGTCCTGTGTAGTCGCCCAGATTTTTAATCATTTCCCTCTCAAAACAACTTCCTCCATTCTATGCGCTCCGAAAAGAAATAACAGAAAAACACAAGCAGCTTTGAACCCGAGCACTACCTTGTGAGTCCTCGAGGGGCTGCAGCTTGCCTTTGAGGGGGGCGGACATGGTGGTGAAGCATTCCCGAGAGATTAGTTGCATCTCTCACATGAGTTGTACCTGATAAGAATTTCAACCTACACACTGGTCTACACTGCTTCTTACCATAAAATGAAGGTTGTAATGCTGTGATTTATGTCTAATGGATAAGAGGGAGATTATTATTATTATTTTTTTAGATAAATAAAGGTTATATGAAAGTAGAAATGAACACACCACATGAAAATGTATTACTCCCCATTGCAGTTAATAAAGATTTTATGATGGTGACAGTTTGGCAACAAGTCACTGATGGTTTAGTGGTACACTTGCCTGACTTTGGTGCAGGCAGCGTGGGTTCAGTTCCCACTCAGTGACAGTGTGAATGCAAATGGTTGTCCGTTTCTACATGTGCTCTGCGACTGACTGGCGACCAGGTCAGGGTGTAGTCCGCCTTTTGCCCAAAGTCAGCTGGGATAGGCTCCAGCGCCCTGCTACCCTAACCAGGATAAGCAGTGTTGAAAATGGACAGTTTGGCAACAGTTCCATTATTGGTTATTAATAAAGTTGGTCTAGTCGTTTAAAAATAAATCGACCTGCATCCAAGAAATGATTGTGTGGACAGTTTCTATTGTACTTTGTTGAAGCCCACTTGACATTCTTATTTAAGTGATTAATGATTTGCATGTGTGTAGCATGTTTAATCGAGGTTGAAAGATCACCACAAAATAAAGTATAATCGTTCATCCTCATCTTTATTTCTTTAAGTTGAACAATGCTGAAACAGCAACACCATTTGCTCATTCTTTTGCCAATGGTTATTAGCCATGTATACGCCGCCATTCAGTTTCAGTTTATCAGTTTATTTTTGAAAGGGGACAATGCAATTTCATAAAACACATGAAGTACACATGGTTAAAAAAAAAAAACACTTACGGAACACTCATTTATTTACTTGGCTGTGGGGTTACTGATCTTGCCCATGAAGATGATGCTACAGGTGGAGTCTTCCAGGATAAAGACCAAGAAGGGTCTATCCAGTCTCAACTGCATAGGCATACTCATCGGCATAACCTCCACTACAGTGACGGCTACTGCTTCGGTCCCTATTTCGTCAATGCTCAGAACTGCCTCATGGGATGCCTGTGAAAGAAGCAGTTGGTTAGAAAGAAATGAAATTGTAGTAGAAGAATAAAGTTGTGGCTCTAGCAAAGGACAGCTGAATGATTCTTTATGTATGTATGTATGTATGTATGTATGTATGAAACCACCCTACAGGGTGCTATTGCTAATAGAAATGTTGGGTTAGTGTGATGGTATTTATTAGGGGTGAGGTGTGTCGAAATGTTTGGGAGCCACTGCTTTAGGGGTACAATGACTGGTCTCCAAAACCCCAGATCCTTGACCTTACCTTTACCTGGTTTGCACTTGAATGTTACAGTTACCTTGGATTCCTTAACCTTGAAAGGACATAAATTGACTCCTCCTATACATAGAAGTATCTCTGTGTTCAATTCTACCTTAGATAGCTTAAGCGCGACATCATCCGAAATCCCAGAGAAATCGGCAGTGTCTCCGAAAGCAGCGCTTATTCCCATTTCTTTCAATGTGCTGTCCAAGGCAGCTTTAGCAGAAATTGAGAATTTGGGTAAGAACACGTCCACAGATCTGAAATATACCAACAAGAGGTTGTGTCAGTGCCACTAAGAAATGCTGTTTGGATAAATCACTTTTCATTCTTACTGTTTATAAATAGAGTCGTGCCAGTGCTTAATGTAGTCCTTGTTGATGTAGCCTTCCACGCTCTTCATCTTGCCCTCATCAGGCAGGACAATCATCATGGACGTGTTGCCTTTGTACGGCAGCATGAGGATGGTGGTGCTGTTGTCATCGTCGTAATACATTTCATAACGACCTGTCCTCCTCATCATGTCAACTTCCACTTTGGTAGTGTCGTCCACATGGAAGTCAGCCTTTCTTGTCAGTGACTTGTTGAAGGGTCTGTCCCACTCTCCTGTAACCAGACATAAAAAAAATTTTAAACTTACTTTTTGACTCTGTGACATGCTCTCTCTTTTCCGTCTCCTACCTTTGAAGTAGACCGTGTTGATCAGCATCATAGCCATGGTTTCATCCAATTCCTTAACATGATCTTTAATCATGTTACGGGTTTTGTTAGCTATGTATGAGTTGATCTCAGCCGCAGCCTCTTGAGATTTCCCAAAGTCAACCTTGAGGACCTCAGCAGAGTAGAATTCCTTGGCATTTTTCATGAAGGAGTCACAGGGACTGAAGTGGGAGTCTACAGCAACTGCATTAGTGACATCAAGCTCCTGGTGCGCCTTGTTTTGGCCAAGTTTATGAAAAAGATGCTTGTACCCTTGGTTGATCGTATCCTGCTCCTTCCCACTGTAGCCAAGAGTGGAAAACAGCTGGCTGTGGGTCTCACCATGTGCCCCTGTGGACAGTAGGGACAGGGCGGTGGAGATGCCCAGTGGGGAGAAGAAGATGTTCTCTGCAGCACCTGCTTTGGCTTTCAGGGTTTTATAAAGGGCAAAGCCAAAATCTGCATTGGGAGGGGACAGCCCCTTGCATTTCATGTTATCTCCATGGTGGTGGTCTGCCAGGCATGCAGCCAGCAGCAATGCCACGACAGTGCAGCTTGCAAAGAAATGATGCATCTTTACAACCTGTTCAGAACAATTTGGAAAAGGCAAGTTATAGCCAAATTCAGCACTATAAGCAAATGTGATACCATTATTGTGTATTTACAAGATGCAATGATCTAATGTCATTTCTTTTATTCCATTTGTGGTGAAGAGGCAGCTTCCCACACATTGTATATAGTTTTCTAATGAGTTGTTCAATTGTTTCTTTTGACAAAATTGTGTCCACTTTTATATACAGTTGAACCTCTAATGTTAAAACACCCCAAAAGTGATACAATTCAGAGTTCAACCAAGGTTTTTTTTTTGTTTAAAAATATGCTGCAAAATTCAAATAAAACACACACGGAATAAATTAATCTCTTGAGATGTTGACTCATTGAACATTTAAAGAATTGAATCCACAATGGTGCTTTTTTTTTTGTGGGGGCTATTCTGGTTTTTTTTTTGGTTTTTTTGTGAAGGCATCCCAGAAGGCTAGCAGTAATAGCAAAGAGGGAAGGTATTACAGTATAATCATAACCATTCCATTGTACACTACACTTCATCTAGAGTCTTGGGAATAGTTCTGAGGTATATTTCACTGCATGATAAACACTTATGTGACAAACATATACAGGTAAATTGGAGATTCTTCTAATAAAGGGACAGTCACACAAAAAAATCTATTTGTGAATGCTTGAAGAGATGTGTCCCTAAAATCCTCCAACAAACGACGAAGTATATATTTTTTATATATACCGTATGTATGTAATCATCTCATATTTACATTTGATGAAGTCTTAGAAGATTCCTCTTGCCATTGCTTACCTTTTAATGTCCTCTTTGCTGCGGGCAGATCAGCAGAATTTTCTCCATTTTATACACCTCCTCAGACAGTCATGTTGGTTAAAGATTAACCAGAATTGCCTCTGTCCTAGCAAAGAGATACCTTATCTGTTTGGACAATCACACACAACTCACATGTGCAACAAAGGGGTGAAAAGCCCGTAGTTCTTTTTGGTAAAAAAAATTGCATCAGATGCTTAGATGTTACTGTAATCTTCCCATACATTTAATTCAATCCAAACTAGAAATCGACCACCTAAAATATGCTAACTTCCTTTATCTGGCAATATGATTTTAATTTTCCATCCCCTGATTCGAACCTAAAATAATCAAATAACTTCTTACGTTAGTCCAATAGACCGTTTTTTTTTCAGTCAGATCAGGTTTTAAAGGTAAAAATTCTGAAGGGGATTCTCCAAGGTTGAAAACAATCTGTTCTGTGACGCTGTCCAACTTTGATTTTTGGTGTATTTCCAATAGGAAATGGGAACCAATCACATTGGAGGAATCAATCCCTCAATTTTGTATACTGCTTGTCTTACTGTAAGTGAGCAGGAGCCTATCCCAACTGACTTTCGACGAGAGGCGGAGCACACCCTGGACTGGTCGCCGGCCATTGGCAGGGAACATAACAGAGACATTCACACTCACATTCACACCTATGGGCAATTTGGAATATGTAAATAACCTGAATTAAATATGAGCAGAATGTGGAAGGAAGCCAGAATAAATGGGCAAAACCCACACAAGCACAGGGAGAGCATGGAAACTCTTCACAGGAAGGCTTTAGTCGTAATGGCGGCGCATGCACATGCAGCGGCTTCTCTCTGTCCCGACCGAACGATTTTTTTCTGTCTTTCGTCTCATATGTCAGAGTGTTTTAGCCTGTCTTCGTCAAGTCTACATGTCCCAAGGTGCAGATACAATCGTAGGTTTCTGCTCGACACAGGCAGAACTACTTTTACGGAGTTAAAGTCTACTCTCACTGAGGAGCTACAGAACTGCAGTCTGCTCCAGGTGCCTACAACAACTCCGACCCCCACTCCTGCATTGCGCCAACAGTGGAGGCGCCACGAGCGGCGAAGGAGGAAGTAGAAGCGGGCCAAGTATCGAGGTATCCAAGCAAGCCTAGCAGCTAACCACACAAGCTGGCAATTCCCACCATCGTGTTAGCCAACGTACGCTCTCTGGACAACAAGCTGGATTACATTTGACTACTCCGCCCTATGCGTAAAACTGTGAGAGAGTGCTGTGTTTGTGGGAACACAGCTTAACAGCAGTGTTCCAGAGAGCGCCATTCAGCTCGACCGGCTAGCATGCTACCGAGCGGACAGAGCTCACGTCAAGGGAGGTAAGAGCTGCAGCGGCGGGCTCTGTGTTTACATCAACGTTGCCTGGTGCCGGGACACTGTCTTGGTCAGTCAACTCTGCTCACCACTACTGGAGTTTATGGTTCTGGTCCAACCGGTCAACGGATGATGCCATCTCCACCGCCCTCCACTCTGCTCTCACACACCTGGACTCTAAGGACTCATATGTCAGAATGCTGTTCATAGACTTCAGCTCAGCATTTGATACCATCATCCCCCAACAACTGATTCACAAACTGGACCAGCTGGGGCTCAACAATGAAATGTGAAACTGGCTGCTGGACTTTCTGACAGGGAGACCGCAGGCAGCAACACATCCAGCACCCTCACCCTGAAAACAGGGGCGCCTCACGGATGTGTGTTGAGCCCCCTCCTCTTCACCCTGCTGACCTATGACTGGGCTCCAACCTCTTCGTCATGTTTTCATCAGCATTTCATCAGCAATGGGGACGAGACAGACTACAGGAGTGAGGTGAGCCGCCTGGCCGAGTGGTACATGGACAACAATATC
The DNA here is from genome assembly GCF_024500275.1 of Phycodurus eques. Classification (NCBI taxonomy): domain Eukaryota; kingdom Metazoa; phylum Chordata; class Actinopteri; order Syngnathiformes; family Syngnathidae; genus Phycodurus; species Phycodurus eques. The sequence continues at coordinate 4,761,554 of NC_084542.1, read as the reverse complement.
TCCCTGAACGTGGAGAAAACCGAGGAGTTTGTTGTGGACTTGAGGAGAGTGCACTCCCAGCATACTCCCCTGAACGTCAACGATGCTGTGGTGGAGAGGGCCCGCAGCACCAAGTTCCTTGGAATGCACATCACTGAGGACATCTCCTGGACCAGCAACATCTCAGTACTGGCCAAGAAAGCTCACCAGCATTTCTACTTCCTGCGCAAGCTGAGAAGAGCCAGAGCCCTGACCCCCATCATGTGCTCGTTCTACAGAGGGACCATAGAGAGCATCCTTACCAGCTGCATTACTGTGTGGTATGGTGTCTGCAACACATCTTGCCGCAAGACTCTCCATCCCATAGTGAGAGCAGCACCCACCTCACCCACAAAGCCCTCCTCCGCATAGCGCGGGATGGCACCCAACTATTTTACAGCCTCTTCAGTCTGCTGCCATCAGGGAGGAGACTGCGGAGTCTGCGGGCCAGGAGCAGCTGAGTTAAAGACAGTTTTATTCATCAGGCTGTCAGGAAACTGAATTCTCTGCCCTCTCTGCCCCCTCTACCTCTCTTGTCCTCTGCCCACCTGAACTCAGAACCCCCATGCACATGTGCATGCACACACACACGCACACTTCCCCACACTGCCTTCTAATTTGTAAATGTCTTTATGTGCCCTGGTATTCAGACTTGGACTATATTGCACGTCTCCTAATGTTTTATATTTGCCCATTTTATACTTATTATACTTTATATACCATAGTTTTATTTAGCTTCTTTATACTGATGTTTATTATTTATATTTGTTTTTGTATACATTTTTTGTAGCACCGTCGGCCCTTGAATACCATAATTTTAATTCTCTGTATGTGCTACGCATATTGTAGAATTGACAATAAAGGTACCTTGTACCTTGTGGGGCAGACATGCTAAGCACCACTCCTGGTGTTAACTACTTATTCTTATCGATTCATATTCTTCCCAAATATATTTGTGGAATTCTGAATTTTAGGACTACATGGGCATTCAACTTCAGATGTTTCACTGTCGGTCCAAACTACCCACGAGTAAGGTCAGTAAGGTATAATTGTCAATTTGTTTTTGTTTACTGTTTCACTCAATATGAGAAGGTGATAATGGTTTTCATTATGTCTGGTTTCTCTATCTGGCTATCAGCAGTTCATGGCTAGGGATTTTATTGTAACCAATACAAAGCAGGCCCACTGGAATACATTTTGAATACGCACAGATTGACAATATTTGTTATTTAACAAATCAATATTATATCCTCATTATTATCTTTTAAAACACTTCTTAAAACGTACTTTTACCGACGGGCTTTTGTGTAACATTGTGTTCTCATGCCTTTTATTTGGATTTAAATGTATTATTTATGAATGTATTTATTGATTTATCTATCTATTTAGTTAGTTCAGTTGAATCTGTTGGGCTCTTGCAAAGCCTGGGCTCCTCAATCGGTTTTATATAATAGAGCTTATGAGAGCTGGCATTGTCATTGATGGTGTAGTGTTGCATTCGCCTGACTTCGGTGCAGGCAGCGTGGGTTCAGTTCCCACTCAGTGACAGTGTGAATGTCAGCGCCAGTGGTTGTCGGTGTCTATATGTACCCAGTGACTGACTGGTGACCAGTTCAGGGTGTAGTCCGCTTTTCTCCCAATGTCAGCTGGGATATGCTCCAGCATCCTGTGACCCTGAACAGAATAAATGGTATTGAGAATGGATGGCTTGATGGACAGTTGGTATGCACTGCATATATGTTTAGATATTTATGTTTTTGAAATTTTTTCTTATTTTGTTTTTGAAAGTGCTATATAATTATAATTATGAGTAGTAATAGTAGTTGTAGTGGTAGTAGTTGTACTAGTATTAGTATTAAAGCATATCACTACAGTATATCATAATAAAATCATTACATAAATGGAACGGAATGGAAGCACAGTGGAACATATTGTAGTTACCACATCGGTCCCACTTCGGAGAGGTTCTGGATTCGAGTCTCGGCTCATGGCCTCCTGTGTGGAGTTTCCATGTTTTCTCATTGCTTGCTTTTGAGTACTCTGACTTCCTCCCACATTCCCCCAAATTTAAAGGCTCAATCACTCAAAGGTGTATATTTGGATGTAAATGGTTGTTTGCCTCCATGTGTCTTGCGATTGGCTGGCAATCAAGGGTGCCCCCCGCTTCTCGCCCAAAGTCAACTGGGATAGGCTCCAGCTCATCTGTGACCTGAAACAGAATAAGCAGTAAAGAAAATGAATGGCTGCAATTCAAGTGTCAATTACTCATGAAAGTGGACTTCTAACATATTATATTTTCCTCGTGTCGCACTTGCATCTGCTAATTTGGTGCTATTCTCGTTTGGATGGACCTTTTGGGCCCCTGACAAAATTTACAGTCAAAAAAAGGCGCAGTAGCTCGGCAGGCTTTGGAAACGGAAGGATGTTCAAACCACGGCAGTTGAGTGCTGCCGCCTTGTAAAAACAACAATCAGTGTGTTAATGAATTCGCTCTACACTCCCTGGTTGTCTTGGCTCACTGACGGAGCGAGCAGTAATTATTGTTGACTTGAAATCTACTTGATGTCATTCATCATGCTATGAAACAACAGAATGCAAGTGGCGCTGCGGGAAACAAGTGGGAGGTTGTTCCATGGGATGGATCGATAAACTGTACAATATGACCTCTCCAGAGGACATGAACTCCACATTGTGGACACACTTAATTGCATGTAGTGCACTGTACATACTGTATGTACATGCCCCACATACTGTACATAATGGGCCATTTTTCTCAGTTATCCAGAACCTATCTGATCACCGCTGATTCCTTGCAATAGATATGCATGCATGAGCCAAAAAAAAGGGCATTCTCATATTGCTCCTGGATGTCATGTTGCAGTACCACTGGGACACAATTTTGTAGAGTTCACATTTAATTTAAATGAAGGCGTATTCATTATATTAACTCAAATTAAAAAAAATAAAAATTTAACAAATAATTTCTGTTAGCTGTTGAAACCTAAAATGGCATTAACAGAACCATTAGCATAACATATAAAGTAAGTAAGAAATGTATGTTAATGCGTATGTATGTTAATCAAGCTATTAAACAATTGCTTCTCTCGGGCATCCGCCCTGCTTTTTAATCAACACACCCTCAAAACAGTTTTCTGCATTATGTGCCCCCTCCACACACACACACACACACACACACACACACACACACCCAAAAACAAAAGAGGGCGTGACATTTCTAAGAATTTCTGTGAAATGGGACATTCCCATTCCGGGTTGTCTCAAATGTAATTTGTTTTGTCTTTTGTAAAAGTGATTCTGCTTTTGTTCATTTGTTTTCTGAAATGTAAAAGTGTTTCGTTTTTTTGTTCATTTGTTTTCTGAAATGTAAAAGTGTTTTGATTTTTGTTCATTTGTTTTCTGAAATGTGAAGGTGTTTCACAATGTGTTATATTGTTTTGCACTTCCTGGCCACCGTAATTTACTCCCCCTTATGACAACTGAGTGATAAAAGCAGGTGTTGGATATTTTCCCATGTTTCAAGTCAAAGCAAAATTTTCAAAAATCTCAAATTATGTTGGCGTAAACTCTTTTGCAGATCCACGAAGTGATGGTTACGACGTTTTCTCTCTGCCTTGAAATGCAAAAATACACCCGCATGGATAAAATGTGACACACAACCATATATTGTAGCACAGACTTACCTTTTTTATTGCATTCGTAATAATGGTATTCATCCACAAATCCAAAAAATACCTCTCTCTCGCTCTCTCTGTAATAACTGTCATACACGTAGTTACGTTACGTTTTTGTCTATCATTTTACGAGATGATAGTGGCGGCAGGGTGGGCGACTGGTTACCACATCTGCCTCACAGTTCTGAGGGCCGGGGTTCAAATCCCTGCCTCGCCTGTGTGGCGTTTGCATGTTCTCCCCGTGCCTGCCTGGGTTTTCTCCGAGTACTCCGGTTTCCACCCACATCCCAAAAACATCCACAGTAGGTTGATTGAAGACTCTAAATTGCCCGTAGGTGTGAATGTGAGTGCGAATGGTTGTTCGTTTATATGTGCCCCGCGATAGGCTGGCGACCAGTTCATGGCTTGAAGATAGGTGGGATAGGCTCCAGCACGCCGGCAACACCCGTGAGGATAAGCGGTACAGAAACAAACATGTTTTGTTCATGGGGATTGATTTCACATTTGGATGACGAATCTCCGTGATTGGTTGGCGACCGGTCCAGGGTGTAGCCCGCCTCTCGCCCAAAAACAGCCGGCAGAGGTTTTAGCTCACCCGCAACCCTTATGAGGACAGGCAATATATAAAATGGATGGATGGATGATGACTCTGTTTCAGAAAAGTAACACTTTTTTTCTAGGTACATAGTCAACTGCTTGGGATCAGGTAAGACACATTGCAATGCTGGATTTACACTGCACATGTATCCAAGTGCCCAATTCCAATTAAATGCCTGTATCCGAGTTTTATGACTGTCAATTTACATGTACATTTTAAGTGACACAGATCCCATATGGCTGTGTTTGACATTAGACTCCTGACACGGACAGTGTTGGGAAGATTACTTTGGAAATGCAGTCGGTTACACTTACAAGTTACCCTATTGAAAATGTAATAGCAGTGTAACTATTTCAATTACTTTCTAAAAGTAATATAACGGATCACATTTGATTGCTTTTCTTTATATTGAATGAATGCAACAACAGGACAAAAAAACAGGAGGAAAAAAAAAGTGGATTAAAACCATATAGATCATAAATTTGGATTTAACCACATATCTTTTATTTACACAAATAATAAACTGCTAGCAAAACATGATGGAACATAAATACATAATAAAAATGTGTTCGGTGCATTATACAATGTGTGTGTGTGTGTGTGTGTGTGTGTTCAGCATGTGACAAACATACCATGCAAAAATGCATTAATAATGCAATATAAAATAATGCAATAATGGATGAAAATGTATTTTTTTTTTCCATTTGTCGACTGTCAAATTTGCACAATTTAGACAATATCGCTTCATATTATGAAATAGATAAGTGAATGTTCCATTAAAAACATCCCAAATTATAAAGATGAAACTGTTCAAGTCTTTGTTTGTTTGTTTTTGTTTTTAAAAAATGTAACTATGAGTCTAACCTTTCCAAAATCCGAGACAACCTCATAAATTGCACCACAAGGTGGTTTTTTGAAGTCATAATTGGAAAAATATGTCAAGTTTGAGACAAAACAGAATGGCACATGACCAGAGAGAGCCAATCACAAGCGTCGGCATAAGAAATAGGAAGTGACATGAAAAGGGGGGAAAAAAGAGCTTTTGTGGTTATTTTTCAAATGCAACTAAAATTGTAATCATGGAAATTTCCAAAAGCAACTAATATAATTACACATTCTTCCAGTCATGTAATGGAGTAAAAATACATACATTTTGTCACTCAATTACATTATCTCATTAGAAGTAATTAGTTCCTCCCCAATACTGTTCACAGAACACATAAAACAACGTGCATGCGCAGATGACCACACTGCTCTTAAATAACTTAAATAACATGCACTAGTACGTGGCAATGACAACATGGAAGTAAACAATTCTAATGAAACTAAACAAACATTAAACATTACAGAGAATTAAAGTTTCCTGGGGTGACCCTCTCTGATTCTGATGTGAAGATATCTATTGATGCCACCATGCCACATATCGGAACTGTGCCACTTGAGAGCAAAAAAAAGTGTGAGACGCGAAACATGCAGTGAAGCTTTCCCTTAATACAGAATCACTACTGCCGACACAGCGGTGTTTCGGAAGACCAATTTCGGCCTCTCGTGGGACATTTGCAGACTTTCTCAGCTTTCACTGAGGCACAGCGTGCATCTTAAACCATACACAAAAACCAGACTACCCCCCACCCCGAGATCTTGGCCTCATTCGTAGGCGTTGCTAGTTGATTTCAGACGACAGGCCAACCGCCTGCTTTGGTGATGTGTTGCTCTCTTTCCTCGGTGAGTGGGTGGTGCCGCAAACCTATCGATCTCCAGGGATGAGCTTTTGACCCATGGGCTGAACTCCAAGCAAACAATGGCAGTCTGCTTTTTAAGTTTCACAGCAAACTCTCTCGCTCTGTGTGTGTTCTTGCGTGCGTGCGTGTGTGTTTTTGTGTGTGAGACAGTTAAGTTGTGGCAAACCCACGTCTCCTTTTAAATGGTCAACATGGATTTTGAACACTTATGTAATGGATGCATGCTAAAATTTTGCTTCACCTTATTTGTGCACCAGGTAAAAAGGCATTCTATTTGAAGAGAATGTGTCTATGCATTTATTCAATATCTTACTAGTGAGCTGAATGGTCCATGTGCTAATATGCTTTTTTGTCCTCACTAATAGTAGCTAGTAAACTCGTACAATGACTAGGACACAGAAGCAGAAAAACTAGAGTACGTTACTAGTGAGTTGACAACTGTGTGCTACTAGTGACTACATTATAAAGTTATACTAGCTAACATCTAGTACTTCACTAGTAGTGTTCAGATGTCACCTCGTGCACAGTTTCACTAGTAACATGTAGTTGTTCTATGAGTGCACCCTACTCGTTCTACTAGTGCGCAGAAATGTCATAGGCTACAATAGTGCATTACTGTATGTATTGGAAGGCAGTAGTGTAAAAAAAAAAAAAAAAAAAACATCATTACTAAGGCATAGTTGTTATACTAGTGCATCCTAGTCCTTCCAGCACCCTATTCGTTCTATTAGTGCGCTGAATTGTCTTACAGTACTAGTAAGGAAAAAGCGTACTAGTACATGGACAATTTAGTATACTAGTAGGATATCAAATAAATGCTCTAACCCCTTGCAATACACATTATGTGTTCCTATTTATGTAAGTACTGAAACATTCTGGGTCAATTACCTTTTTAAATCATATCATAAAAGAGCTTAATAATTGATCATAAGGCGTTCTAATAGGGAAAAGAAAATGAGCGGGTGCGTAAAATTTCAAAGTGTTCACTAAGCATGATCAGATTAATCTCATCGTGTTCCTAATTAGACAACAGGTAAAATGGGATTCTTAGCAGCCAAAGTGATGCAGCGTAGACGCATCATGATTGGGGTGGCTGTGTACAGTATTTGATGTTGCAGTGCCACCACCTGGGACAACTGGGAATAGCAAGAGTGACGCCCACATTAGAATGGACTCAAACAACAGCTGGGCATGCTATAATAAGTACAAAGTTCTATCAATCCATCCATTTTGTACCATGTATCATGTCCCCGAATAGCTGGAGCCGATGCCAGCTGATTTGGCCAAGAGGCAGGCTGCACCCGGGACTGCTCCCATATAGATGGCAACCTTTCACCTCCACATTCAAAGTTGTACGGGCAGTTAGAAGTCTTCCGTTAAACTAACATGCATGTTTTTTTGGTATGTAGGAGGAAGCCAGAATACATGGACAAACCCCATCTAAGCACGGGGAAGACGTAAACTCCACTCGAGATTCAAAGCCATAACCTTCGGCTGAGGCAGACGCGCGCTCAGCATGTTCCCACTATGCCTCCAGACTAAAGTTTACACAAGTAAAGACTTCATCATGTATACAATTTATACTGTAAGCAGCGGTTATCAAAGCAAGCAAATCTGAGGAATTATAAGGATAACTGTGTGATGTTTAACATCTGTTGGCAGTGAGACAGCCAAACACGGTCATTAAATGTTGTCTTGGGGGGAATTGTGTGACACAGATACAAAAGAGTCATCCCCAGCCCCAAATGCCTTATTTGGCCTGTGGAAACGGAACATTTTTAATAAGGAGGCTGTACCGCCGGGTAATTCAAAGGCTCATTTGAGGCACAACGAGGCAGCAGTGGAGCAGCATCCACAGCCATAGGAGCATTTCCACCTCTAATGGGCTTATGTCACAAGAGGCAGCAGAAAATTGAAGAAAGAATCCTTCCTTGCTGTTGGCAGAGCACACGCATGTTAGATTCAGGCTAAGAAATTGAAACTACACAGAGACAATGAAAACAAATGCAGGACTATAAACCAATTCAAATTTGCCAATGGCATTGTTCTGCAACAATGACACTACTCTGTGTTTCCTCTTTCTCCTCATACAGTTGTAAAGGCAATTTATTTCAACAGGCAATTTATTTCAACAGTGCACAAAATGCGCATTCTAAAACAAGCTAATCAAAGCTAAGCAAGAAAAGAGCCCCAAAAAATCATCATTTAGAACACTGCACAGCAGCACTAAGGACGAAAGTAACATGGAGTGTCCTGAAGGGTCTACCCATACCATAGACGACTGAAGTCGTTGATCTGGGATTGCGATGGCAATGAGAGAGCATGTGAACCATCCAAATATTTTACTGACAGTATGGGCTCTATTTTCGTGACTGGCGTAAATCTGTGTAACTCTGCACAGAGGCAGGTTAGACCCGCTGTTGGTAATTTCGTGGACCAGCGCGTCTGAAAGAGAGGCGTCTGTGCTGCTCTGGGCGTGATCACGCCAACTTCAACCTATCCTATCCTCTCCTCCTTCTTTAAATGTGGCGCCCTTGAAGCCCACTGAGTCTTTCAAGACTGGAGGAAGTGGGATGATTTAAAAAAATATATCAAAATGATGACGATGATGATGATGATGATAATAATAATAATAATAATGCGTTCAATGAATTGATTTCGTCAATGACTCAGAGGGTTCGATGCCCGCTATTCACATAAATTTATGAATGGAATATATCTAACTTTCAGCACACACGTGTGTGGACCTCAGAAACTGTCTGCCTGTGCCCCGATGAAACTCACCAAAATCCTGTTAGACCAGCGGTCTTACTTATTGTGCCGGACTTGGACATGGTCATCAGGCGTAGGTTTAGACAGTCTCATATTCATCTGTCTATTTTCTCTAGCACTTGTGCTCTTTAGGCTGGAGCCTATCCCACTTTGAGCGAGAGGCTGAGTACACCCTCGAAGGCTGGTCACCAGCCAATCGCAGGGTGGACAGACAAACAATAATTGTGTCTTCAATTAACCGGTTGCGCATGTTTTTGGACTGTGGGAGGAAGCCAGAGGACCCAGAGCCTCAGATTGACAGACTGTATTTTCTCTCAAATAATTACGTCCCTGAAATGGGAACCTTTAAGGCCCACACCTGTGTCCTTTTCCAATTTAGGCTTTCCCATCTGAGGTTTCTCCTTCTTTTCTTCACTGTAATCGGTCCCATTATTCTGTCCTGTAACGACTCTCTCCACTTCACTTTACACATCATGAGCTGAGGACGCCAGGAAGTTGGAGGCTTTCAGATGTACGGACTTTTCTGCATTCGGGATCATTTCTTGTACTGCTTCTTCTTCAACTTTTAGCACTCCCTGTCTGAGCTGAGCGTATGGAAGAAAAACGTCGTTGCTCAGGTCAGGCCAGTTATGCAGCTGTTCCTCAGGTCCTCCTCTTCCGCTGAGTCCAGTGCTGACAAGCTATAAATCCCATCCTCGGAGCTCATGGAGAAATTACCCTCATGTACTTGTGTTCAAACTGCACTCATCACTTCTCCACTCTTGTGTCATTTCCTTATTTTATAGCATGAGCTATCTCATATTAGTATTAGGTACATTGGTAGAATTGGTTTACTGTGGTGCCATTACATGGTAAAATAATCTGCCAAGCAAAATGAACACCTTGAATGTGAATAATTGTACCCATCTATTGTCTTTTGCTTGTACAATGTCACCTGGAGTGTGCTGCAGCTCTGCACAGAAGGCTGCAAGCTGTATAGCAGATCTATAACTGTAATGTATTACTTATTGGGCTACTGTATAAAGGGTGCCAGGTGAGCTGCTCCCTCATGTTCCCAGGCGGTTTGAACCTATACCTAAAAACGGAGTACCCGGAGAAAACCCCACGCAGGCACAGGGGAGAACATGCAAACTCCACGAGGTGGATCCGCTCATCTAAAACATAATAAATACATTCTTTATCAAATGAAATCTTTGTAAAATAACAAATGAAGGCAGATTCAGCTCCAAGAAGTGGTCTTATACTATATTTTGTTAAACAGCACAATACTGTAGGCTCGCCGGGCAGATGACTAAAACAGGAACAAGGCTGCCGTGGATAGAAAAAGTAAACACACGGCTGTCACAACTCACTTTGATTGGCCCGCGAAGCCCAATAGAAGACTTTGTTTCCTTAATCTCATCCCTCCTATAAACGTTCTGCATGTGTTTCACTGTGAATTCATGCCAACGTCAATGAAGACAAGAGTGCGTTGCTCTTGGAGTGAATCGTCTTCCTTCCTTCTTTGGAAAAGTTGAGCAGGTAAGGAATCCTGACTTTATTTAGACAAATAGAGTTGATTGTGCTGTTGTGTTTCTGTATGTGTATCATGCTTCCACGTGACCTAAATAGTGGAAAGCATTCCATTATTTGTACACTTCTCTCGCAAAAGACAAGTGGCTGATGTCAAGTGTATGTTTTTATTTCACAATGCAAAAAAAAAAAAAAGTTATGAATGTCAGTGTTTGTATTTTCCAGTGTACACAAGGTGACGGACGATGTGGTGCCTCCTTTGGCCGTTTGCCCTCCTGGGAGTGCTTTGAAGCAGTGGTCCGGCGAGCGCTCTAGACATCGGCGTGAGCGGCGAGCACTAAACACGCCGCCAGGGGGTCAGATGTCAAGCTGGCCTGCCCGTACCCTCACACCGTGAGCACCACTCAGTACACGGAGATCATGTGGAGTATTGTGTCCGGAACAGAAGAGAGGCACATCATTTGGTTCACCGACGGCCATTTGTATCCTGATCTGGACAAAGCACTGGAGGGCAGGGTCCACTTCACATAGTCCGATCCCCACAACGGAGACGCTTCCATCATCATCAGAGACGTTCGTATCTCAGACTACGGGAAGTACCGGTGCTTCATGAAGAAGTTACCGGAACTGGACTTTAAGAGCGTGGAGCTGACGGTCATGGAGGCGCCCGGTCAGCCTCAGTGCAGTGTGGACGGGGAACTTGCGGGAGGCTACGGCGTGACGCTGAAATGCAAATCCTCGCACGGCAGCCACCCTCTGAGGTAAACCTGGGCCAAGACCAGCGGAAACCAGGTCTTGCCTGCTAATGCCGTCGTTGACACCGTGGGAGGCACCTTGCGTGTGGACAACACCGGCGAGCGGGACCGCGGGAGCTATCGCTGCACGGCGGACAGCATGGTGGACACCAAACACTGCGAGCTTGTCCTCAAGTCTCCGTCGCCGTCCCAACCACACACAGACGTCGACAGTCCGCAGTCGCTTTCGACCACCGCAGTCGCCTCCATTGCTGTCTTCGTCACCATCAGCGTGCTCGGCCTTATCGCCATCGCCGCTGCCTTCTACTGGCACCGACAAAAGTCTGTGGACTTGAACGACAAAATAGCTATATAATAGATTATTTCGTCTTTTGTGTAACAACACAAAATGGGACTACCACGGCAGGCGTTTGACCACCAGCAGCGTTTTTCTTAGTTTGTTTTTGCATTTCTCTTCTTAAACGTTGCCTTTTTTCATGATGTGTTATCTTTGAATTTTTGACTGCAGCTGCATTTTAATTTGCACTTTAATTCTCTCAAGTGTTGTCCGTTTTCTTTCATATGTTTTAGTCTTGATACATTTGTAAATAAAGGCCAGAAAATGGAAAGGATTTACAGTATTTGTTTTACGAACGATGAAATGTTTTGAATTTTTAGTATGAGAATTTGTAACTCGGTAAGAGCGACACATGACTTCTGTACTCTGGTTCAACTCAAGGAGCAAGGAATGGGTAAAAAGGATGTGACGGGTAAACACAAATATCTATTGATTACCGTTAATTAACAAAAAGCAGAATCACAATTCAGATTCAACTCCCCAGTACGAAAGTTTGAAAATGATTCCTCATGTCCTTAGTATCGTATGCCACAAAAACGTGTCATTTGAACAGGGGTGTGTAGACTTTTAATATATATATATGCACTATAGCCATGTTGACGCTGGTGAAAGTTTCCAAAATGATCCCTTGTCAAATGTGCACTCCAGAGTCTCGATGCTCAGCTCGCCATCCCTGTGTGTCTTTAAAAAGTCAATCCGTCGCTTTTTTCATTTCCTCGTTTTTTTGGGAGCTTAAATCACATCACCGAGCTAAATTGAGGCATCCGGCAAAGACACATTTTCGGGGTGGAGCCGTCGTTAGCTTGCCAACTGCACGCTCGAGTGGTAAATGGGCCTTGTTACGGAAGGTCAGCAGCGAACACTCAACTGAACAGCCCAACGAAATGGCATCACCTTGTACTTACAGTATACAGTGCGGAACTCGCACGCAAAAGTATTTGGTATATAGCGGGGGAGGGAACGACGCCTGCGTATCAGACGCTTTCTGCTCTTTCTCAAAACACGCCAGCTCGAAGTGATCAGCAGAGTTCGGAATGCTTCGCTAGGCACCCGTAGCTGACTGCGTTTCTTCCCCTGTCGATTGACTTTCCCGATCCGCTGGACACGTATTCCTTTTTCGCTTGGAAACCCAAAGAAACTCTTGCCGCTGACGAAACCATTTGTTCGCTCAAATACCACGCAAAGCATTGTGAAATTGCTGAATCATACGACGACAAATTACACAAGGATGGGAACGACGGCATGGAACGATAGCGCACAACGCCGAACGAACAGGCCCTTTGGCTCGTGTGACGTCTCGGCGCCCGATAGAACCGAAGACCAGAAGGCGCTGGATAAAAGTAGATATACAATAGTTTTACTATCCAAATTATGTCTTGGTTTAAAAAAACAACACCACCGTAAGTTTTGGAACACTCATTTTATTTTCAAAATATTTAGATTTTTTTTTGCAACAAAAAAATCTTATGAAAAAATAAACTAGGAGTTAACCCTTTGTTAGTCATTTTGTTTCACAGCACAGGTGTAAAAGGATCTGATTAAACATCCATCCATTTTCTGAGCCGCTTCTCCTCACTAGGGTCGCGGGCGTGCTGGAGCCTATCCCAGCTATCATCAGGCAGGAGGCGGGGTACACCCTGAACTGGTTGCCAGCCAATCGCAGGGCACATATAAACAAACAACCATTCGCACTCACATTCACACCTACGGGCAATTTAGAGTTGTCAATTAACCTAGCATGCGTGTTTTTGGGATGTGGGAAGAAACCGGAGTGCCCGGAGAAAACCCACGCAGGCACGGGGAGAACATGCAAACTCCACACAGGCGGAGCCGGGGATTGAACCCCGGTCCTCAGAACTGTGAGGCAGACGCTCTAACCAGTCGTTCACCGTGCCGCCCTGATTAAACATTTTAGATGAAATTATAAAACCATACAAAAATAGAGCACAACTGCCAATCTTCTTACTACAAACAAAGCATCGTGTGTTTCGATTGAGTTTGTGACAGCCAGCGGTGTCCAACAGGAAGCGCTTCACCTGATTCAGACAATACCCGGCAGCCCGTGTTTTTTCTCTACCCGCCTCAAGAAAGGTGATGTCTACAGAGTCCATCGCCTCCGTGGAAAGCGGGAGTCTTGTCCAAAGAACATCGCACGTGATGCTTCTGAGACTCCAGAAGTCACGCCTTTTCATTCTTTGAATTGCTGTTTGCAACCTTGTTGTGTCCACAAGCAACAGACAAGTGCAAGGGAGCAACAACACCGCAAGGCTGCAGAGATGTCGCAGTGGGATTGCTCCAAAGTTGCAAAATGACTTGAAGCAATAGGCAGATTGGGAAATGGGTTTGAGATATTTATTCAACATCCTCGACATCCAGCTTAAGGTCCATGTACTAGTGGTACGCTCTGCCCTCGCGAGTATGACGATTCGGTGCACATCCACAGAGGATGTACTTCCTGCGGCTTCTGAGAAAGCACGGCCTGCCACCGGAGCTGCTGAGGCAGTTCTACACAGCGGTCATCGAATCAGTCCTGTGTTCTTCAATCACAGTCTGGTTTGGTGCTGTTACAAAAAAGGACAAACTCCGACTGCAACGGACAATCAAAACTGCTGAAAGGATTGTCGGTACCCCCCCTACCGACCCTTGAGGACTTGCACGCTTCCAGAACGAAGACAAGCGCGTGCAAAATACTCTCGGACTCTCCGCATCCCGGTCACCAGCTCTTCCAGCGCCTTCCTTCAGGTAGGCGCTACCGATCAATGCAAACTAGAACTAGCAGACATTCCAACAGCTTCTTCCCTCTTGCAATCAACTTCTTAAACAGCTAACCTACAATTCCATTGCAACATGCTGGCAATTTTTTGACTTGAGTTCTTTGTCACATTTCTGTGGGGCCAATTATACATCACTCGTGCACTCACTGTAGTTGTCTCACCACGCTGCACTATTTGCATATCTGTCGTTGACCAATACTGGCCACTCATGCCAGAGTAGTATCTGCTCCATTTGCACACTGATTGAGGTGTATCTTCAACATTTGCACAACCAACATTGTCCCAGATGATCGCACTACTCGTCACTTTAAACCGCATACACTCCTTGAAGTCTCAGCGCCCTTTGCACAATGGTCATTGCACGGGACTATTGCTATATTAGTCATTCGAACTGCTCTAAGTGCTAGAGGACTCTGCATCTTTTTGCACAATTGTCCCAAAAAACATGTACCAGCATTACCAGATAACTAGCAACCCTTTACTGCTCAGTGACTGTTTTTTTGTCAATGTCTTTATGTCTCAAAAGTGTTCTCTGTCAATTGACTGTCTGTTGTCGGAATGGAGCGGCTCCAACTCCCGGAGACAAATTCCTTGTGTTTTTTGGACATACTTGGCAAATAATTATTCTGAATTTTACATCACCATTAGTTCTACTCACATGCAGCTGTCAACCAGTGCAGTTTTGCCACACGAGCAACATGCAGTTGTCTCGCTGGAATGCCAAAATTGTACTTCTAGCGAGGATAAAGAATGTACTAGTACTTGCACCATAAGTAGGATAAATGTTCAAGCGACTACAAAAAGGGGAATTTGGAGTACTTATAAACTACTCGACACCTGTCCATTATGTTTGTTTATTAAAATCATTATCCAAATGAGGGCAAAACGGAGGCTGTGCAACAATTTTGAACAAGTCCAAATCACAGATTTCTTGAGGCAAGACATACTTTCCTGAGTAACTGTGCAGCACAAGAAGAATGCTTGAACTTTTGATTCGACCATCACCAGCTTTGTGGCTATTCAATCAGAGAACATAGTTGAAACTTTTTTTTTTTTAAAAAGGACGTTTACAGTCATGTTCATCGTTGGTCAATAATGGCAACTGGTCGTTTCAAGTGTCCTGCCCATTGCAAAATTGACTACTTCTTCCCCATGATGAAGCTAGGGACCTCAGCATCATCATCAGCCTCTTTTTCCTCCTCGTCCTTCTTTTCGTCTTCACTGCTATCATCGGGTCTTCTCTCCGCGTCTCCATCTCCTTGGTCTTGTTTGGCTTTTTTCGCCATTAACGTCTTCTGCTTCATCTTTTCTCGCTTCTTCCTGCGCTTTGCCGTCCTCTCATCGGCTTCCCGTTGGTTTTGTTCCACTTTGTCCAAGTAAGCCTGCTCCTTGCTTTGCTTCACGGACATTTTGTCCAGAAAGTCTTGTCTCTGATACTCTCGGCGTCGGAGGTGCCGATAAACGTGGAACTCACCGCTGCCCGCGCCGGCGCTGGAGCCCATTACATCTCGGACGAACTCGGGCGGAGCCCGAGGGTTCCATTCTTTCTGTCGGTCCGGGATTGCAGCGGGTTTATCTGGGTTCCGCATCAACCTCTCCAACTTGAGGCGTTGTTCTTCCGCAGGAGTTTTGGCAATGACCAGCGGCTGGCCGCCCTTCCCTCCTGGTTTCGACGTTTTGTTGTTCTTCGGATCGTGCCCCGCCATCTTGGTCAGCGACTGTAACATTAATTACTTCCGCCTTGCTCGAGTGACCCGGAAGTTTATATGCTTTTCTGTAATTATTTCTCAAAACGATTTTATTTGCTACTCTAATTGAACGGTATATTCACTGGTTATTTTATTTGAAATGTTATAATTTTATTTAAGCTTTGGTAAACATTGTTTACTTCGCTGTTAAATAATTTAATTGTGTAACAAGTATGCGATCGACGTATCTGTCAACCAATGATAAATCCGATTATAATTTGCTCGGGTGGAGCTAACCAATACATAACGTCCATTGTTCAATTGTCCCGCCTCTCCGTGACATGCTTAAGGTTTTTTTTTTTTTTTTTAAGAGTGGCTGAACTCTGGTGTTGGAGCGCAATACACGCACATTTCTTTTCATTTCTCCTCTTCGTTTAAACATAAAACCGTCTAAGCAGGATGAATAGCTTACTAAAATACACTTCTCGGTGTTTGCGGTTCGGAGCGGCATATTCTCTACCCGGACAAGCCGAAGGACGCGCGTGGACGGCCTCTACACGACTCTTGTGCGCGGCGTCGGACCTCCAAAAAGACCTTGGCAAGATGGTGAAGAAGGACAAGGTGGTGGTTTTTATGAAGGGGACTCCAGCTCAGCCCATGTGTGGTTTCAGTAACGCCGTGGTCCAGATTCTGCGGATGCACGGAGTAGACGAGTACGCTGCGTACAACGTGTTGGCCGACGAGGAGCTCCGAGAAGGTCAGCACATTTAGATAACAGCAGCAACAAGTTGTCATTTGAGGTTAATGTCAACCTTTTTAGTCCGAAATTCTCCAGTGAAAACCTGTCGCGCAACCATCATCGTTCAATGACTCATCGTTATTTCTTTATTTGACGTTCTTGTAGACGTCGTGACGTCATAAACGTTCCTGGCTAACTCACCTAAGGTTGACTCCGACCTTTATCAGCATTGTGCAGAAGCCTCGTCGGGTGTGGTTGAATTTCGAAACAGCCGTTCGAAATTCATGTCGCTTCCAGGGGATTTTTGGCGAAGCCCCTACACTTGACTGCGACCATTTGCACTGACGTTACCTGTACAAACCAAGAGAGGAAGCAGGAAGTAAGACATGAACTCAACAACAGTCCATTTCCCAGGGGAGTATTACGCAGCCACTGAGATGGCAAGTTAAACAAGTTGGAAGAAGCCTTTTCTATTCATTTGTAAAAGACAAATTCCCAGATCAGTTCAAACGATTGTAGATACAAGTTACCGTATTTTCGCGACCATAAGACGCACCGTATTAAAAGGCGCAGTCTCAGTTACGGGGTCTATGTCTGTATTTAACACATACATAAGGCGCACCGTATTATTGGGCGCAGGCATGCTAAAACATACGGTAGCATGCATGCACGCTAAAACAATGTTTTTAAAAAGGCAGCGGGAGCAAAACTGAGTTCGGTTGTACTGTATTGAAGTATTTAACAATGTACTCACGTTATTTTTTGATCAATCCTCATCCACAATTCCATCAAAGTCCTCATCTTCTGTATCCGAAATGAACAGCTGGGCAAGTTGTCCATCAAACACGGCAGGTTCGAGTCAGTCTCGTTGGCGCGCGGCTCCTTAGAAATGATGCCGGCTTTTACGAAGGCTCGAACAACAGTTCAAGCAGACACGTTAGTCCGAGCATCCACAATCCATTCACAAATTGTGGCGCAACTCGCCCGGCGCTGCCTCCTAGTCTTAGTAAAGTTGTGTTCGCCATCGGTCATCCATGGCTCCCACGTCGCCCGCAACTTCACTTTGAACGCCCTGTTTACACCGATGTCCAGCGGTTGGAGTTCCTTAGTCAAGCCTCCTGGAATGATGGCAAACTTCCTCACTTGCTGCACATGGCAGAGTTATTGCACTCAGTCAAATGGTGACTTGAGACGCTTCTCCCTGCTGTTCTTTGCTCATTAATCCATTGCTCCAGTTGGTCTTCCAACTCGGGCCACCTCGCCTTGTTTCCGCGTTTTGTTTTTCTTTTTTTCCCCCGCGGAAACTCAGCTTCATCTTCTTGACTTGGCGAAGCTCGTTTTTCTGCTTCCTCCACTTGCGAACCATGGATTCGTTGATCTTGAATTCTCTTGTGACTGCTTGATTCCCATGTTCCTCCGCGTAACTGATAGCTTGCAGTTTAAACTGTGCTTCGTAAGCGTGTGTCTTCGTAGGTGCCATTTTCGGGGGTCCTTAGCCAAACCGATGTTGTTGTGCACAATGCACACCCCGACGCTATATACCTACTGGGGGCGTGGCTTTAGCGTCCTCCTTCACACACCCTTCGCCCTTTACGTCCGCATGCTGTCCTCAGCCACGTCCGCTTTTCCTCTGTATAAGCAGCGTGTCGGCAAGAAATGCTCCCTGTCAGTCAAGCGGTAAAAAAAAAAAGTAAAAAATACAATTTTTAAAAAGTCAAACGAGCGCTTATCACACAACAACATTTATTCATGTTGGAACTCGGTGTACACATAAGGCGAGCCGCACTATAAGGCGCCCTGTCCATTTTGGAGAAAATTTAAGACTTTTAAGTGCGCCTTATGGTTGGGAAAATACGGTATTTGGATGTGTCATCACTTTGCCGATTTCTGGAAGTTCTTCACATTTGCCTCAAATCAACAGCTCAGTGCACTTGGATGTTCCAACAGGACATGAATCACAGCAAGTCAGGGGGAATTACTTTTTCACACAGTGCCAGGTAGCTTTGAATTATATAACTTTATTCATAAGTAAAATTACCATTTAAAAAAAAAACTACATTTTATGTTTACATGGGTTATCTTTGTCTAATGTTCCCAATTTTTGGGAGTATCTTAAACATTAAATCAGAAACATCTTTATTTGCCAAGTATGTATAAAAAATAAAAAAAAAACACACAATTTGTCTCCGGTAGTTGGAGACGCTCTCATACGACAACAGAAAATACTTTTGGGGTATAAAAACATAGGATGGAGAGTCACTGAGCAATGAAAGGTTACTGGTAATGTGGTAATGCTGATACTTTTTTGGGGGGGGACAATTGTGCAAATGATGCAGTGTGAAATGACTAATAGAGTGATAATCTGGTACAGTGACCAATGTGCAAAATGGTGCAGACATAAAGAAATTTAAGCAGTTTAAAGTGACTTGTAGTGCGATAATCATCAACAGTGTCAATTGTCCATCTTATGTTATTATTTGACAAGTCTGAACCATTGGGTTTTGCTTCCCACAGGAGTCAAAATGTTCTCCAACTGGCCAACGATCCCTCAGGTCTACTTCAATGGAGAGTTTGTGGGAGGCTGTGACATCCTCCTCCAAATGCACCAGAATGGTGATCTGGTGGATGAGCTGAAGAAGCTGGGCGTCCAGTCTGCATTGTTGGATGCTGAAAAAGACTCCAAGTAGATGAGGAAGATCCTAGATGAGAACTTAATGTGCTTAAAAACAGAGGACACATTTACTCGGTTGAATCTCACTTGTTGTACTCGCCAGACAAAATTGACTCTTCTGACTGACAATGTAGATGTGATTGAGGGCTAAATGTATGAGCAGTTTAGGGGGCAGGAGAGTGGATTCTGAGATTCCCTGAATTCTAACCTGGAATTATCTTTTAAATAAGTAGAACAACACACGAGCATTGTTAAACAGAAATGTTGGTTGTCTCATCACAACTTCCTGAAAAAGGCTGACCCCAACACTGAGCCACGAGCTTTAATACTGAAATGACTCCTCAGGATGACTTCACACCATTGTTCAAGTTGGACCAGAATGCAATGTCATCGCACCAGAAAACATCCAAATATACTTGTGTAAAGAAGGGACAATTTTGTCTTGAATTAATTGATTAAAGTGAATATTGCTAAGAGAAGTTTTATAATGTACACGCTTGACATTGTTGTGTGATCACCATGGCACCAACAACAACTTGTTTCCTACACTTGAAATGGACACTCTTGTTTTTAAGACCCGCTGAAACGCAACAAATAATTCACACCCTTTTTTTTTGTTTGTTTAGTCTTGAAGAGAAATAATTTATGGTATTTTTGTAACATTTTAAGTGTGTTTGTCAGCTAAGAGCCTAAAATCTCTTGACCGTCAATCACTGTAGCTTGTTTTACGCCCATCAGTTGTATTTTCACAGCAATGGTACATTGCAATATATTGCACATTTATATCATGATCAAATGTATTTTAGGTGCATGTACACTGAGTGACAATTAAAATATCAAGTGACAAAATTGGGTTCCGCCTTTTTGAGCAATGCAGCAGCTACAAATGCATCAAAACAAGCTTATCAAAAAGTTATTTAATACAAAATACTATTTTACAAAATATATCTGTATGGGCTTTACAGCAAAGACACTACATTTCCAGGGTCACATTGCTGAGTAACAGTTCAGATTTTCTGCAGGAAGCGCAGCACGAGGTCTCGCAGTGTCGTGCGTAGAGGCTCGTTGTTGTCGCACACAATGTGTGTGCCGTCCTCCTCCAGCTGAATCAGCGTGTCCTCCGCCTGCAAGTGTAGGATGTGTCCGTCTGCCGTCTCCTCCACTTTTACCTCTGTAATGCCGTGCTGCAAAGCAAATTGATATTATTTTACTTTGTAATTTTTTTTGTCGTTGCTAAATTTTGTTTTCACTGTGCCCAATACAGTCTACATTTCTGCAAAAGCATTAGGACTACACTGAAAAAAAGAAACAAAAAAAGCACTTTAAAGTCAAAGCTTCAAAATCTGATAATCTGATGATGTGCTACCAAATATTTTTTTTAAACATACAGTATAACTTGATGAGAAATACAGTGCTCATTCTTAGACAGGCAACAAACTACTGATATAATTCCATCACTTCCCCTCATGAAAAAATACTACTCTCGTAATATTCCGACTTTAGTGTTGAAAATATACTTACCATCTCTCAGCTTGCAACGTTTGTCTTGAAAATATACAACTTTACTCTCGTAAAATTACAATTATCTAGAAAATATACAATTTATCTCGAAAGGACAACTTTATTCTTAAATATATACAACAATAGTCCCGCAATATGACAACTTTTGAAGTCCTAATATTCCAAGAATAAAGTCAGATATTTTCATGAAAAAAAGTTACACACTTTTGAGACAAACAGCTGTAATAATGCAAAACTATGACTGCATCTTTTCGAGAAAAAGTCATACTTTGCGATTGGCAGGCAACCAGTCCATGGTCTAGCCTGCCTCGCCCTAAATTGGCCAGTTTAGGCTCCAGCTCAGCCGAGAGCCTCAATGAGAAGCGGTATCGAAAATGGAGGGATGGACTTTCTAGATACAAAGTTCTTGCAATATTATGAGAAAAACCTCAAAGACATAATTGTTTATCGAGAAAATATGACTATTTTAATCATGAAAATGATGACTTTATATTGATCACAATTTCTAATGTAAAAAATATTTTTGTACATACAACTTTATTCTCATAGTGTCATTTTTTACATTGTTACTTTGGCCGCAATACGTCTTTGTAACATTCGTACTCTGAGTGAGGTGGAAAAAAAATAAATCCTGACCTTTTGCAGAGTGGCAAGGAAGGCTTCAATGGGTACAACGCCACTGAGGAGGGGTTTGGGCGACTGACCCGCTGGGGGCTCCTCCATTACCCGCTTCCTCTTCTTGGTAGGGGGGGCTGGAGGAGGCTTGGGAACTGACTGGCAATACAAAATGGGAAAATATCTTTACTCCAAATACGTTTTGGGGAAACAAATATTTTATTGGCCTGCTCTTGGATTATCATGAACAATGCTGTGTAAAAATCAATACTAGTTTTTAAGTCACTAAATTCCGTTGAGAAATGGTTATGCGCTTAGGAAGAACCCATTAAATTTTGGTGAGGATCTGGATAACTTGCATACAGAAATATTGTTCATGGCATCAACTGCCCATTGCCCAGAATCATATTGCTCCAGTTTTGTGACTCATCCTCCATGAACCATGAAGTAGCTTTCTAACTAAAAAATGCATCAAATGGACAAATGCATTGTTTGTTGATAGTTCAGCCTTGGCGGAGGTCAGTGGCAACGTAGTTATACAGTATATGGACATCATAGCACCACTAAAACAACAACTCTAATTGAAGACTTCTGTTTGATTGACTTTCACTCACCAACAGCGTGTGCTTGTTGTCCTTCGAGTGCAACATGGCCGACACGGTTGCCACAGAGATGCCAGGTTTGACCTCAGAGGGCACCAGGGAGTTGGCCAACTAGGAACAAAAGTAGATGATGTCCAGATTAAAATTGCCCACGTTGATATTTAATCCAGTATACCCATAATGGAGTCTTGACTTTTCCCAGGACAAAAGGAAACTACTTGTGAAATATCTATGGACACAGTACAATTTTGAGCTGGTTTAGTAGTAGTTTAGTCCCTCCTTGTGTGTCTCACCTCAGGTAGAATATAGACACGCTCGTAACGGCGTCTGAAAGGCAGGCTGAGCACGGAACAGCGCCTGTAGGGCATGGGAGGGGGCTGCAGCTCCAGCATCAGATCAGAGCGATGAGACTGGGTCATTGGAGGCTGGGTGTACTGCTCGGGACATACCACGTGGACGGGCTGCAGGGAGAGTGGTGGCAAGGAGGTAATAATAAGCAAACAGGCCACGAAAGCAGACAGCAGGGTTTCTTCTGCAAAAAGGCCAGATTCACATATTGGGCTACCTACAGCTCTAAACGCTGATTGTACCTTCTGCCATCTAGCGGAAGAGAATTTAATTGTTCTTCCTGTCACGACATGTCACTGGCATGGATAGATGAACAAATGAGCATTATTTGTGGTATATAAATCATTTTTGGACCAATTAAGTGAAAATAGTTTATATCCCACACTTTGGTTAGGAATCATTGATATGATATAATACATTTTTTTAAAAAAAGGTCAAGCGTACAGTAAATACTCAATGTCTTCTAATGAAATGTTATATTTTCCTGTCGTTCGATACACATCTTGTAAAGTGTGCATACAGTTTCTATCAACGACAACACACTACTCAACTGTGAACAACTCTACCCCCACATTTGAAAAACATCATGTATAGCAATATTTGCATATATGTATACATAATATAAACAATATTCACACATTCTCAGTGTCTTTACACGCATTATTATTTTTGTTACATTTCATTTTTCATGATATTCTGAACTGTGAGACGAGAACAAGCTAAGAAGTCCATTGCTCAAGTGTAACTGCTGCGGGTTTTTCTAGTCATATTACAATAAACATAAAACAATACAAGTGTCAAATGAAAGCATCTAAAAAAAAAATTATAATCTGTGGAGATAATCCTTTTCGTACTGCACAATATTTGTAAAACTTAACTACGGTGTTGCAGGGTGTTACCTGAACCTCCTTGAGCAGCTTTGACACTTGGTGGAAGTTAAGACGTGTGTCAATGGGACAGTAAACGCACTTCATGGCTAGTGGCTGGTAGGGGGCCAAAGCATCCAAGTAGGAGAAGTCAGGTTCTGTCGGCACAAATCAAATCAACAACGTTGCCTTCAGGTACGTCGCTTTTATAAGCTGTACTTTAAGTTTATGGCTCGCGTGTGTTTCCAACCCGTGAAGATGATGGTGTTGAGGCTGGATTTGCCCCACAGCTCCATGAAGTGGACCACGTCTCCAAAGCGCAGTGAGGGGTGGCCAGTGAACACCACGCACGGTTGGCGGAAGTCACTGCTAAAGTCACCGTGAATGCTGGGGTAGTGCTTCAGCTTGTTGCTTTGGATCAGCTGAAACACCAGGATAGGATGTACACATTACCCATCAGCCGCCTGCTCTAGTCTTGACAACATCGTTTTGAAGTGATGCTGGTAGGAATGATGCTTTGATGTTCATGTAGAAACAAAAAAAAAATCCTACACAAACCAAACACATTACAACCTCATCTGATGATATTACGATGAGAACAGAAATATGAGCGATTGAACAAAGGATAGGATTTTCCATGGTATAATGTAATTGTTGCCAAGTGCGCATGTTCATATTTTTTTTAAATGACCTCTGCCATACAAGTCTAAAAGGGTTTTTAAAAAAATAAAAACCACCAAAAAGTTATAACCACCAAAACGACTGGAACGACATCAACCATAATTAATACTGTGATAATGCATAAACTGTCTGTTTTTTATTGACTTATTTTATTACCTAAAATAATATTTCAAAAATATATCAAGTAATAGCGCAACTGTTTCCTGGTCTGTTTCTATTACGTACAGTTTTATACTAGCTGGAAGCGAAGCTTGGAGGGAGGACTATTTCTAGCATTGTTTGATAAAGGTCTGTGCTCTCTGAGGGATCTTGTTCGATTAGTTTGACTGACACAGAAAGTGACAAACTTAAATACAGAATATACTGAATATAAACCAATAACTAATTCAAAATATTGATATTGTTGGAGTGTACACAAAATCATCACTGTCGGACTGAAACCTCCTATGTCCAAATTTGGTCAATCTCAATATTTCTTTCACAAATCAATACAACAGGTCAGTCCCCACAAGGGTCTGTTATTTTTACAAATTATTAATCAATCTAAAGTGTTGAAAATAACTTGAAAAACCACCAATAGTGTTTAATAACTCCCCCCTCAAAATGTAATTTCCTAAAAAAAATAATTGTTTCAGAGATGTGAGGATTCCGCCTCACAAAATGTTTTATTTCAGGTCTAATTTATGGTAATTCTGCGGCTGTTTATAATGTTTGGCTGGTGTTTTAGAAAATTAGCATTCAAATTTGTTGTTAAAATCTCTATGGTTCCTCTCGGAAATCCATCTAAAATGGCACTTTTCTCCACATCATACAGCGTTGTTGTACAGGACGTACCTCCGCATGGGGGAATGGAGGCTCTGGAAGATACACCTTTGACTGCTTGTTGTGACAGAGCCTA
Source organism: Phycodurus eques (assembly GCF_024500275.1). Taxonomy (NCBI): domain Eukaryota; kingdom Metazoa; phylum Chordata; class Actinopteri; order Syngnathiformes; family Syngnathidae; genus Phycodurus; species Phycodurus eques. The sequence goes on along the minus strand of NC_084542.1, from coordinate 4,736,725 downwards.
AAATGATAATTAAAATGAATGTGAGCTTGTGTGACATCCAGCTGCTTAAAAAAGAAATGTTTTTCTGTTCTGCTGTACAGCAAAGTGAATAAAACTAAATACGTCAATAGAAAAACATGTCCTCACCACTCAGCAAAGATTTGTGAGAACTCCAGGGAGCTGTTGGCGACAGGGGAGATAAAGTAGAAGGGAGTAGTACCCAGGTTGGCGCTGTCGATGAACTGGTACAGACACTCCAGCAGGTCATAAATCACCCCGGAAGAGTAGCATGGCACGAGCACATTGCCTCCGGCGCGAATTGTCATGGCTACAACACACACGTGGCCAACATTCAAATCATCAAATTGGTCACTTAGCCAGTTGGGGACATTTTAGCCTACCTAGATTGCTGCAAAATTCTCCCAGCATGCCATCTGGGTTGGCAGTGGGCATCTGGGTGAGGCCTGTCAGAATGAGAACATCACTGTTCTTCAGGGAACTTTGGTCCATCGGCTGGGAGAAGACAGAAGACACACTTGAAAGTGAACAAACAAGCTAACATATAAACACTGATGTAACTTGGCCACTATGAAATGGGAAATTCGCTGTTGCTTCCTCAACTACCTGCGGGTGTGTGGTGAGGAGGGACGACCCGGACACGTAAGAAACTTTCTCATGATGAGACTGGATGATCCAGTTGGAGCTACCCAAGGAGTAGCCAGAGCTTAATGGGGAGATCTGTACTGCTCCAAACAACTCCTGCAAAAAAAAAAAAAAGTAATCATAGGGGGAAAACATTACATGTTTTTTGTTTTTTTGTAATTTTTGTGGTTTCCAGATTTAAATATGTTAGTAAAAAGCATGACTGACACGTCATTTCTTTTCCAGTTAGGGATGAAGTGGATATCAGATAAACCTTGATACAATTTAAACAGTTACTATTACCCTTTAATAATTAAATTATCATTAATAGCGTATTTTGTGCAATGTGTTGTCGAGTGTGCACACGAGCGACAGAGAGTGACGCAGTGATGCCAACCCAAACGGCTCTTCAGAAAAAAATACAATGACTTGTGACAATTTAGGAAAATATTTTGGGGTCACTGGAGACTTCTGAGCACTCTGACTCCCTTTCAGATGCAGTCAGAGAGGGAGATGATCAACCCTCGGCATTCAGACGGCAAGTCAAGCATGAAGCCGTCACTTTCTGAGGCCTTAGTGTAGCTAGGGTGTAGACATTAAATAACAAAAAAGGTTGCTCTACATAAAAAAAACACAAACAGAGTCTCTGTCCACTTATTTATGCAGTGGCGGTTGTACATTCTCCCTGACTTGAGCCCTCGGTCACCAGACACAGATCAGTCTGGATCTGCAAGCGGGAACTACTCAAAACTGGATAAAGGTGCTTGACTTAACAAAAAGTCCTTCAAAAGCTTAAATATAGCCAATCTGAATTAATGTTACAGACTTGTGAATATGATCAGCTCAAAATGCAGTTTCAGATCACATTGCTATGATTGCACATCTTGTGGTCTGTTAAAAATAATTATAATTTTTGAAATGTCTTGTTTGTGATCACCTTTGTCTATTCACTGAAGTCATTTGAATTGACAAACACTGTTCATCAAATTTAGCAATTAGTCTTTATTGAATAATTAATTACATTAATGATTTAGTATAGTCCCATCACTAAAGACCTGTATGTCACAGTCTTCTTAATAATTTTAAGTACAATTGATGGGGTCTTGCATGCATATTAAAAAAATAAATACAAATTTTCCGTGCATGTTTCTTAGATTTTTTTGCTTGCATTACTTCTAGTAATATCCTGACAATACCGATAATCTTGTCATGAAAATTGTGACATTTTCATGTCGTTTCATCTTGACATGCACAATTTTCAAATCTATGGTTCATAAAAGATATATGGAGAACTACAGAAATACCTCCAACATAAATAAATCTGTATTAATCTGTAATTGTTGAAAACAAATTTTTTTCAGGATATTTTTAACAGAATTTTATAAATCTTTTCTATTGTGTTCATAAATTAGGTCTGACATTAGCCTTAAGTGTGTGTGTGTGCGTGTGTGTGTGCATGTGCACATGCATTGACTGGACATCAACATGAGGACAGATTCTTACCACTTTCTGTGAATAACCCACAAGCTGCACTTTGCTCAAGGCAGAGTTGACCTCCTGCATACCGTAGCTTCGCTTCCATGTCCAAACATCAACTGCATCCTTCAGCGGTCCAGGAAGCAACCTTGTAAATAAAATTAAAGTTGTTTTTGACAAACAACATGGTTGCGAGAGGAGCTCTGTTACAAAAACAACTTTGCATCTTTTCAGGCCCTGAAAGTGACAACCTGGTACTTAACATATGATGGCAAAGCAACAATTTATTAACAGTTGACCGGAGGCATGTGCTTCCAGGTTGTAAATATTTTTCTGACATTCCCTTGCCTAACCCGTGCAACTCTACATGAGAAAAAAACAGTGAGAGACCTGGAACGGGTGGAGCGGGTGTTGCTCTAACTCTTACATATGGACCAGCTGAGCCATGCAGTTTGACGGCTTATCGTTGAACATTTAAAATGTTCATTTATTAAGGGCTGTGTTCATATAAATGTTTTGACATTATCTGTAAAGACTGTTATTTTTAAAATTATTACTTCTGTGAAAGTTAATGCTCGGATTAAAAAAACTGTTTCAATGCTTGTTTGATATCAGGGGATAAAAAGCAAATCCCAAAAGGAAAAAGGAAAAAAAAAAAGGGAAAAGAAAAGAAAAAAAAAACAGCTTTTGTAATATTGTTGGATAATATTGCCTAGGGCACGGTCAGCGACTGGTTACCACATCTGCCTCACAGTTCTGAGGACTGGGGTTCAAATCCCAGCCCCGCCTGTGTGGAGTTTGCATGTTCTTCCCGTGCCTGTGTGGGTTTTCTCCGGGCACTCCGGTTTCCTCCCACATCCCAAAAACATGCACGGTAGGTTGAATGGAACCTCTAAATTGCCCTTAGGTGTGAATCTGTGCGCAACCAGTTCAGAGTGTACCCCACCTCTCGCCCGAAGATAGCACGCCCGCGACCCTTGTGAGGATAAATCGGTACAGAAAATGGATAGATGGATGGAATATTGCGCAGCACAACCCTGGATTTGTCGCCAGGGCATTCCCTCTCTCTGTCTCTCTTGACCAGTTCAGGATACCTTTGTATTTCCTTTTTCTTCCAGGAGATGGCAGACTGAGCTTTAGGAACTCTCTCCATGAACTTCACCAGCTCTTCCATCAGCAGTCTAAAAAAAAACAATTATTTTAAAGCAGAAACACCTACAAAATTTGAAATTAAACACACAAAAGTAACCAACCAAAGGCTTCTTTTCCACAACCGTACAAAGCTGTACTAAAATGTTACAAATGCTTCCACTGGAAAAAAAATCCCCATGTCTCTTTTACCTTCCAATCTGCAGGGTGGGCTCTGTTGCATACACTGTGCCAGTGAAGCCTGTGTTTTCTGTGATGTAGGGCAGGGCCATCATACAGTGGTAGTTGGAGATCAAGATGACATCGATCGTTGACAGATCTAGTAGTTCCCTCTGGAAACATCAATGTAGCTCACCGACATGTCTATTATTGTTTTATGTGCAGTAGTACCTTAATGCTATAAAATACTGTCATATCATAGCAGTATTGTGAAGGGACAACCTGCCTAAGAAACATACATTAAAGTTTGCATGCAGTGGCTGAACACATTACCTCTGGGAGACAGAACTCTGGCTGTGAATCCACAAACACTCTGCCTGCGCACTCTTTCAGCTCCTACAAATACAAGTGAGGTAGTGAGTCCCTTCTCAGTCTCCAATTAGTTAGACAATAAAGAAACAGTGTTTTCATCACTGACAATGAAATCAATCAAAATCAGCATCTCACACCTTTTCCAAGTTTAAGGTTCCGTCTTTAGCGCTCCAACCAGGCAGCTTTGAGAGCCTTGGGCTGTAAAAGGAGAACATATTTATTGTATGCAGCAATTTCAAATAATCATGTACTTAAGGGAGAGTTGGATTATCTCAAAAGTCAATGGGTAATATATTCAGCAAAGACACTATAGGGCATCGTTACTCACCTGTGCACGAGGGGAAGGGGCAAGAAGTTGAGGACAGACGTGGTATCAAGTCCACAATCGAGCATGATGGTGGTCGATTTAAATTTGAGGACATTGCAGGGCAATGTAGGATGGCCAGACAGACAGTACTAATGGCAGCCAATCAGGAGAAAAACACACATCATCGATTGTCCAGAAGAAAATATATATATATATATGTAAATATCCACAACATTGGATCATCATCATCTCTAAACATACTGTATGCATCTGTGACTCCTTAGCTAACTGTTTGGCTACTGAGTGACAGGCTAGTTGCTAAGCTAACAACACCTGCTATGACATCCCCATTACATCCACGTCCACACAGTTAGTTTATTGGTACGTACTTATCACTTACCAATTTCATTTTTGTACAAATAAGTCCACAATAAAGAGCATATGAGGGGAAAACTATTATCGCTAATCCTTCATCCTGCTCCAATTTTCTTCTTCGCTGGCATAATTGGTAGATTGTACACAAACGCCATTGACCCATAGCGCCACCTGTCGTGTGTCGGAAGAGCTTGATAAAATGGACTTCCGGTATTTAGTAGTTACGCTAAAATGCTTTTATTGTTTACGTCTGTGGATGACAAGATTGTCAGTGAAGAATGTAACATTATATTACAGACAGGCTAAATGCGTGAAACTGGAGAGGCGTCTATAATTTGAAACGTATGCCACCGTTTATAACAATACGACCAATATGAGTTCCGAAACGTTTACTTAAGAACTTTATAGGCTGAGATTCCGTTCCTTGCGGTGGGCTTAACGGGAGGTGTCACCTTCCCAACATTGGAACCTGTCAAACCACTCCCCGGTGACTCAACTCTTCGAGCTCGTCAAAAGTGAATGTTGCGACATGGACTCCGTAAACTTTGCCCGGTAGACTTCGAGCAGTATTCACCTCTCCAGGTAGGCTGAACGTTTTTGTTTTCCCCCATCGTGAACAGCTAACCAAATGTAGCTAGTTTTCAAACCGAGAAACAGTACCGATACATTTACTAGCAGATCGAACAAATAATGATTTCCCTCGACTACACGGTATGTCCTTAACGTTATTAATTGGTGTAAAGAGCTGAAATGGACGAGTCTCCACTCTAGTGCGTACCCGGCCCCTCACCCAAAGTCAGCTGTATTGGGCAGCAGATCGCCCAAGACCCGAATGCGGGTGGACGATGGGTCAGGGTGGAACCATATAGTTTTATGTACTTGGTTTCTTGCATATAAAACCTATTACAATCTGTCTTTCAGTAGCGCTAAACTGATTTCTGTGTAACATGCGGCACACCCCTGTGAAGTGTGCGTGTCTTTTCTTCTTCTTTTTTTGTTGACACAATCCATATCCCCTTTTCGCCCATAGATCAGAGGAGGTATAAAGCTTAGTTTTTCAGCTATGGGAAACGTGGCCTGTAACAACCTCGAAATCCCTCCACCGAAGGGCCCAAATGCTGCAGGATGCACCGACTTTATGATGGATCACACAGTGCAGGTAAAGCTCAGGATGATCAACAACAGCCAGTGTGATTGTTTTGGGGGATAAACGTCTGCATGTGTGTCCCCAAAAGGGCAGTTTCTTCCGCCTGTACTATCCTTGCCAGAGGATGGACGAAGCAGCGATGCCAGACTGGATCCCGAACAGAGAGTACTTTAATGGACTGGCAGACTTTATGAAAATTAACCGGACTTTCAGTGAAAGAATATTCAACTGCCTCTTTGGTAATTTATTGGATCATACAGTAAATTTCGAACTCTAGTCACAAATATACTCGTTTTTTTTTGTTTTTTTTTAACCTGTTCTTGAGGAATATGTCATGTTCTGAAAACCCTTAAACCAGAGCAGAGGTTCTCAAACCTTACAGGGGAGAAATCCAACAACTCCATCTAACACCAGTTAAACATACTGTAACAACCACTGTACATCTAAATCTAGGATTTTTTTTTTTTTTTTTTTTCCCCTCAACCACCCTAAATATTCACACTCAGTTTAGCCAGTTTGGGTTCTGCACGACTTGACATAATTCTTCATCCTTCGTCAGCAGCTAAAAATGCTGCACGCCAATTGATGCAAGAGTAAAGTGACTGATGCAGGGATGGCAGTTCAGTCTGAACAGGTTTAATTGGCTCAAAGCTAAAGTAGGGAGGAGTAAGTGATTTAGCATGGTTTTATTGGCACACCACTCCCCATATGCAGGTAGGAAAGAAATGAATGAAACGACAATAATTGATTGCAAATCATTACTCACTTACCCCTTATGCTATGGCTCGTGAACCCCCAGGGGTTCCCTGACCGCAGTTTGAGAACCCCTAGTCCATCGGACCAAAGAGCCTTGTCAAAGTACACAAGACTGAAAAGCCATTAATTAATAACAACGCAATTGTTTTGTTTCACACAAATTTTCATCCCCACTGGATAGTCAGTGGGGCACTCATTGTATCAGTTTTTTTGTTTGTTTGTTTGTTTGTTTATTACAACTAATATCATTATAAGAACAATGTAGCTTGGTAGCTTTAGATATTAAAAAGAGAGCACAAGAGTTTGACCTTTATTAAACCCCCTTTCTTACCCCCCCAGGGTCCTTTAAGATTCCAGCCTTCTTAGATGCTCCATTTAACTCGACTGAAAAATGCCCAGTAGTTATCTTTTCGCATGGCTTGGGGGCCTTCAGGTATATACTATCCTTGTTTGGCATTGACACATTTAAAAATGAAATGTATTGTATTATTTTTTTTCAGGGTTGTCTTATGTTTTCCCCCCCCCCCCCTTGTAGGACTTTGTACTCAGCGATATGTACAGAACTAGCCTCTCAGGGCTTCATAGTGGCATCTGTGGAACACCGGTATGTGTACATGAAATATTCTGATTCTGTCTACTCACTGGCCACATCTACATTCAATAGTGAGGCCAAATATAAGAGCTATATGTTTCCAATATTTTTTCTTGCTTATTGGGAGATCAAAATACTGTACAGTGGACCCCTGCTTTTCACGGGAGATAGGGACTTGGCCCGACTGCAAATGGCGAAAATCTGCGACTAATTGACATCCATTATAATTGCATTGGGGAAAAAGGAAACCAGAAATAATAAATCTCTGATAAGCAGGGATATACTGCCAATAAGCGATTTTAAGGTTGGTCACCCAAATTAAAAAAAAAAAAAAAGTTTATTTAAAGCGAAACAAAAGGAAAAAATGTCGGGGGATAATCTGTGAATGAATAGGTGAATCAGCGAGTGCCGAACCTCTAATATATAGGGGTCTACTGTACTACATTAAAAGCTAACGTAAAAATAAACATTTTGATAAATGACTACTATACTGCTCGAAGAGTATCAATCCAAATTGAGTTCCAGTCCCACAACACCAAGTCAGAACTAGCCGTCATCATTAACTAAGTAATAATTACTGTAAATTTGTATGAAAAACACTTCACTATCCCAGTTGACTTTGAGCCAAAGGTGGGGTACACCCAGGACTGGTTGTCAGTCAATCACAGGGGCACATATAGACAAACCATCCACACTCACAGTCACTTTTGAATAATTTAGTGTTAAGTAACCTTAGAAGCATGTTTTTGGAATGTGGGAGGAATTAACTTCACCGTTACAGTCCAGTTGCATTGGGGCCAGATGTGGCAGTGACCCACCAGATACAGCAAAAGAAGCTGTGTAGAAAAGAAAAAAAATCTTACTGTGTGTAGTAGTTGGCACCCACATTATCCACACCTAAAGGACTCAAGCCAACAAGTCAGATGGTTTAGTTAATATTATTCAGCCCTGGCAGAGGTCAACTGTGGATTTTTTAAATCACTCTTGCATTGGATATTTTTGGTGTGCATTGGTGTTCCTAATAAAGTTGGCCATTTGTCATTACTGTATATCTCGAAACGGAATACATAAAGTTGTCATCTTGACCTAGTAATTCTGCTTGAATGTGGTTGTCACACAGTAACAAAGGCAGTCCAAATTCTTTGGCTCAGATTCAAACCATGTACAAAATGTCAAGTCATAGCGAATACATTAACTTCTTGGGTAATTAGTATTCTGTCCTTGTTTGCTTTGTAAGTAGGTGGATGGTTAAGGTAGTGCGTTAAGGGAAACTCAACCATTACTGGATAGACGTGAAAGAGAAATGCCTTCATTATATTTTATAAGGAGGTATCTAATTAAAACTAGAACAGACAAATGTCCATGAAGTGTGCACCTAATGCATATATGCTCTGTACCATGAACTTAGCAACTCTTTGAAGGAGATGAAGTCATTCCTCCAAGGTTGTTTATCAGCCTTGAATTTTGGCACAGTTCTTTCTACCAAGGTTAAAGAGGAAGTCATCCACTTCCTATATTGTTGTCCTTTTGGTGCAGAGATATTTATGAGCCTATATTTGAGCAAAATATATGAATGAGTGTGAATGGTTGTCTGTATGTACCCAATGACCGCACTGGCTATAAAAATTCTGCATTACAGAGAGAGACCCTTTTCAAATACTAATTAGAATATCATGGAAAAGTTTATTTCCATAATTCCATTCAGAGAGTTAAACATTCATAGATTATAGATTCAGATAAACAATTTGAAGTGTTTGTTCATTTTTACATAATTTGGGCTTCCGGCTCATAAAACTCACAATCAGGAATTTAAAACATTTGAAAACTTTGAAGAAATTAGCCCAAATTTTGCATGCCATAAATGTTTTAAACTGTCACACACTAATCATCTACCAAACTCAAAGCACCTGCACAGGTTTCCCCAGGTGTCATTAAATGGCTTCAGTTTGGTTCAATTGTCTAGGTTGGGTTCAACATGGGGAAGACTGCAGACTTGACAACTGGCTAGAAGACCATCATTAGGATGGGTAAGCCACAAAAGTTCATAACTAAGGAAGCTGGCTGTTAACAGAGTCCTGTGTCCAAGAATATCAATGGAAAGTCTAGTGGAGGAACAAAATGTGGCAGGAGAAGATGCACCAGCAAAAAAAGATAACTGTGGGCTTCAGCGGATTATCAAAGTGAGAAGATTCAAGAATCTAGCAGAGATCCAGAAAGAGTGGAATGAGGCAGGAGTCACAGCTTCAAAAACCACCACATTCAGACGCATCCGGGAGGTGAGCTACAACTGTCAGGTTGCTCGGATCAAGCCGCTTCTGAGCCTGAGCCAATGTAGGAAGCATCTCAACTGGGCCAAGGAGAAGAAGGACTGGGCTGTTGGCCAGTGGTCCGAGGTCCTCTTTTCCGATGAAAGTAAAGTGTGCCTTTCATTCGGGTGCAATGTCCAGTGCAGGTGTTTGTAAACTTTCTTAAATCCAAGGTCACCGCAACAGTCCACCAGAATGTTTTAGAAGACTTCATGATTCCTTCTGCTGAGGATCTATATGGAGATGCAGATTTCATCTTCCAGCAGGACCTGGCCCCTGCCCCTACCGCCAGAAGCACCAAAACCTGTTTTGATGCCCATGCCATCACCGTGCTTGACTGGCCAGCCAACTTGCCGGATATAAACCCCATTGAGAATCTAAGGGGTATTATCAAGAGGAAAATGAGGGGCACCAGACCCCAAAATAAAGAAGAACTGACCGCAAGCATCAAGGAAATCTGGGCTTCCATAACTCCCAGGCAATGCCACAGGCTGATTGCCTCAATGCCACGGCGCATCAAAGCAGTGATTAAAGCAAACGGATTCCCAACCAAGTATTGAAGATTCGTTTTGAAAGTAACATATTTTGATTTATTTTATTTTTTTGTGTGTTTTTACCTTTAGCTAAGGTTGAACAATCTGGCACCATTTAAACATGCTATGTAATACGGCTCTATATATATATATATATATATATATATACATACATGTGTATATATACATATACACATATACATATATGTATATGGAGCCGTATTACATAGCATGTTTAAATGGTGCCAGATTGTTCAACCTTAGCTAAACAGTACACTACTGATTACAACTGTCGTCGTCCTAAGTTTCAAATGGGATATTTCAGATGTCCTAGCACTCTCAAATGCAGCATTATATTTCCTGAATCATCGTGGCATTTGTCCAAAAACAATAACAAAAAAACTATCGCACGCAGAGACCTGTCTGCCTCAGCTACATATTACCTTCGACAGAAGAGTGAGTTGGAGAAGGCCAACAAGAATTCCTCAACGACATCACTCACAGACACCCTGGTGAGGGAGTGGCTGTACTACAGGAGTCTGCAACGAGGGGAGCAAGAATTCCCCCTCAGAAACCAGCAAGTATGAAGCCTTAATTGATTTACCCTTAACTATAACAAGCCTGCAATTATTTAAATAAAATAATCTAATGCGTAATCTGAGACCTGTAGAGCCGTGAGATATACAAGGTTATTTTTGTATTTCAAAAGAGTAATTCAAGAATGTGTCAAGATTTGATGCAAAACCTGTCTTTTCCAGGTGCAACAGAGGGCCGACGAATGCATCCGTGCGCTTCATAAACTCACGGACATTAACTCAGGGGTGCCGGTGCAAAATGTTTTGCTTACACAATTTGACTGGAAGACTTTGAAGGTAAGCAAGTCATTTTCTAATGTATTATTTATTTCAATAAAGCGCAGCAGCTTCACAATCCTTGGGTCAATAGCTTGATTGTCTAAACACAATGTTTACTTGCATTTAAAAAGTCTAACTTTAAAGCATAGCATTGTTTGCTGTAGCATTATTTTAAAGAAGATGTGCTTCTCCCCCACCCCACAATTTAAAACTGTTTCCATGTGGCTTTTACTTGCGGGAGCAGACCACAGACTGGGGTAAATACATAGATAAATAAATAAGAGTGCCTGTAAATAGAAAAGATTTTAAATTGTGGCGGCAGCATTTCATACACTACACTGGATACATCAGTAATAAAGTAATTTTTCAACAAAACCCCCTTTAAGATTGATATATATTTTGAATAGAATCATTCTAGCCTTAGACGGCATCTCCTTTGACTAGAATAGTTGCGGTTCTGTACCTTGTATCAGGACTTTGGTAATGCCACCTCTGATAGTCTGTCCTGCTCAATCTAGAACTCCATGGATCTCAGCAGAGTAGCTGTGATGGGTCATTCCTTTGGGGGAGCAACATCCATAGAAGCTCTAGCCAAAGAGGCAAAATTCAAGTAAGTTGTACAATCTCCACATTCTTCAATTTGTACCGCTTTTTGCATCCAGACACCTTGGAACTCAATGTTGTGCGAAGTATGTACAGAATTTAACTTGAGTCTAAATTTACTTGGCTATTGAGGGGGTCTTTGATAACACCCTTCTACCTTACTCTCTCTCTCTCTCTCTCTCTCTCTCAGGTGCGCCGTAGTACTGGACGCCTGGATGTTCCCGTTAAAAGATGAAACCTTCCCTCAAGTGAGTCAGCCCATCTTCTTCGTCAACTCGGAGAAGTTCCAGTGGGCGGAGAACATCAAACGCATCAAAAAGTTGGATTCGTCGGACATAGAGAGAAAAATGGTGACCATCAGGTAGCACGAGCAGAAAAGAAAAAGAATGATGGAAACTTAAATGGATTTGCTCTCGTTCTAATGGATTTTGTGGCTTTCGTTCCCCCAGAGGGACCGTGCACCAGTCTTTCCCGGACTTCACCTTTCTGACAGGAGACTTCATCGGCAAGTTGATGAATCTAAAGGGTGACCTCGACCCAGAAATCGGCCTTGACCTCTCAAACAAAGCATCGCTTGCTTTTCTGCAACGGCATCTTGGTAAAACTAATCTTAACCCATAACTCTGTATTTTAAAATGTGGGCAGGGTTTCAACTTTTTTTTTTTTTTTTTTAAAGGTTTGGAAAAGGACTTCAATCAGTGGGACCCTCTGATTGAAGGAGATGACGAAAACCTCATTCCAGGAACAAATGTCACTTTGTTTCAGTCGGCCATCTGACATTAAACAAAGCCACAGGAAATTCCTGGGGCCTCTGTAACCTCCCAATGTGCCCTTTAAATGACCCAAGAATGTCAAGCAAAATAACATTTTAAGCTTAGGGGGTTTAAAATTGACATTTGGAGAACATTTTTCTGCACATAATGTAACTGACCTTTTAAAAGTATTTAAATCTGTTCATATTTTCCAAGCATTTTATCAAAATTATTTAAATCAAGTTCTGTATGATAGTTTGTGTATTGTTACTGAAACCTCCCATCTAATCTGTAATTTTCTACTGCAGCATATTTGGTGTGTGTTATATATTTTTAGTTTTCTTCATGAGCCAAATGTGGCTATATGGATCAAGAAGAAAGAACTACACATATACAAATGTGGGATATGTGCCTTCATTCACAGTATAGGTCAGTAAGGTCTCTGTAAATATAAAAGGTGATCCACACATTTTATTTACTGAAGACTATTGTTTTGTGCACACTGCAATGAATCCAGTTTGTATACCAACATTGTTCTTGTTTTAACTGCTCAGGGAGTGAAAAGAAAGTCCAAATGAAATGATTAAATGTCATTTATTGTGCCTCCATAACTCAAAAGCGCACACCTAACACCAAGAAAACTTTGTTGAAAATGTTCAAGGGCAAACCCATAAAACTAACAGTGTGTGTTGTCACTCCTCTGGTTCAGTGTCAGCTGAGCTATCATCGATGACCAGATAACGTTGAAAGAGGTCTGGCAGTATATCACCTAAAAGAAAAAGATGCGCACACATGGTCACTGGGGAAGAAAAAATAATAATACATCAATGTGTGCTAAATTAATGGCCCTAGAAATTAAGGCTCTGTCCTACACATCTTACTGGTATAATCGAAACTATGTTTTTACATTCTTAGGACTTTCAGGATTTATAAAATTGCTTTTCACTTGACTCAATAAATGACAGCAAAGCATCTTAAGTCATCCATTTTCCATGGGAGTAAGATGAGTGAACCACTACACACGGTAAATCATCTAGATGTATTTGTCACAATTTAAATAAGGTTCCGAGATGTCTTAACATGTCACTGACATGCTTTTGTCCAAATATCCCATGTATCAAGAATGATAACTACTTTATATAAATATATTTTCTCAACACTTACAAATATTGTCACCATGAGGGGACAGACTCACATGCACCTCGTCTTTGGAATCCTTTGGAGCATGAGAAAAACAATCACACTAGGATGTTCAGGCATATTGATCAAGATATGGAGCAAAATTACAGTATAATAATTGGTTATCAATGAAAACAAAACGTCTGATCACTTCATGAGTTACAATGAGGAATGGAGAGTGAATACAGTTGAATTCAAATCTGCTTTTTGTTCACTACTGCGGGTATCTGTCAAACACAAGTCTCTGGTAATCCAGGTCACCTCATCAACATTACCCTGAAACGTGAACACTTTAGTATTTGCTAGTAACCTTTGACTGGGATTGGTTTGTTAATCGAATGACAGTAACTACCTTGTCTGGACAGAGATGCGAATGGGACCTAGCCTCTGTGTCAAACGACAGGGCTGTAAACACACAGTTTATTCCAGAATGTAGACGGTTACCTTGAACTTTGGAGGGATACTACAAACCAGAATGTTCACCTTGAAAATCAGTCATTGTGTCTTCTGCCACAGTGTTACTCTGCAAACACACAACACATCTTTGACCGCTTGGAAACTATACTTCAGGAAAAATTACAAACCCAATTCCAATGAAGTTGGGACGTTGTGTTAAACAAATAAAAACAGAATACATCCATCCATCCATTTTCTGAGCCGCTTATCCTCACAAGGGTCGCGGGAGTGCTGGAGCCTGTCCCAGCTATCATCGGGCAGGAGGCGGGGTACACCCTGAACTGGTTGCCAGCCAATCGCAGGACACATAGAAACAAACAACCATTCGCACTCACATTCACACCTACGGGCAATTTAGAGTCTTCAATTAACCTTGCATGCATGTTTTTGTGATGTGGAAGGAAACCCATGGAGGCACGGGGAGAACATGCAAACTCCACACAGGCGGGGCCGGGGATTGAACCCCGGTCCTCAGAACTGTGAGGCAGACGTTCTAACCAGTCGTTCACCGTGCCGCGAACAGAATACAATGATTTGCAAATCATGTTCAACCTATATTTAATTGAATACAAAATGTATTTAATGTTCAAACTGATAAACTTGATTGTTTTTAGCAAATCATTAACTTGGAATTTTATGGCTGCAACACGTTCCAAAACAGGGACAGGGTCATGTTTACCACTGTGTTAGATCATCTTTTCTTTTAACATTCAATAAACATTTGGCAACTGAGGACACCAATTGTTGAAGCTTTGTAGGTGGAATTCTTTCCCATTCTTGCTTGATGTACAGCTTCAGCTGTTCAACAGTCCGTGGTCTCCGTTGTCGTATTATATGCTTTCATAATGCGCCACACATTTTCAATTGTCAGTCAGGTACCCGCACTCTTTTACTACGAAGCCACGCTGTTGTAACACGTGCAGAATGTGGTTTGGCATTGTCTTGCTGAAATAAGCAGGGGGGTCCATGAAAAAGACATTGCCTGGATGGCAGCATATGTTTCTCCAAAACCTGTATGTACCTTTCAGCATTAATGGTGCCTTCACAGATGTGTAAGTTAGCCATGCCATTGGCACTAACACAGCCCCATACCATCACAGATGCTGGCTTTTGAACTGTGCGTCCGTAACAGCCCGGATGGTTCTTTTCCTCTTTGGCCCAGAGGACAAGACGTCCACAATTTCCAAAAACAAGTTGAAATGTGGACTTGTCGGACCACAGAACACTTTTCCACTTTGGATCAGTCCATTTTAGATGAGCTCGGGCCCAGAGAAGCCGGCGGCGTTTCTGGGTGTTGTTGATAAATGGCTTTTGATTTGAATAGTAGAGTTTCAAGTTGCACTTACGCATGTAGCGCCGAACTGTATTTACTGACTTTGGTGTTCTGAAGTGTTCCTGAGCCCATGTGGTGATATCCTTTACACATCGATGTCGGTTTTTGATGCAGTGCCACCTGAGGGATCGAAGGTCACGGACCTTCGATGTTGGTTTTCGGCCTTGCCGCTTCCATGCAGTGATTTCTCCAGATTCTCTGAACCTTTTGATGATATTATGGACCGTAGATGATGAAATCCCTAAATTCCTTGCAATTGTACCTTGAGGAACATTGTCCTTAAACTGTTCGACTATTTTCTCATGCACTTGTTCACAAAAGAGGTGAACCTCGCCCCATCTTTGCTTGTGAATGACTGAGCAATTCAGGGAAGCTCCTTTTAGACCCAATCATGGCACCCACCTGTTCCCAATTAGCCTGTTCACCTGTGGGACGTTCCAAACAGGTGTTTGATGAGCATTCCTCAACTTTCTCAGTCTTTTTTGCCACCTGTCCCAGCTTTTCTGGAACGTGTTGGAGCCATAAAATTCTAAGTTAATGATTATTTGCTAAAAGCAATCAAGTTTATCAGTTTGAACATTAAATATCTTGTCTTCGTAGTGTATTCAATTAAATATAGGTTGAACATGATTTGCAAATCATTGTATTCTGTTTTTATTTATGTTTAACACAACGTCGCAACTTCTTTGGAATTGGGGTTGTATATTACACAACCAGAAGCAATACAAAATTATTTTGTTTAAATTAAAAGCTACGCTCGATGTATAAAGTTGATTTTGGTTCTGTGTTACCTCCTCCTGTGCAGATGTACCTTCTTCTGGAAGAGTCATTCTCATTTTCAATGGCTGTTCTGAGCAAGATTCTGTTAAAAAAATAAATAAACCTCGCCATCAAAAATCTACAGACGATATATTTCACGTGTCCATTTGACCTGCAATCTGGATATTGGATATTGCGAATTTATCCAATTGTGACACTTGGCTATTATACCTAGAGCAGGTGCTCGCTCACAAGCTCTGTTCATCACAAAAGGTGTATGATGCCGTTCAAGTCTGGACTCAAGTTAATCCACACCAATCTCATCCAAATATGTCTTTATACAGTGGAAAATAGATACTGTCGATAAAAGGTTGTCAACTTGTCACATTACATTTTTCTATTGAATGTTATAATTGACTATACAGTACATTTGATATAGTGTACCAATAACATTGCACATAACTTACCAATGACTTGCCCAATAAAAGGCCCAAATTGATGCAGTGGTTCATTCGGGGCCTACAATAAAAAAATAAATAGGACTTAGGCATGCATCTGTATATGTACACGACATGCAAGAAACCAAGTGCGAGCACTTAACCATGAAGTGGGCCTGTATTATAACTGTAATGTCACACATTACAACTAACCGGAAATAGTAGATGGAACTGTGACAACAGCACAAAAAAAGTTTGAATTCCTCTGAAAAGCAATGTTCTACGCCAGGGGTGGGCAATCAATTTTCCTCAGGAATCGCATGAGAAACCGTCACAGTTGTCAAATGCCAAACCAACATGATAACCGCAATTGTGTTCAATATTAATTTAAAAGCAGTAACCTGTTGTTTTTATGCGCTTTTACTTGTGTAAATACGCTGCAGTATGTCGTTACAGTTATACATTACTCACTAAAATTTAGGGATATTAGGATTTCGGGTGAAATTTCAGGATGAACCGAAAACGAAAACCATAACCGTTAGAGGTGAACTTCTCTAAGCTTTTGAATGCATGTCCAATTGTTTAAAGGTCAGAGGACAAAGATTTTCATCTATTTTTTTTCTTGATAACTCTTGAGCCCCTTTACAAACCTCATCTGCCATTTCAAAGTGATTATCTGGCAGATATGCAGCAGTTAAATCGATAAATATGATGCAGAATGCGCCTTCCGGTCTTCGTCTTTTTCCGGCGCTGTGACGTCACACGAGCCAAACGTCCTGTTCATTCTGCGTTGTGTGCTATTGTTCCCATCCTTGTATATTTGTTGTCGTATGATTTAACGATGTCACGATGGACACAAAGAAGTTTTCAATCGTTGTTTTCGTCTTCTCATCCACAGCTATTTCCACTCTAAATCTGATGGGCCTAAAAGGCCACGCCACCTGGGCCTGTCGCGATAACACATTTTTAAAGACATATTTTCCCAGAAACTATCACGGTAAATGAAAGTATCATTGATGTTGTTGTTTTATATGCCTCTGATATTAAGAGCAATTCACTTTTAATTCAAGAATATTGAACATTGGGACTGAAATGTAGAATAAAATCAAAAGAAGAAAAGGAACATGTATTGTGTTTTTTTTATATATATATATATATATATATATATATATATATAAAATTCAAGGTCTACATGAACAGCAGCAACAGCTCCAGTAGAAACACTAGCACATTCATTATAAGGTATTTTTTCTTCTCATTGCACTGATGGGTGGACAGTCCTCATGCCTTTGTAGGTTATTTGTGGAGCCAGCCGCTTTCACTTTCTTAGCTAGAGTATTTCTTACATTCTGTGGTGAGTCTACTCGAGTACTCTTAATTCTCTCGTTTCCCTCACTCCTCTCAAGTCCTCGTGTGTGCGGCGCGCTGTGTAATTGTTTAGAATTGCTACAGCACATCATTACACGGAGCCTGTCCCGCCTGACCCGAATGCTGGGTGCACCAGTGCGTCCTCATTTTTTTTTTCCAGCCACACTGTTGAAATTTTTTTTTTGCACGTGCACCCAAATTGGTTGCACTCTAGAGCCCCGAGTACTGAAAAAAAGTTGAACATGTTTTTGATATACAATACATATGTTGATCTATTTTTTTTTAAATGACCAATGTAAAGAATGGGCTAATTACATTATTTTTCAAAATTTGAATTATTTATTCATCCATCCATCCATTTTCCGTACCGCTTATCCTCACGAGGATCGCTAGCGTGCCATTGCCTACCCCAGCTATCTTGGGGCGAGGTACAGGGTACACCCTGAACTGGTCGCCAGCCAATCGGAGGACACATATAAACAAACAACCATTCGCACTCAAATATATACCAATGGACTATTGAGAGTCTTCCTGACCTACCATGCATGTTTTTGGGATGTGGGAGGAAACCGGAGTACCCAGTGAAAAACCACGCAGGCACGGGGAGAACATGAAAACTCCACACAGGCGGGACCAGGATTTGAACCCCGGTCCTCAGAACTGTGAGGCAGATGTGCTAATCAGTCTCCACTGTGCCGCCACTATTTAATCAACATTCACAAAAAAATGTCTACAGTGTGTGTTCATTTTTCTACACTTTTAAAGTGTGCTGACATTTGGAGCACCAACTAACTCCTATTGTCTCCTTTCCTAGTTGGGATGCCCAAATCATTATCAGGGCAAATACCCCTCTTCCTTCCACCTAACAGGAAAACATGTTGCTATCATGAGGAAACAAGTCATCGCTTTCGAACACTGCTCTTGCATGCCAACAAAGACGTGCACACACACACACACACACCATACAACCCTCTTAGTACTACTCACTTTGGGCGATGGTTGCTAAACAAAAGGACTGTACTTATTCTACGTTTTATTTTGACAACATAAAAGCCCTTGCAGGGACGGCGACTGGTTAGCACATCTGCCGCACAGTTCTGAGGTTGCGGGTTCAAATCCGGCCTCTCCTGTGTGGAGTTTGCATGTTCTCCCCGTGCCTACGTAGGTTTTCTCTGGATATTCCAGTTACCTCCCACATCCCAAAAATATGCATGGTAGCTTAATTGAAGACTAAATTGCCTGAATAGTTTACATGTGCCCTGTGATTGGCTGGCGACCAGTCCAGGGTGTACCCCACCTCTCGCCCACAGTCAGGGATAGGCTCCAGCACACCCGCGACCCTCGTGAGGAGATGCGCTACAGAAAATTAATGGATGGGAAAAAACTTTGCAAGGAGAGACTGAATGAGCTGGATGTGTCCCTTCGGGCCACTTGCTCAAAACTCGGTTATTTTAACCACTGGTTAACCCCTAACCACCGGTTAAATTCTTAACCCGCCGTTAGCTAATCGACCGTTAAATATGCGTTGTTCAAAACATGGTTAGTCACGTCGTTACTTAACGGCACCGTCAAAGTTAACCGTGTGGTTGACGTCACTGGTCAGCGCCAATATATCCCACAATTCCTCATTTTGTTGACTTGCGGTTTTGCGAAAAAAACTGTCGAGAGCAGACCCGGGCCATTTCGCACAAATGTTGGTGAACTTTCCTGTAAGATTAAACAACCATAAACTTATTGTTGTTTTGTACACTGCAACATAGTCTATAGGAACAATTATGACGTGTCGATTGTGATAATAGGTAACATATTGAAATTAAATTCACATAATTTATTTATTATTAATAAGCATGTAGCAGCTCTCTGTTTTATACTCAAGATTGAATACAGCGAAGGGGCATCACCTACAATTACTAGAGATTTTATAGATGATTCATTGATTTTATGCTTCATATCAAGCAATAATTATCATACCCCATGTTTAATTTGGATAAGGATGGTTTGAAAACAAAACAAAAGGAAAATGAACTCTTCTCTTATACTGAATTGCAGTTTAGGTTTCATTGTACTTTATATATATATTTTTACTTAGAATATGTGAAATATAATAATATAAACGCTAATGACATTTACATATATTTTTTTAAAATGCATCATCATTGCCATGTCTCTGAATGAACTTTAAATGGTATTCAATGATCCAGTGAACAGAGAAAATCAGTAAAAACTTTACAGCAGATATTTTGCGGGTGCTTCACATGGATGTAATATGATTCTGTCAATATCGCTTACTGAAAGACTGACATCATTGTGGGACAATCAACTATTCTTAATAAATCCACGAGCTAATTCTTTTGGCTTGTTATATCTATTTTAACCTATATTATTATATCTAATTGAATCAAATTTTAGACTGTTATTCAAGTTACCGTGGACAAGGTAAATATAGAGATTTTACGGGTGCTTCATACAGACGCAATGTTTTATCTATTTCCAATATTTGTTTTTGACTTCATTATGTAAGATCGTTCAAATGTCCAAATAGATCACAGTCATGTCTTATTTATTGAATAAATCTATGAAATATATGTTTTCACAACTTTTAATGTCCCGTGTCTTGAGATGATACACACCAAGTTTGAAGCAAATGATTAGCCGCGAACGCCATCCCGAGAGTTAACCGCACTGTTAAAACGTTAGCGGCGGCCCTGACGTGTGTTAACTTTAACGTCAAGTTAACAGCCAGTTAAAGTTAAGAGTTTTGGACAACAAGATAACGGTGCCGTTAAAGTTAACGCTCGGTTAAGTCTACTTAACCAGTGGTTAAAAAATAACAGTTTTGAACAACCGCGCCCAGGTCTGTTATAAGCAAATGGGTTCTACACATGCGAAGATGACAACCTGTTTACACCTTATGTTTTGACTCCAACGCAAAGACTCATGAACAGAATGAAAAAAAACAGCAGATGTGTATGAGGAAACCGTGTGATGCAATTTACCATGCAATTTACCATTTCCTCTCCAGTCACAGTGATACAACAATGGTTGCTCGCAGCCATTACGCCATCAATCTGCTCATTTGGATCTGCAATGCAAATGTGATATTAGGTTATTTAATCTGTTTCCTAGCAGCAAATTAGTTACATCTTGAATTGAAGGTATTTTGGAAGTGTTGCATATTGATGGATTATTTTTAAAGTTTGGCATGCATTAGTAGAATGGAAATACTGCTCTCTACTGGATGATAATCTCATGACATGTCAATCATCATCTTGAAGTGTTCCATTATCAACAACCTAGTCAATGTGTCATCAGAGCGTATTCCTGCATGTGAGACTATGTAGATACCAGTCAACCCCTCAAAGAAGAAAATGTTTTGGTTTTTTTATACAGAAATTAGGTATTTATGTAAAAACCCCAATTCCAATTAAATTTGGGACGTTGTGAAAAAATAAAACAGAATACAATAATTTGCAAATCCAGTTCAACCTATATTCAATCAAATACACACAAAAAAATGATTTGTAATGTTCAAACGGAAACTGTTTTTTTTTTTTTTTTTGCAAATATTCACTCATTTTGAATTTGATACCTGCAACATGTTCCAAAAAAGCTGGGATACTGGCAGGTTTCCCACTGTTACATCGGCTTTCCTTTTAATAACGCTCAATAAGCGTTTACAAACTGACAACACTAATTGTTGAAACTTAAGCCTATTCTCTTTACTTTTAATAATGTTGCAATATTGCATGCATGTCTTGTCACCAAGCCCCCTTTTAAAATGCACTGAATAAACATTTTGTCACCGACTTCTGATTTCAAAACTATTTATCCATCAATTTGTTGTGTATATGTAATAATATGAGGCGATAATACTTTTTTTATGGGTTCACAGGGTTTAACAGCACTCTGAGGGAAACCATAACTACGATGTGGCCCACAACAAAAATGAGTTTAACACCCCTTCTGTACAAAACGATGCCATTTTTTTTTTTTTTTTTTTTTTTTTTTTTTTTTTAAATCCAGTGGCGCCTCAGGGATCGAAGGTCACGGGCATTCAACGTTGGTTTTCGTTGTTGCAGGCATCAGTGTTTCCCCTACATAGGCTTTCCTTGGGCAGCCCGCCAATGTATATTAACAGTCTCCCAAGAAGATGAAACTAGATTTAATTTCTAATTTCAATCAAAATAGCACAAAGTGAAAAATGTCAGTTCATTTTCTTGTGCCATCTTCTAAAATGGTTATGCAAGAGCCTCATGCTGCATGCATGAGGATTAGCATAAATGGACGTGACTTGGACTTTCAACGTACGTGCAATAAATAAGCATAGTTCATAAACCTTTGACTAGATTATTTTGAATGCATTTATTACACATTACGGCGCGACCCTGCACCACCCTGCCCATCACAAGTAATTTCTCAACCTCGGGGCAACACTGAGGCATTAAATTCACAATGAGGGAATATTTGCAAAAGAACAATAACATTAATCAGTATGAACATTAGATAGCTTGTCTTTGCAGTGTAGATGATTGAATATATGTTGAAAAATATTTGCTAATCATTGTATTGTGCTTTTATTTACGTTTCACACACTCTCCCGATTTAAGCACAATTGGGGTTTGTAGGTTTAATGGATCTGTATAAAGAGCTTCACTTTTTAAATTGAACTCCAGTGTGTGTGTGTGTGTGTATATATATATATATATATATATATATATATATATATAAATAAAACTGCTATAATTTGCACCTAATTATTCAAATTTAGTTAGGTAAACTGCTCACCGTGTAACTGCTGCACAACAGGCACAAGGAAAGGCAACACTGATTCACTTGGAACCTATGAATAAGACAGCAATATAAATACATTTCACTCCATCTCAAAAATGCGACAGAGCATAGAGGTGAGAATTTAAAAAAAAGTCCAACTAATGAAGCAAACTTTTAAAACAAGTGAGCTCTTCACTTAAAAGGAAATTAAAATGTATTTTCATATACTGTCAGCAGTGCTGGATTTAATTTTTTTTTTAAAGCAAGATACCAGTTGAGAGTCTGCAGAAGTAGTGTCAACAACGGTTTCATGAGGAATGTAGTTCATCACAGCATCACGGGCGACCTTAAAAAGGTGACAAAAATGTCATTTAATTTTGGGGATGATTAACAAGGCAAACAGGATAAAAACCTTTGACCATTCATTTACAGAGACTAAAATTTGATTGATTGTTAAAAATATGGTCAATTGTAAGGAATTTATTTTGGATTATTGTGTCTTCAAACATTTGGCAATGGCACTTTCCTGGCATTGCGTTCTCTTTGAAATCCACATATGTTTGAGAATGCCACTGAACCCTTGCCAACCTGGTGACCCGTCGCATTTCCTGTATGACAGCGTACACCGCTGTAAGTCCAACGTTCTAGTTCTGCATCAATTTGAATTGTATTCATTTAAATTTTAATCACCCACTACACCATTTTATTTATGTTTTACGCATGTTAGTTATTATCCATGCTATATTTTCATGACTTTTCCAAAACTATATATATTTAAAAAAAACAATAATAATAATAATAAATCCATAACTTTTCCAGCACCTGGAAAATATATTTTCAAGTTCCATAACTTTTCCCAGGTTTTTCATGACGGTGCGATCCCTGATTATAATAGTAACTATATTAATTTTTCTACCACTGTGAGCTCATGTGGTTGTATGTGGAACAGAGTCACACAGTTGAAACTGCGTGCCACCGTTCTGCCATTTCAAAGACGACACAGCATCGTGCATTTGAAGACCCCGATTTTCGGTTTCGATAGAGAATCGTTACAGCCTTAAATAAAATATAAACGAATTTTACCATTTTCACGTTGGTCCCACTCATAACTGGATTTGAAATTACATCCTTGTTGTCATCAGTAGCAACTTTTGGATCTGTAAATACAACATAAAATATCCAAAACTTAACTGTATATAGTTCTGACATGCATTATACAAAACATTAAGGACTTACCAGCAGAATAGGTCCCAACTTTATAGCAGCCTCTCATGTTCTGGATATCCACCACTTCAAATGGGGACAATGGAATCCCACAGTCATCTGCGGCCTCCTGAAGGTTCTTGTCTGGTGGAGATTTTATCTCATCTGACAAAGTTGTGTCCAGCACAGAGGCAGCTTCCTCAAAGTTTTTGTCACTCTCTGCCACGTTTGTGTCCATATTTTGCCAGGGGTACACATTTTCTTCTGTTCCACTATCAATATGTGAAACATTGGATTCCATATCATGAATCAAAACACTGGGGACTGTGTTTACCCCTTCACTTGTTTCACTTTTGCTCCAGCTTTCAGATAAACACTTGTCTTCTTGTGGGGACTTGCTGGAAAGAATTGAAGTGTGAAGATAATCCACAGGGCTCTGAAAGTTCTTTGGAGAACTTGTTACCACAGAGTACAAGTCAGCATCATTAGGACATTTACCAGTGTGAGCACCAGGAATAGCAAGTCTTGTGTCTTCATTCTCAGAGGTTTCGTTTTCTGTCTCTTTCGCAGTTGCATCAATTGGGCCTAGTTTTTCATCCAGTAAGCACTGTGGGACGTCCGGTTTGTTTTCGAGTGTGGAAGTCATCCACCACCTTTTCATAGTCTCATTTAACTTCTGGCCTTCACATTCAAGTTGCACAAGGTGCATGTTCTTTCCATCTTCTCTGGATAGCTTGGTGACAGTTAGCTGCAATAATTTGTCTTCTGCAATTGAAGCTAATTCATCGAAAGCACTGTCACACCAAGAGCCATGCGACTCATCAAAACCTTCAAGCTTACACAAAAATGCCTGTGGATGAGTTTCTAACAGGTTAACGCGTATTTCCCTCACATCTGCGCAAGTAACTTCAGCTGTGTTTCCATAGTCGACAAACAGAACTGACAGCTCATCTCCATCTTTATTCAGTACTTCAGCACGGCACCAAAGCTGGTCCTCTGCAAAAAATGCAATGCATGGAGTGCCAGGTAAGAGAGCGCTCATGCTGAAATGTGTATCATAAGCTGCATTTCCGAATTCAGAGAGACTTTCAGATATATTATCAAGTGCAATCGAGTCAGCAGGCTGACACCAAAATTTATGAGTGTCAAATATAGCTGAGATGTAAACATCGAGCTGTTGTCCCTCTGTAAATTCTATATAATGGTAACTGAGAGAACGAAAATTCTGTGATGTTTCTGAGTTCTGCACATTCTTTCCCATATTCTCTTCAGTGTCAGATGGGATTTCAGGACATTTTGCTGGTGCTTCAAATGGAGACAATGGAATCCCAGACTCATCTGACAAAGTTGTGTCTAACAAATTGGCAGCTTCCTCAACGTTTTTGTCACTCTCTACCACGTTCTTGACCATATTTTGCAAAGGCAACACATTTTCTTCAATTCCACTATCAATCTGTGAAACATTGGTTTCCATGTTATGAATCAAAACAGTGGGCACTGTATTTACCCCTTCACTTGTTTCATGTTGGATCCAGCTTTCAAACAAACACCTCTCTTCTTGTGGGGATTCAGTAGAAAGAACTGAAGTGTGAAGATAATCCACAGGGCTCTGAATGTTCTTTGGACTACTTGTTACCACAGAGTACAAGTCAGCATCATTATGACATTTACCAGTGTGTGCACTAGGAACAGAAAGTCTTGACTCTTCATTCTCAGGAGGTTCATTTTCTGGCTCTCTCGCGGTTGCATCAATTTGGCTTAGTTTTTCATCTAGCATGTGCTGTGCGACGTCCAGTTTGTTTTGCAGTGTGGAAGTCATCCACCACCTTTTCATAGTCTCATTTAACCTCTGGCAATCACATTCCAGCTGCACAAGGTACATGTTTTTTCCATCTTCTCTAGATGTCTTTGTGACAATCATCTGCAATAATTTGTCTTCTGCAATTGAAGCCAACTCATCGACAGCAATATCTAACCAAGAGCCATGTAATTCATCAAAACCTTCAAGCGTACACAAAAAAGCCTGTGTTGGAGTTTCTAACAGGTCACTGGGTATTTCCCTCACATTTGTAATGGTAACATCAGCTGTGTTGCCATAGTCTACAAAGAGAACTGACAGCTTATCTCCATCTTTATTCAATATTTCAGCACGGCACCAAAGCTGATCCTCTGCAAAAAATGCAACGCATGGACTACCAGGTAAGAGCGCGCTCATGCTGACGTGTGTACTATAAGTTGCATTTCCGATTTCCGAGAGATTTTTAGATATCTTATCAAGTGCATTGGAGTCAGCAGGCTGACACCAAAATTTATGTGCGTCATATATAGCTGAGATGTAAACATCTAGCTGTTGTCCCTCTATAAATTCTATATGGTGATAACAGGGAGAACAGAAATCCAGTGATGTTTCTGAGTTCTGCACACTCGCTTCCACTTTCGGTTCAGTGTCAGATGGGATTTTAGGACATTTTGCTGGTGCTTTACATGTGACCTGCACACCATTATCCTCAAGAGTGACTTGCCACACTACCTCAGACTGCTGCACAAATTGACATTTCAGCATTTTCTCTGCATTTGAGCCAATATCTCTTTTCAGAGTGGACACCACTTCTGCATCAAGCACCTCAAGAGATTCAGCTTCACTTAACATGCAGTGTGTGCTGTACCTTGGCAACTGCTCAAAAGCCTGATTGAGTTTGGCTAGTTTGGAAAATGGTAACTGAACTATGTTGCCAAAATCAACAAACTCAACAACAGCCATAGAGCTGGACAGCACTTGTTTTACACATGCCCGGTACCATGAGGAATCATCAGCAAACTCAGCTTCAACGAGGTCACCTACATCTACTTCAGTAATGCTGATTTTGGGGGTGGATAGTGGGTCATTAAGCTTGTGAACTAGGGAGAATATTTCATCCTCTTCTCTGACAAGCTGCACATAGAAGCTTGACGGGCTGTTGTAATGTGAAACATAAACATCTGCCTCCATACCCAATGTGATCAAATCTTTGGGCAAGTCTTCAAGTTTAGGGAGTTTTGAATATTTGGCTTGGTGGAGCACATTGCCAGACTCTTTAACAGGTGATTTACAATCCAACTTTGAGTCGTTTATGACTGTGAGATTTTCTTTTCTTTCATTATTACTATTTTGCTTGCTCTGATGTTGCCTTTGGTGTGGTGTTTGGTACAGTTCTTGTGAGGTTTTAACCCTCTGATCATTGTTCAAATTCTGTCTTGAAGATTGTGTCGCTTGTCTTACTTTATGTGCTGGTTTTGAGACAGGTACATTGTTTTTGGGGATGACTTGAGGAGAAACAGGTATTGCTTCTTTTTCCTTATTTGCATAAGGAGTCTCAAGAGCTTTCTGACGCTGGCAGAGAACTTGACCTTCAGTCTTCACCTCTAGCTGAAAGATTTTCTTCATCTTTGAATTGATTTGAGTGTTTTTGTGATAAAGTTCAACCAGTAGATTCCCACTGGGTTCTTTGGCTACGACTAGAACTTGGAATTTACATTCTGTCACAGATGTTTTAAACCAGTTATTCACCTCACTGTGAACATCTGTTGGGACATCAGAGAGACCGCACACTACTGCTTGTACAGGTATAGACATTATGTCATTGGCCTCTTTGGGCACTGGAAGCAAGTCTGATTTGTCCACTTTAGCTGTATCGCCATAATCAACAAAGTGAACCAGGATTGATGGCTTAGTGGCCTTGATCTGTGCCCTGTACCACAGCCCATCAGTGTACTTTGCAAAGCACAATTTCCCAAATACTGTTGGGGGCTTCACAATGCCAAGCTGATGGCAGAGATTGTTGACCTTCACATTAAGATCCTTTAGAACATCAGCATTCCTTTCAAGTTGGCAGTAGAACTGACTGACACTGTTTACACATGTGACTGTAACTTGTTCTTCAATTCCAGTTTTGATATTGTGTGTTGAGTAGTAATGTGTGTCCAGGCGGAAAGATGGTCTGGGGACTGTCCTGCCAGGCGCACTATGGGCAAGAGTGGCCATACTTTCAGAGATGCTCTCAAAGGGGGTTTCTAGGTCCACAATGTTCAATGCTATTTTCTTTTCATTGTACATGACTGCATATATGGTGCACTTTAATGTCACGGAGTTGGAGGCAGCAATTTCCACAAATTTGTAAAACTTTTCCTTTGCCTCATCATTCCAATCATTTACAACTGACATGAATTTGGGAGGGTTAAATAGACTGCATCGAAATGCTTGACTGTGCAGATTAAGAAATTCAGGATTGATCGTCCTCAGTTCGTGGAGAGGGACTGTCTTTGTTTGGCCGTAGTCCACAAAAAGAACAGTCACATGAGTTGTTTCGTGTTTGTGAATTACACGGGCTCGGTACCAGATTCCATTGTCAGGGTGGTGAACAACACAAACTGCTTCTGTAAGAGGCTCATAAATGCTGCCTGCATAGTGTGCTTGTATGCTATGCATTAGCAATTTCAGCTGCCAAGAGTTCCGGGCGAGTTGGCACCAAAAATCATTTGGGCTCTCAATATAAGACACGCTGACATCAAGGACAGTACCAATAGGAAACATATGTTCCTTGAACTTTCCAATTTGTAACTCTTTGCTTGAGGGGTCAACATTCTGGGTCGGAAAAAAAACCTCAGTGTTTCCGCAAACACCCAAGAGTCCAGCTTCTGAATATTGTGTGAAGATTTGGGATGTTTTTTCAATCTCATTCCTTTCAGCAAGGCCAGAAGAACACAGCATCTTACTGGTATCCCTTTGTCCTGGTGAGTGATCCTGGCTGCTGTATTCCCCGTTTCCAATAGCATAATCACCAAGTGTTTTTTCACTCTCCTGCAGAGCGTTCTCCTTGGAACAAAACATGTTGTTGAGGTTTTTATTTTCATCACCATAGAGTGTAACATAGTAAACACCCTCTGAGATACTTTGGTACTGGAATTTGGCAATGAGAGTCTTGTGCAAGAGTAGGGATTTGAGATATGTAATCTGAGTGCTTGTCCATCCAATCCCTTTGTCAATAATTCCATGGAGTGAACATACATAGGTCACAACAGGCATTCTGAAGAACTCTGGAGCCAGTGGTCTTACATTTGCTATTTGAACCAATTGTTTTGTACCATAGTCAACATTGAGTACTTCCACCATCTGGTTTACTGGAAATACTTGTTGTAGAACACAGCGGTACCAATTGCCATCATTTCCCCTTGCAGCACAAGGATATCCTATCATTTCAGGATCTACAATGCAATTGACCTTTGTGCCCCTACAGCGCTGTGTGATTTGCTCTGAGAGTTTATTTAACTCTTGAGAAAAAACCTTCAACTGGCAGAAAACCCGCTGTGGATTGGTCACTTCTGTCACGAAAACAGTCTCTACAGCTCCTGCTGACACCTCTGGATACATGTACAACTCCTCCTTGTGCAATTGCTTGACTTCGCCCATGGAGGTTTGATAAAACTTTTCAGCTTCACTTTTAGGCTTTAGTGACTTGAGAACAAAGTCCAGGAACACGCTTGGTTCCAGTTTCTTCGCTAATCCCATTTCATACATTTGTCTGGATATGCATGGAATGTCCAGAAGAAGCTTTCTTTCATGTACTAGTACATCTTGCACATGTGCCTTTACTGTCTGTCCTCGAAGAGACTGCAGGAATTCAAGTGCGACTGGAGACCACCTATTTTCAGGAGACAGTGGAAATACATTGGCAAGCACACACAACTCCACTGCAGGTGACAGGTGGAAGTGCTCCCTCTTACCCAAAGCCAATAACTTTGTGGTGGTGCTACATGTGATCCCTTCGTCAATGAGGAAGACTTTGCAGTTGGATCCATTTCTTGTGACTATGCGGGACCTATACCATGTACCATCGATCTGAACCAAGCACAAGTCACCAGAATTTCCTTCAAACTCCGGAAATGCGTTTGCAGGAGACTGAATGTTTTTGGCCAGGGATTGATAATCCGCTGCCCTTGCCTGGGCAAAATTGGCCCAGAATTCTATGAGCCCACAAATGGGATATGAGTGAACCCTGGTAATCAGGATTGTAACAGTCGAGCTTTGTGCCGGAAGTCCAAGGATGGAAGCCATTGCGGCAGTTTTACTTGCTCAAACTCTCCATTATTTGTCACTTTCAATCACTGTGTGAGAGCAATGGATGTGATCTGGAAGATAGAAATTCACAAACATATTACATATGACCATCAGGTATGGCTGGGTGACATGGCTTTAAAATAAAATCTCAGATTTTTTTCCACAAAAAGCTGATTTTGGACTTTAATCGATTTCTTTATCCTTTAACAGAAAGGGAACTGACATTGGGGGTGGGCAATATGTGCAAAAAATAAATTATATATATATATATATATATATATATATATACACAGACCCTTTCCAAAACAAATTTAATATCATGGAAAAGTTCATTTATTTCCATAATTCCTTTCAAAAAGTTAAACTTTCATAGATTATAGATTCAGGGCCCACAATGTAAACAATTTCAAGTATTTGTTTATTTTTACATAATTTGGGCTTCCAGCTCATAAAACCCATGAAATCAGGAATTCAAAACAAATTTTGAATAATGTGAAGAAATCAGTCAAAATTTTGCAGGCCATAAATGTTTTAAACTGAGTGTCACACACTAATCATCTACTAAACTCAAAGCAGCTGCACAGGTTTCCCCGAGTGTCATTAAATTGCTTCAGTTTGGTTCAATTGTCTCAGTTGGGTTCAATATGGGGAAGACTGCAGAATTGACAACTGGCTAGAAGACCATCATTGATGCCCTCCATAGCATGGGTAAGCCACAAAAACGTCATAGCTAAGGAGGTTAGCTGTTCACAGAGTGCTGTGTTCAAGCATATCAATGGAAGGACAAAAATGTGGCAGTAGAAGATGCACCAGCAAATGAGACGATCATGGGCTTCAGCGGATTATCAAAGTGAGAAGATTCAAGAATCTAGCAGAGATCCAGAAAGAGTGGAATGAGGCGGGAGTCACAGCTTCAAAAACCACCAGATTCAGACTCATCCGGGAGATGGGCTACAACTGTCGGGTTCCTCGGGTCAAGCCACATCTGAGTCTGAGCCAACCAGAATGGTTTAGAGGACTTTATAATTCCTTCTGCTGATGATCTGTATGGCGATGCAGATTTCAGCTTCCAGCAGGACCTGGCCCCTACCCAAACTGGTAGAAGCACCAAAACCTGGTTTGATGCCCATCCCATCACAGTGCTTGACTGCTCAGCCAACTCGCTGGATCTGAACCCCATTGAGAATGTATGGGGTATTATCAAGAGGAAAATGAGGGGCACCAGACCCCAAAATAAATAAGAACTGACAGCAAGCATCAAGGAAATCTGGGGTTCCATAACTCCCAGGCAATGCCACAGACCGATTGCCTCAATAATATATAATATATATATATAATATATAACAATATATATAATATATAATATATATATAATAGCTGAGCTAGGCTCCAGCAGCTCGTGACCCTAGTGAGGATAAGCAGTAAAGAAAATGGATGGCTGGATAGCTTATATAGTGGGGGACGGAAAGTATACGCCCAAACCTCTTAACGTGACAAGGGTGTTTTTAAAGCTGATAAACAAGTTAATAATAATAATAATGACAATAATATTAATATAACTGAGTTTTGGGGTGGAACAGATTGATTGTATTTTCCATTCACTGCAGTGGGAAACATTACCTCAGTTTACCAACATTTTGGGTTACAAACGGGGTCACGGAACAAATTAAGTTTGTAAACGAAGTTCCAGTATATACACAGTAAATAAAGAATATCTAAATAGATACAATATGTTGCTCCATCTTGTGAGCAGTTTGTTTATCGGTTTATTGAAACTCGCTGATTGGTCCATAAATCCTGATCGTGTAAAGCTTAATTTTAACTGCACTAAAAAAAAAATTCCTGTAGAAAAAAAAAAATCCGTTCTGCTGGCAATTATGTAACGCAAAGGGTCCAAATAACTTCCAAAAATTATACACTGCAATTTGAATGCACTTAAAAAAATACAACAGGTTTGTGGCCACTTAAAATCCAGAAAGCCTCGTGCATGGCAAATTCACGTCACTCGCTTGGGTTTGTGAATCAGCAGGTATGTGCATTTATTTTTGAGACAAACGTAATGCAGTTTTCCGGTTTGGAAAAATTACAAATAAAATAAAATAAAAACACATCAAAACTCAATCATCCACAAATGCACCATCAAAACAATTCACAGGCAAATTGAAAATTGACAAGTTATGATAAATGCAGACAAGATTTTTAAAAACCTGTAAATCGAGGACGTATTTTGGGATTTGAAGAAAAAAAACGCTAAAATCGCGGATATAGTTGTGGATTTGAGAAAAACGTTAAAATAATTTTTTGACATATCTCTCCATATATAAATACGTCGGCTTCACCTCAGATGAATGACGAGCACAAATTTGACACATTTAACACACTTTAAAAACAACAAGATTTTAAAATAAAATAAGTTTTGTTACTTGACACAAAGAAAAATCTCACCTTTTGTTATTTTTCTGGCACTGTCGCGACTTTGGTGCAGAAGATGGCGCCGATCGTTTCACCCAATGAACTTCCGCCAAAATGCACGCTGGTGCCGATGTGCTAAATTGTTAGCAGGCGCCCAAACGTCGCGGAATATAACCCGGATGATGTTGCTTTCGTCCACGTTTTTGTACTGCCGTGCACTATTTAACCAGATAATAAGGAAACTGACTCATAAACTACTTCAAGGTGAGAATTTAAACTAGCAAACGTCGTCAATAAATCGAAGACTGCGTCCCCATGCGTGTAGCTACCGTAAAACACGCCCACTTTCTTTTTGACCCGGAAATTACCTACTTCTTCCTTGGCGCTTATTTTTCATCGTTTAATTTTTTTTTTTTTTTTTTTTTTACTCTTTCAGAAACGTGAGAGGATTAAAATAGATTAAGCTAAAAAGATAGCGAAACACAACTATTACATTTGTCTCTTGTGGAAATTGTTTTAACAATGTTGTCTGGGATGTGAGGGTTTTATGGCCTCTCTTATTCTTGATCATCCTTAGGGGGTTAAAACAAACTTTTTTTCTGTGCAGTTATTCCCCCCCCTCCCCCTCTCCAATCATCACAAATTGTTTCCATAGCAATTGCCGTTAAGAAATGGAATCACCGATGTAGTTCTAAGTAAGAATACCTGTAAGAACTATTACTGTCAATTAGTATGTTCAATACCTGTTTTAATAACTTGTTTGCCACAACACCAACAACAAATTTCCCTCTTTTATTAACTTTTTTTTAGTTTTTGCATTGAGAACCACGAAAAAAAAACAAAAAAATACACTGGACACAGCTTTGCTGAAAGCTAAATTCTTATTGGATAATTAGGATTGAACTGACAACAGACGCTGTATGCGCAAAACAAAACAATATCACACAAAAGAAGGTAATTTATGATAACAACAATGCATAAAATCCACACTACTCACATAAAGCTTGTGTCTATAAAAAAAAAAAAAAAAAAAGCCTGGCACAAGACACCACACATCCGCCACGTATCATTTTTTTCTCATAATCCAAATCTGTTGCGTCATCGTCGTTAATGCTCTTTGGTTCCCTGATTCACTAATTCCCTTTCCCTGTTTTGCCACATTATACTGTGAGTCCCCAATATCTTAATCAATCAAGCAATCAATCAAGTGACTTTAGCTGTCTATTTACACCGTGTCATCCATCATCCACGGAGGTTGAAAAAAGTAGGTTGTCCATTTGGACAAAGGTGTAAGACATATAGATATCTGTTTTTGAATGCAGGAAGTAGACCTAAATGTAAAAAGTAATCAGAAAACTAAATACTCAAGTAAAGTACAGATACCTGAAAAATCTATTTAAGTCCAATAACTACAAGTATTTGTATATTAGGCTACATTGGTTTACAATATATTCCATATTCCTTTTGGGAATAAAACATCAGTGTCATTTTTAATGAAAACGTAGTCCTACTACTCCACTGTTATATTTTAATGTCGGTCATTCTGGTGGTCCTTGGAGAGCTAAATGATAATCCTGCCTCTTACAGCTCAGTCTTGAATACATGACACACGAAAGGCAGTCAGAACACAAGAGTGTCAGCGAACCCGACTGTCAAGCTCCTGAAGTTTGCAGATGACACCACTGTCATCGGCCTCATCGAGGACGGTGACGAGTCTGCATATCGACAGGAAGCGGAGCGGCTGGAGCTGTGGTGCGGGCGACACAACCTGGAGCTGAACACGCTCAAGACGGTAGAGATGATCGTGGACTTCAGGAGGCATCCTTCGCCACAGCTGCCCCTCACGTTGTCCAGCTGCCTTGTGTCAACCGTCGAGACCTTCAAGTTCCTGGGAATTACAATCTCTCAGGACCTGAAGTGGGCGATCAACATCAACTCCGTCCTCAAAAAGGCCCAGCAGAGGATGTACTTCCTGCGGCTTCTGAGAAAGCACGGCCTGCCACCGGAGCTGCTGAGACAGTTCTACACAGCGGTCATCGAATCGGTCCTGTGTTCTTCCATCACAGTCTGGTTTGGTGCTGCTACAAAAAAGGACAAACTCCGACTGCAACGGACAATCAAAACTGCTGAAAGGATTGTCGGTACCCCCCTACCCACCATTGAGGACTTGCACGCTGCCAGAACTAAGACAAGGGCGTGCAAAATCCTCTCGGACCGTCTGCACCCCGGTCACCAGCTCTTCCAGCTCCTTCCCTCAGGTAGGCGCTACCGATCAACGCAAACTAGAACTAGTAGACATTCCAACAGCTTCTTCCCTCTTGCGATCAACTTCTTAAACACCTAACCTATAATTCCATTCCAACAAGCTGGCAATTTTTTGACTTGAGTTCGTTGTCACATTTCTGTGGGGCCAATTATGTATTACTTGTGCACTCACTGTAGTTGTTTCGCCATGCTGCACTATTTGCATATACTGGCCACTCATGCCAGAGTAGCATCTGCTCCATTTGCACACTGATTGAGGAGTATCTGTAACATTTGCACAACCGACATTGTCCCAGATGATCGCACTACTCGTCACTTTAAACCGCATACACTCCTTGAAGTCTCAGCGCCCTTTGCACAATGGTCATTGCACCGGACTATTGCAATATTAGTCGTTCGAACTGCTCTAAGTGCTAGAGGACTCTGCATCTTTTTGCACAATTGTTTTTTGTCAATGTCTTTATGTCCCCAAAGTGTTCTGTAAATTGACTGTTTGTTGTACTAGAGCGGCTCCAACTACCGGAGACAAATTCCTTGTGTGTTTTGGACATACTTGGCAAATAAAGATGATTCTGATTCTGATTCTGATTCTGACATGGCAATATTTTTTTTTACTCACTTGTGGGGTCGCTCACATTTGTAAAAATCGACTATGTTCGAACTCGGTATGTGTGTACCCTGCTCGTGTGAATTTTAAAAAGCAAACAAAGATACATATGCACTTGAAAGTGAACTTCCGTAGAACCGACTGATGTCAAGTAAGATATTTCTCTCCCTAAAAAGAACGACAGGGAACATTACACTAGGGAACACAATTTTTGTTGAGTTAGGTCTGACAGCTGTTTTTAACAAATGTTTGGGTGCGGAATCCAAAAGTGATCTCAGTTTTTCTCTATCACGTCACGTTTTTGAACTATAGATCCCCATTTTCTTCATAAATATGAAAAACTCTGTACTTACAGATATGTGCTTGTTTTATAAAACATTTCAAATATTGACATAGAAACAGGCATGATTGCAGTGTTTATATAACACTATTATGTTAGACAAAGGATATGGCACAAATCCAATTCAGTCCTACTATGCTAGCTTTCTGTTTGCAGATACTGATAGTACTGACCTATTGGGAGCTGCACGCACCTCTCACCGCACTGACTCAATTGTGACTGCGCAAACAAGTTGCTGCATAGCTGTAGATGAGTCTAATCGTCATCAGCTGTCATGTTTTACTACAGCTAATCAGTGGAATTTTGCTTATCTGGAGGGTAAGCTACGGAGAAAAAAACTTGATGTGCTAGAAAAAAAAAAACTGACTGACATTTTTGGAATCAGCATGCCGATTTTTAATTCAATAAATTTTTAATCAGCATAAAAATCTAACTCAACAGATTTTTTTTCTTTCAAATTGTCCTCCAGTGTTATTAGACCACGGCAATCTGAAGTCCAAACTGACCAAGGAGGTTATTGTTTTTGCTGTCTGAGTGTAACTCATGTTTGGAAATGTTTCAACTATCCAAACCATATTGTTGAGCTTTGTGTAAAAAGCTTTAGGTTAAACATACAGTATTTATGGTGAAAACTAGTTGGATCCCTAAATATAGGATGTAGAAAGGACGGTATAGCTTGATTCATGGTTGCTTCTGTTTACTTGTTTTGGATAATAATGTTGTTACCAGTTAGATCTATTTTTTTATTGTTGTATTGTATTATACCAATGATTCTCAAAATGTGATAATAGTACATCTTTTGGTACACGGACTCCCTTTAGTGAAATATGAAGTAATCCCTGTCTAAGTGCAGTTCAGTTTTATTTACCTTTTTAGGACAAAACATTTGCATTCAATATTTAAGAACTGTTTCTTTTGAAACTTTTATTGAGGTGAAATTTTGATTTAACTTCACGACACATTTGAATTGAATCACTATTTAATTTCAGGTTTGCTATGTTTAAGCGCAGTGCTAATGTTCAAACTGTACACAATGTTACAGTGGCTTACAATAAAATTAAATAAAATCTGTGCTTCATGTTTGATGAACGCTACGCTTTTGTATTTTGATGTCGGTCATGATGGTGTAACTTGGAGAGCCAAGTATTTTATTAGGTGGTACTTGATGTAAAAAGTTGGAGGTACCGAGGAGGACTAAACGGAGGCCTTGCCGGTCCATCTCTTTGGAATAATCTCCCTCTAAATATTAGGCAACCCCCTCACTGTCCATTTTTAAAACTCGTCTTAAAACCCATTTTTATTCTTTGGCTTTCAATTCACTGCACGTTTTTGTTGTTGTTGTTGTTGTATTGTTTTTAAGGTTGCTATTAATCTATTGTTTTAATTTCACCTATGTTTAAGTATTTTTATTTTTTATTTTTTATATAATGTACAGCACTTTGTGTGCAGCTATGTTTGTTATGAAGTGCTTTATAAACGAAGTACAGTTGAACTAAGATTTATAATATAGAGTTACAAATGAGAAATAAAAACCAAGAGTACTCAAAGAACCATAACAATACTTACAGGCTGTTGAGACACTGAATGTCCTCAGTTGATGTGCAGTACTACATTTATGCCACAGTGAGGCACTAGATCACAGGCGATAGGACGTACACCTGTGTCATCTTTATCCATTTTATGTTTGCTTTCTTCCTCTGTCGGTTTTTCTTTGAGGCCTTAGTTCTTTGATAGCTGTAGTCTCCGTGAGGCTGATGTGAGCAACAGCTCCTTATTAAATATGCCATGCTTGGCGAAATATAGTTTTATTCTAAATCGCCCATTCATCCGAATGGAACGTTTAAAAAAAAACTTACGCAGGCTTATATAAAAAGTGGGACAAAATATAGCAAACATATTGAATACTGTGCAGGAGAAACACATTTTCAACATTTATTCAGTTTGATGAGATTTGTTTTGGTTTTCTTTTTCCTGTAGGGGGCAGGCAAGCCCACATCGGATACCGGATGTCATGCGTCACCAACATGCGACGGTGCCTTTCTTGACACTGTACGCGCAAGTGTTACTAGTCTGCTTCTTTCTATTTAGAGTTCCTCCCTGAAAGACAAGAATATTTAGTCATCATGGCTATGCAAGCAGCAAAACGCGCTAACGTAAGTGTTTTCTTACTTTATGCTGTTTGTGTATGTACATTCTGACGGAAATGTTACACTTTTACGCACAGTTTGTGTACGCAGTTAGCTAACTAGCTAGCCCACTAACGTAGTTAAGCTAAATTTACTGAGCAATATCCATTATTCGCCACTCGTTTTGCGTCTCAACACCATCAATTAGTGAAGTTACTACCCCAAAAACATTTTACTTTGTCACTCGTATCCATCTTCACGCTCCGGGAACGTTTGATATGTTTGTATACGCATGCTACTCATTATTGATCATGCGGTTTGTTCATCAAGTCGAAAAGCTACCATTTGTCAGATAAAACGAATGATGCCGTTTAATTTATTTCATGTTTGTACAGCTTCGTCGTAGCGTCGTTTTACTGAAAACGTACATACTCTTTAGGATAATAGTACTGTAACTAATGCGAGGTTTTGACTGGGACCCTTGTGTTGGTATTATCGAACAACACGTTATTGTGACAACCGCTATCAGTTGTTTAGCATTTGCATTGTGGTGGAAAAGGTTTGTAGTATATACCTTGACTTTTGGTCACCACTGTGACCTAGAGGTTAGCATGTCTATATGTACCCTGTGACTCAGTCCAGGGTGCTTCTCACCCAAAGTCAGCTCACCTGCGACCCGAATGAGGACCAGCACCATAGAAAACAAATGGGTGGATTTTACTTCTAATGTTGTTGGCCTGTGAATCTCTTTGTCCTGTGTGCAGATACGACTGCCCCCAGAGGTCAACAGGATCCTTTACATCAGGAACCTTCCCTACAAGATCACAGCGGAGGAAATGTATGATATCTTTGGAAAGTACGGACCAATACGTCAAATCAGAACGTGAGAACAACACACATTGATTTGTCAGTGCCACCTAAATATACAATGTTACTGTTGAAAGGAAATGTCTTGCTTGAGGCAACACAGTGATGAAGTGGTTGGCAATCAGCCTCAAATTTCCGAGGTTCAAATTTTGGCACAACTAAAATATTGTTTCCCGGGTACCGAGCTAGATGCAAGCACTATTAATGTAGTTTATATATTGTCTTACAATTACTATTAATAATGTCTTACAATTATACTTGGGCCTAACTGTGTCATTTAATATGTAGATGAGCATGGCGAGTCTCAATGTCACTGAAATCACGAGTGCAGTGAATGAAAGGAGATTGCCAGCAGTCTCTCAAATATTCACCCTCTCTCCTTTATTCTCACCCGTTTCCTCTTTGTATTATTATAATATAACTACAGCGGCCAAGGCAATCCGCCTCTTCCTTGACAATCGTTCCATGTTGTTTGTGGGTCAATAAAGTAATATATGTGGTGCCTGAAAAGATACGAACGCCAGGCGTTGTAGGTTTTCTGTTGCAGCGAGTTGGCAGGTGTGTGACAGTCATTTGCCAAGTGTGCGAGGGTGAGTCGTCCATTGAAATGTATTCACGATTGTCCAGTTCCGTCGCCTTCGGCTGCATCGCTGGGTGTGCCGCTGGCCTCAAAAACATTCAAAGTTCTTGGAACACATCACTTAGAGAAACTAAAAAGAAGACTTTCCCCCTCAATTTAGAAGTGTGCTTGGTTCAACCTGTTTACAGTGGTACTCTGACCAAGCTCGTAATTCAATTTAGTTGTATATCGAATAAATTGTCCTTATTGAAGTGAATTGAAATCCCATTAATCTACTCCAGCCATCCAAAAACAATTCCAAAAGAATTCACTCCTCCTTCGAGAGTGCAAATAGCACTTGTTCATTCAATTTCGATTGTGGGTAAGAGCACTCAGGCACAAAACTACAGCTACTGCAAACCAAATGTTTTCACTTGGGCTATCAAACTATATAAATTTGTGACATGAAAGGCCGTTATCTTAATGCTAACATACAAAACGGGGGAGACGGCTAACGGAAGTTAGCATAGATGTTACTGTAATTATGACACTGCATATGAAATATTGATCGAATTATTTTAGCACAAGAAAGCAAAGGTGCAGAGTGGTTGCTACCCTTTTATTTTCCTTGAAGGATATAGAGCAGCTTTTATTCATTGAGCATTTTTTTTTTTCATTTCAGAGGAAACACACCTGAAACAAGAGGAACAGCCTATGTGGTTTATGAAGATATTTTTGATGCCAAAAATGCATGTGATCACTTGTCAGGCTTCAACGTTTGCAACCGCTACCTGGTGGTTCTCTACTACAACGCAAACAGGGTATGTGCACACGTTTTGTTTGATCCATATTGTAAATCAGCATAATTTTGTTTCTTAGATTTTTGAAGTCACTGTTAATCTTAATATAGGTCTCACCATGTAAAGCATAAGATATTATCAATGCATTTGGTATTTTAGGTGGCTAATTTTTCTTGTTTTTTTTTATAACAGGCATTCCAGAAAATGGACACAAAAAAGAAAGAGGAACAGTTGAAGCTCCTAAAAGAGAAATATGGCATCAACACAGACCCTCCCAAGTAGCATTCAGAAAACATCCTTCCTCTTTTTGTCTCATTGTTGTCTCAAGCTAGATTTTCCGGCTACATTTGTGGCAGTCAAGTACTTCCGCAGTTCATCTTCATCATCATCATCATTACAAACATAATCTTTTTTCTTAATTTTTATTTTGTTAAGTTCTTTTTTAAACAATTATAATTAAATATGTGAAAACGTTAAGGTTAGCCTTGTAACTTTAGAATTAAAGTGCAGGAATGCTGTTTTGCGTCCTGTGATATGGTTTTACCTGTATTTAGATTTTAGTTTTTTTTTTTTTTTTTTTTTTTTTTTTTTTTGCAACATTACAACCTGACTTTTATGTTTCCCCTGCTTTTTCAACAATCTTTGACTTTAAAATAGCCTTGATTGGAATAATTTCTTGCTGTCTGTAAAATATATTTTCTTTCTCTTAAGGCCATTGTCTCTTCCCTCATTTACACATTTTAGATTTAATCGCAGTGTAAATATTGGCCTTTCTATTAGCCACTCACATTAGTATATGTAATAGTTTACACTAAGTATGCTTAAAATCCATCCATTTTCCCTGCTGACATTGGATGAGAGGTGGTGTACACCCTGGACTGGTCCAGCCAATCTCAGGGCACAGACTGTATCGACAAAGAACCATTCACACCTATGGAGAATTTAGTTTGTGAGGTAAACATGGTGACCACTAGGCGGTATTTTGCATAACATCCAAATTTTAATCAAGTCATTATTATTATTAATCAGTTTATTTGAAACTCATGAACTAATTTAGCTCTTCTTATTGCAGCCTATCCCTAAATTTAGGGATTGGACCCAACATCATGTTTAGATAACAATTGGAGTGAATGTTGTAAGCTATCGTTGACACAATTTCTTTTGTTTTTGGGTTAATGATTGTAAAAAAATTGTCTTGTTATTATACAGAGCACGTGTCAATTGTCATGTATGTTAATGTTATGGCAATATGTTAAACAATTTTGTAAGTCTGGGTCTTGGGAAGGAACCAAATTTATAATTTGTTGACATTGCACTTCTGTTTTGTAAGAAAAGTAAAAAAAAGACTATTTCTACAGCATAGAATTCTTTGGTGCCAGTTAAAAAATATTGACCAATACTATCATTTATAATTTTTTTGTGGCTCGTTGATTGGTTTGTTTTTGTGTTGTAACAAGAGAGGTGAAACAGCCCATAGAGTTCCTTTTATTAGATTAAATCACAACACAGGGTATGTAGTGCAGCCATGTCATCAGGAACACAATACATGCTACAAAAGAATCCTTCTGCACAATTGCCTTTTGCTTACATTTGGTATCTTGAGCTTTGCAATAACAGACTTGTAGTTAGGAACAGCAAAAAAAAAAAAAAAAAGGTTCAAAGAAGATGAAACCTACAAGGACAAGTCACCTTGCTGAGGAATACTGCTGTTTATCAGGACATATAGGCTAATAAAACACAAGGTTGTGTTGAGTTAAAGCAGGTCATAATGAGGGCAAGGTGGACCTATTTACTGAAAGATAATGATGGGCTCTCAGGAGGCACCGCAATTCCATTGACCTTTGCAACACTGGCTACTTTGCAACCATACAAAGAGAGAGAGAGACGGGTAGTAAAAAAGTACAAAAAGGTTTAGTTTGGAGGTGGGTAAATTGTTTAACCTGGCTCTACATGAAGCGATGTCTTCTTTTGACTGTTAGTCAAACGCACTTGTTGGAACTGACTGGGAAAAAAACGTGTTGAAATGCAGGCCTAATTTTCTTCATTAATTGAACTGATATGCAACCTGCAAACTCTTGATGATGCCAATGAAGGTGAAACTAAAGCTTGGAATTACTGATGGGCATAATATAATCAATAAATAGTTGGGTAAGAATGTCAATGATGTGGCATTGATTGTTGATTAATGTTAAAGCAAGCGAGACAAACTGAAATGCACTATTTTGATTCAGTCTCGATCACATAATATTGAAAACAAAAAACATCAAGGATGTTTAGCTTTGTACCGTGTCTTGGCCTGTTTGGCACCTGAAGCTCAAGCACAGCACCACACTTTCCTGGCCCAAACATTTTTTGAAGAGGTGGATTTGACTATGGTATGCTTGTTCATGCATTAGCACAAACACGCACTACACAGGTGTAGGTATAATTGATGTGACTTTTTCCTCCTCTCACCAGTTATTAACAAGCATTAGAATATTGTGCCAAACTATGGTATGGCAGAAGAGCCTCTGTGTGAGTGCACACTTAGTCAAGTATCCTACTTTGAACCTCTCCAACTCAATGATTTCTCTCGAGATAAAAGTGAAAAGTAATTTTTTTTCCAACTCTAATCCAACTTGCTTGTGATTGTTTTTAATTTCCCCCTTTCTCTCCACAAACCAATGCCATACAATTTTGCAAAGAAGGTTCGTTTCGACGCTCAAGGTTCGGGGTTGGGGTCTTAGCGACATCTACGACGGCTAATTTACAAGGACACATGCTCCCACAGTTAAAGCAGTCAGGAAAAAATTGTCACCAAACACACGACGTCCCACAGTAATGTGGTGCCCCGCCCTTTTTGTTCAAACTGTTTTCTTCACAGGTATCAGCTTTGATAAGGCTTTCTTGTCTTCAATCGCAGGATGCAAAATGACGAGAGTTTTAAGGCAGAACCTAAAGGCATGCAAATTAACTACATTTACATTTTTTTTAATCTTGTAGTTTTGTAGTTGTTTTAACTGACAGTACAAGCATGTTTGAGAAGAAAACGCCAGACAAACCACTTCTCTGTTTTATTATCTAGAGCTAATATTTGACGGATAGAGGCAGATGCATTAACAGGAATTTGGTTTGGTTGACTTGAGTAAACACGTACAACTAGCATCAGTGGAACAACAAATATAGTATAAGCGGCAAATCCAGTGTAGGACATCATTGATGTTCCAATAGAATGAAATTGGAGGGGAAAAAAACATAGCACACTTCACATTTTGGCATTTGTTCTTTATATATATATATATATATATATATATATATATATCTTTATATATGATTTGTGCGTGGTATTTAATATACAGTGGCATATTTTGTGTGTGTATGCATGTGATTGTGTGTGTTTATTGTTTGTTAAATCAAATAACATTCTCATGCACACAAGTGTTTCAAACACAAGAAGCAAGATCCATTGAAAGGTTGTCCAAGCATTTTTTTTTTTTTTTTTTCTGTAGTTGTTCAGTGGAAATAGCTGCAAACTGAATGGAACATGAAATTCTTTCTTTGCAGTCTGTGGGAGGAGCGGCGGTGTTGTCTGGTCTGGGTTGCTCCGCTCAGCCTTCACCTTATTTCTGGAGGTCACACTGCAGGAGTAATACGATGGAGGGGTCACTCTTGGCCGCCTCTTTGAACTCCTCCAGCGA
Organism: Phycodurus eques; assembly: GCF_024500275.1. Lineage (NCBI taxonomy): Eukaryota > Metazoa > Chordata > Actinopteri > Syngnathiformes > Syngnathidae > Phycodurus > Phycodurus eques. Next base: position 4,693,471 of record NC_084542.1, on the reverse strand, counting down.
GATCTGGTCATCGTTGTTCTTATCCATCTTGGAAAAGATCTTGTCCACTCGCTGCTGGGGCGTCAGACCGTCCTCATTCATTTTCATCATGATCACCGTGCCCACCATTTTGTAGATGGCCTGCAAGAATGAAGACAAAAGAGGAGACAGTTTCCATGTGAATTTGTTTTTCTGTCTGCATAGCTCTCTGTAATGAATAATTCACTTAAAGGGGACATACTGTATAATGGAAAATGTTCTTTTGAATTGCTTGTATACAAATAGTGAGGTGTCTGCACAGTGGCGGGAAGTAACTAAGTACGTACAAATATTTTTTTGACTTTACATAAGTAGTTTTTCAGGTATCTGTATGAACTTAGATCTTGTTTGGCAGAACAAAAACAAGACAGCAGTTACATGGAGGAACGTGAACCACGCAGCATTAATGATGATGTCAACAGATTCGTAGAAGCAAGAGATTTCCAATTCATGGCCCTATTTTAGAGAATCCTATGATGTTGTCGGTTACAAGAATTATTTGTGACAAATGTGGCATGCCCTGCAATAAAAGTAAGGTGTAGTTTTCAGTTGTTATTAACAGCTAATTAGCATTTTTATGTTAGATCAGAACGTTAGCAAAGTTATGGGAAAATGTTGTTTTGACAGCATCCATCCATCCATTATCTCATCCTCACAAGCGTCACGGAAGCGCTGGAGCCTATCCCGGCTATCATCGGGCACGAGGCTGGCTACACCCTGAACTGGTTGCCAGCCAATCGCAGGGCACATAGAAACAAACAACCATTCGCACTCACATTCACACCTACGGGTTATTCACACCAACCTACCATGCATGTTTTTTGGGATGTGGGAGGAAAGTGGAGTGCCCGGAGAAAACCCACCCAGGCACGGGGAGAACATGCAAACTCCACACAGGTGAGGCCGGGATTTGAACCCCAGTCCTCAGAACTGTGAGGCAGATGTGCTAACCAGTCACCCACCGTGCCGCACAAGTAGCAACCAAGTTGCAAGCACCGGAGTTATTAAAATAGGTATTGTATTTGACAGACAAAATTCATTCTTACTGTTTTCCATTTCTGACTTAGTTTTATTTATTTATTTTAGTACAAGTTAAAATGCTTTTTTTTTTTGTCTTTCCAGGGAATCGCTTTTTAAGATGACGAAAGCCAGCCCGCCAAGCATTATGCAAGAGGAGACCAAACCAAAAAAAGAACGAAAGTAAATGGAGTCGATGCCCAAAGTTGAACGCCCCTTGAGGCTTTCAAAATGTAAGCAAAACAGTGAAAACATGGCTTCTAAGTCTTATTTAAAGACTTCAAACTGCCGCCCGAGATGTCAGCATGTCCCGTGGTACAGATCAAGAGATACAGCAAAAGATACCTCACGGGACCTCAGCTATTTGGACACTTGTGCCAGTTGATTCATTTTAAAATGCTACTTTGAATATCTGTATGATTAATTAAAGTTTTATAACAATATATATGACTCTGGAATGGATTACAGTATTTCCATCCTTGGGTCTGTAACTTCGGAACAGATACTGAACAACTTCAGAGATTCCAGAGTGTAGTCTGATCTACAGGATGTTCTAGTTCATTCCATCCATCCATCCATTTTCTGAGCCGCTTCTGCTCACCAGGGTCGCGGGCGTGCTGGAGCCTATCCCAGCTGTCATCGGGCAGGAGGCGGGGTACACCCTGAACTGGTTGCCAGCCAATCGCAGGGCACAGAGAAACAAACAACCATTCGCACTCACAGTCATGCCTACGGGCAATTTAGAGTCTCCAATTCATGCATGTTTTTGGGATGTGGGAGGAAACCGGAGTGCCCGGAGAAAACCCACGCAGGCACGGGGAGAACATGCAAACTCCACACAGGCGGGGCCGGGGATTGAACCCGGGTCCTCACAACTGTGAGGCTGACGCTCTAACCAGTCGGCTAGTTCATTCCAAAGTTGTTTATTGGGGTTGAGGTCTTACATTCTTCTACATCAGAGCAGACTGCTCCAAGCATGTCTTTATGGACCTCGGTTTGAGCCCTGCAACAGAGCCGCGCTAGAACTGTGAAGGGGCGTCCCCAAACTGTTTCTACAAAGTTGGAAGCATAGCCAACATACTGTATCTTGCGGAAACGTATCATTAAGATTATGCTAAAATAATCAAATAGTCCTACATCGTATTGAGTCATTCGCACAGGAAAAGGTACAGTCACCTTGAAGTCTAATAATTTGCCCTATGTTGTATATTAATGTAGATTGTCCCTCTTTTACCCAAGTTCTTCAAGTGCACCATGAACAACTGCTGTTACGCCGCCGCCCTGTGGGAGGCGTTCCAGGACAATGAAAACTCACACGGTTTGATTGGTTCACACCTCCCTGATTTTCCCCTTGCCTCTTTTTGGAGCTCCCAGACAAAAAAAAAAAAAAAAAAGCCCAAGGCTGGAAGGAAATGTGTGAATTGGTCAGCAAGATCCAAGATATCCAGCAGGCTAATATGATGACTCATACCGACAGTCTCCCTTGTTTATCTCTTGTCTAAGTGTCTCTTTGTCAGTGACTCCATAGTTTCACATAATGTCTCCATAGCAAAGAACGAAATTGGCGTACATGAGTTAAGTGCAGTTTTGTGTGTGCGAGGAACCGGTAACTGAGCTTGCCTTCTTGTGCCGCGTGATGGCATATTCATGTGCCGCTGCGCAAACTAGTTTATTGCGTGCCATTCGTAACCTAGAATTGCTGTATGTCGAGAAAATCGGGAACGGAGGACTCCTGCACACCTTATTCCAAGCCACTGTCCTTTTTATCTACAGTGGACCCCTACATGCTTGCAGTTCGGTATCCGCAGATTCACCTATTCGCAGATGTTTTTCCTTTATATAAGTTTTTCTTATTTTCTCTGTGTTTCTTTGTTTTTTTTGTTTTTTTTTTGGGAGTGGGGGGGCAACCCCAGACAAACGTATTGGCGGTTTATCCTTGATTATTCAAGAATGTTTTGGGTTAAAAATATAATAATTTAAATGCAATTATAATGGCCGTCAAATAACAGATTTTCGCAATTCACTGTCCCTATCCCCTGTGAATAGAGGGGTCAACTGTATTCTAATTTGGAATTTACATTTCATTGCAACATCCAGCATGTATATGTTATTTAACAGTTGTACAGTGCATGTGTGTGGTGCACGTTAGACATAAAGCTAGTTCATTTCCCTTCAAGATATCGTCTTCCTACCTCGATGATTTCCAGCATCTCCACCCGTGTTATCTTGCCATCTCCATCCAGGTCGTACATGTTGAAGGCCCAGTTGAGCTTCTGCTCAAAGCTGCCCCGTGACGTGATGGACAACGCACAGATGAACTCTCTGAAGTCGATGGTGCCATCGCTGTTCTTGTCGAAAGTTCTAAAGGCGTGCTGGGCGAACTTGGACGCATCACCGTAAGGGAAGAACTACCGGGAAAAAGGAGAAAAAAAAGGTGAATGTTAAAATACACTTTTCGCTTAAGCTCAAAATTGAATGTGTTAATTAAAATCTAGTTGACATTATAGAGGATATGTTATATTTTGTCATATTTTTGGTCAAGTGCACAACAACACAATATAGTATTTGCACATTGAGACAAAAAAGTTAATTTTCAGCCACCCTTTAGGTATCATTCGGGTGCACCACTGGTTTTGGCACCCCAAATCAAGTGTGCCCAAAAGTGATAGAGTTGAATAGAAATTAATTAGTCACTGATGGTGTAGTGGTATACTCGCCGGCCTTTGGTGCAGGCAGCGTGGGTTCCGTTCCCACTCAGTGACGGTGTGAATGTGAGTGCGCATGGTTGTCCGTGTCTATATGTGCCCTGCGACTGACTGGCGACCAGTTCAGGGTGTAGTCCGCCTTTCGTCCGAAGTCAGCTGGGATAGGCTCCACCGCCCTGTGACCCTAACTAGGATAAGCGGTGTTGAAAATGGATGGATGGATAGTTTTACAGCTTTTGTTAAGGAATATAACATGTATTGATTGCTAGAAATGCGGCTTTTTGTTCAATTTATAGGAGAACCTAAGTTAGCGAATGCCACAGTTGCCCAACAACACGGTTCACGAACATTTTTGAGAAAAATTGGCTTGGTTCATGCATTTTGCTTCGGTTCACGAACAGTCTTGGAAAGGACACAGAAGCCTCAGTTTTCTTGCACACTGTCAACCTCACCTGCTTTGTGTGTCATGAATTGCAGGTTGTTTTTTATTTTAAATTAGCCATCAGTACGGCTCCAAAGAGAGTAAAAAGATGTGGTCCCCGGGCCTCGAGTTTGACACCTCTGCTATAAAATGTGAAAAGGCTAAGACGTTGAACAATTATTTGCGAGCGAAGACTGCGTTATTCCTTCATAATAAAGCGTGTGTGCCCTGGTTTGTCATGGTAACAGAAGTTGAACTCGCCATTGGGGCGGGATGGGGGCCAGGTCACTTGCATGAGACAGGGCCTCTTAAAAAATCCCAAGGTACTTCAGACTAATTAAAATCCATTAGCTGGCTCGGTCAACAATTCACTGGTAGTTTTCAACAATACCTCAACACTAACTGACTTTATTGGCTGTTGTAGCCTGGAATGACAGATGAACTACAAAAGCACTCAGTAGAGCGCATATGCCCACCGAGGCTGAACATTCTTGTCCATCTGACTTGTTTGACTGAAATCTCATGTCGTGCAAAACTCAAGCCCTGTAGGTGTATTTCCATCAACTGGAGCTTCCAGATATGAATTACATCAAACTTAAGCTTCCTACTCTAATAACGGCTCCTTCTGTTCTCCGCATTTAGTAAATGGAGGTGTGTGTACTTTTTTCCCCAGACCATTCCACGCTGTGTCCTTGCTTGTGTGTGTAGCAGACACTCTAATGCTACAAGGAACACGACAAGGACACTGGACTAGTCTCGCCTGAGCGCAACTGTGCCAGCACTGTTTGGAGTCACGACAGCAGGAAGAGAAAGATCTGCAGGGTCAAATGAAATCCAATACAAGAGCTGTATCAAAATCTGCCTATATAAAGATAATGATTCCGTGTTTTCATGGGCACTGTCAGACAGATATTACTTTTCTCAATGGTGAGCCAAGAATTTATACTGGTAGTCTGCATTGCCAAATGTTACACGTGAAAATGTAGTAGCATCAGTTCTTGTGAGTTAAAATTTGAATGCTACAATTTTGTTCCAACCCACATCAGTTGCCAACAATTTGATTTTAAACTACCAACACTACTGCAAATGCAACCACAATTAAAAATCACTGTTAAATTAAATACCTCTCTGACAGCGTCAATCAAATCTGAGCATTATTATTTTTTGTCGAGGCACAATTTACACCTCGTGTATTCGCTCTGAGCAGAGTGGACACGTGAACCTCATGTTGTGTCCGGTTGACTATATTTTACAGAAGAAGTATGAGGGAGTGTGACAGCTCTGTTTAGGAGACAACCCACTGATTTGTGAAGAAAAGCCCAATGAAGAAGTAAGTGACTGCCTCACACTCTCCTAACAACACACGACAAGGACCTGCCTCTCCTCATGCTGCCAAACCATGGAAGAGGGAACAGCAGGAGATGTGGGGTTGGGTTGGCGTGCGGATGAAAGCGGAGATGAAGGAGGGAAAAGGAAGCAATCTTTCTTAAAGGGTTAAGAATCTGCAAAGTTATGAAACACATTGTGTTATGTAAAATCATAAAAGAGAGAGCGAGAGAGAGAGAAAAAAAAAGTGGGACGAGAGGGTGGGGGGGGGGGGGGCATGAGACTGTAATATTTTCGCAAATGGAATAGTTTGACTTTTAGAAGCACAAAGTAGCAGCAGATTGCACAGGAATATTATTTTAAATAGGCGTGAGCATTTGACCACATTTCCTTGATCAACTATAGGAACAGTTACCAGTCAGATAATGGATTAATTAAAGGAAAAAGAAAACAGTCGGGCCTAAGGCCTAGCGCCTCACTGAAAACCCACTGTACATGACTCTACAGGCGGTCTATGGTGGAAAATTGGGGAAAACTGTACTTGATGCTTGCGCAACACCTGTCTGTTTCCATCACCATGTGAGGTCCGGCCATGGAGATCTATCATGCAAATTCTATGGGTCCTGCAAAAAAATCATATGCACTGCATACTGGACGCGTATTTCTTTTGTATGCCCGAAGTAAGTCAGCATGACTGTTTGCTTTGCGATGACAGTAAGACACACAGTCATACAAAAGTACTCCACACTTAGGCCTACTTTGTATGCAGACCCCAAGACAGGAGTACTGTATGTCTCACTTTCGCCCCCTAAGTCTGCCATGCGCACAGCACTTGACATGCACGCAAAACACGAACGGCAATACTCTCTCTGTGGAACCCCATGCATGTAGCATTGAAGAAGTAAAGACAATGTTGACATTATATTCCCGAAACAACTGAGGGAGTTGGCCCTCTAAAGGCAGATGCTAGAATCTGAGGCGAGGCACAAAGAGATATTGGCTTTGCTAATACAGGGACAATAACATCAGAACATGAGGCTGAAGAGGCAGTGTTGGCGCATGGGTACTTTCTGTCATACATGTGGATACCTCCTGACCAGTTTACACAGCTAATTGCATCCCCCTGGATCATGGCTTTCATCACATGCAAGTGTGTTACCCAGGCTCCTGGTGTGGAAAAAAAATGGCATTTTTAAGGGCTGATGCATTTCTACGGGCTGATGACACATTTTTTTCCCATGCCTCCGGGAAGTCAGGCATTCAACCAGAATGTGATAAGTACTATCCCCATACTCTTTATTGAACCTTTATGTTGGGTTCTCCATAACCGTAAAGACCGGTTGCGAGCTACCAAACCTTGAGACCTGTGCACATCCAAAACACTTATGGTGGGTTTTGTGTGAGGCATAACTAAAGCAGGATACACACATACCAATAATCATGGCGTGCTTTGCAACCCCCATGATCAAAGTCAAGAAATGCCAGATTCTTGGATGTCTCTAAAAGATCATTCTGAACAATTATTCTGTGGCGTGGGGTGTGTTGAGAGTCATTTTTCCTTTCTGATCTGCTCTAAAAAATAGTCGGGGTGACAATTGTCAATTTGTTGAAACCTGTTTAATATTTACAATCGCGAAAACATATGTGTGGTCAACCATGAGTTTGGCCAAGCCACGGACTCCATGATTGTGATGTAAAACTGAACGATAGCCAATTAAAGAAGCGACATGAAGATTGTTGCTGCAAAGAGAGGAGCAACCGATTGTGTTGACTCGTTGTATAACATCACTTCCAAGTCATTCACCACAGTAAAAATGACAAGAAGAGTTCATGCAATGAAGTTACCAGATAAGATAACAGTTAGCCTAGCTTCTTTCTCTATTTCTACTCTTTTTATTTATTGATTTATTTTCTGGATGCCCTGTAGCTCAATGCTGCCTCTCATAGGTCAGTCATGGCTTCTGGTTTGGGAGGGGAGACTCATGATCAACGGCTGAGATATTGTTACGTGTTTGGTGTGCTGTGTTGGTCATCTCGAGTCCACCACGCACTATAAGGGCAGTAAACACAGACACAGACTTGTTTTTTCTCTCGTCATATGTGGGCTCTCACATTTTAAAAATAAATTAATATGTTAAAAATCAATATTTGTGAACCCCGCTTAAGTGGTTACCATCTCCATTAAGTCTCATCCCTATCCTGTGGTTGTAGTTCATGGTTGTGTGATGAGGTCGGGCTTACAAGTTGAATGTCAGGCTTTCTACAGGCACAGCTGGCTTGATGAGAGAACATCAGTGGTTCGTGTGAGCCTGGCACAGGCCAGTCTGAAGAACACACACAAAAAACACATACACACACTGTTGTTAAGCAGAACATTAAAGCCTCTCTAATCAGGCAGCAAGCTGGCACTGGTGCTCATCCAGACAATTTGATTGGCAGAGAAGGGAAAGGAGGAGACACTTAACGAGTTGCACTTCAGAGAAAGCCATTTCTTACAGACTGGATGCAACGTCGAAGAACAGATGCATAATTCAGTCCACGATGGAGCACCCACACTGGTGGAATAGCACAAAGAAGCTCATCAAGAAGTGAGAAAAGGATTTAGCAAGTTTGGGTTGAAAATAACCCCCTTAGCAGCAACCCCCAGATCCACATTTGTGTTTGCTTGCTGCTCTTCAGATAACAGCTAAGCTGGACAGACATCTTGCAGCTTAAAAGCTTCCAGTGATGAGCTTGCAAGGGTCAGGATTTAAAACTGGGCGATTTAGTTATTTTATGCGCATTCTGTTGCAGTTTGGGGAGTTGCAGATTGCATGTAACTGGATTATATTCGACAGCAGTTATCTAGAAACTAAAAAGGATCAGATGGAGCCAAACTGTAAAAAAAAAAAAAAAAAAAAAAAATCCCTCACAAATGAAACTGATCTCCAATTTAAAACGATTAAAATTTCCTCCCTTCACTGTGCTTGTCTTGTACAAACTAATGTATTGTGTTTGAGGTTCCACTTCATCTCTTGCTTGATTGTTGTCAATAATTAAGGAACGTGTTGAAATACATTAACAAAAGTGGAAAGGAAAGTGTGATGACTGTGTTCCTGAACACTGAGTTTCTCTGCTCATGACATGGCAAGTTAGGTTGGGAAAATATCCAGAGCCACTTTCAAGCGATGGCTGGAATCAAGATGTTGGACTATAATGCAAAAATACACATATCCCTCACGGCTTTGACACCCCTACGTACAATGCCAAAGCCAAAAGGTAAGCAGAGCTGCTTTGCGATTTGTTGGATGCGCAGCTTAGCATTAGCTATCAGTGTTAGCCTATGATAGGTGGTGTATACTTGATGGCTCAGTGAAGTTGTTGACGTGGGCAGTGTCTATTTGTGTTTGGTGATGCAGAGCTGCCAACCTATAGAAATTTACTTCCAGAACAATTTGTCCAAATGTGTCTGAATTTGATCTCCAGTGACGTATTAATTCATTTCCGGTTCAGAGGCCGTGAATTATTCTACATTTATATCTCCAGACTGGTATTAATTGGCTTGTTATTTTGTTGTTCAAACTTGGGTTACTTTCTGCTATAACGCGGTTCCAGCCAGACCTATGTAACAAGTGTAATGTATCACCCAATCACTTATTTGGGTGTATTGCGACTTCATGACACGATAGCTTAGCAATTAGCATCACGCTTTTTCGTATTTTCTTAGCCACTCCTCGCCCTCCCTTCATGATAACGTAAACGATACGTCTAAGACGCTTGGTTATGAAGTGAAGTTTTTTTCGCTAACCTGAAGGCGATTATTAGTGACTTACAATGCGTTGACACAAGACTCAAAGAGAGCTTTCGCCTCCGCGGCTTGGCAGCCGGGGGGCATAATAAAATAGCGCGCTCCCAACCAGTTTTTTTTCCTCTCCTTTTTTCAAACAATATAGTGTTGATTTCATTGAATTCATTGATGAACTTTACATCACGGTGGCCAGTCACAGCGCCATACTGGCTGGTAATGTTGGATGCTGGATTTTTTTGCCTCCAATATCCGAAACAATTGATGTTACGGCCGTAACGAGTCAGCGTTTAGTGATTTCCGTGACAAAATACGGATGATGTGTCCATGCGCCACAAACACACTCGTGGATGTAGTGCTGCCTCCACGAGTGCTTTGATTGTCTTTACATTACACTTGTTACATAGGTCTGGCTGGACCCGCGTTATAGCAGAAAGTAACCCAAGTTTGTCTTTACTTTGTTTTTTTTTTTTAAATAACCTCCATTGTGATAATTGTCGTGACGTTCACGATGAAGTGTGCGCGTCATGCAGCTGCTCCAATTAAATGTAGCGCACATCGTGGCTGTGTCCGAAATCACTCACTAACCACTATATAGTGCACGATATAGTGGTTACGCCATTTTGTAGTGGTGTCAGAGTGCTTAGTGATCAAATTCAATGCCCTATATAGTACACTCGAAATTTCCCACAAAGCATAGGAAAAAGTAGTAGCAAAAGACCAACTGATGGTCACTCACCGTAATACAATGCGTCTGCGTTTTTTTAACCAACCGCAACAGCCTACTTTGTTATTGTGCGGCAGCTGTGACATCATTAGCAGAGCGCCGTGTAGTGTCTAAAAGCTGTTAATGAATGAGCTCACTATATAGTGCAACCCTACATGGTGAGTAGGGAGTAGTGAGTGACTGGACGATTTCAGAAACAGTACACGTACTGTATATACCCGATCGGAATAGATCACGTCACATGTAAACAGTTGACCAGAAGGATTTCAATCGGAATGACAAAAAAGTCTCCATGTAAACCCGGCTACTGTGTGGTTGGTCCGCTGAAGACAAGCCCTTCCATCAACTATACTTTGACGCTGGCTGTAGTCAATTGCTGGCTGAATAACGTGTGCCACTGAGGTTATGCTTGATAAACAGTTAACATTCCCATGTTTGTGTTAATTGGGGACTAACACACAACAACTCGGAGAGGCAGCGACGTTTTAAAGGACATTGCTGCGGTGGAGTGAACTGTTTAGCTCCTTAATTCGCTAGCTCGTTAGCTCACGGCCGGGCTAGCGAACACAACAAACAGTTAACTTTCTCTTTAGTGTCTCAGTTGTCTGAATCTACACACTGCAAATAGAGCAACGCTGTGGTGGAGTGGACGGAGCCAACACTGGCAAGCGTGTACCAGTCCCACCAGCATGCCATGAGCTCACTAGTGGCTAATGACACAGCCGTCCAACTCTGTCAGCTCACTGTGTGAAATATCGTGACAGGCCTAGCTCAAAAGTTGAAGACGTCTAAAGTTTACCCTTAAGCCACTGGATGCGTGTACTTTGTCTTTGCTACAAAATGAATCACCCTCCAACCATCAGTTGTTTTCTTTGCTTTCTGTCAGTCTTGTCTGTAACCAGAGGGCTGCGTAAATAATGCCTTAGTCTCATGCATCACTTTACAAACGTTGTCAGGTGCAGTGAGGGACCTCAGGCTGACTGCACTGGCTGTCACTGCTTGGTTGTTACATTTTTTTTTGCATGGATTCTTGGCAGGGAAAGAGCGTGGGAATACAGCACATGCATAATCAATTGCTGGGGTATTTACAGTGTGTCATTGTAGTGTATGTGTTCGAGTGGGTCTGCGTGAGAGGGACTGAGCCTGCGTTCACTCTTACATAAACCCTCAGTGACACGCAAGGCACAGGCTGAAACTCAGCCAGCACACTGCTATTGTTGCCACTGCTTCCAAGGCTTCAGGGTCTTCACACAAACACGTGTGTAAACACACACACAAATGCAAACACACTCCAATATGCTCAGTTCTTATGCTCAAATTCTGCAGACATGCTGAACTGTCTTGGAGTAATTAGTTCACAACCACATTTTTCACCTATTTATATGTGCAATTAACATTTTGTTTGTGCACCAGCAATCAGATTTACAGGTATGACAGTTTTGATGACTTTTCCTTAACTCACGACAAATTTGAAATAATAAAAATGGGATTTCATTGTACTTGAACAGAAGCAAATTATCCACCTGCACTGTGAAATGCCATCATGTTAGTTTTGGAGCATTTGGCTGAAAGTGAGCAGAGAATATAGCACTATACATCTCACAATTTATCTTATTTCGATAAAGACCACTGAGGACTGTTTCATTAGCGCTCATGCATGCCCACCATAACAATGCCTTGAAGGGTCTCTGACTCGTACTCATTATTGCCTTACTTATCATAATTAATGGGCATTTTGGCTCTAGTCCAACAGTGTATGAAATAACGGGTAGCCCGACTTGCAAGCTAGTGGCAGAAATAGGCCCCGGTGTCCAAGATACTAGAATAAATGCTATAAATGTAACTGTAAAAGTGTAACTTTAACAGTATTGGTTAGCAAGCTTGTTTCACAGTTCTGAGGTTCTGTGTGGAGTTAAATGGTTATAGGTGTAAATATGAGTGTGAATGTTCATTTGTCTATATGTGCCCTATTATTGACTGATGACCAGTTCTGAGTTTACCTGGCCTCTCGCCCAAAGTAGGTTAGGAAAGGCTCCAGCTCACCTGTGACCCGAATGAGGAAAAGCGGAAAATGGATGGAACGTATACTGTAGATGCCCCTGTTAAATAGATTACAGATCATTTCAGAGGAATTTGGTGCAAACCTGACACTGAAATTTGTCTCTTGTTAATAAAATAGACTGCATATGGAGTGAAAAGGACAACTGCAGATGCCGCTACTGAATGTGGAAACAAATTCTATAGAACACATTTTATTCATCTGATATACTGTAAATGGGTAGATTTACAAAGAAATAGATGAAAGAAGGAAGCTGTGTGCACATTTGACCGTTTTTTTTTAACCTTAAACTCATAAAACATAACCCCACTGTGAATGATTCCCATCAGATTTCCCTTTTTGGCTTGAGAGTTGTATTCGTCAACATACCAACCTGACAAACGAGTGCAATATTCACACCGTTGCCGTTTCCTGCCTCCGCCGTGCTGACTATGTTCTAAATCAGATACAGACAGGCAGCCAAGAAGGGCAGCAGGCAGAGTGTGACGCATTGCCTGGCTGCCAGGTTTGGCAGGTAAACCTGGGGTTTACTCTCCGCTCCTTGTGACGCAATTTGCTTGGCAACATACATGTACAAGCAACTTGAGTGAGGTGAGACCACGTTTTTAAATGCGCATCGTCAGCTTTTAACCTTCTCACGCTTATTCGGGCACAAAACCTATGCCAGAGAGGAGCGAAAGCAAGAGAGGGTAGACTGAGAATTCATGCGTAAGAGTGACATGTGATGCAACAGTAACACACAACCTCTTATTCATTTTCCGAATGTCCATAATGTGTCTCCATCATTTATACAGCGCCCCACGTCATTCAACTTTCTACTTCATTGTTGATATGATGCATACAGTAAATCAATAATACTGTACATGTCATGTAGAGTATATGTACTGTAAGACTGCATGTGTGCCTAATTTCTGATGTACTGTAACTATTGTCACGTACAGTATTTGTTGCAGTATCACAGAAATGTAAGCCTTAATAATAAAATGTTGTTAATAATATGCCCAATTAGTTGCCTCATGGTATTACTTTTCAATCCCAGAAATATTTAGTAATATTGCTTCACTCCGGCGGCACGGTGGATGACTGGTTAGAGCATCTGCCTCACAGTTCTGAGGACCGGAGTTCAAATCCCGGCCCCGCCTGCGTGGAGTTTGCATGTTCTCCCCGTGCCTGCGTGGGTTTTCTCCGGGCACTCCGGTTTCCTCCCACATCCCAAAAACATGCATGGTAGGTTCATTGAAGACTCTAATTTGCCCATAGATGTGAATGTGGGTGCCAATGGTTGTTTGTTTATGTGTGCCCTGCGATTGGCTGGCAACCAGTTCCGGGTGTACACCGCCTCCTGCCCGATGACAGCTGGGATAGGCTCCAGCGCTCCTGCGACCCTTGTGAGGGTAAGCGGTTCAGAAAATGGATGGATGGATGCTTCACGCCACTGTGTCTTGTGTTTCTGTTTGTCCCACCTTCCTGTATTTTCTGAGTATATTTTCATTGGTCAACTTTTAAGTCACTGTTCCACCAATTACCCAAAAGTGTATATGAATGAAGTTATTTAAAATTAGATGAGCCATCTGATTATTAGGAGTAATTAAATATTACTCCTAATATATATATATATATTAAAGGTACAAAAAATGGTTTATGTTTAATTAATGTCACCTCACCTTACCTCACCTTAGAGTACATTTGAATTATTCATAAGGCCCAGAGTGCATTGGGATGCAGTGCAAAACACTAATAAAGTGTCTGTGGTTTCTAACTATTTGTCATGGTTGTGTTAACATTGTGTTACAATTACTCTCCATAACGGAATGCTTATAGTGTTGTAGCCTGACTGTTTGTTATGGAATTCCCATGAGGGGTGTGAGCTGGAGCTACATAATAAAAGTAGAAACACTCATTGTAATTACAGATTTACCTAAGCTTCTGTATGTGAGGTTAATTGCGGGACTTTTTGAGTTTTGCACTAAAAAATGTTCAACATCAGAACGGTGCTGCCTTCAAATAAACTTTTATGCCTTCGCTCTACGTTATGATATAATCAGCCTTCAAATGCAGCCCCAGAAGGATGCAGCCCCTAAATCGGGAAACTGTTTATTTCAATACAATTCAACACATAACATCATAAATTAAATTCTGCCAGTGTATGTAAACTTTAATAAAAACAAAGTATTACGTGTTCAAATAAAGTCTTAACGTAGGAATAATTATTTTTAAAAAACTACCAAAATACAGCTAATACTTCATGTTTTGATCATATTGGAAGAAAACAATCACTTAAAAATTAGTGATATAGCAGGAGTTCACTGTATTGTTAAAGGGATACCTCTCTGACATTGGTCGTTGTCTGTGTCCATGTTTGCATGTTTGTAACAATCTCTGAGCGTGTGTTTAACATCAAAGCAAAAAGGAAAACTTTTGGACAAAGTCTTTCATGCCAGTGTTTCAAGAAACATCACCAGCTGTCGTTCCAAATGGCTTACAAAGCAGCTGATGTGTCTGGGATGTGAAATTTCACACACTGTGACATATAAGCACCTCGTTTTATGAATTGTCACAACCAGCCACCCATCCATTTTGGCTGAACTGGCGTCAACAATGGCACTGCATAACTCCAACTTAATTTGAAAGTCAGACTTTCCATTCATTGTTACTGACCAAGACATTTTCACATTAATTAAGCTGGAAATCATTTGGGACATGTTATTCATCCATTCATCCATCCATCTCCTGCCCATTCACACCCTTCACACTCAAATCAATTGAGCTTCTTCAACGTACTGATAATACATGTGTTTGAACTGCAGGTGAAAGCCTCAGTGAACCTATAACAATGTCCAAATTATTGTTCATTATTTTCACAGAATTCATTAGTGAAGCTTTTTCTTTTTAAGGATACTTCTGCAAAATCCAACTACAGTATATTCTCACATGAACAGGATTTAGCACCACAGCTCAGATTTATTTTTGTAACGTTAATAATAATAAAAAGTTAATAATAATAAACCAGTTGAGTGAAGTCAACAAGCACTGAGACAAATAGCAAAAATCTACGAGTAATTGACTCCTGACTCATGTTCTTCAGAATTGCCGACATTGACAGTTTAAAACAGAAATTATAATTCCAAACCACTTTAATATTATTTCAAACACATCATACATTGAACATTGGTAAGTAACAGTTTATTTATTTTGACTTCCCTAAGGCGGCATGGTGGCCGACTGGTTAGAGCGTCAGCCTCACAGTTCTGAGGACCCGGGTTCAATCCCCGGCCCCGCCTGTGTGGAGTTTGCATGTTCTCCCTGTGCCTGCGTGGGTTTTCTCCGGGCACTCTGGTTTCATTAATTGGAGACTCTAAATTGCCCGTAGGCATGACTGTGAGTGCGAATGGTTGTTTGTTTCTATGTGCCATGCGATTGGCTGGCAACCAGTTCAGGCTGTACCCCGCCTCCTGCCCGATGACAGCTGGGATAGGCTCCAGCACGCCCGCGACCCTAGTGAGGAGAAGCGTCTCAGAAAATGGATGGATGGATGGATGACTTCTCTAATGAGATGCATAATTAAAATGTTCTGACATGGTGGTTATAGTTTAATTAAACTGAAATATGTCATTTAACATAGCAAAAACTTACATTATATTATACTTATATTAACTTTATATTACCTCAAATTTCATATTTGCTACAGACAATTTTTGCATCAGTCTGCCTTCTGAATGGATTTCCCTTTTGCATTTAAATAAGCTATTCCATTTTTAATTAAACATGCTAATAGACATTCAAAATTGTGCTACCATCTCTTTTATTTCACAATCTGAATAGCATAATGGCACTGTACTTTAAAATCTAGTTCAATTCTTTTGTGATAATGCACCATGAGATAAGACTCAGCTCCAATTTTTCACAGATAACGTTTGAGGCAGCACAGTGAAATGGTGGTTAGCTGGGTTCCAATCTCACTTTGAACATTTTTGTGTGGAGTTAACATGTTTTCCCCAAGTTTGCGTGGATTCTCACCATGGACCCCTGTTTACACCCACATCCCCAAAACATGTGTCTTGGTTTAATTGAAAACTAAATTGCCCATAGGTGTGAATGTGAGTGCGAATGGTTTTTTGTTTGTATGTGCCCTGCGATTGGCTGGCAACCAGGTCAGGGTGTACCCCGCCTCCTGCCCGATGATAGCTGGGATAGGCTCCAGCACGCCCGCGACCCTAGTGAAGAGAAGCGGCTCAGAAAATGGATGGATGGATGGAGTAACCATTTTATAATTAATGTGCCTGAGTGTCATGCATCACATACTACACCAATGTCATCAGTCCTCCTAACTCCTTCCACACCACTTTCACCACCCTTTGCTTTTGCATAGCCTGAAGGATGATTACCTCGACAAAGGCAGTGGAGAATGAATTAAGTGACATAGCACAAAATGATTAATTAAATATATATGAGAACAGAATGTCTACCAACCCAAACAGTACATTTAGTCATCCTCGGTGCCTTAACAGTGTATTTTGCGGCGTGGCTGGGAGGGTCATTGTACAGACCGAACGGTGCTGATGGGAAAAGCGCAGAAATGGACATGGTGGAAAGAAGAAAAATAAGAACCGAGTGAGTCCGCCAATCTCATACATGCATGCACAGAGAGGACAAGGGCTCACACATACACTCACATTATCACACAACTGATCTCTCGTTGCTGTGTTGCATGACTCCATCAGTGCTACTGACTAATACAACCCCAATTCCAATGAAGTTGGGACGCTGTGTTCAACATAAATAAAAATAGAATACAATGATTTGCAAATCATGTTCAACTTATATTTAATTGAATACACTACAAAGACAAGATATTGAATGTTCAAACTGATAAACCTTATTGTTTTTAGCAAATAATCATTAACTTAGAATTTTATGGCTGCAACACGTTCCAAAAAAGCTGGGACAGGTGGCAAAAAGGACTGAGAAAGTTGAGGAATGCTCATCAAACACCTGTTTGGAACGTCCCACAGGTGAACAGGCTAATTGGGAACAGGTGTGTGCCATGATTGCGTATAAAAGGAGCTTCCCTGAATTGCTCAGTCATTCACAAGCAAAGATGGGGCGAGGTTCACCTCTTTGTCAACAAGTGCGTGAGAAAATAGTCCAACAGTTTAAGGACAATGTTCCTCAACGTACAATTGCAAGGAATTTGGGGATTTCATCATCTATGGTCCATAATATCATCAAAAGGTTCAGAGAATCTGGAGAAATTACTGCATATAAGCGGCAAGGCGGAAAACCAACATTGAATGCCCGTGACCTTCGATCACTCAGGCGGCACTGCATCAAAAACCGACATCAATGTGTAAAGCCCATGTGGGGATATCCCACATGGGCTTTACACACTTCAGAAAACCAATGTCAGTAAATACAGTTCAGCGCTACAAATGTAAGTGCAACTGAAAACTCTACTATGCAAAGGAAAAGCCACTTATCAACAACACCCAGAAACGCCGCCGGCTTCTCTGGGCCCAAGCTCATCTATGATGGACTGATCCAAAGTGGAAAAGTGTTCTGTGGTCCGACAAGTCCACATTTCAAATTGTTTTTGGAAATTGTGGATGTCGTTACTTACACATCTGTGAAGGCGCCATTAATGCTGAAAGGTACATACAGGTTTTGGAGAAACATATGCTGCCATCCAAACAATGTCTTTTTCATGGACACCCCTGCTTATTTCAGCAAGACAATGCCAAACCACATTCTACACGTGTTACAACACCGTGGCTTCGTAGTAAAAGAGTGCGGGTACTAGACTGGACTGCCTGCAGTCCAGAACTGTCTCCCATTTAAAACGTGTGGCGCATTATGAAGCGTAAAATACGACAACGGAGACCCCGGACTGTTAAACAGCTGAAGCTGTACTTCAAGCAAGAATGGGAAAGAATTCCAACTACAAAGCTTCAACAATTAGTGTCCTCAGTTCCCAATCTATTATTGAATGTTGTTAAAATAAAAGGTGATAAACACAATGGTAAACATGACCCTGTCCCAGCTTTTTTGGAACGTGTTGCAGCCATAAAATTCTAAATTAATGATCAGTTTGAACATTAAATATCTTGTCTTTGTAGTGTATTCAATTAAATATAGGTTGAACATGATTTGCAAATCATTGCATTCTGTTTTTATTTATGTTTAACACAACGTCCCAACTTCATTGGAATTGGGGTTGTAGATAATGCACTCTTGCATACTTTTCATGACTTTCCCCCCTGTGGTTTCCTGCTTTCAAGCAACACTGCTCCAAATATATGAACCCCCGAGCTTCTGCCTGCACTACCACACACACACACACACACACACATACACACACACACGCACGCACACAAGCACACACATGCACACACACGCACACACACAGACACACACACAATGCACTCACACTTCACAGGAACAATCTGTCCTGCTAATGTGAGGTCACAGCAGACTGTTTGGCTGGATTTAAATAAAGTCATATCATGGATTCACTGTTGCCTGGAAACAAAATAGGATGCATCAATAATGGGATTTTCCCCGCAGTCTACACGACCCGTTTAGATCCGCGTTGGCTTTGTGCAGATTTTCCACTTGTGAGAGCTTCTACTTTTTGTTTTTTTTAATTTCCATTTCCTTTGTATTAAAATCCATTTATCAGTTACTAATTGTGGTCAATATCCCATTTGTGTAGGTATTTTTTGTGTTGTTTCGTTTTAAATCACTTTAACAATTTTAATTTGACCAATGGGCCAAAATGGAAATTGTCATTTTACTTGGTTTCTGATGCTCGGCTGTGAGTTTTTCAATTTAAAAATTCAAAGCCATGACGCAAAACCTCTTTCTTTTCTGGTTGAGAGCTGATCCGTGAGCTCCTTTGGCATTTAAAGGAAGTGCACTTGTGACCTCAGTGCCCGTGCAGGAGGGTCTTATGTAACTGTAGCACCCTCTGGCATTTCCTGGCACCGGTGATAAAAGATTAATGCTTATTCTTACAGTACTCACAATGCAGGCTGGCATCTGAACTCCGAAGAATTGTACATTATGTGATTAAACACAAGTAAAATAAAAGAGACTCATGCAAATAAAAAATTTAATCCAAGAGACTCATGCAACTACCCAATTATACACCAATTTAACTGTTTTGTCAATTTATCATGAAATGTAATGCTGTAATTTGATTACATTTTTTAAAATTGTATATTTACATTTCTCACTCCATATAGATTAGTTTCCTCTAAAAAGGCTAGGCAGCCAACAAATAGCATTATTATTAGGATTTCTCAAACAATCCCTTGACGGGGGTTGGTAATTTTGTTGACAAGCGCAGTGTGGCGCATCTAAAAAAAGGAGGTCTGTGCTGCTACGGGGGTGATCACAGCCGATTTCAAACATATCCAATCAAAGTGGCTTTTCTCATTCCCTTCAAATGTGGCGGGCTTTTAGTGCACTGACAGTCTTTGACATGGCCTAGCGCAGGCATCCACATTTTTCCCAAGAAGAAACTGATTTGCTCGAGTCCGGGAGGTCGAAGCGCACAAAGTAATTCTATATGGAACTTCATGCTGACCTCAATGGGTGGATAATCTAAAGTTGGCTTGGGAGAAGATCCCAAATATCTGCAATCTGAAGTGGCCACTTAGATACCGCCCCCCACCCACGATCATTCATGTGCCCCCCTTAGTGTGCCGGCGAGTGGGATGATTTAAAAACATACATAGAATAACAACAACAACTATAATAATAATAATAATAATGTGTTGAATACATTGATTTCTACAATGGTTCTAAGGGTTTGATCCACCACATGTCCGCAGAGCTCAGAATCTGACTGTCTATGCTGTGATCAAATTCACCCAAATCACGTTAGACCAACTGCGCTGACAGTTAGACGTGGTCTGAGCAGGCATAAGTTGAGACCAACTTTTGGCCACTCATGGGTCAATCAGTTGGGCGCATCTCCAAGGACACACCCTCACTTCTGTCCTGAGTCTAGCCGCCACTACTCTTTCCCATTACTTCATTGTGTGGCTCATCAACTTTATTCCTCTATAGTTCCCACAGCTCTGCACATCAGCCTTGTTCTTAAAAATGGGCATGCAGCACACTTTTCCCCCATTCCTCAGGCATCTTCTCACGCGCTAGAATTCTATTGAACAAGATGGTCAAAACTCCACAGCCACCTCTCCTAGATGCTTCCATACCTCCACAGGAATGTCATCAGGACCAACTGCCTTTCCATTTTTCATCCTCTTTAAAGCCTTTCTAACTTCCCCCTTACTAATCATTGCCACTTCCTGGTCCACCACACTTGCCTCTTCTACTCTCCCTTCTCTCTCATTTTCCTCATTCATCAACTCCTCAAAGTATTTTTTCCGTCTATCTAGCACACTACTGGCACCAGTCAACATATTTCCATCTCGACCCTTAATCATCCTAAACTGCTGCACATCCTTCTCATCTCTATCCCTCTGTCTGGCCAACCTGTATAGATCATTTTCTCCTTCTTTAGTGTCCAACCTGGCATACATGTCATCATATGCCTCTTGTTTGGCCTTTGCCACCTCTGCCATTGCCCTATGTCGCATCTCAAGGTATTCCTTTCACCTCTCCTCAGTGTCCCACTTCTCCTTAGGTAACCTTTTTCCTTGTATGATTTCCTGTACTTTGAGGTTCCACCACCAAGTCTCCTTATCTCCTTTCCTGCCAGAAGATACAGCAAGTACTCTCCTGCCTGCCTCTCTGATCACCTTGGCTGCAGTAGTCCAGTCTTCTCAAAGCTCCTCCTGTCCACCGAGAGCCTGTCTCACCTCTTCCCGAAAAGCTGCACAACACTCGTCCCGTCTCAGCTTCCACCACATGGTTCTCTGCTCTGCCTTTGTCTTCCTAATCTTCCTCCCCACCACCAGAGTCATCTTACACACTACCACCATATGCTGTCTATCCACACTCTCCCCTACCACAACCTTACAGTCGGTAACCTCCTTCAGATTACATCGTCTGCTAAAATGTAATCCATCTGCGTGCTTCTACCTCCACTCTTGTAGGTCACCCTATGTTCCTGCCTCTTCTGGAAAAAAGTTTTCACTACAGCCATTTGCATCCTTTTTGCAAAGTCTACCACCGTCTGTCCCTCCAAGTTCCTTTCCTGGATGCCGTACTTACCTATCACTTCTTCATCACCCCTATTTCCTTCACCAACATGTCCATTATAATCTGTACCAATCACGCCTCTCTCTGTCCGGGATGCTCAGAACTACTTCGTCTCGCGCCTTCCAGAATTTCTCTTTCACCTCTAGGTCACATCCTACCTGTGGGGCATAGCCACTAATCACATTATACATAACAACCTCAATTTCTAGTTTCAGCCTCATCACTCGATCTGATACTCTATTCACTTCAAAGACATTCTTAGCCAACTCTTTCTTTAAAATCACCTGTACTCCATTTCTCTTCTCATCTACACCATGGTAAAATAATTTAAACCCTGCCCCTAAACTTCTAGCTGGTCTAGCTGGACACACAATATATCAACCTTTCTCCTAATCATCATGTCAACCAACCAACCAAGATTTTCCTGTCATAGTCCCAACATTCAAAGTCTCCGCATTCAGTTCTTGGCTCTGTGCTTTCCTCGTCTTTCTGTCGAAGAACCCGCTTTCCACCTCTTCTTCTTCTTCGATTTCGACCCACAGTAGCTGAATTTCCAGCGGCGCCCTGCAGGTTGATGGCGCTAGTAGCAATACAGACGATAGGACAAAATGCCAAGTCAAAGAGCAAAGAGATTTAAATTGGTGGTTATCAAATCTAAATGGAAGTAAATTACATTGTGGAAGTGTATGGTCGATAATGGCTCTTCTACTTAAATGTCTTTACTTTCCATTCACACTGCTCTACTTTGACTTTTAAACAGTTTCAACCAAATTACAGCTTTAGAATGTGCTAATTTACATGTAGGTGCAATGGAAAGCTAGTTATTGTATATAAAATGTAAATATAAACAAAACATTAAGGTGTGACTCACCTTGACATAGAGCTGCTGGAACTCCTCTAGGTTAAGCCGTCCGGTGGGACAGTCCTTAAGGAAACCCTTGTACCACTGCTTCAGCTCATGTTCATTGAATTCTGTATTCTTCACCAGATCTTCCATCACCTCGGGGGTCAGCTTGCTGTTCTGTTTCCCCATTTTGCCTGCACAAAAACATGTGCACGCACACAAAAGATGTTTGTCTTTCAATACAAAAAAGAGAAAAGTGACTCATCAGCAGTAATAATGGAAATTTCTAGAGAACTCTGATCCTGCAACCAAAGTAAAAAGTTGTAAAAGGTTCTCTAAGGAGGCATAATTCAGTTTGAAAAAAAAGTCCTGGGCTGTGTTTGCGTTTAGTAATAAGGTCAGCTGTGAGACATGCACCTTTTTTGTTTCCTTTGAACAGCTGCTTGTCCGAGTTTTATTTGCTTGTTTCATATTTAGAAGTGCTCAGTCAGAACCAATGAAATCAGTTCAGCCAGAAATGTCATACATTTCAGCAGCATTATTTTATCCCCCTTTTTTTGTCCTAACCTTATGATAGCTTTCTCCAATCCTTGGCATTGTGGTCTCTTAGTTTCCTACAGTATATATATATATAAAAAACACAATGAATAATAGATGATCTGAAGAGACTAGCATTTTGATGTATGTTTTGTCTCTTAAATTTAGTAGACTCCTGTCTGAATCATCATAAGGCTACACTTCACATTTATACACCCTTAATTATGTACGTGGAAAACCATATGTTGCCTTCCCCCCCTCCTTAAAGGTGGAGGGGGCCAGGCCCACCTTTCCTCAATGTGCCGGCTCAGCAAAGCCGTACACCAGTTGACGAACATGCATGTGATATGGTGTTCATTGACTCATAAGTTCCATAAACACACAATAGGCTTTAATTGCTTGTGCTGGGACCACTAATAATAACACGGGTTGTATTAAGATATCAACTCACAGATTGTTACAGGTGTTTAGACACTATAAAAAGTATCCCACCGTACCACTCATTAGTATCACTGTCTTGCTCATTTCCCACATCCTGTCCTGTCCTCTCTCATCTTGTTCTCTTGGATAGTTGTTGCATGTCCTCACCTTGTGTACCCCTCCCATCCACAAATAAGAACACGATTTGACTGTTGTAACGTTACTTGTGGTCAAATATCTAGACTGTCCAACTATTGTTCTGCTGTGGTTCGCACCCCTATTCGCCTTGTCTGTTCTGTCCCTCTGTCTGTCCCTGAAAATCCTTTTTCTGCATTTTCAATAAACATCAAAATAAATAAAATACAAAAATAAGAAGAGGGATTATTTTAAACTCCCCTGCTGCACAGCAAAACTGTTCCAGAAGAAAAGCCATACAGATCCACCATTCTGCATGGCCATGCAGCTGAACAGGACAGGTAAAAAATAAAAATAAAAATAAAAACTTGATTTTTTTGGGAGGGAAAGATTCACAAATTAGTCAAAAGTAAAAATTTTTGGGGTTTGTTGTTGTGGTAATTATGGTATAGAAATTATGGGAATCCCTGCAGGTTACATGGCAACCCCCTCATTGACAACAATAAAGCCTACCATCTGCACAAGCAATGGAAGCTATTTTGGTGGACGGCGGAATGTGCAGGATATTTGCAGGATATGCTGAACCAATGAAACACCCAAACAAGACTGAGTCTCATGAGCCATGTGATTTTATGTAGACTTCCAATGAACAGATTACCATGACAGATTACCATGACAATTGCTGAATGTCATCACAACTAGACATGAACAAATAAAGACTCTTATTCTTTTTTATTTGTGTTCACAACTTAAGAAGAGCTGATTGCAAACAAATCACTCAGAGATACATGTTATTGTCTTGAGGGAATAAGAACAGAAAATAAATTGGTATCTGATGGATTTGTGGACAGCTGTTGTATCCAAAAAAAAAATAACCTGACAATCCATCCATCCATTATCTGAGCCTCTTATCCTCACAAGGGTTGCGGGAGCGCTGGAGCCAATCCCAGCTATCATCGGGCAGGAGGTAGGGTACACCCTTTACTGGTTGCCAGCCAATCGCAGGGACATATAAACAAACAACCATCCGCACTCACATTCACACCTACGGGCAATTTAGAGTCTTCAATTAACCTACCGTGCATGTTTTTGGAATGTGGGAGGAAACCGGATAAATGGCTTTTGCACTTACGGATGTAGCGCCGAACTGTATTTACTGACATTGGTTTTCTGAAGTGTTCCTGAGCCCATGTGGTGATATCCTTTACACATTGATGTCGGTTTTTGATGCAGTACCCCCTGACGGATCGAAAGTCACAGGCATTCAATGTTGGTTTTCGGCCTTGCCGGTTACATGCAGTGATTTCTCCAGATTCTCTGAACCTTTTGATGATATTATGGACCGTAGATGATGAAATTCTTAAATTCCTTGCAATTGTACGTTGAGGAACATTGTCCTTAAACTGTTCGACTATTTTCTCACGCACTTGTTCACAAAGAGGTGAACCTCGCCCCATCTTTGCTTGTGAATGACTGAGGAATTCAGGGAAGCTCCTTTTATACCCACTCATGGCACCCACATGTTTCCAATTAGCCTGTTCACCTGTGGGATGTTCCAAACAGGTGTTTGATGAGCATTCCTCAACTTTCTCAATCTTTTTTGCCACCTGTCCCAGCTTTTTTGGAATGTGTTGCAGACATAAAAAACTAAGTTAATGATTATTTGCTAAAAACAATAAAGTTTATCAGCTTGAACATTAAATATCTTGTCTTTGTTGTGTATTCAATTAAATATAGGTTGAACATGATTTCCACATCATTGTATTCTGTTTTCATTTAGGTTTAACACAACGTCCCAACTTCACTGGAATTGGGGTTGTACTGTCCAATTGCTTGAGTGATTAATTTTAGCATTTAATGAATTAAAGTCGAATAATTTAATTGTGGCCCTTGTGTCCTTTGCTCTTTCTGGATGCAGCCCTCGGAGGTATATGTTGTGGCAGGGAGTCTATCCAGAGCTCAAACACAACCCTTTTAAATAAAATCAACAACAACAAAAAAACATGTCTTCAGCGGCACGGTGGACGACTGGTTAGAGCGTCTGCCTCACAGTTCTGAGGGGTTCAATCCCCGGCCCCGCCTGTGTGGAGTTTGCATTTTCTCCCCGTGCCTGCGTGGGTTTTCTCCGGGCACTCCGGTTTCCTCCCACATCTTAAAAACATGCAGGGTGTGCCCTCCGATTGGCTGGCAACCAGTTCAGGGTGTACCCCGCCTCTCGCCCGAAGATAGCTGGGATAGGCTCCAGCACGCCCACGACCCAAGTGAGGATAAGCGGAACGGAAGATGAATGAATGAATAATCCATCCACCCATTTTCTGAGTCTTTAATTAACCTACCATGCATGTTTTTGGGAAGTGGGAGGAAACAGCAGCACCCGGAGAAAACCCACGCAGGCACGGAGAGAACATGCAAACGCCACACAGGCGGGACCGGGATTTGAACCCCGATCCTCAGAACTGTGAGGCAGATGTGCTAACCAGTCGCTCACTGTGCCGCCACCCCTCTCCATTACAACTGACAAATATGGAGATATTCAAACATTGTCTTGAATGTGGAATTTGGATTCTGGTTGCAAATTCAGACATGCTCTGGTAAATTTCCAGAAGCTTTTCCTTCAGTTTAGCTGAGGAATTTTGAAAATATCATGTTCTTTTCTGTCGTTAGAATTAATGGCAACCTAAAACCTTTTCCTGTTCAAGACTACCTTTCTTTGCTGACTGGCTGGCCGCAATCACATACTGCAGTTGAGTTATTTGGTGTCCATTTTAATTCATCAAAGTAGTTCCTGTGAATGGCTACCTAATGTTGGGTCATCTATAGCCATTTGGTTAATTTATACCAACACAATGGTAAATTTCCTGTTTATTCCTATTCATTCTAGCTTTAATGTAACAAATACTGTATTTATTTATTTGTGTGTGTGTGTGTGTGTGTGTGTGTGTGTGTGTGTGTGTGTGTGTGTGTGTGTGTGTGTGTGTGTGTGTGTGTGTGCGTGTGTGTGTGTATCTATATATATTGTATCTCAAACATGGCAGTGAAAAGTTTTCAAGTGTGTTTTGCAATGCTAGAAAACATAAACCTGCAAATGCATCAAATGACTATAATGCCAACATTTCTTCTCTGTCCAACTGTGTGCACAAAAACACTGAACACACCCACTATCTTGCTTGGTAATATTTTACACCGTCTCACCAGAAAAAGATCCTCATGCATAAATAATAATTCTATGTACATTTTCGTTTCGAAAATGAGTTTCAGTGTCCAGTTCACTTTGTAGTACAACAGAGTACACCACGATGACTCCGGACTAAAGAGCATTTTGTATTAACCCTTGAGGCTCGACAAAAAGGGGAAACCAATGATGCACATTCGTAAGCATGTACGCAGATATGAAAACATATTGATAAGATCGATCTAACATCCCTTGTGAACAAAGTGCAGCAGACCGGCCCCTCAGCTAGGCAGTAGGCTGGCTATTACATAACACAGTCTCCCTTACCATCATTTGCTCACAGGGGATGACCTTCAGAAGGAGCCCTGATTGAGAGAGGAAAATAAGCTTGGACAATGCAGTTGGACGGTGTCCAACAGGAACATATTTACGCATCCGTGTGCCAGTGTACCTGTGTGTGTGTTGTATGCAGGATCGGCAAGGGTGCCATCATAATGAAAGCAGACCAGGAGGTGTGGTCAAACCTGCACTGATTGGCAAAAAGTAGCAGATGGGGTGATGTATATGAAAAACACTACAACCCCCCCCCCCCACCCTCTCTCTCTCTCTCTCTCTCTCTCTCTCTCTCTCTCTCTCTCTCTCTCTCTCGCTCACGCACAAACTCACGCACACAGAGTTGCAACTTACACTTGATCACAGCTATAATCAATGTAAACTATTTCTAACAATACTGAGCAGCGGTCTAGCATTCGCTTCACTTTTGTTGTTGAATCAGAACAGTGCGTGACGCAAAGAGACCAAATGTGAAATTTTGTGAGCACAACTCAGACAATGACTACATGGTCTGGGTCGTGTGTTTTGTGATATTGATGTCACTGTCAGTGAAACATCCCCCGTTGTTCCAATGGAAGTAGAGATTACATCATGCAGGTAAACATTCAAGAAGAACATGTGAGTAAATACATGTATAAATAATAAATATATGTATAAATAATGGAATAACATTTCCTACCTTGAAGAGTGGAAGAGAGAAGTCCGAGCTAACGTCTGGAGATGTCCAAAACTGCGAGGGCGATAAATTAAAAAAAGACAAGCGTCCTTAGACGAGCCACGAGCTTGTCTTTTTTTTTTTTTTTTTTTTTATCGTTCTTTCTTCCTTCTTTTGTTATTGTGTGTATTGTAATGTTGTACGGTGCAAGTGCGTAGGATGCTGCTGCTGAACGCACACTGCCGTGATGCACTGGGCGACTGACACGCAGAGCGAGAGGGAGAGAGATGCGCTTATCTCCGCTATATGTGTGTGCGCGCGTCTGTCGTCATTGTTTTCCCAAAATGACATAAACCCGCATTTGAGCGCACGAAACCAATGCAATGGCGATTATATAGTTAGCAAAGTGCACCAATCATCGAATATGACACCGCCTTAACGAGAAATGGGTTCTGAACTGACACCAGGTTGCTCACCACTAGTTTGCCGCCACGCAAGGTTCTCAAACCAGGAAGCTATTTCAAGCTAAATGCTAACTAGTTGTCTCGTCGTGGGCTCCTGGGTAAACGGCCAGGTTGGTTTAACGGTGGGTTGTGGGTGAGTTACAAATTGTTTTTTAATAGACACTATAACTAAATGAAGATAGATGAACAGAGAACTCTGGTATTCAGAAACTACTTACAATGAAACAATTTATGTTCAAACATTGTGTAGTGCTAGTTAGCATTGCTGGGCTTTTTCTTTTTTTTCTTTTTTTAAACACACCTACAGTAGTACTAATTCACATATAAGCTCATTTTTATAACATTTAGCCAAACTGTATGTAGCCTCATGTCCCACTTGTGATAAAATGTTACCTTAAGAAATTCTGACGGTAAAGTATGTGTGTGATAAGCGTGCTGTTCTTTGTTTTGTTTTTTTACCTTGAAAAATGATACAAATAAGCTACGAATAAGCAACCAAACAGAATGACAATTTTAACAAATGCTATAAATATGGGGAAAAATATATAAATTAATAAATCAATTAATATGAATATGTGTGCTGTAGTATTACTACTATCACATGAGTGCAGATATATTTCTAAAATTATAGACATATGGATAGATAGATGTATGTACCTCATTAATATACTTTAGAATAATACATTTTAACTCAACCAAAAAATTTTCTTATGTGTAATAATTATTTACGAGGATATGTCAGTAAAAAGTTACCATCAATTTAATCAGACAACTAACCAGCTCAGTTGGCCATTGTGCTATTTCCAAACAAAGCGAGCATAATTCAAAAAATGTTATTTGCTGTTTGAAATAAAAGAAATGTCTTACAGAAGCTGAGGAATATTGACGGTCCTCAAATATTTGTTGTTTAATTGTTATATAATAATAATTCTATATACATTACAATATAATATAATTATATATATAATTTCATATATAATTGTTGACATTTAAAAAAATATTTTGTTTGCTAACTGTCAAAATATATATTTTTAAACATGTTGTTTTAGTTGATGCATAGAGAAAAAAAAATTATTGTAAGAATTGGTAAACTATTTTTATAAACAATGGAATTTTTCCTTCTGAGTATATTTTTGACTTCTTATCGATCAGTGAATGACAAATAGGCATTTTTTGTCTCTTTACTTTGTCTTGGATAATATGCCACATGTAATTTTTTTTTCAGGCTTCAGTGAAGAGAAAATGGATACCATAGTGCAAGGAAATGTGTGTCTTAAAACAGAGATTGAAAGGCCTCTCCTTTCCCCCAAAAGACCAAAGATAGACAATACAGTGACTAACACCAATACAAGCACATATGACCTCCCAGAGCTTTTGACATCACAAACCATTGACTCCCCATCTTTGTCCTCACCCAGGGATGCAGACCTAATATGCTCAGAACTAAATGGACACATTCAGTCCAAAAAACCTTATGAGCAAATTCAAAACACTGAATTAACTGTCAGGCCTCAGGCTGAAGTCACAACTTCAAACACACCTGAAGTCTGTGTTACCACTAAAGAGAGTCACTTCCTTCATATGAAAAAATATGATCAGCTAGACAAGCTCAACCCAAGCCCATTATCAGGGTCTCTCAGTTTGAAAGACACTACTGCTCACATGTCCGGTCATCCCAAGTGTCAACTCCTGGAGAAATCACTTGAAGACAAAGCTCCTGCTGATTGCTGCTTGCCTTTTAAAAATGGAATGTCGATTGATGCGGAAGGCAGATATCAGTTAGATTTCTCTTGTGAGTCCGACCGACATAACGCTGGTTCGAGTACATGGAGCCAATCTGCTGCATTCGGTGAGAGTAATCAGAGGGAGGAGGACTTTACTGATACTATCTCCCGAAAGGGAGTGAAAGAGGCTGAGGGAGCGACATCTTTTTTCAGGTTTACTAAGGAGTTTCAATTATTAGTCTCTCCACCTGATGAGGACATCCCCATAATCTTGGTAGAGGATGAAAGAAAATTGGACATGCGTGATGGTCCTGTTGTGTGTGACTTGGAAACAAATGACCAAGCCAACGATGAAGGAAGGAGCGACATCTCTCCCGTTGAATGTACTGAGGTGTCACTTATCGCTTACCACGCTACACCAGCCAAGTACATTTCAACTGAGACAGGAAGCTCTGATGACTTAGGACAGGCAAAAGGAGAGCATTGTGAGACGGTAGCCAGAAAAGAGAGGGAAAGAGTTGTTCACACGCCAGAGAATGACATGTCTGCGAGAATCAGCAAAGAGTCTGCTGAAGGAGATAATGATGCAGACCCTCACAGAGTAATTGAGCTTGCAATCTGGAGCAAAACTGTCAGGGAGGCTGAAGGGAATTGCTGTAACTCTGAGACCACCGCAGGTGAAGAATTACCTTCATCAGTAAAAGTCTGTGAGCTGGAAATTCCTCTTTCTCCCACATCTGATGTCAGACCACTATTGCTGACTTTGGATCAGACAGTTCAGTCTCCTAACCAGAACAGACCACAGCAACATGAAGATGAAAAAAATAACTTGAGTGAGTCTTATTCTGTTCCATCTATTCTGGCGCACAACACATTTGGCTATGAAGGCCGTTGTTGCCCGACGTCAAGTACTAACATGAGTTCACAAAAGACTACAAATCCTCTTCCAGCTGGGGATGGAAGACAACAGAGTTGTGGTAGTGTGGAACAGAGCAGCTGTTTGCCTGTCAGCTGCGACCACCTGAAGGCCCAGCATGTTAAACATTCACCGCCTGGAACCGGTACATGGGATGAGCCAAAGGAAATCAAAGAAATGACAGGCCAAATTAAATCGGACAAGATGTTGCTGCAACAAAGTAGACCGAACAATGAGGACATGACTGAACTACCACCAGTGAAGGGCTTGACAGAGGACACCGAACTGACACCAGGAGATGAAGCTAAACAAGGCATCACACACTGCAGTTTCCCTGAATACCAGCAAACAGTGGAGATGCTGGAGTGCAAATATGAGCTTTTGTCAGTGTGTTTTCCTTTAGTCAGTGATGCAGTCGTACCAGGCCCTCATGAATTAAGCCCCACACATCATTCACGAAACACGGACTGCACCATGGCTCAAAATTGTAAGGACAGATTCTCCCTAGTGCCATCTGCCGTCGCTATGTACACCCATGTGCCAGGGAGCTTTGACAACTTCCACAAGATCCAACTGTCACCAGATGAAGATGATGCTGGCCAAGGAAACTGCTGTCTTCTCACCAGCTTGGATGTGCAGCTAATGAAATCCCCGCAAATGGACCACTCCATGCTCGAAGCAGAGGGTGAGCATGAGGATATGCCAAAAGAGATGGAGGAGGACCAAGTCCATGAGGAGGGGGTTAAAGTTGAGTGTCACACCGAGGATTTAGCCAGTGGAGGTTTTAACACTGATACTGACAGTACTAAACAGGTATCAGGGGAGGACATTGTTGCTTTTGAGTTTTCCAATAATGGGAGCAACAGCCCACCCTCCCACTCAATCCAGTGCCTGGAGTTTGAGATGAAAAAAGAGTATAACTTGGTCTTAAAGGAACTAAACGTGTATTTTGATGTCTGTAAAAGTGAATTTACATGTGACAATGGGACACCGCCTGAGCAGTGTGGTGAGGTGCTGTGCAATGAAGTCTCTAAGAGCAAATGTTACCTCAGCAGCCCAGAACTGGCTCTCCACAGAGATCCAACTCTAGGTAACTACATTTCATTTAAAATGCACTTTTAATTCTCAGTGGCACAAGACTATTAGGAACAGTACCTTTGAGACAGTTACTCAAAGACCATTGTTGAAGTAATTATTCCTTTCAGTATTCCAATTAACTGGACATACATTTTTCAATTAAAGTTGTTTTTGTGTATTAGTCTACGGCCACTGTTGCAGAGAACGTCCTGTTCTTTCACAAGTTGTACAAGTAATCAACCTGGCTTCACATCAAAAATCCAAGTTGGAAGGCTCTGTCTCAACTGAGCACATAGTTTTAGGTCTTTGGAAAAATCTGAAGTCAACATTCTATATACTCAATTACAAAATAATGTCAGACCCTATACACACGCAGTAACATTAGTTCATCCCTGTTACAATTTGACAGCCACTTGACTATTTAAAAGGTCCCATATTTTGGCTATTTAGACCTGCATCGAGTGACTCTCTAACATGGACTCAGTATAAAAGTATCAATTTCATTTCAAAAAACACCTTGGTTTTGTCATACGAGTGTCCAGAAAAGCCCCCTCTGACAGCTACTTCTCTTTGACCCAGTTTTGTGTCCGCTTTGTCCATATTTGGCTAAGACCGCCCCCTGTCCTCTGATTGGGTCCCTCCATATGGAAGACCCACTTGTGAGAGCACGTGTTTGTTATGTTGACAACACTGGCTCGGAAAGGGAAGGCGGAGATCTTCGCTAGTGACGTAGATAAACTTGGGAAATTTGGAATGACCTGATTTTAGGTCAGAAAAACGTCTGGAAATTTCACGTTCACTGAGGCACCACAGAGATAATATCACATCCCAAATAGTCGAAAAAGTTTGCTTCGAAAAATACGGGACCTTTAAATTGTCATCATTACAAAAGATATTTTGAGACCATTTTGTAAAATTATGATTTCATGCATATTTTCATTTAGATCCTGATGAAGACTGTAGCACTAAAATATGTGTAACAGATCCAGAAGCTTGTCGTATAACCAGCCGTGAAGGTGAACAGGAAGTGCCCATTGGCTGCCACATGTCCTCAAAAGCATCATGTCTTGTTGCAGAGAAACACAAAGGTTAATTTTCTTTTTGTTTGTTTTTGTTTTGTAGAGAAACACAAAGGATAATTTTCATTAAATAATTTAAGCTCCTGCTACAGAAAATCTAAACGGGCTAACTAGAGTTCATTTGCTTCAAAGGTGATCTTATTTAAAAAGTTGTAGGGGAAAGAAATATTTTCTAACCTTGTGTGAGCATTAAGAGGTTGATTTCTCTTCTTCGGTTACCTGCAGGGAAACGATAACACCGGTATGAATGGAGGCACATTGTGTGAGGAGGAACAGATAACAAATAAAATAGGATTAGCCACTCATCCCTGCCTGTGTCTCACTTTCAATATGTCCCTTCCAGAGCCCCAGCAGACAGAGCTGAAAAGGAGAGCGTGGTCACCGTCCTTCAGGTGTCTACCTCTCATGCAGCCACAAAACGACAGTGAGTCTGTGATCACAATCTTAATTCAAAGCTGGTGATAATTGTTACTATCAGAATGATGGGTTTCCCCTTCTGAAAGTTTGTTCCATTCAGCAAATTGTGTTTCAGCAAAAGTGTTTTCAAAAACAATTTGCACGGTTTTTAAACTTGAGATAATGGAATTACCACCTTTGTATTAATTTCCTATACTGCATATCCTGGTAAGGTCACAAGCAAGCTGGAATATATATTTGCTTACTTAGGGTGAGGGATACACTCTGCATTTATCACCTGTCAATCAAATGAATGATGCAAAAAATAATTCGTAGATACAGGCGAAGTCTTAGGCTTGTCTTGGTTTCGGACTGGCCGGACTCAGGATTTTCCGTCAAGACCAGTTGAGCACTAATTTGCTATTTTTCAACTTCATTAATGGGATAATAAGGAGAAGCACTTGGTAAAACAACAAATACCTTCAATTAATGTGTTACTAACCCCCATCCACCGCAGCAGTGACTAACTCAATAATTACATTTGGCTTCCTCAACCACAAAGACTTCATATGTAAAACAACATCCATCCATCCATCCATTTTCTTTACCGCTTATCCTCACTAGTGTTGCGGGCTGCTGGAGCCAATCCCAACTATTTTCGGGCGAACCGGTCGGCAGCCAATCATGTAAAACAACATGCAAAAGAAAACACTGCGGTCTGCAAATTCTTCAATTCACTTTAATAGTGGGGACAAAGTCAAACTTTAGTCAGTGTCTTGAAAGAAAACAAACACAGGTAAGCTAACGTTAACTGGAAGAAACACCAGCAAATGTAATTTTGATTTTCTGAGATAAGTATTTTTGGAAAGAGTTTTTAATTCCACCTTAAATTGGCGTGATGAGAAGCACTCTCTTATATTTCTTACATGCAACAATTTTTTTATTTAAATCTTAATTTCTAGATACATACAACAATGTATCTTTTTGCAAGAATTTAGTTGAAAAAAATGGTTATGACTTTTGCATATTATGCTTTGAAAGAGTTGCAGACACTATGCTTTTGGCTGACAAATCTGTATTTCAAAGAAAATTAAAGAGTGACTGTTTTTTAACTGTTCAACCTGGTCATGATTTTTATGGTCTTGGTCCTGTCACAGTCTCAGCTTTCTCGATCTTGGTCTTGTCTCAGTCTCGGCTTGTCTCGGTCTTGATTCTGTCTCGACTCCCAAAAGTCTTGGTCCTGTCATGATCTGGTCTCAGGCAAGTCTTGGTCTCAGATAGTGTGGTATTGAGCACAACATTAGAAGCTTCTTCTGTATAGTTGAGGCAGCAGTGCTAAGTACTCATCCACTCTGTAGACTTGGTCATGTTCTTGTAAGCACGTCATTGGAATACTTGACGTGGAACCAAGTGGAACCAAGATCAAACACAATTTGTTCCATGACCCTTGTTGACTTGTGCACATTTCAAAGCAATTTTCCCACAGTAAATAATAGAAGCAGCATGGTGGATGACTGGTTAGCACATTTGCCTCACAGTTCTGAGGATTTGGGTTGAAATCAGGCCTTGCCTGTGTAGAGTTTGCATGTTCTTCCCGTGCCTGCGTGTTTTTTTTCCGGGTGCTCATGTTTCCTCCCAAATAACTGAAAACTCTAAATTGCCTATAGGTGCAAAGGATTGTTTGCCTATATGTGTCCTGCGATGGGCTGGCGACCAGTTCAGGGTGTAGCCCGCCACTCGCCCAGAGTCGGCTTGCGACCCTAGTGAAGATTAGCGGTACGGAAAATGGATGGATGGAATAACGGAAATAGAAATAGATATGCTGTTGTACAATTATAAAAATTACAACTGGTAATCCATTTACTGAGCCGCTTCTGCTCACTAGGGTCTATCCCAGCTATCATTGGGCAGGAGGCGGGGTACGCCCTGAACTGGTTGCCAGACAATCGCAGGGCACACACAAACAAACAACCATTCGCACTCACATTCACACCTACGGGAAATTTAGAGTTGTCAATTAACCTAACATGTTTTTGGGAATCCCCGGCCCCGACTGTGTGGAGTTTGCATGTTCTCCCCGTGCCTGCGTGGGTTTTCTCCGGGCACTCCGGTTTCCTCCCACATCCCAAAAACATGCATTAATTGGAGACTCTAAATTGCCCGTAGGCATGACTGTGAGTGCGAATGGTTGTCTGTTTGTATGTGCCCTGCGATTGGCTGGCAACCAGTTCAGGGTGTACTCCGCCTCCTGCCCGATGACAGCTGGGATAGGCTCCAGCGCGCCCGCGACCCTAGTGAGGATAAGCGGCTCAGAAAATGGATGGATGGATGGATGTTTTTGGGACGTGGGAGGAAACCGGAGTGCCCGGAGAAAACCCACGCAGGCACGGGGTGAACATGCAAACTCCACACAGGCGGGGCTGGGGATTGAACCGTGGTCCTCAGAACTGCAGACCCTCTAACCAGTCATCCACCGTGCCGCCTACAACTGGTAATATTATGACATAATAAAACACGCACATACAACATAAATGCGAATGTGTGTTGCATCATGACATTTTAACATTACAAAGTGTCACACAGGTGTAAAAAGAGCTGAATCAAAATAACTAGAGCATGGCATATTCTGTCACACTGTACTAGGACAACATTGAAATCTTACTGCTTCAAAAGAGAGTCTGCATACTTCACGTCACTTCGGTATATATTTGGCTTCTTCTAATAATCTTCTCTCTTCTGATCGTTCTGTTGGAATTTCCCCCCAAAAAGCCAAACACACTCACTTACAATTACGCATCAAACTAATAAGAACACTGCTGACAGCAACAGGACAGGCTGAACGAAAGCAAAAGTATCAACGTCGTCAAGTAAATTTACACTACCGTAATTTCTCGTGTATAATGCGCATTCTTTTACCCCAAAAATGTGTCAAAAGTCAATAGTGCGCATTATACAAAGGTATAGGAGAAAAGTAAAAAGACTTTCACATTTTATAATTGTATGCTGCCCTCCAGAGGTTGTGAAAAAGCTGTAGACTTTAATTCCACTAGGCCACCGCCCCCTAGAGGTTATTAAAAAGTTCTACAATTTCATTCGAGTATGCCATCTAGAGGTTATGAAAAAGGTGTCGTCTACACTTTCATTCCAATATGACGGGTACATATGACTGCATATATGTACAATTGTGCTCATAAGTTTACATACCCAGGCAGAATTTGTGAAATATTGTTGTTGTTTTTTTAAATACGACTGATGACTGAACAACAACCATCATTAATTTATTTATGGTTATGTTTTGTTTAATGATAATGCTTTTCTGAAATGCTTGACAGTTTAATTTGATTCCCATTCAAATAAAATTCAATGTTTCGCCTGGTCCTTCATGTTTTCTTAAAATAATTGTACACATCTTACAAATTCTGCCTGGGTAATCAAATATATGAGCACAGCTGTGTGTTTTCTCATTTACTAAATAAAAGTAGGGCTGTGAATTTCAAAATAAGTGCAAGTAAATAAAAAAAGTATTATATGTTCAAATAAAGTGCTTAACTTCAGAATAATTCTTTGAAAAAACTAACAAAATACAGATAATACTTCATGTTTTGAGCATATGGGTAAAGCAAAATCATGCATTGTAAAAATGCATTATACATAGGTAGAAGGGTTTTCCAGAATTTTGAGGTCAACTTTGGGGGATGCGCATTATACTTGGGTGCGCATTATACACGTGAAATTACGGTACATCTAATAAAATAAATTCAGAACGTGAAGGAGTGATACATGCTGTTACGTTGTACTTTTGTGTGCAGCACCATTGTGGGAAGCCAAGAGACTGGAGCCGCTGCGGACATGCACACGGCCAATCCGACTCGGATTGTCCAAGAAAGCCAAGCCCAAATCCTTGCACCGTTTCAACCCATACAAATAAACCAAGAAAAAAAATGGTGAGAGAAGAATTCTCCAATGTTCACAGGAACTATTCTGAGTCACAGTCCATTCATCACTGTGGAGTTGTGTGAGTGTTGCAGTAAGTTTGTTTTTTTACACATTTGCATTAATACTTATAGAAGGTTCTGACACACAATGCCAGCTATTACTGCCTGTTTTTAATATTGTTCCAGATATTTATACTTGTTTAATAATCCTTTTGAGGTGTTGCTGTGGCTTCAAAATATCTCTCCTTTGCCTGTTGAAATATTCATATTATCCATTAAATAAGTTAATATAAAAAAAAAGTCATCTAATTTGTGGTTCATGATATCCAAAACACACATCTGCTTTGTCATTATGTATTTTCCAGTAGGTGATTTGATGCAGTGTGCAACTTGTTCCAGTTGTGCGTGGGCGTACTTAGTCAAGCGAAGTGCGATATTTTCTGTCTTTATGTTTTTTTGTTTGTTTTGTTTTTCATTATGCCTTCCACAATATAACCTTGAGGAATTCTGTTGGAGGTTAGCTGGAGTTGAGGTTCAGTCTCATGGAATTAGATATTAGCATAACTGCCTCTTATAGGAGTCCCATACAGTGCATACCAGTATTATCACAACAGGAAAGCAACTACAGTATAGCGAAAAGCGTAATATTTGCTTTCATTCTCATTAATTTTTTAAAAGAAATAATACTTTGAACAGCAACATGGCATTGTTGTTTGTGTCAAGGAAACATAAAACTCACTTTGTGTTTCAAATTGTTCAATTAGAAATGAGATTATTAGTGGCCTTTTGTATCATTAGCTTTTTTAAAAAAAAATGTAATTGGACCGAACTGTTCATGATTTTAGGATTTTTCTTTTGGATTCTATCGTCCACATTTTTACAAATTTTATCTAGTGAAGAAAATAAGAGTAGCTTTTGGAGTGTTTTTTGTTTAATTAATTAAAGTGCCACAGCTGCCAGTCAGTCAAGCGCAAATTAGAAAAATGAACAACGGTTCATTCAATCTCCCTTTTACGTCAGTTGCAGTGTGTTACAGATCCCAGAGTTCAATGATATATATATATATATATATATATATATATATATATATATATATATATATATATATATATATATATTTTTTTTTTTTTTTTTTCTTTTCCTGATGACAGCATTTTATGATCAACACAAGCATTTCTATAGTATTTACCATTTACCCAGATTTTAGCTTAACTTATTACTATAATCAGTTATGTGATGTTTTATCATCTAAATCTGGTTTCCCATTTATGTATATTACAATGAAATGAGTAATCCATTTCAAAAGGTTTTATAGCATGCTATAGTGAACAGTGCTGAATATCTGCTCGACTTACATACTGTAAACTTGCAGACTTTGGGAATTGGGAAATAGCGCCAAGCGCTGCAGTGAGCAGAAGGGGAAAAAAAGTCTACAATAAAATGCATAATATATTTGAGCTGTTTGTGCATTTAGTTAGCGTACATGATAATTTTATTTTGTTTCAAACCCAACAATCCATATTGTTGCATGCAAGAATATTTCCCTGAAAACCCTATTACTTAAATTGTCGATATATTGTACATTACCTTACTATTTGTTCACCTTAGTATTGTGTCTAACTTGCATTGGTGTAAAGTTTTACTACATCATATTACTGTGTTCCTAATCTTATTTAACTGCATGAAATGATCAAAATATTTAAACAAGCTCACATTATGATGCAGTGGACTTTTACACCACTGTAAGCTACAACCACAATAATACAAATATTGTTAAATTAATATATCTCTGACAGTTTGAAAAGAATTTAGCATTGTATTTGTAAATGTAGAATTTAAACAAATCTTGTACTGGACCTCAGTGAATGACCTCTCCATTATTTTTTTTTTGTCCTCTTCGGCTGTTAGGTCAAGCAGAATGGAAAATCTATATCCCTTTTATGCCGGAACAGTTTTACTGTGTCACAGTGGAGTTTGTAAGCTTCCGCTGTGGTATTATAATTGATGTTTATTGAGAATCAGACTTGATTAGTCGAACAGAACAAAGTTTCTCGAAGGGAGAGAGAAACAAAGACAAAAGACAATGCACTAATTGTAAACAGGATGAGAGAAGTAAATCATTACATTATCTACAACAATGAAACATTAAATATGAGTGATGCATGGGGCTGTAGGTATACACCCTGTGAGGGAAGGACAGGACAAGATAGAACAGGACAAGGACAGGAGAAGAAGCATGCAGGACAAGGATCGTGAACCCGGCTGTACAACTGAAGTGTGGTGGCATTAATTATGTAAATTATAAAAGTCTACAGGACGAGAGTATAAGTGAGGGAATACACAAGCGATTTGCATATTCATGAGTTATTTGTTGCGTGACCCCACACCCAGTGAAAGAGTCCGAGGGGTGTGTGCCTGCGGATACATGCAAGTATATTGATACCGTTTTACATGCACAAAGACTAACAGAAATGTCCTGTAATTGCTGTGGCCGCACCGCGGCGGCTGAGGACCCCACCCAATCAATCGAGGGGTGGGATCAGGCCCAGGGGTCCACCCGAGAGCAGCCCGGCGGACGGGACACGTCCCACACCGCCGGCCCTACCGAGGCGCCCCGACAACAAACCAGCGGGGGCAACAGGGACCCAATGCCACCCCCCAGACAACCACCCCACCCCACCCACCGCCCCACACGCCCCGCCACCCCCAGGAGAGCCAGACACACCCCCTAGCCCGCAGGGCCCGCAATGCAGCCAGTCCCCGCAGCAGCCCGAGGGCCCTTGTTTGTTGGAAAGGAGGGCGGATAGGTGCACCCGACAAGGGAACGATAAGGGGGGGAACCCAAGGAGCAGCCGCGGGCCATGAGAGGTCAGCCCCAACACCAAGCAGTCATCCAGCTCGGGGGGCCTGGCCTCGGGAGCACCGCCATGCAAGTAAGTGAGACCCACCTCCCCCCATGTTACTATGACTGCCAAGTACTCGACTGGCAGTCATTGACCCTACCCCGTGTATCAGTGCCCCCCTGCCGAGTGGTGTGGTGCATTAAAATCTGGAGAGCCGAGGGAGTGGAGGCAGTGCTGCCAGGCACTACTGCCTAACAGCCAAACCACCCCCACCCACGACCCACTGCCCCCGAGGGATAGGTGTATGTGGTGCATTAAAACATGGGGAGTGTGTGTGATGCATTTAAAATGCAGCCAGGGCGGAGGTGCAGGGCGCACAGACCGGGAAACAGCACAGACGTGCTGTAACCCAATCCGACACCCACACCCTCCCGATCCCATACCAGTCCCCCTTTGATATGTGTATGTGCCCAGATGTGATTAGTGAGAAGTATATACAGTGAATGGTGTGAATGTGTGCTAAGTTAGTGATAAAAGGCATGGCTCCCGCAGGTCAGGCCCATTAGGCCGGACAACCACCGACGAAGAGGACCATCCCTCCTAGACCCCCCCAAACCAGGCAGGGAAAAGAACCCCACAGCAGGCCCCACAGCCCGCAGGGGACTGTAATGACCGTGAATGACCTCTACAAAAAGGAGTTTATACTTTCTGGACACTTTACATTTCAGTGATGGTAATGTCCTTTTTATAACTTAGAGGATTTTTAGTGCCCATAATGGAAAAGTTAACAGTTCAAAAGTCGGAGCAAAGTGAATGCATGTGAGAGACTGTGAACATGCAGAATATACACTTACTTCGGTTTCTTTTAACCAATCTTAAATCATTTGCATGGTCCCTTTGTAGGAAAAGACATGCTGTGTAATTAGAAAACTGAAAGGAGGCGGCCCAGCTGGTTAGCACGTCTGCCTCACAGTTCTGAGGACCCTGGTTGAAATCCGGTGTCGCCTGGAGTTTGCATGTTCTCCCGTGCCTGAGCGGATTTTCTCCGGATACTTCGTTTTCCTCCCACATCCCAAAAACATGCATCGTAGGTTGATTGAAGACGCTAAATTGCCCGTAGGTATGAATGTGAGTGCGAATGGTTGTTTGTTTATATGTGCCCTGCGATTGGCTGGCGACCAGTTCAGGGTGTACCCTTGCCTCTCGCCTAGAGTCAGCTGGATAGGCTAGGCGACCCTAGTGAAGATAAGCAGTACGGAAAATGAATGAATGAATTATAAAAGCATGATGATATCTAATTGACATAATTGATAGGCAGAATATCTGTCTCAAATGATTCAAAGGCCACAAAAATCAGTTAATATGTCGCTTTCATTTGCTACTTAGCCTATTCAGGGTTATTGCATTTCAGGTGAAAATTCAAAAGCAAAAATGTCTGTAGAGCAAGACATTTGTTTATTCCTTTACCGAGAAAACATGACAGCTATGTGTGTTTCTGCTTGGTGCTTCTTTTATATTTGCATTGCTGGGAGTTTTCTGCACGACCAGTGTGTACATAGTATCAAAGTTGAAGTATCAAGCTGTCATATTGCAGCATCTCTGCAAAGCAAACAAAGCAGGGCTGAAGGATGCATTACAGCACTGTACTGTAT
This sequence comes from Phycodurus eques, assembly GCF_024500275.1. Taxonomy (NCBI): domain Eukaryota; kingdom Metazoa; phylum Chordata; class Actinopteri; order Syngnathiformes; family Syngnathidae; genus Phycodurus; species Phycodurus eques. Next base: position 4,652,064 of record NC_084542.1, on the reverse strand, counting down.
GTGCACCCAACCAGTCATGTATTTGTTGCCCTGTGTAGATCAATAGCAATCACAGGACCACAGACGCAGTTATATGACCCACTTGGAGACTAAAAAATACAACCCAGAATATCCATTGCTGTTGCACAATGGAGCATTAACTACTGAATTAACATACAAAAAGGACAATATCTAAGCACTTTTATACACAGTACATGAATTGGAAGCCTCCAACATTAAAGAGGACTTCATTTTTATCACAGTAGTGGATAACAAGAGTAGCTCACGGCAGAGAAAAAAAAAAACCAAAGTATTTATAAGTGAGTTCATAATTTGATGGCAGAGACTCAATCTAAACTCACGACTGCTCATACCACATCCAAGTCCTGGCGCAAGGAAGACCACTGGTCTAATGTGATCTGAGTGAATTTGTATGGGGCGGAGTCAGACAGATACTGAGATCTGCAGACATCTTTAAGTCTGTATTTGTTAATGGTGACAATGCTCCACTCACGCACGGATCGCTGCGATTACGCATTGTCCTCTTACACACAGAGAATGCCATGTCTCCGTTGAGACTGTCAGTTGTGCCACATTTAAAGTTGAGTGAGAGGAGCTGCCTCAATTGGCTGTGACTGAAGTCGGCTGGAAACACGCGCCCGTCTACGAAATTACCCACACCGGTCTAACCCGTCACTGGCGCAGAGTTGCACTGCCCGCCATGCAGGATTTACGCCATTCATGGAAATAGAGCCCAAAGTGTTACTGTATATTTTACTATTAATTACATGGGCTGAAGTTTAGGTCTTTGTTTTTATACATTATTTTTTTTTAAATCACAGATTTTTAAGTAATATCCAGAAACAAATATATATATATTTTTAACTAATTACAGCACATTACTTTTCATTGGACATTTGTTATGATAGGCTCCCTTCTGTGTGGTCGACATCCAACTTAAAAAGCAAGGTGAGAAAACATTTAAGTGAAGGTGAGAAAACATATTTAAGTGAAAGTGGGGCTTCCACTGATTCTAACACTTAACAGGGTTTTAGCTTTGTAGGACAGAACAGGCCACAGTAAATCATTATTAAAGTTCCTAATATCTGGAGCTGTTGTGAAATAAGGGACGAGGCGGACAAGGATGAGTTTAGTGAAGCAAAGTCCAGATGAGTGAGTGCGTGGGGACAGAATCTGGGCCAGAGCTTGTCAGCTAAAACAATGTAGGTGGGGGCCATTTAGTAATGGCTTAAATTAACAAGGGCCAAAATCTCTCATAATTCCATTATGGCACTTCATTACATACTGTGCATGCTAAAACATCCTTTTAAACCACCCACACATTGAAATGCTATTTTACATCCCAGTTATCATACAGCAGGGGTGTCAAACTAATTTTTGTCACAGGCCACATGACTTCCCTCGGAGGGCCGCTACAACAGTGAACCCATATAAATGAAAGATTACCTCATATCCTGTAATTACATACAGTATACACAACACATTGAGGAATAGCCAGTTTTGAAATCAGAATCCTATAAAAACGTGTTTTTCCACTATTAAATTTCTTTTCAAAGGGGGATTGGTAACAAAAAAATGTTTGCAAATATCTCAATGGTATTACACCAGAACACAATGAGCAATTTTGATTTGCTTTCGCGGGCCAGATCTGGCCCCCAGGCCACCAGTTTGACACCAGTGTCATACAGGATCAGATTTACTATTCAAGTACTTAAAATTGTAAAAGTATAATCCTGTTGATGTACAGTAGAATATATGATACTCTGAAGAGGAAGTCATTTCTGTAAAATGCAATGCAATGTGTTCACATGGTTGATTTAACTAAATTATATTCAAAGTGGTTGTTTGTTGATTGTGCCCTGCGATTGGCTGGAAACCAGTTCAGGGTGTACCCCGCCTCCTGCCCACAGTTAGCTGGGATAGGCTCCAGCAAACCCGCGACCCTAGTGAGGATAAGCGATGTAGAAAATGGATGGATGGATCTTCAAAGTGTTTGCCAGTGAGCTGGTGTGAAAATGAAGGGCTGTCATAAATTCAGTCCAACCAATGACTAATCAGCGTCTGCCTCTGAGCCAACCCCACAGGCATGATAGGAGAGGGCGTTAATCTGCATTGGACAAGTCAGGGAATTTGTTCCCTCGCCTTCTGACTGCAGCTATGTCGTCAGTCAGTCTAAAAACAGATGTGGTAGATCAAAAGATGTCAGGTACAAGTGAAAGAGTTACGGTACATTAAGAAGAGTTTTTTGAACAACTAATGAGTGCTGATTCATTTCTAAGCGCTGAAACTGAGTGGAGAATAAATGTATGCAAATGAATACTTTATATAGAACCAAACAACCATTCTCACTCACATTCACACCTATGGACAATTTAGAGTTTTCAATTCACCTACCATGCATGTTTTTGGGATGTGGGAGGAAACCGGAGTGCCCGGAGAAAACCCACGCAGGCACGGGGAGAAAATGCAAACTCCACATGGGCGGCCGGGGATTGAACCCCAGACCTCAGAACTGTGAGGCAGATGCTCTAACCAGTCGTCCACCATGCCGCCTACTTGTATCTATTTCATCTCTATTTTAATTGTGTTTGTATGTGAATGGGTGGACAGAATTTTTGTTTGTATCTGAGTGGGCAGAACCCCACGTCTCCCTCAAAGTCAGCTGGAATAAGCTCCAGCTCACCCACGATCCGAATGAGTTACTGTCGAAATTGATCGATGTTATGTGAAAGGAAAAACAACTTGGGCTCCGGAATCAGTCCTCTTGAGAGGGTTTGGCCACTTTTCCACTCTGGAGTTCCCCCTGGTGGGACGCGCCGAGCAGGTGTGGGCCTTTTAGGGTTCACCGCAGTGGACAACAGGATAGCCTTCCTCCACCTCTAGGTGTGGGGACTGGTCCGTCTATTGTTTGTGCCTTTGCATCAAACAGCAACTCAAAGTAACAACCCTTTTTGGGGTCCTTGGAACGGGTGCTGCAGAGCCTTACCGCTGTGGACTGGGGGTCTTCAATGCGCATGTGGGCTATGATAGTGAGACCTGGAAAGGAGTTTTTATATTAGGGTTCGTTTATGGCACCATGTATTTTACCTGTGCTTGGAAGCCATGCCCACTTTCTTCTGTGTTGACCAATCACATCTTTGCTTGTCTTCTTCCGACCTGTGTCTTATTCTGTCATTATTCTTGAGTTACCTATAGTGCTACTGGTCCTGCCAATTCTTTCGTCCTTACTCTGGACCTGCCAATTCTTTCGTCCTTACTCTATCTTCAACTTCACAATCATTTATTCAGTTATTTTGACTGCTTTAGCTCATTTACTCACATACTTTACTAGTGACACACAAAAACAAAATACAACCCCAATTCCAATGAAGTTGGGACGTTGGGTTAAACATAAATAAAAACAGAACACAGTGATTTGCAAATCATGTTCAACCTATATTTAATTGAATACAGTACAAAGACAAGATATTTAATGTTCAAACTGATAAATTTCATTGTTTTTAGCAAATAATCATTAACTTAGAATTTTATGGCTGCAACACGTTCCAAAAAAGCTGGGACAGGGTCATGTTTACCACTGTGTTACATCACCTTTTCTTTTAACAACATTCAATAAACGTTTGGGAACTGAGGACACTAATTGTTGAAGCTTTGTAGGTGGAATTCTTTCCCATTCTTGTTTGATGTACAGCTTCAGCTGTTCAACAGTCCGGGGTCTCCGTTGTCGTATTTTACGCTTCATATTGCGCCACACATTTTCAATGGGAGACAGGTCTGGACTGCTGGCAGGCCAGTCTAGTACCCGCACTCTTTTACGACGAAACCACGCTGTTGTAACACGTGCAGAATGTGGTTTGGCATTGTCTTGCTGAAATAAGCAGGGGCGTCCATGAAAAAGACGGTGCTTGGATGGCAGCATATGTTTCTCCAAAACCTGTATGTACCTTTCAGCATTAATGGTGCCTTCACAGAAGTATAAGTTACCCATGCTATTGCCACTAACACAGCCCCATACCATCACATATGCTGGCTTTTGAACTATGCGTCCATAACAGTCAGGAGGGTTCTTTTCCTCTTTGGCCCGGAGGACACGACGTCCACAGTTTCCAAAACCAATTTAAAATGTGGACTCGTCGGACCACAGAACACTTTTCCACTTTTCATCAGTCCATCTTAGATGAGCTCGGGCCAAGAGAAGCCGGCGGCGTTTCTGGGTGTTGTTGATAAATGGCTTTTGCTTTGCATAGTAGAGTTTCAAGTTGCACTTACAGATGTAGCGCCGAACTGTATTTACTCACATTGGTTTTCTGAAGTGTTCCTGAGCCCATGTGGTGATATCCTTTACACATTGATGTCGGTTTTTGATGCAGTGCCGCCTGAGGGATCGAAGGTCACGGGCATTCAATGTTGGTTTTCGGCCTTGCCGCTTGCATGCAATGATTTCTCCAGATTCTCTGAACCTTTTGATGATATTATGGACCGTAGATGATGAAATCCCTAAATTCTTTGCAATTGTATGTTGAGAAACGTTGTCCTGTTCGACTATTTTTTCACGCACTTGTTCACAAAGAGGTGAACCTCGCCCCATTGATCAGTAGGGATCCAGTGTCTCTTGGCCTCAGGCACTTAATTAGGTGTATTAATTTCAACTGTGGGAGGGAAGAGGAGGGAGGAGGATCAATTCTCTGCGACTAATTTTCATTCCACATGAACACTGATTCTGTCATTGATCTCCATGGGGCTGATACTCTGGCCACTGTTGCTGCTTTTGTGCTCACATTAAGCCAAAATATGCAGTCATGAAGTTTACCATAAATCATCAGGTGCTAGCAAGTAGGCACAAACTGGCTTTCGTGTAGACAACAAAATGATCAATTGCATAGATGAGCTTTGCCTTTGTTGTGTATTTGCCTCATTAACACCTTTATAGGTGGCTAAGAAGAGCAAAGATTTTTATTTGAGTGGATAATTTACCAAGCACTTGTACTTCTGCCTTATTATGACAGACAGGCTTCTTAACCACTGGGAACGCACAAGAGTGGATTTGCTACATGAAGAGGATAAGTCACCAAAATCCCTCAGGTCAACCATCATTCTGGCTGCAGTCTGTTACATATACAGATCCTGGCCACCTATCACATGTAAGTAACATTAGTCGGGTGATATTGGTTGACTAATCAACATATTTTAAGGACATACAGGTCACAGCTACAGTGTCTGACATGGGGTACGGTAGTCTATTTCTGTCCTATAAAATAAGAAATAATCGATTCTACTAAATCTCATCGGGCTCTGTAATGGTCTCTTAACATAACTCTTTCCATTTTCGAAGGGCCAAAATGATATGCTCCCAAGTTGTAACAGTAAAGTGTCAAGGGTCATGAAGGATATTGCCCCAGTAAGGTATTGTACCCCTAAATAGACAATGGTGTATTTTTTTATTTAACTTTTAGAGCAAAAGGCGTGGCTTAGATAGCCCAAAGATGAAACTGCAAACCAGCAAATGACAGACCTGGTGAGATTAGCATGTATCATATTATAGCAGCAGTTTTACCAGAACTGGACAAGGATAAGCCTTAATCTTACTATGCTGATGGGTGGTACGCTATATATCGTGATTTCTGCAGCTTTATCAAAATGTGGCTGAAATAATCTGTTCCACTCTGGGCCTGACCGTGATGGTGTTATTTTTGAACATCGGGACTGATTTTGACCAAAAATATTCAAAAACCCTAGGAGGTCTCGGCTCAACGTCTTTACAACACATGCATGGATTTGCTTTGATTTGGTGTGGGTCATCAAAGAAATACTTTGATACTTCTGGAATAGTCATGACAGTGAATGATATGCTGCTCTGACCCCAAATTGACATGTTCTCTAAAGCAAGTTCTGCCCTTTTGTTCTGCTCATTTACAAACAATCAATATGGTTATGACCTGCAGTATTTGTAACCTCTGTCTATACAAGTAGTCGCTAGTTAAAAGCAAAGCAAAGAACAGCAGTGATGGATTGTTTTTTTTTTTATGGAAAACGTCTCCAGACATGCTTCAAACCAGTGACATTGAGTATTTCCCAAGTAAATGCATTGGCTTTTACATTTTTAGTTTTTGATCTGATTATGGATGCACTTTTATAAACCGTTTCTAATGACTCTTTCCCAAAAAGGTTTCTGAAACTCTTGTGTAACAAACCAATAGGTATGTCAGGTTGTTGTGTGGTCAAACCACACACTTTTAATCCAGCAGTTTAGTGTTATGGTTCAGATTTTTACGCATTACAAAAAAGAATGGCGGCACGGTGGCCGACTGGTTAGAGTGTCAGCCTCACAGTTCTGAGGACCCGGGTTCAATCCCCGGCCCCGCCTATGTGGAGTTTGCATGTTCTCCCCATGCCTGCGTGGGTTTTCTCCGGGCACTCCGGTTTCCTCCCACATCCCAAAAACATGCATTAATTGGAGACTCTAAATTGCCGGTTGGTGTGACTGTGACTGTGAGTGCGAATGGTTGTTTGTTTGTATGTGCCCTGCGATTGGCTGGCAACCAATTCAGGGTGTACCCCGCCTCCTGCCCGATGACAGCTGGGATAGGCTCCAGCACGCCCGCGACCCTAGTGAGGAGAAGCGGCTCAGAAAATGGATGGATGGATGGACAAAAAAGAATGAGGAAATAAATCCCCCCAAAAATTCTCGTTTATTGCCCATCTCGCTTACCTGCAGAGTGGTTTGTCACAAGTAACTCCTAAGCCTAAAATTGTTTGACCTCTACAGGACGGATTGTCAATACTTTGACCCAGGACCACACTTCCTCAGTTAGCTTTTTTACTGCTCCCTGCAGGGATTATCTGATTTATCACAGAAAAAGAAAGATGCTTGGCGAATCTGCCCATATCACCATGAAGGAGGTAGAGCATACACAGAACACTATTGATGTTTTTTAAATTGATGTCTGTGTCTGTGCAGAGGCTAATAAATTGCATTGATCCGGTTCAGAAAGTGAAATGCCTGGAATGATAGGAGCATTAGTACTACTGATTAAATAATATTGTGAGCCAAGTATAAAAAGAAAATTGTAGAGGGAAGATTAGAAATGATAAAGTGAGTGAAGTCTAAGATTGCTGGAAAAGCAACTCTGTGATCTTTAATACTTGTGTGATTGATGAGCTGATGAATGGAAAGCTGAGCTAAGAACTACTTTTTTGTTGTCTTAATCTCCCTCCATTCCAGAAAGAGATAGACCACGCGGTAACCTTTGCTGCAATGCATTATAACAAACCACAAGAATCTTCACACCAGTTCTGATAAGAGGCGCTTGTCCCTGTTTTTTATGGTCATATGTTGATACAATTATCAGAGGACCTCATACTGTTGCAAATTTAAGTAGAGTACTGTATTGCCAAGGTATAAAGTACTATATGTCCTTCCAGATTATACATCCAGCCATCCATTTTCAATCATTTATCCGGTGAATCCCAGACTACCCTTTCCACTTCGTCCAGCTTTCCTGGGGGGATGCCGAGATGTTTAGAAGCCAGCTGGGAGACAATGTCTCTCTAGCGTGTCTTTTTTATCTCCTACAGGTGGTACATGGCCATAAAAACTCACCATAAGGCATCCTAACCAGATGTCCGGGCCAGCTCATCGGGCTCCTCTCGATACGGAGAAGCAGCAGCTCGATTCTGAATCCCTCCTGGATGACTGACTTCATCACCCTAACTCTAGTACCTAGATCAGACTACAGGATTTTAACCCCAATATTTGCCCGATTAGCTATCACATCTGATTTCCTAGATCGGGCCTGACATATTTTGTCGGGAACGACAAAAATTCTTGTAGTGTGACATAATCCATGGCCAGCGATTTGGCCCTACGATAGCCGTATGACGCCAAAATGAAAAGTCTAGCATGTTTGATTTCTTGGATACCTTCCAGGTAGTATGACATATAGACAGAGCACATTAACGTCGACCAATAGCATTGTGTATTGTGACCGGTGCTAACCCCCCCCATGCTTGCCGTTGTCAACATTTATTCACACGCACTAACCGATGTTAAGCGAAGCTTTAGAGGATGATTCAACAGAACGGCGGCATGTTTACATTCAACCATTAGTGCTAGCACTAGCTGTCTAGGCTGCATAACGTTTTGTTGCCTGCTTGCAATTTGTATCGGAGTAAAAGTATGTGAACATACCTTAAGCAATCCTTGAATGAACATCCTCTCCTGAGTGGACGACCACCACACGTTTTTCCTCATTTTGTTCTTCACCCCCCCCCCAACCCCTGAGTGTATTCGGTCGTGTTGACCGTGGAATATATATATATTTTCCACACTTCACCAAACATTTACCTGATCACAAAATCCAGTTTCTCTGCTAGGATTACATCTTCTCTACGAAAGCCAAAATGCACAATAAATACTCAACACAATTGCTCAAGGGAGATAAGTACTAGGGTTGGGAATGATAAACCGATGTGACCGGATATCCTTTCGTAATGGTGAGAGATAGGACTGTATCAGTAGCAGACTAGACTATCGATACAAAATCCGCCAGGAATCCTTAGTTACATCGGTTGTAGGGCTGTGGAGCGCATGTTGTGAGGCTAGGAATCGGTTGCCTGAAGGTTTATGGTTTTCATCTCGTAAAACAAGCTGGGTCTCAAGCTGTGCTCCGCAGGTAACGTTATGCTTACAACAAAACACAGCAGTGGTTGATAGTAACGATACTACTAGTTGAACTACATTTCTCCTGTGTGTCACTATTTCAACACCAAATAGCTTTTCAGTAGTTAAGCTACTTTCGTGGTCACAGCGATAGCAAAGTAGCGTTCCCCCAGGAGTTGTAAAGATTGAATGTAACGTCACGTTGCGTACCTTATCTCAAGTCTGCCGTCGACACCGGGCCGGTGGCGAAATGTGCGCCGCAGATTGGAAACATGCAGACAATATGGCAACAGTAGGTACATCTCGGCAATTTCCTTTGGCTGTAACTCAGCAAACCTCTTCTCGAGTACTCGTGGTCCACTTATACAACCCCCGTTTCCAATGAAGTTGGGACGTTGTGTTAAACATAAATAAAAACAGAATTTGAAAATCATCTTCAACCTATATTTAATTGAATACACTACAAAGAGTCAGGACGGTCGACTGTGTGGAGTTTGCAAGTTCTCCCCGTGCCTGTGTGGGTTTTCTCTGGGCACTCCGGTTTCCTCCCACATCCCAAAAACATGTGTGGTGCGTTGATTGAAAACCCTAAAATTGTCCATAGGTGTGAATGTGAGTGCAGATGGTTGTTTGTTTATGTGTGCCCTGCGATTGGCTGGCAACCAGTTCAGGGTGTACCCCGCCTCCTGCCCGATGATAGCCGGGATTGGCTCCAGCACTCCCGCGACCCTTGTGAGGATAAACGGCTCAGAAAATGGATGGATGGATACACTACAGAGACAAGATATTTAATGTTCAAACTAATAAACTTTATTGCTTTTAGCAAATAATCATTAACTTAGAATTTTATGGCCGCAACACGTTCCAAAAAAGCTTGGACAGGGTCATGTTTACCACTGTGTTACATCACATTTTCTTTTAACAACATTCAATAAATGTTTAGGAACTGACGACACTAATTGGTGAAGCTTTGTATGTGGAATTCTTTCCCATTCTTGCTTGATGTACCGCTTCAGCTGTTCAACAGTCCGGGGTATCCGTTGTCGTATTTTACGCTTCATAATGCGCCACACATTTTTAATGGGAGACTGGTCTGGACTGCAGGCAGGCCAGTCTAGTATCTGCACTTTTACTACAAAGCCTTGCTGTTGTAACACGTGCAGAATGTGGTTTGGCATTGTCTTGCCTAAATAAGCAGGGGCGTCCATGAAAAAGACGTTGCTTGGATGGCAGCATATGTTTCTCCAAAACCTGTATGTCCATCCATCCATCCATTTTCTACCGCTTATCCGAGGTCGGGTCGCGTGGGCAGTAGCTTTAGCAGGGACGCCCAGACTTCCCTCTCCCCAGCCACTTCATCCAGCTCTTCTGGGGGGATCCCAAGGCGTTCCCAGGCCAGCGGAAGGACATAGTCTCTCCAGCGTGTCCTGGGTCGTCCCCGGGGTCTCCTCCCGTTGGGAGGTGCCCGGAACACCTCACCAGGGAGGCGTCCGAGAGGCATCCTTATCAGATGCCCCAGCCACCTCATCTGGCTCCTCTCGATGTGGAGGAGCAGCGGCTCAACTCTGAGATTCTCGCGGATGTCCGAGCTTCTCACCCTATCTCTAAGGGAGAGCCCGGACACCCTGTGGAGGAAACTAATTTCGGCCGCTTGTATCCCGGGATCTTGTTCTTTCAAAAAATGTACTCTTACCAATGAACCCTTTTTGAGGATTGTAGAAATAACATAAAGAAAATGAACTGACTTAGTGTTGAATTTTAACAACGAAGTCCGTTCCTCTGATATGAGGGTGGTACTTACTAAGGGGAATCGCAACAGCAAAATTTACATTCACTTACATAAAATTTTCATTGAATTGATTTTTTTTTTGTGTGAAATTCATGTTTTGTTGGTTTTGTTCTTTTAACACAGTGATTTTGTGTGCAACTGATGCGTGGTTCATTTTGTGCATGACCTGGATGACTGAGAATCTACACAGACAATAAAATATATACCTGTTTTGAATTTGAAATAAACCATGTTTCATTTTTCAAATTAGGAAAGATTCCGTGCACTCTGTATGAAACTTGCGGGGTTCCGTCCCTCCAACAAGGTTAAGAACCCCTGGGCTAGACACATTTTTTCTGTTGTAGAAAATTCAGATTCGGTGCGCAAAACAGCTTCGCCCCAAGTCGTCTTGGGAATGAAAAATGGTTCTTGCATTGGCACACCCCGCTGTAGAGCGGGGCGGGGTGAGCAGTGGCTTATTTGCATGAGAGAAGAGAACCTGCTTTTACAGATGTATTGTCTCAGTGCTGAACTAGAGTAAACAGCAGCTTTTTAACCTATTATGCTGCAGTAGCATACCAAAGCAGGTCAGGTTCAGGGATGACAAAATTGAGGAAGTGAAGAGCCATGGAGAGGAATGTTTATGTGCAACCATGAAAAAATCGAATTCATTTATCTTCTGTAGGTCGATTGCCATGGAAACAGGCCACACCACTTTCCTTCCTCCCGCTGTTTTCCTCCTCCAACCATCCCTCATATGAAACAGACCAGCATGGAATTGTTCTCACTATCAAAGCTGTTAACTGAAAATTATACCCCTCAGATAATAATAAAAATAATAATAATAATAATAATAATTATTATTATTATTATTATTTCGGCGGCACGGTGGCCGACTGGTTAGAGCGTCAGACTCACAGTTCTGAGGACCCGGGTTCAATCCCCGGCCCCGACTGTGTGGAGTTTTCATGTTCTCCCCTTGCCTGCATGGGTTTTCTCCGGGCACTCCGGTTTCCTCCCACATCCCAAAAACATGCATAAATTGGAGACTCTAAATTGCCTGTAGGTGTGACTGTGAGTGCGAATGGTTGTTTGTTTATATGTGCTCTGTGATTGGCTGGCAACCAGTTCAGGGTGTACCCCGCCTCCTGCCCGATGACAGCTGGGATAGGCTCCAGCACGCCCGGGACCCTAGTGAGGAGAAGCGGCTCAGAAAATGGATGGATGGATGGATTATTATTTCGATTTAATGGACCCAAATTGTTGTATATTCACGAGGTGATGGATTCTCCACTACTTACTGAACCATCAGAACATGCTAAGAACAGAAGTCAGTAGCTATATTCCAAATTCATGGACTGTATTGTTGTTCTCTTGATTACTGTTGTTGTGAACGAGTTCATTCTTTAATGACAATTTAATTATTTTTGATGAAGATGTACAGAACTGCAACAGAAACATTGCAACAACACTACTGATTCTACATCTCATGTGAATGTCATTAAATTTAAATGGAAGAACGCGATAATCTGAACACAAACACCAGTAGTAGCCATGTTGTCATATTATAAAATAGTGTTCTTATTATTAAGTATTAAATTTTCAAGTACAGTACAGTGGGGCAAAAAATTTATGAAGTCAGCCACCAATTGTGCAAGTTCTCCCACTTAAAAAGATCAGAGAGACCTGTAATTTTCATCAAAGGTATACCTCACCTATGAGAGACAAAATGAGAGAAAAGAAATCCAGAAAATCACATTGTCTGATTTTTAAATAATTTATTAGCAAATTTATCCATCCATCCATTTTATGTATCGCTTATCCTCACAAGGGTCACAGGCGTGCTGGAGCCTATCCAAGCTATCTTCGGGGAAGAGTGAATGACCTGCATAGAGCTGGGACCAAAGTTACAAAGGCTATCATCAGTAACACACTACGCCGCCAGGGACTCAAATCCTGCAGTGCCAGACGTGTCCCCCTGCTTAAGCCAGTACATGTCCAAGCCCGTCTGAAGTTTGCTAGAGAGCATTTGGATGATTCAGAAGAGGACTGGGAGAATGTCATATGGTCAAATGAAACCAAAATATAACTTTTTGATAAAAACTCAACTTGTGTTTGGAGGAGAAAGAATCCCGAGTTGCATCCAAAGAACACCATACCTACTGTGAATCATGGGGGTGGAAACATCATGCTTTGGGGCGGTTTTTCTCCAAAGGGACCAGGATGACTGATCTGTGTAAACGAAAGAATGAAAGGGGATTTGGAGTGAAAACCTCCTTCCATCAGCAAGGTCATTAAAGATTAAACGTGGCTGGGTCTTTCAGCATAACAATTATCCCAAACACACCGCCTGGGAAACGAAGGAGTGGCTTCTTAAGAAGCATTTCAAGGTCCTGGAGTGGTCTCCAGATCTCAACCCCATAGAAAATCTTTGGAGTGAGTTGAAAGTCTGTGTTGCTCACCGACAGCCCCAAAACATCACTGATCTGCATGAAGGAATGGGCCAAAATACCAGCAACAGTGTGTGAAAATTACTGTTGTTGTGAACGAGTTCATTCTTTAATGACAATTTAATTATTTTTGATGAAGATGTACAGAACTGCAACAGAAACATTGCAACAACACTACTGATTCTACATCTCATGTGAATGTCATTAAATTTAAATGGAAGAACGCGATAATCTGAACACAAACACCAGTAGTAGCCATGTTGTCATATTATAAAATAAAGTGTTCTTATTATTAAGTATTAAATTTTCAAGTACAGTACAGTGGGGCAAAAAAATTATGAAGTCAGCCACCAATTGTGCAAGTTCTCCCACTTAAAAAGATCAGAGAGACCTGTAATTTTCATCAAAGGTATACCTCACCTATGAGAGACAAAATGAGAGAAAAGAAATCCAGAAAATCACATTGTCTGATTTTTAAATAATTTATTAGCAAATTTATCCATCCATCCATTTTATGTATCGCTTATCCTCACAAGGGTCACAGGCGTGCTGGAGCCTATCCAAGCTATCTTCGGGGAAGAGTGAATGACCTGCATAGAGCTGGGACCAAAGTTACAAAGGCTATCATCAGTAACACACTACGCCGCCAGGGACTCAAATCCTGCAGTGCCAGACGTGTCCCCCTGCTTAAGCCAGTACATGTCCAAGCCCGTCTGAAGTTTGCTAGAGAGCATTTGGATGATTCAGAAGAGGACTGGGAGAATGTCATATGGTCAAATGAAACCAAAATATAACTTTTTGATAAAAACTCAACTTGTGTTTGGAGGAGAAAGAATCCCGAGTTGCATCCAAAGAACACCATACCTACTGTGAATCATGGAGGTGGAAACATCATGCTTTGGGGCGGTTTTTCTCCAAAGGGACCAGGATGACTGATCTGTGTAAACGAAAGAATGAAAGGGGATTTGGAGTGAAAACCTCCTTCCATCAGCAAGGTCATTAAAGATTAAACGTGGCTGGGTCTTTCAGCATAACAATTATCCCAAACACACCGCCTGGGAAACGAAGGAGTGGCTTCTTAAGAAGCATTTCAAGGTCCTGGAGTGGTCTCCAGATCTCAACCCCATAGAAAATCTTTGGAGTGAGTTGAAAGTCTGTGTTGCTCACCGACAGCCCCAAAACATCACTGATCTGCATGAAGGAATGGGCCAAAATACCAGCAACAGTGTGTGAAAACTTGTGAAGACTTACAGAAAACGTTTTACCTCTGTCATTGCCAACAAAGGGGATATAACAAAGTATTGGGATGAACTTTTGTTATTGACCAAATACTTATTTTCTACCATAATTTGCTAATAAATTATTTAAAAATAAGACAATGTGATTTTCAAATCCGACATAATTAATTTCAATTTACAAACTACCACTGACATTATCAAATCCAGCCTTGGTTCCTTTCCGACGTCACTCACACAGCCAGAAACTTGGAAGTCATTTTTGATTCAGATTTCACTTTCACAACTCCATCCATCCATTTTCTGAGCCGCTACTCCTCACTTGGGTCGCGGGCGTGCTCGAGCCTATCCCAGCTGTCATCGGGCAGGAGGCGGGGTACACCCTGAACTGGTTGCCAGCCAATCGCAAGGCAAATACAAACAAACAACCATTCACACTCACATTCACACCTATGGGCAATTTAGAGTTGTCAATTAACCTACCATGCATGTTTTGGGTATTATCAATAAAGTCATCAAGTCATGTTTTCTTTTTCACCTACGTACCATAGCCAGGATAAAATCAATACTGCCAAACCTGACCTTGAACATCTGATTCAAGCTCTTATTTTCTCCCGGTTAGATTACTGCAATTCACTCCTCTCCAGCATCACCCAAAAATCACTCTCGTCTCCAGCTGGTTCAGAATGTAGCAACTGGGCTTCTCGTTGATTTAAATAGATGGCACCACATCACTCCAATTTTAGCATCACTTCATTGCCTTGTAGTCTGTTTTAGAATTGATTTTGAGATTTTACTGGTCACTTTTTGTGCCCTGCGACTGACTGGCGACCAGTTCAGGGTGTAGTCTGCCTTTCGCCCGGAGTCAGCTGGGATAGGCTCCAGCGCCCCGTGACCCTAACCAGGATAAGCGGTGTTGAAAATGGAATAGATGATCACTTTTCTTTTTAAAGCACGGATGGACCTGGCTCCAAGCTACATAACTGAACTTTTAACCACGTATGAGCCAGCGCGGGACTTCAGATCTTCAGGTGAGGGCCTTCTAGTTGTTCCAAAGTCAAGGCTTAAAACTAAAGGTTTTAGACCATTTTCCATTAGGGGGCCTCAACTTTGGAATGACCTACCTGTGGACCTGAGACACACAAAATCAGTGGCATTTTTTAAATCACTTCTTAAAACACACTGTTTTTTAGACTGGCTTTTACGTGACGGCATCTTCTTCCAGGGTTTTATTTATTTTTATTTACTGATTTCTTGACTCACTATTTTTAATGTACCTCATCATTTTAGATCTGTGTGTGTTTAAAAATGTAACTTCCACATCAATCGTCTTGATCTCAGTTGGGTTTGTTGTGAAGTGGCTCAGAAAATGGATGGATGGATGGATGGATGGATTATTACACAAGCAGATAGTGAAGCCCCAGTACTGTGTGTGTGTGTGTGTGTGTGTGTGTGTATATATATATATATATATATATATATATATATATATATATATATATATATATATCGAGAGAGAGAGAGACATTTTTCTCAACCTTTTCGACCCTGCCTTGAACATGAGGCACTAACGGCTCTGTGGTTTGATCTGAGTAGCCCATAACATAAGGTGACCGACAATACATTCATCCAATCAACTCCCACTTTGTCTTTGTCTGCCGTGTTGCATACTTTTTATTTGCCCTTTCACAGATGGATTAATTAAGTATTTTTGGGAACAAATCTTGAAGGTCAGGTTCATTGTAGAGCAAAATGAATGAAACTTTACCACCTTGACTGGCTTTAAGTATGAAATAGTCACAAAGTATAAATGCATCAATCTGTACTCAAACAACAGCTCTCTTGATCCTTGGCTTTCTGTCGTTTCAAATGAAAATGTGATTCTTGAAAGACATCCTGCTTTGCATGACTGCTGGCTACTGTTGACTTATAGGTCCAATTGTAGTAACTATCTCAAGTATGATTAATCCCAATCACAGTTATAAAAAGATTATTTCAAGATTGACTTGGTGCAAACTGTAAACACTTCCACTGCTGGAAAACTCCAGCAAAATCTTCTGTGGTGCTATCGTTTTTTTATGATTTAAATCTGTGACTGGATGGATGTTGCTAGCAGCCTGACCTCTGGCCTATATTCTCAAAACATATAGTACAGTGCTTAAAAGCAGATCTCATGGGCTCCGCGTGTTATTTTACAAGGGCTTGCGTTGATTACAGCAAAACAGAGACAGATGAGCTCATGATAAAAAGACAAGTTAGAAAACAGAGTATGACATTTTCCATTAATATATACATGAAAAGAATCCATTATTAGCATTAGCTCCATGGCATGAGCACATATGGGCACCCAAATGGGATATGTCATGTAAGGAATCCAATCCTTCCTTCCGCCAGTTGTTAATGGTGCCTTATTGCCATGCATAATGGAAGTAACCAGAAAAACTCAAAATAATTTACAGTCGAAGCCCATTGTACAATTGCTTTGCTCATATACGGGCACCCAAGGTGGACATGGAATGTACAGTACGATTTCTCCTATAGCCAGCTATTGAGGCTAACTGCCACTTTGCAAAGTACACAGAACCATGCAAAATAAGCCACAAAATTGTGAAAGTCCATATGATGAAGTCATGGAACAGATGTTTGCAGTATGACTGCGTGCCAGCACATTCTACTTAATAATGTAATAAATACTAAACTTCTTTGTTCAGTATGTATGTAAACATGATTAATGAATCCAATTTCCAACTTGGTAGAAAACACAGAGATCTGTTCTCCCAAACCTATTAAATATTGATGTTGATTGGCAAGCTCACCACTGCTTGTTGAAGAACTAGCCAGCTCTGGACAATTTTGTACATTACTGTAGTCCCAATGGTGTTGTCGTAACACTTCTGACTTGGAAGTGTAAAGACTACACTATCATCCTTAAAGAACTTTTGTTTGCTTGACTTCATCTTCTGACCCTGTCTGTTCTTAATGCTTCAGCTTGACATAAGTTACTTATTAGGTGTTCAAAAGATGTAAATTTAGTAAACTATTGATGGATAATGAATTAATACAATATCAAGAACATCATGTCTTTTATCTACACATAAGTCATAAATGTATGGGGGCATCGGAGAAAAACATTTTATTTTACATTGTGAATTGGTTACATTACGTGTTAGGTTTGAGGTATTGTGAATGAACAAATTATTTCAGATGTACTCAGTTTCAGGAAAAGAACATATCAGAGAACATTGGGACTTTTCAGTCACATGCAGGTGGATAATTTTCCCATCAAGCTTGCTGTAAGACACAATGAAACTTTAATGAAGTTATGCTGCTGCCACATATTGAAGCACTGTCTCAAGGGCTGTGCAGAGAGGAAGTGGCTAAAGCATGCCTACAGCTATACTGTGCAGTATATTTCAACCGTCAACTACCCGCTCACACAGTTCAATGTATCGCCTTAGTAGACCAGTGTAGCCCATGTTCAGGCCAAGGTTTTGTTTCTGGGTGGGCCACAACCAAAGGAGAGGTGTCATGTCAGATTTGTGCCTGACCTGGTTCAAGTGATGGTCTTGTCTGTGCTTGCCTGGATGAATAATTTAATAAGGGAAGAAGGAGAAGGGCAGTTGTTGAACTCTTCTTCCTGCAGAGCACCTAGAATTATGAGCTGGATATTTCGCAATAAGATGGAGAACAAGGAGATAATACAAAAGAGGGAAGAAATGGTAACATTTCTCTGGGAAAAGGTTTTGTGGTTTATGTGATCAGAGAGCTGAACAGACTAATTATGTTTAATGTTACACTAATTATAAGCATTCATAGTCTTTGAGGGAACATGACTGTACACTGTAGTAAAAGCTACTGTACAATATAGGCAGTTTTTGGTTTATGATGGTCCCGACAGAGGACATTTCGAACGGCGTGTGGTGTAAGAATATGTTGTTATGCAGCACAAGAAGGAACACTCAGTTACTGGTGTACAATTGTACAATTGCATGCATGTTTTTGGATGTGGGAGGAAACCGGAGTGCCCAGAGAAAACCCACGCAGGCACAGAGAGAACAGGCAAACTCCACACAGGCGGGGCCGGGATTGAACCCAGGTCCTCAGAACTGTGAGACAGACGCTCTAACCAGTCGTCCACCGTGCCGTCCACTTCAAACATCCATCCATCCATTTTCTGAGCCGCTTCTCCTCACTAGGGTCGCGGGCGTGCTGGAGCCTATCCCAGCTGTCATCGGGCAGGAGGCGGAGTACACCCTGAACTGGTTGCCAGCCAATCGCAGGGCACATACAAACAAACAACCATTCGCACTCACATTCACACCTACGGGAAATTTAGAGTTGTCAATTAACCTACCACGCATGTTTTTGGGATGTGGGAGGAAAACCCACGCAGGCACGGGGAGAACAGGCAAACTCCATACAGGCGCGGTCGGGATTGAACCCCGGACCTCAGAACTGTGAGGCAGACGCTTTAACCAGTCGTGCACCGTGGCGCCCACTTCAAACATATTTAATGTATTTAGAAACAAAACATGGATATCTCCTTAGTGTCCCTTTAATCTCTTAGCTTTGTCTACTTTCTGCATTCTTGGCTTGCTCAGCTCAGCAGCCTCTTGATCAGTTGTCAGGGTCATTAAACCACTGATCTTGTCACGTGTGGGGAGTAGCTGGACCCAAGAGGAGGTGGAGGCAAATGTAAAATGATGAACAATTTATTGAGGAAAGGTTATGGAGGTGGCCCTGGATGTGTTGGCAGGCGGCGGCATGGACAGGTGGCTGGCTTTGTGGCAGGAATGACGTGTGTCAGGAACACACATGGGAGCACTGGGAACGAGGAGATAAGAGTTAACAAGGGAAGCGAGGAACAGTATAGCTTACTTGACATAAGGTGGGCCGTGGTACCGCGAGGAGAGGCTACAATACTTACACGAGGATTTCCGGGAACAGGCAGGCTTATATACACCGGTGGTGATGAGGCTGATTGAAGACAGGTGCTGAAAACAGAGAGGGCAGGGGGGAGAGAGAGGACACAAAGCGCCCTCCTGGCTCCAATAATGGAACTGCAGGGCAGTATATGACAGGACCCCCCTCTCAACGGACGCCTCCCGGCGTCCTGCCTGGCTTCCCCGGGTGAGCCGTGTAGAAGTCGTCCAAAAGAGTAGGATCGAGGATGAGCTTCCGGGAAATCCGAGAACGCTCCTCCGGCCCGTACCCTTCCCAGTCGACAAGGTACTGGAACCCACTGCCCCTAGGCCTCACGTCGAGGATGTGTGACACCGTGAAGGCCGGGTGGTCGTCAATAACCTGGGGGGGCTGGGCGGGTTCAGCCGGAGGGCTTAGTTGCACGGGTGGAGACAGGCTTCAGCAAAGACCTCTGGGATTCTGGTGCCCAGACAAGGAAATCATAAATGGTATGATTTTGATTATTCAGAGAAAAATTACACCACACCCGCAAATTACAAAGATTATTTTATAAAGATTAATTTTGTCCTGTTAAATCTGTCTATTGGCGCAGTCTGTCATTTAAAAAAGATAACTGAGTCTGCATGCGCTCAATGGCATGGCAAAATAAATGTGTCAATATTGGCTTTTATCTCATTCTGAAAAAGAGCTCTTCATTATATAATGTAAGGTTGCTAATAAACACAATTCTGGTGCTAACTGGGGGAAAAAAAGGTTATTGTACAGTGACAACGTAAGATGTTGAACAATGAACTCATATTGGATTCCAATGAATTCCATACGGGGGTTCCATATAAATAATTCTGCATTCTATACAATTATCAGTCAGCTCAGTTTTCTGTAGGATAGAGCGATAGACAGAATTTAGCAGTATATGTATTATTGCGGGTGTACTTTGCACTGCTGTTATGAAAAATAACATTTGAGAATCACCCCTCCAGGATCAATAAAGTAAATAAATAAATACAATCCTTTATTACTCTTGAGACGTCTCTGAGAGTCTTTAACCTGTGACCCTCATCCCCAAAGCCATGTCCCGACAAACTGAAAGTATGATAAAAAAAAAAAAAAAAAAAATCAATAACTATTAATAAAGTCTTGCAAACACCTCAGAGTATGATGCAGTGCAGCTCTACTACACTGGAAACTACAACCACAATAATAAACATCATCACTGATTGTGTCAAAAGAAGTGACCATTATTATCTTTGTAAAGGCTGAATTTTTGTATATATACATACTGCATGAAATGGATACATAATTGGTGGACATATGCATGTAATTAGCATAATCATAATTTCATGTAAACATAACCAGCAGTGGGCGGCATGTTGGACGACTGATTAGCACATCTGCCTCACAGTTTTGAGGACCCGGGTTCAAATCCGGCCTCGCCTGTGTGGAGTTTGCATGTTCTCCCCGTGCCTGCGTGGGTTTTCATTGGGTACTCCGGTTTTCTCCCACATCCCAAAAACATACATGGTAGGTTAATTGAAGACTCTAAATTGCCCGTAGCTGTGAATGTGAGTGCAAATGATTCTTTGTTTATATGTGCCCTGTGATTGGCTGGCGACCAGTTCAGGGTGTACCTCTCCTCTCGTCCGAAGATACCTGGGATAGGCTCCAGCACACCCGCGACCCTAGTGAGGATAAGCGGTATGGAAAATGGATGGATGGATAACCAGAAATTTAAGGGTACGTCTCTCTGCCATATCCCTATGACACATGGTTGCTTCTTATTACCTATAGAAACAGTGTTCTTTTCTCCCCTGCATGCTATGTCACATTATTGCTGTCTTGCTTGGATCCGACCTTGAACTCACTCGATTAAATTGCCTGATCAAGTTATATTGTGGTCTTCTTTCTCAATGACTTCCATTGGGTCCTTGGAATGATCACATCACATCCCCTATTAGCGTTTTATTGGAAAGATTTGGGACAATATTCAGCTGGGAACTCATATGCATCCAATGAGCAATGGTTAAAACACAGTTCATCATCATCAAAGGTTATATACAGTATACAGGAGGTTTTTTTAGAACGTGTTGCAGCCATAACATTCTAAGTTAATGATTATTTGCTAAAAACAATCAAGTTTAACAGTTTGAACATTAAATATCGTGTCTTTGTAGTCTATTCAATTAAGTATAGGTTGAACATGATTTGCAAATCATTGTATTCTGTTTTTATTTATGTTTAACACAATGTCCCAACTTCATTGGAAAATACATCAAATTGCCATGTATTTGGGATGAGCTGAACCAAAGAAAACACCTTGTATGCAGTTGCTGTCTTCCTTAAAGTCTGATTGAAATGACAAATACATTTCATTTTAACTACTGATCTCTACTACTGAAATATAGTGGTATATATTTATAATTTACTCCTAAAAGTTAAAAAAAGATTTTGTTAGACCATAATTTGATCATTCTGGGAATGATGATGTAGAATGGCTGTTGTAAGATTGTTACGTTGCTGCTCTCTGCGGAACTAAGCTAACCATTTGCGAACCACTTATCGTCAGCGAAAAGAGTTAAAAATGCGATAATGCACCGCTTTTGGATGCAATTTCCAATCAGGACGGAAAGCAAAAAAGGAGGTAAGCATTCATAGCTTTCGCAAAGAGAGAAAGTTGAGGAAACGGTGGGAGGATGCGGTCGGAAGAGTTGAACTGGCAAAAGATCCGCGGCTGTGTTCTCGTCACTTCAGCCCAGATTTTTCCCTTCTATTTCTCCCCTCCATTACAATGTGGCAGCCGAAAAGACAGATAGGCATTCTCATATTGAAACAGCTAAGAATAATTTCTTCTGCCACGAGCAAAGTGAGCAAAGTTAACCCGATGTATGTTTCTGTGACTGTTAGAAATAAATGTAAGCACAGCTTGCAAAAAGGTTCTTTATTACATGTCTCCTGGGAGCATTAGAAAAGCACTAATAGTGATCAATGGGAATTTGTGTGAAAAATCAATTAATCATTTAAACAGGCCGCTCAGTGCCATCTCCATCAATGGCTAATGCATGCATATTGGATGGCAAACTTGATTAAGGACAAACTCTTCTGCCGCACGCATGCCTTTTCTCTCACTTGTATGCACACATGACACATTCCCGCCTAAAGAGCTTTTAATGATCAGTAATTGCATTGGAAATAGGCTATGCCATAGCATGGCAGACATGCAAAACACAAAGCAGGATGATAATTACTAAAACTTACATGAGTGCTTCAGAACAAAAACACCAGTGAATATCGTAAGTATAAGTGCTTATTGGGGACATCATGTTTATTAATAAGAGCAATTGGAGCTGCCAAATGTTTCCAGCAATCACCACATTATGTTACAAATAATCAGTTGAGTTGAGGAGTATGAAGTGCCAAAAAGACCAATAACATTTCCCTCTCACACAGAAAAACAACTTTCACACACACACAACAAAAAATCTCTCACAACACAACAAAAAAAAGCTCTCGCGTACACCAAGAAACTAACATACGCCCAAAAACGTCTCACTCACACAAAACTCTCACACTCACCCCCAAAAACATACACCCAAAAAGCCCACACAAACCAAGTGTTTTTGATTTTTCGGGGGTCTATGTGAGAAGTGGCTATTTATAGACAATATTACTTTTGGCCAATAGAGCACCTCATAGAGGAGGCATTTTTATGTGTACTAGGGGGGCAGTCCTGGTGACAGTATGATATATAAATACAATATATATAAAGCACTATTTATAATGCAGCCCTATTGGGGACACAAGCCAGTGAAAACTGTAGGCCAGTCCCAAGCCCGGATAAATGCACAGGGTTGCGTCAGGAAGGGCATCCGGCTTAAAATCTTGCCAAACAAATATGAGCGTTCATCCAAAGAATTCCATACCGTATCAGTCATGGCTCGGGTTAACAACGTCCGACCACTGGCGCTGTCAACCTGCAGGGCACCGGTGGAAATTCAGCTACTGTGGGTCGAAGTCGAAGAGGTGGAAAGCGGGTTCTTCGGCAGAAAGGGAAGAGGAAAGCACAGATCCTAGAACTGAATGTGGGGACTTTGAATGTTGGGACTATGACAGGAAAATCTCGGGAGTTGGTTGACATGATGTTGAGGAGAAAGGTTGATATATTGTGTGTCCAGGAGACCAGGTGGAAAGGCTGTAAGGCTAGACGTTTAGGGGCAGTGTTTAAATTATTTTACCTTGGTGTAGATGGGAAGATAAATGGAGTCGGGGTTATTTTAAAAGAAGAGTTGGCTCTTGGAGGTGAAAAGAGTATCGGATCGAGTGATGAGGCTGAAACTTGAAATTGAGGGTCTTATGTATAATGCGATTAGTGGCTATGCCCCACAGGTAGGATGTGACCTAGCGGTGAAAGAGAAATTCTGGAAGGAGCAAGACGAAGTAGTTCTGAGGATCCCAGACAGAGAGAGAGTCGTGATTGGTGCAGATTGTAATGGACATGTTGTTGAAGGACATAGGAGCCATTTTCATGTTTGGCTGGTAATTTGGTATTATTGCTGTGTACAGTATTGGATCATTTTTAAGAGTACTGATACTGTACAGAGGTACTGCATCAGCATCAATACTGGTCCATTCCTGCGAATGACTCGGTCAGTGACAGCAACTGATATTCAATAGGTCGATAGATCGAAAGTATCGATCGATACTTTATTCATCCAGTGAGGAAAATTAGATATACTGTATGTGTGTATACTGTGCCCCACACCTGCCAGTACTTGAGGAACTGCATGCTTCTGCCCTGCTCACAACTGAACTTTACTTACTTCACTGTGTATAAAAAGCAGCTACCGTAACTCTATAGAAACAGTGAAAGCATGGACCATTAAGTATGATCGAGATATATCAGAGGTGCACAGACCATCAAATAGGGAAAACAAATGTCAACGGAAGACAGTGGAGGAGTGCTCGAGGTTACCGGGTAACTCCATTCAAACAGATGATGACACTTCCTTTTGACATCCAGTATGTGGTACGCTTTTGGATCATAAATTGTTCATTTCTTTTGCTATTCCCATCATTCAGGTACAAGTTGAGCTTAGTTTTATATTTCCAAAGAATCCTGTTCTAGAATATTTTGAGATGTTTTATGATCGAATCAGGCTTTTTTTTTTTTTTTTTGCATTAATTTCGCCAGTGGTGTCTGAGCACAGAATTTGACAGTGATGTAAATGTAAGAGAAAAGGCAGAGCGGGGTGGTGGAGGAGGGGGAGGGGGGGGATGAAATGGGAATGTCAATAGGATGTGACAAGACACTCAGATATTCTGTAACATAAAAAAATTATGAATTGAATATTCAATAATAAACACACGTAAACATAAGAGTGATCTTATGGTGATATTTAGAATAATGGTTGGGTTAATGCTGTCCATGTCCATGTTTGTAGCCAGTGAGTATAGATGTGGACCTCTGTGCTCCACTATATCTTTATAGGAGGACAAATCAATTTAGACCGGCAATGTCAGAGTTTATTGTCATGAGAAGTAATTTGTCGAACATATTAACAACACACAGAAGAAAAGAGGTCAACATTAATGAACCCGAGTTCTCATAACCATTTATTGCAATCTCTTTGCAAACAGGAATAAAGTGGAAGACTGACTTTTTCCCACAACGGAAGAGTACAGAACGAGGACTGAGATTAACATTTACTCGTTTTACAGTCTCCCTCTGCTGAAAAAGACAGAGATGTTGAGATTAAAAAACATGATCGAGTCCATTACGTATTTCTTAATGCCATGTTGAATTTTCTCCCATCTGTTCTACTGGCAGACCATCGAACTATGCGCTGCAATACAGGGTTAATTTGCACACTGTATACACCCCAGCATTTGAGATTATGATCATCTCTGCCTTCTGGCGCTCATTTCTGAACCTGCTGCTGCTCGTTTTCACGTACATTTATGTCTCGCTTCACTCCGACTCGCCTTTGGTATGTTGTGTACTGTGCTTAATGAATATTAATGAACTCTTCCGTTTCTCTGTACCATTGTAGAAAGGTAATTTCCAGCCCCTTTGCTAACATCCGGAGGCCACCTCCTCTTCCCCGCTGCTCACCGGACCCCCATCACTGACGCACAGGCTATAAAAATCTCAGCACTCAGTCGATTACATACAAGGGCATCTTGTAGAAAACAAGGGATGGTGCATAAACTATGATTTGTTGAGCAGATGCACCTTTGCAAAGCCAAATCACCCATCTTTTGTGAGGAAAAGCATTATGATTCACACATGGAGGAACCTTAAAAATTAAAACAGTTGAATCGTTTTTTTCTCACTCGGAGTTTATTAATTATGCTTCAGGAGGGAGCAGATTTAGGTCTTTACTAGCTCAGGAAAAGACAATCAATATTCTGGCCAGCCTAAATGTATCATAATGTTTCAATAAAATAGAGGCATATTTCAGTGCAGCTGAGTCATCAGACAGATCTTTCTGCTTTTAGACTTAGCCTTTTTAGGTTTTAATTACAGTGATGGATTGTAACTTATCTTTTATTTAAGATAAAACAAGTCCATCCTTTATTGATCCCTAGAGGGGAAATGCAAGTGTACAGGGTAAAGCAGCACACAGCACATTGTTAACAACAATGGCTACACTTCAACAAAATAGAATAAAAAAATAAATATAAAAACTGTTATTTACAATGACTTTTTGTAATATAATATAATGTGACATGGGCGTTAGTGTAGAAGCAGAAGAGAAAACAAGCATTGAGTCTATGGAAGACGCGTTGTTTGGTTGAGGTTGGTGGTGAGGTAAGGTGAGGTAACACTGCTGCTGTTAGGTCAGATTGCAGTGGGCACAGGAGGACCTGAAACGCTCAGTTTGGCTCCTCTGAGCCAGCCATCTGCCACAGCTTGTCGTAGAGTTGGCAAGAGGATTTGTCAAAGATGGCCCTTACTTTTGATTTTGTATTAAAGAACACCTGCACTTTTTCTTGTTGTTGCACAATTGATACAAAGGATTGCTCTTTGTGGTATTTTTAGGCAGACACATTGTATGTACACTGTGATGGGCTTTAGTTGCACTTAAAGAAAAAATATATATATATAGTTTTGCTCCCTTCAGCACTGCTACAGTTGAAGTGTACTTTCCTTTAAGGCAAATGTGGTAAATGCTAAAGGGCACAGTTACAATATGCATTCATGGGCCTGATTGACACACTTTGGATTGTTTGATTACTGTGAGCGCTCTTTGCCATGCTGAAGCACAGTACACTTCCTTGGTGCTACAGTATTGTTGGAAAAGGTGGGCTTGAGCATGGTAGGTGGGCTCATGCACGAGTTCCCAATGTAAAAATTTCGTATAATCCAGAAATTCTCGAACTTGTTACACCAAGTGTAGTAGGCCCAAGTGTTCATCAAAAAAACAAACAAGACAACAGCTTATATTTCATGTTATCATAAAATACTAATGTTATGCACAGCTTGAAATTGAACATTAACACTGAGCTCAAATTTCGGAAAATAGTATGTATTTAGATAATAATTTAGATAATAATAATTTTGATAATGATTCAGTTACAGTATAAATGTATTGTCCACAAAAGTTAAAGAACAAATGTACATCCATAAATGTTGAAAAACAAATGTTGTTCTTCAAGATTAAATCCAAATGTATGGAATTTAAAAGTTAAATACAACTGAACTGCACTTATGTAGTCATTTTTTTGCATACCACTAGAGGGAGCCCGCGTACCACTAGTGGTACACGTACAACACTGAGAATGACTGGCATAAGGAATTCATATCATTATCAGTATTATATATTCATAGATTTATTTTCTATACTGCTTATCCTGTTCAGAGGAGCTGGAGCCTATCCCAGCTGACATGGGGTGAGAGGCAGACTACACCTTGGAATGGTCACCAGTGAAATGACAGGGCACATATAGAGATAAACAACTTAGAACAGATGTGTCAAACCCCCAGCCCGTGAAATTAGCTGTATACATATGGGAATTTTACTCTTCTCATACCTTCTTTCTGTTTGGCAGAAACACGCATGTGACTTTCCAATAACACAAGTGACCAGTGTTATTTGCATGTGCACTGTACATGACCAGAAATAACACCCCTTTAACTCAGTGGCGGCTGGTCAATAGAGGCCGCCTAAGGCGCCACCCCACTGTTCAGATGAGTCATCTTGGGTAAACCATTTTTTTTTTTAAGATGAGCTGGATAAATAATACACAGTGAATGATGAGTAAAATCGTTTCGTTTATCTGTGCCTCAATTTGGGACACTTTTCTGGTTTGGGGTGCAAAGATGTTTACCCATTGACTCTCTTTAAAAAATTGGACATGCACAGTAGATCGTCTTTCACACAAGGGCTAGGCGCATGGTGGGGTGTTGAATTCCAGCAACGACAGAGGAATGTACCGTCCTACCATGGAGCCGACATCACATATTGCTGATTGACTAGTAGAAATGATTTGCAGAGTTGCATACGATTGGATTGCACAACAGCCAGGTATTATTCATCTGAAAACAGTACTTGCCAGTTTTAAAACAACGAAGCAGAACCTTAATCAAATATTTACAATGAAAGTTAAGCATGTTTGAATAGGGTTTGAATGTTAAAAATTACTGTTGAGGGTCTAGCGCTTCACTGCGTGGGATTATGAAACTATGCTTGAAATAGTAAGTGTTGGGGCTTTAATGAGCTAAAGTTACAGTTGGATGAATCATGATTGCATAACAATGATCAGTATTGGATTATTAACATGGGCCCTTATATTTGAAGATGTGCTTTAACAATGTCTATTTTTCTGCTGTGCAGAGGACAAGTCAACACATTTCAAGTGAGACTACAAGGTGAACTGGAAGTAATTTGGATAAACCTCACTTCTTTTGCACCTTACGAGAGTAAGCCCTAGGGATTGTTATGATTCAGTATTTGGATCAGTCCAATCCTAAAGTGATGAAGGTGGCTATGGCGGTTATTGTTATTGCTGCGATGTGGTGAAGGTGAAAGAAAGGTACTGAAAGCCTTCATGAGTTAAAATTACTTTTAGAAGACCATAGTTTCTATTTTAAAATTACAAAGCATACCCCAACATCACCCTGGTGCCTTTTACTGTGCCGGAAGCTGAAATGAATACATTTTGAGTGAACTTATTAACATTGTGACAATTTAAAGACGCCAAAACACAGATTAAAGTGTAGTAGGCCCAAGTGTTCACTGAAGACTCTAAATTGCCCGTAGGTGTGAATGTGAGTGAAAATGGTTGTATGTTTATATGTACCCTGTGATTGGCTAGCAACCAGTTCAGGGTGTACCCCGCCTCCTGCCCATTGATAGCTGGGATAGGCTCCAGCACTCCCACAACCCTAGTGAGGATACGTGGTAAAGAAAATGGATGGATGGATGGATGATATTAAGTTTTTTTGGAAAGGGTCTGTACCTGTATTATGCCATCACAATAACACTGTCATCTCAGTTGCAGTCACAAGGACTAGAGCAAAATTTAACTACCACTACAAAAACTACTGTGAAATGTAGTTTTTCAGTTATTATGAGCTAATTTATGCACTGCTATGAAAAAAAGCAAACTATTTTCTGTTTTTTTGTTTTGCCAAGTTCAAAATGGCTATTGTACACAGTATAATTGACAGCGAAAACTTAGTTTTACTTTTTACTTTACTTTTGTACTTCGGAACATTTCAGAATCTGAATTGTATTTCTGCTGTTATCACCTTTTCTTTCTTTCTTTCTTTCTTTCTTTTTTTTTTTACACACGTACTGTGGGTATGGAAAGTATTTAAACCCCCTTAAATTTTGCACTTTATTATATTGCAGCCATTTGCTAAAATCATCCATCGCTCCATCCATTTTCTGAGCCGCTTATCCTCACAAGGGTCGCAGGAGTGCTGGAGCCTATCCCAGCTATCTTCGGGCAGGAGGCGGGGTACACCCTGAACTGGTTGCCAGCCAATCGCAGGGCACACATAAACAAACAACCATTCGCACTCACATTCACACCTACGGGCAATTTAGAGTCTTCAATTAACCTACCATGCATGTTTTTGGGATGTGGGAGGAAATTGGAGTGACCGGAGAAAACCCACACAGGCACGGGGAGAACATGCAAACTCCACACAGGCGGAGCCGGGGATTGAACCCCGGTCCTCACAACTGTGAGGCAGCTGTTAAAATCATTTAAGTTCATGTTTTTTTCTTCATTAATTTACACACAGCAACCCATATTGACAGAAAAAAACTGAATTGTCTAAATTTTTGCAGATTTATTCAAAAAGAAAAACTGAAATCTCACACAGCCATAAGTATTCAGACCCTTTGCTCAGTATTTAGTTTTTCACACCTGGATTTGGGGATTATCTGCCATTCCTCGCAGATCCTCTCCAGTTCTGTCAGGTTGGATGGTGAACCTTGGTGGGCAGCCATTTTCAGGTCTTTCCGGAGATGCTCAATTGGGTTGAAGTTAGGGCTCTGGCTCGCCCATTCAAGAACAAGAACAGAGTTGTTCTGAAGCCACTCCTTCGTTATTTTAGCTTTGTGCTTCGGGTCATTGTCTTGTTGGAAGGTGAACCAAGACAAATAATTTTTTTTAAAAGTTTTTTTCTGTCAGAAATCAACTGTTTATGGTTCAATCAAATTTCCTGCTGTTTGGGCTTCAAATCAAGACAGTTAGCAAAGTCTCCCAGCTGCACCTGCAAAGTTGACACAGTGACACAGACATCAAGGGATACATTTGGAATATTTATGCTGGCAGCCTGGGATCAGCTCCCACTCAGTGACGGTGTGAATGTGAGTGCGAATGGTTGTCCGTGTCTATATGTGCCCTGCGACTGACTGGTGACCAGTTCAGGGTGTAGTCTGCCTAGTCAGTAGGGATAGGTTCCAGCACCCTGCAACCCTAACGAGGATAAGCGGTGTTGACAATGGATGGATGAATAGTTCATTGCTGTATTTGCGTTCCATTGTCGATCTCTCCCAGCTTGGTCTCCCTGGAGAGAGGGTCCCACCTATTGGTCGCTATCTTCAAAAGAAGGAAATTAGTCTTTTTGAAGATGAGAATCCAGATTTGACGGTGCTAATTAGGTTAAGGTCCAGTAGGCGTCTTCTCTTGGTGGTTTCGCACAGCAGGGAGGTTTGGAAAAAAGCAGCTTATCAAGTTGTGGGGGAGTCCCTGTGATACCTCAGGTTGCGGAAGCATGTCCACTACATATCCCCCTTTTTTGTCGCCTCGATCCGGCTCGATGGCTGTTCGAGGCGACGACTCCTTGGCAGGTGGCACAGGATGGCAATTACACACAGCAATGCAGTTACCAGAGTACAACATTAGTGCATACCACCCCCCCTTTACGGCTATCACAGTTTTCCATGACGAAGTTGTCATGGACAACTGTGATAGCCGTTGTCAAGGTGTTTGTCTATATGTGACTATAGATGTCAGTGTAGCTGTATCTCTGTGGTGAGGTCAAGAGATTGCACAGTACGCGTCTTCTAGTGGGCCGCTTTTAAGAAAGCAGTTTATAAAGATGTGGGGGAGTCCTTGTGACACCTCAGGTTGTGGAAGCATGTCCGCTACAGCCCCAACTGGTGGAGGGCTGCAGTGGTGGTTGACTTTCTAGAGTCAACACAGAGGCTGAAGGCTATTTGTTTTTGTCATATGTCACACCACTATACTAATTGGCATTTTTAATTCAGTGTCTTGGTCTTGAAATGCTGCCTCCAAAAGTGAAAATACAATCTAATCTGTATGCATGCTCACTTTATGTGGGGGAGATATGGAGTACGTTTGGAAATGCCCTCCAACCACGCTCTATACACTCCCGACTCAGAACTCAGAGCGTTGTTGGAATGTACTGTTTGGTTATTTTGAGCGCCACACTCAGGGAGTGCCGGAGCGCACGCTAGCCTATCAGACGGGGGAGAAATAGCATCAGGTGGGATGAGCAAAGAAGCTCAACCAAGTCCTTCAAACAAGGGGGTCGTTTGTAAGTTTAAAGAAAGGAAGCACGCTCTGCCTCTCAGAACACTGCACTCTCAGAGTAGATTTAGGGTGTCAGATTGAATTTACAAAAGTACCCATGGTTAAACTGGCGAGTGTGGGCTTTGCTCAGGTGCCTTTCATTTGCACTTTGGACACGGAGGGGTGAAGCGCTCCTGCTCTCGATGGAGAATCAGTCTCCAGACTCCTTAAATAACAGCACAAACGTCACTTTGTAGCTCATTGTTTTTTTTTGTTTAAATAGTCACTAGACAGCCAGGAAAAGTAAAAGCGTAAAAATAGGTCAACCTCTATATAATGATGTGAAAACTATATACAGTAACAAGTACCTACCCTTTAATTGAGTGCGCGCACAACACACAGAGAAAGGTACAATTGTGATAAGGAGGGAATTATTGTATTTTTCAAGTCAGACTTGACAGCCTGCATTTGAACCAGGGCTTGGTGCTGGCATGGCCACTTTAGAGCGCGTAGTTGTTGGCCTTGAGTGGATGAGAGGAGGCGAAAGAGCGAAGGGAAAAAAAAAATACATCAGTCATGACAACTAGCATGCGGACGAGCTTTAAGGCTTCTTAATACTCGTGCGGACGGCGACCGCGCTCACGTCACTGTGGCTATCCTGCGCACGGTTTGCCTTTATAGTCGAGCACAAACCACGCATGCTGTTTTGAAAGTGTGCTGCAGTTCTCCTCCAAGTCGGGGTTGTCGCTACGGCTTGTATCGGCTAGGGCGCCACAGGTTGGCGTTTCCGCTGCATTTTGTGGCCATTTCCAGTAGTCGTTTATACTTTTCTTTCCGTAAAAAGGAACAAAGCAACAACAATGGCGACCGTGTCTGCTAGAACAAATGGACCTAGATGACCAAATGATACGCTTAATGATGCGGCAAAATCCATCGAGAAGGCGGCAGCGTAGGTGGTATGTGGAACCGGGAGGAACGCCGATTACATCATCACAGCATGTGACGGACCAATCACGAGAGATGATCTTCGCGGCGTTCGACGCGTAGCAACTATTTTTGCCGTGTGCGCATCAAGCTACGCAGAGGGGCCGCGCGGGGCAATTCGTTGGTCACGTGATGCAATGCGGGCGTTATCGGCCGCGTGACCACAGGAGTATAAAGAGGCCTTAAAGTGGCTGCCTTAGAGTGCCTCGCTGTCACAACTGCCTGGTGGTATACATTCCATCCACTGGATGATTTAAATGGATATATTTTTGCACCTCAAATGTGTGTGCGTGTGTGTGTGTGTGTGGGCATAAGAACAATGCTAGACAATGTAGCATCCATTTTCTAGGTTGGAGCAGTGGTGTTTGATTGACAGATAAGAGGGCCGTGGTTTAATCACATTCAACGGACACACCCACAGCATTTGAGAGTGGAGAGTGAAGTTTCGTTTTATATATTTGACAATTTTTTAAATCTTTTAAATTTGGCAGAGTTAAGACAACCTCTCTGTGGCGTGTCAAATTTAGAAAAAAACAAATTTTTTCATGTTACAGGGACTTTTACTTAGAGTGTTGGCAATATTATACTGAACAGCCAGGACAAAGACACGTGGACCACTTTCCTACATTCCAATTTCCATTTCTTGTTCTATGGGATTCCATCTCACAGATGAAGGTAAACTGTGAGTCAGACAGGCTCACCACTATACAACTGCATACAAGGAGTGAAAGAATCCAATGTGACTCAGACACACTGGCCACACTTTTAATGTATTTTCTGGGCAGACAATAAATATTTAACTTTAACATTACTCTTTGCTCAATATAAGGTGTCATTATATCTTTTTCCTCAGAGCAAGATACATTTTCTTTTTCTTTCAAACATTAATGTTACAGCGGGGTGCCACAGCTGGATGAATCCACAGTGAGCTCAGCAGGTGACTTGCAGCAGGCCAGCATTAGAATTCAACTGGCATGGCCTGTTGGTTGCCAATGAGTCACCCACTGCTTTTCTCATCCACTGGCTGCATCCCTCAATCACTCACTTCCTGCACCACTCCTTTATTAATGCCTCTTGATGATTTTCTTCGCTGTACTTTTGTGGAAAATCGTGATCACGCGCTATACTTAATTAGCTAGTAAACGTCTTCTCATTCATTTGTTTAATTGCTTCTTCACGGTCTTTATTCATGTGGCATTAAATCAGAAGGAAGTAGCACATTTACCTTAAAAGCTTCAACATCATTTGGATGGTACACTAGCTTGTAATGTGTTCAAGACGGTGGCTGTCATTTTCATGGCGACCCCAATTAGCTGCTTTAGTGGCTTTTCGGTGGACCACCCTGGACTGTGAGGCAGACGAGCTAACCACTGTCACCGTACTGCCTTATATAACAATTTTAAAAAACAATTGTGTCCTAAAGGTGGAGTTTAGGTATATGCCTCAAATGTCTTTGACTTTACTTTGAGCCTTGCTTTTCTGGACTTTGATGATTTAGTGTTTGGATTCTTTTACATACCTTGCTTGCCTTTTCTCATTTTTAAAATTAAAAACCTTTTTGAGACTCCTGCACTCCTGCCTTGCCTCCACTGCAGCGTAGAAATAGAAATTCTAAATTTGGATCAAATGTTCTTGTTTTAATAAAATATATTCTGCAAGTTAGTTTTTTTCCCCTCACTACTACAGATTAAAAATGAAATTCTGCTGGATATTCCCATTGAAAGTCTCCAATTTCTTTTTACTGTGTGCTTTTGGGCCGGCACGATGATCAACTGGTTATCACATCCACCTCACAGTTCTGGGGACCGGGGTTCAAATCCTGGCCCCGCCTGTGTGGAGTTTGCATGTTCTCCCCATGCCTTGGTGGGTTTTCTCCAAGCACTCCAGTTTCCTCCCACATGGTTGTTTGTTTTGTGTGCCCTGCAATTGGCTGGCGACAGGTTCAGGGTGTACCTTGCCTCCCGCCCAAAGATAGCTGGGATAGGCTCCAGCACCCCCGCGACCCTAGTGAGGATAAGCGGTAAAGGAAATTGATGGATGGATATTTTTGGGCTCAATTAAATTTGTTACAGTGGTACGACAAACTGCAACACAAACAAACATATTTGCCGGATAAATAGGACACATGTAGAAGAAGAAGAAGAAGAAGAATCGCCTTTTATTGTTGTGAACATGCATGCATGCACACGAAATTTGTTCTCTGCATTTTACCCATCACTGTGAACACATACACATGTTAGTGGAACACACTGGAGCAGGGGGCAGCTGAAGCGCCCGGGGAGCATTTCATGGTATTAGTGTCTTGCTCAAAGACACCACAGCCGTAAGTCCGGGAGATGTATGTATGTATGTATGTATGTAATAAGATCTAACAGGGAGATCAATAGTGGTTCTTTTTCCGTATTGACCAAACTCTGCTGCCCTCCTGCTGGCATCTGTCAGCTTCCCAACAGATGACACAGTGACTTTAAAGCAGACTGTTGTTGTTGACTATCCCGAGCAGGGGGAATCAATACAATCTAGATTCCAAAGATTTTGTTAAATTTATGAAGCACTTATTAATTTTCTTGTTGCATTTGTTAGATAAAGCCTGCCTGCGCTTATCTTTTTCTGTAGCCCAGCTTTGCTCCGCTGGGACTGTGTGGCCTCATGCAGGCCTTGTTAGCCCTGGAAGTGGGGCCCTGAGCCAGCTGCACTGGAATAAATAGAGCTGCAAATTCACCAGAACATGTTGTCCTGGAGGATTAAGCGCTTGCCTATGTGACTTTGTATGTGTGTGTGTCTTTTTCTTTTTTTTATAATTGTATAAATGGAAAATGTCTTCTTACTCCTCCAGGCTTGTTGTTGTGTCTTGCATAGCAGCATTCCCTAAACGCACACTTTCACTATGGCAACACACACAGTACACATATACTGTTTGCGCATCAGCTATAATTCTCTGTCATGTCAGGAGTGAAATATCGCTTTGAATACAGATTAGGCTAATTGAAATGGATGTTTGCTGCCTGTGTTTCCTGTTCATCTAAATTACCTTAAAAGGTTTAAGCAATCACGTTGGAAAATATATTCTTCAGAGACACTGATGTTCAGACAACACTTGCTTTGCCATGCAGTTAAAGTGAGCATTGTGGATAAAGTTTGAAAAACAAGCAGTGCACTGTGATGAATGATGAGGACAATAACACATGCAGCACTTAATTTGATTTGCACAGTGAAGTTTTGATGTATTAGTCCGGGAGTGAAAAACAAAGGAGATGATTGCATATTATTGCTGCAGTCCTCTGCGGCTCTCCAGGAATAATAATAATTCCTATTTCTTTGAGCAGACATTTATCTTTATACACCTACAAGCATATGGAGGAAAACAAAAAGCAGAAGGGCGAAAACATCATTAAAGTTGTACGCACAAATCTCTATTTCGAGACGGCAGCCAAAATGGTTAAACCAAAAATTTCATTTTCAAAATATCTGATTGTACACTGGCTCATTAATTAAGAGGTTATGTTCCCGTTATTGTCATGGCGAAAATACACCACTTGCTTAAATGTGCTCTAATATATTGGTGAATCAGCTTGGACACCTCCTATGTCATGTTTGCACTAGCGTCCAAGCTTCTCCCTCTTATGCAAATACAACCCCAATTCCAATGAAGTTGGTACATTGTGTTAAACATCAATAAAAACAGAATACAATGATTTGCAAATCATGTTCAACCTATATTTAATTGAATACACTACAAAGACAAGATATTTCATCTTCAAACTGATAAACTGATTATTTTAGCAAATAATCATTAACTTAGTATTTTATGGCTGCAACACGTTCCAAAAAAGCTGGGACAGGGTCATGTTTACCACTGTGTTTATCACCTTTTCTTTTAACAACATTCAATAAACGTTTGGGAACTGAGGACACTAATTGTTGAAGCTTTGTAGGTGGAATTCTTTCCCATTCTTGCTTGATGTACAGCTTCAGCTGTTCAACAGTCCGGGTTCTCCGTTGTCGTATTTTACGCCTCATAATGCGCCACACATTTTTAATGGGAGACAGGTCTGGACTGCAGGCAGGCCAGTCTAGTGCCCGCACTCTTTTACTACGAAGCCACGCTGTTTTAACACGTGCAGAATGTGGTTTGGCATAGTCTTGCTGAAATAAGCAGGGACGTCCATGAAAACGACGTTGCTTGGATGGCAGCATATGTTTCTCCAAAACCAGTATGTTCCTTTCAGCATTAATGGTGCATTCACAGATGTGTAAGTTACCCATGCCCTTGGCACTAACACAGCCCCACAGCATCACAGATGCTGGCTTTTGAAATTTGCGTCCATAACAGTCCGGATGGTTCTTTTCCTCTTTGGCCCGGAGGACACGACGTCCACAATTTCCAAAAACAATTTGAAATGTAGACTCGTCGGACCACAGAACACTTTTCCACTTTTCATCAGTCCATCTTAGATGAGCTCGGGCCCAGAGAAGCCGGCGGCGTTTCTGGGTGTTGTTGATAAATGGCTTTTGCTTTGCATAGTAGAGTTTCAAGTTGCACTTACAGATGTAGCGCCGAACTGTATTTACTCACATTGGTTTTCTGAAGTGTTCCTGAGCCCATGTGGTGATATCCTTTACACATTGATGTCGGTTTTTGATGCAGTGCCGCCTGAGGGATCAAAGGTCACGGGCATTCAATGTTGGTTTTTGGCCTTGCCACTTGCATGCGGTGATTTCTCCAGATTCTCTGAACCTTTTGATTATATTATGGACCGTAGATGACGAAATCCTTAAATTCTTTGCAATTGTACGTTGAGGAACGTTGTCTTTAAACTGTTTGACTATTTTCTCACGCACTTGTTCACAAAGAGGTGAACCTCGCCCCATCTTTGCTTGTGAATGACGGAGCAATTCCGAGAAGCTCCTTTTATTCCCAGTCATGGCACCCACCTGTTCCCAATTAGCCTGTTCACCTGTGGGATGTTCCAAGCAGGTGTTTGATGAGCATTCCTCAACTTTCTCAGTCTTTTTTGCCACCTGTCCCAGCTTTTTTGGAACGTGTTGCAGCCATAAAATTCTAAGTTAATGAGTATTTGCTAAAAACAATCAAGATTATCAGTTTGAACATTAAATATCTTGTCTTTGTAGTGTATTCAATTAAATATAGGTTGAACATGATTTGCAAATCATTGTATTCTGTTTTTATTTATGTTTAACACAATGTCCCAACTTCATTGGAATTGGGGTTGTAGAAGAATATGGCCCATAATGCACTGGTCTCCCTGCTCTAGAAGTTACATGTACTCGCCCGGCTGAAGTTTGCTGGTAGACATCTAACGGAGTCAGAGAAAGCTTAGTAGAGAACGCTGTGGTCGGATGACAGCAAAGTTGAGCTTTTTGGCAACAGGGGGGTGAAAAGAATCTACAGTCATGCATGGAGGAGGAGGGTTTTATTTTGAGAGTCCTCGTTCTTGTTGACTTCACCGACTCTCCTCGTGTGTTTTGTTGTCTGATTACTTGTCTCACCTCACTGTGCTTCAACTCTGTTGTGTCTCCTCTTCCATTTTCCTTTCAATTCATCTAAGTGCTTAATTGGCCCTTGCAAAATTACTTTTCCGCTCCTGCATTGCTCTTGGTTTGACATGAATAGAAACAAATGGCAACACATTTATTAGTATTTATCGTTGAACCGGAGAAAAGTCATTCATTTTACAAACAATTCCACGGGATGTGAATTTAGTTGTTGCACGAAATTTTCATTGTAGCCCACGCACCAGAGCAATCGATGCTACGTGATGGAATCGAAAGGCTTGGAGCACACTGCAGACCCGCTATTGAAGAAAATCCTGCCGCTTGCGTGTAGCTAACTCCATTAATTCCGAGTGAGCGGTGATGCCATTTGGAGTTCTCTCATAACAGAGGCCGTAACGTAGATCCACTTCACTGCATTCGGCTTTAAGTGCGCCGGCAACAGCAACTCTTATATAAATGCAGCCTTTAAGAGGAGGACGGATGAATGAATGAAAAGAATGAATAAAAGCACAATGTAACACTCAAAGCAATATATTCTAACGCTCACACTTAAATTGTGGGTCCATACTACCATATACCCCTTTATCGTATTAAGGGTCACAAGGAACTGGGTAAGGGTTAGACAGACTACACTTTGGACTAGTTACCACTCAATCACAGGACACATCGAGACAACCATTCACATGCACATTCACGCAATCAGTGAGTGGGATAGTACATACTGTATTTTTTTTCTTTATTTTTTTTCAAGTTGTAGCTACTCCCCTGAAGGCCGGACTGTAAAATTGCTTTGCTAACAGTGTGAATGGAAATGTATTGCACTGTGCCTATGTATAAATTAGATACCCACCCAGTAAGGCTTATGTCACAGTTTTTTATTTTATTTATTTAACCAAATCTGTGTTTATGGTTATGTCATAATTAATGCCTATATATGCATAGTGGATATCGAAAGTCTACACACCCCTGTTCAAATACCAGGTTTTTCTGATATCAAAAAAATGAGAACAAGATAAATATTTTCAAAACTTTTTCCGCCATTAATGCAAACAATAATATCTATGACTCAGTGGGTCTAAGGTCAAATAAACAACTCAGGTAATGTGGTTGAATAAGTGTGCACATCCT
Organism: Phycodurus eques; assembly: GCF_024500275.1. Classification (NCBI taxonomy): domain Eukaryota; kingdom Metazoa; phylum Chordata; class Actinopteri; order Syngnathiformes; family Syngnathidae; genus Phycodurus; species Phycodurus eques. Next base: position 4,613,412 of record NC_084542.1, on the reverse strand, counting down.
CTTATAACTGGTGACGTGACTGTGTTCCGAATCACATTCGAACTCATGTTAAATAGAAGTCAGCAGACACCTATCACCATTTAATGTGCCTCTGATTAACCCCAAATAAAGTTAAGATGTTCTTGCTGGTGTTTCCTGACATGTTTTTGCTTACAAGGTTTTGTGCTAACACTGAATGGTGCTTGGAACTGTTTACAATTCTCTCCACCTTGAATAAGGCCCCAATTCCAGCTAAAGAAAAGCAGCCCAAAGCAAGATGCTATCACCGCCATGCTTGACTTTAGGTAGCCAATGAGGTTCTCTTGGTGATGAGTAGTGTTGTTTTTGCACCAAACATACCTTTTGGAATTTTGGCTAAATAGTTTTTAAATGTGTTCAGTTCCCTTAATTTAACCTTTGCGGATTATCTCTGTCTCATTTTTTTCAGATGACAAAAATTGGCTTTTGAATCAGAGTGTTTGACTTTTTATATTCACTGTAGAGAAGCTCTTGAAACAAAATGATAGTTTAATGCTAAAATAATTATTATCTAGTAGCCATTAATTTTCAAATGTACTGTTTTACAAAAACAACAACAACAAAAAATTAAATATTAAAACTAATGACCTCTCCGAAAAGTTGTAGTTTCAAAATGAGGCATAAGAGCTGAATATATAGTAAATTCCTCATTCCTTTAAAACATGGTCAAAACATCGAAATATCGCTAAAATATAAAGTTTGCATTGAAGCACTTCGGATGGTCTCAGGGACAAATAGGTGGAGGTGGTCTAATAAATTTATTAAGAACTACATAAGACCCTAGCTTTTGTTTCTGTGTGTTTCATTTGGGTACACTTTATGTACTGTATTGTATGGCGCAAACTCCAACCTCTGTTCAGGAACAACCCAATAACTAAATAACCAGCATTAATATATATATATATATATATATATATATATATATATATATTTATATACTGTATTTTGTCAAGTAAAAAATAAACATATTGTTATACCGCTAAGTCACTGTCGATTAAAACTGAGCGCTACTATATTTGTCAAGGCAGTAATTGTAATTCAGCCATTGTATTGTGGTCTCATTAGATTCTGCGGTTGTATCTAATTTTTTGGCCGATGAGAGCATAACAGGCCTATAGAGTATAACAGAATCTGCCTCTGGGTAATCATAATTCTCTTTGATTAGGCTATAAGCGCAGCAGTGAGTCAGAATGTGACTCATTTGAAGACCGTCCCAATGGCTGTATGACTAAATGTCATAAAACACAATGAGCCTTCTCTCTGGTGTGCTTTCCAGGCCGGTCACAGAGCAGCTGAAGCTCTGTTAATGTTCTTCTTCCATCAGGTGACAGTGCACCAATCCCGATCACTGCAGAGAACAGTGTCATAAAGAGGAACAATACAACTCCACAACACTATACGTCTGTCTTTTTTATTTTTCATATTGACATTTGTGCCTAAAACAAATATCATTGTTGATTTTCATTTTTAGAGATCATTCAGGCATGCGTCAAAGTACATCATGCCGCAGTGTTTTACAAATGCATAACACACACAGCTATTATGCAGAATTATACACATTTGCGTAAGAACAATTCAGTCTCTCTACCCACTATGTGAAATGGCTTGTTATTAAATAACAAGCACTTCGATACGAATGCACAAGCACACTTGGGGAGCCCAATAGGACCCAATGGGCATTCAACTACCCTCAAGCCTCTCATGTCAGAATATGAAGTGTTTGGCCTTTTAGTTTCACATACAGTGTTCCCTCACCACTTCGCGCTTCACGTTTTGCGGCTTCAGTGCTTCGCGGGATTTTCCAAAATATTCATTTAAAAAAATACAGCCATATTGGCAGCCATATTGCGGAAAGACGCGCTGTTTCATGTTGATGCGCGCGAGAGAAGGTTTCCCTGCATGCCAAACAAAGAGATGAGTTGACTCAGAGGCTTTGTACATGCCTGTACTGTACGGGCTCTCATACAAGGCGCGTGATTGGTTCCCGGCGCGACATCGACCAATGAGAGCACGAGTGGACTTATCCCGTGAGCTGATTGGCTGCGCATCATCGCAGCCTCACCCAGCATCTTCCCTTGTTGTGTCTCGCCAGTCTCGTTCACGCTGTTGTGTTCACAGTAACTTTTTTTGTTTAAGAGATCATTTTTTTGATTAGTTAAGCAAGCCCTTAAAAGGCCGCCGAAGTGCTGCTAACATCTTTCCAGGAATATTTGTCTCATTTTTAGTCAAAATTCATCTGATTAAACTTAAAATAAGACTTCTCACACTTAAAATAGGACCATTCACCTAAAAAGGCTCAGGTCTTTCAAGCAAAATTGAATTTCAGATAAGTTGAGAAATTTGTAATTGTACTAAGCAAAAAGAACTTACTCGACTGACAATTTCTTATCCAACTATTTCAAGTAAAAATAAGTTGAAACAAGTCAAATGTGTCCTAAAACATCCATCCATCCATCCATTTTCAACACCGCTTATCCTGGTGAGGGTCACGGGACGCTGGAGCCTATCCCAGCTGACTTCGGGCAAAAGGCAGACGACACCCTGAACTGGTCGCCAGTCAGTCACAGGGCACATATAGACACGGACGACTATTCGCACTCACATTCACATTCACACTGTCACTGAGTGGGAACTGAACCCACGCTGCCCGCACCAAAGTCAGGCGAGTGTACCACTACAACATCAGTGACCGCCCTAAAAACAAGTTACTTTTCAAGTGATGAGCCTGATTTCAAGTGTAAGAGATTATTTTTGACTGTAAATAAGACACATTTCTTTGGTAAGATTTTGAGTTTTTACAGCATATATTGGTGCACCCCAACATTTTATGTTGTTTGTGTTTTATTTCACCGCATTTGAAAATCCATTGTGGTCTTATCTTTAACGGAAACAAACATGACCTGAGTTCCGTGATGAAACTGTATAGGATGCTCTGCTCTTCTTCCTAGTTTTCTCTCTGATTTACAACAAAAGCCCACAGGCCTACTTAGCAGTGTTTCACTTCAGTGGACCCAAGACTGTAGTCAGTGTAGGTAATTAAATCACTTTAGATGTGTTGGCATTGGGAAATTCTCTAGTTCCAATCCAAAACTCTTGTCTGACTCGATTGTAGAGCACATTAAAGACAAAACAAGGTCAGTTTGGGCACATGGTTTGTTGGATTGTAGGCCAACTGAAATGGTTTGATTGTGCCTGAGCCTTATTAGGCTTTATGATTCAAAAACAGGCCTCTTCATGCGGACGCTCCAGCGGCGCTAATTCTAAAACATACCAAAATAAAAAGCTGCTTCCCTTCAAGTCTTTCTTTGCATCTTAGTTTGAGTCATTAAAATCCGACAAAGAGAGCATGTTTGTCTCCCTATAGAGACTCATCTGATGTCCTCACTTGGGAGCCCAGAGTGCAGTTTATTCATGTGCCAAGCTACAGAAAGGGATAAAAGGAAACCTTATTTTTCCTTTCGCTTGCTCTCTTTTGTGTCTCTTTTTAATGGATGCTCATTGTGTTGCTGTGCGTGTAAGGCAAATACGCACAAATACATACGAACACAAGTGCATGCACAAATATGAGGCAAATCTGCTTGGATGCTACAATGATATAGACACACATACAGCACGGCGGAGGAGAACAAGGTAAAACGGGCTTTGAATAATTGAGGGAGCCTGATAAAAATAGGCAAGAGACTCAAAAAAAAATGTCAAAGGCATATCTAAAAGAGTCCATGAGTTGAGAGCTACTACATGCACTTTTCAACCCGCAGGAGAATTACAATTCACATTAAAATGATGTTTATGTTCTCCTCAAGTGTTTCACTGGTAAAGGCTGACCTATCTGAAGCCGTGTGGCAGAGGAATGTTGTTCAAGTTCATTCATTCGTGAACGCAATGGTCATTCATGAGTTACAAAAGTACAATTATTTAAGAGAATACATCCTGCTTGTGGTGTGTTTTAATTTCATTAACTCCTAACAATTTAGAAACACTTCACTCCTTAGTGCATGAATTGATTTTCAAGATGAAGAAGGAAAAGCTCTTTAATTAAACACCACCAGTAAATACTGAATATGTGTGCATCATAATTAAAGTCTCGTATGCTGATTTTGAGGTTTTATATTCTGGAACTATATTTTTTTTTTGTGACGAATGTGATGTGCACTATGCACTCGAACCACAACACAAACTTATCAAAGGAAAAGCCAAATATTCTATGTCAAGTAACACTTGTCAGTACTTTGTCAGCCAGCACACATAACAAATCTACAAATACCTACAGTATATTTTTCCAACCATCCATTTTCTGTAGGGTTGCAGGCGTGCTGGAGCCTGTCCCAGCTATCTTTGGGCGAGAGGCAGGGTACACCCTGAAATGGTCACCAGCCAATCGCAGGGCACATATAAACAAGCAACCATTTGTACTTGCATTCACACCTATGGGCAATTTAGAATCCTACCACGCATGTTTTTGGGATGCGGGAGGAAACCGGAGTACCCGGAGAAACCCCACGCAGGCACGGGGACAACATGCAAACTCCACAAAGGCGGGGCCGGGATTTGAACCCCGGTCTTCAGAACTGTGAGGCAGATGTGCTAACCAGTCGTCCACCGTGCCACCACCTATATCTATATATGGTATAATATGTACATCAATACAAATTTCACGTTGAAAGTCAAAGGGGGCTAACTTGAAGACATGCATCTTTTTTCTAAAACGGGTTTAACGCTGGTTAGGTGGACAACTGGTTATAACATACAAATAGAATTTACTTCACCTGACAGATATACGCAGGTATTCAGAGCCCCAGACATTTGCTAAACTGAGGGTACAGATTACTAAACTGAGGGAACAGATTATCAATTAATTTTATTTTTCTCATACCTTGGCACCAGGGGGGCTCCGTAGTTTACTGTATTTATTTATCATTATTTAATTAATTCTATCTTCATTCTATTATTCATTTCATTCGTTCAATTCTCTCACTCAATTAATTAATTAATTAATTAATTCTACATTCAATCTTCATTCTAATTTATCCATCCATCCATTTTCTGAGCCGCTTCTCCTCACTAGGGTCGCGGACGTGCTGGAGCCTATCCCAGCAGTCATCGGGCAGGAGGCGGGGTACAGCCTGAACTGGTTGCCAGCCAATCGCAGGGCACATCGAAACAAACAACCATTCGGACTCACAATCATGCCTACGGGCAATTTAGAGTCTCCAATTAATGCATGCTTTTGGGATGTGGTAGGAAACCGGAGTGCCCGGAGAAAACCCACACAGGCACGGGGAGAACATGCAAACTCCACACAGGCGGGGCCGGGGATTGAACCCAGGTCCTCAGAACTGTGAGGCTGACGCTCTAACCAGTCGTCCACCGTGCCGCCATTCTAATTTATGTTATTTATAAATGTGAAGCTAATTAAAAGAGGTCTCTCTTTTTTTTTATGCTTTTAATTATGTTAAGCACATTGGGTTACCTTGTATATGAAATGAGGTATAAAAATAAATTTGTTTTGCTTTGCTTCTGATGTGGCAATAGGACTGGCGACAAGTCCAGAGTGGACCAGGTCACCCATGGCCGTGACACTTCATGGGATACACAATCATTTAAAACGGATAGATGGCTATTTTAGTTTCATTTCCGTCCATCCACTTTTTCTATACTGTTTGTCTTCATTAGGTTAACGGCTGAGTTGGAGCCTCTCACAGCTAACTTTTGGGTGAGAGGCAGGTGAGCCAGTTGCACGGGCACGTAAGCAAACAACTGTCCACATTCACACCCGTTTTAGAGGCTTCAATGCACCTAAAAGGCATGTTCTTAGAATGTGGGAGGATTCAAACACCCACCTTGTGCTAACCACTCGGCCCACCCTCCATTTCCTCCTATTTACATATTTATTTAAATATTTGCAGTTATTTGCAGAGATTTGAGTTGAGCAGGTTTTTTTTTTTTTTGTGGTTTTTTTTTCTAAGAGGAAGAAGGCAAAGCTGACCTTTTATAGCGATTTCAAGAATTATGACTGTAATAGATTTAGAGGTGGGTCTTGTATGCTGGCTTTGAGGTTTTAATTCCTGGGATTTAACTTGACTTTTGGACTCGATTTTCTTTTCTAAATATAGTTCTTCTTGGTTTATACTGGCCCTTTTGAGGCCTCACAGTCACAGTCATAATCTTACCAAAAGGCAACTAAAAGTTTGCAAATGCACATTAATCAGAACCCTACAAGATCTTAAAAGGAAAAACAAACATTCCACTGATAGTGACAATGAAGTTGTGTCAATGCTTATTTAGTGCACATTACAAACAAATGTGGCATAAAAATGAAATTTACACACAAAATTACCAGATTACAATAGGTACGGAAAATGAATGAATGAATGAATGTGGCTCATGAGGTAGAGCCATTCACCTACTGACCAAAGAGTTGGAAGTTCGATTACCAGCTCCAACTGTCTGATGTTGAAGTGTCCTTGGGCAAGACACTGAACCCTGAATTGCCTCCAGGATAAACAAAGGAAATTGCTATTAATTATTATACTGTTTGATACTGTCAAATTACAGTTTGTTCATATTTACTGAGCATTGACTGCTAATTTACCTGAGAGGGATGCCTATTTAAGTGTTGTACAATTATTAAAAAATATACAGTAACATACTGTTGTAAATTTACCATTATTATTATTGTTTTATTTTTTTATTTTTACTGTACATTATGGCCATAATATACTGGTGTTGAAAACTGTCATCCAGTATGCTCTGCACAGGTTGTGTTCAAAGTCAATACACGAGCTGTTCACTCCCCATGCGGAGTAGCATCCACTGAAGCAGTGGATGCAGCAAGATAGCACAAATCACAGAGATTACGCTCATCGTATATGAGAATATTATAAAACCTGGGCTCATAAGCACGTAACCCACCAGTTACTTTTCTTTCTTTGGTATACAAATAAGGTTGTTATGAATCAATGCTATCCGCTTGCATGTTTGACCATGAAAAAAAAAAATGTCAATTCAAATATTTAAAAAATCTGTGTACGAATGGGTGGTGTTATGGATAGCATTAGTCAAAACGACTGGATGATCAAACCTGAAACTGGTTCTTGAATCAGGTACATTAGATCAGACAGTGTAAATAAATCAAAGGAGAAAACAGAGTAGCAGTGGTGCATGGTTGCAGAGTAGACACAGAAGAAAAAAAAAACATCTCTCTACTCCAAGCATCATCATTGGGATGTCACTCTCACGGGGCTGTTCATTTCAAGAAAATGGGGGAGAAAATGCCTCTGGGCACTGCATCCACCGCAGTAGCAAAAGGCTTTTCCATGTAGTAAATCCACTACAGTTTCACTTAAATGTCACATCAGTGCACAATAATACAATAATTACAAGCTCCACTTGATGCACACATTAACTAAAGTAAATGCATCACACTGAGAGTGATGCATCTTCAAAACGTGACAGTTTTCTAAAACGTATGTTGTTAGGCCACATTCTGGCAATGGGTAATGCAATAGCACTTGAGCGCGCACCGGACAGCCAGTAGATCGTGTGAAACTTTAACACATATCGGAAGAGCTGAGTTCAAAGAGAATCAAGGGATTGACTGCATATTTTGCTTTTTGTTTGAATCTTATTGTGACACTCATTCCAAGGACCAGCCTGAACATCCATGCATTTTCCATACTGCTTGTCGTCATTAGCTTCAAATGTGAGCTGGAGCCTATCCCAGCTGACTTTGGGGGAGAGACGGGCTACATCCTGAACTGGTCATCAGCCAATCATGGTACGTTAGGGGTTGAACTGACTAGGGAACTAGTGGATGGGTCGACTTTAGTGCTACACATCATTAAAGCTTGAAGTTGACTAACCGCTAACACGTATTTTGGCATCTTGTCTTCCAATTGGCTAATTCACAGAGTAGGTACGACTCACCTGTATGTTGCCATCACCAGACTTTGTGGACCAACAAGGCAACACAGTCTTTATGTCTATAGGTTTTTTTTTTTTAAATATTTATATGTTTATATGTCAGGTCTGAAATGATGAAAATGAGCTGATGGATGAGAATAGTGGTTAACCTAGCTAGCTTCAGCTCTTCCGATCGCCGCTAGTCTTAAAATATTCATATCAGCGGGACCACGGGATTGGTTGGTGAAGAAGGAGGACAGCAGCACATAGTGAAGCTCTGTCTTCGTCGCCAAAATGTCATGTCCAGTAAAAACCTGTGTGATAACGAGAACTTTATTCAGATTCCAACACGCACCAAGGGACATCACGAGTATTTCACTTGTGCTTTTATCGTACTGTATATGAGGAGGACATATATTTTTGTTTTTTTACCGTGCTCATTTTTGGTCAAATATTTCCACACGCTTGTAGCATAGGTCACCCGTATGCCATACTAAGATTTAAGACACAGTGTCATAAAGTGTGATGTTGATGAGGATGTTGGTGCGCGTTGTATCCTACATCTTCTAGGATGAGTAAAGTTCTCATAAGTACAAAGTTGTTGTCTGTGCATTATTGGACATAATATTTTGGCAACAAAGATGGAGCTTGACATTGCGCAGCTGGCCCATCTTGTGGTCTGCTCAAAAAAAAAAAAAGTTTGCTCAGTCTCAGTAAACAGCGTAAACTTAAACTTGGAGTGGCATTAAACAGCTTGAAGCCTGTTTTTTTTTTTTTTTTTTTTTTTTTTTTAATTAATTGTTCACTGTTTGTCAAACTGCTGCTCAAAATATAAATTAAAAAGAAAGGGTCTTTGTGGCCCGGCATTTAGTATCGGGTACCGGTCCGCGGCGTGGGGGTTGGCGACCACTGCACTCGGCCACCATGCTGCCTCCAGCCTAAACAAGTGCTGTTAATACCACTTGGATTACGTGAGATGAAATGATGATAAGTGATGCACTCACTGCAGCATCACAGCAGGTTCAGGTGGTATAAGAAGGAGTGTACCGAAAGAGATGAGAACTAGTGTGTGTTTGTGGCTGACATGCAATATGAGGAGAGGAAAGAGAGATGGGAAAAAAGAGAGGAGGGAGAGAAGAAGGTCGGCTGAAGAGGAGCGCAAAGAAACGACGGAGAGAAAAAAAACATGAGGGTAAAAAGATCGGAAAGAAAATGGAAATGAAAGAGAATAAATTGACAATGCAGGAATGATTGAAGAAAGTAAAAGGCATAAATAAAGGAAACAAACAAGAAGCAGAAAGACTGTGAATGTGTTGGAGAGGAAAAGGAGTGTGCAAGTGGGGGATAGCCGTGCACATCTTGTCTAGAGGGCAAATTGCATTGCTAAGGATTTATTGCTTCATGTGTAATTGGACTCAAGCAGCGCCGGGAGACAAAATCCATTGAGGTCTCCTCGCCAGTGCAGCGGAAAGCATCCCGCTGAAGCACGGTGACTCCTGCACGTCTCGTGCCGCACTTAGTCAAGTACTACCGCCCGGATGAAGCAACCCTGGCTATCATCTTCCACCTTAATGCCGTAGTAGCCGGGAGCCTGCTAATCAAGACGAAAGGTGTCTTCGGGATGCTTTCAGTTGACTTAGAGCTCACGATTCCTCTAAAGTGGATTACGGACTGTCATATTAATCTCCGATGACACGCTTGTCGTACATTTCCATTTGCAGGGACAATGCAGAAATATCTGCAGTTCATGCAATTCCCGCAAAAAAACAATAATGTGCAATAATGATTACAATGGGCCATGCAACACTGGATTCTATTGTACTGAGAAACAGATTCTCGACAGGGTATTATCTATACTTGTATAGCAAACAACACAAGTAAACAACGCTATCAACTAATTTATACTTAATATACATAACTGGGCCATGATATTTTGACCACTTGCACAATCTAATAAAATCCAATGCAAGAACCGTATCAAAAAACATTGGCCTTTAAAGATAATAATGTTCAATTTGAGACACTTAACCTTTTTACAATAAACCTTTTATACCCTCCTGCTGTAATAGGTTTATCAATTAATTAGAAATGAAATGAAATGAATAAATAATTGAATCTGCAAGCGGCGATGAATGGGTCCTCACACCATAACGCCTGCTCAGGAAGTGCACCAGATGGAGGACTCGTTGCAAGTATTCAGAGTTGGAAGGAAATCAGAGCGTAGGGAGTTGTTTTCAAGCGCTGACCTTTTGGAGTTGAGTTATTAGCGTTTCATATTTTATGGCGAGTCATCTAACGTCTCTGCCATGCTCCAACTACATGCAATTCTTCGCAATTTAGTGTTGTCCATCTGTCTAGTATACATGGTTCAGACTTGACAGTAATCGGACAATATCCCCTGGAAATGACCATAGAATTGCTGCTTAAAAGTCAAATTGCAGACTCCTTCATATTTTCAGGCATGGGTGGCATGGTGGACGACTGGTTAGAGCATCTGCCTCACAGTTCTGAGGACCCGGGTTCAATCGCCGGTCCCGCCTGTGTGGAGTTTGCATGTTCTCCCCGTGCCTGCGTGGGTTTTCTCCGGGCACTCCGGTTTCCTCCCACATCCCAAAAACATGCACGGTCGGTTAATTGACAACTCTAAATTGCCCGTAGGTGTGAATGTGAGTGCGAATGGTTGTTTGTTTGTATGTTCCCTGCGATTGGCTGGTAACCAGTTCAGAGTGTACCCCGCCTCCTGCCCGATGATAGCTGGGATGGGCTCCAGCACGCCCGCGACCCTAGTGAGGAGCGGGTTCTTGAGGGTTTTTGCATGTCTACTCAGCACCTGTCTGTGTCTAATTTCATGTTTGAAAAGCAAACTGGCTTTGAGGGCTGAATTAAAAAAAAAAATAAATACAGATATTGCCAATGTGTCGACGCAGCTGCATCCAAAATTGCAAAAACAAACTGTGAAATGAATACCTCGCTGACAGCGTCAATCCAAACCACGCCGGACAGCACTCACTGTATATTGAATCTGATTAGATTGTGCAAGTAGTTTGTGTACATCCCCATACTAAATTCTTACTTCAGCGATCATTCCAAAAAGGCTTTCCTGATGCAGTAGAGAAGAAATTTCTCACATGTGTACGTGCGAGCCCCACCCGCCACTGCAGTGCGATTCCCCTCTCTCCCTGACAAGCAGCAGCGGATCCACACTGCAGAACAGAGCGGGCCGGGCTCTGCATACCAATCAGCGAGCGAGGGTGACACTTCGTGACTGAGTGAGAGGGGATGCATGGAGCAAAGAATCAGAAAAGTGAGAAGGAGGATGAAGAGGGAAGATGGGTAGAAGAAGAAGAAGAAGAAGAAAAACATCTCTCTCAGTCAGCTTATCATTCACCAGTCAAGCAAGCTAGAGCAGCGCAGTTCATGAAAAGGGATTCTCCCTGGCAGGCTTTCCCTGTGTTGGGGGGTGGTGGGAGGAAGAGGATGGGGGGTGATGAGAGTGAGGTAACTCGCTGCAAATGCCTGGTCGTCCGGTAATGGCTGCTTTGTCTTGATAACGGAAGCGGCTGCTTCTAAAATAGGAAACAGCCGTTGATTGAAGTCTTGTGAGTGTGTCTGATCTGAGGAGCTCAGGGGCCAGCAACTCTCATTTGAAGCCGAGCTGGAATCACAATTTGTTTCGTTCATTTTTTCACCTATTTGCGGAGGGAAAACTGGGGAGCAAAATGTTCGACCTCAAAAGGATGTGCATGCATACATCAGTTTCAAAAATGGCCTGCATTCAAGTTATACTGTACAGTATATATTGTATCTAATTAAAACACGTTCAAATTATAATTGTGTTCATTTGATGGCATTTATGTCCTCTAAAAATATTTCAAAAACACTATATTAACCATTTTTTAAAAATCAGGCTATAAAGTAACAAAGAAACACAGAGAATAGACTCCCCACGCCAGGAAACAGAAAACACAACATTATGTAACGTCAAAGGGAAACAATGACCAAAAACAGGCTGAAAGAAACCAGGGAACTAAATACAAACAAATTGACCAGACAACAAGGCACACCTGGACAAGATGAATGGCTGGCTGATTGGTTGACACAAGGACCAGGGGTGACGAGAACAGGTGGAAAAAAAACAACTTAACAAGTGGACGAGATGAAGAAGGGACTCGGGAAAATATGACATGCCGTGAAACAAAATAATCAAAGTCAACAAAAACAGATCATGACAATTCTGCCTTGTTTTGCTGTTCATTTATTGGAATATGTTCCAGTCCATACTGATGAGTAAGCGAAAACAAAGACCATTATTTAAATGTCAAAGCTGTAGCATTCGCTTTATCTTCTGAAACATGTAACATATATATGGAAACATCATGCATTTTCATGCTTTATTGATTCCGACGTTTATAGCTGTTCACTCGTGATTATTATTATTTTTTTAATTGTATATTAAAACTGCAGCATGAAAAAAAAAAAACCAGTAGCGGAACCCATATGACTCCAAATACAAATGTAAAAAAAACAAAAACAACTAATGCAGTCACTCACTGTGTAAGTTGAAATAATATAACTTGCACAGTAGAACAAGGTTTTATGTGCAGACAATGATGGATGCTGACATTTGATAGCCAGCAGTTTTTCATGCTTGGAAAGCCAAGCAGAGTAATCAGTCATGTGTAAACTGTCTGGACGCCAGTTGATATTCATCTTCATCAACTGTGAAGTCAGAGAAGGTGGACGGTTTGCTTTGCCAGGAGTCTGTTTCCACCATTTCTGTCCATATTTTTAAAAGCTCCACGTGTATAATAAATATCCATCCATCCATTTTCCGTACCGCTTACGCTCACTCGGGTCACGGGCATGCTGGCGCCTATCTCAGCTGACTATGGGGGGAGGCGGGGTTCCCAGCCAACCACAGTGTATAATGTCCAATGGGCCTGTATATGTTTGCATAATTGTATTACTTTCTCCCCATAATTTAAAGCAGTTTGTAGGTGTGTGATTAACATGTCGGTAACAAACTGTTCGTACATCAAAATACTGTATCTCAAGGGGTAACACTTTGCGGAAATCTGCCCATTTTCAGTCATGTAGGTGAGTGCCTGTGAAGACAATAAAAACATTTTCACTCGTGGAGGCAAGCGCCACATACAGTACACTGTTTGTATGTGGGTTACATGACCGAATCCCCAACCCTACCAAGATTTACGTGGTTGGTTAAATTCCACACTTGATGGGCGAGCAGTTAGAGACCCACCTATTTGTATACAAGCAATAAAACAGATTTAATTTCAATAATATGTCTGCGTTAAATGGACTAAATGGAAAAAAAAAAACATTGGGACACACGTTACACAAATTACAGAGAGGACATTGCTTAGTTCATCCCTAATGTGTTTTTATGGGATTGAGGACAAAAAAAGTGAGAAGCTGGATACATGCCACTCGGATTGTACCATTTGCGACCTCAAAGTGTTCCGGGCAAATGTAAACAACAAAGACTGATCGCGATAAATAGTTTTTTGTTTTGTTCCTCAGAGACCTCCAGCAGGCCTATATAAAATCAGAATTTGCTTTCCTTTCAAATGTATTTGTAACTTTGGTACAAAGTTATGTCGAATAACTAAATAAAAAAAGAAAAATATATTTTTTTATACTCTCGTAAATTATGTTTTAACATTTCTGGTCTGTGTCTCAGCGACGTCAGATTGAAGCAACTCGGTGAAGTCGGGGTCGATATTTTTTGTGTGACGTTGCGATTTGTACCTCCCAGTTTGAGCGGCGTTCCAGTGCACTTTACCTGATCGGAGGTTGGAAAACACTGGCTAACCAATTTTCTGGAATACAGCAAGCGAAGTGTTCACTCAATGACGTAATAGCATGACACGACTCTCTCAATGAAAATGAAACAGTTTCACAAGCTTAATTTATTTAAAAAAAAAAAAAATTCCTGGTCAATATCGACACTGATGCTTTGGCTAGTTCGCATGTCACACTAATGGCTGACTTATTCCACATTGTGGAACAATTTGCGATGCTGGAGCCGAGAGACTGATTAAATAAACAAACAAATCACAAACTGTTGTCACTTATCATTGTTAAAATAATAAACAGCACTTGGAAAAATGTCGTAGAAAGGTAATTATCTTCGCCAGCGACCGAATCACAGCTGCGATGATATACATCACTTCCTGTCGTGATAGTGCTTAATTATGCTCTACATTACTGTAGATCTCAACTACGGTGGGCATATTTTTAGTTCCTGCTCTATATGTATACATATGTGCATTTTAAAATTATTCCCAGATTTCCTGAATGTATCAACAGGGGTCTGGGCAAACCTCGGGCAAAATAATTCATTGAATAACAGGCATTATTTAATTGAATAATACAGTAGATACGTTGAATGCATATTTGTAGCTACTTTGTTATTTTCACAGGGCATAAGTGCACTTTTTCCACTTTTTTTCTCTAAAGGGAGATGTTGTTTTGATGAAGAGATTGATGGCACAATTTTATCATAATTAGCTCTATGGAATGTAATGTTTACACTAATAGGTCATTTAAAGCATAGTTCAGTAATATAACGTGTTAATGATGAAATTTGTCAATTCTTTATATAACGTGATTTTAGCATACAGCTTACAGAGCCCTGCGCATGCATTATTAGTTCCAGCACAATTATCATGCACATAACTCGAATAATATTGATTTTGGGTAACTCTATTCAGACAAACCATGCCTAAAACACATAATTAATGCTAATACCTTTAATTTGTATTTATGGGCGATTTGGAATTCCTTTCAAGATCATTAAAGTGCAGGGTAGTACTCCCTGCCTCTATTCTATTCGCTTATACAGTAAGTATTCTCTTAAAAAAAAAAAAAAAAATCAAAATACTCAATACTCAAAATTGACCATAAGTGTTAATTTGCGTGTGAATGGTTGACTCTATCTCCTTAAGTGACAATGTTAACTTGAAGATGAGCAATATAGATGGAGTGATCATTACAACTTTTTGTTAACGTTGTTATATATAGAGAGAAGCAGGGTACAATCTGGATTGCTCGCCGGCCAATTACACGGCACATCTAGCCAAACAATAATTCTCATTAACACCTACCGACAGTTTAGACTCTAATTTTAGGGTCTTTACCGAACGTGCATGTTTTGGGAATTTGTTGGGTAAACGGCAACATAATGGTCTGTCGGATTTGACTACTAGTGTATGCTTGGGAATGAACACAACACATCACAGAACAGTCCATACAGGAGCTATTTATACAGCAAGCCTGGCCTCTCCGCATCATAGCCAGGGTCATAAAGATCCTGTTGTTAGATTTTTGTAGCCATCGCCAATTCACATCCCATGCAAAGGTGTCTAACGGGTGAGTGTCACCACCATGCTGTATTCGAACTGCATTGAGTGAGGGGGCCACAAAAGCAATTCACAGCTGCTTCTTCTCTCAAGACCTTGATTTACACTCATGTTCTGCTTCATTTTTATTCATGCCTTGCAGCACCTCAGCATGGCCATTCCTCTGCTTTTAACCTTGAGAGCAATTTTCATGTGCGGGCATATCTCCTGTGGAAAATATACTGAAGATCAAGCGCTGAAGGTGCCTTTTGTTTTGTATATTTGTATTGGATGGAATGGGAGCATTTTGCTTGAGGCCATTGTCAAACGAAAAAGCCTTTATTGAATCTGTTGAATATCATATATTTTTAAAGTATTCTAACAGAATGATACAACACACACAATTGTCTAAATCAATAATGTGTTAGTATTAGTATATTAGTATTGCGCAAGTGATCTACAGTATACTGTAGTCGGAAAAATAATTGACGCAATTCTGTTAATCGACCTTTATGAACCTTCTAGCCACTGATGTCTATATATTGTCAGTGGAAAACGACTTGTAAATCAGAAAACAAAACCTCTAGAATTGACTGCTATGTTCAGATATTGAGACATTTTTTCCCATTACATTCTTCTTCTCTTAACAGTGTTGTGGCTGGGCCTTCTTTTAACAAAAAAAAAAACAACAACAACAACAAAAAAAGCGCAGCTCGGCGTATATAAGAGGGAGTTCTGCGCCGCTGTGGGAATGGTCACTTCAGTCATGTCCAATCAAAGCGGATCAGCTCATCCCCTTTAAATACGGAACGCTCGTGAGTCTTTGACAGGGCGCAAGAAGAAATTGACATCCACCACACATGTCCGTGAAGCTCAGAATCTGTCTGCTTTGTGCCCCAAAATCAAAATCGTGTTCAGCCAGCGGTTAACCTACTGTACTGGACTTAGCCGTGGTCCCAGCGGGCGTAAATTTAGACCAACTTTCAGTGTACAAATTCTCACTGCACCGGAAGCATGTCAAAGGAAAACATCATTATTGCGCCGGTACGCCCAGCTTGGTGCAGACCAGTCTGACAAATTGGCAAACACGCGAAGCGAGCTTTGCGCTTACAAGAAAATCAGGAAACGGCGGTTTTTGCATTCCGCCACAGATGCGAAGTGTACGGAAATAGAGACCACAGTGTTAATCTTTTGACGCTTCCTAAACTGGACAAATGTGAGGGATGCTGAGAAATATTACATTAGTATACATAGAATATAGCATTCTTCCTTACAATTCTGGTCCGATGAGTTGTAAGACCTCAGCGAAGGTATGTTTTAGAGGTTCTGATCGATTGTAAATAAATGTACTTATTTCTCCTGAGATTTTTTTGATGGGAAATGTTGGGAACGCTAGATGCCATGTACGTGTGCAGCGAGAAAGTGGCAAATCTAAAACATAATCTTAGTAATCATGGTTTTTGTTTTGTTTTTTTGGTTGTCTCAACACAAATTTGTGGGCTCTCCGCATGGGTTGCAATCTACTATAGAGAGCAACGAAGATTACACAGCGTCTGATTGCATGTCGTTCCTTGTCAAGCGACACCTGACATTCTGCCGCTTTTGTTTTGATGAGTGGTTTGTGTGCAGGGTGGGTGTGCTGAAAGACATAAACATTACAAACAGAGAGGAGTCGTTATTCTATCCGACAAGGAATTTACATATGAATACGGCTGTTTTTTTTGTTGTTGTTTTTTTAAAGGTTCAGAAATGCATTGTCGGCTAGTATGTTTCCCTTCTGCTTTTGAGTGTGAGCGCAAGAAGACTCCATTTTCAACTGGGATTAGAATCACTTGATCCACCAGGCCATGGATTACATAATTCCAGTGCAAAATGAAGAATTTCATGTATATTTCAGGGCCGATACATTATTGACTAAGATGCATTTGGCTGTTTCTCCGTCTCCATCGCTTTGTCTTTTTAGAGATAATGAAGAGCATATCTCAGAGAGAGTGGGCAGCATCTCCTCCCTGCATCGTGGGAACGATACTTTTACAACGTTATTGTTCTTGAAGGATTATTGTGCGAGAGTGAGCTGTTGTCAGGGCTCCTGTCACAAATTTGACATTTCCCTCCTACAAATAGCTAATCAGCATGCGAGCATGCTCGGATGAAAAGGCAAATGAGGGCGGTCACAGCTACGAAGCAGCAGCATTGGCATTTGCGAGCTATACAGTGCTTAACAAATGTATTAGCCCGCCCCCCGATGTAAGCTTTATTCCACATTCTCCCTAAATTAACAGCATGGGTAATTACCTAAATCTTTTTTTTTTTTTTAGATTATATTTTTAATGCTAAAACATTTTCATTACCGCTCTCCCTGCATTTCTTAATTGTACTTTTTTTTTTTTAAATTAGCACAGTGAGTTCAGTTTTAAATTCTTTAGTCCTGCTCAAAATGGTAGAAAGCACTAAGATGCTGTCTCTTCTAATTCTAATGATAGGTGGTCGACTACATTTCTTTAACATTGTATATTCTTTTGTTTTTTTTACGGCCTCTTTTTCTTTTTATGTAGCTTTCCGCTCAAACATGCTGAGGGAGCCACGGGCTCCCTGGGGTGGGGGGCGGGGGGGTGGGGTGGGGGAACACCGCCAAATTAAATTAAAAGCGACGAACGACTGAAGGAGACAGCAGGACAAGTCATTTTCTAAGGGAAGAAAAAGCATCTGTGAGCAGGAGCTGTGCAATTACTCAAAACAACACATTTCAAGTTGGAATACTTCTATGGTTTAAATATCAGAGTTAAAAAAAAAAAACTTTATTTAGAACAAATAAATAACCAAAATCATTATCCCTCTGAGTACTACTGTAGATTTAGAATCATACTTCAAATCAAAGTGGAAAAATCAGGAATGGGATGATATTCAATCAATATTGCTTTGTTTAATATCAATACACCAGTATTAGATATCGATAGTGCAAGCATTCATTGGAAAGACATATATAAAAAAATAAGAATTCTTCTTCTTTTCATAGACTAACTCCACCAGCTTTAATAATTAAAATTGTAATCATTCATTTGATAATTTTTACTTGTTTTAAAAAAACATTCACATATGGTTTGGGTTACTTACATAACTATTCTGGGTTTTCTAAAGCGCCTGTTTCCATCAAACTTCAGTTATACAGATATCATAATGTATATCCTGTGTTTAATCCACAATATAGCAATAATTGCGCAATCACTGTATCAAGATACTATCAACGAGGAGGCTTCCCCGTTCCCCGTGCCTGGATACCCTCTTTTTTGTCTACTATATGTGCCCTATCAGTCCAGGGTGTACCCCACCTCTTGCCCAAAGTCAGCTGGGATAGGTTCCAACTCCCCCAACAGTTTTCAAGAAGAAGAAGAAGAAGAATCATCTTTATTGTCATGAACAGGCATGCATGCACACGAAATGTGTTCTCTGCATTTTACCCATCACAGTGAACGCACACACTAGTTAGTGGAACACACTGGAGCAGGGGGCAGCTGAAGCGCTCGGGGAGCAGTTCGGGGGTATCAGTGTCTTGCTCAAGGACACCACAGCCGTGAGTCCGGTGGATGTTGGCGGATGGTCTGGTCTGGGTCTTGAACCTTAGCCCCCCACGGCGGCAGGCGATGATCTTAACCATTGGGCCACGACTGCCCAAAAGGAACTCTCCCCGTCGGCGAATCAAAACCCGGTCTCCCGCGTGACGGGCGGGGTTACCACTATACTAACGAGGAGGAGAGTCTAATTTACTGTCAAATCAATGTTCATTTTCAATAATTGGTTCGAACTAAATGGGCACCCGTCAGTTGGGATGCAAATGTCGACAAACATTCACACTCACATTTCGTCTACAAACAACCTAAGAACCGTGTCGTGTGCTATGTTCATGCCTGCCGGTAATGTCATGTCCTTTCTCTGCTTTTGCGATGGTGGGCTGAGCAACCAAGCCGCACCTGCTTGCCATCAACCCTTTGGTGTATTAAAGTGTGGCTCCAGCTGAAGGAATGTACCGGAGTATTGCTTTGTTGCCGTTTTGCTTATTGTTGTATTCTAGTTCCCTGACTTCTTGTCGCTTCCTATTTCATCGGTCCCAGTGGTACTTAAGGTTTGTGTTTGTTAAGTGCTACTATGCTTTTGCATTTCCGTTTGCGCTCATCTCGGCGTACCCGAAGCACTTAAGTTAATTTAGAATTTAAGTACTTCTGGGATTTTCTGTTTTGTCCTTTCTAGAGTAGATAGATTTTGGTTTTCGCTCCGTTGGTTCCGTCCTTCATCGTCGGGTCCGTCAACCACCTTTTGTTAGTTTTTCCCCCCTCATGTTCTTTGTTCTCACGATGACATTTTTGTTCTTGTTTTTTTTCCGTGTGTGTAGTTTTTTTCTGTAACTGCTAGTTTAAGTTTTGCGCGATGCCCGTTGGTCATCGTTGTTTTTCATTCTGCTGTAATCATTTATGTGTCACTTGTTTCGAATAACTCGTGCAACTGTTTCCAACATTCACTTCTGAGTGACGGTCCATTCACTGACATGTTTTTATGAATTTGGGAGGAAGACGGAGTACCCGGAGAATACCCAAGCGAGCCGGCGATATCACGCGAACTACTCAAAGGATGCCCGGATTCAATCTACCAACCTCAGAACAGTGAGGTGGTAATGTGTTAACTATTTGGTCACTGTGTCACCAATCAGTTAATGTGAACTACTAAATGTTTTTTTTTTTTTTTTAAGTAATTTGCATTTTTATTAGAGTGTAACGTGTGGTCATTTTAGTGCGTTGCAGTCTGAAGAGCTAGTCACCCAACGTGAGCGTTGTCCTGGCTGGTCCACCAATATTACAGACCACTCAGCTATGCGATGAAGGGTCACTATGACAATGATAAAGATACTGTTCTCTTTATTACAAGCCACTATGCTATTAAACTGATAATAAATCTGTTGATAAGATTGTACAACTGTGAATCACCATCGGGAATCCTGCTTTTTTTTTTTTTTCCTACACCAGTTCAACTCATATCAATCTCTCAAGATTGCAACATTTCCGACTCTGGCAACGAATTAATTAATGAATTAATATCCTTTTTTTAACAGGGGTTTGTGTGAATAATCATTTTCCATAACTTTAACGACTCGTTAAATCTTCAAAGCGTTATCTTATTTCCGAATGGATGGATGGATCGCTATTCTTTTAATCTAACAGTGTGATGCAGTGCAGTGCTAATATGCAAAACAAGTCACTAAGGGGGTGCATGACATTAGCATAAGAAAATCTCATTCATGCAATGCAGTTCTTGCATAAGCTTTGTATCACTTAATTACCGCAGCCCGTTTGTGTTGTTTTATCCTTTGAAGCCCATATGACAGATGACATTCTTTTAAATTTTGCACAAAACTGAATATTTACATCAATGAATGTCCCTGTCTCAATCTTTTGCGATGTTCCTTTTTTCCCCCCCATTTGCCATCTGAGGACAGACTGTCCTGGCTTTTGTACTTCCGTGGCTTAGCGTGCATCTTTACTCACATTCTTCTTCTAATGATCTGCTGTATCTTTTGCCCTCCATTTGCTGTGGTATTTTCCTTTTTCTAACAGTATCACTTGTTTTGTCCTATTTGGAGAACATGTAGCGTAGCGTATTCTTTAACTCTTTCATCTCCAGAGGTCACCTTTTGTTCTGTCTGTCTCTGAGTTTGTCCCTTACAAATACAATGCAATACATACAATCTGGAAGGATCATTGGTGCTCCACTCTCCTCCTGGCAAGACGTATGCACCATGCGCCTCGCCCCAAAAAACGATCACAATTGCAAGCGATGCAAGCCACCCACCGCACAACCTTTGCAGGCTCCTGCGTTCCGTGCCCACCACACCAGATTCGCCAACAGAGACCCCTCCCCATTCTGAATAAACATTTTAAAATACACGACCACCTACACAATGAGTGTCTTGCACGACTACATCAAAACTTACACACATTATACACTGTGGACTCCTCTTTTTTTTGTGTTATTTTAGTATCAGTAAATGTCTCATCTACTGTGCACCTTATTTTATTGTTTTCTTTAATGTTAAGATAGATCTTCATTTGTTGGGAGGGCAAGAAATGTAATTTCGATTCCTTGTATGTTTGGTACATGTGAAGAATTGACATTAAAGCTGACTTTGACTTTGACAATCAAATATTACCATTGCCTATGCAGTAAGTGTTGGATACATATCGGATACTGCATTTATTGCAACATTAGGGACAGTACTCGTGGACAATCTAATAACATCCAATACAAATCTGTACAGTATTTCTCAATTGCTAAAACACAAATCCTCAGTGCCCGGAACCCACTAATGCCCCTTTTCCATTGTATCGGTTCTACACCCAACCAGCCTCGTGTGTTCGCTTTTCCATTACACTTTTTCGAGGCCAGGCGGTGACAGTGGCACCGCTTTTCAGAACCTCCTCCAACCTGGTTCAAGAACGCAGGCCGAGGACTAATCCTCTGAGGACTAGTCAGTCGTCTGATTAGCCCACATTTCTTTAAGCGCAGTGACTTGTCACTTTCACAATCATGGCGTCTAAAGGCTGCCAACTCCGCCGAACCGAACTGAACTGTCAGATAGTGCGCGTCATTATTGCGTATTACTGTTTTCATGAGGGGCCGATCAGTCTGCCACTGGTTTTGCCGCGATTCAAAATTGTAATCGCCGTCTTAACGTCGCGCAGATAAGCTTTCCCTCACGGGGAAAACACATTTCCGGGTTTAGCGAGCCGCGCCGCATCAAGCCATAACTATATATACATAACTATATTCATAATGTATATTGTACCTGTAGGTGACAAAGCAAAGCTTGTGACCAGAATGGACTCGAATGTACGTACACACTGGGTATGTTCAAATGAATGGAGCCAGCGAGCCTCCTTTCAAATAGCCGCACTCTTGCTTTTTAATTAATCTATCTTTTGATGGCTTAAGGGATGAGATAAAGTGCAAGATATTGAATACACAACATCAAACGCCTAAACAGGCTCGCCTGGCATCCACTTGTGAATCGCTCATGTGCGGGGGTGCGTCTCCATCTCTCTACAATGGTCCGGTCCAGTTGCGCAGTGTACGGCAGGCTTAACGCAGCTTTTGTTCCGTGGTCAACTGAAGAGGTGCAGGCATTTTTGTCCATATTAGCAGAAGAGGAAATATAGCAAGATGGAAGGCGCGGCAAGAAACGGGTGTGTCGCCTTCCTGATCCCGCTCCAGTCTCTCTCAGTTTTGATTTGGTGCCTGTTGTAATGGAAAGGGAACGGAGGCCAGGCCAGGCCAAGCGAGACCGGGAAAGAACGGCACCAGGCCGTTCTCGAACTTGTCATGAAAAAGCGCCATTATTGAATTGGTCACTCATGGTAGAAGCCAAAGCACTTTTCATCGGGTTAGAGACAACTTGCAAACGTAATCTTACCCACTAAAACACGTTTTGCACTCTGATGCACTTGTGTTGCATCATGGAAAGCATAATTCAAACTCAATTAAAGCTCAAGTGTTTCAAATTAAACACATATTGGTGACGAAACCAATATAAGTGAAATTGCACTATGGATAGAAACAATCAGAGAGACAGACATACAGAGTAAGAGTGCCAAGTGGTCCAGGAGGAAGAGGAGAGAGAGGAGGTACAGTATATGATGAAGAAAAATGGCATTTTTCAGATGAAACACGGGCAACTTTCATAGACCATGTTCTTGTCCCCCATTGGACAATGAGGGAAGCGGGAATGCAGAGTGTGCAGCCCACCCTAAGCAGATTCGCTGTGTCCACCGAAATCCGAAGATTCAGTCATGTGAACTGGTAATTGCCTTTTCCGTTCTTTACATACTTACAGTATGACTCGTTACAGTGCTTATAGAAGCGCATAACGTAATAAATGTGCCCTTTTTCAAATGCAATAGGCCCGTAAAGTAATAACTGGCCAATAACACAATAAAAGTCCTGCACCTCAGTCCTGAACGTGGATAGAGGGACAGCGAGAGAGAAAGACAGAACAGAAGAGAGGATGGATTTTCGCAGTTACTGTATATCCAAATACAATTAGTTCAATAAAGTGATTCGTATATTATTACTGTATGTATGGGCTCAGTTATTACATTTGCAAAGAGTTATTTATTTATTTTACGTTATTGGCCCAAAAATTATGACGTTATAGTTTCAGGACTTTTATTACATTATTGGCCAGTTATTACATCATGGGGCCGTTATTGTATTATGTTTTTAGATTATGGGCTTCTACAGTGCTGTACACAAGAAGATGTTTCAATACATCACTTATTGATTTAACAATATTCGTCAATTATTTGGGAGCACAGCAATACAGTGGTGAGCGAGTCACCTGCAGGAGGGAAAACATGACAGCCACGCAAGGCAGCGGCGTGTACACCAGTGTAATTACTATTAGTAATTGTAATAGTACTACAGTATTATGTTTGCAAAGAATTTTGTTTTTTTTGGGGGGGAGGCGGGGGGCCGCATAAAACCTTGCTTAGAGAAGGTCAGGTCATGAAGCAGCAGCTCACAAAAAAAGACTGGCTGCAAAGACAAAGCCGACAGAAGGGAGCCAGACAAAAGGCGTGGAAGGATGAAGCAGGGGTTATGACCAAGATAATTAAATGAAACTGTCCACCAAGATCCAACCACCGCTCTAAAGTCTGCCAAGCCCGTTAGATCCCAGAAAGGCTGTTTACTGTCAAGGCCTGTGTGTGTGCGTGTGTGTGTGTGTGTGTGTGTGTGTGTGTGTGTGTGTGTGCGTGCGTGTGTGGAGACACAGCACGGAAGCCCTGTTTGCTTTTAGTGCAGACAAATTTCAAATAGCTTTTCATTTCAGTACTTCCGAATACCTACAAATTCAAATCATTTGACATATTGACCAACTGACCATTCACACTCACATTCACACCTATGGGCAATTTCTAGTCTTCAGTTCAGAGATGGGGACTTGAGTCATCGTGACTTGGACTTGTAACTTGACTTGTAACTTGATGACTTGTAACTTGACTTGACAAAAACGGAAAAACCCAAAAACTCAAGACTTGCAGCGTTGTATGAGAATCATAGTATGTGCCTGAGAAAAAGTGCAAATACACGACGCAGGATTGTGGTAATCAGTTTAACATTAAGATTTCCAGATTAAATTCCATTAAAACATTCAAATATAGTCAAAGTTATTCTCAACAGTGGAAGGCTTCATACTGTAGATCTATTCAGTCTTGAGTTAATGGTATAACCCAGACAAGCAGGCAGTGAGAAAACAGAGAGGTGAGCTACTGCCACCTAGGGGTTCAAATCTATTAATTCAACACTTTCAGGGGAAGTTGACAATGTGCGAGACACACAGGATTTTGCCTGGTTGCCAGTCAATAGGGGCCATACTGTACAGACACACAACCACACACCTATGGACAATTTACAGTCTGCCTGCCCTGAACCTAAAGTGTTTATGGAATGTGGGGAGAAGCCCGAGAAAACCACAAGCAATGGGGAGAACATCTGAACTCTACATAGGAGGAACAAAGCCCAATTTTGAACCCTTAACCTTGCGTTCCTTCAAAATGGAATCCACCTTATTTAATACGTATGTTGCAATGCAGTTCCATAATAAGCATGTTGTTCAATTAATACTATTTAAAGAAGCATACAACTAAGCACCTTCACAAACTGTCCCTCTGTAGTGTGATTTATCTTCTTTTTACAGCAGAGTATTAGTATTTTTATATAGTTTTTCATAATGTCTTGAGTTTCCATTGGGAATTTAAAAAAATAGGCCTTGTATGATAAGAATCATTTATTTAAAAGGAACAACCTAATTTGATAGTGAAAATGATTTCTACATGAATTGTATCCATTCCTTCAACTGCTAAAAAAAAAAAAAAATTATATTACCAGTGCAATATAAATTAACCTGGACGACATAGAGTACAGTACTATATCTGACTTTTGCACCACTTTTGGCAACTATAAAAGCGCGCACCACTAGAAACTCACCACTAGATGTCACCATTGGATAGAAATAATACCCACTATTATGGCATAGAAATGTCATAATCAAAATGAAACAACATATCAGTGGGTAGTTTTAAAATTATATACATACATACATACCTACATTCCAACTATAACCATGAAATATTAATAATGATCACAAATGCGGTGTGAGTGGAGGCTTCTGTGTGTGATCAACACGTACACAACAGATACTGTGACCCCCATCATAAGGCCTAACTTGTGCTTATACTGTAACTCTTCTGAATTCTATTTATCATTCATATCATTATCATCATAATCCAGACTCGTATTTGCATGATATATCTCCTTCAAATACATAAAGAGGAAATAAAATCTTTGTTTGCATTGCATGCCTGAGGGCGTGCGGGGTATGCACACCCAATGTTCAAACATGTTCAGTGCTACAGTATAACATGTCAGGGGGGTGGGGGAGTGTGTCATCTGCATTCCAACTGCAATTGTGACTGTTGCATGAATGGAAAAATGTCAGTTCTAAACTGTATAGCTAAACAACACGCAGGCACGGGGAGAACATGCAAACTCCACACAGGCGGGGTCGGGATTTGAACCCGGACCCTCAGAACTGTGAGGCAGACGTGCTAACCAGTCGAGTTATACACATTAAATTCTTTTTGCAACAATACTAAGTACAAAACTAATGCTCTTCAGCATCCACACAATAATATCAATGCCCTACAAGTTCGGAACAGTTTTTCCGCTTGCGCCGAAGCAAGTGAGTGGAGTTTAATTGGCTGATTTTGCACTGTCCCTAATATGGACCAATCAAAATTGGAATGGGCGTGTTTTGCTTGTCGGACCGTTTTTTTTTTTTTTTTTTTTCCCCTGGATGCAGAGGGCGGGGTCTCCGCTGTGACTCAATGTTGCTGGTCACCGACTGTGTTGCCAAGGTCGCCGAAAAGGGCTACTCACACACTTTCTTCATTTATTACCTGCTAGCTCTACTCCCCAAAGACACCGACTGGTAAGCTTCCTCTCTTTTAAGCTACTTGAACTCCCGTTCCGATGGCTGTGCTTTAACCCCCTGATTAGTTGCCAAATGCTGTATATCCCCGACTGTCAAATGAGTTCACATGGGAAAGATGCCGGGGAGGCTAACCCGCTAGCTTACATTAGTGTCCCCAAATTCTGAAATATCCCCAACTGTTTTTTTTTTTTTTAATTTTTTTAAATTTATTTATTTATTGTATCGCTGCATGGATCACAAAAGCTTTTGCCCAACGCCGCTTGTGCCCTTTGACCATTTGCGGTTTATTATCGGTGTACTTCTCGCTCTTTCTTTACAGCACTTTTGGTTAACTGGCTAGCCTGGAAGCTTGGTTGGCAAGTAGCATCTCCAGATACATTTATTGTGTGAGTGCATTCACAGATATGTTATTCTACCTTTTTATTTTTTGTCTCTATTTGTATTATTATTATTTTTATTATTCCGCCGCGTTTTTTGACGGGCTTCGCCTTCGCTACATCCGATTCACTCCGTTCCAACTTCGACATGTTCAAAAAATTCACGCGACGCGTGCGATTGCTCATCGAAGCCGCAACATTTTCACATTACCCACAATTCCACATTTTACACCCAAATAATTCCCAATGACACTTTCAACAAAATACTTTAACATCATTCTCTTTCACTTTTATAACATTCAGCTCATTCAGAACTTCTTCCAAACACATTCCCCGTACTCCCCACATTCCCGTATCACCCACATTCCGCATTTTACACCCTCATTTCAGATTTTATTATGTTAAAACGACCACATTCTCCCCATTCCACTCTATTCTGCCTTCACCAATTCAAACCATTCCACTTACTACGTTTTGCACATTCCCCACATTACCCACATTCTGCACTGTGCAACACTAAAATACCCGCATTTTAGCCACAATAAGACTCATTCAACATGTTTAGCTACAGTTTCCTTATTTCCCAACCTATTCCCACCGTTCCAACGTCTGCGTGTTCAGCTCATTCAAGCGCATGATTTCAATCAGCATTGCAGCATTCACACGCAATGTCTCCAGGAATTGCACCTTCTAGTTATGATTATTTTTTTACGCTCCTCAAATTGCGCCTTAATGCTTTGAATCCTTCATGCTTCGAATAGCTACTAGCAATTGAAACCATTTGATTTGGAACCAGTGCCCCTGCTAACTAACCTTATGTTGACGACATCCCAAGGGGATACCGGTGTTGGTTTGAACGTCCAGATGATGACTTGTTGCTCTGCTGTAGTCTCCAAGTAGTTAAAAGCCAATGGAAAGCCTCCAGTGTACTTGTGTGTTGTTGGTGGAAAGATGTATGACTGAAGCAGCTGTCTCTCTTGACGTGGGCTGCTCTCAAATATGCCCCTTGGGATATTAGTGAAAGAAGCACATGTTTGTGCTACATTCCTACTTCATTATTTTCAATATGTCTAAGCTCTTTTAAAGGAGACATATTATGCATTTTTCACAATTGAAAACGGTTACCAGGTGTCTTGATAACTTGTCTATAACCTCAAAATACCCCAATAATAACATAATATACCGGTAAAACGCTATGCATGCCTGTTTCTTGTATTGCGGAAGTCAGCCTGTTTTCCTTGTGCAACTGAGACAGCTCTCATCTCACCTCACATTCTGGAGGGCCACAGGTGACATGAGAACTTAAGAGGCAGTGCTAAATCTAAGAAAGTGATTGAGCCCCTACAAGACAGCATAGATTCTATTTTCCTCCATGGAAACAGCATCAAGCTGCTGAATTACACTTGTCACTTACTGCCTTCCCATATGGAGTTTGAATGTTTTCCCCATGTTCTCAAAAATATGACAGATTTTGATGTCGTGTCTTTGGAAGCTTTTGAGTTAATTACATCCACACACCTGTGGACGTATTAGAAGGCACACTTGAAACACACTTCTTTGTGTGTTCCTTTTTGTTTAACATCATGGAAAGTCAAAAGAAATCAGTCAACATATAAGGAAGGTAATTGTGGACTTGCACAAGTCTGGTTCATCCTCGGGTGCAATTTCCAGATGTCTGAAGGTGCCACTTACTGCCTTCCCATGTGGAGTTTGAATGTTTTCCCCATGTTCTCAAAAATATGCATATTTGGTTCATTGGAGACTCTAAATTGTCTGTCGGTGTGAGTGTCAAATGTTGCTTGTCTACATGTTCCCGACAATTGACTGCCGCTCAGTCCAGGGTGTATCCAGCCTCTTGCCCAAAGTTAAATGGGATAGGTGCCAGTTACCCGCAACAAGGGCTGAAACGAATAATGGAATAACTCAAATAATTAGATTCACAAAAAAAGTCAAAGTAAAATTCTCTGCCTCGAAGCTTCGCAGTGATAATTTTTTTCACACAGGCTAATATTACTGGAGACTCGCACATCATTCCATGTAGAAATAGGTTGGCACAATGGCAGAGAGCCAGTAGGAAATACTTCATAAAAGACAGAGAAAGTCAAAAGGTTTGGGATAATTTCACACTTAGAAAAGAAGAAGTATAATGTGTCCACTTCAAAGCAGAACTAACTTGCCACAACAGCACATCTACAAGCCCCAACACAGAGTATCATTGTTTGTTAATTTAAAGGGGAACTAAACCCAAGATGTCAAAACTTTGTTATATTTCTGTGCAAATGTATATATGGGGATCAATCCGGCCCACCTGTGTGGAGTTTGCATGTTCTCCCCGTGCCTGTGTGGGTTTTCTCCCGGCACTCCGGTTTCCTCCCACATCCCAAAAACATGCATTAATTGAACATTCTAAATTGCCCGTAGTTGTGAATCTGAGTGCGAGTGGTTGTTGGTTTCTATGTGCCCTGCGATTGGCTGGCGACCAGTTCAGGGTGTACTCCGCCTCCCGTCCGAAGATAGCTGGGATAGGCTCCGGCAATCCCGCGACCCTTGTGAGGATAAGCGGAACGGAAGATGAATGAATGAATGTATATATCTTCTTTATCTGATTCTGTTTACTTAAATCTACAAAGTATTCTTAAAAATATGTTCAAAACATCACATCTACTTGCCTATGAGTGGTGTCATTTTTGCATCTTTTCAGTGTTTAATTCGCGAGAATGTGACATGTATGTGAAATACAGTATCAGCCCTTCCTACTCGGTTTAATTACTAATAAAACCAAAGGTAGTTGGTAAATATTTAGCAATGACAGACACGTCAGACAGCTCCACTTCTCTAGCCAGATAATGGCGGTATTGTGACTCATCTGACGCGCAAAAGCTGTTCTCACATTATTTAAGTTGGTATCCCACCTTATATTGCAATCATATATTTCCACCAACGTTACCACAACCCCATCCTGAAATCATGTTAAATTCTTAATTTAATATGCTAAAAAATCGCTAATTGGTTATGCTGTCATTGATTGAAAATTTATATTATGGCGCCAGTCGCCGGCCTTAATGGCTAGCTGCTAGCAGCAAGTGCCTAATAGACTAGCGACACTCGGTGGACTACATTTTAAAAGCCGTTTATTAGGCGAAAATGAATCTGCACACCTTTGATGCTGACAGCGTGACACTGTTGCAGTTTCTACTGATCCATTTGTAACAAACCAGGCTTACTCAAATATAGGAGGCAAAGCAGTATGGTAGTTTCGATGTGAATTCCGGTCTGCTGCTGCTGACATGGTGGCCCCCGAACATTGATGAATTATTCCATTGAATTATTATTTCACGATTGCAAAAATAATCAGACTACTGTACCATGTTTTGACAAGTGAATACGATGTATTCTTGAAAAAAACAGGGGGGGGGGGGTTAAGATGCCCTTTAATATAGCCTCCCATCGCTAGCTACAGTTGAAACCAGATGTTTATATCCATTTTAAAAAAATACATGCTTTTTCCCACCACTCTGACATTAATTCAGATTTAACTTTTCCTTTACAAAAACCAAAATTATTTTTGCTAAATGCCTGAATGAATTGTTTTTCGACAATTCTTCAGGGCTTTCTTCAAAGTCAGAAGTTTACATACAGTAGGATTATTCTGCCTTAAACAGTTTTGGAAAACCCAGATTTTGATGTGTCTTTGGAAGATATTAGAGACACACGTGTGGATGTATTTGAAGGCACACTGAAACACACCCCTTTTTGTTTAACATCATGGGAAAGTCAAAATAAATCAGTCAACATATAAGGAAGGTAATTGTGGACTTGCACAAGTCTGGTTCATCCTCGGGTGCAATTTCCAGATGTCTGAAGGTGCCACGTTCATCTGTTCAAACAATTATAAGTATAAATACCATGGGAATGTCCAGCTGTCATATTGCTCAGGAAGGAGACGGGTTCTGTGTCACAGAGATGAATGTGCTTTGGTCCGAAATGTGCATATAAACCCAAGAACAAAAGTAAAAGGCCTTGTGAAGAGGCTGGCTGAAGCTGGTAAGAGTGTGTCATTATCCACAGTGAAATAAATACTGTATCGACATGGGCTGAGAGGCCACTCTGCAAGGAAGATGCCATTAGTCCAAAAGAAACATCCAAAGGCCGAATTACAGTTTGCAAATGCACACAGGGACAAATTCTTTTATTTTTGGAGACATGTCCTGTGGTCTGATGAAACTAAAATTGAACTGTTTGGTCAAAATGCTTGCAAAAAAAGCTTACAAGCCAGAGAACACTATCCCAACTTTGAAATACGGGGATTGCAGCATCATTTTGTGGGGTTGTTTTGCTTCCAAACTGGTAACAAAGTGGTTAAGGATCGCAAAGTCAATGTTTTGGAGTGGCCATCACAAAGCTCTGATCTCAATCCTATTGAGATTTTATGGGCTGACCAGAAAAGGCATGTGGCAGGTGGCCCACAAACTTGGCTCAGTTACACCACTTCTGTCAGGAGGAATGAGCCAAAAGTCACCCAACTTTTATGAGGAACTTATAACAGGATATCCAAAACGTTTGACCCAAGTGCTACAGTTTAAAGGCAATGATACCAATTACTAATGAAATGTATGTAAACTTCTAACTTTGAAGAAAGTACTGAAAAATTGTCTAGAAAAACCCTTCTCACATTATTATGGCATTTAGCAAATATAAATAATTTTGGTAATCCTAATTGACCTAAACCAGCAAAAGGTTATTCTGATTTTATGTCAGACACTGAGGAAAAAAAGCATGTCTTTTTTATATTGTATGTAATAATCTGATTTTAACTGTTTAACGTATTGTAGTGCCCCCACTAGTGGTTAGGGATAAACACAGCCTCCAGTGCACTTTCAATTGCTTTATTGAACAAACGGTAACCCAATAAGCACGTAATAAGCACATTCATACTTTAGCTGCACGGCCACAAAAGCAGGCCAGCTAACGGTTATCCAGTTAACAGCCAGCCACTAACTTGAACTCACAAGAGCGAACTCTACACGCTCACTGGCTGACTCCCAGAGCAGTGGCGGCTGTGGGCCCCCCCCACCTCCTGTCGGAAAAATGAAATGGACTCAAAATGTTTTGGAAAGCATTCTTTACAGCTCTGGCTGACTATATTAACAAAATATTTGATCTACTCTATTGTTATATTGTAAAACAAAATAAATCCCATTTTATGACAGTGAGATTGTACAGTGTTTTAACTAAAGCATTTTGATACAAGTAATTTCCCTAGTAATCAATTTTTACAATTATGTACTATATTACAAAAAAACATATTCATTCTTATTTACGCAGTGTCCCTAAATACGCCTTGCACACTCACCAGCTGCTATGTAAACATGAATGGTGGCAGCGAAATATGGTGTTTGTGATAAACAAAGACGCCGCATATGACGGCCTTCATCCCCCGACATATGAAGCCTCGTATATAGTGTGTTCAGCCGGGGTTCAGCCGTCATACTCTGCATCTTCGCCGGAAAGAAAGGTCCGTGTTGCAACCTTACACCTCCCCTTATATTTCACTATAAGGGGACGACTTATATTTCACTATGAAATGCTAACACAATTTTGCCATTTTCTGTCTTTTGCTCTTGCATTTTTCTTATCAATTCAGCTTCGCTAATTTTAAACTAATTGATCAGACCTGGCATAATTAAGTCTATTTTAGCTCATTATTCAACCTTTGCAAAGTGCTGAAATGAGCCAACAAATTTATTGTGTGCTCTTTGTGTACATTTTAGACTGATATCATCTGCTCTGTAAATCATGCTTTTCATGGTTCTTCTTTTACTAGAATGGCACCCTTTTGTTGGTGAGAGAGCATGCTCCAACAGCTGCAAGTAACAGCTAATGTCTGCATGTGTGTGCACAAGTTTGTTTTCTCTCACCATTTTCAGTTCCTCTCTAATTGCAGTATTTACGGAATGCTGCTCAAATGCGCCTCAACAGTAGCTACTGTGGGCGAACCTTGTGTTTCTTGTATTTATCGAGCCTTGTTGTGCGTTACATTATTTTCTACACAGTCAAAACAATAACAGGAGCCTTGCAGCACTTTTTGAGTTTTTGAAACGTTTCATGTACACGCTGTAATATGCATGCCTGGCATTTTGGCAATTTCAATTGATGTAGAAACACTACACGTATGCACAACCAAACTGCTTGCTCTCCGAGAAAATCTCTTTTGAAGAAGATCCTTTTTCAGCATACAGGTTACATGTGAATGAGCGGTTCGGGCTAACAGTAGGAAATGTTAAACCGGTTCAATATTCACGATCACAAATCCTTGTGTGTGTGTTATAAACACAAATCCAGTGTGGTGGTGTTTATAGCCAAAAACATGAGAAATGTGTATATTTCCTAATATTTATGGGCCTGACTATCCAATATATCACTCTTGTTAAACTCCTGGCCCGGGGGCCTGATAAGGCCCTCCACATCATTTTATGTGGCCCGTGAAAGCAAATCAAGAGTGTCAACTTCCATGATTCTTGCTATAATCCATACTGAAACTTCAGTTTGTCATATGTAATAAATTATGAGATATTGCAAAAGTATTTTGTTTTGTTTTGTTACTGAACCCTTTTTAAAGTAACTTGAACAATAGTTAAACTATTATCCTTGACTTCTGATTTCAAAACTACTTAACTCTCCACATATTGTGGATATGTAATAATGTTATGAGGCAAGTAAACATTTAACACGACCCTCTGAGGGAACCCATAACTACAATGTGGCCTGCAACAAAAATTAGTTTGACACCCCTGCTATGAACCTAGACATGAGAGCAATAGCATGCAATGTTATCGCTAAAGGATGAAATAAAAACTTGTTTCACAAGCAAAATCCCGTTGTGGTGTACAGCCAGGCTAAGCAAAACGTTTCACAGCTGGTGATGTTAGATGTGAAGTCAACAAATAAATCAGGTGTTGTTGCCTTTATTAAATTTAAACAAATCAGTTGCCATGATGCCACACAAAGTTGCAATTTGGAAGAAGATTGAAAATGTTAGGGCTAGTGTGTGAGCATGTGTGTTCTGCACAATGCTGTGTCCCATCAGTATGGCAGAGCTGTGGTGTTTACAGTTCCTTATAGTCTTAGTTCAGTTTTCTTACAGCTCAGTATGTATTGTGATTGAAACAAAAAAACAGGATATAGCATCTTATCACATTCTTAAAAAAGTGGTAATTTTACCACATTGTGGTTTTGTTGCTACATCGGGGGTTGCCGAAGGAAAGCACAAGAGGGAGGTTTGTTTCACGTACAGTACTTTTTGTCTTGTAGGTAATACGTGATCTTTGCAACATGCTGTTTTTTATATTTAGAATCTGTTCCATCAACTTCATGCCGATACATTTCACTCATCAGTAACAGTATTAAGCTACACTGAGAAGTAATTTATTCAAGAGTTTCTCAACGATACTCACGAGTTCTTCTAGAATTGCTCCAGTGCCTTCATGACATTTGATTGACATTGCTAGCTCACTCCTCATGTTAAGCAAAGCAAAGCAAATTTATTTATATAGTCCATTTCATACACAAGGTAACTCAATGTGCTTTACATTATTAAAAGCATTTAAAAAACAAAGAAAAAAACGAGCTTATAAACATTTAAAACAAAGAGGGGGAAAAAACATCAAAGTACAATTAAAACGGCGTACGGTGCAAGAAATATCATTTAAAAGTGGAAATGCTCTAAAAAGCAAGTTTTTAACCTGGACTTCAAAACATTAACACTTGGGGCTGATGTCACTTCTGTTGGCAACTTATTCCATTTGTGTGCAGCATAAAAGCTAAATGCTGCTTCACCATTTTTGCTTTGGATTCTGTGCTCCACTATTTGACCTGAGTCTGTCAATCCCAGAGCCCTACTGGGTTTATATTCCATTAGCATTTCATTCATGTATTCAGGACTTAAACCGTCAGTGATTTATAGACCAGTAGCAGAACTTTAAAATCGATTCTAAAGCTGACTGGAAGCCAGTGTACAGACTTTAGAATTGGAGTAATATGCTCTGACCTCTTTGTTCTGGTCAGAACCCGAGCTGCAGCATTCTTTTTGGTCCAATCAGAAGACCATTACAATAGTCAAGTCTACTGGAGATAAAAGCATGGATGAGCTTTTCCTGGTCTGCTTGACACATGTAAGCCTTCACTCTGGATATGTTCTTCAGATGGTAGAAAGCAGTTTTAGTTGTAATTGATTTGATATGACTGTTAGTCGGGTTGATTCTGGTCTTGTTTGTGCAGCTTTAGATACGGTAGATCATAATATACTGCTGAACAGTTTGGAAACATGGGTAGGACTAAATAGAACAGTCCTTAAATGGCTCAGGTCCTACCTGGAGGAAAGGAGTTATTTTGTAACCATTGGAAGTGTTCAATCTCATCGAATGGCAATGACCTATGGGGTCCCTCAAGGGTCAGTTCTTGGACCCCTCCTGTTCAGCCTGTATATGCTAACCTTGGGTCAAATTCTTCAGAACTTTAATTTTGACTATCATAGCTATGCAGATGACACACAGTTATATCTAGCAGTGTCTCCAGATGACTGTAGTTCAACTGAGGTGTTGTGTCTCTGTCTAAAACAGATAAATAACTGGATGAGCCAGAATTTTCTTCAATTAAACCACAACAAAACTGAGACAATTGTTTTTCGCAATAAAGAAAAGAGGATTGCTGTTAGTAAATAACTGGAGTCACTCTCTTTAAAAACCAAGTCCGAAACCTTGGTGTTCTGATGGATTCCGACCTGACTTGTGTATAGTAAACTATGCATGTGTCACAATGTGACCGTGAGCATTAAACTGACTCCAGCAATTTGTTCCTCTTTTACCCCAAACTGTCTGTCTGCTTGTCTTTACCATTCTGTGTGCAGTGGTGCTGCCTCATGACCCTGCACACTTCCTGCTCATGTTTCACTTTTATACACCTTGTTGTCAAGTGAGACAACAGCTCTCTGTGAGTGTTTTCAGCCTTTTTTATGCTTTCACTGCCCACTCGTGCAGGTGAAGTGCATGCAGTGCACAGGATTTATGTTCACTGTCTGCCAGTCTTTATAGTGTACTTGGTAAAGTTCCATGACTGGATAACTTTCATACCATTTTACTAGTTTGCCGTTTCAACGGACTGTAAAAGAAATTGAGAAGTACATTTTTTAATTGTTCTAATGACTGTAATGGTGATATTTGGTGCAGGACTATTTTGCAAATAATACATTGTTGGCCCCTGATCAATATTTAAAGCTTTGGTACATTTGGATCAGATGTTTTCAAATGCATGAATGTCGACACGCTCAGTTTTTTCGACAAGATCAAGAATGCTGCATTTAGTTAATGTTGTTATTGCTGTGAAGAGGTTAATCTGCTCTCCTAATGATTTAACATAGTAACAAAGTTAGTCCCCTTCAATCCACCTGTTATTCAACAGTCACACAGCTGGCAAAGCATTTCAGTCTCTGCCTAACTAGCGTTTTACTATTCAGCCAAATTCCCACTCACCACAGCAGGTGCATCTATTACTGTTGTTTTATTGATAAGAGACGGGACTCTGAAATCACCATATTGGGGTTGAGATGTTTAATGTAGGTTATTAATCTTGAAAATATGATTTCAATAAAATTTTGCTGAGTTGTATGAGGGGAAAAAAATTAGTTACCTTGTTTCTATACGTTTGGCAATCTTTTCTCTCACTTTATGGTCTGCTAAGCTTGTGTTCAAGACCTTCACTCTATCAAGCAGTGATCCACTATATCTGCAGACTGTCCAAGCAAAAGTTTAAAATTAAAAGCAGTGCAAAGAGGGAGAGACAAGAAGCTGCTTTGGATGATTGACATAGCATGTGTATATTTGATCTTGGCATTGGTTCGAACAGCACTTGTCCTATATGGAAGACCAAAGTACTCAGTGATCTTTTAAGTTCAGACATCATCTTACCTCATTTTAAAGTGATTAACTCTGATCAACCAGAAGCCACAAACAAGTTTGTTTTCATTGGGAACACCCTTTAGTCAGCCCCCGGCATTGGCTGTTTTTATTGAAACGTCCCCAAAGATTTATTTCTGTGTGTGTGAGCATCAATAATAATGGTAGCATTGTGTAATTTTTGGTTCACTGCTTGCTCCCATAATAAAAACATTCCAGGACTAAGGAAAAATACTGTGTTCCCAGGTTTGGTTCAGTTAAAACAAACTCTGCTGCGATTACTGTGATGGTGCGGTTTGTCAAGTGTGAACGCTATCATCTTAACCCTTGTGCGGACTAAACAAGGGGACCGAAACCACTTTAGTTCAAGTGTTAACACTGTGCTGACATCTCCGCTGGTTTAAAAAAAAAAAGAAAATTATTCAGCAGACAGAACTTTTAGATTTTTTTCCATCCATTTTCAACACCGCTTATCCTGGTTATGGTCGCGGGGCGCTGGGGCCTATCCCAGCTGACTTCGGGCGAAAGGCGGACTACACCCTGAACTGGTCGCCAGTCAATCGCAGGGCATTTAGATTTGTTTATTTTCTTTTATTTATTTATTTATTTTCAAACTCAATGTGTTCACCAATGCTTTGCAATCAGGTTGTGACTTAACAAATGCATTATTTATTGGCAACGTTTGTTTTGTTTGTGATATGAATGCCAGTCTGAATGCTAAGTGAACTGGACCAATTGTGTGCACCATGTACCTTTTTTAGTCCGGTCCACCAAGTGTGAACGCAGCATCGATGTATTTGTAACCACCCATCACCAAGAATTGATAGCTTCAGTGAGCATATCAAATTGACCTCCACCAATCTGAGGATCCTTTCACAGTTGCTTCATGCTCTCACATACACGCTTGCATACATCGGCTTCACACACGGCCCAGTCACACATAGACATGGTTCCCTTTGTATCTGCAGTCCTGTTGACATGCACGGCGTGGTAGAACAGAAGTGGCATTGAGCAGAGGAGTTGGAGGAATTTTTACACTGCAATAGTTGCTAGTGGTCAGACAGCCACTGTGCCTCCTCCTCTTCAAATACCAAACGCCCTTCTTTACTTTCCCACTTGCCTTTTGCCATGGGTTGTTTTCCTCTCTCTATTGTTCCCTGTAACGTGTCTCGCCAGGGTCTTTGCACTGACTTTCTCCTCGTGAAACACAACAGCGTTCACAAAAGCTTTGGCAAGATGTTAACAACATACAGTACAAATCAGAATACAGTGTACGAACGCTACGAATGGGCATAGAAAAACGATTTTGTGAAAGAAATTGTCGATTTGTGTGAAATTTTGTCCGCATTATCAATGTTCTGTTGTGTAGTGTGCTATGTCTTGAATTAAATTTAGCGCTTGTTTGCCCATATTCCTCAAGAACTAGTAGCCTACACTAGGAATTTCTGTGAGGTTTATTTTTTATTTCTTTTTTTTCGCTTATTACTCACATTGTGAGGATAGATAGATCAGTGCAGTTCAATTTTCATTAAATCTTTTATTTTAATTGTTGAGAAAACACTTTGAAAAGATTTCCTTGAAATCAAGATAGTTGTAGAAAAACCAACCATCATATTTAGTGCCATCTGAAACCAATAGGGATTAGATTAAAAAGAAAATAATAATTCCCCCCCCACATTGTTTCCCATGGCCAATCAGTAATGAATGCTATGACTCTATTTCATCTTTAAGCACCCCTCTTCATCTCTTCACCAGAGGTCAGATGTGAGAGACGAATATTATGTTTGCAATGAGTCATTTTAAAGATTGAGCATCGGGTCAGATTCTGGTGTCACTGAATCAAGTGTATGGTTGTAAGATGTTCTGGTGTAGGCTTATAAAGGCAGAACTTTGTATTCAGTTGCTAAACTGTGCTGGATGCATCGATGAGGCTGCCATTTGCAGAGGGACCTCCTTAAAGAGTGTGGCTATTAGAGCAAAACAGTTCAGTCCTTTTCTGGTTGGTGAAATAGACTGCAAGAGGAAATTATACAGAGTCAGTGATACAGCAGCGAGAAGCTGATATTGTGATGTTACACTACAACACACTCTCCACCCCCCAACCCGTGCCCATATTAGGGCAAAATGTAAGCAACCTGGCAAGCGGAGCTCAACCCCCAACACACTATGCTGTCACATTTGCTCCAGTGTGGAGAACTCAAGGGAGACCCTGCTCCCCTAACCCAATTTGAAGGCCCATTTCCGTGGCCAGTGAAAAAAAACAACTCAGGGATTTAAAAAAAAAAAAAAAAAAAAAAAAAAAAGAATGGATAGAGTCAAGGTCAGTCATGGCATTTTGGCCTGAGTGGCATCCTGGTGTTTACATTTTCTTGATTCTACTTGGATATATATATATAGTAAATAAGGAGCCATAGAAGTTTCCACTTCCCAGTGTTTGTTCTTAGGTTGGTGTTTTTGATGCAGAGACTGAGAAGCTTTTGTTGTCCAATAATGTTGCTGAGTGACCATTTTTACCCTCTATTGTGTGAGTATATCCTGCTTTCATTTCATGCATCAGTTTTTGGGGCAGCATTGTGCTCCAGTAGTAATTTTGGCAGGTCAATACCTTGTCATGCAATAATAATAACACATTTGAACATAAATGGTTTATGAAGTTCCTCGCTTGCTTTTTGTAAGCCATTTAAAAGCCCCTGAGCTGTAACCAATCTATCAGCCAATCATAAGATGTTGTCATGCAGAATGCAGACATGACTTGAACAGTTGTCACATAAAGGCACGTGCTCATGCATCCTCATTTACTCATGGGAGCGCAAGTCTTCCAGCCTATTGAACCTTTATTCAACTGACCCTTTTGTGAACCCTTGCGTTTGAAGAATACAACTCATAATGAGCCACATGGGTCCCCTTCCACCCAAAACATCAGCCCACACATCTACTCTATGTCTTACTCACACTAAAGGCCTCTTTATACTCACGCGCTCGCACGGCCGACAGCGCCCGCATTGCATCACGTGACCGACGCATTGGCCCGTGCGGCCCCCATGCGTCGCTTGAAGCGTACACGGCAAAAATTGTTGCTGCGTGTAGAATCCCGCGTAGATCATCTCTCTCGTGATTGTCTGTTTTAGTCACATGCTGTGATGATGTACTCAGCGTTCCCCTTGGCTCTACATACCATCTACACCGCCGCCTACTTGATTGATTTTGCAGCATAATTAAATGTATCAGCTGGTCATCTAGGTCAATTTGGTCTGCTAGAACCGGACACTGTTCCATGGTCGCCATTGTTGTTGCTTTGTTCCTTTTTCTGGAAAGGAAAGTAAAAACGGCTACCGGACTGTGGTGTCCTCGCCAATACCAGCCGTAGCGACACCCAGGACTTGGAGGAGAACTGCAGTACATTTTCAAAACTGCGTGCATGGGTTGCGCTCGAGTATAAAGGCAAACTGGGTGCGGGATAGTCGCAGTGATGAGTATGAAGAAGCCTTTACATTTGGTTTAATTGATACAGTAGGAGGGGGATGTTGTCTCACATACTGTAGGACTTGCATTGACTGCATTATTTCTGCACTAAAGACCCCCTCGCCACGCAAAATATGCAAGTTCCTTTGGTAGATTTGATGCTCGATCATGTAAATAATTGAATTCAAACCTGAACATCCGCAAACAGAACAGCTGTCACGCTATGTGACTGCTATTCCCATATCGTCAGGAATACAATTGAGCCTATGAGGTAATTTGACGTCAATATTGGATAATTTCATACAAAGCCTATATTCAAATACATTTTAGACACCTAAAATGCATCTCATCCTCATCTCGAGAAATAATTACAAAGAAACTCAAATTGGTATGATTGATATACAATTCCAATGAAGTTGGGACGTTGTGTTAAACATAAATAAAAACAGAATACAATGATTTGCAAATCATGTTCAACCTATATTTAATTGAATACACTACAAAGACAAGATATTTAATGTTCAAACTGATAAACTTTATTGTTTTAGCAAATAATCGTTAACTTAGAATTTTATGGGTGCAACACCATCCATCCGTTTTCTACCGCTTATCCGAGGTCAGGTATCCCGAGGCGTTCCCAGGCCAGCCGAGAGACATAGTCGCTCAAGCGTGTCCTGGGTCGTCCCCGGGGTCTCCTCCCGGTGGGATGTGCCCGGAACACCTCACCAGGGAGTCGTCCAGGAGGCATACGAATCAGATGCCCCAGCCACCTCCTCTGGCTCCTCTCGATGTGGAGGAGCAGCGGCTCTACTCTGAGATCGTCCCGGATGACCGAGCTTCTCACCCTATCCCTCATCTCTAAGGGAGACCCTGGACACCCTGCGGAGGAAACTAATTTCGGCCGCTTATATCCGGGATCTTGTTCTTTCAGTCACGACCCACAGCTCGTGACCATTGGTGAGGGTAGCAACGTAGATCGACCGGTAAATCGAGAGCTTCGTCTTTCGGCTTAGCTCCGTCTTTACCACAACGGACCGATACAAAGTCCGCATCACTGCAGACGCTGGACCGATCCGCCGATCCGATTCTTCCCTCACTCGTGACCAAGACCCCAAGATATTTGAACTCCTCCACTTGGGGCAGGATCTCATCCCCGACCCAGAGAGGGCACGCCAACGTTTTCCGACTGAGGACCATGGTCTCAGATTTGCAGGTGCTGATTCTCATCCTAGCCGCTTCACACTCAGCTGTGAACCGCTCCAGAGAGAATTGGAGATCATGGCTTGATGAAGCGAACAGAACCAGATCATCTGCAAGAAGCAGAGATGGAATTCTGAGGCCACCAAACCGGACACCCTCTATGCCTCGGCTGCACCTAGAAATTCTGTCCATAAAAGTTATGAACAGAATTGGTGACAAAGGGCAGCCTTGGCGGAGTCCAACCCTCAATGGAAACGAGTCCGACTTACTGCCGGCAATGTGGACCAAGCTCTGACACCGGTCGTACAGGGACCGAACATCCCGTATTAGGGGGTTCGGTACCTCATACTGCCGAAGCACCCCGCACAGGACTCCCCGAGGGACACGGTCGAACACCTTCTCCAAGTCCACAAAACACATGTAGACTGGTTGGGCGAACTCCCATGCACCCTCGAGGACCCTGCCGAGGGTGTAGAGCTGGTCCACTGGGACCACCACCCCAGTCTGCCAATCCAGAGGCACTGTCCCCGATGTCCATGCGATGTTGCAGAGGCGTGTCAACCAGGACAGCCCCACAACATCCAGAGCCTTTAGGAACTCCGAGCGAATCCACACCCGGGACCTTGTCACCAAGGAGCTTTTTAACCACCTCGGTGACCTCAACCCCAGAGATAGGAGAGCCCGTCTCAGAGAACCCAGACTCTGCTTCCTCATGGGAAGGCGTGTCGGTGGAGTTGAGGAGGTCTTCGAAGTATTCTCCCCACCGACTCACAACGTCCCGAGTCGAGGTCAGCAGCGCCCCATCCCCACTATACACAGTGTTGGTGGTGCACTGCTTTCCCCTCCTGAGACACCGGATGGTGGACCATAATTTCCTCGAAGGCGTCCGGAAGTCTTTCTCCATGGCTTCACCGAACCATACCCGAGTTTTTGCTTCAGCGACCACCAAAGCTGCATTCCGCTTGGCCAGCCGGTACCCATCAGCTGCCTCAGGAGTCCCACAGGCCAAAAAGGCCCGATAGGACTCCTTCTTTAGCTTCTTTAGCTCGCCGTTGGTGTCCACCAACGGGTTCGGGGATTGCCGCCACGACAGGCACCGACTAGCTTAGGGCCACAGCTCCGGTCGGCCGCCTCGGCAATAGAGGCGCGGAGCAAGGTCCACTCGGACTCAATCTCCCCCGCCTCCCCCGAGACGTGAGTGAAGTTCTGCCGGAGGTGGGAGTTGAAACTCCTTCTGACAGGGGATTCTGCCAGACGTTCCCAGCAAACCCTCACAATACGTTTAGGCCTGCCAGGTCGGACCGGCATCTTCCCCCACCATCGGAGCCATCTCACCACCAGGTGGTGATCAGTTGACAGCTCTGCCCCTCTCTTCACCCGAGTGTCCAAGACAGGCGGCCGCAAGTCCAATGACACGACCACAAAGTCGATCATCGAACTGCAACCTAGGGTGTTCTGGTGCATAGGCATAAACAACAGTCAGGACCCGTCCCCCAACCCGAAAGAGGAGGGAGGCTACCCTCTCATCCACCGGGGTGAACCCCAACGTACAGGCGGCAAGTCGAGGGGCAATAAGTATACCCACACCTGCTCGGCGCCTCTCACCGTAGGCAACTCCAGAGTGGAAGAGAGTCCAACCCCTCTCGAGAGGACTGGTACCACAGCCCAAGCTGTGTGTGAAGGTGATCCGGACTATATCTAGTCGGAACTTCTCGACCTCGCACACAAGCTCGGGCTCCTTCCCTGCCAGAGAGGTGACATTCCACGTACTTAGAGCCAGCTTCTGTAGCCGGGGATCGGATCGCCAAGGTCCCTGCCTTCGGCCACCGGCCAGCTCACACTGCACCCGACCCCTTTGGCCCCTCCCACAGGTTGTGAGCCCATGGGAAGGGGGACCCCTTCCCATGGGCGTTACCGTTTCAGTCTGTGCCTTGCCTTCGAGCCCCACCTCCAGGCCTGGCTCCAGAGGGGGGCCCCAGTGACCCACGTCCGGGCAAGGGAAAACGTCTTCCTGAATTGTTTGTCATAATAGGGTTTTTTGGAGCTGTGCTTTGTCTGGTCCCTCACCTAGGACCTGTTTGCCATGGGTGACCCTGCCAGGGGCATAAAGCCCCAGACAACGTAGCTCCTAGGATCATTGGCGCACACAAACCCCTCCACCACAATAAGTTGACAGCTCAAGGAGGGGTGGCTGCAACACATTCCAAAAAATCTGGGACCGGTGGCAAAAAAGACTGAGAAAGTTGATGAATGGTCATCAAACACCTGTTTGGAACATCCCACAGGTGAACAGGTGGGTGCCATGATTGGGTATAAAAGGAGCTTCCCTGAATTGCTCATTCACAAGCAAAGATGGGGCGAGGTTCACCTCTTGGTTTCATGGACTGATGAAAAGTGGAAAAGTCTTCTGTGGTCCGCACATTTCAAATTGTTTTGGGAAATTGTGGACGTCGTGTCCTCCGGGCCAAAGAG
The DNA here is from genome assembly GCF_024500275.1 of Phycodurus eques. Lineage (NCBI taxonomy): Eukaryota > Metazoa > Chordata > Actinopteri > Syngnathiformes > Syngnathidae > Phycodurus > Phycodurus eques. The sequence continues at coordinate 4,569,635 of NC_084542.1, read as the reverse complement.
GAAAAGAACCATCCGGACTGTTGTGGACGCAAAGTTCAAAAGCCAGCATCTGTGATGGTATGGGGCTGTGTTAGTGCCAATGGCATGGGTAACTTACACATCTGTGAAGGCACCATTAATGCTGAAAGGTACATACAAGTTTTGGAGGAACATATGCTGCCATCCAAGCAACGTCTTTTTCATGGACGCCCCTGCTTATTTCAACAAGACAATGCCAAACCACATTCTGCACTTGTTACAACAGCGTGGCTTCGTAGTAAAAGAGTGCGGGTACTAGACTGGCCTGCCTGCAGTCCAGACCTGTCTCCCATTGAAAATGTGTGGCACATTATGAAGCGTAAAATTCGACAACGGAGAACAGCTGAAGCTGTACATCAAGCAAGAATGGGAAAGAATGCCACCTACAAAGCTTCAACAATTAGTGTCCTCAGTTCCCAAACGTTTATTGAATGTTGTTAAAAGAAAAGGTGTTGTAACACAGTGGTAAACATGACCCTGTCCCAGCTGTTTTTGGAATGTGTTGCAGCCGTAAAATTCCAGGTTAATGATTATTTGCTAAAAACAATAAAGTTTATCAGTTTGAACATTAAATATCTTGTCTTTGTAGTGTATTCAATTAAATATAGGTCGAACATGATTTGCAAATCATTGTATTCTGTTTTTATTTGTTTAACACAACGTCCCAACTTCATTGGAATTGGGGTTGTATATATTCTCCTCAATTTTCTGAAGTTTAAAAGTTATACCAAAGAAGAATAAAACAATACATTGTGGTCTGCTGTTGTCTGCCAGAAAACAAAGATATGACAATGAGTTTGTGGTCTGAATTACAGCGATCAGGAAGGAGGGCAGATGATTTGAAAAATGGTGTCAATTATTTGAATGTTTTTCCTTAATTTTGAACTTCAGTACAGGTGATCACTACAATTGCTATTAAAAAATTATCTGCCCATAATTGTTTAGTGAGACTCTTTACATTACTTAACTCCTTCTCCCTGGAGGTTTAGTCCCTGCGACACCCCTCAACAAGGTTTTGTAGTAATCAGTATAATTGAGTGTGTACTGTGGCATGTAAATAAATGCAGCAAAAAAAGATATAACCACCTCCTTTGTGCTTGGCAGTGGTAGCAATCACACTCATCCCTCATCTTATTATCAGCCAACTGAAGGAATGGTTGGCCTTTCTATGTTCTGCCAATAGTTCTCCATACCAAGGTCTCAAATGAAAACACATTTAGAGCCTTAAGGATCATCCCATCTGTTAGTTTGGCTCGCCACAACTGCTGAACTTTGTCACCACCGTTGCAGGATGGGTCAAAAAAATTGCCATCACGAAGGGGGAGATGAGCAGAAACATCCTTTCATCGAGAAAAGACTTATGTGCCATTATTTGCTAATGTTTCAATGAAAAGTTGTCTAGTCCTGATAAAACTGCTTCTATGAAAGATCTCTTGGATTATTATTCCCCTCTAAAATTGTTGGCTTTCATGTACTTTTTACACAATATCAATGCTGATTAGAAGGTGTTGAGATTTTTTTTATTTTTTTTTTACTTTTTAGTAACATCAGTAGTTTTGGGGTAAAGAAGCACAGTGTAAATTATAATTATAATATCTTAGATTTATGTAGCTTTCAAGGGACCCAAGGATGCTTTAACAATGACTCATGAAGATAATTACAGTACATATCTGTTGGGTCTGTATTCATGTTACTGAATATATGCTTTAGTGAACAGATGGTACTTGAATATTTTTTCCATGTCCAGTGGTGCATTTATTCATTCATTTTCCATACCGCTTATCCTCACTGGGGTCGCGGGCATGCTGGAGCCTATCCCAGCTGACTCTGGGCACGAGCACTGAAGGCTTTTTCACCAAGCGTCTGGAGTTTGGTGTATGGAAAAAACGGATCAAATACAACTTCCCACTGACAAGCACTCTCTCAGATATAAGTCCGACAAATAGTGCTCTTGTGAGAGACTTGGTAATGTTCACTGTTACGGTCTGTTCAACAAGGTGGAGTCCTTGATAGAGTCTTTGTCCTCTTGTATTAACAGCAGCTTTACTGTTATTTTCAAACCTTAGCCTACCTACACTACAAAATACTCCTACAAGAAACTAAAATTGGTAAAGAGCTTACTTTTCAAAGGGGGTGTACTCATTTATGTTCTGCTGATCCGCCAATTTTGTGTTTAGTTGTTGACTAATACTATTGTGGCTGAATACACGCACTATTTGGTGTTTGTGCATTTCCCTCTGTCTAGCTCCAGCACCTGCTGTGGCGACTGACAGATCTGCTAACAGCTGTTCTTGCTTTCTGTTAGAATGACAGTTATTTTGTAGATGGTGAGCTTGAATAAATCATCTGTCTGTTTACTGGAAACCCATTTTTGTGTGAATGAAGTAGCAGACAAGTGAATGTGAAAGAGGAAAAGAAAGTCAGCAAGGTTGAAATAGGAAGAAGTGTCTGTCTGCAGACAGGAGATGAGATGCAGAGAAAGGGGAAAATGGGACATGCATATTTGAGGAGTCAAATGTGTGATGATGGAGCGTCTGCTCACTTCAGCGCTTCAGTCAGGCTGTCCACGTGGCATTTTGGTGATGTTGCAAGTCTCAGAAATTAAGTGTGAATGTGTGTGTGTTTGTCTGTGCATGTGTGCACGCCTCGCGTGACATGTAGGTGATATCCACTCATGTGTGAGACGACAGGGAGCAGCTACACGCCATCATACCCTTGTAAGTAGAGCATCCACTGTCCCTGTGGACTGTCCATTCTTCTGACTGCAGCATCCCACCTTTTTCCCCACTTGTTCTTTTGTGCTTCAGGTTGACCAAATGGCCAGAGGGTCAGAAGAGCCCATCGAGAACTATTTCCTGTGTCATATGGCAAGGCCGTTTCAATCCTTACCCTCTGCATTTGAAGCAGGAGATAATGCGCTTAGGCATTACAGAATGGGTCAGCACCACCAATTCATCTTGCAGATTAGGTTACAATTCATCTCATTTCTGTTTTCACCCCTGAGGAGTTGTGTTTCATCCCAGTGACCATTAGCGACCTGACCATTGATATTTGATCCTCCAGTGGACATGAAGGCGACAGAGGCTTAATCAGCTCTCTTTTGGATACAATGGTGTCAATTTCGGTTTTTAATAATTCAGTGATATGTGTGCGTGTGTGCATGTGTATGTGTTGTGCTCAGTCTGAATGCTTGTATGAGTCAGGAGAAAAAGGGGAAGTGTGTTAATGTGGAAAGTTGATAGCGTACCCACACTCACAGTTGACTGTGGGCAGCAGATACACATTCTGTACTTGTTAAACGCCTTTTGTGATTTGTTTTTCTTTCCAGTATCATTTACCCTCAGACTGCATTGATTTTAACCCAATTGTTTTTCTCTCCTATTTCAGAGAAGCACAACGCGAATGATATTGATAGCAACCTGAGGTCCTGCACCAGAGAAGGTAAATCACACACACAAGCAATACAGCTCAATTACAGTACAATTTACATTAAAATTCAGTTTCCAGTTCAGCACAATTCTGCAAAACCTACTATGGTTTAATGTAGATTACAGCTCAAGAAGTGAACTATTTGTTCAAGAATATACACTTTTTCTGGTTTACTTTGGATTCATGTTCAAATCTCTACATGCTGTTAAGTGCCTCATCTGTGAATGCCCGCTTGTAAACATCCTCAGTCCACCCCCACACAAACCTGTGACTGTGACTGAAAGTGACTGACCTGTCAGGTTCCATTTCTTGCTGCAAGAGGAAGTTCAGTTGTGGTTGCAGCACTTGTTCTGTTTCGATGCAGAATGGGTACGCCAGAGGGCATCTATGGGAAGAGGCTCATTGATTTTGTGTTGAAAGCCATGATCAGGAATGACAAAATTAGCGTTTGGGAATAATCTGATTTTAATAATGCAGCTGTTATACAGTTAAAACCAGAATTTTATTCATACTGTGGACCAATTTTGAGTTGAAGTTCATTTTAATCTGTTGAGTATGTATCTTCTGTCTGGAAATGACACAGCAAAGTGGCAAAATACTTATTTGTTTTGTTAGAAATATTAATGAATTTGCCTTTTCATTCTTTTTTTATATTTCATCCTGATAAGAATTTTTTTAGGAAACACCTTTATTAGATGCTATTAACTTTTAGCCAAATTCTACTGTCCATTGCAAACATCGGTTATGCCTTTATTAATAAATGGTATGAATAATTCAGGACACAGTCTGGGGGGTGGGTGTGGTGGCGGGTTTGGGGGGAGGTGGTAGAGCTCATACAGTGGTGCCTTGAGATAAAAGTTCTGTGGCCATGCTTGTATGTCAAACCATCTTTGCCCTTTGAAATGAATCAAAATGCAGTTTAATCCATTAGAATTTTTTTTTTTAACTATTGGATTTTTAAATGATGAAGCTTATGTAAATATGTGGCTTGTTTGACAGCCAGCTCAGCTAGAAGGGGGGAAGACTGATTTGTACCTGAGGGTAGTAAAAAAAAAAGTGACTGACTCATAATGAAGGGAAGTGAAGCTGTGGAGGAGCATGTTGTAGCTGCAGGCTGTAGACCAAGTTGGAAGAGTGCCAGCTTGACACGGTTTCGTCCATTTTATAAGAACCGCTACATTGAATCAGCACTGCCCCCTTCTGGTACAACCTCGTGTTTGATCAGCTGTTAACATGCGTGCCTTAAATTTGCATAGTAATCAAATCCAAGACTCACCGGGAGTCAAAACTGGAACTGTGGAAACAGTCTGCAGAGTGCAGTCTTTTATTTATGTCTCTTGTGTAGGAACGTGTGTTGCGCTCAGCTTGAGAAATGAATAGCAGGATTGACGATAGCTGTGGCTTGCTCGAGGCTGCATAGAGAAATGCAGTGTGATCATCATGTGAACACTGTAAGCACAGTGTGTCTTTTGTTGTTACTTCACACTAGCATTTGATTCTGGCAAGTTGAATCTTTGTGGTCATGATGAAAAGCGCTCTAGAAGCTGCTGAATATGCCGTTTCATCCCAATTTGATAGACTATAGTCATTTTATTCTATTCTAGTTACTCAACTGACATATTGATTACGACTCGACCCACCCGCCATGACTGCCCTCTGTGGAATGCTATTAAAACTCAAATGACGCTCGTCCCTTTTTCATCCATGTGACTTCCTATAAGACGTGTGCTCATTTCCTGTAAATATAGCCTCATGTAATGCTGGGGATAGTCCTGTAAAATTGCTACTTACCGACTTACTGGACTTTTGCTTCCAAATAAAATATTTATAGAGAAACCGCCATTTAGGTCTGTTTCCCATTTGCTTGGGCTTGTTTACAAAGGCACTAATCCAGAGAGACTGGTTCAGGATCCATGAAGTTTAGTCTAGAAGCACCACACGGTCGACTCTTACAATAGTATAACTGCAACATAATATCACCTGCCCAGAAGTGACCACTGAGCATAGTAGCACAGAGAAAAATGTTGCTCACAACATTTTCTTTTCTTTTTAAAATTCTCAAGTGTTCCATGAAAATGTGGAGTACAGTGAACCTTCACCTTTTGTTTTTGTTTTTTAGCAACCTATGCTCAGCTATTCACTGAAATACTCACCTAATCACATTTTCTGTGCTCTTTTTATGTAACGCCCTAGGCCTCCAAAATCCCTGGCGAATGGGAAAATAGTAAATGGTGTCAAGGACGTGTGTTTAAGTTATACATCTTTTCTGTTCTAAGATCTTTTTATTTCAGGTCGGAGCTAAGTTAAAACCGTGGTTGGTAGTGTCATTTTTATTTTTATTTTTTTTAAATCAAATAAATCATCTCTAAGGGTAAGGGTATTTTTTAAGGGTAAATGATAAATAGATTTAATGTTGTACAATTAGAGTTTGAAATGATATTACATATCTTGGAGTCAAAGATTGTCATATTTACAATTTAAGCAAGTAATTCAGGCAATTATAAAAAAATTAAAATTGAGAGGGTTGTCAATTAATCGTGGTTTTCTGCTATACGCGGCAGGGCTCTGTCCCTACATTTTAATTAACGTGAGCTATGCAAAGCTCAATCGGAAAAAAACTATTTTAGAGAGGGGAAGTAAAAATAAACAACTAGGTCACAATGGCGCAAAAAGTTTTGAGAGGATTTATCTTTGGTTTCATTTTGTGTTTTGTGAATTTTGAGGCAGAATTTCCCCCAAAACTGGTCAGTTTCCGATTTCCTCGACCATTGGGGTGTTTGTATTTTGTGGTACCGTTGTATCAACATAATCTGTTTTATGTGACTGATTGTGTTGGTAAATCATACAGTTAAACAACATTATGACCAGTTTTTTTTTTATGAACTGTCTGTATTCATTTGTTTTGTGTGCTTTACCACCATTTTGCCCATCAGGTTTGCTGGAATGGGTAACCTGCTTAAAGTCCTTACAAGGGAAATAGAGAACTATCCACACTTTTTCCTGGACTTTGAAAGTAAGTCTGGCAGAGGAGTGGGGAAAAACAGCGATAAAATGGAAAGAGGAGGAGATTATTTCCTTTCTGTTTACAGGTTTCCTTCATGCTTTCTTTTCACACAGATGTGAAACTCAACTCTCTCATCTCCAATCTACCGTTTCTGACTGTTCAAAAAACTTTTTAACATCACTTATACTTTTCTTCCCTTTTCGTCCTCTCCCTGTGTGTCTGTTCCTTTTTTTTTTCTCTGTCTTGCAGAAGCCAAATGGGGAATCTGTTAAAGGTGCTCACTTGCACTGAGCTTGAGCAGGGGCCAAACTTTTTCCTTGACTTTGAAAGTGAGCATAGCCTGTCTTTCTAACAGGCCAAAGTTGGTTTTCTTAATTCAGTCCTCTTTAATCCCAAGAATTCAAGGGTCATCTTATTCTGCTTCAGATTGACCGACCATTCTCTTTTGACCAATGTCGTTTTAAAGGCAGCCTTTGTTATTATGATTGATTTCAGTATGCTTTCCAAGATCTATACACTTAATGCTAAGTTGACAAAAATAAATAAAAAATGAAGGTGACCCTTGACCTTAGCAGTCTGCTTTTACTCTTTTGTGTATGCATGCTCTGCTGTTGGTTGGTTTTCATCAATTTGTAAATGATATATTATTGCAGTATATTATTGCAGATAAACCAAGTGCCGGTTAAATGTGTTTTCAATATTGTTTGTTGCCATGAACAAACTTCATCACAGTACAGGAGATGAGAATTTTTGAATAGCAAACAAGTAGTCACTCAGTCACTTTACGTGGAATAGAAGAAAAAAAAATATCACTGCATTAAACTGATTGAAACTAGACTTTTAAAGTGTATCTAAGTAACTCAATCTGACTTTGTTCAACTGTTTAAAAGTTTGCTTAACACACGCTAACTAGATTCGATTGAAAACAAAATTATTTTGGTATTTAAACATTTCCATCGGTGTATCCTCCAGTCCCCATGGCCTTACCTGGAACTCTAACACCATTGATTCTCAAAAAAAGATGAAGTCAGAGGGAGTGAGGGCATGCTTGCATTGATGAGGAAATAAATTCATTTTACATCAGTTTAAAGATAGATGGAAGAAACACAAATAAAGTGATGGAACATCTATAGAACATCAGTTTTAAACTGACAGGATGACTGAAATCCACATGTCAAACAGGTGTATTTTAACACCAAAACTGCATTTGTCCTTTAGCTATTGAATTTAAAAAAAAATGGACAAATAAAAAAAAAAATCTAAACAGTAATGCATTTGTATTTTGGTCATCCAAGACAATATGTCAAGTAGATAATAATAATGGTAAAAACCAGCAGTCGTCATCTGTGCCTTTCATCACCCTAATGAAAGTTCCCCTAAAAATAGTAACTATTTTAAAGTTGGTGTGAAGACCATTTACAGGTGCAATACTGTTCTGCAATATTTAGTTGAATCCATAATGTGCTAACACAATAATGGAGCTATCATAAATATGTAGGTGATTCCTCTATTTAAAATAGACATTTGTGTCCAAATAATTAAGTCAAAGCAAGCCATCAAAATCTATTTAATCCACTATCATACCAGTTTTTAGTTTTGATTAACATCCATTAATTATAATGGGAATTTAGTAGTAAAATGTCAACACTATTGTTTGCACACGATCATGAGTATTGAGATTTTTTTAAGTGTTACCATAAGCACAAGAGCCAAAGATGATATTTGTACAAAAACAAGTGTTACCACACGTATGACATGCAGAGGAGTAAAATAGTCACTTTAACCACTCGACTTGTACTCGTTAGACTGGCAACCAACATCTTCCTCGTTGAGCTGAAAGGAGCACTATCGCTAACCAGCGTTGTAGAGTTTGGCCAATGATTGAATTGCACCTTGTAATGTGGGCATGTAAACGTACAGGCAGGCTTTAATTTCTATCTCTCCCAGAATTATGTCCCTGCTGTGGCATGTCATCCAACCTCAGTATTTGTTTACCCGGTAGAAAGTAAATGATGGGATAATGGGAAAGGTTTCAGTGATGCTTTATATTTACAGCAGCAAGTTAGGCTGTCTTTGGTCGTGACAGTCTTAAGATTTAAAATGACAAAGTTTCACTGTTAGAACGTATGCTTACTCACCCTGGTGAAATATTCCCTGAAGTCTGGGGCGAGCCGTGTTTACGCATATGTATACTAACCAGCCACAAGATTGGTTATAGCTTCATAGTCAAAAAGTTTTCATATAGAAATTTGGTTCTACCTGAGACCCAAACTTAATAAAATATACCATTTCATAACATAAATATGTGGTGTGATTTATGCATTTATTTTTGTTATTGTTGTTGAAAGAAAAGATCGGCTTGGAATATAGCTTTGAATGTAGCTCATTAAGGTAACATAAATGGAAACACCTTAATTTTTGTAACCCTGTACTAGTACGGAAGTGCACTCAATGTTGTGGCTGGTGAGTGTACTAGACAGTGTATGTAGTCCTTATTTAGAATGGTCTTGTAGTAACCATGGGCAAGGTACAATATATTTTTTAACCAAATCAACCTGCCAATAGACAATAGCAATGAGATTAAGTCATGCACAAAATATTACTGGGGAAACACAATATGCAAGTCAGAGAAAGGATTTAGAAAGCATGTCTGTGTCGTCTTCTGCTGTCATGTTTAATCTAGCATGTTCTCATACAGGCGGCACGGTGAACGACTGGTTAGAGCGTCTGCCTCACAGTTCTGAGGACCGTGGTTCAATCCCCGGCCCCGCCTCTGTGGAGTTTGCATGTTCTCCCCGTGCCTGCGTGGGTTTTCTCCGGGCACTCCGGTTTCCTCCCACATCCCAAAAACATGCACGGTCGGTTAATTGACAACTCTAAATTGCCCGTAGGTGTGAATGTGAGTGCGAATGCTTGTTTGTTTGTATGCGCCCTGCGATTGGCTGGCAACCAGTTCAGGGTGTACCCCGCCTCCTGCCCGATGATAGCTGGGATAGGCTCCAGCACGCCCGCACCCCTAGTGAGGAGAAGAGGCTCAGAAAATGGATGAATGGATGGATGTTCTCATACAGCCTGCCCTGTAAGCCCACACATTCACTGCAGTAGAGCACTTATAGTTTCTCCAACATGATTAAAATGTAGTTTCTTGACCTCTTTGCTCATGAGATCAAGATAGAAAATGGTTACTGCAGTGAAGTGATGCTTTAGAATTCAACCCAACAATATGCTGTATGCTTTTGCACGTCTTTGGACAATTATAAACTATTTTAGTGGCAAAAACATTCAGCATTCTTTCCCTTTTCCCCACAGTATGTGGTTTTCATGATCATATAAATGTCTTTTAAATCTGCCTCAATTCATAGTATTAAACTTGAGATTAAGTTTAGCTTGCCACTCTTTTGATATTTGTACTCGGGCAGACCTGACATGAATAGATTCTTGATGTGAGAAACAATTGTAATATACTGTCAGCATAGGTACCTGTTGTCCATATACAGTATAAGTGTTTGCTTTGTAAATGTTTTCATGTTAGATGCGCAGCCCTCAGAAGGAGAGTGTGAAGTCTGGAACCAGGTGAACGCCGTCCTCCAGGACTCTGAAAGCATCCTTTTAGGTCTACAGGCATACAAAGGAGCCGGACAGGAGATCAGAGATGTGAGAAGAACATTTACAAAAATCCCAGCAAGGACCTTCATATTCATTTTTGTACCCTTAGACATGCATTAATTTTGAACATTATAGTTTTTTTTTTTAATTTATCTATTTGTTTTATTCATTTTTTTTAAGCAGAGGTGGTCAGTGTTATGAGGACATGATTTAAGCAATAAAAAGTAGGGGTGGGGGTGAAAGGCAATTGTTTTAGGAAGGTGATATGTGGGTCTGTTTTTATGATGATGTCAAATATTGAGGATGCAGGGCTGGTGGTAGCATGCTACAAGTGGCTTGCAACTTATTGTCCTTCAAAGAGAATGCTATGTATGGCTAGTGGAGACAGAACAGAATTTTCTAGAGGATAATAAAGAGGACTACAAATAGGTTTAGAGAACAACTACAAGATATGTGTTTACACCTATAGTTGTCATTCTTGGTCAAATAAATAATCTTATGTATCCTCTTTAGGCAATTCAAAACCCCAGTGACTTCATGCTTCAGGAGCGAGCCTGGAACTCAGTGTGCCCTCTTGTCATCAAACTCAAGAAGTTTTACAGTTTCTCTCTGAGACTAGGTGCGTGGCAATGTCACAGCATTTTTAGGGTTTGAGCAGAAACCAACAGTTGGGATTTTGTATTTGTGTGCAGAGGAGGCTCTACAGAGTTTGTTGGAGTCCCTGACATGTCCACCCTACACGCCCACTCAGCATCTGGAAAAGGAACAGGCGTTGGCCAAACAGTTTGCAGAAATCCTCCACTTCACTCTTCGCTTCGATGAGCTCAAGGTACCAAATGCTGCGCACTCACGTCTTGATGTGATGTATAATTTTGTCCTCGACAGTTTGACTCATTGCTTGTTCTACCTCAGATGAGGATTCCTGCCATTCAGAATGACTTCAGCTACTACAGAAGAACCATCAGTCGAAATCGGATAAACAACATGAATGTAAGCTGTTCCAAACATAATTAATATGAACATAAGATTAGTAAAGGTGTATATAAAGGCTGGTACACACACAATTTTTTTTTAATATCGAGACCATAAATAATAAGGAAAATATTGGCGTGTGTAACTAGGTTGGCTTTGTTGAAATTTAACTGCAATTCAATTAATGTATCCTGATTCTTGACAAATGTTTAATTCATTGTGATTCTGCAGTTGGATATTGAAAATGAAGTTAATAATGAGATGGCCAATAGGATGTCTCTGTTTTACGCTGAGGCCACGCCAATGCTAAAAACACTCAGCAACGCAACTACAAACTTTGTGACTGAGGTAAGATTATTTTGATAATTCCTGCATTGCAAACAATGTTGAAAATATTCTGGAATATACTTATTATTTTGCACTGTGCATCATTTGCAACACACTTTTTGTTTTGACAGCACATGTCAAGTGGTCGTATATTTTATATTAATCTATTTTGATTTGTGTCTTTTTGTAGAACAAGACTCTTCCACTGGAGAACACGACAGACTGTCTGAGCACCATGGCCAGCATCTGTAAAGTCATGTTGGAGACACCGTGAGTTCATATGTGAATGTTCCATCTCTTATTTTGACAATTTCATTGAATCAGTTTACTTTGAAAATAATAATTATTATTATTTAATAATTAATAGTTGCGCTTATTTCACCCCCCCAAAAAACATTACTGAAATACATATTTTCGGTTGATATATTTGATCGAAATGCAGAAAACGCATAGTAACAAGATACAGTATTTTAAAACCAGCGAAAATGACTCCAACTGGAATAGCAACATAATTTTGTGACTGTTCTGTTAAGCCCGCTGCACTCAGAGCGCTCGAGCCTACAAGCAACTGAACTGGACACTGGCGAAAAAAAATACATCAGGCGACTCCCGCCGCACATCAGGCTACTGACCCCAGCATGCATAATCACCTCGATGCAACAGTAAAACTGCGATCCCCAGTGGCCAGGGAAGAAGCAGCTTGCTCTATAATATTAATAATAATAATTGGAGAGGATATGGAAACTTTTATGAAAACTGAGCATATCGAAGTAGAATATCAGTTTTTTTTTGTTTTTTTTTTGCTCTTATTAAATTGTGTATGTGTAGCTAATGTGGCCCGTGTGTGGAGATTATTCTTCATTTACCAAGACATCGTTTTTTGTGTTTAGGGAATATTCAAGTCGTTTCAGCAGCGAGGACACACTCCTATTCTGCATGAGGGTCATGGTTGGCGTCATCATTCTCTATGACCATGTGCACCCCAACGGTGCCTTCAACAAGTCCTCCAAGATCGACGTATGTGCCTCACGCAGAACTACACGCCACACACATCACTGCTATGTGATGCAGTTCTGACATGATTATTGTCTCTCCAGATGAAGGGCTGCATAAAAGTGCTGAAAGACCAGCCTGCAGACAATGTAGAAGGCCTGCTGAATGCTCTCAAGTAGGTCACTGCCTTTTGAGCATAGTTATACATATATACGTGTCACTGTTTAGGCTTGAGGGGGAACAGTAATTGAATTTAATACTCATGAAAGCATACTAATGTGCTTGCAATAACAATGCAAAATAAAACAGTTGGTTTTATTTGCCAAACAGACATACGGATCATGAAATACAGAAGGTCGGGTGAAATTGGAAGTTAATGAGTTTATTCAAACCTGTTACTGATTTTGAGTTAGGCTTTAGTACAGTACTTCCTTATTTTGTGGTCGAGCGGAGGGGATTTTTTTTTTTTTAAGCATTTCTTTCATTTCTTTGCATTGAACGTATCATTCAGAACGCACCACAAACATGCGACAATGGAGAAGGGAGTCTCTTTTGATTACTTCCAGACATGGCGGTTGGCCGTGGCAAGGTGACAAATTTTATTCGAGAGGAAACTGAGGGCGCCGGCACGGTGGACGACTGGTTAGAGCGTCAGCCTCACAGTTCTGAGGACCCGGGTTCAATCCCCGGCCCCGCCTGTGTGGAGTTTGAATGTTCTCCCCGTGCCTGCGTGGGTTTTCTCCGGGCACTCCGGTCTTGGAATTGGAGACTCTAAATTGCCCGTAGGCATGACTGTGAGCGCGAATGCTTGTTTGTTTGTATGCGCCCTGCGATTGGCTGGCAACCAGTTCAGGGTGTACCCCGCCTCCTGCCCGATGAGAGCTGGGATAGGCTCCAGCACGCCCGCGACCCGAGTGAGGAGAACCGGCTCAGAAAATGGATGGATGGATGGAAACTGAGGGCAACAACAGCTATTAATGCCACATTTCTGTTGATATTTGGATAAAATAAAATGTGTGTTATTTTTATCTTTTCTCTTCAGATTCACCACTAAACACCTGAACGATGAGTCCACTCCAAAAAACATCCGGACAATGCTCCAGTAATGTTTTTTTATTATTATTATTTGTATTAAAAAAAAGATATGAAGAGGATCTATGCTCTGACCTCAAGCAAGATGTATATGTTTACATTATTTAAAAGACCTGTTAACACTTTGCATAGTCATTCTGTCCAAGTTAAAGGTGCATGCGACTCTACAACTACACAATTTCATCCTTTTACTATTATCAGCTGAGAACGTTTCTCATTTCTGTTAGCCAAATCTTAATGTTCTTAAATGCTTTTTTATACCCACACAAAATTGTGCCAAAAAAAAAAAAAAAGGACATTATTCAATCAATTTGTGCACAGAATGAGATTAATCAAAGACATGTTTAGCTTTGAAGGGCTAAAAAGTGGAGACAGGTCAGGGACTGACTGCTTAGATGTATCGTCACAAGGATTTTTACTTTTTATGGGTTTTTTTTTTGCCCCATTCTGGTGTACCTGTTGATGTAAATCCACTGTGAATATGAAGCTGCACATTGAGTGTGCTTGAGAGAAAAGATTGGACATACTCACCACAGTCAATGATGCATTTCTGTTTTGTGACGTCCCTCTGAACTAATTTGGTTCATCTGTTAGTGTATAAAGTAAGGCCGAAAACCTCTTTATATTCTGTATCATATATTTTTAACAAAACACCTTTTTTTAATTACAAAAAATCTATTTTCCTCATATGTGTTTTTCTTATTTCATCCTTGTTAATATATTGCTCAATTGCCAGTTTTGATAGAATTTGTTTTGCCTTGTTTGAGTGTGTGAGGGGGGTGAATTATTTGTAAATTATTAACTAGTTTTTTTAAATTTTGGATTCCACTCCTGTCATGTTGTTGCCTTAAAATCAAAATTTTGAGCAACTGTACTCATTGTAATTGCCTTAAAATGGATCTGCTGTGTCAAATGTCATGTTGATGGCAACTGTCAATGATCATGGTGTCGTTACACCAGCATAGTGACTGAATCGGCTTGGTTATCAATCACACTTTTATTGCCAATCCTTTTGATTCTGCTAACATCGCACCAGGGAGCTCCTCAAACTAGACCAGACAATCACATCATTAGTGACTGTGGGACTTAATGTTAAAGTACATGGCTGGATTACATGACTATAAATTGCCTCCCAATTAATTTGTCTCCACATGTTCCTGTACTTGATTGCCATGATTAAGCCTTAAACAATGCCCATTAAAGAGCAAGTATTATGAAGCAACCACGAATAGGAATTACTTTTGACTGAAGCATACAGTGTACTGTTTATGATTCAATTACAATTCAACGGTCACTAATTTCAAATGTTTTGGTCACTGTCTTGTTATTTAATATGTATGTCCCCACATGAGCCGTACTTTGGATTTCATATAATGTATTCATCGATGTAATGACAAGATGTACAGTACATTTGCTGTCATGATCACGGGACATATGCAAAGCTCTCCTGCGGGCCTTTGATGTGCTACTTACTGTATTGAATGCAGGATATTTTTTGATTTCATTAAATCATTTGTGGACTTGCCTATTACATAAATTGCTTCGGCTTTGTATTGCTGAAAGGCTTGTGTGAATTGGAGAATAAAGGTGGTACATTTCTTACTCAGTTTGTTGTTACTTTCTCATGATTGACAGCACTGCAGAATATATGGAGGATAAGCAATGAAAGTGATTAGCATTTTAATTTTTTCACAAAACTGTATAAATAAATCAACTTGGCATCTGACAGTTTTTTTATTTTTTATTTTTTAAATGAACACCAGCACCAACCTTCATGGAGCTTCAAACCCTGCAATAATGCAGCTGCACGTTCCTTGGTATGCCTGCAGGTGGCGATGTGTATCAGTCCACGTATTGTGTGAAGGACAGGGGGGGGGAGTCCAGGGCTCAAAATCAAACAGCGGTGCACCTGGAAGAAGTCAAGTTTGACAGAGATTGAAATGTACTCAAGTAACACAAATTAAAGGTCCAACGCGTTACATAATACAAACCAACACGTAAGCACACGACTTCAAACACATTGCTGCCCTTTAAGTGGGTGACACCACTCTGTTGAAATACAACACACAGCTACTTAATCGTCTACTTAATCAGCTAGTTAATCATGCTGACATTATACAATGTAAGGACAAAAGTATCGGGGGACACCAGGCTATTACACAAGGACAAGAGTCTTTATCGCCGTTCTAGTTCATCCCAAAGGTGTTCCCAAACACATCCATTCAGGCTTTTATGGTTTTTGCATTTGTCGTGCTGGAACAGAAAACCATTCCAGTGTTAACTGACTGCTAAAATATTTAGCATTTTATCTTTTACCTGTACTATTAGGCTGAATGTTTGATCAAGTTTTTCTATTTCTAAATGAACATTCGTTCAATGCTTTGTTTGCAGCATAACATGCACATTTTGGAGGAGATCAGAATTGTTTAATTAATTAATTTATGTTTTAAGGAGTTTAAAAGTCTCCTGAAAATATTTCTTGCTATGTGCTTACATCATATTCAGCCCAGAGGAGTGAGGGGGTTGACGACGACTTACTGGGTATGGTCCTGTTCGAGCGCTGGGACGCCCTGAGCGCCTCCACGCTCAGCCTGGGTACGGCCGTCCTCACTGGACCTGGACGTTTCCCGGCGTTCCACCGGGCCTGCCGCAGCAGGATCTCTCCCTCCTCCTTGGCGGCGGGGTAGCTGTAACTGTCAGATGCCCAATGGGGGCGAGACTGGGTCTTACGAGGAGGAGGAGGAAGAGGAACAGGATGGTGGGGTCTGCTGTTTGACGTGAGGAACATCTGTGGGAAAGGAAGGTCAGAATATCTTAGAGAATCATATTTTGGAACGATTGATTACACAACTGCATGAGTACCAGTTAATCGCTTGAAGAGAGGCCTTTCCTTTCTACAAGGGTGGAGCGAAACATGCTGATGCCTGTTAATTGGTCAATGGAGAATTATTGCTTCTGTTTTAAAATGGGAAGGGCATTGTTATTCACAGGGTACCGAGCCCTGCTGTACTTATTTCTATCAAACAGGGGTTTGGCCTGTGTGAGCTCCTCCCCTCACTTCAACATAGTTCCTTGTCACTGGATGGCACAAAACCACTATTTTTCCATTCCATTTTGGCCTCATCTCAGGGCATCTTCGGGCATTTCATAAAGAGCACCAAAAAATTGAATAGCTTAAAAAATGTTCAAATAGGTGAATTCGGTTGTAGTGAGTCGTGAAAAGGCAGCACCAACAATGAATGAAATATATTTTTGGATCTAGTTTGAATGTCAAGATGTTCATTCTTTCATTAAACAAACTAAAAATGTTAATAGTTGCCCAAATTCATGGATATTTTTCCGAATCCTCAATATTTAATGCTCCGGTGTCCTCTGTTTCACCCTCTCCTATAACATAAGCAACATTTGCATCACCTCCTGTCACCTCCCTCTGTGAGCCTGTCATCATTAACATGCATCCCCGTGTAAAAAGCTGCTCCATAATGCATGAAGTCTGCTGGTGGAGGATCTTCAACATTTCGGGGTCACTGTCACAGTGGGGCTATTGTTGCGGTGATAAATGAAGCGTGGGTTACCAGTGATTTAGCTTTGCGTAGTTTGTAACTGGTCTCAGACAGCGTTTTCTGTCTCTCGTCGTCTGGCTTCTCCGTTTTACTGCTGCAAGTGGTTGCTCTGCTCTTCATCTGCCTGGAGACACACAACACGGTCTTGATTGCCATACACAGAAAAAAAGTAGACTCTTATGTCTTTTGGGGGCAGGGGAGCAATGAATTGTCAAAGGGGTGGTACACTTGTTTGTTTTTGTTTTCTTTTTTACCAACCATCAAGGCTAAAGTCATACTGTATATACTGAAAACAGCTTTTTGGCCCTGTGGAGTCCAAATCATTAGGGTTTCATACTGTGTAGATTGTATCTTGTGGGACAAATAAAACTACTACTTACTACTACATACTAAAAAAAATTCCATCTTTTCCCCTTTTAATTCTTCTAACTATGTAGGATTTGGCTACAGTCTATTGAATATAAATTATATGATGGAAGATGACCAAGGAAGAAGGGACATATTAGACTAATCAGTAGTAGTCACAAAAGGTGTTGCTGTTTAACATTAGCATAAGCGACCCAGAAACTAATTGAATTTAATATTTATCACTAGCTGACATGCACTGCTTCCACTAACGTTTTACAAAAGCAGTCAGTATTGATGTCTTTGCTTCTCTTCCGAACCTTCTGTGCGACTATTTTTCAAAAAAGCAACTAGCGACTTCAATTCCTGCTAAAAAAAATAAAATAAATAAAAGACATGAGTGGAATCATTTTCCCATTGTTTTCCGTAGGACAAGCAAAGGCAATCACAAAGTAAGTCGTGGTGAACATTGCCAAAGACATAAAATATTTTGTAAAGGTTGCCTTGCCTCACCTGTACATCTCTAAATAAGAAACAAACATGAGAGAAAGTTAAACGAGTGAGGAGTAATGGGTTGAGTGTGTTTGTTTTATTGGCACAACGGTCCCCATATGATGGTATGCACTTTTTTTAATGATACAACACAATCACCTATTGCAAATTTTTTGGGGACCGCCAAGTTATGGCTCGTGGACCCCCGGGGGTTCAAGTACCCCATTTTGAGAACCATTGCTACAAAGGATAATGAATGACCTTATTCATTTTCAATCCCCACACAAGATACACAGTTCTTCCTTCTGACAGCTAGAGTATAAGCTTCCATCTTATTTATACTGTATACAGTAAATGTGGAATTATTTTCATACATTATCATGCCTTTTTTTTTAAGGATTGTTTTTTACCTTACATTCCTCTAACACCCCTCCACAAGATGGCTCAGGTTACACATATAATTGGTAAATGTCCCTTTGCTACGTCACAATTTTAAGTGAGCTTCAAAATGTCCGATCCACGACCAGTTTCGAATTTTGGGTCACTATATTTTGATGAAACTGGAATTACCCACAAACTGTGTTTTCATCTACTTTCGGTTTGTATTGGAATCCATGAGAAAATCCAAAAGATTTCGAGTGTGGTGCATTCTGGTGAAGCATAAAAAAGTATCATTATTAAACATATAACTGGTTTTATTTGCTTGAAAATCAGTCAGTCCTTCCTCTATTTACTTATTGGTTTGTTCAGTTATTAGTTATTATTGTTTAGTTAATACACTACTGTAGTGCTATTGTTCAATTTGCTCTACATTGCTCTACAGACAGTAGGCTTTGTTTGTTTGCAAAGATTGAACACGGTCGTACATCTCTTTAAATGAGCGATATCACCGCTTTGAATTGCTAAAAATACAAATTCTGCGATCACTGTCAACCATATTGGAAATCCGCTTGCTGCCTTACGCTGCACTGGCTTGTCCGACGGGGTCACAGTTGTCCAGGTAATTGAAGCGGACGATGTCCTTGGGACGTCTGTCAGAGTCTCTCCAAGGTGGAAGCACAAGCGGATGCTTGTCTCTTTTCAATCTGCTCCTGGACACACCTCCAACTTGTCGGTTGGTGGATGCTTGAAGGCCCTCACTTCGGGAGAGTTCTTGTGTCATGTCCTCATGTCCACTGCTGACTCTTGCTACATCTGGAACCGCTGTCTGCTGCCGGGACACGGCGGCCTGCGGGCGGACGTTACCTTTAGACCAGGGGTGGACAAACTGTTGTGCTCGAGGGCCACATTTGGTTTTTAAAATGGACAGATGGGCCAGGTCATTTGTAGATGAGGAAAAAAAAAAAAGTTACAATATCACGATAAAATAGCCATTTCCATTTTCAACACTGCTTATCCTGGTTAGGGTCGCGGGGCACTGGAGCCTATCCCAGCTGACTTCGGGCGAAAGGCGGACTACACCCTGAACTGGTCGCCAGTCAGTCGCAGGGCACATATAGACACGGACAACCATTCACACTATCACTGAGTGGGAACTGAACCCATGCTGCCCGCACCAAAATCAGGCGAGTGTATCACTACACCATCAGTGACACTATAAAATATTAAAGTGTATTTTGATAATAAAAGAGTTTATTTGTTTGTTTTCCACTATAATTAGTAAACCATCCATCCATTTTCTTTACCGCTCATCCTCACGTGGGTCGCGGGCTGCCGGAGCCCATCCCAGCTATCTCTGGGCGGGAGGCAGGGTACACCCTGAACCGGTCGCCAGCCAATCGCAGGGCAGATACAAACAAACAACCATTCACACTCACATTCACACCTACGGGCAATTTAGAGTTTTCAATTAACCTACTACGCATGTTTTGAGGATGTGGGAGGTAGCCGGAGTACCCGGAGAAAACCCACGCAGGCACGGGGAGAACATCCAAACTCCACACAGGCGGGGCTGGGATTTGAACCCCGGTCCCCAGAACTGTGAGGCAGATGTGCGAAACAGTCCTACCACCTAATTAGTAAACCTATTATTTTAATAGAATAAATATAAAAGTTTTAATGTCATATGTCAAAAAAATTATTTTAACAAAAAATAAGAACTTATTCTCAATTTTAAATCGTAACTGTTTATGTCGAATTGGTTATCTTAGAGATATTTTGTTTGATTTTTTTTTTAAATGATAAATCAATGAACCAATTCTTTCATGAGTAAAATAAAAGAATGACGCTTTAATTTACCAAGTTCGGGGTGGTTTAGCTTGTGAAATAGAAGCACGTGGATGTTATTTAGAGTGACTTTGCATCTTCCAGACCTTTCTGGCTGGGCCAGCAAGCAGGATCTCTTGCACAGTGTTGACGTAGTGTCTCTTCCACACGCCCTGCTCAAACACGGTGGGGGAGAAGCTGATGAGCCAGCCAAGTCTCAGAGACTTGGGCATCCACAGCTGGTCCAGTTCCACGATGCTTTTCCAGTGCCAGCTCACCTGTCCTTACAGGTACAAGCCATACATCATGCATTGCGTCGTGTCATGTGACAGGTCTACGCGCGTGTGTCGGTTCCTTCCTACCCGGGCACAGCGACAGAGGCTGCGTGGGTCCAGAAAGGAGAAGACGTAGAGGCAGATGGCCCTCGGCAGCAAGCATGTGAAGTCAGCAGCCTGCAGGGGCAGCTGTCTACTCACACAGAGGTCGACAAAGCGGAGTTGCTCCTTTGAGCAGCTCTTGACAAAGTCGTGCAGCACCAACCTCCTCTGCCTGTCAGACCACCTGTCAAACTGATGATGAGCACATGCTTTTCATGTGCTCATCAAATCAAAAGAAGAAAGAGACCCCGGCGGAGTCTGAGCACAATGCGCACACTTGACGCTCTTAACGTACCCACTTTGACAGAAGGCTTCGTCTCTCCTCAAAAACCTGACAGGAACACAATGGCAGTTATGGCTTGAACAAAACAAACTTGATGGGGTATTTTTGTTTCAATTTGTTGGTTCACAGTAATGAATTCTTAACAGTCTATTGATCAGTCATTTGTCATAGTGGATGTGTATGTGAGACTTAGAGTTCTGTAACAATATATATATATATATATATATATATATATATATATATATATATATATTTTTTTTTTCCTTTTAATGGCACAAGGTCACATTTTACATCTCGATATTCACAATACAATGCAACGTTATCATTGCCACATTTTGCTTTTCTGTCCATAAGTCTTCTGTAAAACTGGTCTCTCAAAGTTTCTGATAGCAATGATTCACTTTCACTGCGTATGAGGTGCTGTATAGGCCAAAAATAACATTTGCCACTCACATTCACCAAAAACCTCCAAGTCACCAAAAACATCTCACACAAATGCCGAAAAACTCACTGGCTCAACAAAAACTCTCACATGCGGCATAAAACCTCACACTCACATAATTAACCTTTCATGACAAAAAACATCTCACATGCACAAAAAAATCTCTTATACTAACAAAATATCTCACATACACCAAAGGATATTTTCACGCACACCAAAAAACATCTCACATTCCCCCCAAAACACTCACACATGCATCAAAAAAACTTTCACACCAAAAAACATCTCACGCCAAACTTTTGCACCAAAAAACTTCTCACACTCACACCAAAAAAACTACACTCACTAAAAACCCTCTTACTTGCAGCAAAATCTCTCACATACACTGAAAACCTCTTGCTCACACACACAAAAAAAACTCTCACTTCACCCAAGAACATCTTACATACACTTTTAAAAAAAAACTCACTTAAAACAAAAATCTGTCACGCACAGCACGCACCATAAACATTTTTACACAGAAAAACCTGCCACGCTCAAAACCTTTCACATTCATCCCAAACATTCTCTCAACTCACCAAAAAACTCTCACATACATCTATAAATCTTTTTCACACAACCAAAAACATCACACATGCACAAAAATACCACTCAGATACACAAACACACACACACACGCTAAAAACAAAAAGACACAAAAACTCTTACTTCCATCAAAAAACCTTTAACCCTCAGCAAAAAAACTCTCACACTCACAGTAACTCAAATACACTGAAAAACCTCACATTCGTTAATAAACTCTCACAGTCACCCCCAAAAACTCTAACTCACAATACACAATTCACACACACTAAAAAAAACCTCTCACACTGTAAAAGGTTCTCCTATTCACCAGTAACTCTCTTACTAACCCCCCCACCCAAAAAAAAAAAAAAACTCACGCAGAGAGGAAAAAGTATTGTTTCTCCGTATGAGACTTTTTTTGTTTTGTTTAAATAAGTGCACTTCATTTACCATTTACCATAAGTGAGGGTAAACAATTGTGTGTTTGAAAGTCAACAATTGCGTGTGTGCGTGAGAAAGGAAGCTGTACTGTCAGTCCCTCTCTCTGCCTGTTGTCGTCTTATCCTATTACATTTTTGGGTGGACAGTATGTGAGAGGCAAATGTGATTTTTGGCCTATATGGCACCTCCTAACAAAGTCAAACAATTAGTGTCTTTTGTGTTGCATGCATCGCCACAAGCGAGCTCTTCTGACCTTGTTGTTGGACAGTGAGTGGTTCAGGGGTGTCCAGGCGCTCATCTTGGTCTGCATTTTAGCAGGACTCGCTGAGGACCTCGCGTGTGGCATCTTAATGGTCATCTGGCCGTGACAACGTGTTAAAAGGAACACACGCTCAATGCGTTTATGTTGTCTTGCTTTTTAGCCATTGTCACGTGGAGGACACGTTGCCATTCGTTCAAAACGGAAAATTCCAACCTCTGCTTCACGTTGTAAACATCATGCTCTCACACACACCCATGTGTTAAGTGGATTTTTGTTGCTACGGCCTCTCTCTCACATACACACGACCACATTCACTTGCTCTGTAATTTAACTCACCAACACATCTTGCAGAAGGCAATAAATCCAACATGTAAACACACTGTTACTTCTCTGGGCTTCTCTCGACGGCTTCAACGTACGTCCACCTACCTATAACTCTCCTCCGTCTTCCTACTTCTCCTGTCCATAGTTTACACGTTCCCATAGTAACGGTGACTGTGCTTTCCGAACACAGACGGGCTGCCGGAGCATTTGACACACCGAGGGGGTGCTGCAAAGCAAACCGCAGTGGGGTGTGTGCACTGTGCCCTCTGCAGGCGTCCGTGGCTCTAATGATGACAAATGTTGGGCGAGAAGGCCTGCGGAACGCCGCAGCTGCGGAACACACTGATGGCGCAAAACACGCAGTATGTGTCAATACTTCAGTAAGTAAGAACATAGGCCAAAACAGTGTAAGAATTTAGACATTTTGGAGGGCCAGGTGCTCAAGCAAAAAAAATTAAGGAAAAACTGTAGGTATTTAACTCATGTATTTATTTCAAAACAGTCAAGAATACAACTATTAACAAGGGAGACGAAGGGAAGCTACAGTGGATATGAAAAGTCTGCACACCCCTGTTCATACCAGAAAGTTTTGCAATATAAAAAAATAAGAACAAGAAAAAAACAAAACTTAAACTTTTATTCCACTAGTTTTTAACATGTAATCTGTACAATGCAATTGAAATAAAATATAGAGAGGAAGTAAGAATAAACAACTATGATAACGTGGTTGCACAAGTGCACACATCCTCTTCTAAATGTGTTCAGAAATAAGCAATCACCATCAAACTCATGTTAAATGGGGCCAGCACACACCTGCCATCATTTAAAGTGCCTCTGATTCTCTCATGAATTCAATAAATGCCCCTAAAATATCAAACCAAATTAGCTGGGATTGGTGACAAACAGATTTTGTTTAAAATATTGATGAATGAAAAAACAATAGATTGAAAAAAAAAAAGAATTTTTTCATCCCGGGGGATAAAGGGCAGGTGCTTGAGCACCACTTGGGATCTATGTGGGCACCTCCCTAATTATTATATTTCTACAGTAGATTTGTCATTACGTTAACATTGTTCACTCTTTAAGAAACGGCACTATTAATTACACATTGAATTGATTATATTTTTTTTGCTTGGTTTTAGTTTTATGTTGTATTGGTGATATACTTGATAAAAAAAACCCAATTCTAATTATATATAGGGGCATGGGGCAATTAAATTAATGTTGCAATTAATTGCACACTGCGTTAATTGTAGTACTACTTAATGTTAATCCACTGTGGGTAATCCATTTTTCTTTTTCTTTTTTTCTTTTTAAAAATGTCCCCATTCAAAAAAAACGAGCTCGTGCCCGGATGAGCGGTTGCGCGCAGGGAGGCAAAAAACCTGCGGGGAAGAAAGAGACGCGTCTGTGTCAAGGTAGCAGGGACATTGTACGAAAGCGGAAACTATCCACTTCATGTCAAAGTAATTTAGATTCATTCGAATTTTGAAAGCGTTTTCTACGTGTGTTTTTGTTTATTTTATTTTCTCCCCTCACATTAAATGTGATTATATTTTAAAATTCGACAGTAAATTGTTTCCAAATCTTCCTAACACTTCCTGTGATTGCTCCAAGAGCTTTTAATTCCTCAGTCGTGACCAGAATGTATGTGTGTAATCGACGTTGCTTGACTGTAGGCAGGGACCGCGAAGGCGGAGGGGAGGACAGCGGCGGGGGTCGTGGGTCGTGGGTGGACGACAGGAGGTTGCGGGTAAAGGGACACTCGCACATTGTTACCAACTCGAGGAGCGGCGAGGACACCAGGTCGTTCCGCGTGAATTTTCGCCCCAGTGGCCTGGTAAGGTCCCGTTCGAAACAACCCGTTTGAATGTTGCCCGGAATATGGACTGTTTTCTCGTGTCCACCTCTGCCAGTGGCCCGCCGTTGATTGCGGCGAATGAATAACTTACGCCGGCGCGAAGGTGGCGTCAGAAGCTTCGGCGTCGCTGGTGTCGAGATAAAATAATTGTCTGGCTTCGTTTGGACTGATGAATTTGGCTCAGTTCTCCGTTCTGAATTATCTCACGTAATCTAATTGTGGACGGAGGACGAGCAGCCTGACGGCGAACTTGTTAGCTAACGTTTACGCCCTCACGTCATCAGCCTTGTCATTTTAATCTCACCGCTTCTAAACAACGTTAATCTTGCTTTACTGCTTTTTCATATATAACCGGTCGCCAATATTTGTTTGTATGAAATGAGCGTTCACGCAGTAAATGTAAAGCCATTAATTTGTTATGGCTGTGTATACAGTCAAATAGCCAACATGCTGCAATTTACATCATACAAAACATTCAGGTAATATTAATATTTGAGTCATACATGTGTTGTAGGAAACCAATGTGAATAAAAATAACAGTACTAGATTTAAGTATACCCTTCCTCTAGTATACATTTATGTGTTTTTCTAGGGTTGATATGTTGACGAAAGGGTGAGTTTTTTTGTTGCCGTCCTTTATGTGTCCTACACATTTTGGGTACAGTGCGGAAAGATATATGTCAATTCTGCTTTGTGTTATTCCCCAGATTGCCATTGAACATTATATGTCATCAGAGATATTTTGGAGAGTCGTACGAATCATTCGATCAAGGCGCAGCATCTCAAAGGACCACAGCATCTCTGAGCCGATGGCGTTGCTATGACTCAACCGCAATGGACGCAGGCAGCTTGAACCATGGCCGACCGCACTGCCGGACCTTCGCAGTCTTCTTGTGATCTGGAGAGAAGGCAACGTTTTAACGGACAGTCCTGAGATCGCGTCTCTTCTGAGCTTCTCTGCTGCCAGTCATGGGTCTCCTATGGCTGGTGTCGGTGTCCATGATGACAGCGTGTGTCGCCATTCCCATGGACGCAGCGGCGGGGAGCCACAGCTTGTTTACCTGTGAGCCCATCACACTGCGCATGTGCCAGGGGCTCCCGTACAACACCACCTTCATGCCAAATGTGCTCAACCACTACGACCAGCAAACAGCCGCCCTCGCCATGGAGGTAAGCTACAGAACTGACACACGAAAGATGTGTGATGCGGATGTCGAACTCATTTTTGTCACGGGCTATATCACAGTTATGATTTCTATTTTTCTATTTCTCATTTGTCTGTTATTTGCTTTGTCCTATAAGATTCTGATGGGTTACCAATTTTTAGTCCAAACCGATAAGCTCTATTCGGAAATCACCTTGGTGAAGAAGCCCTCCATTTTGTAATATTTTAAGTGCACAACTGAGTAAATTATATTAGGAGGATTGCACAAAAACTACTAAACCAATTCCCACAAGTTTTTTTTTTTTTTTTTTTTTTTTGTCATGATGGGTTGCTGTTTAAGACAAAATAAACTGCTGATACAGTAATCAGCAGTGAACTTGACTTAAATTTGGTAATGTAACGTAACTGTTAAATAACGTACAGTTGAATTGAAAATACATTGTTTCACTTGGACAGGTAACTGCTCGTTTTGTGTTACAATACGTGTCCTCAAGTCATTCAAGTGTGACTTTCTTTAGCAATGTTTGAAAAACTACTAGAAGTGCGGATGCTGATGAAGTTGATAATCCAGGAATTGAAAAAAAATTAACACTGAAAACTGGCTTTTTACAACAATTTGCCTGAATGATGCATTGGACAAAATTTAGGCATATGCAGGAGTTGTCAGTTTGGCAGTCGTTGAGCGCCATCTCCACCAATTCCAATTCAGATCAGTACCGCACAGATACCCACCTCCTTTATATATCTACATTTTTTTCAGTTACACAGAGAAATTATGGAATATCTTTGAAAATCCCTTCACTGCCATCAGAAGGTAGAACAAAATAATGCAGCATATCCCCAGTTTTGTGAAAATTGTTGATTTATTTTTCGCAGAATCCCTCCAACGAACAGGAAAGGTGAATGAACAATAGTACCTACAGTAATACGTTGAAGAAGATATTTCTCAAACTGGTAATGATCACTATTTATGGAAAGATAAGATACATATGACATTAAATGCTTTTACAAATCGAACAACTTTTATGTTCTTCCTGTCACAGAGACGTCATGTTAATTTTTCAAGCACTTTAAATCATATTGGGACATTTATTATTCAGTAATTGTGATTTTGAAAAAGTATTTTGGGATTTTATCTCCTTTAAAAAAACAATAAATAACAGATTAAGATATTACAATTGTTATCAACTAGACACCAAAGTGATAATAGTTGAGTCAGCATGGACTAGTCGCTGATGATTTTGGTAGTTTCTCAGTACAGTACTATAATTATTAAAAGAAAAAAAGAAAATCACAGCACGAGGGGATGCTAACAATCTTTATTCACTGACAATTAACAGATCATTCACCAAATTTACACCGAACATACATACACATTAGAACACAAGAGCACTAACGTGGGGTGGGTGAAGGCGCGTGTCCCGTGATAGCATTTCCAGCCTGAGAAAAATGCAATTGCTCGCTGTGCTTGTCGTTAGGCCAGCCATGTAACATTTGCACAACTTGGCCAAACGAGGAAACTGAAACAGCGAGTTCTGTATGGTGGGAATTTGCGGTGTTTGTAAATAATCATGGACCTCTTCATGTACTTTGGAATAATTCCATGCGCTCTTTCCACTTCAATAGTGTGTGCGTCAGGATTGAAACAGACGGCAAGACATATTCTACAATGCAAGCTTTTATTTGCAACTGCAGGCAACAACATCCCATTCTGCTGGGCAAGACTCGGGCATCATTGACGTAAACATCCTGTAGCCGGTAAAGTCAGACCTTCAAAATAATAGCATGCCGGCATAACAACACAGTTGCACAACAGTGTGGCCTGAAAAAATGTTGGTTACAAATGTTCAAAATCCTGCTCGAGCCTTTTTTCCCCCTTGTTCTCGCTCACTTCCCAAACCTGCACATTTACAAGTAGAAGCAACTTGTCAACGTCCCGCTCTAAATATTTTTGTGGGGTAGTAAAGTCTACTAGTCGATTAGTCAGTACAACTCCTAATTATTATACGTGTTAATGTCTCTCTGTCACTGTGAGAAAATAATTTGTAATCCTACGTTTGTCATTGATTGACTTGATTGAGGTCACAAACAGCTTGCACCTGAATAATTACTTAATGGGTTGGAGGGGGAAAAAACATGCCGATGGAGTCTCTTTGATTGCATACTCTTTTCATGTCACACCCTACTAATTAACAGACACGTCTCAGTATAACTCAGTACAAAGCGATCAGACCTAAAATAGCAGCCTTGAAAATGACCACTAACATAACGTTACTGTCCAAAGAAAAGTATCAACAAATTTAGCAGGTTTTTCTTCTTTTTATCCAAAGCACAAATAGCATATTTTTTTGGGTGTGTTTTGGCGAGTAACAGAAATGTGAAAAATAAATAAATAAATAACATTGGATAGTACTGTATATGATAACGATAAATTGATACCTCTCTTAAAAGACTCAAACTGGCTCGGAATTGGACTTGATCTTCAATCTTTTTGCTGGAAAGATTTAAGGCATTGATGTTGTTTTGCGCCTAAGGTATTTGAACTAAGTGTAATATTTTTTATCATCAAAATGATCATTGGCTACCATTTTTCTCGACAAACACTCTCATTCGATCCCACTGTATGTGTATGTATTTGGCTCGGCTTAACAAGCGTCTATAACCTATCTCGAGAATGTGATCACATTTTTCTCTGAGCTGGAGCTTTGCCCAAATAAGATCTGTTATATGGAAGAATTATTATTTTTATTAATTTTTGGGGATGAATTGATTCAAAAACAAAACACTGATCATCATATTTTTTCAATCACCTTTGTTAGGAAAGTACTTCAATTTATACACAAACATAAGAAAATACATAATGTGTATATTTAGAGTAGACCATGACACTAATAGTGGTGGTGAAGCCTGTATATTGGGTATCATGATGGTATTTTTATTTTTATTTTTTAAATTTTGTTTAATACTCACCTTGTGGCTGGAGAGAAGTAAAGTACTCACATCTGCATACAGCCTCATAAAACCAAGACATCTTTTGACACATCGTACTGTGTCATAAGTATACAGTATGACAGTACATGTAGAATATCATATTGTTGAATAAGTGTTTTATTTCTGCTTCAGCTGCTGCCCTGCGGACATCAACACCCTAGATATCGTCTTCACCATGGCTAGTTGCTTATACAGTATGTTGCCTTTAGTAGGTAATACAGTATCAAAGTGATAGCCTACTTTATTCCGGGGCCTGAAGTGTATTTCCAAAACATTAAGAAGAAAATTAATTCTTAATATTAGCCCCCCAAGGGCAGTGAGAACAGTGCATTATTAATTGTCAGTGATACATACAGACGGGTTGTCCTAAAATGGTTTATGCCATACACATAGAGCACGTTGATTGTAATCCACCTCAATATGAAGGGACTCTGGCGACATTTGAGGTCAAGATTTTAAGCCGTTTGATATGTTTCACTGGGACGTAATATAAAATGTGCGCTTGCTTTCTGTTTGTTTCCATCAATGGATTAAAGATGAAAATACACAATTTATTGTTTTCTTTATCCTTAAAATAATCCGTACATTTCACAGCCATACCGCAATCAAGGAGCAGATGCATTCCCTCATTAAATAAATCCCATATTTTATATACTGTTGGGTGATCCTGGTTGAAGCGCAATTTTTTGAAACATGTATTTCAGTGTATCTATTCTGAACATCGTGATCCCTTAGGCTTCGCTTTCTGAATGTCACCCCTTGACCCCAGCCCAGCACATCAAGTGTAGCGCTCCGCCGGCCATCTGTGCCCGCTCCACCTTGCCGAGCTCACCCTGGTCGTGTAGCCCAAGCAGAAAAGAGGAGGAAAATCCAGAATTATGTAACCCGAGCACGGCTTGCGTGGCTCTCGGGCACCGTGTCACACGCTGTGCTCAAATTTGCCATCGCCACTGGAAATTATGATAATCTCACCATACTCTCACATCGTCTACCCGCACGGCATTCCTTCTCTTTTTCTGTATTTTTATTTTGCTGTTTTACATACAAATCTTGAAGAAAATACTTCACCATTATTATTTTTCTTATAGAAGCCGTTTTTTGTAAGCAAGTATTGTTGATCTGAGTACCGATCGCAGTGTGCGGTAGTCCCGTGAACAGAGAGAGCACGTCTGGCTTTGACGGTGTTCACTTTGATTGGTCATGGATCCACAATTAAGTCTCTTTTAGAGGCCAGAAATGCTGGTTGCGTCCGGAAAAACACACAGGGCCCAAATGTGTTCCAAATCACGAGGACTGTTGCCCTGTTTGCTCTTGTTTTGTGGGTAACTCGCCCTAGATCCAGTTCATGGGAGAATTCAAAGCCTTTAAGATGTTCAGGGCAGGCAAATGAGAATTGACAGATGATTTTAAAAGGAATTAGGTTCCTTGAATAGCCAAGACAATGATGATGAATGCCGTGCAGCGTGGAGAAATTGGGAGTTGGACGAGAACCAACGCCTGTCGTTCTTGGGGCTTTTGTGTCAACCCCTTTAAAGTATTGTGTCGCTGGTCTATTTCAGGGGTTTCTGCTGGTATACTCTATTCATTAACTCATTTTCTGTGTTTATAAAATTAAAAAAAAAAGATAAAATTATGTTTTCAGAAATATTCCAAGTTAACGGTGACGTAGCTCCTAAGATGAAGACGTTTATTTTAGATTTACTGAAGGATAGCTCTTTGTACTTGTTTTTCGCAAGTATGTGTCATATATCTGTACCAATATGGTACAAGGTAACGGAGATTTTTCTGTTTGTGGTATTCCTCTTTGCTAAACCCGATCATCATTGACCGCCGAATGACCTCTCATCCAAAGTGGGACATCGGCCTCAGGGCTGGGAATTGGTTATTTCTGGGCCACAATGATACTGTGCCGAAGTCTCCCAAGATAAGTGGGAGCGTGGCGGATTTGACTGGCATTTACAAAAAGAGAAAAGAAACTGGGTAAAATCCCTTCTTTGGAGAAGGATGAATGTGGACCAGCGTAGCTTCATCAAAGTGAATCACCGAACTGTCCTGGACATCCAGAACAGATAGCCGTACTGTACAGTAAGTTCCCAGCTCATTGAGGAGCTACTGTATGATAATATGCCGTTAACATTATATCCCGTTAACGTGTGTCTCCTTTACCAAAGCAAGCCGTTCACCAGAACTGAAGTGGGATACACAGTATGCTTCACAAGGTGAAGGCTGAAATTATTTTTTCCGCTCCGAGCGTTTATTGTGACCGTTTTTTTTTTTAAACATGGTGGTTGATTTTAAACCATAATGGGTGAACAGCTGCACACCTACAGGGAATTTGCGGGATGCTTACCTTAGGGCCGTTGGCGGACATCACTTAAGATGATTGATGAAAGGATAGCCATTCTGTGATGTAGTTTGTCATAGGAGTACTTTGATGATGCTGGAATATTCTGAGCAATGCTTGATCTGCTGATTCCAAAGCATTTACATTTTCTGGACTTTTTCTTGATAAACAACAAGCAGTATCTGTTACCTTTGTTTTACCTGTCACAATTACACTTGAATACTTTTCAGATATGGTCTGGTATTTATCACATACAGCATATCAATTATCTCCTCACATTCTTACCATTTTTTCATTTTTCAAAAGCCATCACTATCCATATGAAATATTTGCACCAATAGCGCATACCCCCTTGTCTTTCTAAAGACCTATTACATGACACCACATTTTACGAAGCACTGAGAAAAACGACACTGTTTCTCTCTGTTGAAATGATAATGACGTTTTGTAGAGTAAAAATAGAGAAGGTGATCATGTACAATTGTGCCATATTCAAATATCAAAGGACATATAGAGCTGTTGTTGCATTTTTGCTCTTCAAAATTGTGAGCTTCAATACATTTCTCCAACATAGCATACTTTTACTGTGGCATGACCAGAGATGAGTATTAAAAATTCACTTTTGAAAAACACTAAAGAGCAATAAGTTGATCTGTGCGTGCATTGATGGCATGTAATGCAAATTACAGTGCTTTTTGTCATTTTTGCAGTTGTGAAATGGTATAAAGAAATGAAAACTGCGTTTACTAGCTCATTCTCATGTAACTATACCCTGTCTTACCCCTATTATTTCATACCACTGTGTCTAATGTTTGCCTTAATACTTGTAGTCACTAGTGGAAATAAAGTATTACAGAGCAACAGATTGAATTGGAGAAATTGTGAGGTGAAGAGTTTTTTTTTTTTTTTTTTTTTCTTTTTTTTTTTGGGGATGGTTGGTGTCAAATATAGCCATCGTGATAAAGGTACAAAAGAACACTGAGTCAATAAGCTGGTCTTTGAAGTAAGGTTCAGGGTCTGCTAAGGTTGCTGAAACGTCAGCAATATATTAACAATACTTTGCAGAGTATGGATTGTTCACGTGTATCCCAAGCTGCCCAAGCTTGTTTTCAGGAAAAGCCAATTTAAAAACTAACCAAAAAAGAAAGCAGGGCATATGATACTTGTTTTTTTATGTTGTGCGCTCCACAAATGTTGTGCAGTGACACAAAGGCTAATAACTGGCCTGTTTTTAATCTGCTCAGTCTCATTTAAACCCATGTTCTTGTCCTTTCATAGTTTTTTTTTTTATAAGTTGATTCAGGTTTACAGCACATCCAGCCACACTGTGTCATGTTACAAATGTTGTACGAAATAGTATAAACTCGATACGCCACCCCTGCTCTGTGAACAGGTTTGTGAAGGAAAAGCGCTGATGTGCCCGGCTAGTAAAGATGTATCCCTGCTAAAGACTCACATAGAAAAAGACACAACACGGTCTGGTAAATCCAACCCAGTGTGACCCAGGCTTTAAAAGACTCTCTTGTTTTATTTAATGTCCAACAGCGTGTTTATTGGCTGCTGACTGAATGAGAAGCTCATCCAGAGAGCGAGGCACCGCTTCTGTGAGTGTGTGTACACGGACATTACACACCGTGGCAAGGTTTTGAAACACTTTCTTAGTGGCAAATGACACGACTGACTCGGTCAACCCATCCCTCTACTCTCTCAACCCCCCCCCATCTCTTTTGTCCTTCCCCTCCCCCTATGCAGTGCTCACCCGTTGCCCAGGAAACTGTCCCAATTGTGCTATTAACAATGGGAGTGGAGGCTTTCTTGCCTCCCGGGAGGTGGTCCCCTCCGCCCCGCACCCTGACCTCCTCGAACCTTGCCCTCCCCCCCCCAAGTGAAGCATCAGTCGTTGCCATGACGCTAAGGTTGGAAATTTGAAGAAATGGAATGGTAGCAGAGGAAAGAGGAGGGAGAACGGGGTGATGGGAGTGGTTGACGGGAAGAGAGGTGACTGGGATTTTTATTTTGTAAAAGATCAAATCAGCAAAGACCATTTGGCCGCCTTGACCATCAATCACAGCTGCCTTCATTGAAAACAAATTGCTTTAACATTTACGAAGACATATGCTGCCACATGAATGAATGAACTTGATAGGATTAGGCAGTATTAATAATTGAAAGAACTCTGATCTTAATCATATTCAAATAGGCTGCATAATCAGCAAACTGCTCGGGGGTGAATCTAAGGTCAAGGCTGTTATTATTATTTTTTCAATCCTAAAAGCTGACACAAATTTAGTTTCACCTAATTTTAAAAAAAATTACAGAAATGTAAACATGGTACAACATATTCTGCCACAAACAGGTTTAAAATTTGAAATGAATCACAAGTGTAATCTTTGCCACAACAGTTAGGTTTTTGCCAAAGCGTGTTTCTCTCTCTGTTGTCTGTCTGTCCATTGTGATCAGGATTACGCAAGAACGGGCTGATTGTTTTTGAACTAGGTGGATGGGTGTCGCCTTGGAGGAGGGCTTGTACTTTTGAACATGTTTTTCATACTCATCAAAATTAATAAAATCACCATCATCAAAAAAAAATTACCATACCTACTACAAAGATAAAAGCATTTAAACTAAGTGATATACTGTGATAAGCGCTACTAACACACTCATTTGATATAGAAGTATCTTTTATTTGTAATAGACAAACCTAAGTCTCAAATTATTATTTTTTGGGTCACAAAGTGCAAAAAATCTAATAAAATACTTTAAAATTAGATGCATACAGTTCTGATTTTTCTAAATTATTGTTTTATCCAAAAGAACTTTTGATGGTTATATTAAAAGAAAAAGTAATTTCCATTTATAGATAAAGAGACATCTTAACTGTCATTAAAGGGATGAATTAAAGTGAACCTATGCTGTTGGGAACTAGGAACTAGGCAGGCCCTGCTGCAAATAGCGAAAATCTGTCAATAATTGACACCCTCCCAAGAAGTGTTTAGAATTGCCTATTAGTAGTTTAAACTGTAAATACTGTATAGCACAAACTATGATCCCAAAATATAATTTCAAATTCATCATACAACATTCCCCTCAAAATGGCTTGTAGATAATTCGATTTAAAAAAAATGCACTGGAAGAGTGCATGTATAATGCCTTTGTAGTCTGTAAAAATACCTATTGTCAAGCAGTAACGAGACACCTGTCGTTTTTTTAGCTTGAGCTTTTTAGCAGACCAAAAACATACACATGCGGCAAAGACTCTCCGCAACCTGAGCTAAATTTAGCTCCTCCCTGAAATACAAAGATTTCAGTTTCTCAGTCGAGATGTACAACTTCAACGCACATCCTTGACACCACTTACTGCTTTCCTATTAGCTAGGACTTTGGAACCATCTTAGTGCAAATAGCTGAGAATAGGTTCCTTAGAAACAATGTGAATTCATGAATAGTGAGCTCCGAATAGGCGGGTAATACTGTGATACAATTTTAAAAAAGCTTTTCATCAGACAGCAAATTTATTTTAACAGATTATTAAAAATCTCTCCACACAGTTTTGTGATTCTATTTTAAATTGTATTTCTAGCCCACTTGACAAAATGCATTTCCGACTCTAAAAATAAATATGAGAAATGGTTGATTAATCCTCACAAATGACTCTTAAGAAGTTTGAGTTGCCAATGAGCCTGAAATTACAGGACATTGGAACAGTACCAACCATCACCTGTGCAAGCTTACATGGTGATTGCTCCTCACATGCTTTGATAATTGGACCAGTGGTTGACCAGCTGTTTCCAGTGTAGCCATTAACATTCAATCCCCCACGGAGAAGCCCCCTCAGGCTCTATTGGATGGATTGGTGCTAGTAGTTGCTTGGGCTCTATGGGCCATATGTCAGCAGCTCCGGCCAGCCCCGCGCCAGCCTGCATGGTGGCTATTGACTCTTGTAATAAAATGGCTGTCGGCATAGTGAAGAGGTGGAGGATGGGAGCTATGGAAGACCAACTTTGAATCGTGGAGTGGGTTGAAAATAGAGAAAGATGGTGAGTAGGAAAAATAATATACACAAGTTCTTTTTATACACGGGCATCATCAGTTCTTGTATCCTTTGTGTAATCAACCATTGCAGTGTAGCTCTCTTGTATATGTTGCCTGATATGAACTATGTCAGTAGCCTGCAGTAAATAAAGCCATCAGAAAGATACAAATGCAAGATCTGTAAGCAGACATTTTATCACAATAAGTGTATGCCCAGCAGCTGCAGCAAAATAAATGTAATTTAACCAACAACAGCAACAAAAAACAGCTACATGTAGTCAGAATTTATTTTATTCTGTACAATTTTGGATCCAATGATGAAACAGTAAATGGAAAAATCTCACGACAGCACAGTGATTAATTATTTGGCTTTCCGACTCACTGACCCATATGTGGAAAAATAATCTGGATATAACAAAGGCCTTGCCAATGAGTTTTGAAATAAAATTGTTAGAGGAGGGTTATTTTCAAATGTGTACTGCATTTGAAATTCAAGTGTAAATGTGGGGAAATGATTGTCATTTAACTGAAATGAGAGGTGTTGTTTTTCATGGCAAACGCTGTAATTCTGACTGTCAATGGAAAATGCTTTGATTTGCTGTCATTGCTGTCATTTCAAGGTGGGCGAACAATCTAGTTTGTGAAAGTGAAATGTGATGACCCAATTTGTTCCCAAACAAATCAAATGACACAAGAAGGCTGATTGCTCTGAACGATATCACCTCAATTGAGCTTTTATATTTTACGAAGGTCAATTGCCGCTTTCTCTCTAAGGGTTCCCCCTACTGGTCTGGTGCAAACAGCCCTGGAATTTCAACTGGGTTTCAATTAATCTGTGCCACATTTAGGTGGCTAAATGTTTAAGTTGTTTTAGCCACAGTCGCAGATCCTCCTAAATACCCTGCGCTCTAACAAATCCACATAAATTGCCCCCTCTGCCTTTCCTCACTCCACCCCCTCAATCCCTGCTACTGTCTGTCATACAAGCTTTACATTTTGGGGCTTGGGGGTGCTTGTATGCTTCAGTATTTGGGTATGGCAGGAAGCCTTTCTACATCAGGTGCACCCAAAGGTGTTACAGAATCGCACCTTGACAGTTGACACTAATTTGTTATTGTGTATTTCACCAGATTTCTATGTTAAAAAAATATACCGTGTTTGCGCATGTGTGTGCACACTTTAACAACATGGGTAAAATTACACTTTTTCAAAAAATACATTTTTAGGAATATTCTGAAATGTAATATTCTGCAAGACGTGAGTAATCGCCAATCGGTTCCACACATGGAGCAAATTCAACAATCAACGAATGGTTATGATGTGCATCCCTTGTCACAGTCCTAATTTGTGATGATCAGGGAGTGAGTGTGATCATGTAAAGAAGGTACACTACTGTATTTCCGTTGTTACTTCTGCTTATGTGTACACAGAGTGCTTCAGTGTGTCAGTTAGTCACAGCGTGGGACTCCTTGCTACACAAAGGCCCTGTCAGCAGCAGTATGTGTGTGTAGTTGTGTGTGTGAGTGTAGGGGGATGTTGATCTTGGGCTTTCCCCTCTGGAGGTTGGCAAGAAGGAAGATGGACACAGGGGGTATAGAGGATTATTACAGACACGGCCAGTGTTGTTTTTACACACTCATCAACTGCAACTGTCAGACGACATGCTCCGTTGCCTCCTTTGTGCCTCTCTGGCCCACATTTCAGAGCAACATAAACACTTAAAACACACTTCCTGTGTCTTTTGTGTCTCCCCTGTCCTCCTGCAGCCCTTCCACCCCATGGTCAACTTGCAGTGCTCTCCCGAGCTCAGGATGTTTCTGTGCGCTCTCTACGCACCCGTGTGCACCGAATACGGCCGCATGACACTGCCCTGCCGCCGGCTCTGTCTGCTGGCCAAGAGCGACTGCTACAAACTCATGGACATGTTTGGTCTCAGCTGGCCTGAAGAGATGGACTGCAACAGGTTGGTGCCAGATCAGCAGCAGTTTAAACACATTTGACTGCTGTGAAATGAGCAGTAATTTAGTCAGCAAGAGAACATACAAGGACCGAGGCATAAAATAACCTACATCGTCGACAGACTAAATGAAACACACCTCTTAATGTCTCCATTAATCAATCAGGGGTAAATTCACTCATTTTCCAGGTTTCCCTGCAGGTAATGTTAAAACTGCGGCTGAATAGAGAGTATAAAACTATTTTTTATAACACTACGTTGACTGTAGGGGTGGGAGTTGCTGAGTAACTTAGAATACGATATTCTCATACAATAATGATATTATGATGCAGCAATTTGATCGATAGGGTAGGTGAAAAAATACGTTCTACATTGCATTGTGATATTTATGTTGAAAACGTTGATACAGTGGGTTTATTTAAACAAAGAAACAATCATTTTTATGGTGTTATAAAAAAGATGGAGTGTCAATTAGTGTTCCAGTCAATTTTTAGAAAAACACAACATTAAAAAAAAAAACATGTTTTCATTCGTCATTTAGCTACATTGTTGACAGAATGCCAAATTTCTGAGGTCACACTAAAGTCCAAGTCATCAAAGTTCCACAGCAAGAATATTGCTATCTGATATTGGCTTATCAGTACAGTACCATGAGAAATAATGATGCAATGTTTTGATATTTTTTTCCATTTGCTACCAGAACTGTCCTTGTTCCCTTCTTCCGCTTCAGACCACCCCTCACAAATTCATTTGGTTTTGAAGACAAGTTAAGACTCATTATATGGTGAAGGGCTGAGTGCCTTTGAACAAAGTGCCAAGTAGGGGTGGGATGAATAATCGCTTGTTTTATTCACTGCAAGTAAAAGTAAGTGATAGCGCGCTACCATATTATATTGTTCACGATAATACCAGTATTCTTTTAAATATACAAAAATATGTAAAGTTGGGATATTGACAGTAAAGTATTACAAACTATGTGACTAACAAGTCCATCAATTTTGTACATGCCTTCTCATGCATAACAGTCAAGACATACCAGCAGAGCAGCTATGTATGGGACCCACTACGGCAACATAACGAGCCACCTGAGTCAATAACATATATTAACTGGCTGAATAAAAATTGTGATGTGTCTTTGTGCGCCAGTCAAAGGTGCGTGAATCTTGTTCCATAGCACCTCTTGCTTGCACAATAAGTCTGTGAAGTTTAAGTCTGTCAACATTATCATGTAATGGAAAACCCAAACCCGCTAAACTACAAAATATGATTATAACTTGCTCACCACTACTCTTTCGTGACGACACATCTCTTTCGTCTTGATGTGAGTGATATGTGTATTAATTTGTGTGTGAAGATTGTGTCTGTGATTTGTGATTGAAAGTTATCCACAAATTGAAAAACACACACAGTAATGGTACATACCGGTACATACAACCCCAATTCCAATGAAGTTGGGACGTTGTGTTAAACATACATAAAAACAGAATACAATGATTTGCAAATCATGTTCGACCTATATTTAATTGAATACACTACCAAGACAAGATATTTAATGTTCAAATCGATAAACCTTATTGTTTTTAGCAAATAATCATGAACTTAGAGTTTTATGGCTGTCACACGTTCCAAAAAAGCTGGAACAGGTGGCAAAAAAGACTGAGAAAGTTGAGGAATGCTCATCAAACACCTGTTTGGAACATCCCACAGGTGAACAGGCTAATTGGGAACAGGTGGGTGCCATGATTGGGTCTAAAAGGAGCTTCCCTGAATTGCTCAGTCATTCACAAGCAAAGATGGGACGAGGTTCACCTCTTTGTGAACAAGTACGTGATAAAATAGTCGAACAGTTTAAGGACAATGTTCCTCAACGTACAATTGCAAGGAATTTAAGGCTTTCATCATCTACGGTCCATAATATCATCAAAAGGTTCAGAGAATCTGGAGAAATCACTGCATGCAAGCGGCAAGGCCGAAAGCCAACATTGAATGCCCGTGACTTTCGATCCGTCAGGGGGTACTGCATCAAAAACCGACATCAATGTGTAAAGGATATCACCACATGGGCTCAGGAACACTTCAGAAAACCAAAGTCAGGAAATACAGTTCGGCGCTATATCCGTAAGTGCGACGTGAAACTCTACTATGCAAAGCAAAAGCCATTTAGCAACAACACCCAGAAACGCCACCGGCTTCTCTTGGCCCGAGCTCATCTAAGATGGACTGATGCAAAGTGGAAAAGTGTTCTGTCCACAAGTCCACATTTCAAATTGGTTTTGGAAATTGTGGACGTAGTGTCCTCCGGGCCAAAGAGGAAAAGAACCATCCGGACTGTTATGGACGCAAAGTTCAAAAGCCAGCATCTGTGATGGTATGGGGCTGTGTTAGTGCCAATGGCATGGGTAATGCTGAAACGTTGCCATCCAAGCAACGTCTTTTTCATGGACGCGCCTGCTTATTTCAGCAAGACGATGCCAAACCACATTCTGCATGTGTTACAACAGCGTGGCTTCGTACTAAAATTGCGGGTACTAGACTGGCCTGTCTCCCATTTAAAAATGTGTGGCGCATTATGAAGTGCAAAATACAACAACAGAGACTCCGGACTGTTGAACAGCTGAAACTGTACATCAAGCAAAAATGCGAAAGAATTCCACCTACAAAGCGTCAACATTTAGTGTCCTCAGTTCCCAAACGTTTATTGAATGTTGTTAAAAGAAAAGGTGTCACAGTGGTAAACATGACCCTGTCCCAGCTTTTTTTTTTTTCCAAGTTAATGATTATTTGCTTAAAAACAATCAAGTTTATCAGTTTGAACATTAAATATCTTGTCTTTGTAGTGTATTCAATTAAATATAGGTTGAACATGATTTGAAAATCATTGTATTCTGTTTTTATTTATATTTAACACAATGTCCCAACTTCATTGGAATTGGGGTTGTAGTTGTCACATTACGAGTCATTTTGTATTGTTTTGAATTGTATAGATAAAATTAGTTATCATACATTATTTTAAAAGAGCGGTCATGTTATTGAGTTCAATACATAAGTAAACTTAGCTAGCAGTGAAGTGAACCTGACATCATCTTGTCATCTGCCAGGTTTTCAGACTGTGACGAGCCCTACCCCCGTCCCGTCGATCTCTTGTCCAGTGCAGACACGACCGAGCCCACCATCCCCGTCCAGCGAGACTACGGATTCTGGTGCCCCCGAGAGCTCAAAATAGACCCAGAGCTCGGCTACTCCTTCATGGGGGTCCGCGACTGCTCGCCTCCTTGTCCCAACATGTACTTCACTCGCGAGGAGCTGACCTTCGCCCGCTATTTCATCGGCGTGGTGTCCATCGTGTGCCTGTCCGCCACCCTCTTCACCTTCCTCACTTTCCTCATCGACGTTTCTCGCTTCCGCTACCCGGAGCGACCCATTATCTTCTACGCAGTGTGCTACATGATGGTGTCCCTCATGTTTTTCCTTGGTTTCCTGTTGGAAGACAGAGTGGCCTGTAATGCAGCCATTCCTGGGAGGTTTCGAGCTTCCACTGTGACTCAAGGCTCCCATAATAAGGTAAAGTGCTTCAGCCATGTTTCCACCAAATGGAATACACTGGAACCTCGAGAGTCAAACACAGAGATGCTGAGAAACAAATTTACACTATGTAAATAATAGAGTCTATTCCATAATCCAAACGTTTCATCATATAGTTCATAATGGAGTTAACTATACAGTGAACTGTATGTTCCAGACACATCTACGATAGGTGAAACTCTGTGATATAGAGAGACATCGTGTAAAAAACCTTTTTAAAATAATTGTATCCCTCCCATTCACTGTAAACACATTTAAACTTAATTAAACGCATATTAATGTATTCCGTAGTGAAACAACTGCTACTTTAACATACATGGAGCAGCAATACATACTAACAGATCATACAACAATACTCACAGTATGGCATACAGCATACAGTGGGTATAAAAAGTCTACACACCCCTGTTCAAATGTAAAACATTTTCCCACTTGTATTTGGGAGATTTTATTATGGGCCTTTTGAAACCCAGGTTAAAAGCTGTAACTAGGGCCTTAGACAAGGTGAAAAGAATTATGAACAGTTGTAGCAGTCAGTGTTAAAAAAAGTCAGAAAAGCCGACTAGAACAGCATTTCTTTGGGGGGGAGGGGGTGGGGGGGGTGATCAGAGCCACTAAATGATACCAGGTGTGTTCTGACCCCATTTAACATAAATCTGAGTGTGATTGGTTAGTTCTTAACACAATCCCACCCCAGTTATAAAAAGTATTTTTGCAACCACATCTCAATTGTTTATTTTTACCTCCTCTCTGGAAATGATGAAAAAAAAACATCTTTTCAGTTGAGTTGTCCAGGTTATAGGTCACACCACATTCACGTCAAAAAAAACAGGCATTTGAACAGAGGTTTGTAAACATTTTATAGCCACTGTATTCCCAATGTTCGGTGGGAACAGCAACTGTTGGTGCCTTTCAGTAGAGCTCAGTGCTGCCCAGCATGTTACAGCACAACGTGGTGCTAAACTGATACAACTCTAAATCCACACTTGCCTGTGTCCTGTATAGACCCGTGAAGAACGGTTGGCAAAAATGATCAAGACCAGTTTAAAAATAAGTCTACCCTAACTCTTTTAACAAAATAAGTATAAGTGGCCTGATCATCACAAATTAAGTGGTTAATATGAAGTCTTGTAATGCTTCGATTGGGTATCCGCTTAACTTAATTTCTGGTGTACAGTGTAGCGTTCTTTTCTCACCTTCTTCACTTTACACCCCATGTTGATGCATTTTTCAGGCCTGCACGCTTCTCTTTATGGTGCTGTATTTCTTCACCATGGCGGGCAGCGTCTGGTGGGTCATCCTCACCATCACTTGGTTCCTGGCCGCGGTTCCCAAGTGGGGTAGCGAGGCGATCGAGAAGAAGGCTCTCCTCTTCCACGCTTGCGCCTGGGGCATCCCCGGCGTGCTCACCGTCAGCCTGCTCGCCATGAACAAGATCGAGGGTGACAGCGTCAGCGGCCTTTGCTTTGTGGGGCTCTACAACTTGCCGGCGCTACGCTGGTTCTTGCTGGCTCCGCTGGGAGTGGATGTGCTGGTGAGTAAGACTCGGTGTGATGAGCAAATGTCACCGTTTCCTAGGATGACTGAAATAGAGCTCCCTTAATCGGTCAGGTGGGCGTGGTGCTGCTGCTAGCAGGAATCGCAGCTCTGAACCGTGTCCGCATGGAGATCCCTCTGGAGAAGGAGAACCAGGAGAAACTGGTCAAGTTCATGATTCGTATCGGCGTGTTCTCCGTGCTCTACCTGGTGCCTCTGCTGACCGTTCTGGCCTGCTACCTCTACGAGAACAGCCACAGGACCGTCTGGGAGACTACTTGGGTCCAGGAGAAGTGTCGAGACTACCACATCCCCTGTCCCTACCAGGTAACACTGTCAATGCTTTACCAGTAAACAACTGCTTTTTTCCCCTTTCTGAAATGTTGTGTTGTCATCATGTTAAGCTCATGAAAATTAACATGCTGACCTGCTTAAATCTAACTTAGTAAGCAATGTCGCACTATAAAGAAACACAATGCACATGTTCCGATTACATTTCTTTCTACCCTTCGTTGGTGTATGTATGTGTGGGTTCAGTATATGATGCATGTATAGTACATGTACACTGGAGAAGTGTTATGAGGACAGACATTACTGGTCCACCATTGTTGTTTTGACCGTGATATTTGCACATGCGCAGACTGAATGCTTTAGACGCGCGTGCATCTATTCCGTTACCAGCATTTACATGTAAACTACAACTTACACTAACACTATCTCCACTGACAATCGCCAGTCTCCTCCCCCCCCCAAACTAGATGTCTGTCGTAGTACCAAGACTGACCTGTGCCACGGTGCCACAGATCATCCAGGACTGCCGGAAAATACAAAGAAGAACGAAGAATAGTAATCAAAGAAGAAATCAATAAAGCTATGCTTAATGTTAGCTTATCTGATAAGTAAATTGCATTTGCAAACTCTTCTTGTCAATTTATCATGGTAAAACTATGGCTGAGTAATGAATACATTTTATTGATTGATTGTAGTTTCCTTGTCAATACTTTTGTTCTTCGTGGCTACCACAGTTCAAAGAACGTCCCTGCTGAGGTACACAAGCAACATGGCTGTGAACAGAGTGGAGCTGGTTTACCAAATTGACAAGTTAACAACTTTGTCGCTATATTTAGTAAAACACAATGTTCTGACCGCCTATGTACAGTACATTTAATGTTTCTACTGTATATGCCGTCTCTCTCTCTGCACTAAAATAGGTTTTTAAAAGCCATACAATTGCGTTACACAGTAGCATTCATGTAGAAATGCACTGCAACCCACAGTGAGGTATTTCTTATTCTTCGTTGACCTGTTGTTGGAGTAATAAAAGACTTCCAAAATGATTAATTAGCTACAGCTCTCAGTATGATGCAGTGCCATAAAGAATTGATAAAAATAAACATATTATTATATTAATAGCGGTCTGACAGCGTCAAGTGCAACTGAGCATCCTTGTGTTTGTAGCAGTAGCTCAGGGTGCTCCTGGAGACAGCAGCTGACCTGCAACGAGTTGACGAATGATTGTTGTGAGAAGAACGAATCGCACAGAGGAGCTGCAGTGAGATGGAGGGTGTTCTCTTAATCTGACGCGTAATCTGGGAATTTTGTCAAAAAAAGAGCAGCACTGTAATCCAGAGTGTTTGTTTATGTAGGAAGAGGTTGTTGGGTTCGAGGCAGCCGCATTGTCATAGAGTAGCTGTACACATCCAACCCCCATCTTCATAATAATCATCATCAACACACGCACGCACGCACACACACACAATCGGGATCACTCCCAGTGCCTTTATATATATTTATCTTTTATATAAACTCACCTCCAGGCTAGGACCTCTGCTGATATCTCCGATGGCACGCGCGCACATGCACGCACAAACATGCGCACGCACGCAAACATGCACACACATACGCACGCACGCACACACACACGTAATAAAAAGTATTTGATGTATGAAGTTCACCGCTTCTAATTTTATTTCAACTGTATGTGTGTATTCGAGAGACAAAATCAAAATTAAATAATAATAATAATAATTGCATTACATAGTATCATTATAACAATTGACAGTTGTCATGGTATAAATGAAAGTGTAATACAGTATAAAAAAACATTACATTTCCATAATTACCAACAAAATACAGTTGAGTAAGTGTTCATCCTCAGCTTTGTCAAACGAACGTAAACAATTTCACGCTGTCCTGTGGGACAACTTGCGATTGTGTACGTCCACCCTTTTGTTGAGTGTGACACCTAAGTGTGCGTGTGTGTTGCCCGTAGGTGGAGCAGAGCACTCGTCCTGACCTTTCCCTCTTCCTGATCAAGTACGTGATGATGCTGATCGTGGGGATTCCGTCCGTGTTCTGGGTGGGCAGCAAGAAGACCTGCTTCGAGTGGGCCGGCTTCTTCCACGGCAAGAGACGCAAAGAGTACGACAATGCTGCAATGTGCACACACACACACACACACACACACACACACACCTTTCACCCACATCACAAGGGATGTGTGCTGTTGTCTTTTTGGTGGG
Source organism: Phycodurus eques (assembly GCF_024500275.1). Classification (NCBI taxonomy): domain Eukaryota; kingdom Metazoa; phylum Chordata; class Actinopteri; order Syngnathiformes; family Syngnathidae; genus Phycodurus; species Phycodurus eques. Next base: position 4,524,906 of record NC_084542.1, on the reverse strand, counting down.
ATTTACATGTTTCAAATTGAAAAGTTTCCAATTTACAAAGTACACGATGGCGATTTGACATTTCCGATATCCTCCGATCGGATGCAGCCAATGCCGGCTGGACGTCATTGAAATAGAGCGACGGGCCGTGCGTTTGCACCTCGCGGAGGGATTTCCCCGACTTAATCCACGTCTTCACATCACCAATAAGATGTCGCAACAATACGAACCGTCAATAGTAAACAAACACACAATTGCGCTTTATGAAGCCTCTTTATTTCTTTATATTCTCTTTTATTATGTTTTCATACAATATAGTGTGTTTGTTATTAACTATACAATATAGTGTGTTTGTTATTAAAAAACGATTTTGGTTACGGAATAAATTGAACTCGTAAGTCAAGGCGCCACTGTTAAGTTTAATATAAAGTTTAAGACGGATCGGATTCTGATCGGACAAAAGAAAAATCAAACATCCACGTGGCAGCCAAGAGAAACGCGACAACATAACCAGAATAGATTGTTGGGAATAAAGCAATACAAACAAAGGAACAAATATTCAAATTGAGGTTTAGTTCTTCTCATAACATTTACGAGCTTCACAAGCAACAAAAATTAACAGTAAAAAAACAAAAACTAATACTGTCAGCATGCGTGTGTTTGATGAGTTTGTGTGTCTCTGTGTCAGGGTTTGTGTCGTGTGAGTGTTTTGTGTTGTGTGCTTGTGTGGAGGTGTGTGTACATGTGTTGGTCTTGTTGTCTTTCTATCCTTGTGATTTTTGAGGCATCTGCGTGGTAAAGCGTCTCCTTGTCCGCACCCCCCTCCTAACTGACTGAGGAGTGTTGAGCTCGTCTCCCGGCAACTCATCCGCTCACCCGTCTCCCCCCTTGTCCCGCTCCCCTCACCTGTCCGCCGTCCCCCGGCCCCTCCGCAGCGCCATGGTCAACGACAGCCGGCAGGTCCTGCGGGAGCCCGACTTCACCCGGCTGCTCCTGAGGGATCCGCACGCGCCCGTGGCGAGGAAGTCGCGGGGCACGTCCACGCAGGGCACGTCCACGCACGCCTCCTCCACCCACCTGGCCGCCCTCGACGAGCCCCCCGGCGGCGGCGCCAGTCGGGCGGGCTCGGTCCGCAGCGGCCGCTCCGGGTCGAGCAGCTTCCACGGCAGCCCTCGCCGCTCTCGAGACGGCAGGTACGTCCGCGAGGTGGTCTTTCCTGACCTGAGAATTTTTGGTCTCCCTTGTAAAACAATTCACCGCACTAGTAGGATATCAGATAAATGCTCAAACTACTAGTTGCTGAATTATGAATGAAAACTAGTGTACTGTGAATAAATGCTCCATTCCAAAGTTTATCTTTTGACATCTGTGATGTCCAGTGAAGCGCTAGAGTAGTGGTGTCCAAACGAAGGCCAGCGGGCCATTTGCGACCCACCACCCTTTTTTTTTTTTTTTTTTTTTTTTTTTTGCATCCTATGACATGTACTAAAAATAACATTGAACACAGCCCGCAACGTTAATTTTCCAAGCGTGGATACATTGCCGTGTGTTTTCCTCGTATCTGGCCTTGAAATAGACTGGATGCCAAGAGGGTTCAGACTCTGCGCATGGCTCTCACCACCCGGCCACGTTTGTTTCAAGTGGAATGAACGGCGTAAACCCTCTTGTCAGTCGTCCAGTCTCTTTGTCTCTGTGGGGGGCGGGGCCACAAGCATACAGAGCGGAGCCTGGTGCACAAATGTTAACAGTTGTTTATCTGTTACATGTTTATCTGTTGTTTATCTATTCTGGTGGGATACAAGGCCACAGCCACCTCAAAATTCAGAAAAATCATGAACTATTTGTCTTATCACCTGTAATGGACAGCTTTGATGCAATATTGATATGTAAAGACAAAATATTATTCATTGAGGGACTGGTTTTAGCATGTTGATAAAGTTGAAGAATTTCAAAGTGGCCTTTGCATCCAGGGATTTTTCTGTATGCGGCCATCGGAGAAAATGTCACGGAGTAGTACTCCTTTCATGCAGATGTCAACTGGTGCACAGTTTTCCTGCACTTGTAACATGTAGTTGTCCTACTAGTATGTCAAAGTGTGTCCTTTTATTGTGTGTCCATCCTTAAGATGTATATCATTGATATTGAATAAATGCTCAAACAGATTTCCATACTCTCCCCCTTCATGTGTTCCATCATCATGTTGACCAGATACACGGCCTCCAGCTTCCGAGCCTCAGATGAGCGCGCCCCCTACGGCAGCATGCCCCACCTGGACGACCCGTCCCACACGAGACACTTGGAGAGCGCCAATCGCCTGGACGGCCTGTCGCGGCACGGCTCCGCCCACTTGCTGGAAATCCAGTCGCGGCACAGCAGCGTCAGGGACCTGAGCTGCGCCCCCCAAGCTGCGCTGGGGGTCCCCGGAAACGGCATTCACAGGGTGCTGGAGGAAGATATGGCATGAACAATGTTGCAGAAACGTGCTCGGCCTTACGTGTTTCAGACCTCACTAGCCGATCCCAAACACTGACTTGAAAAGGATTTTTGGACTTGGATTCTTGATCCGCAACGACTGAGTCAATCACATGGTTGATGAGAGATCCAAAGACTCACTGGCTACTTTTTGGATGGTTTTATTGCACCTTTTTGAGCCCTCGATGGTCACTCGCTCCCACTTAGCAACTAGTTGGCCTTTTTTTGTGTTGAACAGGAGGATGGACTGAAGCTGTAAGGACTCACTGGCTGACTGCAGTGTGCGAGTATTACTCATATTGGTACATCGGCTTGCTGAAATCACTCCATTCTGTAAGTTTTTATGCTCAGTGAATGTGCTGGTGAAAGAATTTTTAAATGATGTGCGATACAAAAAAAGAGAGTTGGCAATGTCAGGGCTGAATCCAAACTCCTGCCTTACAGCCTCAACAGCAAACCTTTACTAAAAGGTTTGCGCATGCAAAAACGGGCACAAAGTCATCCATTGTGTGCGCCAAATGCTCTAAAATGACAGTCCTTACAGCCTTTTCGTTTGTGCAAGCGTTTTTTGAAATGCCAGAAAACAAAAATTATCATGAAATATTGTTGATTGATCCTGTTATTTGGGATCTTGGTAAAAGATCGCAATCTTATTAGATCATGTTCAGCAACAGCGCCCAATCTGTTATAGTGAACACAATTTAGCATCCGCTATTCTAAATGGTTGCAAGTCAAATCTGAATAGTCATTGCTTGTACTAGTTACAGTGATGGGCAAAGTTTGGCTCATGGGTCACATATGGCCCACTGAGCATTTACATTACCAAGAGTCCTGCAATAATTTTGATATTGGTTAGTGTAATTAAAGAGGGTGAATTATTAAAATACACTTTTTTTCTTTACCTCATTAACAAATGACATGGCCCATCTCTCCAGTTTTAAAAATCACCTTGAGCACAAACATTTGTCCCCCGCCCCCCGTGTTAGACCATTATTTCCCCTGGTGGCTAAAAGCTGTGCATAGATGTACAATGTTCTGTTAAAACAAATTTTCCTTTTTTTAAATTTTTTTTTAATAAATGGAAAAAACAAGCATGTTTACTTGCTTACACAAATGACACACACAGTGTATTTGTAACAGCCCTCCGCTTTATTGAAATACATCGGAGTCAGGTTAATATGAGTCGTCCACGGAAGTGTGGCAGCCAGTTCCATACATTTTTTTTTTTTTACCTTACACCTTAAATATTTTTGTGCAAAAAGACTCTACATCACCTGTAGTGGGTTATCCTCAGTAAAACGCCCAAACCGTTAAAAAAAAAAAAAAGCAAATCCAAAGAAAAATAAACCAAAAAAATGATTTCATCTATAACATGCAAAACTGTACAAATTATTACAAAGCAATCCTAGAAACACAACCAAAGTGTATTATATGAAAGAGCAAAATATAGAAGGTATTGTAGATAAGACCTCACTGAAATGCAAAGGCAAATGGATTTTTCTATTTTCCCGGTTTTCTCTCCACAGCAGCCATAAAACTGTTTTCATTCGTTCCTGCCATCAATCATCGTATTGCTTCCAACCTTTTCCTGAGTTAGTCTCTCTTTTCATTGGGATCATTTTATTTCAACTGTACAACAATGGCCGATAATAGAGGTCCTCTTCCCTCTGAGATAATACATTCCACATACCAGGAGACAGTTTCAATCAGAATCAATTCGCCTTTGTTAGTAACTCAACTAAAAAGAACACACACACACGTGTGGAATAGTGTTTTCAAAAAGCTGAATGCAGAGGAATGACCACAATGTATTTGTTGTTTCCCTGACAACCGTACTTATGAACAGTGACACATTCGCACATTAGAAGTAGTGAAGTGAATATTTCAGTTCAATATTCACGTGCTAGTGTCATGTTTAGGGACAGTTTGCATCCACCAGTACAATAAACAAAACAAGATAACAGTCAGAGCTATGAGAAGCAGATTGGGTTGTGAGTGGGAGGCCATAAGGAGTTATCAAACAATAAAGCGGTCCCTCACAGTGTTGACATTCTTTTTTTTTCCACCACACTTTTTTTTCTCGTACATGAGCAGATGATCGAAACAACATTGTTCAATACAAGCAAAGGCTGCGCCCAAAGCCCGATGTTGCCCTCTTTTTTTACGGTGCCATTTTTTGGATTACCAAAGCGGAGTTAATGAAGCTCGCACGCACACACCAAGGCATTTGGCCGCATTAACATAACCTCAGTGTGTATGCATGTTCATCCAGATTTTCACTCAAATGCCGGGGGGGTGGGGGAAGTATCATTAAAAAAAAAAAAGTGGAAAATCGCAACTCAATCAATAAAAGAAATTTTTTAAAATGGATTCTGAGTGAATAAAACCCCAAATCACTTGAGAATAAAATAAGGAAAATAAAAGTATATTTTCCCGTGCAGTTCTCGATAGTATTTCCTTATCATATATTACTCTCTACTTTGAACCTATGTACATTATTGTGGTGGTTGGAATGTCCTTTACACTGGACCATTGAAGATGAGTGATGAGGTCGTCAGCTTTATTTTGGAAGGAAAACGGATCATAAAGTCACCGGTCTTATTAGTGGGAAGTTTAGTGTTAGCAAAGTCTGCAGGTTGGTTGGGGAGGAGGAGGGGCTCGTCTGCTTCGGGCCACCAAGCAAACCTAATGCTTCTCGTCTAAGAATTGATAAATAAATTAAAATATTGTCCCCTAATATCCAAAAGGCTCCTATGTACAAGTACAAATCATTTTTTTTTTTTTTTTTTCCTGTCTTTGCATCTGAATGAGGCAGGGAGGGTGGGGTCGGTCGATGCTAAAAAGAAAGGAGCGTTTGATTCGGACACCACTTCTCCCCCCAAAAAACACCTGTGTGATTCCGCACTGAGGAAAGGAGGGAGGTACGGTTGTGTGGGCGTAGAAAGGGGGGTGAAGGGGGATACGAAGAAGGGGAGTCGTGTGCTGTCGCTGGGTCGGCGGGCTGGTGTGGGCGTAGGCGGGCGGGCCGCCTCATGTGTCCCAGCCCATGCGGTCAGTGCTCTCCAAGGACAAGGACTTAGTCTTGTGAGGCGAGGCCGGACTGGGGGGGCTGCTGAAGGTGGAACTGTTCGAGGCCGTCGAGTGACGCGGGGAGTCAGAGTCCTGCAAGACAAAATAAAAAAAAGAAGTTTAGAACTGAAACAATACTGCATTTACAACAATGTTTATTTTTACTCTTTTGCATCCCCTCGATGCACATGGAGAGGGGTCATCACAGATGATGGCAGGAAATGGAGGACGACAAGTAATTCATTCTTATTTGAGATTTCATTCATTCCCTTAATTTGATATTAACATGAATTCTGTAGTCTGTCTTTTTTTTTTTTTTTTCCTCTTCCCTTTTAGATTTTTTTCAAACGTACTAAAAATACAAATTGTACTTAAGTGTTCACATCCTTTTCCATGGAGCTCAAAACTGAGCTGAGGTGCATCCACTTGACTGGACTAGAGTGGGAAAGGTCGATATAAGTTGCGTGCGCACGTCAGACAACAAACCAAGCGTGAAGTCAAAGAATTGTCAGTCGAGCTGAAATGCTCTGGCGAAAGATGCCCCGGAGTGCCACGTGGGTACGTTAGTGGACTTAGCACACATTCATCACAGTGAGGCTGTGCGCTGGTATGCACACGCACGCGTTGTGGGGTGCTCTCGCTTGTGTGTCGGGTGTACGTCGTTGCAGTTGTCGACATTACCTTCATCTTACTAAGCAAGGTCCTTAAAGCCCTTTTCAGATCGGGGGTCTTCTCCGACGGCGAAACTGCCTGCCACTGCAGAGGAGAGTTCAGACTCAGCGCCGCACCCACAGACACCATGCTGGGGTGGGGGCGGGATGAGGGTGCGAGGGAGGTGAGAAATGGGGCAGTGGCGGTGAAGCTTGTTTAGATGGGGGGCAGAAGACACCCATAACCAAACAACTACAGCGCTTACTGTCATGAGGCGTGACATGACAGACTTTCCTTTCACAGAACAGGAAGTGACACGATGGAAAGCTAAAACCCAGCCAACGCAACACCACAGGGAGGCAAGACCGGGAAGAGCCGCCTAAGTGGATGCCGCTGCAGAAATATGACATCACAGGGCGCTGACCAATCAGCGGGTTGGAACACGGGGATGGGGGGTAAAGCGCCTGCCGGGATGTTTGTGGCGGATGGGGAATATACAACAACTATGATCACATGCAGACACACAATCATCTTGTTGGCTCGACTATCAGTGACTATTTCCCCCCTTTAGTTCTTTCTCCTGAAGTGGTGCGCACTGACCTCTCTGTCAAACTGGGAGAGGGGCGCATCCCCGCAGTCCATGCCCCCACCAGAGGACAGGGAGCTCTCCGAGGGCGACGTCATGGCCTGCCGCTTCGAGCCGTAGCTCCCGCCCGACAGCTCCCGACGCAGGGCGCTGCCGTTCTGGGAGGACGAGCCTGTGACGATGCCAAACACGTCAGAAGGGAGCGAGGAGCAAGCCCGAGAGCATTACAAGGCAGGGATGACGTCGGCCACTCACGTATGCCCAGTCCGCTGCTGGCGCTCATGGAGCGGCCCGGCTCGGCCCTGTTCTTGGTGATGGAAGGGATGCTGACCGAACCGCTGAAACCTGCGCGGCTCTCTTGAAGGCGGACATTCTAAATTAAGCCACACGCACACAAAAAGTAATGAGACAGATGCAACAGGATAATGCAAAACTTTGCAAACACCTGAAGAAACTGAAGTTTGAAAATATTATGGAGTCCTGGTGCATACTTAAGCACAGGTCACAAATGTTCAATAGTCAGAGCTTTGGGAATGCCAATTCAGAAGCTTCATTTGAGCTTGCTTTATCCATTCCAAAACCAGCTCTGATGCGCGTTTGGGATCACTATCCTGTTGGAACACTCAATTGTGTCCAAATTTCAGATGCCTAGCTGCTGATTTGATGCGAATCTAGTATTTGCACAACCTACTTCTGGAAAGCACTTCCTTCTGACCCGGGTAACTGGTGGAATGGGACAAAGCACCCGCAAGAACTTTAAATGCATTATCTTTTGTTTAAAACAAGATGTCACCACAGAGCTACCAAAGGTGACAATAGCCGATGTTTAGGCTTTGTTCACGCTTACATACTGTATACCATATTTGTTTCTGAGTTTGGTCATGTGACGTTCCCTATACAGCGGAATTGAAGGATGACATTTTATGTAGTCATCCTCCTTTCATTATTCCATTCACTTTGGGCCTGTACCACCAAAACAACACCAGCGTATGATCCTACTACCTACCACCGTAACACACAGTATTCTGAGGTGTTAAAAGCCTCACTTCAACTCCCCCAAATACTCCGTGCGGCGAAATAGCTCAATCTCTGTCTCGTCCGACAAAAAAAAAAAAAAAAAAAAAAAGTAAATCAAATCAAATCAAATAAATCAATAAGAAAAATCCAGAAGGCATTTGGTTCGTCCATGTGGGCAACTGCAAATTTCAGTAAAGCTTGAAAGTGTTGATTTCAGAGCAGGGGATTCTTTCCTGTTGGGCGCCTTCTCAGTCCATAGCGTCATGAAACTTAATGCACTGTGGACACCACCCTCTTCCAGGTCCTTCCCTCAGGTAGGCGCTGTTGATCAAGCCACCCACTTTTCGAGTGAGCAAAAGTATTGGAACAGATATGATTAAATTAACTTAAAGTGAATAACTTAATAGTTGGTATCATAACCCTTACTTGCAATAACTGCATCAAGCCTGCGACCCACTGACTCAACCAGACTGTTGCATTCTTCATTTGAAATGCTTTTCCAGGCCTTTACTGCAGCCTCTTTCAGTTTTTGTTTGTTTCTGGGGGTTTCTCCCTTCAGTCTCCTCTTCAGGAGGTAAAATGCATGCTCAATTGTGTTAAGGTCCGGTGATTGACTTGGACAGTCTAAGACCTGCCACTTTTTTGATGAAGTCCTTTGTTGTATTGGCAGTGTGTTTTGGGTCTTGTTGCATGATTAAGCTTCTCCCGGTTAGTTTGAATGCATTTTTCTGTAACTTGCCCGACAAAATGATTTTGTAAACGTCATAATTCATTCTGCTGCTACCATCTAGAGTTACATCATCAATAAAGATTAGTGAGCCTATTCCAGAAGCAGCCATGCAAGCCCAAGCCATGACATTTAACTCCACCATGCTACACAGATGAGCTTGTCTTTTGGATCAGAAGCAGATCCTTTCTTTTGCTATGATTTGGCCTTTCCATCACTTTGGTAGAGGTTAATCTTGGTCTCATCAGTCCAAAAAAATATGTTACAAAGATTTTGTGGCTCATCTCTGTACTTTGCAAAATCCAGTCTGACCTTCCGATTCTTTTTGCTGATGAGTGGTTTGCATCTTGTGCTATGGCCTGTATATTTCTTCTCGCAGAGGTCTTCTTCTAACAGCGGCTTGTGATGGCTTCACCCCTGCCCTGTGGAGGTTGGCAGTGATGTCATTGACTGTTGTCTTTGGGTGTTTCTTCACAGCTCTCACAATGTCTCTGTCATCAACTGCTGTTGATACCATTGGCCGACCTGTTCGATGTCTGTTGCTCAGTACAACCAGTAGTTTCTTTAGTTTTTCAGGACATTCTAAATTATTGTATTGGCTATCCCCAATGTTTGTGCAATAGCGCTTATCAATTTTCCCTCTTCTGTCAGCTTCAAAATGGTTTGCTTTTCTCCCATAGACAGATCGCTGGTCTTCATGTTTGCATAACAGCAAATGCAGTTTTCACAGGTGAAACCCAAAGCCAAAAACAAGCACTATCTGATGTTTAAGCAATCAATCTAAAAGGGAACACCTGAGCAACTAGAAACACCCATCAGTCACATGTTCTAATACTTTTGCTCACTTGAAAAGTGGGTGGCATCAAACAAAAGGTGCTATGTCCTGAGTTGTTTCACATCTAGATGTAAATATCATGAAATCAAAGCTGGAATTCTGAACTTTTGTCTCATATTGACCTTTTGATCAGGAAGACATTTTAACATCTAGCTGTAAATACCATGAAATAAAAGCTGGAATTCTGAACTTGATCTTTTGAGCAGAAACCCAAATGTTTTCAGTGTACAACAAAAACAAAGGAATTGACCTTGCCGTTCCAATACTTTTGCAGACGCACATAGACACACACATGGCCAATCAGACGGAGGGTCCCCAACTCTTCACTATCTCTGATTGGTTTAGGGAACACGATGAAACCCATTGCGTGTTGCGGAAATGTTTTTTTCTTCCTCAAATGACTGGGCACTTGTACGTAACCTCTAAACCCAGTTTGCCAAAAGGCACCATAAGGATTCTCAGACCAGCAGAAACTAAATTCTTTGGTCTGATGAAACCAAAATAGACCTTTTTGGCCTGAATTGTAAGCGTCTTATCTGGAGAAGAAGAAGCACTGCTCATCACCTCGCTAACTCCATCCTACTGTGAAGCATGGTGGTGGCAGCATCATGCTGTGGGGCTGTTTTTATGCTGCAGAACCTCGGCGACTAGTCTGCATAGAGGGTAAGATGTCACCTTCCAAATATAGAGAAATTCTTCAAGAGAACTTGCTCCAGAGTGTTCTGGAACTCAGACTAGGGCGTCGAGTCACCTTCCGACACAACAATGGCCCAAAGCACACAGCCAAGATAACAAAGGAGTGGGTTCAGGAACAGCCTGTGAATGTCTTTGAGTGGCCCAGCCACAGTCCGGACTTGAATCCAATCGAACGTCTCTGGAAAGACCTAAAAATGTCTTTCCGACACTTCCCGTCCAACCTGACTGACCATGAGAGGATCTGTAGAGAAGAAGAACGGGGGGAAATGCCCCCAAAACAGGTGTGCCAAGCTCGTAGAGACATACCCAAGAAGACTTGAGGCTGTGATTGCTGCCAAAGGTGTGCCAACAAAATATTAAGCCAAGGGTGTGAGTACTTATGTACCTATTATGTTTAAATATTTACATTTTCAATAAATGTGCACAGCTGCCTGAACATATGTTTTTACTTTGTCATTATAGGATATTTTATGTCGATTTTTTTCTTAAACTATACTCAAATCAGCTCGAGAGTAAGTCTGTAACATAGCAAAATGTGGAAAATGTGAAGGGGTCTGGATACTTTCTGATGGCACTGTATATGCACAGTGTAACTTGCTTCAAACCTCTCTGAAATTATACAATTCAAGCAACATATTTGGGAAAAATACAGCTCTGAAGTTAGACAAAACTTCTGAGTTCGGACCCATACTCAGCCTCCTCCACTGTGATGGTTTGTGTGTGAATGTTAATCAAGTATTTGTATCGTTATCTTAGCGTGACTACATACCATGGGCAGGTCTTTGAGAATCTGGATCCCGTCCCCTGGTCCCATGTGAGCAACGTGGTTAAAGTTTGTGGGGTTGGAGATCAGCTTGTTCCTCATCTCTGGATCCCGCAGCATTTCTCTGCAGTCACAAAATCACTTTTTAATAAAGGGTACCATATTTAGTTGGTACCGACGCAGACTTGTGATATATTATTTAGTGTCTAGGTCAACAACTACACCGGTTATTTCAATACCTTTCTGTCTTTGAATAAAAACTGAGAATTATGAATGTTGGATTCATGCCTGGTGAAGTACCTCCTCTGCTGAAGTCGCTCTTCCTCTGGCACCCTGAAGGAGAAGCGTCTCTTATTGTTCATACTGCGTACCATCTGCTTCCTGCTGTTGTCTGACGTCTCCGGGACGACCAGCTCGTCGCCTTCTGGAAGATCACAACAAAGCCACGGGCGTGTTTACATCAGTGACTGCAAAGCGCTACACACACACACACGGTAGCTGAAGACATGTTCAATGTTGCCCCAAACACATCTGGTGCTCGAAAAACATGCAGGCTGTTACTAGTCTGTTACGACAACCAATCAACTGTTATAATTCAAAATGTGAGATGAACACAAAGCAGATGAGCAGTTTTGTCATTACAGTTGATAATTTTTATGTTGTTGATGAATTAAGTGAAATTGCACATACCAGCTGTTTTGTTTCTAAAGTAGATGAGTCGCACTGTTTCCAGTCCTAGTAGGTTCAGAGAGCCATCAACATTCAGAGGCCGTACCTGTAGTCACACACGTGCAAAAATTGCCACAACGCCATCATATTTAATTTGTTCGATCAAATACAAGCACTTTTTCATTTCCTTGAAATAAATGCAACGGTTTGGTCATGGAGCAACTCTCTATTTCTTCCACAAGAGGGAGACAAAGGCTGGATTTTCGCTGCAGGGCTTAAATGCCCAATTCTGATTTAGTGTCAAATCAGATTTACATAGGTTTGGGTACATTTCACTGAACACAGGAAACCAGCTGCAGGTGCCCAAAATACAACTCCAAAATTGTCAACACCTGGCAGCAAAATTTTTACAACATATAAGTTATATAGTTGGCCTGCACTGACTCTTATCCCATTGTTTCAAATGGTTAATCCACTGGCTGCCATCAGCAAGTCCTGTATTTTTCTTATTTAATGATCAACACACCTCTAATGCAACATAATAAGACCATATTTAATGGTGTTTGCACTGTAGTTTAGATGTACAACAGGTGTTTATATATGCGTATATATACTGTATATACCTGTATTATATACATACGCTGAAATTGCATTTGCAGTTATCTGATATATATCATATACATATTCACGGTTGGAAGAAGCCTCATTTTGATCAGATTTTTATCTTTTTACGCTGCCATGACACACATGATTTGTAACACAGGAGCAGGAAAATCAGAATTGTCTTACTTGAACCATGTAGCATAAATACAGCACAGTAGTTTCAGATCATGACAGTTAAACAGCAAAGCAACAGACCTTCTTTAGCGGGATGGTCTGAATCCACTCCATGGTGTTGACATCAAACACATCAACTGCATTCTCACTATACACCGACAGGTAAGGAGCATTGTAGCCTGAAGAGGGGACAAACGTTATTGGTTATCCATTTCTGTTAGGGCCGCATCAATGTCCGCTATATCTTGGAGAATGCTTACAGGCGCTGTTTGGCACAGCAGGCCACATGAGCTCCTGCTGGCGTGACCTGCGACCCTGAGAGTCCACGTACACGCCGATGGCACTGAAGCACAGCAATAACTCCTTGCTGGAAATCTCCACAGCACAAAGGGCTTCCAGGTTCTGCTGAGGGATAAATGCTAGGGTGTGATCCTCAGGGTGAAGCAGGCTAACTGGAGACACGTCACCGTGGACACTGTGGAGGCGATCAGAGGAGGTTTTGAGTCATAGTCAAAATTTTTCTTTAAACTCTCACAGGGTCACCTGATCAAGTACCTGTAGCGGGTGAAGCCAGACTGGTAGCCCACATAGAGCCGCTCATTCAGCAGACCCATCCATTGGACAAGACCTGGAGCCTGCAGCTCCCGCAGCCGACGGTGGCGGGCTTTGCTCTTGTTCACCTGAAGTGCAAGGAGGACGTATCGAATAAGCAAAAATTGAAAAACGTTACACCAGGAATTAAATGTAGCCTAAGTTTTAACAAACCTCATAACACATGATTTGCCTCTTCATGGCTACACAGAGACATGTGATTGAGCCGTTTCGGACGGGCCCGGAGACGAGGGTCTGACAGCCTTTTGTCTCGCCGAGCTTGTAGGAGTCGATCTCGCGGCCATCCAGGGCCTGCGAGGGGAAGAGTCGGACGTGGCGGTTCCTTCCAGAGATGACAGCCAGCAACTGCTCTTGTGGGATCAGGTCGATGTGGTGCACCTTCTTATTGTCACCCACCCGAATGATTTCTGAGGACGGATGCAGTGTTAGAAGGGTCATAGAGCGAAACAGGTCATCAATCGACTATCTATTTTAAGTAATCAACTAACAAGAAGTCGCTCTTACCATCTTTGGTGACATGGATGACAAAGAGCCCTTCTTCGTTGCCCAGGGCGACACGCTCATGATCTGAGGGCAGAGCAGAAAAATGGCTTTTTGAGAGCCTGACGTGGTGAATGCCAGCTCTAATCAAATAGGTTGTCTACAAATCAGTCAGGGATCAACATAGGTCATAATAGATCTGTGTGTGGAACTACTCGACTAAGATAAATGACATAAGGACGGTGTGGCGGTCTTTCATGTGTGAATTGTCACCTATGATAGCGGCAGACTGTGTCGTCTTGATGAGTGGCAGCGTGCTGTCGTAAGCCTCCTTGGGGACGTAGACAAAGCGCTCCTTGAGCTTGTTCTTCTTGAGGATGCGATGAAGCTCACTGAGAAGACCCACCCACTTGTTTCTCTCCTGGTCACTGTCAGCAAGAATCAAGATGGACGGCTTGTGGCTGCTGGAGGGGGAGAGCTGAGACGCTGTTACCTGTAGGGAGCACAGAGACATAGTGTGAGCATGGGGGATTTAATAAGGTTTCTATTTTTATTTTCATTTTTAGCTGTTGATGCGACAAATCACAACGGTGAAGAAGGCAAACATTAAATTGTATCATAATCATGATAGATGGTGGCTCTTTTCTCCAGACCCATATCTGGTTACTTGGAAAGAGGAAGGAAGGATCATTTAATCTGATCTGGCTGAGTTGCTTTGTTGCAATACAAACAGCGTAAAGATGAATACAGATGAGAAGAACCCACTCTGAATATGCAGGGGATGTCTTTACGGCTGGCATGGATGACATCAGAGGCCAAAACAGAGCTGACTGAAAACTCTTCATCCCTGGATGAAACAAAGCAAAGAAAGACAAGGTCAAACATGCAGCAACCGGTGCTTTTAAATCATATTTACAATCTATTTAATAATCAATTTGGACATTTGTGTCACTAGAAATACTCGCTGATGGTTTCCTCACGTAAGGTTCGGCTTCATCTTTCAGGGTTGAAAACAAGACAACTCAGGATTTTAAACAAGACTTATCTTTTAAGACCAAATTATTTGCACACAATTGGAGACATAAGAGGCATATTAACTAATGTAAAAAAACTGTGGCTCTTACCGACAACATGAAACTATCATGTGCAGTTTTACATTGACATTTAAAGTTAATATTAAACCTTTAAAATAAAGTTAATGGTACTTTGGCTTGCATTAAAGAGAATACTCTATAATATTGGTGGACCTGCCTTGACACTTGCGTTATATTAGTGCTAACTATTTTAGCGTTACATTTCAGAGGGGTGTACAGAGGTTGTAAAATCTTTACTGCACACTCAAATGATCAGACAATGTTTATTTTGAGAAATGCCGTTTTTTTTTTTACAGTGTTTGGCATGAACATGGTTGGTTTCTGTCCTAATGCATGTTTAGTACTGTCGGTGCTATTGAAATGTGTCTTAAAATTAAGAAGGTACAACTGTGGCAGAATCATTTTGAGGTCCCCACCATCTTGTGTTTAGTGGTACGTGACCAGCGCGACACTTTCTTACCTCATATCTATGACTTGGCTCACAATAACACTCGGCTGTGTTGTCTTTCCTTCCCCTAGCTCATAGAGAAACAGTTTGAAGTCACACACCACTGCCATTGCCCTCTGCCAGCCCTTCTTTACCCCTGTTGGTTTAGGGACCTATAACCCACAAAGAATGTTATTGTAATGGTAACGTAAAATAACGGTATTTACGAATTCACTCACCCTGACATGCCCTTCATATGCAGTACCAATGCCCCTCTGAGGGTCAATGCCGAGTGGTCCTTTGGTCTGATCCTGTGGAACGGGACATACTGCTGGAGCCTTGTCTGCACATGTTACATGGCAGGAGAAGTTGCACACTGGATGAGGAGACAGCATGAGACAGGTTAGAGGTGAGATGGAAATTACTCTTTTGTGACGTTTTAGCCCCTTTTCCACGACTCAGTAGCAACTTGCCGCGTCACGGTTGTAGTCACTGATTGACACGTCTACTGTCAACCATGTTCTACGTGATATGATTTGTAGTACTAGGTCAGTTTGTGGTTCCAAGCAAGCTGTGCCTATACAGGAAGAGTGACGTAAACCACTGCTCATTGGTAGATCTGATTCGTCATCACTATGTCCTTACAGAGTTTTCCCAAGTATAGTATTAATTATAGTATTATACTTTTAGTATGAACTGACACATACATGAACGTAACACATGCTAATGTCACCTTACCCCATCTACTTCAGCTCTGTGGGTACTGCTTTGTTATAATCCACAATCTCCCTTCACAAGGATGATGTGTTAGGTGCTGCCTTCAATCAGCCGCTTACAATTAATGAATGTCTCTCCTTACTGTGGCTAGTATTGCGATAGTGTCTAAACTGACCAAGCACAACTGTAACAAAAAGGTGTAGTCGAAAAGGGGCTTTAGTACACACTCAGTGGTCACAATATTACCTGCCCCAATAATAAGAACCAATACAATGGACGCATTGACAATTCTTCCTTGACAAAAATAATAACCAGTTTTATTTGCCACTGTCAGAGAAGTATTGATTTAACTTTCTTCAAGTTATTTAATCTTTGTAATAGTTTTCAGTTGTATAGAACTACATTGTAATATTTTGGTTGCCCTTTTCCCTACATGAGAGAGACAACATTTCAGTGTGCAGTTCTACTAAACTGCAAACACAGTAATAAACATATTGTTAAATAAAATACCTAAAAACTGAGAATTATTTTATATGATATAATTTAGAATCTATTTAGAGGCAAAATACTGTTGGATCTCATTAGCTGCAGCTGCATCTAATGTGTCAGGTGAGGCTGTGGCTTTGTAACAGAGTTAACAAGTACTGTAAATCCCATGAAATATACTTTCTTCAGCAGAGGTCTTACCTTCACAGGTGCAACCTTGGCGTATGAGTCCCACCATGAGGGAAGTGCACTGGTTACATTTAGTCGGCGTGCTGAATGACTTCACTACAAACTGATGTGCTTTTGGCTTTTTTTTAAAAAATAAAAAGTTAGAGAAAGGTAAGATAGAATGCAATTTTGAACTTGACTGTAACTGTGACCAACAGTAGAGGAAAATGGCGAACCTTAGGGGAGGAGCGACCGATACTGCCATACCCTCCTGAGCGCATAGTGGGGGTCTGGACTGTACGAGGAGAATGATCTATCAACTGCAGAATGAGGGACAGAGAAACAAAGCCATGAGGGAAGAATGAGGAGCGCGTAAGTTACACCAGCTATTTCACTCACACCAGGCAAATATTTTTTTAAGATGTCATTTTGTGAAAGCCTATTCACAAAATGCATTCCACATACTGACAACATACCAGCCTCCATGTTGTCTGACTAATCATTGAACTGTTGTATCTTACATTTCTCAATAATTGTGTTAGTGTCAAACCTGTCAGACAGTGTCACCATTGTGAGCTGAACACTTTCCCACATTGATTTGGTATGGCAAGCATGGCGACCCAGTTAAAGCTGCTCTACGACATTACAGGCGAAGAAATCACAAAATATTTTTAAACATGCAGCGGTAGCAGTGAATGCTTCTCTGCTGACACATGCCACAGCTCAGATTGAGTGAATTTGGAGCTGTCTCACCTCTATGGGCTCCATATCGCTGGCCATGGAGGGTGAACGTGAGCGGGTTTTGAGGTGGGACTTCTGGTCGTCTTCCCGGGATGGAGTGTTGGAGGATGTGAAATTATCCATTGAGTCCACCTGATGTGATGAAAGAAAGATGAACCAAAATGACAGAAATATGGGGAAGGCAAATATAGGCCATTTCCCAAAAATGTGAATATCAAGAAAAAGTATTTATTTCCATAATTCCACTGAAAAAGTTAAACTTTGATAGAGTATTGATTCAGGGCACACAATTTAAACAATTTCAAGCATGTATTTGTTTATTTTAACATAATTTGGGCTTCCAGCTCATAACACCCACAAAATCAGGAATTCAAAAAAATTTGAATACTATGAAGAAATCAGCCCAAATTTTGCAGGCCATAAATGTTTTAAACTGAGTGTCACACGCTAATCATCCACTAAACTCAAAGCACCTGCACAGATTTCCCCAGGTGTCATTAAATTGCTTCAGTTTGGCTCAATTGTCTTAGTTGGGGTTCAATATGAGGAAGACTGCAGACTTGACAACTGGCTAGAATACCAACATTGATTACCCTCCATAGAATGGGTGAGCCACAAAAGTTCATAGCTTAAGGAGGCTGGGTGCTCACAGACTGCTGTGTCCAAGCATATTAATGAAAAGTCTAGTGGAAGGACAAAATGTGGCAGGAGAAGATGCATCAGCAAAAGAGATGACCGTGGTCTTAAGTGGATTATCAAAGAGAGATGACTCAAGAATCAAGCAGAGATCCAGAAAGAGTGGAATGAGGCAGGAGTCACAGCTTCAAAAACCACCACATTCAGACGCATCCGGGAGATGGGCTACAACTGTTGGGTTCCTCGGGTCAAGCCACTTCTGAGCCTGAGCCAACATAGGATCCGGCTCAACTGGGCCAAGGAGAAGAAGGACTGGACTGTTGGTCAGTGGTCCAAGGTCCTCTTTTCTGATAAAAGTAAAGTGTGCCTTTCATTCGGGAATCAAGGTCCAAGTGTTTGGAGGACGACAGATGAAAAACAGAACGCAAGCTGCTTGAGGTCCAGTGTAAAATATCCACAGTCAGTCATGAGTTGGGTTGCAATGTCCAGTCAGGTCTTAGTAAACTCTTAAATCCAAGGTCACCGCAACAGTCTACCAGAATATTTTAGAGGACTTCATGATTCCTTCTGCTGAAGATCTGTATGGAGATGCAGATGTAATCTTCCAGCAGGACCTGGCCCCTGCCCATGCCGCCAGAAGCACCAAAACCTGGTTTGATGCCTGTGCCATCCCAGTGCTTGACTGGCCAGCCAACTCGCCGGATCTAAAGGGGAAAATGAGGGGCACCAAACCCAAAAACAAAGAACTAACAGCAAGCATCAAGGAAATCTGGGCTTCCATAACTCCCTCAATGCCACAGCGCATCAAGGCAGTGATTAAAGCAAAGGGATTCCCAACCAAGTATTGAAGATTAACATATCGTTTTGAAAGTACCATATTTTGATTGATTTAATGTGACCCTAATTTCCTTCTTTTTTTCTACAAAAACTGAGAAGTAAATGGTGATTTCTTCACAGTATTCAATTTTTTTGAATTCCTGATTTCATGGGTTTTATGAGCTGGAAGCCCAAATTATGTAAAAATGAACAACTAAATACTTGAAAATGTTTAAATTGTGGGCCCTGAATCTATAATCTATGAAAGTAAAAAAATTTTGAATGGAATTATGGATATACATAAACTTTTCCATGTTATTCTAACTTTTCTGTATTGGCAGTTGACCATTAATGTGCTTCTCTTCATTTTGGAGGAAAATGTTAGATGCCAGATCATTCATGAATTTAAAAAAAATGTTTTTTTAGGTCAAATACAGTCAGCTGATGAGAAAGATTCCATTAAAAAATGAAACACACCTTTATTCAATATCTTTTACAACAAGAAAAATGTAAAGCCCATGCTGACTTGCCACCATACTTGCTACCTGCATGGCAATTCCCAAAGCAAACAAAGGTACATATAACTGAAATATAACAACTCCAACATTCCTTTTAACACCACACCCATCACAAAAAGCAGCATCGCATCCAACCCTTGCCATGCAACGGACATAGTAAACATACATAGATACCACACAAACGAAATAAACTGGACGAGGGAATTCACGAGTGGTCACACAGTGTGGTGATGGTGCTTACACGTCTGCCTTTACTAGCTGGGCCAACGGATGGCGAGCGCTTCAGCAGCAGGAAGAGAGGTGCAGCGTGTGTGGCAGAAACATAGGAGTGAGTGAATAACAGAAAGGTTATCTGACTGAGCTGCAAACACACATCTAAACATTCTGCATCGTGTGCACTGGGGTTGGACAGAAGAGCAGAGTTAGGAAAAAGAACATACACAGCCATAGTGAGGTGAAAAGCAGGGAAAGTCAGTATGCAGCACAGCGACTAATCAAGGTCAGCTTGCGGCAAAAAATATCTATGGCTGCAAAATGCCGTGGCTGACGTTTGTATGAAAATGCACTGAACTGTTGGTGGTACAGTTCAAACCAATCCCCACGACCAGAAAGCCATAGTGGAGCCATTCACAGAGCTCATTAATCGAGACTGACTAACTGGAACTGGTACTGCAAAATATCAATCACTTCAAGGATTTCTACTAGGAGTTGCCTTCTACTATTGCATGATAAATAGGCTTACACTCAAACAAGCATGGACTCACATACACATCTATGCTGTCCTTTTTAAATGTCAGGGTACAGTTACAAAACAAACAAGAACATTCATCTAACCAAGGAAACTTACGTCTTCCCAAAACTCAATTAAAGAAGATGAAGAAGAGGAATAAGAGTCCTGATGTATAAAACAAGGACAAATGATGTAACAATACAAATAAAAATACAAAAAAGGTTCATGTTAAAAAAATAATTGAAGCAAATTAGATTTAAGAATGAAATGGTGACCATTAATGACTCTCCAAGTAACATTTTAAAACATATTTTAAAACAGCACCAGTAACTGGTGACATACATTGTTGAAAACTGTAATAATTTTACACTAGTGAGCTGGCAAACAACTCACATCGAACTGGTCAAGCGTTGAGGTAGGGGCATTGAGAAAAGCCAAGAAAGAATTCTGGGAATCCTGGTGCTTGACACCTAGAGAGACAGAAATAATAAAAAAAATAATAATATAATGGTGGTTATGAAACCTTCAAAGGCTGACTTTAACCAAATTAATTCTGTTGTGTCACAGAATGGCTTTCATATGATCAAAACTCACATCAAATTTTAATGCCGCATGATTTAATTCCTGACCAAAAATGCTCAAATAAGGGACGAGAAATATAATAATAATTCATCCATCTATTTTCTACACCGCTTATCCTCACTATTTTT
Organism: Phycodurus eques; assembly: GCF_024500275.1. NCBI lineage: Eukaryota > Metazoa > Chordata > Actinopteri > Syngnathiformes > Syngnathidae > Phycodurus > Phycodurus eques. The sequence continues at coordinate 4,504,530 of NC_084542.1, read as the reverse complement.
ATTATTATTATTATTTTGTTATTATTTCTAATTGATATATTTTTTCAAAGCCTTTTATATAAATTTTATATAAAACGTTTTTGTTTGAATGCTTTAATTGTATTTGGAAGCATTCCATTCAATTTGTTTTTGTTTTGTTGTTTAACTAAAAAAAATGACATCATCTGCATCATATTGAGTAACGTGCCTTTGTCATCATTACATCAACATAATTTTCGTAGCCCTTGTAGTGAGTAAATATCATCCTATCTAAGCAGTTATGTTAATGTGTGTCATGGCACCTCTACGTAGCCGCAGCTCCTCAGTCTCTTTCTTCAGCCTGTCAATCTCAGCCAGGAGCTCTTGATTTCTGCTCTCTACATCTTGCAGTTTACTGGTGGAGCATAGAAAGACAAGAGTCATATCACAACTGTACGTATTTCCAACACTAAATATTTACAGTAAAATAATATGCATCTATATACCATTCTGTGGAGATGTTGTTAGCCTTGACCTTATTCAGCTCATCCTGAATACTCTGTTTGGCCCTGATCTCAGCGTCTAAGGCGGATTGCAGCTCCAGGCGGGCCGACATGTCCAACTTGGCAAAGCGACGCATCTTCCAAGGCATGTCCTGCATCAAAAGAGAGGAGGGTAAAAAGCAGTGAATTAATCCATTCTTAAGTCAAATGTGTCAATTCGGACATGATTCTAATTTAGTGCTGTGAAAGTGCTTCTCAAATTCTTAATATTTTTGCATTGTTTCCCCACTTTAATGTTTTAGATAAACAAATGAAAATCAGACAAATATAACCCAAGTGAACATGCTGTTTTTAAATGGTGATTTATTAAGAAAAAAAAAAAAAAAGTCACCTGGCCCTGTGTGAAAAAGTATTGGCCCCCTAAACCTAATAATTGGTAGGGCCATACTCAGCAGCAACAACTGAAATCAAGCGTTTTCTATAACTGGCAATGAGTCTTTCACATCAATGTGGAGATATTTTGTCCCACTCCTTGCATAATTGTTTAAATTCAGCAAAAATTTATTATTTACGAGTATGAATGGCCTTTTAATGGTCATGCCACTGCAATTCAATCTGATTCAAGTCTCGACATTGACTAGGCCACTACAGAACTTCTTTTTTTTTTTTTTAAGCCATTCAAAAGTTGACGATCGTTATCCTGCTAGAGAACCCAAGTGCGGTTCAGCTTGAGGTCACAAACTGATGGCTGAACATTCTCTACTTGGGTTATATTTCTCTGATATTAACATTTGTTTGGTGATCTTAAACATTTAAAGTGTGGAAACTACGCAAAAATGTAAGAATTTAAAAAGGCGTCCAATACTCACGGCACTGTTTGTCTAATAAGTGCAAAAATGTTTTACCGTAGCCCTCGCTCCCAGACTGGTATTTCTCAGGCCCTCCAGCTCTTCTGTCATCTTGGTGGCCAAAGCCTGCAGGTAGCCACGAGCATCCTTCTCATCACTCACCCTAGGGAAACCATATTTCATTACTAAAGGGATAATCAAAAGACTGTTTACCGCTGTCAGTGTATTTTGTAGACACACTGACAGTGGTTTATTTTTACTTAGTGTTCAGCATAAAGGAGTACAGCCCCTTTGAAAAGTAATAATTATTTCCATTTCTCAGCAAACAAGAACTTCCAGAATTGTTTGATTAGCTTCATCCTCAGTTGAATTCTTGCAAAAAAGAATTTTTTTTTTAAGAATTTCATTCAAGTGCACTCATTTCTTGCAACAGGGTTTTATTTATTTGGAGAAAAATGCTTTTGCGTGTGCATATTGACAAATCCTATTTGTAATCAATGGCCCACTTTTATGGAAAAATTTTGTACAATATGCCATAGAAAATATTGATTCTGAAAGGAAACGAGGTATTTCAACAAGTCTGTTTTGGCTGTTATTGTCAATGCTGAGCACTGAATACAGTATATAGAAACTTTCATAAGCATGCAAATTAAGACTCACTTTAAACACCTAGAAAACAAAGTGACAATACATCCCACCAGGGGGAATTTAAAACTGCTGGATTCCCAAAGATAATTCCAAACTTTCCCTTTAAACGTGTGCGCGCGTGCCTGTCTGTGAGCACTATGCTAGGATTTCAGGCTTGTCCAACAGAGGGAGGCCGGGCAGCTGGCAAGGTGTCAGCTGCAAAGGGACGTGATCTGAGCAGGAGGGTGGGTCAAACAGCTCATGATCCTCAGAGGTATGTGAAAAATGCAGCAGTAACACAGTGAGGTGGAACCCAATACACTGCATGACAACATGCACTCTATGAGTAGTAAGATGGATGAACTTTTTGTAGCAGTGTTGAAAAGGTGCTATGGTAAATTTCCCCATTGTCTGACAATTTGAGGATTATTTTAATTTATCACTAATATATATTACCTTGGTTCACTAACAAATTGGTTCATAAACAAATGCTTGAGTTCACTAACAATTCTTCCCCAGTTGTGGTTTCTCACACAGCGTCATTTACTCCATGAGTCACATGCAGTATTAAGGGGATTTTTTTTTTTTTTTTTTTTAACTGTGAATTAGTCCTCAGTACAGTGCTGTGAAAATGGCACCCCTTCTCAAATTCTTACATTGTTTCCCCACTTTAATGTTTAGGATCATGAAATGTAAATAACAGAAAAATATAACCGATGTAAACTTAAAATACTGTTTTTAAATGCTGTTTTCGTTTATTAAGAAAAAAAAAAAAAAGTTACCTGGCCCCGCGGGAAAAAAGTAATTTCCCCCCTTGTTGTATCATGAATTAATTGTGGCTAATCACAACTTTTGGTTTATTTACACTGATCACACCCAAGCCTGATTACCTCCAGACCTGTTCAATCAAGAAATCACTTAAACACAACTTGACAAAATCAAGTCAGACAAAAGATCTAAAAAAGCTGCAATAAAATGACACTATCAAAACAAATTCAACAGTCAAGAAATAATCATCAGTCTCTATCAGTCTGGAAAGGGTTATAGAAGCCATTTCTAAAGCTTTAGGATTTCAGCAAACCATAGGGAGAGCCATTATCCTCACATGGAGAAGGTATGGAAGAGTGATGAACCTTACCAGGAGTGATCAGCCTACAAAGATTACCCTAACAGAACAGCAATAACTCATCTAGGAGGCCACAAATGAACTCGGGACAACTTCGAAAGAACTACAGGCCTCCCTTGCCAAGTTAAGGTCAGTGTTCATGACTCAACAATACAGAAGAGACTGGACAAAAATGGCATCCATGGCAGAGTTGCAAGGCGAAAACCACTGCTGACCAAAAAGAACATAAAGGCTCGTCTAACTTTTGCAAAAAACATCTGAATGATTCCCCAAACTTTTGAGAGAATATTACAGTGGGTAAGGAAATTATTCAGACCCCTTAAATTTCACACACTGTTATATTGCAGCCATTTGCTAAAATAATTTAAGTTCTTATTTTTTCCTCATTAATGTACACAGAGCACCCCATATTGACAGAAAAAAATGGAATTCATTTGGCATTTCTTTGGACAATTGTTCCGTCAATCAGACAGAGAAGTGGGTTGATTGCAAAGAGGGACTCCATCACAGCTTCTGAGTGACACCGAGGGGCTGCTGTGGATCATTAGGTAGAGCGTGTTGTCCAGTAACCCAAGGGTTATTGGTTCGAATCCCAGCTACGACTGTTCACATGTCAACGTGTCCTTGGGCAAGACACTGAACCCTAATTTGCTCCGAGTGGCCCTCGCAGCGCCTTGCATGGCAGCTGTCGCCCATTGGTGTGTGAGTGGGTGAATGTGAGGCTTTGTAAAGCCCTTTGGGCACTGTGATGGTGGAGATAAGCGCTATATAAGTGCAGTCCATTTACCATTTACCAGTGTCACTAGCTCATGTTGACACAATGAGTAAAGAATAGGTAGGTATTTTCTCATTCATGAAGGACCCCAGGATCTGTGCTATAGTGGAGGCTGTCTGATGGAACCACAAGCCCACTGCCAGCCAGGTGTTGAACAATCAGAAAAGTGAATTCCTGCTCAGCTTTGGCCATTCGTGTGGGGACAGCACCCACAAATGAGTCCATGAACTGTTCTTGGTTTGCCTTTACTAAAAGTGACATGGTCCAAAAAAGGGGGGCTGTGAGGCTCATTGAAACCATTAAGTTCTGTCAATAGATGAAATTGCACTTTCAACGATCACCAGGTAAATTGTCTTTTGTTGTTTTAAGCTAACAATCAACAACAACCAATTATAATCAATCTTAAATTAACATTAAGTCACTAAAATACCCGGTGAGCTAAATAGATGTCACCTATTATTTTATGCCAGCCCAATCTCTGTGCTAAACAAAACGGTTAATTCAAGAACACATTTGAGAAGTATTCGGTGTTGTGGTAATTACAATGTGTGTTTCTCACCATTGGATGATTTCTGTGATCTGGGCCTCCCAGTGAGCAACACTCTCCTTTTTGTCAGCCAGCTCTCTCATCTCGTCCTCAAGCTGCCGGTTGGAGACGCTCACCTTCTCAAACATGCTTGTCAGCTGAGGAAATAAGCAAGTGAACAGATGTCATGAAAGCGGATCATTTCACAAATCAAATATTTCAAAGAAAGGAAATACAACCGTTACAAAGGCCAAAAAACCTGAAGGGGTCATATATTCGTGTAGAGGTATAAATCAAACTTTAAGCAATGAAGACTACCTGCTTTTGGACCAGAAGCAAAGGTTCAAGGCCTTGAAATGATTGGTTTAATGGGACAAGTATTGTTGAAGGTCAATTGGTTTAATGGGAGAAGTATTGTTGAAGGTCATTGACGACTGATTTAATTCCCTTGTGCATTCCCACAGACACGCACAGACACAGTGATTAAGACAGATTGTTTATGAATGACCCTGAATCCTTTCATGTGTGTTGTGCAAGAGGATGTAACCATAGAAACATAACAAATTGTAAACTGTTCTATTGTTTGATCAAATACCTCACTTATGGAGCACATTATATTTCTGTCAGGCCTGTGAGGTAATGTTCACTGTAATACAGTATAATGTAACACAGTTTGGCAGAGGGTTTCCTAGCTCGGGAGCGGCAGCACCTGTGAGGACAGTCAAGGTAACAAAGCCATGTTAAGGTTTGGAAAGGGCTCTGAACCACTACGGTGACCAAAACGTCTTTATTTTCACCAAGAATGTATTCACACCAGGAAAGTTGTTTAGACCGCTTGTTTGGTCCGGCCCAAAAGCGGATTACTTTTTTTCCCTTTAGTGCGGTTCGCATTCACATTGTACACGCATTCACATTGTACATTTTCCTATTCACATCACATTGAACATTTTGCCATTCACATTGTGCACTTTGTAAGCACACTATAATTTGTAAACGAAGCCACGTGTGTGAATTGTACACTTTGTGAGCGAACTATATTTTGTAATCAAAGCCACGGGTGTGACGATTGTTGCTCCCATTGGACAGAAATGAAGGCAAGAAAAAGCAGAGACTCAGATATTCGCACTGCATTTCTGTTCTACAAATTTGCAATCTTATTAATGCTGGAAAATAATTTGGAACATCAGGAGTGTAATATTAGGTCCTATACCAAGGTAGGGAGAGCAGCTCATTCAACAAAAAATTCACGACATTCTATTTGTAATTTTGGGACGCCGTCGGCAAATGCATCCTGCAACCCGAAAGAGCATATATCGCCCGCAGCCACAACATGGAAGGAGCTGCGTTGCTAAGCAGAAGACGGATCAGATATGACACTACATGCACTCGTTAGAAGCTATGGCATACTACATTCACTCGTAAGCTATGGGATATTGACTTGGGCGTTAGAAGCTATAGTAGGGCGTTAGAAGCTATGGCATACTACATTCACTCCAAAGCTATGGGATATTGACTTGTTGGGTTGGATCTAAGTCTGTTTATATTCACACGAACGAACCGGACCGGCAGACTGAGACCACTTCAAAAAGTAGGTCTCGGGGTGGATGGATACCAGCACAAAAGGTCTGCCAAATGTGGCAGGTGTGAATACACTCCAAATATGAAAGACTCATACAGTAAATGTGCGCTGCTAGTTTACATGTCCAAAACATTGCGTTTACTTATTAGTTTACATGTCCAATTAGTTTACATGTCCAAAACATTGCATTTACATGTCCAATTAGTTTACATGTCCAAAACACTGCGACTGTTAGTTTACATGTCCCAAAAATTGTGATGCAGTCGTGCAAGCAGAATATACATATAAAGCTTAGCTGAAAGTGTTGCTGCCAAGACTGGCTTGTAGTTATAAACTGGTATTGATCTCAGATTTATACATTTAAATTTCTAAAAATACAGTGATAAATTTGATAAATAATAAACTCAAATCATATTCTGAATAGATTGTAATAGATCGTAAAATCAGTTACACACCTTTATTAAATTTTCTTGATAAATAATAAACTCAAATCATATTCTGAATAGATTGTAATAGATTGTAAAATCAGTTACACAGATTGTAATAGATCGTAAAATGTAAAATCAGTTACACACTTTTATTCCAGTGTCATTCCAGATGTCAAAAAGGCTCCCACGTATAAGGCATTTAAAGTGGGAATTTTTGAACTCCCCAAGAACCTTTTTCTAAATCAACAGCAGAATCCAGATTGTCATTCCACTGCACAGCGTAGGAGACGACAGGATGCTTTTATGTGGGTTATTGGCCAGTGATTTTTTTGGCACAATCAGGGGAGAGGGGGTGGGTGGAAGAATGTGATGAAAACATTTGGGTCAGCCCAGAGAGGTTACCTGAGGTTTGGGACTGATTTATTCGTGCGAGACTGAGGAAATGGCTAAAGTACAAGATGAACTTCAATTTAGAGTGATTGTTTTTTTTTATCAAGAGTAGTTTCAAAATATATCTTACCTTATCCAATTCACTGGACAGCTTTTTATTTTCATCAGTAAGCAGAACTCTTTCCCTTTCACACTTTTGCTTGTAATCGGTCTCAAACTCTTCCCGCTCACTCTGACTGTTAAGGAGAACAACATTGTTAAACTTGTAAACACTGGAAAAACCTTGGGTTATTTTTTAATCTTAACTCATGAATGAAATAAATTCCTAAAACAAAATTGTATACATACACATACATACATACACACAAATATACACACACGGGCATATACAGATATATACACAATTTTACACACACACATACATACACAATTATATACATATACACACACACATACACAGTGGGGCAAAAAAGTACTTAGTCAGCCACCAATTGTGCAAGTTCCACCACTTAAAAAGATGATAGAGGCCTGTAATAATTTCCATCTTAGATATACCTCACGTATGAGACAAAATCAGAAAAGAAAATCAAGAACATCACATTGTCTGATTTTTAAATAATTTATTAGCAAATTATGGTGGAAAAGAAGTATTTGGTCACCTACAAACAAGATTTCTGGCTCTCACCGACCTGTAACTTCTTTAAGAGGCTCCTCTGTCCTCCACTCGTTACCTGTATTAATGGCACCTGTTTGAACTCATCAGCATAAAAGACACCTGTCCACAACCTCAAACAGTCGCACTCCAAACACCAATATGGGCAAAACCAAAGAGCTGCCAGATGACACCAGCAACACAATTGTAGACCTGCACCAGGCTGGGAAGACTGAATCTGCAATAGCTCAGCAGCTTGGTGTAAAGAAACCAACTGTGGGAGCAATTATTAGAAAATGGGAGACACACAAGACCACTGATAATCTCCCTCAATCTGGGGCTCCATGCAAGATCTCACCCCGTGGGGTCAAAATGATCACAAGAACGGTGAGCAAAAATCCCAGAACCACACGGGGGGACCTAGTGAATGACCTGCAGAGAGCTGGGACCAAAGTAACAAAGACTAGTGTCAGTAACACACTGCGCCGCCAGGGACTCAAATCCTGCAGTGGAAGACGTGCCCCCCTGCTTAACCCAGTACATGTCCAGGCCCGTCTGAAGTTTGCGAGAGACCATTTGGATGATCCAGAAGAGGATTGGGAGAATGTCATATGTTCAGATGAAACCAAAATAGAACTTGTTGGTTAAAAAATACTTGTCGTGTTTGGAGGAAAAAGACTGCTGAGTTGCATCCAAAGAATACTATACCTACTGTGAAGCATGGGGGAGGAAACATCATGCTTTAGGGCTGTTTTTCTGCAAAGAATACTATACCTACTGTGAAGCATGGGGGAGGAAACATCATGCTTTAGGGCTGTTTTTCTGCAAAGGGACAAGGACGACTGGTCCGTGTAAAGGAAAGAATTAATGGGGCCACGTATCGTGAGATTTTGAGTGAAAACCTATTTCCATCAGCAAGGGCATGGAAGATGAAACGTGGCTCGGTCTTTCAGCATGACAATGATCCCAAACACACCGCCGGGCAACGAAGGAGTGGCTTTGTAAGAAGCATTTCAAGGTCCTGGAGTGGCCTAGCCAGTCTCCAGATCTTAACCCCATAGAAAATCTTTGGAGGGAGTTTAAAGTTTGTGTTTCCCAGTGACTGCCCCAAAACATCACTGAAAAGGAGATCTGCATGGAGGAATGGGCCAAATCCTGGGTTCAAATCCTGCCCCCCCCAGTGTGAAGTTTGCATGTTCTCCCCGTGCCTGCGTGGGTTTTCTCTGGGCACTCCGGTTTCCTCCCACATCCCCAAAACATGCAGGCTAGGTTAATTGAAGACCCTAAATTTCCCGTAGGTGTGAATGTGAGTGCAAATGGTTGGTTGTTTTTATGTGCCCTGCGATTGGCTGGCGACCAGTTCAGGGTGTACCCCGCCTCTTGCCCGAAGATTGCTGGGATGGGCTCTAGTGAGGATAAGCGGAACGGAAGATGAATGTGTACACACACACACACACACACACACACACACACACACACGTACATGTATATATACACACATGTGTATGCACACAGACATATACATATATACACATGTATGTACACATCCATATATATATACACGTATTTACACAAATATATACATACATATATCAACATATACATGCATATATACATGTAAATATATATATACACACACACACACACACACATGTACTGTGGGTACGGAAGGTATTCAGACACCCTTAAATTTTTGTGATTTGCTAAAATATATTGCAGTCATTCGCTAAAATCATTTCAGTTCATTTTTTCCCCTCATTCATGGACAGACAGCACCCCATATTGACGGGGGAAAAACGGAATTGTCGAAATTTGTGTCAAAAAAAAAAAACAACTATCACACAGCCCAAAGTATTCAGACCCTTTGCTGTTGAACTCGGGTGCCGTCCATTTCTTCTTATCATCCTTGAGATGGTTCTACACCTTCATTGGAGTCCAGCTGTGTTTGATTATACTGATTGGACTTGATTAGGAAAGCCACACACCTGTCGATATAAGACCTTACAGCTCACAGTGCATGTCAGAGCAAATGAGAATCATGAGGTCAAAGGAACTGCCTGAAGAGCTCAGATACAGAATTGTGGCAAGGCACAGATCTGGCAAAGTTTACCAAAAAAAGTCTGCTGCACTTAAGGTTCCTAAGAGCACAGTGGCCTCCATAATCCTTAAACGGAAGACGTTTGGGACGACCAGAACCCTTCCTAGAGCTGGCCGGCCGGCCAAACTGAGCAATCGGGCGAGAAGAGCCTTGGTGAGAGAGGTAAAGAAGAACCAAAAGATCACCGTGGCTGATTTCCAGAGATCAAGTTGGGAGATGTGAGAAGGTTCTAGAAAGTCAACCATCACTGCACCCCTCCACCAGTTTATGGCAGAGTGGCCCGACGGAAGCCTCTCCTCAGTGCAAGACACATGAAAGCCTGCATGGAGTTTACTAAAAAACATCTGAAAGACTCCAAGATGGTGAGAAATAAGATTATCTGGTCTGATGAGACCACGATAGAACTTTTTGGCTTTAATTCTAAGTGGTATGTGTGGAGAAAACCAGGCACTGCTCATCACCTGTCCAATACAGTCCCAACCGTGAAGTATGGTGGTGCCAGCATCATGCTGTGGGGGTGTTTTTCAGTTGCAGGGACAGGACGACTGGCTGCAATCGAAGGAAAGATGAATGCGGCCAAGTGTGTGTGTGTGTGTGTGTGTGTGTGTGTGTGTATGTATACACACACTGGACGAACACCTTCTCCAGAGTGCTCAGGCCCTCAGACAAGGCTGAGGGGTCACCATCCAACAAGATAATGACCCTCAGCGCAGGTATATACACATACAACCCAAATTCCAATGAAGTTGGGACGTTGTGTTAAACATAAATAAAACCAGAATATAATAATTTGCAAATCATGTTCAACATATATTTAATTCAATACACCAAAAAGAAAACATTTCATGTTCAATCTGATAAACTTGATTGTTTTTAGCAAAAAATCATTAACTTAGAATTTTATGGCTGCAAAACGTTCCAAAAAAAAGCTGGGACAGGGTCATGTTTACCACTGTGTTACATAAACATTTCTTTTAACAACATTCAAAAAACATTTGGGAACTGAGGACACTAATTGTTGAAGCTTTGTAGGTGGAATTCTTTCCCATTCTTGCTTGATGTTCAGCTTCAGCTGTTCAACAGTCCGGGGTCTCCATTGTCGTATTTTCCGCTTCATAATGCGCCACACATTTTCAATGGGAGACAGGTCTGGACTTCAGGCAGGCCAGTCTACTACCCGCACTCTTTTACTACGAAGCCACGCTGTTTTAACACGTGCAGACTGTGGTTTGGCATTGACTTGCTGAAATAAGCAGGGGCGTCCATGAAAGAGACGTTGCTTGGACGGCAGCATATATTTCTCCAAAACCTGTATGTACCTTTCAGCATTAATGGTGCCTTCACAGCTGTGTAAGATACCCATGCCATTGGCACTAACACAACCCCATACCATCACAGATGTTGGCTTTTGAACTTTGCGTCTATAACAATCTGGATGGTTCTTTTCCTCTGCCCCAGAGGACACGACGTCCACAATTTCCAAAAACAATTTGATGTTTTTGATGTTCTTTGGACTCGTCGGACCACAGAACACTTTTCCACTTTGCATCAGTCCATCTTATATGAGCTCGGTCCCAGAGAAGCCGGCGGCGTTTCTGGGTGTTGTTGCTAAATGGCTTTTGCTTTGCATAGTAGAGTTTCAAGTTGCACTTACGGATGTAGCGCCGAACTGTATTTACTGACATTGGTTTTCTGAAGTGTTCCTGAGCCCATGTGATGATATCCTTTACACATTGATGTCAGTTTTTGATGCAGTGCCGCCTGAGGGATCGAAGGTCACAGGCATTCAATGTTGGTTTTCGGCCTTGCCGCTTGCATGCAGTGATTTCTCCAGATTCTCTGAACCTTTTGATGACGATATGGACCGTAGATGATGAAATCCCTAAATTCCTTGCAATTGTACGTTGAGGAACATTGTCCTTAAACTGTTCGACTATTTTCCTCACACACTTGTTCAAAAAGAGGTGAACCTCGCCTCATCTTTGCTTGTGAATGACTGAGCAATTCAGGGAAGTTCATTTTATACCCAATCATGGCACCCACCTGTTCCCAATTAGCCTGTTCACCTGTGGGATGTTCCAAACAGGTGTTTGATGAGCATTCCTCAACTTTCTCAGTCTTTTTTGCCACCTGTCCCAGCTTTTTTTGGAACGTGTTGCAGCCATAAAATTCTAAGTTAATGATTATTTGCTTAAAGCAATAAAGTTTATCAGTTTGAACATTAAATATCTTGTCTTTGTAGTGTATTTAATCAAATATAGATTAAACATGATTTGCAAATCATTGTATTCTGTTTTTATTTTGTTTAACACAACGTCCCACAACGTTGGGGTTGTATACTATACACATAGCTGCACAATATTGCAAACTTGGGATATATACTGCGATGTGAAATAATGCAGGATCAGTGTTGCGAAGATTCTACGCAAACTAGGCCAACGTTTAGCTCATTGTTCCAAAGATGAACAAGTTCAGTTCATAATTCAAAATTTTGAATTAACACCGGTCCAAAAACAAACTAGTTCATACTGTACTCCCCCGCACCCAATGTTGCTGGCGAGCTATTACCCTCAAAATACAGGCATTTAATTTCCTCATTGTTGCCAGCTGCAGCTTTCTCACTCAAATCTCAAAAACATGAGAAAAAAATGGAGCTTTTTAAAATGAGGAGTATGATAGGAATGATGGTGAAAGGACACTGATAACTTTGCATTCCCAGCAGCACTGGCTGCCATTTTTATAAATATGTACTGTATTACAAAAGAACACATTCATTCCCATTTACGCAGTGTCCATGAATGCACCTCGCACACTCACTAAGCTGACACTTGCCTGCCGAGTTTCATTTTCCAGAGCGAAATAGGAAATGTAGCACGTGTAGAATCTTTTAATCTTTGAGCATGGTCTCTCTGCTGGTCACTTAATATTACAGTTGATCCACTGTATATTACAGTACACCAACATCATAGCAGACCCTGCGATGTGAATATCCCCCACGCGTACATCGCGATGGCGATGCTCAAACAACATATATAAAAGATAAATAGTAAGTACAGTAGTAGTGGTAATAGTAAGTATCCGGCTAGTACGTGACGTAAAATTTAGAACTTGATACAACTGTGTATTTTAAGTTTAAAACACCCAAAAGAACCTCCCTCAAAAACAACAGTTAGTAAAAGTCCTCACAGTGGGATAACCTGTCTCTGAGTCCCTACTATGGCTAAGACATACCACAGTGAATAATTATTTTCAAATACATTTCTTTAGATGCAATTATTTTCAAGGTTATTGGCAACTCGATCACAATATTGTGTACATGCCTAGCCTACGTACTCATAACTTAAGAATGGGACTCCTACAACTTACATTTGTTGACAGTAGCGTCCCCATCAGCGTAGATCAAAATGAGAGGCTGCTAGCTGAAGTCATGTACAGTGGGTACGCAACGTATTCAGACACCCTGAAATTTTTCACTCCGTTATATTGCAGCCATTTGCTAAAATAATTTAAGTTCATTTTTTACCTCATTAATGTACACACAGCACCCCATATTGACAGAAAAAAAACAATTGTTGAAATTTTTTGAAGATTTATTAAAAAAGAAAAACTGAAATATTACACAGCTGTAAGTATTCAGACCCTTTGCTCAGTATTTATTCGAAGCACTCTTTTGAACTAATACAGCCATGCATCTTATTGGGAATGATGCAACAAGTTTTTCACACCTGGATTTGGGGATCCTCTGCCATTCCTCCTTGCAGATCCTCTCCAGTTCTGTCAGTTGGATGGTGAACGTTGGTGGACAGCCATTTTCAGGTCTCTCCAGAAATGTTCAATGGGGTTTAAGCCAGGCATCTGGCTGGGCCATTCAAGAACAGTCACTGAGTTGTTCTGAAGCCACTCCTTCGTTATTTTATCTGGTTGGAAGTTGACCCTTCGGCCCAGTCCGGTCCCGAGCACTATGGAGAAGGTTTTCGTCCAGGATATCCCTGTACTTGGCCGCATTCATCTTTCCTTCGTTTGCAACCAGTCATCCTGTCCCTCCAGCTTAAAAACACCCCCACAGCATGATGCTGCCACCACCATTGGGACTGTATTGGACAGGTGATGAGCAGTGCCTGGTTTTCTCCACCCAGACCGCTTAGAATTAAGGCCAAAAAGTTCTATCCTGGTCTCATCATACCAGAGAATCTTATTTCTCACCATCTTGGAGTCCTTCAGGTGTTTTTAAGTAAACTCCATGCAGGCTTTCATGTGTCTTGCACTGAGGAGAGGCTTCCGTCGGGCCACTCTGCCATAAAGCCCCGACTGGTGGAGGGCTGCAGTGATGGTTGATTTTCTAGAACAGACTGCATCTCCGGAGCTCAGCCATAGAGATCTTTGGGTTCTTCTTTACCTCTCTCACAAAGGCTCTTCTCCCCCGATTGCTAAGTTTGGCCGGACAGCCAGCTCTACGAAGGGTTCTGGCCGTCCCAAATGTCTTCCATTTAAGGATTATGGAGGCCACTGTGCTCTTAGGAACCGTAAGTGCAGCAGAATTTTTTTGTAACCTTGTCCAGAACTGTGCCTTGCTACAATTCTATCTCCAAGCTCTTCAGGCAGTTCCTTTGACCTCATGATTCTCATTTGCTCTGACATGCACTGTGAGCTGTAAGGTCTTACATAGACGGGTCTGTGGCTTTCCTAATCAAGTCCAATCAGTATAATCAAACACATCTGGACTCCAATGAAGGTGTAGAACCATCTCAAGGATGATCAGAAGAAATGGACAGCACCCGAATTCAATATATGACAGCCATAAGTATTCAGACCCTTCGCTATGACAATGTGATATTTAAGTTTTTCTTTTTTAATAAATCTGCAAAAATTTCAACAATTCAGTTTTTTTTCTGCCAATATGGGGTGCTGTGTGTACATTAATGAGGGAAAAAAATGAACTTAAATTATTTTAGCAAATGGCAGCAATATAACAGTGAACATTTTTGGGGGGTCTAAATACTTTCGGTGCCCACTGTATACTCCTACACTTTGCCAATGTGAACGATGGCATTCAACCTGACATTGCAGTGAAGTGTCTCGCTGCACGCTGTTTTGAAATCATCTGATCTGAGATTAGCAGCTTTATTAAACGTATGATTCATTTAAAATGGATCACTCCACTCATCCTGACAAATGGCACAGTAGAAGCCAAAATGAAAACATCCTCACTGATTCTCAAAACGTGGTTTGAGACGGTACCATTAGTGGTGTGCTGGCTACTCAAGTGGACTGGAAACAATCACTGCCTCAGTACAGTTCAATTGTGTTTAGCTTTATAGGACAATACATTTGCATTTAATCTTTAATAACGATTTTCAAACTTATTTAAGTTAGGTTTTTGCTGATCCTTAATGTACACTACATTTTAATTGTATTTTTTTTATTTTATTTTTTTATTTATTTATTTTAAATGGATAGGCATCAGCTCATCTGCAACCCTAGTGAAGCAGTACAGAAAATGGACGTATGGATGGATATTTAAGTGCAATGTTCAAACTGCACATTAGAACAGTATCTTACAATAAGATTAAAAATACCTTTTGGGAATAAAATGTCTAATTTTTGATGAAGAATTAGGCCTACTTTGCTACTGTCTTCTAACGTGGGTCATTACGGTGGTACCTGGAGAGCTAAGTTTCTTTTGGTCGTACTTCCTGTAAAAAAGTTTTCAGAACCACTGAATTGGACGAAAGTTGGGTATTTAAAATAAATTGCTTTACACAGTTTACTCTCCCTTGCTTGCATGTGTGTGACTTCGAGTGACAATCCACACGACAAGAATATTTAGAGCCTTATTCCCCCTGAGATTTGAAAAGTATGACACATTGCAATTAATGCCCATTTACCAGACACATGATATATATGTAATATATGTAAATATCGCTTGTATTCATCACTGAAAGAGACAACATATACAGAGCTGCTGCAAAGCCAGTAAACTGTCATGACACGAAAAAGGTGGCCATGACTGCTACAATGTTGTCACTTAAATATAGAGGTAATAAATCCAAGGACAGTCAAAATGGAAAATATGGAAAATAAGAAAATGATGAAACACCTCTCTCTTCGAGTCTTCTCCAGCTTGTCTTTGAGCACCAGGATTTCTTTCTGCACGCCAAGCTGCTGGCTCTCTGCGTCACGTAGCTCCTTACGCAAAGCCTTCAACTCAGTGCTGTGTTGTGCCTCCCGACGTGCCAGTTCCTCCTCATACAGGTGGGTCTTCTTCTCCAGGTCACCCCGCAGACGTCCCATCTCCTGGGATTGGTCAGATGATGCTGGGGCAGCAAATGAGCCAACTTGTTTCACCTGAAAGGGATGGAGCGATGAATAAGATGGAGTCTGAACAATCTGAGATGAGCTGAAACAATTTGACAGTGAAACATCAGATGATTAACTTTTTAACTAACGTTAACATGGGCTGAAGCATTCTGAAATTGGTTGTTGGAATTTTATTCGATTCTAAGCTTTAAAAAGTATTTTGACCTTTACACATCCATTCACAATATCGTCTGGAGTCTACAAAATGCCCCCCAAAATTTGGACACGTATCAGAAATTTTTGAAATCCCAAGTGGATGTCATCAATTGTACTGGTAGATTTTTCCACAACTCATTTTACTGCAAAGTATCCTCAGTATGAGCGAGACAAACAAATCCCTGCTGTGATGCACTAAAAAACAATGGAAAGTCCTGGCACAGCACTGAAAGAGATATTTTACATGACTTACAAAACAGGTCAGATAAGGTTTAGAATGTATTATTTTTCATAAAATTTTCCATTACCATGCCATACAATGCAATAGAAAACAGAAAACATTATATAAGGTGCTAGGATTTTAAGAAATGATGGAAGACACCAAAAGTTGAGTATGAAAAATCACAATGATTGATATATTGAGCATATAGCCTTTCAAGAATGTGCAGACGTGATGGATTATGTTTAGCACTATTACCTTCAGCCTTTCCAGCTCCTCCTCCAGTTGTCGGCTGTGCTGCTCATTACGTTCTTTCAGCTTCCTCTCCTTAAGCGCTTCTGCTGTGCGCTCCTCCATCTGATTCTCCATCTGATAACATGGTTACACATTCATTTCTGTCAAGGACTTCGAAAAGTACAATCTGCTCATACATTACCAACACACACAATCTACACATGAAAGAAAATCTATCAAAAAACACGTCAAATAACTGATGGAGTATTGGGATTGTGACCAAAATCTATTTCTATCATCATTGTGGTATTTACAAATATTCTTAGATTTTCTCAAGAGAATTATGATGGAATTGTGCACCAAGAAGTGTAAAGAAAGGATCAGGTGCTAGCAACCACGGGGAGTCCACTCTACCTCTTTCCTGGCTTTCTCAGCCTTTCGAACCTCAAGGCGCAGAGCCTCAATTTTCTGATTGTGACTCTCCATTTCCTCCACCTTGTCACGCAGCTGGCGAGATAGATGCTGCTTTTCCGACCTGTGAGTTTGGTCAGAATATGTAGTTAATGATAAAGGTTAAAAGTAAGAAAAAAATTAGGAGACAAACCAATCAAACTAGTGCTTATTTGTTAAAAAATACAATCCTCTGAACATCCGTAATGTAAAATTAAAACAATACTCTGCTGAAACAATGTGTAATTTAATAACCACTGTTAACCATAAATACATTTTTATATTTGTTCCCAACTTGATTAGGGATTGTTGGAAGAGTATAAATTATAAACCACATACTCTTACACAACAACCTAGTAAAATTAATGCTTTTGAAAAGTTTGCCAGCAGTTGTCATCGGCACGTAAAGAAACAATGCATGTACGCCAACATGTGCGCATCATGTGACTTGGACTATGTTTCTATGCTGGACAGTAGCATTGCAGGAAATGTAAGCACTACCATTACGAACAGTGAGTTCTGTGTTCTACCATTGCTGTTTCAAAAACTCATGTCATTTTTAATTTTCACATAATCTCCTGCTGTATGTTGACACTTGAAAGTGCTGACATGAAAATGGTAACAATGCCATAATTTCCACTTTAAGAACTGTATTTTCAGGCTAAAAATGCTGTTGTCATGTAAACAACTGTTTTCAATTAAAAGCGGTCTCATGTAAGTGGATGTTAAGTCTGTTTAATGTGAGGCTCTACCTGAGGTCTGAGAGACCCTTGTTGAGTTCAGAAAACTCATGCATGGCCAGTTTTCTCTGGCTTTGAGCTTCTTTCAGATCCTTTGACTGCGACTTAATCTTCTCATCGGATTCCACAAGGTCCTGGCCACAAGCAAGAAATGTAAACAATATATGAAGCATTTTATGGCAATAAAGTCTTACTGAATACTGTTGGAAGTGGCTCATCTGAACAATAATGCTGCTAATGTTAAACGCCATTAAACTGTGGTAGTACCTTCAGCAGGTCATCCTTATCCCTTGTGAGACTCTTTATTTGTTTCTCTAACATCTTAATATGTTTGGACGAGTCCTCTAGTTCTCGACGAGCCATCGTCACATCTTCAAATTGTTTTTCCAATTGGCCTGAATCTGTCATACACACACAGTCAGACACTAAACTAATAATGGAAACACATCCCAAAACACCATACTTGCTCCATTACAAGATTGCATTTCTGTACGGCTGACATTAGCAAGATAGAAATCAGAAATAGAAGTCCTACCAGCGATTTGTTTCTTGAGGATGTCAATTTCGGTCTTTAAACTCCTGATCTCCACCTCCTTGTTTGCACTCAAAGGGCCTTCACTAGTTGGGTGCTGATGTGCTTGAACCGTCTGAGTCAAATCTGCAATGTCAATATATCCTTCAACATTCTTCAGAACTAACTTCTGTAACAAATAAACACTCATTAACACAGCATTATGCTCCGAGATATATATATATATATATATATATATATATATATATATATATATATATATATATATATATATATATATATATATATATATATATATATATATATATATATATATATATATATATATATATATATATATATATATATATATATATATATATATATATATATATATATATATATATATATATATATATATATACACACACACACACACACACACACACACACACACACACACATACACATATATATGTATATATATATGTATATATATATATATATATATATATATATATATATATATATATATATGTGTGTGTGTGTGTGTGTATATGTATATATATGTACACACAAACGCACATTTTAGTAGTAGTATGACCTCCTCCCTCACCTTGAACTTTGCGGTTCAGCTCCAGTTTCTCCTGTTCCAAGCGGTGGATCCTCCTCTCGTAGGCCTCTATGGCTAGGCTGTCCTCAAGGCTGCGCTGGACATCTGTGTCCAGTTTATCCTGAACCGCCTTGCCTGCTTCAACTGACAGCTGCTGCAGGCAACCCCTATCAGAGATTGTGCTTAGGAGGAAGAAAATTGTGAAATTAATTATGTAGAGCCCTTTCAAACACAACAGAATGAAGTGCCTACAAATCCTATTCGCCCTAACCCCCCACCCCCCCCCCCCACCCCACCCCACACTACGTGGTGTTTTCGCTAACCATTATAATATTCAGTAAATGAAAATTTGTCTTGACGTTCTTTCCATTTCCAAGTGATAATTCTCTGTCCACTAATCCACAGACTTCTCCTCCCTTTAAACTAGACTTTACGCCGATCCGATCGGTGTTATCGGTATCGGCCGATAATTAGCATTTTATGCTGATCGGCTTTCATGTCATAAGTCGCTGAGCCGATCTCTTCACCCTTCATTTTGTCTCTCATAGGTGAGGTATACCAATTATGAAAATGACAGGCCTCTCTCATCTTTTTAAGTGGGAGAACTTGCACAATTGGTGGCGGACTAAATATTTTTTTGCCCCACTGTAAGTATAGTAAGTATTAAGTAACTAAACCTACTGAAGGAACTGCACTGGTTGCTGCTACCATAGATATTAACTGATCAGTTTTGAGTGGCAAGTTTATGGAGAAGTTTAATGTAGACACCACAGTAACAACTCGATAGGTTAAAAGTCACAAGATGCTAAGAGAAGTTAAAATAAATTTGACAATGTATTCCAGCTTTATTTATTTATTCATATATAAATATTTCATCACAACAGCTGATTCATCATGTTACAGTAGCTTTTCTGAGTGAAAAGAGGCTGAACTTTGCTTTTTTGAAGCAAAATACATATAAACCAACAAAAATGCACTTTTATTGTTCAATGCTGTAAAGCCATCCAAGTTATCAATAGGAAAGAAATCACAGGGACTAAAAGTGTTCTCTGTGACTCTGAACAGTCAGACTTTCACATGAGAGTCAGAGGGTGTGGCTCCCTGAGATGTGAAATTAGGGCACTTTCGGCTGGCAAACGATTGCCGCCCTTGCACCTCTGGTGTAAATGACGAAAAGTCCCTGCCTTCATTTGTTGAAACAATAATTTGCACACTGACTGGGACAATAATATATTACTAAAAAGCATGAATTGATACTGTTCATGGCCACCACAGTTATTCAACGTAAAGTTCGCCGCACCTGATTTATATACTTGGAAAGATTAAACTAGTGAACTTCATCCTTATAAGTACAGTCAGAGTCATGTAAAACCTTTAAGGCAGAATGGTGGACTGGTAACAGCGACATTACGCAAAACAGAGTAGAAAGAGCTCAAGTTACAGAGTGATGGGGAGAATAGAAAGGGTGCAAAAGCAAAAGACTATGATCTCTGAGCCTTGAAAAGATAAGAATGGCTTTGCCACGAATAGAACTTTAGTGAGAATGTGAACATCAGTTTATTCGGGATTTAAGGTTTTTTCCCTATTTAGCCTCTTATCTAGCCACACTTTTAACTTGTGTTTTAAATTAATTGATTTCACTTGTTAACTTACCATTTACTGGTGTAGGTGAAGCCAACAAAGGGCAAATGGTGGCCAGAAAAGGCAGTGTGAGAGGGAGGCGGCATGGTCTCCTGTAGAAAAAAAAGGTAATGAATACATGACAGAAGGCATGAAATCATGCAGTCATCAAGTAACAATTTCATTGTCTTAGAGACGACTGATACACTTACTGAGTTCTTGAGAGAGTCATCATCCACATCAAAGTTGGAGGTATCTGTGGGACTGCTGACCTCAGGGATGTAAGGGGCCTCACACAAGCGAATATTGTCCCAGTCAATGCCTGTGCATTAAAGAGGTCACACTTAACACAATAAACTTCAAGAACACTGAAAATGTGGAAATTATTACTTTACTCAACAATGCTGAAATTTCACTTTCCAAGAAAGATTGATTTATGTGATCTATTTGTGCTCTACAACAGGCAGCATATTAGTTGGTTAAAGTTACTCAGGATTGCTAGCAAATTTTCATGTTCTACTTTAGAAATAGCTTGTACCAGAGAAAAATGGATGCTGCTTGAAGTCTTCAATCCCATTCTGTCCTATTCGGTACGCTCGACTGCAAATGAGCCGACGTATGAGATCTTTTGCTTCCTCTGAAACTAAATCTGTTATCTGTTGTGGGAACTGGAATCGCTCCTGTAAAAACATACATGATGTTTGAGGTAAAAACAGCACCATTTCAATGAATTAAAGGGTTTAGGTCAACATAAATAGCGCACAAAGTGGTGTCTTGTCACATCAGCTCACCTTGTGGTTCATAATTTTGCCATATGTTTCCACAAGGGACTCTGCATAGAAGGGTGTCTCTCCATACAGCATTTCATACATACAGACACCCAGGGACCACCAATCACACTCAGGTCCATACTTGCCCTTCCCATCTTCCATGGCCTGGAGGATTTCTGGGGAAATATAGTCTGGGGTCCCCACAGCCACAGAGGACTGGACCTAGAATGAGCAACACAAGTCAATGACTAAAAGCCCCATACAAAGAAGTACCAAACTTAACATACTGTTAACTATGATCAGAATAGTGGCAGTCAGTCTCTTAAAAAGGTGACTAAAGGTCAAAATTAAAAAATAATAGTTTTTCCTTTACAGAGAGTAAAGAAAAATGAAAAGTAGATTTCTTTTTAGAACAGTCTACTTTTCATTTTTCTTTAGAAAGCCGAACATTTACAATAAAACTGAAAGATTTTGGAATATTTTCCCTACATGTGAAACACTGAGCTAATATTTAGTTGTATAACCACTGTTGATGAGAGCTGCTTGGCATTGGCTCTGTTAACTGGTATTCCATCCCAGGACAATTGTACTACATTCCACAATTCCATTGCAATTTTTAGTTGTGCCACAGAAAAAAATTTACTTTAATCTTGAACCAAATTTTCCCATTGTAAATAATGGACATTCTATTAATCCTGACCAAAGGTGGCAACAGCAGCAGCATCCCGACTACAAGAGCCGACCTACCTGTAGCGTCGGATGTGTACTCTCATCGGCGTACCTAACACCCTCGACTCCATTTGAATAGAGCATGCATTCGGATGCTCAAACACCACCACCACCAACAGCAGCAGCATGATAAATACCGTGGGTACGCAAAGTTTTCAAACCCCCTTAAATTTTTCACTCTTGGTTATATTGCAGCCATTTGTTAAAATCATTCAAGTACATTTTTTTCCTCATTACTGTACACACAGCCGCCCACATCGACAGGAAAAAAAAACCTAATTTTTGCTGATTTATTAAAAAGGAAAAACTTAAATATCACATAGCCATAAGTATTCAGACCCTTTGCTGTGACACTCATATTTAACTCGGGTGCTGTCCATTTCTTCTGATCATCCTTAAAATTGTTCAACACCTTCATTGGAGTCCAGCTGTGTTTGATTATACTGATTGGACTTGAATAGGAAAGCCACCCCCCCCATCTATAGAAGACCTTACAGCTCACAGTGCATGTCACAGAAAATGAGAATCATGAGGTCAAAGGAACTGCCTGAAGAGCTCAGACACAGAATTGTGGCAAGGCACAGCTATGGCCAAGGTTACAAAAAACATTTCTGCTGCCATCTCAGGGTTTATTTGTTTCTGCTGCACTTAAGGTTCCTAAGAGCACAGTGCCCTACATAAGCCTTAAATGGAAGCTGTTTGGGACGACCAGAACCCTTCCTACAGCTGGCCGTACGGCCAAACTGAGGAAGAGCCTTGGTGAGAGAGGTAAAGAAGAACCCAAAGATCATTGTGGCTGAGGTCCAGAGATGCAGTCGGGAGATGGGAGAAAGGTGTAGAAAGTCAACCATCACTGCAGCCCTCCACCAGTAGGGGCTATATGGCAGAGTGGCCCAACGGAAGCCTCTCCTCAGTGCAAGACATGAAAGCCCGCATGGATTTTGCTAAAAAACACTTGAACGACTCCAAGATGGTGAGGAATAAGATTTGCTGGTCTGATGAGACCAAGATAGAAATTGTTGGCCTTAATTCTAAGTGCCATGTGTGGAGAAAACCAGGCACTGCTCATCACCTGTCCAATACAGTCCCAACAGTGAAGCATGGTGGTGGCAGCATCATGCTGTGTGTGTGTTTTTCAGCTGCAAGGACAGGGAGACTGGTTGCAATCGAAGAAAAGATGAATGCGGCCAAGTACACGGATATCCTGGACGAAAACCTTCTCCACAGGGCTCAGAACCTCAAACTGGGCCAAAGGTTCACCTTCAAAAAAGACAATGACCCAAAGCACACAGCTAAAATACCAAAGGAGTGGCTTCAGAACAACTCCGTGACTGTTTCTGAATGGCCCAGCCAGAGCCCTGACTAAAACCCAATTGAAAAGACCTGAAAATGGTTGTCCACCAACGCTCACCATCCAACCAGACAGAACTGGAGAGAATCTGCAAGGAGGAATGGCAGAGGATCCCCAAATCCAGGTGTGAAAAACTTGTTGCATCATTCCCAAAAAGACTCATGGCTGTATTAGCTCAAAAGGGTGCTTCTACTAAATACTGAGCAAAGGGTCTGAATACCTATGGCTGTGTGATATTTCAGTTTTTTGTTTTTAATAAATCTGCAAAATTTTCAACAATTCCGTTTTTTTTCTGTCAATATGGGGTGCTGTGTGTACATTAATGTGGGGAAAAATGAACTTAAACGATTTTAGCAAATGGCTGCAATATAAAAAAAGAGTGAAAAATCTAAGGGGGTCTTAATACTTTCCGTACCCACTGTACATACCGTTCCGTCCTCCATGAGTTTGAGGCAGGAGCCAAAGTCAGCCAAGCGGATATGTCCATTCCTATCCAACAGGATGTTGTCTGGCTTTATGTCCCTGAAGAAGAATTGAGAGAGCAAACTGTCATCTAATGAAGTAGGTAAGAGGGAAATGTGCTCTTTAGAATAAAACAAGTTTGCACTCAGTTAAAATCTTACCCCAGAATGAGCATTTATCTAAATGGAAAATTTTGTTAACATTGTTCAAAAGGTTTTACACAGGGCATGCAACTTTTTTTTCATCCTTACAGCTGCTGACATATTTATAATATTGTTCCAGATTATGTCAACAGGATTAATTTGAATGCAGAGCAGAAGCTACCACTACTGCAGTTAAACCACCTCAGGGTTTATTTGTATTTTCTTTGCATCAACTCAAGAAGATCCCCCCACATTAATGTTTCCAAATACAACTTGTTAAACAACAAGTGCTGAGTTGGCTTTGTGTGTGTATGTTACTCAACTCCCAAGTTCAAATAAAAAAGACTGATGATCAAATCTGTATATATGAAAAAGAATCCCCCCCCAAACACACAGCTCCTAAGTAAACTGAGCCACAGTAACTACAACCCCTAAATTCTCACAAACTGTAAAGCAAGTATTTTGTATTTATTTGTGTGTAAGAGGGATCTAACAGCAGCAGAACCCAACCACAGGGCCACGGACTGGTTACCGTTCCATGAGCCGTTTGGTACCGGGCAGCACAGACTGACTGAACAAAAAATATTTAATTCAACATCAGAGTCTGAAAGAAGTTTCATTTTTAAAATTCACCTGTGCCTCAGTACATGTCAAATGACTCGTCTCGGTGTCTGTGGGTATGCCCCTGAGCCCCCGCAGAAATTATTTTTGATTTTAACATAAATTAAGCAACCTGGAAGACTCTGACAAGTACAATAAGGCAAAATCAAACAATTTTCTTCACATCGAAAAGCTTTACAGCACTCAAGTACATGTTGATGTACAAATTTAAGATTAAAATTAAATTTGTCTTATTTCTTTGATTTGAATAGCATCCTCCTCTTTAAACACTCATTCTGAAAATGAATTGACTAAAATTATTGTCTGTTTCACCTAATTTTTCACTATTACCAACTTCAAAGGCTAATCCCAAATGCATCCTTCAGGAAAATATTAAATGGGCTCTTGCTATATACACTTAGCCACAAGGTTTCATGAAAACCAGTGGTGTAGAGTTTGTGTAACGCTGCTAACTATCCTAACTAACATGCAAACAAACAAACCAAGAGGTGACAATAATAACTCAATAACCCTGAAGGCTTCTTTATACTCGCCCGGACGGCAACCGCGCTGACGTCATTGCGGTTGTCCCTCGCGTAGTTTGCCTTTATCCTCGAGCGCAACCCATGCGCGCAGTTTTGAAAACTGCAGTTCACCTCTGAGTCAGAAGTGTGGGTCTCAGGCTTTGGGAGTAGTTGCAGTATTTAGCATTGGACAAAATCATGTTAGACTTAATGGAACCTCTAACTGATGTTAGGAGCTCCTATTCACAAGTGAGGATTTCTGCACAAACTCCTATAACTTTGCATGAACACACACACTTGCGCACACACACACACACACACACACACACAGCTCACTCCTAAACTTCGACACCTTGTAAAGGCCTCTTTATAGCCCCGCGGTCGCGCGGCTGACAACACCCGCGTTGCATCACGTGACCAACGAATTGCTCCGCGCGGCCACTCTGCGAAGCTTGACGTGCAAAAATTGTTGCTGCGTGTCGAACGGCGTGGAGATCATCTCTCATGATTGGTCCGTTTTAGTCACCTGCTGTGATGACGTACTCAGCGTGCCCCTTGGTTCTATATACCATCTACGCCGCCACCTTCTCGATCGATTTTGCAGCATAATTAAACGTATCATCTGGGCATCAAGGTCAATTTGTTCGAGCAGACACTGTTCCACAGTCGCCATCGTTGTTGCTTTGTTCCTTGTTACTGAAAGGAAAGTAAAAATTGCTTCCGAAATGGCCCAAAACATTCAGAGGAAACTCCACGCTGTGGTGGCCAATACCAGCCATAGCGACACCCCCGACGTGGAGGTGAACTGCAGTACATTTTCAAAACTGCACGCGTGGGATGCGCTCGAGTATAACGGCAAACTACGCGTGGTACAGCCTCAGTGATGTCAGCGCGAGTATAAAGAAGCCTTAAGGCCTACAAGCGAATGCTAAGCTAATACTGCGCTAGTTAGCCCAGTTAATTGAGCAACTGTGTCACAAGACTCCTGCGATCTTAAAGAGCAGACTAGAATAGAGGGAGGTAAGCTCTTCTAAGACACACCACCCATCTGGGAGGGCCATCTGGTTGCAGCCTGACAAACAAACACACACACACACACACACACACACACACACACACACACACACACACACACACACACAAACGCACGTTGACTGGAAGCTGCACAGACAAGGATGTCGCACATGGGTCTATGCAAGCAATTGTTCTGACTGTGTGACCTCTAGTACCACTTGACAAAGGGGAGGAACCCTGAAACCAATCAAAGTACTGTATTTGAAAGAGCCAGATCTTTAAATACCATAGTACTGTCAATGATTCATAATATTTATTTTACACGGATAAAGGTCGAGCAGTGGCAAATACATGTTACCAAAAGGGAAAACAGCTATTTTGTATATTCAAGTTGATTTACATGAATTAAAATTAATGTAAAAATGAAAAATTAAAATATATTCACATGCAGATGCCAAAGAATTTATTTGCAAATAGTCATAAAATCTTTAGAAACAGAACCATGAATTTGTGAACAACAGCGATCCTATAAACTGTCTTTAGTAGCTGTGCATCAAATAAATTTTAATAGGGTTCACTTATTTTAAAAAAAGACACTTATGAAACAATCTGTCAAAGCAAATAATCAATAACCCTATAAAATATTAACCATATCTATCACAGAGAAATAAAGCCACTCTCTTGTAGAATAGCGAGCCACGGAGACACATAGTCCTGATCAATAAAACATGGGGCTGTAGTCAATAGGAAAACACCTACCACCTTACACACACATACACAAACCTCCACAGAAGTCAGATTCCACCAACAAAAGATTACGGACGCTGGACATACAGTGTAGTACATTTCATGACGAAAGGACTGGAATGATACCCAACATAGTCATCAGCACAAATCTCCCTCTATCTGTCGCGCACATGGAAAACACTCCTAAGTACCAACCCCCACATCTCCTCTGACACTAGCAGAATAGAGCTTTTGCGCTCCCCCATACACACAAACCCACACTAGACAGATGTGGTGCTAGGCAGCACTAAGCCATGGTGAGTTGGGCTATTGAACTCAGGCCCCTCTGTGAGGCCACGCAGATCACTGACCACTAAATACATGGGCGCACACACTGTTCATTTGACTAACACATTTAGTCTCTCATGGGAGTTGGCTGGTGCTCTTTCATCCAAGATTGTATTTGTCTCAAACACCATCCACATCAATATCAATCTAATTATACATTTTATGCCAACAACCTGACAACAAAAGATACATTTGATGTACAAATATAAACACTAAGGGATCGATCGCACACCAGCTATACATAAGTCAACTACAGTAATTGTGCCACTACACTACTAATGGGCCTGCACTAGGGGGTGGGATAAATATTGCTATTACCAGTATGTTATATTTTTAACTCTCATGATACAGTATCGATACACCAACATGAGATATTTATTGATTGAAGAACTGCACACCAAATGTCTTGGCTAATGCATTTTTTTTTTTTTTCATTTGTACGCATTCTATTCAAGTTAACTCACAGACTGAATAAAGTATTTATCCATCCATCCATCCAAGCCCACACTAGTATTAGTATTTAAGGGCTTAAATATGCCTTCAAGAAGGATCCCTGCAAAAGAAAGGATGGGATCATTAATAATCCCAAGAGACTTTGACATCACCATTCACTTCAGTTGTGATTACCCAAGGGAAAACTATTAGAATATCATTGTTCTGCTGTGGAACCACACATTTTACATTTGGAAATAGATGCTTAATAAAGTCTGTTTAATTGATGAAGAGATGGGATAGTTTTCTCATAAATTGAACACCAAGAGCTACTAATTTAGAGGGTGGCTACATTGTCCTTTGCCTTAGCCATGTGAATAGGAAAGAGGCGTCACCTCGTACAGACACACACCACAACCATGATGAAAACGCACACCCTCGTCTTCATGCTGCCAACACACAGCCACGCACACATGTATGCATTTTCTCAAACGGGACCAGCCAGCAAATCACACCCTCCTCAACGGATGTGCCTGGCTGACTCCACCCTCTGGGGGGAATGAATAAATAAATAAATAAATAGTGTGGGACTCTCAGGAGCGCATGGATGTAACATAGAAAGAGGAGGGGAGGGGCTGAGGGTTATAGCATGGGGGCACATATCAACACCACACCCACACACCTCTCCTAACCCATCATTACTGTCCCAAACAGTCCAAAAGGGGACTTCAAGGAAAACAGCGTCATCCCCTCTTCATGTTCCTTTGCCTTTCCTTCCACTCTTCCATGTCTGCTACTCCCACCAGCCCCCACAGAAGCCCATAGATAACACCATGCAATTAGTGGCTCCCCACTCACTTCCTTTATTCTCACAATTATTTGTGTCTACATATATAATGCTCACTTCTTTACATCAATTGTCAACTTCAGGCCCACGCGAAACATGATCATGATTCATTTATTCATAAAGGTTTAACCAAGGCAATTGGGCTATTCTTGTTTGTTGAAGGATGTTTCACCTTTAATCCAAAAGGCTTAGTCAGTTCTCAATTGTAGGTGGCGAGTGCCTATATTTATTCCTCGGTGGGTGTGTTTCATTGCGGCGGTCAACAATAGGGTGTTGTTGTTGTTGCCCAGTACAGTACAGTCCTACAATACCAATCAGTTGTTCACTCGTCTTGTGGCAAAACAGGTCGTTAGGGCCACTCTTCCCATTGAATGAAGCGATCTTGAGGGGGGGGGTCAGGACATTATTATCGGCAGACGATTGGTAATGCCTCAAACCTCATCCTCTGTTAAGAGACTGCTTTTCTAGTTTGATGTAGATTGCTTCTTTTATACCTCTTTCAAACCAGCTGTCCTATCCTATCTGGAGTGTGGTGTTTTTTTAATCAATGGCATTTCCATTCATTTCAATGGGGAGAGCTGATTTGAGATACGAGTGATCTGAGTTACATGCAAAGACGCAGAACAAATTAAACTAATTTGTCAAGGCGCCACTGTAACAACAATATTGTTGTGTATAGTAGGTGGGTAAAGTGTTTGGAGTTAAACAGGAATGGAGCATAAATATTTTAAAATAGTGTAAGAATTTATCATATGAGACTAATTCTTGACTGGTGAAAACTTCTCTCCAGGCCAATATTCCTATGACAGAGCTGCTGCCGATTTACATTTTGACTTTAATTGGTTTTATTTTTATTCCAGGAAAAGAGAGAGGAAGTGACAATTACAACTCTGAGAAAGGACAGGAACAAATGTAGGAAAGAACAAAAGCAATCCTTCTCAGAAATTTAATGTCTTACAATTAAAAAAGGACATGCTGGTGCTTTCTATTCACTACTAGAATAACTAAATCTATGCCAACCAGAAATAACATGATAATACAATCAGCTTCTCACATAACAATATGTGAGAGTTGATAAGCATGTCGAATTCCTGATATGTGGGCACAGATTTGGAAACGGATGGTAGGCTGGTGCATTCCACTTGGTGTTACTGGGAACCAAGCATTGTGCTAATAGCGCACTTGAAATTGTCTCATATCAAATGTCTCATGCAGCTGTCACTCATTATATAGGGCAGAGATTGCCAACACGAGGCTCGCAATCACCCCCAGTGTGACCACAGCAATTTTTAATCCAGTAAACAGATTAGTCAGTACAGACACAGTTTTCTTTTTATTGTTGGTTTGTTTGTTTGTTAGCCAGTGACAATGTTAGCTTCCTGCCAGCACTACTGCAGCAAAGTACAAAGAGGATCACAGGACTTGTTTTCAAATTTCTTATCCCGAAGGAATTGTGTTTTTGTTGAGTGATACGGACAGCTTCTCATTGCAATGTCAGACTGTCTAGTTATTGTTTAATAATTGAAACATGAAGCGTCATTTAAGCTCATTTGAGGCTAATATTGACAAGAATGACAGCGAACTTGGCAAACAAACAAAAAAATGTTAAACCGTCGAACATGCTATAAGAGCACATACACTGGCATTTTTGTCTTCTGTTGACTACAAATGTAATTACTTGAATGGAAGTGTGCACGCACACATACAGTTGTGCTCATAAGTTTACATACCCTGGCAGAATTTACATAACTACACAAATGACCCTGATCAAAAGTTTACATACCCCAGTTTTTGTATTGCCCCCTTTAACATCAATGACAGCTTGGAGTCTTTTGTGATAGCTGTGGATGAGGCTCTTTATTTTCTCTGATAGTAAAGCTGCCCATTCTTCTTGGCAAAAGGCCTCTAGTTCCTGTAGATTTTTGGGCTGTCTTGTATGAAATGCACGCTTGAGATCTCCCCTGAGTGACTCAATGATATTGAGGTCAAGAGACTGAGATGACCACTCCAGAACCTTCACTTTATTCTGCTGTAGCCCATGAAAGATTGACTTGGCTTTTGTGTTCTGGATCATCATCATCATCATCATCATCATGTTGGAATATCCAAGTCCGTCCCATGCGCAGCTTCCGGGCTGATGAGTGCATAATTTCCTCTAATATTAGTTGATAACATGCTGCATTCATCTTGCCATCAATTTTGACCAAGTTTCCCGTACCTTTGTAGGTCACACATCCCCAAAACAGCGATCCACCTCCATCTTTCACAGTAGGAATGGTGTACATTTCATCATAGGCAATGTTGACTCCTCTCCAAATGTCACGTTTATGGTTATGGCCAAAAAGTTAAATTTTTGTCTCATCACTCCAAATGATTTTGTTCCAGAAGTTTTGAGGCTTTTCTCTGTACTGTTTGGCATATTGTAAGCATTATTTTTTTGTGTGGCATTGGCGTAGTAATGGCTTTCTTCTGGTAACTCGACCATGCAGTCCATTTTTCTTCAAGTGTCTCCTTAGTCTGCATCTTGAAACATCCACACCACTTTTTTTCCCCAGAGAGCTGAAGTCATCTTTTCTTTGCATCTCGAACAATTTTCCTGGCCATGGTGGCAGAATTTTTTTGTGGGTCGACCTGATCGTGGTTTGGTTTCAACTGTCTGTCTCATTTTCCACTTCTTAATTAGGGTTTGAACACTGCTAATTGGCATTCTCAATTTCTTGGATACTTTCTTATATCCCTTGTCTGTTTTATATAGTTCAATTACCTTTTCACGCAGATCTTTTGACAATTCTTTTGCTTTCCCCATGACTCAGAATCCAGACATGTCAGTGCAAGGGTCTGTCAGGAGCCCAGAAACTCACTGAACCTTTATACACACACTAATTACAAGCAGACAGATCGGAGGTGTGGATGGTTACCTGTAGTAGCCATTCAAACCCATTTGTGTCAACTTGTGTGCATGTTATCAGGCTAAAATCTCAAGGGTATGTAGACTTTATCAGGGTAATTTGTGGAGTTTCTGTTGTCATTATGATTTAAAAAGAGCAAACACAGTTGTTTGATAAGACATGGCTTCACCCAAGCACTAACCATGAGTGAAAGAAAGGTTTTTGTATTACTCATATCCTCTGAAAAAATGGCCAAGAAATCATAAATTCTGCCATGGTATGTAAACTTATGAGCACAACTGTACAAAGCTGTACAATACATACACATTCTTGCATATACACATTCATGCTAAAAAAATATTGGCACACTTAGGGAGCCAAGATTTTTTTTACCATCACTGTAGTGCCAATTTATGTATGTGTCTTAAAAAAAATCCTTCTCTCACTAGTCTAGCATTTAGCAAATATAAATAATTTTGATAATCCTAATTGACCTAAAACAGGAAACGTTTTGTCTGATTTGACCATTTTTCCAGAAGCACATTTGTGAGGTTACACACTGATTTTGGACGAGAAGTCTCTGCACTCATTTATCCAAAAGTGTTCTATATAGGTCAGGAGATCAGGATTGTACAGGCCAGTCAAGTTCATCATTTGTCAGACAGTCAAGAAAAAAAGAGCACAATGTGTCTTTTTATACTCGTGCTAAAAAATATTGGCACCCCTCGGGGACTGACTGTATGTGTGTGTACATACATCCATCCATCCATTATAATGAGCCGCTTATCCCCACAAGGGTCGCGGGAGTGCTGGAGCCTACCCCAGCTATCATCGGGCAGGAGGCGGGGTACAACCTGAAATGGTTGCCAGCCAATCGCAGGGCACATACAAACAAACAACCATTCGCACTCACATTCACACCTACGGGCAATTTAGAGTGTTCAATTAACCTACCATGCATGTTTTTGGGATGTGGGAGGAAACCGGAGTGCCCGGAGAAAACCCACACAGGCACAGGGAGAACATGCAAACTCCACACAGGTGGGGGTGGGCATTGAACCCCGGTCCTCAGGACTGTGAGGCAGATGCTCTAACCAATCGTCCACCGTGCCGCCGTGTATATACATCTACATGTCATTTACATAAAAATTTTAAATAAATTGTACTAGTCAGAGAAGTTTCAATGAAACACTTTTACTCCACTACACTGAGCTTCATTCTGCTCACTATTTTTATTTATCAATCTATTCTTGCTTGTGTGATCTATTTGTTCTGGTTTGTCAGAAATATTTCTGCCTCAGGCGCTGTCACGTGACTTTCACCAATCCAACATAACCACTTGCATTTGACTCCATTCCACCAATGAAATGGAGCCAAGCACTCATATGATGTCACACAAAGTCTCCGCGGCCCAACAAAGAAGCCAAGTTTTCAAAAGGGACTCATTTATGAGAAGCATGGCAGAAACAGCGGAGGAAAAAACAGCTATGTAAATTCTGCCTCGTGGGCCTATTGTGCTGTTTCACAAGTGGAAACAAAGAACATTAATTTAAGACAATATTGCCATAATTTGTTGTTTTATAAAGATTGTATTCATTGTTTTAGTTACGTTACATTGTTAAGCAATATCTGAAGTTTCACATTCATATATTGGTCTATTTGACCGTTCATACTAATAAAATAATGAATCACAGCTACTCACTGTATGTATGCAGTATTTACACATGCATACATATACTCTATCCTGCCAAAGGTATTCACTCACCTACCTAGATTCACATATGATTTGAAGTTATATCCCATTGTAAATCCATATGGTTTAATATAATGTTGGTCTACAATTTGCAGCTTTAACAGCTTCAACTCTTGTGGGAAGGGTTTCAAGAAGGTTTAGGAGTGACTTTATGGAAATGTTTGCCCATTCTTCCAGAAGCATATTTTGGGGTCACACACTGATGTTGGATGACACAGCCTGGCTCATTCTCTACTCGAAATCAACCCAAAGGTGCTCTATCAGGTTGAGGGTAGGACTCTGTCCAGGTCAGTCAAGTTCACCCATACCAAAAAATAGTCTTTATGGACCTTGCTTTGTGCACTGGTGCACAGACATGTTGGAACAAGAAGAGGTAATCCACAAACTGTTTGACTGTCTAAAATCTCTTAGTTTGCTGAATCATTCAGAGTTCCTTTCACTGGAGCTCAGGGGATAATATTTCGGAGATTTCAAACTTTGTGGGAACAGTTTGAAGATGGCCCCTTCCTGTTCCAACAAGGTTCATAAAGACACAGATGCGAGTGTTTGATGTGGATGAACTTGACTGGCCTGTACAATCCTGACCGCCTGGCCTATATAGAACACTTTTGGAAAAATGAGAGCAGAGATTTCTCGTCCAAAATCAGTATGTAACCTCACAAATGTGCTTCTGGAAAAATGGTCATAAATTCGCATGAACACATTCCTAAACCTTGTGGAAAAAAACCTCGCCAGAAGAGTTTAAGCTGTTTTAACTGCAGAGGGTGGACCGATGACATTAAACGCTATGACTTAAGAATGGGATGTCACATAAATTCATATCCGTGTCAAGTCTGGTGAACAAATACTTTTGGCAATATAGTGTACATAAGGTAAGTAACTTCAGACTTATTCTTAATGAGACCATGAACGTCAAATAGGGAAAAATGTTGGACTTCAGAATGCATAGTACTTGTGCTTTTGTTATATTTGAGGATTGACTATCCTATTTTACAAGTGGCTGACTGCGGATGGTTGTTTGTTTGTATGTGCCCTGCGATTGGCTGGGATCCATTTCAGGGTGCACCCCGCCTCCTGCCCGATGATAGCTGGGATAGGCTCCAGCACTCCCGTGACCCTTGTGAGGATAAGCGGCTCAGACAATGGATGGATGGATGTGCCACCGGTCTCAAGACGCCACCACCTCTTGATTTCAGCATGGCTTCCATGTGGTTGCCATTATCGACCCTAACCCTAAAAACCGTCGTCATGGAGTGGTAAAGTCGACAAGTCGGTTCAACACCTAATATATGTACATATATGTAGATATGCACATATACTGTACATATAATATACACATGCATGCATAACTACATGTACAACCCCAATTCCAATGAAGTTGGGACGAAGTTGGAATTGGGGATAAACAAGTTGTTGGGATAAACAAATACAAACAGAATACAATGATTTGCAAATCATGTTCAACCTATATTTAATTGAATACACTAGAAAGACAAGATATTTAATGTTCAAACTGATCAACTTTATTGTTTTTAGCAAATAATCATTAACTAAAAATTAACTAATTTTATGGCTGCAACACGTTCCAAAAAAGCTGGGACAGGGTCATGTTTACCACTGTTATATCAACTTTTCTTTTAACAACATTCAATAAATGTTTGGGAACTGAGGACACTAATTGTTGAAGCTTTGTAGGTGGAATTCTTTCCAATTCTTGCTTGATGTACAGCTTCAGCTGTTCAACAGTCCGGGGTCTCCATTGTCGTATTGTACGCTTCATAATGCGCCACACATTTTCAATGGGAGACAGGTCTGGACTGCAAGCAGGCCAGTCTAGTACCTGCACTCTTTTACTACGAAGCCACGCTGTTGTGACACGTGCAGAATGTCTTGCTGAAATAAGCAGGGGCGGCCATGACAAAGACATTGCTTGGATGGCAGCATATGTTTCTCCAAAACCTGTATGTACCTTTCAGCATTAATAGTGCCTTCACAGATGTGTAAGTTACCCATGCCATTGGCACACAAACAGCTCCATACCATCACAGATGTTGGCTTTTGAACTTTGCGTCCATAACAGTCCGGATGGTTCTTTTCCTCTTTGGCCCGGAGGACACAACGTCCACAATTTCAAAAAACAATTTGAAATGTGGACTCGTCAGACCACAGAACACTTTTCCACTTTGCATCAGTCTATCTTAGATGAGCTCGGGCCCAGAGAAGCCGGTGGCTTTTCTGGTTGTTGTTGATAAATGGCTTTTGCTTTGCATAGTAGAGTTTTAAGTTACACTTACGGATGTAGCGCCGAATTGTATTTACTGACAATGGTTTTCTGAAGTGTTCCTGAGCAGATGTGGTGATATCCTTTACACATTGATGCCGGTTTTTGATGCAGTGCCGCCTGAGGGATCGAAGGTCACGGGCATTCAATGTTGGTTTTCGGCCTTGCCGCTGACATGCAGTGATTTCTCCAGATTCTCTGGATCTTTTGATGTTATTATGGACCGTAGATGATGAAATCCCTAAATTCCTTGCAATTGTACGTTGAGGAACATTGTCCTTAAACTGTTCGACTATTTTCTCACACACTTGTTCACAAAGAGGTAAACCTCGCCCCATCTTTGCTTGTGAATGACTGAGCAATTCAGGGAAGCTCCTTTTAGACCCAATCATGGCACCCACCTGTTCCCAATTAGCCTGTTCACCAGTGGGATGTTCCAAACAGGTGTTTGATGAGCATTCCTCAACTTTCTCAGTCTTTTTTGCCACCTGTCCCAGCTTTTTTGGAATGTGTTGCAACCATAAAATTCTAAGTTAATGATTATTTGCTAAAAACAATCAAGTTTATGAGTTTGAACATAAGATATCTTGCCTTTGTAGTGTATTCAATTAAATATAGGTTGAACATAATTTGCAAATCATTGTATTCTGTTTTTATTGACATTTAACACAACGTCCCAACTTCATTGCAATTCGCACTCAACTCACAGAGCAGAGCATTCCTGTCATACCACAATCACGGGTACCACCATTGTAGTTGAAAGAAGAACTCTCTTTTTGACTGTCTGACTTGTCTGCCTACACTGGCATCATCAGTCGCTCTACTTTCCCACCAGTCCCCTCTTCTCTCTTCATTTGGCTTTTGAAAATAAACGGCTTCAGCTTTGGAACACAGTGGCGGCAGCAGCAGCCGGCAGCGATGCATTCCGGCTGCAACATGTTTTGTTCTGTCCTCTGCACAGTTTCAAGCCAACCCCCATTCCCCCTTTGGAAAATTTGAAGCGCTAGTGTTGTGTCTCACCGACTTGGAGTCCCAAATCAAATAATCACTGTAGCTTGGTAGTTAAACTATTCTTAATTAATTTGTATTACATCCAATTCAGTACTGACAGAAATAGGTGGTAACACTTGGATCACACATGTACTAATGCCCACTTGATACTGTATGTTTTAGCATTTCAAGATTAAAGAAAACACCAATAGGATTGTTTACTCATTGTTGGAAATTCAAAATAAAAATAATTATCACAAGACTGACAATAAAAAAGTTGTCCTTATCATGTCTGGCTAAAAACATGGCAAATTATAATCTGCAAGTCAAGCAGTGAAAGAAAATGTTTTCCTTCTTGAAAAAAAAGTTTATTTCAAACCTATCCACCATTACAAGGAAAAATGACACACGGCAGCAAACCTATTTCACTTGCATGCCACATTTGTGTTCACGCCGCTTTAAAATTTTCATAAGTGATCCAAACAAGTTCTCAATGTGAAATGATGAGTCAGAATCTTGAGTGTCATTGTCAAATCTGCTTTTTACAACCACTTAAAATCAAATTTCTCTGGATGGACCTTTGTGGGGCTATAAAAAGGAGTAGTTGGGCAACAGTGAAAAGAACAAAGTTGAAACAAGGTTGTTATTTTACAAGAAAACAGTTTTAAGTGTTGAGGAGCTTGTCAAGTTGCACAAAGGTTTTGTAGGCACATACACACCAACATCAGTGTAGGAGCAGTATAATGTTACTGTGCAAACACTTGAAAGTGAAATGGTGGCTTTGTTCAATCATCAATCAGATGCTAAAATCTTTTACGATATCACCCAATTAATTTCTAACCTGTCAAGAGGAAGACAGCAGCTGCTTGGTATTAGACTATTGCATCTATGTGGGAATTCTGACATTCAATATATTGTCTTTATTCTCATAACATTTTGTTTTTTTGTTTTTCAATGCATGCCCTAATATCCCTTTATATTCTGAACACTAACAATGCATTTTTATTTTGTCATTGTTTGACGTTTAATATGGGACAAAAACATTTTTATTCACCTGTAGTTTCATGACTATTACAAACAACAAAAACAGACAGGTTTGCATCCTGTGATACACAATGCCCTTGCTCCTCACCTGTGAACGTAGTGAAGCTGGTGAATAGAGTCGATAGCAAGCACCATTTCAGCCAGGTAGAATCTGGCCATATCCTCGGGCAGCCGGTCCTCGAATTTACTGAGCAGGGTGAGCAGATCGCCACCCACATAGTAGTCCATGACCAGGTACTACAACAACATTAAGAGGTTTGTCTTAATTGCAATTAATTGTAGCAAACTATCCTAACAACTATGCAGGAGATAATTTTTTTGTAGGAGCCAAAGCAGAAAGAGAGACAACCCCTCACCTATTACTAGAGAGGGGACCGGGGGTTGTGAGTTCTGCACAAATGCATACAATTTTTTTTCCATAATTAGATGACTGCAAGGGCAGTGGTGTCTAGTCTTATAAAGTCTCGGGGAGTGTCTCGGTTAAGGTATTTGTTGTGAGAGTGTGGGAAATGGAATGACATGCAGTCCCGGCATTTGAACTCTGGGTCACAGAGAGAAAGAGAGGGAGGATAGACAGTAAGGCTAAATGGTGAATGATGGCCTATGGTATCAAAATTTAAGGCTTTTTTGGATTATTGTTACATTCATTTTTATTGGCAGTTGTAGGGTTAGGGCCTGATTTCCTACAATTCTTAGTTATGTTGTGCTTTGCGGTAGTAAATGAATGTGCAGGTCAGCAGCTGGCGGGTCATCTGCCATATTGGAGTGATAGTATTGTGTTCTAAACTGAGTGCTGAGTGAACTGGTCAAAGTGGCAGTTGGAGTAACCCGGGTGCACAGAAAAGAGAGAAGACCGTGACTATTACCTAAAGTTTGAAACATCATGTAAATACAAAAGCTCTCATCGTGGCCTACCAAATTGTTGTCATCCTGGAAGGCATAGTGGAGGGTGGTAATCCACTGGGAGTCACCATTCACCAACACGTCTCTCTCTTCCCGAAAGCATGCAGTCTAAAAAAGACAAAATTGATTTTACAGCTTACAAAAGGTGAGACACATAATAGAAATAGCAAAAGCAAGCACCAGCAGGTCCCAAACAATTTGTTTCAGGACGCTGGTCGAGTGTTAATATCATGACATAAAGACAATAAAACACCCAGTCTAAACTTTAGTAAAGAATCATGAAATCTTAATGAAACGGTGATTTCCACAGGTAAACCTCGGTTCAGTGTCAGTGTAAAAACAAATTAACAAATGGTAAATGTAAAAATGGCCTTGTGAGGTATATACTGGCATTGCGAGTGACATCATGAGTGAAACTTAACTGACAGAGGCATATTTTACCCCAAAACGTGATTGTGACTGCACTTTTGTAATAATTTATTCATTTTAGCCCTTGCTAAAGTAGAATTTTTTTGGGTACATTTATTTTTTCAATTATCTATCATTTATTTGTATTTACAGATTCATTTTGAACTGAAAACTGTTACATAGTTTCCCTAAGATGAGAACAAATCGTGATTAATACCGTAATTTCGTGTATAATGCGCATTTTTTACCCCAAAAAATTGTCAAGCGTCAATGGTGCGCATTATGCATGGGTATAGGAGAAAATGAAAAATACTAACATTTTATCAATTCATGCCGCCATCAAGAGGTTATGAAAAAGCTGTACACTTTCATTCCACTATGTCAGCGCTCCCTAGAGGTTCTCCTTGACAAAATAAAAGTAGGGCTGTGAATTTCAAAGTAAGAACAAGTAAATAAAAAGAAAGTTTTGTGTGTTCAAATAAGGTTTTTAACTTCAGAATAATTTGAAAAAACTAACAAAATACAGATAATACTATACTATAAAATCATGCATTGTAAAAATGCATTATACATAGGTAGAAGGGTTTTCCAGAATTTTGAGGTCAACTTTGGAGGTGCGCATTATACATGAGAAATTACGGTCCTTGTGATTACAATACTGATCAAAATTGTGATTATTATTTTGGCCATAATCGTGCAGCCCTATATCATAGTGAAGAAAATCTGACAAGTGACACTTACCTCTGCTCGCTTCAGCATCTCCCACTTGTTAAGAATCTTCATGGCAAATACTTTGTCCGTATTTCTCACCTTCACAACTGCTACCTGCACACAGGAGTAGAAGTGATGGTGAATACAAGGATAAGAAGAACTGGAAATGCACATAGGCATCCACAGTGCATCACACCAGACTTTTATGTGATCTAAAGTGCTGTACTGAGTGGGGAAGACAAATTAAATACTTTTCAGAAATTTCTGAGCTTGAAAGGAGATACATTTTGGGCCAGTGGTACGATAAGCACACAAAGCAAAGTAAGTAACACTGTGACCTGAGCCCAGATGTAGTGGAAAAGTAACTGTGAATCCAAATGATCCTGCCGGGGTTTCATTAAAAAAAACTATGGTTTCTAATTTCAAATATCAGTGCCTGCCTGTCTTATGCATAAATATCGGTAAGGGACATTGCATGGATAATTCAAACAGTGAAAGAGAACGTACAAGTGAGAAGACTTGAAATAGGATTAGGTTGGTGCCACCCAATGTAAAAGTAAGCAATGAGCAGCCACTTAATCTCTCGTCTCCTTTGTCACAAACCCAATGGAGTATTAGAAATATGACAATGTGGGAGAAGGAAGAGTGAAGGTCACAGTGGTGATGGGCTGGCAAAGTTCAAGAGGTATGGGGGGGAGGGGACTGCTGGATACTTGAAATGATTCATAATTCGAGGGAAAGTGTCTGAAACTAAACCAAATCAACTGGGAGTGGGAACATTTGAACAGATGCAATATTCAGATTAACTTAAAAGAAATGGAAGGCCATTCCATGTGGATCAATTCAAGCCTTTGAAAAATATGTCCTGCTCTTGATGTAGAAACATCTGCAAACTACATGCACTATTTAGGAATTACAAACTCTCAGAAACTACTGGTGCCTTTTTAGTTTTAACTTCAACTACACTTCTAATACCTTCGTGTACCTCCTTCACATCATAGCTACTGTTGATTAATAATTTATTTAGGTGTCTTTATGCTAGAAGGGTTTTGGGTGATAGCATGTTGGTCTGCAATGTAAAAAGAAACTGTCTGTTGAACCGTGTAAGGCAGAAAGGAACCAAAGAGTAAACAGAAAAGAATTTGTGACACACGCACACACACACACACACACACACACACACACACACACACACACACACACACACACACACACAAGGAGTGAAACAAACAGAAGCTCATGCAACCGGGTCTGTAGTCTATTAAATGAGCTGGGGAATGTTGCTAATGCAATACAATGATAACATTCCTGTAGTGTTTGGATCCCTCCGTAGAGGAAGGGAGGAAGAAGAGGAGGAAAGGGGGAGAGCGCACTATTCTTGGCAATGCCTTGGTCTCCTCTTGCCACTTTACTTTCTTCTTGTTCTCCTCCCGCAGCATGATCTTTTCAGCTTTTTTTTCCATAATTATTAATTCAAAGTATACGTTAGGGCAGTTTGTTTACTTAATGAACCGAATGATGCGCAGGTTTGCATGTTTTGTTTTTTATAAATGAATGAAAATCTCAGGGTCTGTTGGCTGTGCACTCTTTTGGAAAAAAAGCAATGCGATGTTCATGCAGACGCCTTACTTTGAATTGGAAAGAAACAACAACATTGCCCACAAAGACAAAACTTTTTTCCAGCGACTTGACACAAAGGCCTTTGTGTTTAGACAGCTTCATGCAGCAAGAACCTAAACGTTTTTCCAATTTGGATCACGGAGACCTCACATTTTTCACCTGGAATTATAACTGATGCAGGCATGCACACTATAT
Source organism: Phycodurus eques (assembly GCF_024500275.1). Taxonomy (NCBI): domain Eukaryota; kingdom Metazoa; phylum Chordata; class Actinopteri; order Syngnathiformes; family Syngnathidae; genus Phycodurus; species Phycodurus eques. Next base: position 4,463,380 of record NC_084542.1, on the reverse strand, counting down.
TGACAACTAAAAAGTTCGCATTTCAAGCAAGTAGGCAGAATCAAAGAGTCCCATCATCATGATTAGTTTGATGAAGCCATGGGGGGAGAGTTGCTAAATTAAAGGCTAAAAAAAACAAAATCCTTACACCAAATTAGGATTGGGCAATTCATCAATTTTTTTGATTATTTTAACTTTATTTGTCAGAACAATTTATTTTAATAATTTTTTTGTGTGGCTTCAATACTGAGTCCCTGCTGACATGCATTGCTTTCACTGAACAGCGTGGCTGGAAACAGAGAGGAGCTAATTAACAAAAGCAGAGTCAGTGTTGACAACTTAGTGATTTAGTCACTATACAGTGTTTCCCTTACATAGGCTTTACTTGGGCAGCCCGCTGAATTATATTAACAGCCGTCCAAAACAAGAATCCCCCCCCCCATGCGCGCTCATACTGTACAGACACAGGAAAAGCTTCACTCGGTCGGTCTGCCTCACGGCTCTGCACTGTGATTTGCAAGGCTAGCTAGCGAGATAGTGAGCACCCCCACCCCCGAAGCTTAGTGCTTAATTTTATGGAACATGTCCAAAGATTTGGGCATTTGGCCAAAATGTTTTTGGGTGGAAAAGGCCTATAAAAATCATAAAACCTCAGTTTTAACCGCTGCTGCACATGACACCACTCAAAACTTGATCATATCATAATGGAAACCTGATGACCTCACGAAATCTCATGCTTAGAAAACATCTCTGCGCTATCTGTTGCTGTTTTGCGACAATTATTTGAAAACAAGGAGGAGCCTCAACAAGGGTTAAACTAAGTTATGTGAACTAGCATGCATCTCATTCAAAGCAGTAAGACTCCAGCATCACTATTCAATTTACTTGATATCAAGGGTAATTTTTTTATTGTTGTTTAGGTTTCAGAGCGGTATGTTAAGAATGTTAAAAGAGAAGCATCTGCAAGACAATTGACCTATACATTATGCCTTTGTCATTAAAGTTAAGACTGGATATTTTCTTGTTTTTACATTGCACTATTAACAGTGATAAAATTCTATCTACACAAATAAATTAATTGTACCAGTACCTTTTTTAATGGCAAAAGTGTTACTCATGAAAGGATTATTTCTAGTTGGATTGTTTCCCATAAAGAAAATTGATCAGAAATTGGGACAAATCCAGGGGTCATCTAGCATCCTGGAATGGACTTCGAGGTTCCACTGTATTGAATCAGTCAACAGTTTTTAATAGCAAGGTGTGTGCATCTTTTGGAATCTTTTGCCCGCATGTCTAGATAGCTCTTAAATTCAATCATTTTGGTGTCACAGCCAAAAAAAGCATTTCAGTCAGGTGACTAAATGTTGCAGTAATGGAATAATCACATTGGTCATAAAGTGGGCCTGGGACCACTGACATTGGAATGCTACCACAAGGTAACACCTTTTCACAAGGCCCAATATAACCCTGAACATAATGCTGAAAAATACACACTAAGAGACACATGACTGACTCATGGACATTCTAGCACTTGCTACAGAGGCTCTGTATTGCGTCGGTATTGTAGCTACATGCTGACAAGGTGTGTCTATTCGCCTTCCAATCAACCAACCACTATTTGCTAAATTCCCTGAAAGTTTCCTCACTGTCTATTTTTAAAGAGGTGCGTTCTTTATGACTACACATTTACAGTTTATGCTGATCGTATGGTAACACGTGATATAATTTATCAAGTTTGGGTGGTAGGGGACTGAACAAAAGTCTTGAGATGAAAAAGTTGGGAAACTGTGCTTGAAAGAACTCACTGACTTGTTGGTACAAAGGTGTTGCCATCATTTCTTGGATAATATGGAGGGAAATGCAAGGCAAGTCTGTAATGGATCAATTAAGCAATAAAATAACTTCACAAGGTGAGCGCCAATCAGTTTGAAGCTACCTTTTGCTGAATATTGATTTCATGTAAGGGCACTGGCTGAGAGCTGCAAATCTGCAATACCTGTTCTTACAGCATTCCCCTGCTTTGAATTAACAACTATCTTCCAACCTCCTTACATGCACACATACAAGGAAGAACAAAATGAACAAAGTGGTATTTAGTGGTTAGTTTCACTGGTACTTTAATCCTATGAAGGGAGAAATGTGAAATTTCCTTTTAGCAAGTGGAGTCATGCTCAAGCATCTAGTACAACACACTGCTGCTGGAATGCAGCAGAAAGCAGTTCACTTTTAGACTCTTAGTAATTAAGGTGTTAAGGTACAACATAATTGTGTTTTACTGGTAAATATTGTCAGGATCCTACTGCAACAACTTGTGCCTCGAGGAACATGTTTCAGATTTTGACCTCTCCAGTCAAAGCAAACAAAAACCACACAGTGGATTTGACATGTAAAGAGAGGCTTCAAACTGACCCATGACACCTGTTTTCTCAACAAAACAACAAAAGGGGGGGAAACCTCCAATTGCAGGTTGTGAATGTGTATGGTAGTAAACGGTTTCAAGATGGCGTTGAGTGGGGGGGGTGTAATTAAAATACAGAAGAACGTTACCTCTCCAAAAGCTCCTCGTCCAATCACTTTGAGGATTTCAAAGTCATCTTTATGTAGCCGCATCTGCTTCACTTTGGATGTAAAGGGTTTTGCTGTTGGAAAGAAAAGGAGAGAGGTCAAGTTCATTCAAATATGTTTCAGGAGAATTCTACAAGACTATTTGTAAACCATATATCATTGACAAGAATGAAGTCATAGATCAGAAAATAGATTTCATTCATAGTAATTACCTAAAAGAGCCAGAGTTATAATCTTGTGCCAGTTTATTTTGATTTAATGCAATACTTACATGACATGGTAAAAGTGCATGAACCTCGAATGAATTTATTTGTCAAGATGTCACGATTCTTTCCTTTGACTAATGGCATAAGGTGCATTTTAATAAATGTTAGTGACAACCTGATAATGGTAAGATAGGACACAGCTCAATGGTGACCAAATGAAAGTTATTTTGAAGCCAGTATTCTTTTTAAAAACCAGAATGATACAATCAATAGGCACAAGGTCATCATTTCCCTTTGGAAAAACAATTTAAAATACTTCGTAGTGTGTGTGATCTCAGTATTCCATGCATAACCTGAATAATAGGCTGAATGTTGAACGAGGCCAATAATAATAGTTATATTGATACACTTACTTGACTAAAGGCAGCAGGTCGGTTCTCTCCACAATATGTCAACTTTGAACATTATTTTAGTTTACCATGGGGCCAAAGCACTAACATATTTACAACGGCATAGCACTGCAGCCAAAAAAGCAGCACAAAACCATATATGGATGTGTACACTTATCAAATTAGGAAAATGATACTACTGGTAGATAATGTTTCTTTTTAGTGAAACACCACTACATTTGTCCACGCCCTCTACACTTGTGTGTCTGCGTGGGTGGGTGCCATGATTTTATAGAAGCACTAGTGTTCCGGAAAATGACATTTTCACCCTGTGAAAGTAGGGGAACGCCTTTGGTAAAACTAAACTAACACATAAGGTCAGTAAGTGCTCACTCTTAGCAGAGTCATGAGGGGCTGACATAGTCAGGCTGCTATGACTGCTGCACACATAACTAAACACTGTGTAACTCAGCTGTTACAGTCAGTATTAGCGGGAAAAAATACTTGGCCACGTTGTTCAATTTTCTTAGAGCCAGTTAAAGTTGTGTTCAGTATTCTAGTGAACAGAACTGAACAAAACATGTAGAAAGCATAAATACAACCATGCCAAAATCTTTAATTAAAACAATGTTTACATGCAAACATTTCCCTCATCCAGTATTGTAGCAGCTGACCAAAAACACACAGTGAAAATGAAATCTAAAAAAATAAATAATATAAAATTAAAGTGGCCTAAAAAAAAAAACAGGATTCTAGAAAATTGAGCTGTTAGCATTATCTATCAAGCTAAAATTAGTCGACACACACACAAAACATGGTTCTTTCAATTCTGATTTCTTTTCGCTTCCGGGCTAGAGTAATATTGTACATAGGGTAAAGAGTAGTAAACAGCCAAGTAAAGTGTATGTCGCTAATTTGTTGAAATCAGAGGTCCTGCAAAATTGCTCGTTAAGTTGTGTGTAATAAGGTGAAATGACACATGGAAAGAGTATTGAACACGCCAACTGGTAATTATTTAATAATAATGTATTTAATAGAAAAGCCTTTGTTTGCAATGACAGGTTCAAGATGCCTCCTGTATGGAGAAACTAGTTGCAAGCATTGCTCTGGTGTGATTTTGGCCAATTCCTCTACACAAGCAGTCTTCAAATCTTAAAGGTTCCATGAGCTTCTTTTATGGCCTTTGAGTTTCAGTTCTTTCCATAGGTTTTCGATTGGATTCAAGTCAGGTGATTGGCTGGGCCATTATAACAGCATTTCTTTTCTTCTTCTTCTTTGAAACAAATTGAGTTGCCTTGGCAGTATGTTTTGGATCACCTTTCGTGAATTGGAATTTTTACAATGACAGATTTTTGGTTCATTATCATCATCATTTATTACAAATAAAAATACATAAGTTCATTCTTTGGTAGATGTTCCAGTACAGCAGTCATAGCGCCACTTATTTAATTCTAGTAAGAAAAACAATGAAACCTCTGCAAAGTGTAAATAAAGCACATTTCAGGCCCTGGAGGCAACCTATTTTGGCATCTGGCATTGGGGACAGTCATATCAATAAATGCTAGGAGACATCAATTATTCAGCATTGAGCACACAAGTTATACGTTTATTGTCTCATTCCCATCATCGGGAAGGTCATGAAGACAAATTTCAGCTTCAACCTTCTCCGCTGTCATCCTGATACCTTTGGGGATTTTTACGTAAGCTTTATCCATCAATTTTCTACCGCTTACACGAGGTCGGGTTGCGGGGGCAGTAACTTTAGCAGGGACGACCAGACTTTCCTCTCCCCAGCCACTTCATCCATCTCTTTCGGGGGGATCCCGAGGCGTTCCACGTCAGCCGAAGGATGTAGTCTCTCCAGCGTGTCCTGGGTCGTCCCCGGGGTCTCCTCCCGGTGGGACGTGCCCGGAACACCTCACCAGGGAGGTGTCAGGGAGGCATCCGAATCAGTTGCCCCAGCCACCTCATCAGGCTCCTCTCGATGTGAAGGAGCAGCAGCTCTACTCTGAGATCCTCCCAGATGACCGAGCTTCTTACCCCATCTCTAAGGGAGAGACCGGACACCCTGCGGAGGAAACTCATTTCGGCCGCTTGTATCCGGGATCTTGTTCTTTCGGTCACGACCCACAGCCCGTGACCATAGGTGAGGGTAGGAACATAGCTCGACCGGTAAATCGAGAGCTTTGCCTTTTGGCTTAGCTCCTTCTTTACCACAACGGATCGATACAAAGCGTTATAAAGAGGACAACTAGGCATCACATCTCACACACCTGGGGCCTCATGTATAAAGGCTTGCGTGGATTTGCTACTGAAACATGACGTACGCTGAAATCCAGAAAACGTCGTACGCACAAAAATATCCAGATGTATGAATCTATACGTACGCATAAATCCAAGCACATTTCCTTCGTATATTATTGTAATTGTATAATTATGTCATTTCAACACATTAATCATGTGCAACCAATGTACATGTTCAAATTAAGTAAATTCAAATGACCTTTTTTTCCAATGCATGTGCTGGAGTCACAAAAAGCGATTGAGAGGGCAATAGGCGGCATAAATGATCAGCTTGATCAATTAATAGCTGTCCTCACAAATGTCAGTGATTCATTAATACACTGGTCAACAAGTGAATTCAGAGTCCTTGCTTCTTTTACATTGTTGAAATCAAATGTTGCTGCATGAATTGTTCTTCAGTGCCAATTGTTCACGTGTCTCTGATGTGCACATTTATGATAACAGTTTCCCAGCATCCCCTCTAAGTGTCGCCAAAGCACCGACAGCTGCAGAAACATGCGTATGTCAGCCATGAAGTTGGCGTGACGCACCGCACATTTCCAAGGTCATGTCACTCTTGATACATCTGAACTTTGCCGTGAAAAAGAACCCATGCCACGTTTTTGTGCGTAGGCTCCTTTTGTACATGAGGCCCCAGCTTCTTTATCTAAAGCAGGGGTGTCAAACTCATTTTTGTCACGGGCCACATCATAGTTATGACTTCCCTCGGAGGCCCGCTACAACTCTGAACCCATATAAATGAAAGATTAGCTCATATACTGTAATTACATACAGTATACACAACACATTGATGAATAACCAGTTTTTTTTTCGACTATTACATTTCTTTCCAAAGTGGGATTGGTAACAAAAAAATGCTTGCAAATATCTCAATGGTATTACACCAGAACACAACGAGCAATTTTGATTTGCTTTCGCGGGGCACATAAAATGATGTGGCGGGTCGGATCTGGCCCCCGGGCCACAAGTTTGACACCTGTGATCAAAGGTGATTTGACAAGGTAGTGCTTGAGCAATGGATGGAATACAAGTGTTCACTTTTAGTGTTATTCGTCCTTACAATGAATTTCAGGGTACAGAAAAAGGGGAATAGAGCTAAGAAGAGGATAACATGATAAGTAGTTGACTGCTGAGTCAGGAGCTCCACCACATGCAACGTCTTTCATCTCAAAGCCCACAGGTTCCTATCCACAACAAAGCACACATGCAAATATGTGCAGATCCACCCAACAATATCTACTTCCCCACATCAAAACCAGATTAATGCTGAGCTGTTGTCTCTGTTCTTCATACAAATTCCATGGACGAATGTTAAAAATTGCTTTGAACTTATTAAAATAAATAAATAAATAAATAAATAAATAAAGGCCAAAAATACATTTGAACAACAAGTGCTTTACTGAAACACACGGCAGCTAACAACCTGTTATACTGGCATGCAATGTATTATTGGAATTTGTTCTACAAATATGAGGGTATAGGTAAGGTCATATACACTCACTGCCTGTATTCAATGAGCAATGAACTAACCCACATTTAGGCAGCAATCAATGTGTCTGCTTCCCTGCCAATGAGTTGAGCATGCTGTGCTCTTTTTTCACATTAAGACAAGCAAATGCCATCCAGCTTTGTCATACATCTTAACTCTCTCATAAATACACAGGTAGACCCAAACATAGCAACAGTTGCTACGACAAGGTGTGGCATGAACCCCTGGCAATGATTGGGGAAGTGTCAATCCAAGCTATGAGCATGACTGAAGCTCTTTGTTTTCAGGAGGTTTTGCAATGACAGTTGGTGAGTCGAGATTGGAAAAAGATGACATGTCAGTCACAAGTAGTTAATGTATTGCAGTCTACATGAGAAAGACATCGACATGCAATGAGAATGTGTATGTATGGCTACATTTGCAATCTACACTGTGAAGAAGACAGGCATGTTTGGCCTCAGGAGCCAGTGAAACTGGAAAAACATGAGTGACGCAAAACTTATCCACGTAGCTATGTCGTGCTGTAAACTAAAAATCCAGAGCACTTATCTGGCCCATCTTGCTTTATCACCACAAGGGCCATTTTTGTGCAGTTTCAGGCAAGTGTGTTTATTTGGCTAAAATGGCACACTTATGAGAGGCAGTTCAGTACATTTTGCTGGCTTGGTTAAGTTCAAGTTGGCATGTATCCGTGACTGATGTTTCCTTCATGTACACAGCAGCAGGCAGATCAGATAAGAGTGGTCAAAATGTACGCATGTATAGACAAATCTCAGGAAATTTATGATGAAAGTACTCCGCTGTGTTGATACATGCGTTTGTATGGAATTGTTGGGTCTCCTCTATGTGCTGGGCTGGGTCTGTATATCCAATATATAATGCTTCAAAACTTAATTTTGGGTAAAATATGCTTCAAGTGTCGTACATATTTTGGACATCCAACTGTTCTAATGTTAACATATATTAATATAAACAGCATAGTACGAAAGCCATAGGCGCACCTCACTAGACCTAATTTCAGCAAGCATCAGGATTCACTTGCGTTTGCTATTTTCTTTGGCTGTTAGTGACAGGTTTTCTGAAAAAGGACTGCGGTAAGAGATGAAGAAGAATGGGGAAAGAGAAGAATATGCACTGTAAGTAAGCAAACTATCATAAGCCCCGAGCTAGGTACTTATTGGCTAGCTGCCATTTGCTTGTCACTTGTGATCTATACGTAGAGTGTTGTGTTTTGTATTCTGTTTTGACATTACAGTGAAGTCACAGTTGATGTCTTATATACTAATGAGCTGTGTAAGGTGTGTCAGCAATGACAATGATTTTTCATCATTCGTGATTAAGGTTTACAAATTGTTTAACAAGTGTGTCTAAAGAAAGTGGGTAGTAGAGGTTTGAACTGTCGGCAGGCTAAACCCAGGCCGCAACTTTTCTTTGTTCTTTTTTTTTTTTTACCTCTCACAATTAATTAATATTAGACTGGTTAATATCTGCTAATACTTGCATGGCAAATGATAATGTTAAAATGATGACTAAATGCGTATAGCTTTATAATACAGGTTTAATGACAATGACACTCTGAAAGAATGTCCCATTGAGCTCAGTTATATTTGTGTTAATTTGATCCAAAGTCAATCAAATCTGAAGTCACTCTGAGGTAGCACCCTCGCAGCACCCTTTAAGCTGCACTGTTAGGTGTGCGAGCCTTGTACTCCATGTTCTCTGTTGTGTAAGGCGAGTCACACCCATAATGTCAGTCACTATTTAAGAAAACAAATACACATACGCACGAACCTCATAGTGTATTCTTCAAGTAATACAGCACGTGTATTGTACCCGAGAGTGAGAAGGTAAAGTACTTCGTTGAATAGCTGCTATATAAAAGACCACTTGGGTAGATAAGAATCTGCTTGGTTGTGTGTGCCTATCATAATGCATCAACATAAAGGAGTATGCACCATTAAAAAAGTAAGCTTTTTATCCAATACTCAGTGAACAGAAAAACAATTTTTGTTATTTTGATGATGATTAGACACAGCTGTTGTTGAATGCTTGTTAAACAGATTTTTTTCAATCTAAGCTTTAGTTTTGCTATACTTTCACTGGTGTGTACTGTGTGTATATAATACTTAAAATAATGTTGGCTGTCTGGTTAGAGTGTCTGCCTCACAGTTCTGAGGACCGGGGTTCAATACCCGGCCCCGCCTGTGTGGAGTTTGCATGCTCTCCCCGTGCCTGGGTGAGTTTCCACTTATACAAAATCTGACATCGGGTGGGACATGTTTGTTTTTATTTCCAGCCGTTTCCTCGTTCCTCAGTCAGGTTGCTTCTTGGTTCCGTTTTACGTCACAATTCACGGTGTCGTGAATTGGGAGAACTCTGCTTTCCCCACACACATGAAGATTTTTACTATTAATATTAGATTGGTTTTATATAGCGGCACAGTGGGCGACTGGTTAGAGCGTCTGCCTCACAGTTCTGAGGACCTGGGTTCAATCCCCGGCTCCGCCTGTGTGGAGTTCGCATGTTCACCCCATGCCTGCGGGGGTTTTCTCCGGGCACTCCGGTTTCCTCCCACATCCCAAAAACATGCATGGTAGGTTAATTGAAGACTCTAAATTGCCTGTATGTGCAAATGGTTGTTTGTTTATATGTGCCCTGCGATTGGCTGGCAACTAGTTCAGGGTGTAGTTCAGGATAAGCGGCTCAGATAATGGATAATGTTTGTGTGTACACAATAACAACTCTCATTTGCAATTAATGGCATGAGTATTTTTTTAATAGAGTATTCCATAGGAAACTGATTCTGAAAGGAATCAAGGTTTTCCAAGAAATCTGTTGGGCTGTACCCATTTATGTTTAGCACTGTATAATTGTGTGTTAGGGTCATGTGTCAAGAACTAACTGGTGGGCATTTGAGTATTAAATAATTTGGTATTACAGATCAGCATCAAATGATGAAAAAACAAAGCGAAGAAGAAGGGAGAAATTAGTGGGTTAATTAACTCCACTGTCAGGACTAACATGACAATAATGTCTGTTCCCAATCTAAGATTAAGGAACTCTCAAACTACAACAAGGCTTTACACGATCAGGATTTTTGGGGCCAATCACCGATCAGCAAGTTTAAAAAAACGATAACCGATCACAAGATGGAGCAATGTGTCTGTCTATTTGCATGACTTGTTCATTTATTGTATATACTTGTGTAGTGTATACTGTGAGTATTTTCTAAATTATTCTCTAGCATTTTAGACAAAAGTTAAACCTTCAATGACCTCTAAGGGGCATTCAAGGATTGGCCACTGACATAAGTTTAGGTCAAATCAACATTACAACATGACAGAAATAATGGGTGCTAATACTGTAATAAAATTACTTGATTGCAATTAAATTACTTCAACAAATAATGCTAATGACATGGTTACTCTAACTTTCTCACTGTCCCGGCTATATGGACGGGTGTTTTACAAAGTTTGCGTCCGTTTGGGTTTTCCTTCCCCCGCTGTGTTGCTTGAACGCGGCATGCTCCTCCTTGTGTACATTAATCAGGTGCCCGATCAAATTTGTTGTGTTGAAGCATTTAGATGACGATCCCCACGACGTACTTCAGTTGTACACAGATGACGATCCCCACGACGTACTTCAGTTGTACACAGACTGCAAATAACTTGCGTGTTGTCTGAGACATCGCAAAATAGTCCCACACCGACTGAAGACGTGTTTTGTTTTCACTGAAAAGATTGGGAAAAAAACTATTGACCGTCAGATAGTTACACTACTACGCAACAAGACACGTGACAAGGCTGAAAATAAACTAGCTTTTGAATTTATATGCAACAGCGATACGGAGTAAATGTCTTTTGCGGAGCCGATGACATCATTGATCAGATCGGCGAATTATGACATGAAAGTCGATCAGCATAAAATGCTAATTATTGGCCAATACCGATCAAACCAATGAGATCTGTGTAAAGTCTAGCTACAACAGAACATGATTGTGGGATAACAGAGGGAGAACATAATAGAAGCACAAACAGGGCAGTGAAGAAATGGAAAAAAAAGTCAGGTTCAACTCAGAACAGAAAGTGATACCGGACAGTCCAGAGTGCAAACGAAAGAACCAGTACAACAAGTCAGCAGTTGAGCCAGTTACAGTAAGTGACCGACCCTTACAACCACACCACACTCCAACCCCATTCCCACTTCCACAGTGGGATGGAGGGACATCTGGAAGCCATCACAGATATTATTTACAACCACAGTGAGGTAACGACACAAAAATGCAGTTTTTGAGACAGGGGGAAAAGAGAGATGGAAAGAGAGAGAAAGAGCGGGTGACTTTTCAGGATTAGACAGGAGCAGAGGGAGAAACCTGGGGATGGCCTTCACCTTCGTCTGACCGTGACGGGACTGCTGGAACGGAGAGAACGCATGAGCTAGTTTTCCTAGAAAAAAAAAATGAGTAAAAACTATGCATCCATCATAAAAATGAAGGAGATCATAATTAATATACAGCTATTGCTACAGGCAGGATTTAATCGAGTAGCTCAGCTCATCTTCCTCCTGTCCACTACTGTAATTTGCAGGAAACCAGGCAGGAATCACAATTTAATAATTTTATTTTTTCCCCTAAAATTCAAATAGATACAGTGGGTACGAAAAGTATTCAGACCACCTTAAATTTTTCACTCTTTGTTATGTTGCAGCCATTTGCTAAAATCATTTAAGTTAATTGTTTTCCTCATTAAAGTACACACAGCATCCCATATTGACAGGGAAAAAAACAGAATTCTTGAAATTTTTGTAGATTTATTAAAAAAGAAAAACAGAAATATCACACAGCCATAAGTATTCAGTATTTAGTAGAAGCACCCTTTTAAGCTAATACAGCCATGAGTCTTTTTGGGAATGATGCAACAAGTTTTTCACACCTGGATTTGGGGATCAACTGCCATTCCTCCTTGCAGGTCCTCTCTAGTTCTGTCAGGTTGGATGGTGAACGTTGATGGGCAGCCATTTTCAGGTCTTTCCAGAGATGCTCAATTGGGTTTAAGTCAGGGCTCTGTCTGGGCAATTCAAATACAATCACGGAGTTGTTCTGAAGCCACTCCTTCGGTATTTTAGCTGTGTGCTTGGGGTCATTGTCTTGTTGGAAGGTGAACCTTCGGCCTAGTCTGAGGTCCTGAGCACTCTGGAGAAGGTTTTCGTCCAGGATATCCCTGTACTTGGCCGCATTAATCGTTCCTTTGCTTGCAACCAGTTGTCCTGTCCCTTCAGCTGAAAAACACCCCCACAGCATGATGCTGTCACCACCATACTTCAGTGTTGGGACTGTATTGGACAGGTGATGAGCAGTGCCTGGTTTTCTCCACACATACAACGTAGAATTAAGGCCAAAAAGAATCTATCTTGGACTCATCAGAGAATCTTATTTCTCACCATCTTGGAGTACTTCAAGGTGTTTTTTAGCAAACTCCATGCAGGCTTTCATGTGTCTTGCACTGAGGAGAGGCTTCCGTTGGGCGACTGCCTTGAAGCCCCGACTGGTGGAGGACTGCAGTGATGGTTGACTTTCTAGAACTTTCCCCCATCGCCCGACTGGATTTATGGAGCTCAGTCACAGTGATCTTTGGGTTCTTCTTTACCTCGCTCACCAAGGCTCTTCTTCGCCGGACGGCCAGCTCTAGGAAGGGTTCTGGTCGTCCCAAACATCTTCTATTTAAGGATTATGGAGGGCATTCTGCTCTTGGGAACCTTTAAGTGCTGCAGAATGTTTTTTGTAACCTTGGCACAATTCTGTGTCTGAGCTCTTCAGGCAGTTCCTTTGACCTCATGATTCTAATTTGCTGACATGCATTGTGAGTTGTAAGGTCTAATATAGACAGGTGTGTGGCTTTTCTAATCAAGTCCAATCAGTATAATCAAACACAGCTGGACTCCAATGAAGGTGTAGAACCATCTAATCAGAAGAAATGGACAGCACCCGAGTTAAATATATGACTGTTGCAGCAATGGGTCTGAATACTTACGGCTGTGTGATATTTCAGTTATTCTTTTTTAATAAATCTGCAAAAATGTCAACAAATCTGTTTTGTTTTCTGTCAATATGGGGTGCTGTGTGTACATTAATGCGGGAAAAAATTAAATGATTTTAGCAAATGGCTGCAATATAACAAAGAGTGAAAAATTTAAGGGTGTCTCAATACTTTCCGTACCCACTGTACATACCAGCTGTTTTCCTGTGGGGTCACATGGTCACAGCCAGCTAGGTTGTCCATTTCATTTCCCTCTTATTCATCAAAAACAACTGAGTAAATTCAACCTGGCCCTTACAACTTCAGTATTGTGTTCTCGCATGTTCTACTCCCAAAATGAGCTTGTGCCATCGTTCCACACACTAAACTAGGCGTATCTGCAGTTCCACGAAGTCCGAAGTCAGCAGACAGCGAATGACTTAAAGAAAAGTTACAACTTTCAGCCACACCATATCCAGCGATCATTATATCAATTAATTGTTTGGTCTGTCATAGTTTCCTGATTAAAAAAACAGTTATTCAGCTAGAGAGCCGCATGACGTATTTGAAGGTGACCAAGAACAAAAATAATAAACTTCTTAAAGGAGAGAGTGACTGCATGCCATGTTCTTTTCAGCTATACTGCACAAGTACTGGTAGCCCAAACACATTCAGCAAATTGCCTAAAATATAGATGCAAATAGAAGCAGGCCAATTTGCCACAGCCAGGGGTTCTCCCAGCAGATGTGTGTAAAAGGCACCACCAATCCAGCTAAAAGGATTGTCTCGCTCTCTAGTGAATGACAGCTGTGAGATCATTGCAGGCATAGCCAGAGAATACAGACAGCAGCCCAACCCCCATTTTGCAATGTAAAATATTTGTCACTAAATCATTGATAACCACCGGAAATAAGTGTGCATCACTTTCAGGGCAAACAACCTTGCTCTGGAGCAGTAACCGTAATTTAATGCTAGGCTGCACAGCAAATGACACCAGAACTACCATTGTCTCTCACATTGGTATGTGCTCCCATCACCACATACAAGCTCAAATTCCCCTTAGTGGAGTTTCCACCCTCTCCCCATTTTAAACTGTAGTTTACTCTTTTCCAAATCATCTGCTTTCCTAACACTATCCTTAATCTGTTATTGCTTCAATTTCTAAAGCAGAGCAATAAGAGTAGATTCGGAATTCACGCGACTGTACCTTTTATTCACAATTCAGCGAATATGTAATCTCTATGTAATCTAGTCTTTCGCATGGCGACACTGTATCCAACAATCAGATCGCAAGAAAATAAAAATGTCATGAAGCATCAACTGATTTCAACAACTTCGCAGAAGAAATTAAGTTCTCTGTGTCAAACTTTACACTTCTCTTCATGCAAGTATATGCTGTTATGTTCAGGCAAGTGTACTTTAAAACACCCTCCGAACTTTCTAGTCAACGTGTTCAACCCACAGTGCAAACAAGTTGATTGATGCAATTCTGTGTCAACACGCCCTCTTAATATATGTAGATAAGGTGAAAACATCAGGAGAGTTCCAGGATATGGATGATACCAAGACGGTTTGGATTTCTGTATAGCCTGATAATACAGTAAACACTAATGATACAATACCAGCCAAGGTGGTGAGGGTGATTTTAACATGATTTATTTTATTTAAAGTCAACATGACAATTTACTCCACTGGATATATTTATTGTCGTCATCAGTACAACTATTAGGTCATTCTGATTTTAAACCAACAATGCTGCTTTAACACACGTCACGCCAAAGAGCATGATAGGTGTGTGTGCTCCCCCTTCTTCATGCCATGCATATAAAAATGTCAAAGCCCACAGTACTCTGAAATAATAATCCTCAATTGAACTTTTTTTTTTTTTTTTTTTTTAACTACACAAATGAGTCTTGCAAAATTATTACATCTTCAAGATTTGCTCTGGTTGTGGCAATTCCGGTGAAACAGAGACTGAAATCTGTCTACAGGATGAAGCCAGAAGAAATATTTTCTCCTGCATTCCCGGGAACAAGTGACATTATGGCAGGATCTAAGCCTGACCCTAAGAGCCAGGAATACCATGCAGCACGAATGCTCGGTAACCTGGACAACATTTTCCAAAGCTCCTGTGGTTTTACAAAAAAATAAATTAAAAACATTGGCACAGTATGTGTATAAGAATGTAGAAATACTGTGGCACCTTGTTCACTTCCAGCAGCACTTACTAAATTTTAACACTGGGCAAATTAAAGTCACCATTCAGCAGTATACATCCCATCCATGTTCAAATAACATCATGTCTCAACATTCTGACAGATATTACATCACAACTTTCCAAAAGACTTCTGGGCACATCAATTTAAATCCCAGGCTCATGGAAAGTGGTGATGGTTGTTACTATGTTACAGAACTCTGTGCCTCAAGTGGTGCAGGCCAGCAAGGACTATGCACCATTTAAGGGTTTGAGTCCCATCGGGGCCACCCGTTACTATAGATGGATTCACCCTTTTGTATAAGAGCATCCACAAGTCTTTTGTTATGACCTTTGAGCCAAGAGGGAAGGAGATGCTATGATAACATCACCAGGTGGTCATTCATACTGCGGAAAAAGATAAACGAGGGAAAAAAAGAGCTTTCCAAACTGAAAAGAGGAATCCTCTTGTTTTTTTCTGCCTATAAAAATGGGAGGTGACCACCTCTGAAAAATTCCGGGCCAGAGAAAATCTGACATCATGAAAACTACTATGTGCCCACCGTCATTTCTTTACTGCAATTGCGTCATTACGCTGCGCCGATGGAGCGGTGCTTTATCAGAAAAAGTTGGAAGTCGCTCAAATTGTATCTCACAATACATAGATTATTTGAATTGTCGGCACTTGAACATCTGCTGCAAAGTGACCATCAATGGTCCAATAAGGAATGTAT
The DNA here is from genome assembly GCF_024500275.1 of Phycodurus eques. Lineage (NCBI taxonomy): Eukaryota > Metazoa > Chordata > Actinopteri > Syngnathiformes > Syngnathidae > Phycodurus > Phycodurus eques. The sequence goes on along the minus strand of NC_084542.1, from coordinate 4,447,506 downwards.
GAGAACATTTTATAAATTGAAAAACGGGTTAGCTAGCTGAAATATGTGTAACAACCATTTGACTTGTCCCATTGAGGTGTACACACAATGCACTCTTACATGGTTCCTGTATTTTTCATGTTTTAGAAAAAAATATATATTTTATTTTTTTTACAAAAGAAAAACAAATAATAGAATACATGTAAACAATACTTCACAGTAGGGATGAGCGATTAATCAACGTTAACTTTTTTTTTGGGAGGGGGTTGATTCTGTAACCTGCTTAAGTGCACTGTTTACACGGAAGCGTACTGAGAGCAGTTAATTTATTGGAGAGGCACCATTCTGTCAGTCATTTGGAATTGCTTCAGGTTTGCAGCGTCAATCAATGAGCAACAAACAGTCAGCTGCAAAGTATGGTTTAGGACTATTGAAACCAAAGAGTCATGCACGGAAGGGAAAACTCCGAAGAAACAGACATGAGCGGAATTATTTCACATTGTTTCATGTGTGACAAAGGTGGAAGGAAAACACAGAGTCGATGTATAAATGGGTGCCATGCCCATTTATACATTGAAAAAGCAGCCATTTATCCACAGTTCCACACACTTATCCACTTCACTGGTGGTACTATATCTTATCCTAATGCATTACACATCCAAACAGAGTTTAATCCCGTCAAGTCAATGTATTGCTTTTTACCCAACTACTTCCGGAGCTTCAATTACAGCAGCATTAAATAAATTTTTCATGGCTGGATAATAAAGGCTAGAACCTCTCTATCCCCAAGTGTCTCATCAGAGATGGTTTTCAGTGTAGGGGTGACATTGTAACATAAAAGGGCACGCCTAAAGCCTCGTGTTGTAGACAGGCGTGTTTTCCTTGACAAAAAATGTTGAGTACAACTGGGCAAACTCTGTCCCTGAAAAGCACTTCCAGCAGTGTGTGAAAGCTTATGTTTACGAAGTCATCCTCCACAAAATGGGCCCAAACACAGCACAGTTCTGGTTCCAAAATGCTTAGCAATTTTGCAAAGATAAATTGAAGCCAGGCGGCACGGCTGGTTAGAGCGTCTGCCTCACAGTTCTGAGGTCTGGGGTTCAATCCCGGCTGCCATCACGATTGGATTCCATTTTGTTTCTTTAGATTGGGATTCGGCGGCCGACTGGTTAGAGTGTCAGCCTCACAGTTCTGAGGACCCGGGTTCAATCCCCGGCCCCACCTGTGTGGAGTTTGTATGTTCTCCCCGTGCCTGCGTGGGTTTTCTCCGGGCACTCCGGTTTCCTCCCACATCCCAAAAACATGCATTAATTGGAGCCTCTAAATTGCCCGTAGGCGTGACTGTGAGTGCGAATGGTTGTTTGTTTCTATGTGCCCTGCGATTGGCTGGCAACCAGTTCAGGGTGTACCCCGCCTCCTGCCCGATGACGGCTGGAATAGGCTCCAGCACGCCCGCGACCCTAGTGAGGAGAAGCGGCTCAGAAAATGGATGGATGGATAGATTCCGATTCGATTCAATATCGATTGCAATTCGATTCAATCAGATATTTTAAATGTTCAGATATCATCCAGTAAGAAGTAAAAATACACAATTGTGAGTTAAATTTGACAATTTTTAATATTTATTTTTGATGCCATGTAAAGATACTGTTTGTCATGACACATCACATTAAGTAATAAAACATTTGAAAATAAAACAATTGCACATAACTTATTTGTACATGGAGTACACAAGCGAAAAAAAATGGCAGTTGTGTATAAACACTGAAAATGTAAATTGCATGTAAACATAAATTGTTTATTTCCTATTGTACAATAATAACTTATTTGTTCATATGGAGTACAAAACTTAAAACCTAATGACAGCTCTGTATTGAAAAACTAAAATGCATGTACTATATACATGAACAATATTTCTTTACTTATTAGGGTAAGTATTATTATTTGCAGGGTATTTAAGTCATACTAATTAAGTAGCATGTTTGCGCCATTGTGAGACAATCCAGTACCGGTACTTTCTTCGTCAAACCCAATGCATTAAGTGAGTGTCAACAAGTTGGAAGTGATAGTTACGTACACAGGGGTCAGTCGCGCTTTCTGTCAACTTCAATGACTTCAAAACCTTAACTCAGTGTAGAATTCCGGGACGGCGACTTCAGGCATTCATGCCTCGTTGGAGTGTCTTTTGTCCATTTCTGTGTTCCAGATTTACAGGGAAATTCAAAATGACACCAAAAAGATTTAAAAGTAGAAGTCGCTCGGTTCACACTACTTGCTGCCACTCCTGTTTGCTTGAATAGACATTGTGTTCAGCTTCCGGCCATACAACGCAAACTACATGCACAGCGCCTCACAGTGGCCAGGTGGTAAATCGATTCAGCAGGTTTGCTCAATCGATATTGAATTTGCGGGATGAAAAATTGCAATTAATTGCTAAATTGGTAGTTCCCCCCCACCCCGACTCTCTGGCATATATTCTTCAAACTCTGTGTAAAAACAGTTATATCAACAATGTTCGATCGTGACTTGTTCTACTTTCTTTGTTACGGCAAGTGTGTATCTTAATGAGTGTACCACAGTGCCCCTTAGAGGTCAAGACGTGCACAGCAGAAACAGCAAGCCCAATAAATTACCTCGAGCCTCAACACAATACATTTGAGTTTACCAAAACCCTAATTTCCTTTCTGCAAAGATATTGTCAATAAAACTAAACCCCAGTTGCATCAAGAAGTTCAAAAGTGTATTACCACACGTGGAGAAACCAAATGCTGTTCCCAGCATATAACTGAAAAAATAACTGAATTGAACTTTGTTATTTTCCACTTTTAAAAGTATAATTTGTATTTATTAATTATTGAGGTTATTTTAATGGTTTTCCAAGTAAGTTTTTTATTTAATCTATTAAATTGTAGAATATGCTTATGTTTGAGTTAAGCAGATGCGATGTTGCAATTTAAATATATATTTTTTATAACTGGTTTTATTGACGTTATTTTTTCAAGGTTTTCTACTATAATTTGTTTATTTTATTCAATTGTAGTACATTCTTATTTTAAAAGTTACTTTATCTAATCCATTGGTTAATAATAAATAGATCCGTTTTTCCTCATACCGACTATTGCTGATTATTGTTCTTTTCGTAATATTAATTGATCAAGCCTTTTCTAACATTCCATACTACAAAATAAGTTAACTATTTATTGTTATTATTATTACTGCGATATCGGATTGTAAGTGAAAAAGTTGGCTCGGGACATACCTACTAAAAAAGTATTATTGTAACCCCCTGTAACATACCCAATTTGACCACTAACACGACACTTATGGTAAATATAGGGGGGGAACCTTTAATAAAATCATATTCAATTTAAAAGGTATTGCACATAAGTTAAATAAAAATACGTACCTAAATAAAAGTTTAAAAACAAGCAGTTCCTGAAGATTAAATGCCAATGCATTGTACTAAAAAGTTAAATACAACTGAACTGTACTTGGGCAGAGATTCTTTGCATAGCACTAGAAGGAGCCCATGCTCCTCTGGTGGTACTAGTACTCCACTGAGAATCACTGGTCTAGATCATGCAGGATGTGATTAACCTAGCATTCATATCAAAGAGTTGATCTTGTGTATTAAGTACAATGCAATGACAGTGTAAACACAATGAAACAAGCATTTTTGCTGTCTAACGGCAACCACTTCTCTGCATACACTGGGATGGTAGAGGTAATCGACAGTAATACATCGGTTTGGGGGTTTTTGGTATAAAATAACTTGTTTCTCTCCCAAAAATATCTCTTTATTTTGCTTGTCAGATGCATAAAAAAAGGAAATCGGTACCGTACTAAATGTAATTTATTTGTCGGTAACCATTATCTAAACAATTCCTTTGAGGGGTAAACTGCCTCTTCTCCGTTGACTATTTACATGTGACAATACAGCAGTAATTAAGTAAGGAAATATCTATAACAAAAACAAACAAAAATATAAACAAAAAACATTACTTGTGTAACAGTGGGGTTAAGCATGGGTTGATCCCCGCTCTGCAAGCATGACCAATCGACCTAAACTTAATCCAACGGTTACACTTGTATAGTCAAAGGTTAAAATGTCACTTAAATGTGTACAGCAGGGCCCAACATAACGTTGCTCAAGAGTTTTCATTAAGTGACCCAACAACAGGAAAGCGCTGCAAATCTTTAGCAATGTTCCCACTGCTCGGATCATTTTCCTACGTTTATCTTAAGTGGCAAGGTAGGCGTGTTCAAAAGTATTCTCAACTGACACTTGTTGTTTCTTTCACTGGTTTTAGTTTTTAAGAGTCGGGACTGTCGTGTGTCTAGCAAAGGTTATATCAGGATACAAACTAGGGTGAAAACTAACAATTATTTTCCGATTAATCTGTCGATTGTTTTTGATTAAACGATGAATCGGATTTCTAAAACGTTTTTAAAATTTCCATCCCTTTATTCAAAAACATGACATTATTTCAAACTGACAGGGCAGAAAATGCCCAAACAAACGGATTAGGATTCGGTTACTGGTTTGGTCCGTAAAATTTCAGAAGATTGGAATTTCCAATGTAAAAGCTGTTTGCAAATACCTTATTTTGATGAAACACAAAGATAATCAATTAGTCTGCTTTATTATTATTATAATACTATAATTATTAATATTTTCTGTTGAGAGGCAGAAATTCTGAAGATCGACAATTTTGAGTAAAACGAGGTTTCTTAATCAATTGTCAAAATTTGATAATCGATTAGTTGTTGATTAATCGTTACACCTCTAATACGAACACAGAAGAAGCTTGGTCATATTGCTTGTGTTTCCTTAAAAACTGACATTTTTTCAAGCAAAGCTTGCAGACAGTAAAATGTCTGTCGACAGTTTTCACTCCCCTCGTAATCAACGGCTAAACCGAAATTCCTCCACACCGGAGATTAGAATCAATATGGTGCTTCTTCAAATTTGTGTCTCTCAAATCCTCCGCTCATGCTAGTGGTTTTACTCCATCTGTGAGCTGAACTTTGAAGCCGAACACAATTACAACTGTGAGTGGGTGAACATGCAACACACACACACACACACACACACACAACGTCAATGCAAAGTGAATTGAAAACCGAAAAACCGCGGCACAAAAGGATGTATAGTTCTAGGCAGAGCGTACTGAATGGTTTTAGAGAGTACCATATTTTACCCTAAATAAAATTGTAGGTTAATAAGCGAAGAACACATAATAGTATCTAAATTGGACGCCAGAACTGTCGATCAAAATAAGTACGTCTACACTACACTACTTCCATTCACTTTTTTTTTTTTTTTAAGACAAAAGACGAACCATACATTCAACACAGGAGCCATCCTTTGTTTTAATAAAACAAGCACCGACAACCTTAGGTAGAAAACCAAGGGTAAGTACTGTATACTATACTGCAGTATGTATGTATAGCATGAGAATATTTTCAATGTACAGTCTAACAGACGTGCTAAAAATAATAAATGAACTGATTGTGCAATCAAAATTAAAATGGGCAGGATCCTCTAAAATAGGTGGAGTTGTTAATTGCCACTGCAGTCATTTTCTTTGTTACAACAAGACATTTGCGCAATTAAGTTTGGCTACTAATTACACTTTCAAGAGGAAATGTGTCAGTTTTGGATTTCAGGACTTGTAAACAAAAGTGCCAGGGAAAGAAATGCAACAACCGCTAAGTTTAAAAAAATATATATAATAATAATGCTGCTTGCTCAGACAGGGAAAAAAATATAAACGTAAAAAAGGGTTACATTAAAATAAAAATCTTGTGGAAAGATCTATTTTGAGTCGGGGTCACCAACCTGTTTGAAACAGCTACTTCTTGGGTACTGATTAATGCAAAGCGGTACCATTTTCATACACACTTCTGCTATAACACATTTTCTCAGATTATGTTTGTTATTATTTATAATATTCTATGTGAAGAAACTTATTTTAATCTTTTATCACAATTATCAACAATTATTTATCAAGGAAGGCAACAAATGAATAAATGTAAAAAGTGTTTAGATTTTCAAAGGATCACAGTGTCCCATCACTGGTGAGCGAGTACTGGGTGAAGCTCGACTTGATTGATTAATGCTCAATATGAAAAACGGGGATCACTGATTTTATTTTTTCGCTAGTCCATGAGATTTGGTTGACCGTGGCAGCTCTTGTTGTGCGGAGACAACATGGAGGACATGCTTGCGTCGAGAGAGCAAGAAATAGTCCCAAAAAAGGGCATTTAACGATCATTTGGAAACAACCGTAGTCTGCAAAACGTACGAAAGATATTGCAACAAAGACAGGCATATCTGTGCAGAACCACCTGCAGATGAAGCACGTTATTGGTTGTGTACATTTAATAATGTATATATCACTCTAAAGAGTGCCGCTCCTGTAATGTAAACAAAACAACACCACAGTCCGCGTAGTGATTGTGGTGGCAGTTGAAGCATTTGCGTTATGTTCACTCCGTGAACGGGGCAGGAGGATAAGATAGTACTTTGCCGATCACAGATGATATAGAAAGTGCTTCAGTGGCCTGTTTACTTTAGCATTTAGCAGCTAGCTTCGTTACATGAGCGATCACGCAAATAGTATCACAGTGAGCCACTGTCGCTGTCTGAGCTACTGCTTCCGAACAGTTGCATTTGCTCAATGTGTCATTCTGAAGAATCGGTCTTGTATTTATTTTGTTAATTCACTTTATTTACAGATCACTACATTTTATTCATTCGTTTAGGTGCATTGATCCCACCTAAAAGGTTAAGTGATGAACACCTACAACTGAGCCAAACTCTAAGAAATGCTTTAAACTAACAATTATTAATGCCATGGTTTATTAACCATTACGCTAATAGAGTGATGAATATGTCATGCAATTGAACAGTATGCAGAATTATTTTATCCTATTACATAATATACTGTAAAAATTGTAATGTTCTTGAAATGTATAAAATAAAAAATAAAAATAAAATATGGAAAAATCAGACAAATTGTTATGAACGTAAATTTCTTTGGGTTGAGAGCTCTGTAGTCATAGCCATAAATGCAATTTTATATAAAAAATAAAATAAAAAGTTTAATATTTTTCTTTGCCATGTTTATAATTGTGAAATAAACCTGCTTTATAATGTAAACAAACCTGGTCTGGTCCAGTTTTATACATTTATAAATCGAATATGGAAATTAGGGGGCAAAAAAATCATGACATCAAATTTAGGCCATAATAGCCCAGCACTATGGTGAGATATCTTTAGTCATGTTTCTTGGAGGCGCCCTGGAGTTCCCAGGTACCATGTAGGTGACCCCTGATTTAAAGGATGTACCATTGTTAACCTAATAGTTAGGAAAACACATTTAACAGCAAAATATTGGTCTTTTAGATCAAGGGTCAGCAACCAACAGGCCACAGACTAGTACGGGCTACATAGAGAGACTACACAAACTTTGTTTTGTTTGTTTTGGGGGAGGGCGAGAGACACCTGTGCCTCTGTCAAAACGCTCATCCCATTCATGTGATACGCGGGAAAAGTCACCTGGAATTGCCAGGAGCTCCCCACGACCCCGAACAGAATAAGCCGTATAGAAAATGGATGGATGGCTATTCTTTAATATAGTTTGTAGTTGCAACAACACAGAATGCTGCATTAATACTTTGTGTTGTCTATTTATTCATTTATTGACCATGCTTGAATTTCACATGCTAAATTTGGTTTCATTCTGCATGCTTGGCTGACAATTTAAACACTCAAAACAAGGGTGAGCATATTGATTTGTCAAATTTAAATGTTCTACTATATAGCATGTCATGTGGATATGGAATTTTGTATAAATGCAAAGAAATCAGTATAAAACTCCCCTCTCTTTTTAATTAATTAACATACATATAGACAAAATTAAGATTATTCACTTAATAGGAAAACCAATCAGCGTGAGCATGCCTTGGTAAAACTCAAGTGTGATCCATTTAGGATGGATGCACTACTTTAAGCTGTGACAACAAACAAGCTTCTGGCACAGTAGCAGGCAGAGGCCGAGATAACAGGCAAGGGAGACGAGTGACCTCACAAATAAGTAGAAGTCTGCGTGGGAAGATACAGTGTGATCCGTGATTTGACGAGGACGTGGGCCATCTCGGTGAATGCGTAGACACTGCCTCTCAACAGACTCAAACTGCACGCTGAACTCGTCAATCCCGGCAGGAAGATGCCAAGATAGCACACCTACTTTCACCCAACAGGCTCTACTACCACACCTGTGTCTTCTCATTTTATAATGCAACTGCATGCCTCACATGGTAAGACATGAAAGAGGCAGGCCGAAGTTATGTTCCCGTAAAGGTGTCTCAGTTCATGTTCCAAAACTCAAGCATGGTCAACTTTAGGTAGGTAAAAAATGTGTTTGCTGCTACCCACCCAATGGGCAGCAGTGTTTTTGCATATTCAGAGAGGATAAAAATTGTTCCATAATGTCAACACGGTTTGATAAATGTAGGCGCAGCACATACATGTCATAAGTCAAGTGTTAAATTTTCATTCAGATTTGTTGGTTGTTAGAGGATTACACAACTGCAGTACAGTTCAAAGGTCAGGGCTAGTATATTAATTGTGTGACAGATACAATGAGGAAACTTTCCACAAAGTTTTGTAAAGGCAAATTATATCACTAACTTGGTTGCATTTTTTGAATCACTGTTTATTTGCATTCTGCAAAGTTGAAGTTATCCAACTAATTGACAGTTGCATAGACATTTCCATTTTGCTTGTGGATAAGCAAAGCATGCTATACTCAAGTCCGCCTCTTCCAGGAAAGTGCACCATGTTGGAGCACGGTATGGAGTACTCACATTAGTTAAACTTGAGTTGTGATCCACAGATTGCCAAGTGTGAGTTTCTGATTAGTATTTTACATTTATACTTCCTCCTTCCTCCGTTCGAGCATGTGGAAAGTGTGTCCGCATTGCCTTTATTTAAACTTCATTTTACTGGTTTGGTTTACTTATTTTATTCTTGCTTTTTTTTTTTGCTTTGATGTTCTAAATAAAGCCAATCAATTGCTAATTATAATGCAAAAACGCCTCTCCTGAGAATGAAGCATCCCGGCTATATGGGTATAGAGTAGATATAGCCAGTGGGCCAGCTGCATTAACTTATTTTCTATGTTAACACAGTGTACGTAATTCTTGTTTTACCTAGATCGTTCAGGTGGCCCTGTTCCACATGGTAAATAAACTGATAGTAATGCTGTGTTAGGGAGACCAGGCTGGACACAAGGTAAGAGACAAGTGACTATGGTGACAGACGACAGCAGAATGTCTGTGAAATGCAGAGGAAAACAGCGGTGAAAAGCACTACACTGAGTGTACAAAACAACTCTTTGCTAGCAATAGGGGTGGAACGGCCAAGAGTGAAATGTGTGTGTTTAAGCCTATTCTCCTCACAAAACTTTGGACAGGACAGCAGAAAGACATTTTGAAAGACAAAGCAACAGTTACGAATATGCCCACTGGTATTCTTTCGGTAGGAGTAGGATAATGTTGTTAATTGTTGTAATTTCCCAACTACAATGTCAGGTGATGGCGTTCCCACTGGGTCAGTTCCGCAATGTTGGACTAATTTACTACAATCATTAACTGCTGGTATTTATTAAGAAGTGTTATTCGGAAGCCTAATCATATTCCACTCCCTGCGCACCTTTTTCACTCTGAATGCATGTGTGTGATCTGGTTTTATGTGCCTTTTCACTTTATTGAAGGGGGAAAAAAATCGAGAAAAATCGGAAATCAGATTTTGGGGAAACAAGAAGGGGAAAAGAAATATGTAGATTTTATTTTAAAGGCCATTCCGCAAAGTCTGGGAGGAGGCCCCAGGGACAAACCCAGGAGACGCTGGAGGGACTGTCGCTCAGATGGCCTGGGAACGCCTCTGGATCTCCCCAGAAGAGGTGGACGAAGTGGCTAGGGAGAGGGAAGTCTGGGCTTCCCTACTTAATCTGCTGCCACTGTGACCTGACCCCGGATAAGCGGATGAAAATGGATGGATGGATCAGCAAGTCCTACTTATTTGTATATTGTACTCTGTTTATATTTAACTACACACTGAAAAAAAGAAGGTTAACTTTGTTCTGGGGCTCAAACAGATTAATCCATTCCAATTTAGTTAAATGTGAAACATTGCTTCGGTTTGCAAACGAAGTTCCACTGTATGAGTAATAGACAGGTGGAGAACGTATTTAAATGACTCGGGGCTATTGAATATGACATGACTAAAGGCTAAACAATTCAGTGTTAAACTGTTGTGTCTGGATTATGACCTTCAGATGAGGCATTAAGCAGTGTTGAGGTCCTCTCGCTATATACTGTATAAGTGAACAACAGAGGCAGCTCAATGGAAGACAATTGAGATGGCAATCACAGCACCAACAGGATATCCCTCACCAAGAGACGAGTCATAAAAGAATGACAGGGTTCTTGTATTTTGTGGTTTCTCAGGGGGTAAAAGTCCCTCAACCAGGGAAAACAAATCTTGTGTGATAACCTTAATTTAAATACATTTATTTTTATTATTTAAATTACCTTACCTCAAAGAGGTAACTTTTTCTGAATGTATGCAAGAGGAGGAATCCTGCTCACGAGTGAATGTGTTTTTTCCCATGAACAGCATTGTCCAACTGGCTGAGACACTTTAGTGTTACATAGCATAATTGGGAACGACAGGGTAATAAAATTGTCCCGGGGACACTGTCTTCCATTTGAACAAATGTATTTTTTTCTTAATTTTCAAACAATCAATCGGATATTTTAAATGTTTCCAAATTACACTTAGATTGAAGTCCTATAAGTCAAAATTCAACCAAAAATAAGTGGAACATTTTCAGAGGTAAAATCAAAAGCATGTGTGTGTGTCGTTTTGTCTTTGGCGCTTTTATTGTTTCTTTGTTTACTATGCATCTTTTACCACGGAATGAATTAATTCCATTTCCATTATTTTCTATTGAAACGATTGTAAATACAAAAAAAAACAAAAAACAAATGGGAGTTGACCAGCTTCCCGGGATGGCTCATGTTGAACCTAGGAAGTTCCACTGCATACAGTAATTGTAATTTCTTTCTGGAGAATTGTTTTGCCACGTTAAATTGTATTCTAAAGTCATGTATTATTTTAAGAAGGCATATGAATTTAATGTGATGATCCTACTGATATGTAGTCCATGTAAACTGCCATTTGAGGATTGAGCAGTTGCCTCATGCAAACTCTGACAGCATCAGTAGTGTTAGAATGAAGATTGTGTGCGGTCCTCAACTAATGGGTCTCTTGTTCATTCAGCATCAAGGTCCCTTTACGACTATGACAATGTTAGAAAAAGGATCACACTGTGTGTGCATGAATGCAGCACAAGAGCTCTATTAGTAATGCAGCTCCGCTCTGCGCTGTCAGGACACTGCAGTCTAAGTGGACTATGATCGACTCAAGCTCATGCACGAGTCTTAATACTGCAATGCATATGCTAAAACAAGTATGATAGCACGTACTGTACAACTGGTGCATGCCGTGCACAGACAAACCCAGGACGACTCTTGATAATCACTAGGCAAAGCTGGGATACAGCAGTGTGGGAGGGACAGAGGAGATGACAAACAGGAAATAGACATGAGAACGAATCTAAAACAGGCGAGCAAGTGAAGATGCTCTATTATAACAAATCAGCAATAGCTGGAATGCAGCATTTAAAGAATGCACAAATGAATGAAAGCTGATTGACCGTCACAATGAGGGTAGAGGCAGACAGTACAGACAGACAGATACACATAATGAGAAGGAGGGCTGAGTGGGGTATTGGTGGACAAAGAGGTCGATCTGGCCCCTTCCAAACAGCTGCTGTGCCCCCGAACATTGCACCTCAGCTCCAAATTCCACAAGCAGCCCAGCTATTGGGGGCTGCGGATTGTGTCAGCGTATTTTTACACACACTACTGAGCCCTCTGCTCAAAGCAACCCGTAGATGCGTGGCAAACATAGAAAAGTAAAAAGCACCCAGATCTAGAGGTTTGGAGCTTTTGCCTCTTGCAGAACCCTAAACCAAAACCAGGATGGACACCAACGTTACAAAATTATTCTGATAAATTATACAACAGTGAATGTATAACATCTAACACAAGACAAGGATGGTCAGGATGGTGATATTTTCTGGAAATAATAATGAAATCAGCGCTAAGGACAAATTAAATAAGTAGCAACAGGGCTTCAGGATGCTGCAAGACCAAGAGAGCATGTTAGATTATGGTCAAATACAGGTCCTTGCTGAATGCCACATAAAGGACAGAACGAAAGCCTTGCAAACAGCAGCATATCATGTTATAAAATGATCTGGTCTCTATCAATTGAAAGTATGAGGGAACCGAGGGGCACTAAATCAGGCCACTGATGATGATTGCTGATGACGACCATGACAGTGTAGGTAGGGAGAAAACGATTGAGCAATAAAAATAATAAGTTGCACTTTAAAAATGATGGCTGTCTTGGCCACTCCAGGACTTTGAAATCATTTTTACAAAGCCACTTCTTCGTTGCCTGGGCGGTGTGTTTGAGATCATTGTCATGCTGAAAGACCCAGCCACGTTTCATCTTCAATGCCCTTGCTAAGGAAGGAGGTTTTCACTCCAAATCTCACAATACATGGCCCCATTCATTCTTTCCTTTACACAGATCAGTCATCCTGGTCCCTTTGGAGAAAAAGAGCCCCAAACCATGGCGTTTCCATCCCCATGCTTCACAGTAGTTATGGTGTTCTTTGGTTGCAACTCAGCATTCTTTCTCCTCCAAACACAACAAGTTGAGTTTTTACCAAAAAGTTATATTTTTGTTTCATCTGACCATATGACATTCTCCCAATCCTTTTCTGGATCCTCCAAATGCTCGCTAGCAAACTTCAGACGGGCCTGGACATGTACTGGCTTAAGGACTGTCACTCCAGGATTTGAGTCCCTGGCGGCATAGTATGTTAGTGATGGTAGCCTTTGGTAGCCTTTATTACTTAGGTCCCAGCTCTCTGCAGGTCATTCACTAGGTCCCCCCGTGTGGTTCTGGGATTTTTGTTCACTCTTCTTGTGATCATTTTGACCCCACGGGGTGAGATCTTGCGTGAAGCTCCAGATCGAGGGAGATTATCAGTGGGCTTTGTATGGTTTCCATTTTCTAATAATTGCTCCCACAGTTGATTTAGTCACACCAAGCTTCTTACCTATTGCAGATTCAGTCTTCCCAGCCTGGTTCAAGTAAGTCTACAATTTTGTTTCTGGTGTCCTTTGACAGCTCTTTGTTCTTGGCCATATTGGAGTGTGACTGACATTGTGGACAGGTGTATTTTATACTGATAAGTTCAAACGGGTGCCATTAATACAGGTAACGAATGGAGGACAGAGGAACCTCTTAAAGAAGAAGTGACAGGTCTGTTGAGAGCCAGAAATCTTGCTTGTTTGTAGGTGAACAAATATTTATTTGGTTATTTATTAATACTTGTTTTCTACCATAATTTTCAAATAAATTATTAATTTTTTAAATATTTTTATTTTTATTTTATTTTCATCAGACAAGGTGATTTTCTGGATTTTTTCCCCTCATTTTGTCTCTCATAGGTGAGGTATACCAATGATGAAAATTACAGGCCTCTCAGTGGGAGAACTTCCACAATTGGTGGCTGACTAAATACATTGTTGCCCCATTATAGATGACAAACCGAAGCAAAGTATCAAGAAATCTAAGGTTGTTTCGTAAATTGATGAAAAAGATTTCATGAAATATAAAGATTTTCCTAATGTATTTGATTTGTTTGAAATTCAAACAAAGTGAAAAACATTATTATATCAAGTAAGGTAAGATTTTAGTGGTCCTGCCCCTCTGACATCAAATTAGGCTTTATGTGGCCCCTGAACTACGATGAGTTTGACACCCCCGATCTACACAAAGTGTGGCAGCATAAGTAAAGCAGGTTTATGAGTGAAACAAAACCACATTAATATATGTTGATCACTTTACCAAAGGAAAGTAATAGTACAACTGAGGAGTCAGTAAATGTATGTGGTCCAAACAAATTATGCTACCTGTGGAAATGTTAATCAGCGCAAGACCCATAATAGAAATTCACTTCCTCCCCAGGCCTAAACTTACTAAAATAGAACATATATGGAATTCCACATAGGTGACCCACTAAACAGAACCACAATCTTATTTAGAGCTTTGGGTAACAGATTCCAAATAATAACCACAATGAATTAAGGTCATAATGCTTCTAAACTGAAGAACAGTATTTCTCCACTGGTAAGTACATGCCCACAGCTGTGAAGCAGAGACAAGCAAGTCTTGATTGGATTCCTTGGCATCACCCCCGATCCAACCATAGCTGGTGTTTTGTGCCTGTTTCTCTGCTGACAGATAAACATCCTGCAACAGGAAAGAGAAGCCAGGCTAGAGAAGAAGAAACCAGGGGCCAGAGACAATCATGTTATTTATTAACCTGTTCCATGACAAGGCAGCGGAGGGCTCTGGTTTTAAGAGCCCTAAATAGGTTTTGTCGCGTGGTAGAGACAGTAGTGGGTCGGCCATTTCACAGACTCCCATGCTGACCGTTTTAAATGGGCGCAAAAAAACCACAGAGGATGCTTTGCAATTTAAGATTTAATGTTACTTCAAGAAACCCATCACCCATATTAAAGGATTATCATGACTTCAAAAAAAAGATCACTTCTGAGATATAATACTGTGTACACATGGTTTAAAATGGATCTACTGTGGAAGCCAAATTGAGTCTATGGCTGAATCCCAAAAAGCCTTTGATTCTCTAATCCTTAGCTTGAACAGCAGGTAGAGGAAGTCTGCTCCAAATTTGGAACATTGTTTAAATCCTCATTCTATATAAATTTTAACGTGGGACATACAATATTGGTGCTTATGCTCACTACACTCTGAACCGAGTAACTGCTACGACTGAGTAACACTACAGTTCAGTTTACCACCAGTTCCAATCAAGTGAACCTTGATAAGTCTTGTGCTTCCACCTTGGAGCGTGTAGGCTGGCGACGTAAGTAGTCTGACATTATAGCATACTATTGTGACAGCAGGTAATTCTCCAATTAATTAAAGCAAATAAAGGCGACGCGGTTCAGTAATCAATGGACAAGATTACCAACGTAAACCAGTGACTGATACCCCAATGCAAGGGTGAATTTAATATTTTTGACCATTTACTGTTGAATGTAAGATGTAAAATGTGTACCAAACTGAACTGAAAGGTTCTGCTCGTGGAAACAAACCGCAACCGCCACAATAAAGTGATACAGGGTGTTCGGAAAGTCACTGTGTTGTTTCAATATAGAATACATATGTACCTACTGTATTCTATATTGAAACATGTCTGTTAATAAACATTTTAGGTGACTTTCCGAAAACTCTCACTATAGAGAAAAAAAACACTGTGCACAGTGTTGCTGAAACACTTTTATTTCCTGGCTCACAGTTCCTCTCCAACCAAATGGGAAGAGACAAACTATGTAAAAGTCTCTCTCTTTGCACGCTGGCTGTGGATCACTTTGATCTCAAAGGATGGACATGGTAGGTAGATTTCCAAAAATGTGGCTGTTAAATGTGCCTGTTAACATGAGAAACTTTTGAAGAACGCATTCAAGATGTTCCCCCGTCTGCGGCATCGAGTTGTAGATGTGTCACTTTGGAGGCTACGCTTGCAGACAAAAAAAAAAAAAAAGGACTTGCTAATTGGTGTTCCGAACTGTAATGTCATTACTAGCAGACATTTTTCCTGAATGACAAACGTTTACATTGTCATGTCATTAGAAGCACAGCATTGAGTAATTTGCCAGGATTAAAACTTTTCCTGAATGCTCATGCCAGTGGGACCTTTAGAAACACGGCCTACTTAACATTAGTGTTGACACTGTGGAGTATGACAAATAAATCAAGCTAATACCTGCTGAACCAGACATTAGAACTAAACTTGTGGTTATGGAGGTATGAGGCGTGTGCTTGATGTTAAACTACGCAGGTCCACTTGAAATGTGTTTTTAAAAGGCTGGAGTAGGAAGAGAAAGAAACCTAAGGACTGGGACACTGCAGGTCCCAGCGCCCAATTTCAATGTAATGCCTATATCCTATTTACATGTACTTTTCAAGTGAAATATATCAAATTTCACTGCACGCACATACACGGGTGTTCACACTCGATAGCAACAACACAAAAGTAAACAAAAATTAAATGTAAAAAATAAATAAATAAAGATTGTTGGCCTGGACTGACTCTTCTAGCCATTGATTTAAATGAGGATAACCTCAGCATTACTCGGGCGGGACCGACACACATCTAATTATCTGATTGAGGGATGCTTTGTCGCTGTGTGACAGAGTAGCAGCATTCAGGTTTGTGGCGATTTGAAAGATATCAGAGATCTGTGTGTGAACATGTTAAATAGGTTTTTCATTATTCAATTTTAATTACGGCTCCCATGTGGACACTTCCAAGAGATGTTATGCACCATAAAAAATACTTTAGTAAAAGCTGCTGACAAGACGTTGTATAAACAGACAAGCTGATTAGCAAAACTAACCTCCATGGTGGAGGTAAGAATGCAGCCAACAAATTAAGCTCATGATAGTGTTCATGATAGACAGCCAGTTGAGCAGGGGTCAGCCAAACCCACAAGGAAAGAATGAGGCAGAAGAGGACAGTAAGATTAAAATCAAGATGGTGGGATGAGAGGAAGGGCAGGGGAAGAGGAAAGGGGGAGCATGAAGAGGAAGATGCCATTTGCGGTCAGGTCCTGGGGGTCCTGTAGGCCTGGCTAATGACCTGTGTGCTGCAGTGTGTCCTTTGGGCGTCGAAGAAAGGAAGTCGAAACAGCCATTGCCACATTCTAATGAGCCATTACAATTAGCATTAAGCCTGTCTCTGCCAACAAAACATTCACATAAATCCAGTGATGTCTGAAAAGTATAGCCATATTAGGGATGGGTATTTGATGACCCATGGGGAAAATTCACAACCAACTCATTAATTCATTGTTTTTAAGAAAAAATAAAAGATAAAAAAATACTAGTTTTACTTGGATAGGACAATCTCTCCCAGAATGTTCTAAATTTACAAACAAAATCACACTGATCGCTAAGCCAAGCATTGATATCATCAACGAATTGCCACTAATGTTCATAAAATTCCATGTAATCTTGCGCATTGAACCATATTTGAACAGTGCAGATGGATGAAAACATTTACTTACTAATCATCTGCTTCACTTATATTTCGGTGAAACAATATTTAAGAGAAAATTATAACCAAGATAACTGCAATTTAATATTTTAAACAACAAAAATCAACAGCTTTTAAACTCCCTTGTCCCCTATTCAAAACAAAAACTCCTTTACAGTCGTTAGATTTCTCTGTGGCTTTTGTACGTTAAAACTGTCATACAAGAAGACGCTGGTTGTTGTCAGAGCTAATTAAAGACTAAGGAGTTCGAACAAACTGTTATTTTGTGTACTATTATACCAGCAACAAAAATGAGACATGAGCTTATAAGCAAGCTGAATTCACTGGCAAGGAAATGAGCATGTCAATGACTTCAACTGCTTGTCAATGCCACCACAATGCTGGGCACACAAGTGAGCACACAATGACACAATGCGATACAGCTGTCTCACTTCCTCGAATGACATCATGTTAGACATTTGGTCTGAACTAGCTCACTGAGTTCTTGTGCTTGCTTCCTTCCTGTTCACTGTGCCCACCGTCACCACCGGACAGCCAGACAGGAAACATCAGAACAGCCTGAGAGGCAGTGAGGATGTCCTGTTAGGAGAACGCTTCTATAAAATTTTCAGGCCCAGTACCAAGACCGTTGTAATACAGACCCAATAATCTTAATCCTTCAATTCAGATGAGAAACCAATTCATCGTGCCCCTGAATATGTGATAAGCCTCGTTTTTCATCCACAACTACTGAATTAGCTTCAAAGTGGTCTAATCACATGCTTGCTGGCGGGAGCCTAACAAGCAGAAAGTACAAGATGCCAAAAGGCTGAGAGGATAGTCTCACATACAAGGCTTTTTGTTCTGGATGAGGTGGAAACAAAGGGTCTTGACGTAGAATTTAAACCATGTATAACACCACCAACGCTCTGGAACCGATAACTTTAATTCTAATGGCTATAGCAAGGAAACAGAGCTAAAAGTCAAAACAACAAGTGCATGTGTATATGTGAGTGCATACACACAGCAAGGTAGGTGTGTGTATGTATGTATCTGTGTATATATATATATATATATATATATATATATACACACATATATATATATATACACACATACACATATATATATATATATATATATATACACACATACACATATACATATATATATATATATATATATATACACACACATACACATATATATATATATATATATATATATATATATATATATATATATATATATACACACATACACACACACACACACACACACTGTATTCATGTAAACTATAAAATTTAGAACTTGCACTACTGCATTTTGTGTGTACCAGCTGTTTTTTTTTTCTCTCCGTCCAGGCATCATGGGGCGGAGGCTTCGGACCGACACAGGATGAAACTACACGGCATTGAAAGGTATGGCATTAATATTCAGAACCCATCATTCATGTTTATTTCCTCTCCCTCCTATTGTTCTTATTCAGGGATTTCAACTGTGCCAAATGTTGCAAACAGACTGACAGTCTGTCAACAGTTTGTTGGTCCAGCTGGATAACTAGATTTAGTTATCGAGTTGGTCCAAATGGGTAACTTTATTTACCGTATTTTCACGACGATAAGGCGCACTTAAAAGTCTTACATTTTCTCCAAAATGGACGGGGCGCCTTATAATGCGGCGCGCCTTATGTGTGCACAGAGTTCCAAAATCTATAAATGTTGTTGTGTGATGAGCGCCCCGCTTGACTAACTGGGAGCATTTCCTGCCGACACGCTGCTTATACAGAGGAAAAGCGGACGTGGCTGAGGACAGCATGCAGGCGTAAAGGGGTAAGGGTGAGCGTGAAGGAGGACGCTAAAGGCACGCCCCCAGTAGGTATATAGCGTCGGTATGTGCATTGTGCAAAACAACATCGGTTTGGCTAAGGACCCCCGAAAATGACTGCGGTCAAGCCAGCCTCCACTCGTAAAGTAGCAATCAAGCCAGCCGCCCCTAATTGTATTCATACTTGGCATTACGGTAATAAGTCGCCAACACGCGGCAAAAGCCACCTTCAAAATAAAACCTTCCCAATAATACGGACGTCAATGCTCTTCGGTTAAGGAATGCAAACAGCAAGGTTAATTTGAATCTTGATATGCATTAAAAAAAAATTTGTTTATTAGTTTTCTGAGACTTTTATTTTGAAATATAATGTCAGATATTCATCAAACCTCTTTTAGTGGAGTCATTGGTGGTCTGTCACACAGATCTGGGCTTGTCTTGCGATACCAATGGGATTATGTTGGGGTGGCTTTGGCTCAGTAGGTAGAACAGGTTCGAATCCCTACTACGACTGTCCACGTCAAAGTGTCCGTGGGCAATACACTGAACCCTAATTTGCTCTCAGTGGGCCTGGCAGCGCCTGCATGGCAGCAGTCGCCCATTGGTTTATGAATGTGTGTGTGAATGTGAGGCTTTGTAAAGCGCTTTGGGCACTGTGATGATGTAGATAAAGCGCTATATAGGTGCAGTCCATTTACCATTTATTTTGCCTAAGATATCAAATAAACTACATTTTTTAATGTATCTCAAGATTCTAATTAACTTTCCTGGTTGCATTCCTTAACCGAAGAGCACTGACGTCCGTATTATTGGGAAGCTTTTATTTTGAAGGTGGCTTTCGCCGCGAGTTGGCGACCTATTACCGTAATGGCTAGTCTGAACAAAATTAGGGGCGGCTGGCTTGGCTACTATTTTACGAGTGGAGGCTGGCTTGACCGCAGTCGAAAACTGCACCTACGAAGAGACACGCTTATGAAGCACAGTTTAAACTCCAAGCTATCACTTACGCGGAGGAACATGGGAATCGAGCAGCCACGAGAGAATTCAAGATCAACGAATCCATGGTTCGCAAGTGGAGGAAGCAGGAAAACGAGCTTCGCCAAGTCAAGAAGACGAAGCGGAGTTTCCGCAGGAACAAGGCGAGGTGGCACGAGTTGGAAGATCAACTCGATCAATGAACTCCAACCGCTGGAGATAGGTGTAAACAGGGCGTTCAAAGTGAAGTTGCAAGCAGCGTGGGAGCCATGGATGACAGATGGCGAATACAGCTTTACTAAGACTAGGAGGCAGCGCAATTTGTGAATGGATACTTGGACTAACTTGTCTGCTTGCACTGTTGTTCCAACTTTTGTGAAAGCCGGCATCATTTCTGAGGAGCCGCACGGCAACGAGATTGACTCCGACGAGTACGAGAGGGAACCTGGCGTGTTTGAAGGAGAACTTGCCCAGCTGTTCATTTCCGATATAGAACGTGAGGACTTTGATGGATTTGTGGATGAGGATTGATCAAAAGATAACAAGAGTACATTGTTAAATACTTCAATAAAAAGTACAACCGAACTCAGTTTTGCTCCTGCTGCCTTTTTAAAAACATTAAGCGTGCATGCATGCTACCGTATGTTTTAAGCTAGCGTATGTTTGACCATGCCTGCGCCCAATAATACGGTGCGCCTTATGTATGTGTTAAATACAGAAATAGACCCCGTAACTGAGACTGCGCCTTACGGTCGCGAAAATACGGTCGTCCAATTTCATTCAGAGTGTGTGTGTGTGTGTGTGTGTGTGTGTGTGTGTGTGTGTGTGTGTGTGTGCGTGCGTGCGTGCGCCTGGGTGCGTGCTGCCAATGAAACCCCTGTAGGGCGGAGCACACATATACATCCGCTACAGTCGAACAGCTGGACATTGCGGGCTCACACTGACGCTGGATTGCGAAAAGGTCAGGCGGCCTCCTCCATGTTGGTCTACTCCGGACTGGCGTGGCTGGCACTTTTCAGAGGACCAAGAGGAATGCAGGAAAATATAATATGAATGTAAACTATGTGAAATGTAAAAGACACAAACTGCCACTAGTTCTACAAAAAAATTATAATGTGGCGAAAATTATGTTCTTTGCAAATAGGAAAACTCCTACAATAACCCAACAAGCGCAAAGCACTAAAACAAAACTGAATCATACACTCAAATGCTCAAAATTGCTGGTTTACTTTTTTTTTTTTTTTTTTTTTTTTTTTTTTTAAAGGGGGGGGGGTTGGTGTAATTCATACGCTTATAAAGTAGTTGTTTCTAGAACGGTGCTCAATTTCCATATTAAGTACATGAATCATTGCCTTGCACACAATTGCTGGTATGTGTTGCATATACATATAGATTTATTGCTGTATTAAAAAAACTGATCAAAACGGATCAAATATATGATCAGAAGCAGTATGTTGTGCAGAGGATATGGAGGCTATCTGGCAACTGGAGGGTTTTTCACCCCCATTAACAACATAATCCCCCAGTTGCTCCTGACATTGTGTTTTGTGCACTGCCATTTTCCTTCTGTGAAACTATAAGCAATCTAATGTGTACGAGGCAACACATCATTCTTGAAATACCTTGGTGGTTAGAAACAGGCTATGTAAACCCATTTAGTAGATATGGCTGTCTATAATGTATTGGTATTCATCGTATTGTGGTAACATTAATATGGTGCACAAATACAAGTCAATCTCTGTGGTTCACAAACCGCACAGTGAGTGAAGGAGAAGGGGCACAACCCTGAACTAGAGAAGTCCACTCTGTACACACTGCAACTGTTGAAGTCAACACGAGGAATCGGGATAAAGCGTACTTTCCCATGTTCATTTCCCCTGTGGCTTCAGGTCATGAAGGGGTCTCCATTTCAGGTGGAATGAGGTCACCAAACAAGAAGAAAAGCACACCCATTTTAAATGTTTATCTTCTTCTGCGGCTAATTCACTTTTGTGGGGTGAAAAAGAAACAAAACTGTGGCAGCATATTGATCTATCATGAAAAGGTCCACATGCCTGATGACCGTGGTCTGATTGTGAGGCCTTTCTAAGGGAGTGTGACTGTAGCTGTGCACTCTTAAGTTGGCTGAAAAAGGCATGTCAGTTTAAACCTAGAGCATTATTGGGTTTCATGTGGACCATTTGAACAGTTTTACAGCATGTAGGATTAAACTGTGTTTATGCCATCTATCAGATGTTGTCTGCGTTTGATACGCTACCACTGTGACTTTTGTTTTGTGGTGGAACAGCAGAAATTGGAGGCTGTGAAACTAATGCAGCGCTTGTAATTTTTATTGCAGGTATGCTTTTCTTCTGACCGGGTATCTACTAAGACACTCGAGGAAAGTAACTAATCATTGTCAAATTTTACTCAAGATAGCTAATATTTAGGAAAGTGCTACCATGGCTCCATGGGCCAACGATCAAACCACCCATCAGAAATCGTCCACACAGTATTATTATTAGGGATGCACCGATAATTACAGCAGTACCAGTGACAATACTGTACATTTTACTTTACTCTTACACATACAAATGCTCCAATACTATGACACTGATATCACTTTAACATATTCCTATGTTTACATCTACCAGACTATGTTTTTCCTTCATCCCTTATCCATGTACTCCTTTAACATAGTACTAATAGTGTTCAGACTGAGACACAACATGATAGACAAATAGACAGATACATTATTCATCCCTTCAGAATAAAGGTCAAGGGTAACCTTTGCTCAGGGGCATTCACTGTATGTCCTACAGAATAAAGGTCAAGGGTAACCGTTGCTCAGGGGCTTTCACTGTATGTCCTGTAGGTGTGTGGTTAGCCAGAGTACCTGAGGCAAATGTCACCACTTGGCACCTCTCATTATATACAAATGGGTACACCAACATTTTTGCGAGAACAGCTGCATAGGCAGCTTTGCTGTGGTAGATTGACTTTGGCAACAACTGCGGCAAAATATTGTGCACTGGCGAAAACAAGAGGTGTTTAATTAAAGAAGAAATAGTTGTGTATACTGTATGTTGGGCAAAACAAGAACTAGCCTTTTTATTCTCACACTAAGCAAGCCCCCAATACCAGTGTTTTACCAGCCCACGGAGATCAATTTTTAGAATAGGTTGAGGTTGTAAAGATGGCAACGGGTGCAGTAGACAAAACTTGAAAGCCACAATCAAAATGAACCACCATTTGACTACTACCCTGTCTACTGTAATGATCGATGAATTGGGGTAGAAAGTTGTCAGCAAAAACTGTTTTCCTTCCATTAGATGTTTACTTTCACTGTCTGGCATATCATTAATCCACATTCCCTCCTGTGAGGGCACATAGCTGTTCCTGCTTCTAGGGCTTTCCCAGACATGCAGGGCAGGGCAGGCATGCGCCGGCAGCTAGCTAAAAAAAAGGTGAGTTGTTCACATTCCTGCTTCATGCACAAACCAAACTCCCCATGTCACACAGGCGCACGCACACACACATACTGTAGCTCTTCTACACAAACCAGTGTGTGTGTGTGTGTGTGTGTGTGGTCCACCGTGCTTCATGTGTCGTTGTTTTTCTCCTCACTTTGTACGAGAGGAGTGGAAAAGTCAAACCTGAAAACTGTGCACTGTAAACACCTTTGCTGGTTATAAATTCACAAGAGCTTGGGAGAGGCCATGCAACTGCGATTAGTGTGCAGCCATGGAAACAAAACTAGCTTTTTTAATTAAACAGCAATACAACATAAGAGTTTGGAGCTTCAAACGAAAGATTTACACCTAAAGTTACACTGTTAGGAAGTTATGTGCAGGGCTGCAGCAATCAAATATTTTTAGAATCAAGTATTCTACCGATTATCCTATCGGTTAATTGGATAAAAATGTATTTTAGATAAACACAATTGCATTGTGTATGTGATGTGGACATTTTTGTCCTCTTGGGGTCGCTGGTGAATGCCGTGGGCATCAGCGAATGAGAGTTTAGAGTTGGCTGGCTGCTAACTGGCTAAACGGTTAGCTAGTCTCTATGTTGAGTAGCTCGGCGTGAGCTGTGGGCATCAGAAGCTAGTGTATGAATTTGATTATTACATGTGTCTTTTCTTTCCGTTTGTTCAATAAAGCAATTACAAGTCCACTGGTGGCAGTTTCTATCCTTGACCATGCGCGGGGCATTACAATAGATTTTAACTAGTGATGGAATACTATATTAAATAAGCTAACATCGATATGGTACATTGCACATTGTGGCAATCGTAGACGTGATGTTGTGGTACACATGTGGTACACACCAAAACTTTGGACATTCTCTGTCTTTTACAGACTTTCCTCATGGCTCGGCGCCATCGCGCCAACTTACTGCTACACGGAGTGGTGCGGGAAACTGCACTAAGATTAGTCTGTGTAGAAAAATGATCCCAGCAAAGCTTCATGGCCAAGACTTTGCTTTGATCTTTTTTTTTTTATTATTTGATTAATCGTTGCAGCCCTTAAGTGTGCGTTAATGAAGCTTGACTGTAAGGTCGAATTGAGCCCTAGTACAAAGATAAATAATGATATCTGTTCTGAAAAAAACTGACACAGTATGAGAAAAACATAATTGGAACATTACAAGAGTAAAGCTGGTAACGACAAAATTACCGGAAGGCGCACGTTTGAGAACAGCCACTCTCTCAGACCTGCTTTAGTGTACTGAATATTTGTTTTGTAACATAAATAAATACTTTTTAAAACTGTTCAATTAAAATTAAATAAAAATTAAGTCCACCTACTTCTTTATCAGTAACAACAGACACCAACATACTGATGATTGCGTTGATGTCCCTAAACATTCACTTTTTCATTTGTTTGTAAAACTTACTCTGAACTAACTTGACAACATCCTTAGCAGTCTACTGATTTTATCCTAGTGCTTCTCGACATATTACAACTTTAGTCTAAGACAATTCCGAATTATTCACATCATCTAGACTTAATTGCAATTTTGATTTTGTAGCATTATAAAACTATGGCTTTTGCGGCTCTTAATATTAAGATTTATTTTCTATTATGACCATAGTATGGGAGCATTTGCTGTGTCATCACCAAATGGTCACGTGGTCTCTTGGTTGGCAGAAAGCCTGTTCAACTCAACAGCTGACCGAGTGAGTTATTCACGCTTATTTACAGGAATTAATAAATGAGTGTTGTGTTGCGTTATGGGCTGTACATACAGATTTGATACAAATGATTCTAAGAGCTTTTACGGCATCCCAAAGAAACCTGACACTCATTTAAAGCTTCTGTACAGCCATTACATGACAAGTGGAACCAATACTTAGTGAGCATGTTTGCTTTCGACACTTGATGTAATGATAAGGCACTTTATGTTAACTTGTTTTACAACATATTACGATAGGTATTACATATCATATTTAACGATGTTTGGCACAAAAGTGATGACGACAGATGAATCCCACATAAGCAAACTTGCATCTGACTCACAAATACTTGATGCCTGCGTTACTTTTGGTAGTATTTTACGCTTTATAATTGCCCTATCATCGTATAAAAAAAATTACACACAGATATCACTCATTTACTTTACCAAATAGGCAAAGACACATCACGCATGAAGACGTTTTGCCGTCTGAACATTTTTCAGTCAACAACTGAATGATTAACACGTATACGCATCACAAGACAGACTTTCATTAAATCTCATGAAATCTTTTGTGTAGCCCGAAATTAAAACTTGCCGATTAAATAAATGCCCTGGGGCGAGCCAGGGGGACAGATTTGGCACACATTTGCCCGTATAACTTTGTATTTAAGGCAAATCCTGGGTGCCGTTGTTGGACAGAAGCTTTGCGGCATGTCTTTGCTTTACATCAGGTGGCCAAATTTGCATACTGCACTGTCAATTGGAAATAATGTCCTGTTTTAGAATAAAGGGATGGAAATGAAAACTTTTTTTTTTGAGGATAAGCAGTACAGAAAATTGATGGATGGATTAATCCGATTCGTCAATTGATCAAAAATCAACAGATTACTTGATTGATACTTGATTATCTGATTTCATAAAATGACAAAACTATTCTCTTCAAATTACAACTCCCATCCATCCATTTTCCATCCCGCTTATCCTCATTAGGTTCGGGGGCGTGCTGGAGCCTATCCCAGCTATCTTTGGGCGAGAGGCGGGGTACAACCTGAACTGGTCGCCAGCCAATCGCAAGGCACATAAAAACAAAAAACCATTCGTACTCACATTCACACCTGCGAGCAATTTAGGGTCTTCAATTAACCTACCATGTATGTTTTTGGGATGCAGGAGGAAACCGAAGTACCTGGAGAAAAAACACAGGTACGGGGAGAACATGGAAACTCCACACAGGCGGGGCCGGATTTGAACCCGGGTCCTCAGAACTGTGAGGCAGATGTGCTAACTAGTCGGTCGCTATGTCGCCTCAGATCACAACATATTCTTGTAAAATGTTATCCATGTAAAATTCATGTGAATTACAAAACATAATTCTTACATTTGCAGACTTTATTCTTGTAGCATTTGATTCTATTCAGAATGGCTTCCTTAGTACTCGGTGAGCTGATTACAGTAAAGAAAATATAAATATTTTCAATACAAAGCTACTTATTTTTAGGTGCATACTGTGTAGTGTAGAATTTAACCAGCGACAAGTTATGCATGCCATCTCCCAAAGGGTAACAGTAAATAAGCTGCTGGACACTCAAGTATGATAGGTTTTTTTTGTTTTTTTTTGGGAGGGTTAGTGTTGAGGAAAAGAGCAGGCCAACCGAGCCCCACGACTACTATAAAAGGAATGTGATGTGGAAGGGAGGGCCAGTGCACAACCAACGTTATTAGCCTATCGTCTTACCAAAAAAAAAAAAAGAACAACAGTGAGGCTGGCTGCACAGGCCAACCAAAGGGGACTCAGTAAAAACAAAGATAAACGATAATTCTACTTGCTTACCCCAATCCAAAAACTCCAGGATATTCTTCTCTCTTCTAAGTGGAGAGTTGTTGCACTCATCGTAGAGACACACGAGCACGTCCAGCAGGGTTTCCACGCTGAGACACTGGCCATTGGAATCAGTGGGTCCGTCCAAAATCAGCTTCTCCAGCTTCTTCAAGCGCACCTCTCCCGACATGGTTGTACAGTCCAGTTGGCTTTAATGTTGAGTGAGTCAAAATATGAAAAGTGGGCTCAAACGGGCCACTGAAAAAGTTCCCTCACCTTGACTATGTTTCGAAAATTAAAACAAAAAAACAAAAAAAAAAATCAAACTTTCAGCTGCGGGGAAGTCGCTGTTTCGCCGATTTACTCATGATCTTTGCCTCGTGATCCACATTTTGGGTGTACATGGGGTGCAGCAGCTCCCCATTTTAACGTTCCAGATCGCCGCAAGGCACAGGAGAAAAGTATAGCAGTCCCAATAACATAGCCTAGCTGCCCCAAAGCCGGTTGGTTTGGACGCTGCTCCTAGATTTCACAAAAATGGAAAATGGTCCTCTCGCCGCGGTTTAATAGTTCCCCCAGAGTAGATGTGGCAAACATCTGAGATTCTCCATTCCTGTTTGAAGCCCCCCCCCCCGCCACCATAAAAAAAAAAAAAAAAAAAAAAAAAAAAAATGCAAGGCAGAGCCGCAATGCTACAAAACCCGGTGCCCCTCCTCTGCTCCGGGAATGCAAAGGGCGACACAGGCTTAGTTAGCAGCCTGCTACCTTAGCCAAGTAGCTTGCGAGCTAGCGATGTTAACGTGACTTGGCTTTACTGCCAAATGTCATCATTCCAATTTTCATCAAAGACTCCCCTTGTCATGTGCTCACCGTGCCTGTCAAACGTAACCGAAGTCGGGCCCTTTCAAATAGTATTCGTAATTCCTACCCCACAGTAATATCCTCTTGTTGTCGCAACGCAGTGCGGCCAGATATGTTCTCGAAATCCCAGTGTGCGTCCTCCAACTGAAACGTCTCCTGAGTTGCAGCCCACTTCGACACGACGGTTGCTGAAAGAGTTTAAAAGAGGAGTCCGTCAGTTGGCCGTCAAATCCTGGGGGCTCTTCCGTTTTGTTATTTAATGTTACACGGGGAGCTCGTCTCCCGTCAGGAGGACGGCAAGAAGTCTGCTCTTGCTGCTTCCAAACACGGGACGAAGCCTCAACTCCCTCTCGTCGTCTCGTCCTCGTCCCCCTTTGCTTCGCCTGCCTCCCCCGCCGGTCGGTCGCCTCTTTGCTGCCTTGACACAGCGCGGAGCTACCCGCTAACAGAGACGTTCACAAGCAGAGATTGGCCAAATACAATAGGTCCTAGCCTCGCGTTGCATCATGGGCAGCAAAGTTCAACTGTAAAATATGAAAGAGAAGGAGTGCGGAGGAAACGTCTCACCCCAAAAAAAACCATTTCAGCGCTTACAAGATACGTGACAAATTTAGTTTAGTGCTACAAAAACACGATCTCGCCATTTTGAGGAAAAACGTTGAGGCTGCAACGCATGCGTTGAACGGGCGACTCCGCCATCTTGGCGTCGATTTAGCGCCACTCTCAGTTTTCTTAGAGCATCTTTGGTCGCTTCTGCAAGCAAAATCCAGGATCAGCGTCATGGCGCCCATCGCAGCATCTGCTGTGCGGAAAAGAGGGAGGGATGCTGGGGTCTGTCAAAAAAATGTGAATGGAAACTGCAGGCTGTCTTTTAGGATGCTGGTGGCGTGGTGCATAGCAAGGGGGGCCTTGCAAGTGCTCTTCCTTTGTAAAACTACCGTACGACAATTTCAAACTAAATGAATCTGTTGCGTTGCAGTCGCACACAGTGATTATATTTGGAGGAAGACTGTGCATGAATAGAGTGTATTGTACTGTACTGTACTGTATTAGTCTGCGGGCTAATGACTTAAACTGCTCGATTTTGTGTGAATTACCAGTGCTGCAGATTAAATCTGCAAGGGATTGCTAGCACAATATAAAGTATGTCCAGCCTTTCTTTCTCTTTCCATGTGAAATAATTATGAATACTCCAAACCTAAAATCACATCTTTATAAGCAGAGGGAGGCCGAAAAGAATATTTGCTGATCATTTTGAACCTAAATGGAGATCAACATATGACCTTTTATTCTGCCTTAGTCTGACTGATTTACCACACCGCAATGTTTTTTGAAGCGAGGCGCTTATCACAGCTCAAAGTACATCGATTAATGATTAACAGACAACATTGGCTAGAGTCTGTTCAATCGTGGGGGCTAGCGGGTGGGGGTGGAATGAGATCAAGAATGGGGCCTTGTGTTTGTGAATGTGCACAGGTCCAAAATGCACTCTTATATTTCACAAAATTCTGGCTTTGGACTTGACAAGCGGGGAAGAAAGGGGCCTTGTGTATGCAATTTCATACACAGGGAAACTTAGCATGCAAGATTTGCGTATTGAATTATATTTTGATAGTGATCAGGTGTAATTGAAAGCATACTTTCTCAGTGTGGTTGTTCAGGAGAAACAGCACTGTGAAAATGTATGACTTTCCACCATGCGATAGGACCTATACTGATACTGCGTTTGGACACATTTCTTGTGTCGAAGTACACTAATCCAAATGTGCCTCTTCATGGACTGTGTTACATAATGATTTGCAGGATAGATCTGGTCAACTAGCAATTTCACTTCTTCTTTTTTTTTTTTTTTCAATCAGGGTTTCATTTTGCAGTTTTCAGTCACTTTGGACATGGACTTGCATTGAATCGCTACATGGACTTCACATTGTTCCCTTGTTTTAAAACAACACAGCGTATGTATTTCACCTCCAAATAACAGCTTCATTAATTTCATTCTGTCATGTTAATGCTATATGCTTTGCTTGTAGTAAATGAAATTAAAGATATATACGGTATCTGTCACTAGATGACAGCCCCAATCACTTACTTTAGTGGACTATACTCATGGACCAGCCAGGTCAATCAATGCTCATGATGTGTTAGCAGTTGTACATATTTTACTGCAAGAGATGAAGTAAAAATAAACAAGTGTGCAATGCAGTTATCATCATATCACAATATCGTAACTATAATCACGTTGCCCCTTCTAACTTTGAATGTTGCTGTGTTCCGAATTACCAGTTCTATTGAAATTCATGTTAAATGGGAGTCAGCGCACACCTGCCACATCAGACCTCATAAATAGTTAACCCAGTAAATGCCTAATATTTTCTGCAGCTGATTAATAAAGTCCCTCGGCACCATATAAGGAAATATGATTTAATGCGTGTACTGTATCATTGTTTATTTGTAGAAAAAATATTAAAATATATTTATATAAATAAATACATATACATGTGTGTGTGTGTGTGTGTTTGAATATTACAATAAACAGCATGATATTCTTTTTGATTCTATTTTATGGAAATAATTTTACTTTTGGCTAACAAAGGTGTATACAGCATTTGGTTTGCATTTACATATTAATAAGCCTATATCACGGTTATTATATATTAAATACAAATTATGGACTATTTCTTTTGTTTTGTTTTTTAGCTTTCTAAGGCTTTTTCCGTGTTTTCTTTTTTTTAACTACAATTAATGCGTTAACTTTTAAGATCGCTAGAACACGCTACAGCTCCCATTGGCCTATTGTGGAACAATGGCGCCCCCTGGTGTACATTGCTGAACATTTCCTTTTGCACCACACTCTTATGTTCCAGCCATCCATCCCTCCATCCATCCATTTTCTTTTCTTTCTTCCTCACTAGGGTCGCGGCTGCTGGAGCCTATCCCAGCTATCTTCGGGTGAGAGGCGGGGTATACCCTGAACTGGTCGCCAGACTATTATGTTCCGTTTACTCCCTATTCTATATGATTTGCGATTTTGCTCGAAGACTCTGGGTGAGCATAATTTTAGGTGACCAATGTGTTCAATTAATTAAAAGTGAATGCAAATATTAATGCTCAGGCCTATCTAATCATGTCTGATCCTATTGTCTAAGTGGGATTAGAGTAGAGCCATTCTGAAATGCAATTAGACGCTCGTGTACTTGACTGGGTCGTTGAGCAATAATTGTTCATAGGTCTAGTCTGGTCTGGCGCTTTCCACCTGTGAGAGACTGATCAATGATTATTGAGCAGTTGGCTGGATTGCAAACTCGCCGGTGGACCATCTTGGACGTCTGCGGTCGCTCAGGGGGCCATTATGGTGCAAATTCGTCAAATATTTGACGTTCAGCTAGATCGGGGAGCATGTGAATAATAATGACGAATTTGCACTGACCACCAACAACAAGTTCAATATTGACTCTGCGGAGCTGCTCCGCCTTTGCTCCAAGCAGGGGATGTTTCAAATGAGGGCAGTGTGCATTATCGTTTGCAAAAAGCAAAAGCCCCTTCTCTCCCTTACAAATATATTTTTAAAACATATATTAATTTATTTTTTTAAGTATGCATGCCTCCACAAACAGTATTTTTTTGGACCTGGAAAAGACGATCTGGGGTTGCACAAATGGAAGGGAACGACTTCTAACTTGGACGCCTTTTGAATGCAAATGCTGCATGTTAATTAACACCTCCCTTGTTGATTGTGGGAGTTCTGTGGCCTTTGATTGAAAAGAAATGGCACCTAGCAGCATTGAGATAGGGCTTTGAACTAAAAGCGACTTGCCTCTGATTGACATGGGAAGGAAGAAAGACTGAGAAATATCACACAAAAGGACATCTTCATTTGCCCAATTAGGGCTTGTAATGTTTAGAGAGAGAAGGACAAATGTATTTTAGTGTATGAGCACTTAGACTGGCTCTTGACTGCACTCAACAATAGAGCAAACCAGACAACCTGATTGAGCACTTTGGGCCCCACATTTAGTGAGGGGAGGAAGGGGGAGGGGATACTGTTCATATATGTCACTAAAATGATTAGATTATTGGAATTATTATCATTATAGATATAAGGGTGTCCTTATAATGGGTTCATAAAGAGAATAATAAGACATCATAAACAGTGATAGCACAGTGATGCATTTTTAGCAATACAATGTACTTAAATATTGTGGTTCCCATTTTCAACGAGGGTACCCTTTTAAAGGATTTATCAATCAATAAATACATAAGTAATAGAAATAATGTATAAATGCATTACTATCTACCGTACTAATAAACGGGACTGGCTGCCAAACGTTACAACAACGTATGGATTTCATATTGTTTTGTATGTTTTGGTACCACTCTACATTTCATTGATACATTTAAAATAGCTTAATAAAAACATTAGAAACTCCTTACAAAAAAATAGTATCAACATAACAATGTTTGGCAAAGTCTAGTTAGAGTCTCATTTCAGAAATAATGTAATTATCAACTATTACTTAATCATATAATTCATAATAGTTTTTCGTCAGTTGAGACTTTTGTAAATACAGTACTTTATAAGATGCCTTTCAATAAGAAAGTAAGAGTGACTTTCCGCTTGCCATATAGTGAGTCTAAATATAGTTCAGCTGCTTTGCCCATTTGTTTGGCGTAGATATTCACTGACTGTATTTCTTACAATTTACAACAGGGCTCCCCTGAGCCAGTATAGCAGCTACTTAACAATAGAAAGTGTGACAGTACCTTAAGCTTGCCAAAATACAATAAGGTAACAATATTTGTCATTTGTTTAACTGTGTTCATAACATAAAGTAGATTATAATGGCATTGTTTATCAATTTATAACCCCTCAATAGGTTTAGCGTTAATGTACAGTGGCAACCAATATTTAATCTTACTATGTAATGTGTTCCTTGAAATTATTGTTTTGCCTTATTTTATTGTGTTCTCAAAGTGTCGTGCGCAAAATAATCAGTTCAGTTGTATTTAACTTTGTATATTCAATTTGTTTTTAAACATGTATTTAAGTATATTTTTAATTGAACTTTTATGCGCAATGCATTTTAATTAAATCATTATTTGTGTCAAAAAATATGTTCCTACATTTAAGTGCTGTGCTAATGTTAAACTGCATAATGTTAAAGTGGCTTACAATAATTGTAAATATAGCTTTTAGGAATAAAAACCTCTGCCTTGTTTTTAATTGTATTCACACTTAGGCCTACTATGCTACTATTTGAATGTTGCTCATTGTGGTGGTACTTGGAGAGCTAAGCATTATTTTTTTAGGTGATAATAGGTGTAAAAGGTTTGACCACCACTGGTGTATAAGCAAATTAAATGAGTGCTAGCCCTTAGTGAATGAGTGAGATGCTATAATGTCCATATATTTACTACAAAAAAATAAAGCATTCTATGCCCAGTCCTTGCAATATGGTGGCACCCATATATTAGAAAGTGTCAAAGAACTCAATTATAGTGACTTTATGGCTAACAAATGCATTTTCACATGCATTTGGACATGAAACATGTTCTTCCCATTTGTGAAATGAGTGACGCATATGCCCTTTAGCTATATGGATCCTACTTCTGCATGCTCGGAAACTGCGGGCCTGGCAGTCATCTGTCATTTGCTCTTCCTGTGTGCTTCTTCAGTCTGTCTGACATCTCTAAGCAAACAGAGGCCAATACACAATCACAGGCAGGGCCTTGTGGGGAGCCAGTGAGAGCGGCCCTCTTGTAATGTTTGTGTGACAAAAAAGGCAAGGCAAATCCTCGCAATGGAATCAGATAATCACCAACCTGTGAAGAGGCTGCCCCAATCCACATCCCTCGCCGGCCCCCCGGCTCTTGGATTAACTGTCTGTTTGGCTAATAATTTTAATCTGCCAGGGAGAGGACCAAGAATGGGGTGACAGGGCTCGGAATAAACATCTAATCCTAAAGCCCTTCCCTCCCTCGCTGCCTTGCATTTCCTCCTGTGGGGAAAACCTCAATTGAACGCTTGCATGCTGGGGACAGACCGGATGACTCGATCTGCGTCCGCTTGTTCGATGCTGGACGGAACAACGGCTCTTCAGACAGCCAGAAATAAAATCGGTGTGACAGACTGCTGCCAGACTGTCCCAGGCCTTACATCGTCCAGTGGAATGTACACATTAGAGTGTGGGGTGTGTGTACAGACAAGGGTGCTATAGTGAAGAAAGGGCACGCTGGGTTCACAGGGTCAAGCGATGTCTGTATGGGACGCATCTGGAGCAGACAGACAATGAGAACAACTATCCAGTCATCCATTCTGTGGCGCGGAGCCTCACCAGGATTGTGCTTATCCCAACTTTATTTGGGCCTACACCCTGCACCTGTCACCAGGCAATCACTGGGCACATATGCTGGAGAACTAGACAACCATGCACACTGAGTGGGACTTTAACCCACGCTGCCTGTGTAAGAAAGTCGGGTTGAGTGAACCACTACACCATCTGTGAGTGACCTTGTGAAAGACCATTAAAATGAAAACCCAAGCATCATACTAAATTTTGGTTGCACATGATGAAAATGTGGTAATGTGATGTATTTTCACCCTCCCTTTCCTAAAAACATAAACAAATAATGTATGTTAGTTTAACACATTTTAATCATGTGCGACAGATGTACATGTTCGAATTGAGCAAATTCAAAGATGTTTTTTTTTTTGTGTATTGCAAGGTTGTGGAGGTCCTTCTCTCCCAATCGACCTATCAACAATCAAACACAATGTTGGAAAAATTGGCATTGATTACTTTTTACTGAACATCAGAACAACAGAAGATATATATAATAGTAAGTAGCAGGAGATTTTAAAAGACAAGAACACCAATAGATGTCATTGTTCAGCACGTTCAAGGGCAGTAGGAAGAAAAGAAAAACAATACAGTTTTCACTTTTGTCATGTTTATAAAAAAGGAGAATTTTCATAAAATGTATCTCAAAAAAAGAAAAAACACACCCCTCTATACACGTG
Source organism: Phycodurus eques (assembly GCF_024500275.1). NCBI lineage: Eukaryota > Metazoa > Chordata > Actinopteri > Syngnathiformes > Syngnathidae > Phycodurus > Phycodurus eques. The sequence goes on along the minus strand of NC_084542.1, from coordinate 4,412,588 downwards.
TGCAGATAATCTTATGGTTGAGCTAAACCCCTATTTGTACACATACACTTATGTACATATGCAAACCCACTCATATAGTTTGCATAACTACATTTTAAAAAGCATGATTTAGACGTTACTATACTTCAAGCTGATAGTCTTTGTCATGTTTCTGATCATGCGCAAAAGTCAACTACTCTGGTAATTATTTTTTTCCCCAGCTGCAATATTGACAAATGTCAATTATGATGCAGGAAAAATGCATGTGTAATAATGCCTGCAAGGACAGGAATTCTGGCTCCAAAACAACGTCACCAGTTTTGAGGTGGGTCCAAATGTGTTGATTTACCTTCAGACTGACATCAAATGCAACAGAGGGGAGAAATTGCACCCACTCACGAGTGATGGCACTGGAGTCTAATTGTTGCTGTTTGAAGTATGGCCACTTAGATATCCTGTTTGGGATGGGGCCTTGCATTGTCGCACCTTTGTTCTGATAAGGCTCCCTGCCCCCATGGACAAAGTGTGAACGGCTGCATGGGAGGTATAAAAAAGGGGCCCGGGGGGCCACTGGCCATCTCTGGCTCGACTCCTGCTACTGTGCGGCTTGCTTATCAGACTTTTTCTTCCAAGAGCTTCCTCATGGATTTCCTCCGCGCATGTGTCCTGTGCGTCGCCGTCTTCCTCGGCTTGACCGAGGCTTTGACGCATCGGGATATGAAGGAGGCGCTTCTGCGCCAACTGGGCCTGGACGAGGTTCCGAAGATCCACAAGAGGGATTTGGAGAACTTGGTGGTCCCGGCTCATGTTCGAAATAAGTACTCGTCCATGCTGAAGATGCACCACCGCAGGAGACGCCGGTCTCTGCCGAGCCTGGCCGGCATTTTGAGGGGAATCCCCGGCACCGCTGGTGAGAATTTCTCCTTTTGCATTCGCTGCTGCGTCATTTACGCACGGATCTCATGACTGGTTGTTCATAGTTTATGTTTTTCAAAACGACCTTTGCAGACATTTCCGGCGAGTACGTGTACTCCGACGCCACTCGGCATCGCGTGCTGTTCGACATGGAGGCGAGGATCCCGGAGAACAGCGAGGTGACCATGGCCGAGCTCAAACTCTACCAAAGGGCGTCGTTCCACAAACGCCTCGCGGCGGAGAGGAAGAGCCACCGGCCCGTCGGCAACGCCAGAGTCAGCGTGTACTGGGTCGAGGGGCTTCCGAACGGATCCAACCGCACCTCGCTGGTGGACTCGCGGTGAGACGTGACATCCAGTCTGCGCTTTTGTTCGTTATCTTGAACGCTAATTCGATGTGAAATGCGATCAGGGAAATGTAATTAACGATCGCCTCGCGTTCACAGGTTGATCCCCGTTCGTGAAACGGGCTGGAAGAGCTTTGATGTGACCCAGGCCGTGCACTATTGGTCCAAGACTCCGCAGAAGACGCCCACGATGCACCTGGAGGTGTGGATCGAGGGCGAGAGACCTGGCAGCTACGCTGCGGAGGTGGCCAAAAGTGTGCGCTTTACCACCCAGGAGCAGACGGACAACACCTTGGGCAAACCCGAGCTCGTCCTCTACACACTCAACCTCGAAGAATACGGGTAAGAGCCACAGCTTTTCATATACAGGACATTGTGTCCATGTGACAATTAGCCCACGAACACCCCTTTATTATTATTTTTTTAAATTATTATTTATGTATTTTTTTATATGGGTGTTTATTTGTTATTTGTGATGGTAATGACATTTCGAAGTTTTTAGCTAACTGTGCTATGCTAGTTTATTTATAAGCTAATAAGTTAGCTTATTTTTTTCTTTTAGCTAGCTAGTCCTGTACAACATTTTTATATGATTATCAAGTTTTTACAGAAAAGTTTTAAACATATTAACACTACAAGTCGTTTGGTAATGACATTCAATAAAAATGTTATGTGACTTAAGGGTACAAATGAGGGAAAAAACTTACTCTTCCAGTTATCAAAATGTCTGACTTTCTCTGCCCGAGCATGTGCTTGAGTGACAAGACAAAATGACACAGGGAATTAAAGAATCAGATTTTGAATAAACTTTATTGATCTGAAAATAGTCAATGTGGCGGTAATGACAGCATCGTTAAGGGACAGACATATTTTAGTAAAAATAAAAGACAGAATTTGAAATGTTTTGTATATATGATGAGAAATCATTAATTCTATTATCCATCCATCCATTTTCTGAGCCGCTTATCCTCACAAGGGTCACGGGAGTGCAGGAGCCTTTCCCAACTATCATCGGGCAGGAGGCGGGGTACACCCTGAACTGGTTGCCAGCCAATCGCAGGGCACATAGAAACAAAAAACCATTCGCACTCACATTCACACCTACGGGCAATTTGTAGAGTCTTCAATTAACCTACCATGCATGTTTTTGGGATGTGAGAGGAAACCGGAGTGCCCGGAGAAAACCCACGCAGGCATGGGGAGAACATGCAAACACCACACTGGCAGGGATTGAACCCGGGTCCTCAGAACTGTGAGGCAGACGCTCTAATAACCAGTCGCCCATCGTGCCGCTAATTCTATTATATTTTAAGGAATTTATGGTAAAAGTTACACCATTTTAGCTTTTTTTTTTTTTTTTTAAGTAGAAAGATAGAGTTTCATATATCTAAACCCTGTACAAGGGACAGGGTGAAAACTTTAAAATACCACCATAAAACCGCTCACAAAATTTCAAAATATACTAATATTAACATAAAATTTTAGACAACACTTAATAATTAGCCACGCCCACTACTGGTTATTGAAAAATAAATAAATAGAAATCTTTACATTTTACATCAAGGACACGTAAAGACCCGTAATCAAATAAACACCCATATGTGCGTGTGTGTCTGTGTGTGTGGGTGGGGTGTTTACCTGTCACCTTGCACCCCTTGTTTAAGGACAGGGGATGTCAGGACTCATGTTCAAAGTGAATTAGCCGTATAGATCAACAAGCAAGTTCATTGCATCAACATCGATTTGACGTTTTGAGGTTCCGAGTGCAGTGGTCCACTAAGAAGTCCAAAGAATGCACACATACTTACCGTTTTTCATTTTATTGTTTTGTATTTATGGCCTTAAAGCATTTTTTTTAATACACATATTTACTAATTGTATATCAGTTAGTGATGGACAGGCACATGCACACACAGCCACCAGTCGGTGCTCAAGCACCTGCCCTTTTGCCCTGGACGAAAAAGTGACCTTTTTCTTTTCTTCATGTATCAATATTGATTTTAAAAAATACTCTCTCTTGTCATCAATTATCATCAAAATACCCAAGATGTTTAGAAATCTGACTGGCATTTATTTGAGTCCTTGGGAGGATTGTACATATGCTCCTCCTCCTCTTTCTCCTTCCAAAAACCTGACATTTGAACTGGGGTGTGTTAATTATTTAGATCCACTATAGCCTGTTTTCATCTCCTTTCTATGACTGACTTTGCTGATTGTGTGAACAGAAATAAATACACAAGTTAAATACATACTACTTTTTTAATCTTAATTGCATGAATCATTTTGGCGATGGGTACCCTTTTTTTGGCCTAAGCACCTGCCCCCAAATATGTCTGTTGCAAGTTGCATGTTGTGTTCTTACTTAAGTACAAATTCGGTTCATGTCACTGATGTAGGAACGGAACCCAAGGCCCCCCGTCACTTTAATCCGTTTCTGCTTGTTTATGTATTCGTTTCTGGCACCCCAACAAAAAAACTAAACAGGGGCGTAGCTAAGAAACTCCTCACCCATTTGGGAAACCCCAAAAGCAAAATTCAAAGACATGGACATCAAGAGGAAGAGCAGTCATCTAACCTTCCTCTTATGTTTGTTTTACAGCTCCCGTGGCGACTGTGACATCAGCCAGAGCAAAGGCACCTGTTGCAGGGAGCAGTACTTCATCGACTTCCGCGCCCTCACATGGACGCAGTACTGGATCATCGAGCCAGCGGGGTACCAGGCCTTCAGGTGCACCGGAGGCTGCAGGCAGCCCAAGCGGAACTACGGCTACGGGGAGAGGCGGTGCACGGTGTCGGAAAGCGCACCCTTGCCCATCATGTACCTGGTAAAGAAGGGCGACTACACTGAGATTGAAGTGGCGGAGTTTCCCAACATGATCGTGGAGAGGTGCGCGTGCACCATGGACAATGTCTCCATTGTGTGAAGTCAACCTCATGGAAACAGCTTGGGAATAATATAGTGCTGTTTCATGGTCTATTTTAGAGGTTATAACAAGTACTTCCTATTTAAACGGACAATCGCATGGGAGCTACAACACACTCCTCTCAAGAGCACTTCTTCATATATATATATATATATATATATATATATATATATATATATATATATTTTTTTTTTTGTACAGTTCAAAATCATTTTTTATTTTGAATTTGCATGCAGCCATTCAAATTTTATCTCACATGTTGTATATATGATCGGAATGAATTTATGTTTGGTAAAATAAACTATTTTGTTTCACTAAAATGTCTTGAGTCCTGTTCCTGTCAGATATTGCATCCTTCCATACATTTTTAATAGCCCCTATCTTCACCATAAGGTTAAGGTTTGAGTGAGAGGTGGGGTACACCCAGAGCACACATAGACAACAATCAATCACACCTATGGATAATGTACATTCCTCAATTAATGAACCTTAGATGGTTGTGTTTTTTTTTTTTTTTTTTTTGGAAAGTGGGAGAAAGCTGGAGTACATGGAGAAAATCTGCTTGCGAGAACATGCAAACCCCACACACGAGAAATGCGAGGCAGACGTACTAACCGCTCAAGCGGTGTACTACCACCACACACATTCCCGATTCACATTCATGAGGACATTCTCATGCAATTACATACAGGCTCCCGAACAACACTCCGTGTAATGCTTTATTTGCGGTGGGGACATGCTACACGGCCACATAGGGAGAAACATGCGGTCTATTCGCATGAACCGAAAGTGGTGGTCCTCGTGAGTTGATGTCAGGCTTAGACAGGGCCCGACATATCTAATGCATTGTTTGCTGTCAGAGTAGGGGGTCTTGTTAGTCCCTAATATGCTGGTGACGGAGGTAAACGTAGTCGGGAGGCCACCTACTGAAGACGAGGAACAGTCTGTCTGCAAGGGAAGTGGATTCACCCCTCCAGCAACAGTGGGAGGTCTAAACAAAACAGGTGGTGCTATGAATGTCACTGGGATATTTAAATATAAATATACTGACTGGACAAAATGTTAGGTACAACTGTACAACCTAATGAGACCCTCAGGGGCGTATTTAGTCATTTGGGGCCAACCACATTCATGTGTTATAACGATTTTGAATCTTAATTTTTTATCATCAAGTAAAAAGTGTGAATTTGACAAAAATTCAATTTTTTCTTGAATGAGATAAACTCCTTAAAATCATTCTGGAGGATGATTATCTAACAGGTGAATAATATCAAAACCTTTAGTGTCATTGATAAGAACATTAATTAACATTTAATGTAGTTTGCCAGTTCCTCTCTGCTTCATCAATACTGCATCCTCCTCAGGTGACACTGTCAGCAGCGCTACTACAATCGGCAAGAGTGTCTGTCTGTTTCTGTTGTCTATTTCCTGGTTATGAGCATTCGGTGTCACAGAGAAAAAAGTTGAAATCTTTGGTAGTTTGGACAAAAACGTTTTGTTTTTTTCTCTCGCCTTTTCCGCTCCACTGGGATAACTCATTTCCCTAACAATGATCCACACAAGCTTGTTTTGCTGCCCAGTTACTGAATTCAGTCTGCACATGCATGTGTAGTGAGAAGATGGAATAGTCCATTGCATGAAGAGGGGGTTGCCCTCGAAACGATCTTGATAGATCAGGGACTTTGTTTTTAAGCGAGTAAATTAAGACTAAAACAATAATAATTGCTTTAAATCTCAGGAGCCCAGACACTTGCTTCATGGTAAGTCTGCCCATGACTGCACTGCATCATAGTTATTTGTCTATGTCTGTTTAAGTTACCCTATTTCGAGGTCACGTATTTAAAATACCTTCCATCCATCCATTTTCTGAGCCGCTTCTCCTCACTAGGGTCGCGGGCGTGCTGGAGCCTATCCCAGCTGTCATCGGGCAGGAGGCGGGGTACACCCTGAACTGGTTGCCAGCCAATCGCAGGGCACATACAAACAGACAACCATTCGCGCTCACATGCACACCTACGGGCAATTTAGAGTCTTAAAATACCTTGTTAACTTAATTACATTACAAATTACATTACAAAACCCAAATCCAATGAAGTTAGAATTTTGGCCCGTTCCTCCATGCAGATCTCCTCTAGAGCAATGATGTTTTGGGGCTGTCCCTAGGCAACACAGACTTTCAACCCCCTCAAAGATTTTCTATGGGGTTGAGATCTGGAGACTGGCTAGGCCACTCTAGGACCTTAAAATGCTTCTTAAGAAGCCACTCCTTCGTTGCCCGGGCGGTGTGTTTGGGATCATTGTCATGCTGAAAGACCCAGCCACGTTTCATCTTCAATGCCCTTGCTGATGGAAGGAGGTTTTCACTCAAAATCTCACGATACATGGCCACATTCATTCTTTCCTTTACACGGATCAGTCGTCCTGGTCCCTTTGCAGAAAAACAGCCCCCATGCTTCACAGTAGGTATGGTGTTCTTTGGATGCAACTCAACATTCTTTCTCCTCTAAACACGACAAGTTGAGTTTTTACCAAAACTTTCTATTTTGGTTTGTTCTGACCATATGACATTCTCCCAATCCTCTTCTGCATCATCCAAATGCTCTCTAGCAAACTTCAGACGGGCCTGGACATGTACTGCCTTAAGCAGGGGGACACGTCTGGCACTGCAGGATTTGAGTCCCTGGCGGCGCAGTGTGTTACTGATGGCAGCCTTTGTTACTGATGGTAGCCTCTGTTACTTTGGTCCCAGCGCTCTGCAGGTCATTCACTAGGTCCCCCCATGTGGTTCTGGGACTTTTACTCACTGTTCTTGTGATCATTTTGACCCCTCCGGGTGAGCTCTTGGGTGGCGCCCAGATCGAGGGAGATTATCAGTGTTCTTGTTTGTGTGTGTATGTCTATGAGAGCCAGAAATCTTGCTGTTTGTAGGTGACCAAATAGCTATTTTCCACCATAATTTGCTAATGAATTCATTAAAAATCGGACAATGTGATTTTCAAGATTTTGCTTTCTCATTTTGTCTCTCATAAGTGAGGTATGGCTATGATGAAAATTATTGGCCTCTCTCATCTTTATAGGTGGGAGAACTTGCACAAAAGCTGGCTGACTAAATACGTTTTTGCCCCACTGTAATTGGTGAAGTTTTGTAGGTGGAATTCTTTCCCATTCTTGCTTGATGTACAACTTGAGTTGTTCAACAGTCGGGGGTCTCCGTTGTCGTATTTTGCCTTTCATAATGCATCACACATTTTCAATTGAAGACACATCCTGACTGCTGGCAGGTCAGTCTAGTACTGGCACTCTTTTACTACGAAACCACGCTGTTGCAATGTGCAAAATATGGCTTGGAATTGTCTTGTTGAAATATGCAGGGACGCATAAAAAGACATTGCTTGGATGGCAGCATATGTTGTTCCAAAACCTGTATGTACCGTTCAGCATTAATGGTGCCTTCAAAGATCTGCTTGTTACCCATGCCATGGGCACGAACACACCCCCATACTGTCACAGATGCTGGCTTTCAAACTTTGCGCTGACAACAATCCAGATGGTCCTTTTCCTCTTTGGCCCGGAGTACACGACGTCCATGATTTCCAACAATTTGAAAAGTGGATTCATCAGACCACAGCACACTTTTCCACTTGAATCAGTCCATCTCAGATGAGCTCAGGCCCAGAGAAGCCACCAGCATTTCCGGGTGTTGTTGATATATGCCATAGGTGTCAAACTCAAGTCCCGGGGCCCAGATGACCGCCACATAATTTTATGTGGCCCGCGAAAGCAAATCATGCTCGTCAACTTCTGTGATTTTTGCTCAAATCTGTACCCAAATTCCAAATTGTCATAATAATAAACGATAATGTTGAGATATTGCATTTTTCGGTTACCCAACCCTTTTTCTACAGTAACTTAAACAATACTTGAACAAACTATTATCCTTGTCTTCTGATTTCAAAACTAGTTATCCCTCAATTTGTTGTGTAATGGTAATAATATGATTTGGTGATGAAACATTGATATGGTTTTCACTGTTCTGAGGGAAAGCATAACTACAATACGGCCCGAGACAAAAATGATATCTGCCATTTGGTTTGCACAGTAGAGTTTTACCATGCATTTGTAGATGTAGCGACAAACTTTGTTAACTGACAATGGTTTTCTGAAATGTTAATGAGCCCATGTGGCTGTATCCTTTACACAATGATACCAGTTTTTAATGGAGTGCTGCCTGAGCGATCGAACGTCACGGCCATTCAATGTTGGTTTTCGACTTTGCCTCTGACATTGCGCAGAGATTTCTTCAGACTCTGAGAATCTTTTGATAAGATCATGGACTGGAGATTATGAAATGCCTAAATTCCTTGCAATTGTACGTTGAGAAATGTTGTTCTTAAACTGTTGGATTATTTGCTCACGCAGTTCACAATTTGGTGAACCTCACCCCATCGTTGCTTGTTAACCCTTTAGAAATGCTCCTCTTATACCTAATTATCACTCTCACCTGTTTCAAAATAACCTGTTCACCTGTGGAATGTTCCAAACAGGTGTTTTTTTTAACATTCCTCAATTTTCCCTATCTTTTGTTCCCGCTGTCCCAGCTTTTTCAGAACATGTTGCAGGCATCAAACTCAAAATGAGAGAATGTTTGAAAAAAAAAAGAAAACAAAAACATTCATCAGTTTGAACATTAACTATCGTGTCTTTGTCGTGTATTGAATTGAATATAGGTTGAAAATGATTTGCAAGCCATTGTATTCTATTTCTGTTTTACACAACGTCCAAGCTTCATTGGTATTGGAGTTTGTACAACCACCTTTTCCTAAAAATACTTTTTAATTGGTTGTACAAAAATAGTTGGGTCTCTGGAGCAGAATCAAGTGTGAAATTGAACAACCAAGCAAATCTTTCGTGATCTGCTCTTTTCTTAAAATGCGTCTGTAAGCTAGCGATTGTAAAGTACACAACACCTCATGACCAGATAGGCTGTGAGAAGATCGAGAGCCGCTTTCAGATGGAAGACTGGAGTCCGGGTGCCAGAAGGTCTGGAAGACTATCAAGACCCTGACCCACATACTCCCAGGTACGATGATGCCCCTGCTATTATGTCAAAGGCAAAAGGTAAGCAGAGCTGCATGTAGTTTTGCTGGATGCAATTTTTGTGGAGGAAGTAAATGCATGTCTTTAACCACTCAGCGAGCTATTATGAGACAATTTATCTACTAATACAAGCAGAAAAAGAAACTAAGCACTGCTAATAAGACAAAACCAAATAAGACGCCTAAAATTATTGGCTTGCTGTAATAAGTGTCTTGAAAGAGCTTTTCTTGACCTGTAGTTAGTCCACATATTTCTAATAGGTGGGTTTAGAGTGCTGTTGTCAATATAGGCGGTGCCCTTCACATTTCAAGGTTACGAACAGTGTGCCTTGCACTAGTTTGTGCAGTGGCGTAAGAATACATTGCCAAGTGGCACATAAAGGCACACTGTTACAGCCGTAATTAGGGTTTCCATTTGATTGTTGTACATGTAAGTGTTCATAAATATATTTACGGTAACTATGAGTTTACTGCACTATTTACTGCGTTAGCATAGATTAGGAAGACTGGCACATTTCTGAATTGCATAGATTCAGGTTACATCGCTGCCACAGGAACGGAATTCCATTGCAAACTGAGGACCCCCCCTGTATGTACAGTACAGGCTGCTATGGTGGCAAAAGGTAACCAGTTTTAAAATTGAAAAATGCAGTGATCGACATTGTGGAATTACAAATTAAGCACAGTAAAAACTTCCACAACCGTATTTATAACTTTAATAAAGTTGAGACACAAAAAAATAATTTGTTAAGATACAAAAGACAAGTTGTAGCATGGTTGGTTTAATAATACAGGACCTGATATACAACCTGCGACAAAGCAATAAAAATACAGCGTTTGTTCTTTTTTAACCTTAATTCTGCTAATTTATCAAAACAAAACTTTTATAGACATTTAAACAGTGGAACACACGGCAGTACTGGGCAAACTAACACTTTCATCACAACACAGCAATAATTGTTTCAAGAGTATTTACATGTTTATTTTAACATTCCTTTGGGGCAAACAAAAAGATATTTAGGCGTACTGAAATTATGTAGGACCCAGAGGTGTCAGGCCACGGAGAAAACGAACTAAAAGACAGGACAGAAATAAGGGACTTCTTTGTGTAGATATGAAATGCACACACTGTGTAGCCCTTGTTAGTTTGCTGGTGAAAGATGAGCAACCTGATCTGCATTCAGCTACTGTCTCTGCTATAACGTCAACATGCAAACATGAGCCCAGCCAAAATCCAAAGCTAGGAAAGAAGTTAAATATTGCTTTTGATTTTAAAGTGTACAGCTACAATTTCAGTTTCACTTCAATCAGATTAACAGCCCAATTACAAGCATACATGTGGAGTGATCACATTTGCTAAGGTGGGCACCATTAAAACCTTGAGATAATTTGATCTGGCCTACCGTGAGATTCTTTAAACAAATGTGCAGAGGGAGTTTTAAAAGGCACAACCAAAACAATATATAGTTAACATTGTTTGTTCAAAATCAGGTCATTCTGAGAGATTCAAATATCTTACCTATTCAGTGCACATTAGAATAGGCAAGATCACAGAAGCGCAAACAGGCCATTCAAAAGGTCTTTTACACCTTCGAACCAAGTCATAAACCAGGAGAAAACATGAAATTCTTTTTTTATTGAAGGTCCATAAATTGGCTTACAGTTTTGGAAGTGGGAACAAGAGACAGAAATTTGCTTGAATTCATCTGCGGCTTTGCTTTAACTGCACAGTGGACATTAACAATATCATTAGAAGCTACAATGAGAATGAATTATTTAACCATTCAAACAAATATTTACAATTACAAATAAAAATAAAGCAAATAAAAAAAAACTACATAAAAATGCACACCCCTGGAAAAAAAAAAAAAAGTTCTGGTTCTTGATATTACAACCTTTTTTTTTTTTTTTTTTTTTAAAAGCATGTCATTTAAAAGTGGTGCAAAGCAAATGAAATATACAACAAAAGATAAAGAAAAACAAATCCATATTGTACACGTGGCTTGTACACGTGCCTCCCGATCTTCAGAGAGCAATGATTTCACGACGCCTGATCTCCGTCTGGATTGGAATGTTGACCATGTTGCTCATCATAGTAGATTCTTAAAAGCAGGTTCTATGAAAAATGGCGTTGGTTGAGATGGTCCGTGGCTAGAGTGGTTTTCAGTGTGGCCACCAGTCCATTAGAACAAGTTTCTTAGTAATAGCCGGGTTGAAACTGCTGGTTCCATGGCTTCTGGTTCCAGAACTGCACAAAGAGACTTGTTTAGAGACAAGTGATAGCAATACGGACTGTCTAAAGCTAAATATGATCTTCGTGTTGTGAGAACAGGAGAAACACTGACCCCTTGTTGCCAGCTCTGGTTGAATGCCTGGGCTTTGTCCATTCCGTTCCTGTTGCCAAAACCGCCACTATTCCTGTTGTTGCTAAAATTGCTGTTCTTGTTGCCAAAATTGCCTCGGCCACCACCTCTCTGCTGAAACTGAAAAGGCAACGCATGATAAAAAAGGTGCACAAGCGTTCCAAAAGGATCACAAGATTTCACTGATGGGCAACCACCAACCTGGTTGTGATGTCCTCTATTTCCGCCACGACCCATGCTGCTGCCACCACCTCCTCCTCCTCCTCTGCTCATGTTCCCTCTGTTCATTGGACCACCTCTATTCATGTGTCCGCCTCTGGGGCCCATGTTACCCCTCATCGGTCCACCTCTGGGGGATCCCCCGAGGTTGGTGATGTGACCACCGCTATGGTTGTAGTTGCCCCGGCTGGGGTATCCTCCTCTGTATGCCGGCGGTGGGAGGTAGCTCCGAGGGGGGCGTGTGAAGCCACCACGAGGGTTGGGGGCTGCCAAGAGAGAAAAGATCAGCCTCAGGAAAACGCAACACTGTCAACAACCTTGTGTGTCAAACACGCCTCCAACCTCCTCTGAAGTTGCCTCTGTTCTGAAAGCCCGCACGACCACCGCCGCCTCCGCCTCCGCCCCTCTGTGCGGACCCACTGCTGCGGCCAAACTGGTTCTTGCCTCCGCGACCGCCCGTGCGGGACCCACCACTTCGCTTTGGTGTGGTACTTCCCTGGTTGGGTTTCTTCTCAGCAGGCAGGGCGGTCTTGCTTTCCTCTTTGTACGTTTCCAGTACTTTGGCAGCGTCATCCCTCGGTAGCTCGGCAAAGAGTACCTCGTTGAAGCTCTCTCCCTCCACGGGGAGAGAATAGAAGCCTGTGATGGACAAACATGGTGACATCTTTAGCAATATGTTAACAGTTACTATGCAACAATTCCAGAGTGAACAAAAGTACTCACAAACAGTACTTTAGGAAGACTGGTAAAAGTAGAACTACCGATTACAGTCTTTTTTAACAAAATGAATAATACCGTAATTTCTCATGTATAATGCGCACCCATTTATAACTCTCACCCCCAGTTTACCTCAAAATTCTGGAAAATCCTTCTATACATTTTTACAATGCATGATTTTTCTTCTACCCCATGATCAAAACATGAAGTATCTATTTTGTTAGTTTTTTAAAATAACAATTCTGAAGCACTTTATTTGAACACATACTTATTTACTTGCTCATATTTAGAAATTCATAGCCCTACTTTTATATAGTAAATGAGAAAGCACAGTTGTGCTCATGTTTGATTACCCAGGCAGAATTTGTAAGGTGTACAATTCTTTAAAGAAAACATGAAGGACCAGGCGAAACATTTCATTTTAATGGGATTCAAATTAAACTGTCAAGCATTTCAGAAAAGTATTACCGTTAAACAAAAAGAAATTATGGTTGTTGTTCAGTCATCAGGCATGTTTAAAAAAAAAAAAAAAATTATTTCACAAATTCTGCCTGGGTATGTAAACTTATGAGCAATATTGTACGTATATGCAGTCATATGTACCCCTGTCATATTGGAATGAAAGTGTATGCACACTTTTTTCATCACCTCTAGGTGGCGGCGGTATATTAGAATGAAAGTGTACACCTCTCTCAAACTTTGGGGGGCAGTGGCACATTGGAATGAAAGTGTACAGCTTTTTCATAACCTCTCGATGGCGGCATACATTTATAAAATGTTACGTTTTTTTTCGTTTTCCCCCATACCTATGAATGATGCGCACCATTGACTGCCACTTTTGGGGGGGGGGGAGAAAGCGCATTATACACGACAAATTACGGTAAGTACGGATATCAGTTTTCAAATGTAGAGGGTAGAAGTAAAAGGTCAGAAAAGATACTCTCTCATAAGGTACAGATTCCTCAAAAGTCTACTTAAGAACAGTTCTCTTACTGTACTCAAGTAGATTTGTAGTAATTGTACTTTGTGACTCAATTCTTTTGCTGCTTCTTTCACCTTTCATCTTGAGAAAAGCATGCTCCGGGACTTCTTTGCCATCACTCATGACCTTCTTCTGGACCCTCTGCTTGTAGTCATCCTCGGAGGGGACCACCACCACAGCTTTGCGCTGGAAGCCAGCAAACAAACACATTTTCCTCTTCTGGCCAGGGGCAGACAAGTTAGTCTGGAGGGGGAGAAAAATCCTACAGTAAATACTTCTGTTCAACATGGTACACTGGTTATAGCATAGCAACGGTTAAGTGACTAACGTGATCCAGGATGTAGTTTCGTTTCTTGCGTGCGGCAATCTCGATGAACTTTCCTAAGAAAAGAGGTGCACGCTGGGAAATGGCAAGGAGCTTGTTGTACTCTTTGGGTTGCCTATTTGGACTGTTGATCTGTATGGCAGGAATCAAGAAGGAACAACAAAATTATAGCACAGGTAAATTCTGCTTATCTATCAATAGACAATGGAAAAAAATAGTCCAGCTTACATTTCATATATTGATACTAAATCTATGAAGGAGTATGCGTGTACCACAACTGACCATCATCTTTTCCACAATTGTGTCACTTCCCAGGATGTAGTATTTCCCAGGATTCTCCTGGACATGGTTCTTCACCCATGTGGTCTTGCCTGACCCTGGCAGGCCAACCATCACTATGATCTACAGCACAGAACAGTGGAGAGAAGAGGTTAACAAACAGCAATGACAACGGCGTAACTGTATTTTCCTAATGACATTTAGCAACCTACCTCACAGTCAGCCTTGGTCTGCGGCCCCTGGGGCCCACGGATACGCTCATCGACAGGAACCTGCTGCATGAAGGTGTACTCTGAAGGTACGGGGAAGTACGGTGTTTCCATCTGGCCAAAGTTGAATTCCACGGCGCAGTTGTGGCACATGACATGAGGGAAAAGAGCCTGGCCGTTTAGCTCGTCTTTGCTTACACGGAAAGCTTCTGCTGGATCGCCACCATTTTTGGAAAAGGACAGAACCGTCTCATCCCCGTCAAAGTCCTAAACAAAACAAAGAGCATGTCTATGCTAAGAACAGGTTGTAGATTTGAAAGACATTTATATCCATTATGACCATTCAATAACAGATACTAAAAGCAACTAAAGAAGATGTTTTACAGCGAGGCAGCAGATGACGTCATTTTCATCAACGGTTTCGCCAAAGTCCTCCATCACAGAGTTTGTAGTCTTCTTCCCCTTCCCAGAGTATGCATATGAATGGATGTCTTCACCTAAATCGTAACGCACAATAAAGATTAGTGAATCGTTTTGCACTGGATGTTTAAAGAATAAATTTCCTATACTATTATAAGGAGCTGCTACTGTAAAGCTCATCTGTGGAACTAGGTCAGCAAGTGTACTGTTCTAAACTGATTGTACAGGTCAATCCGCCTCCATTACACCAAAGTCATAAAAGTGAGACAACCAACCCATTTCGCACAGAGACACAGGATGCACTACCCATTTGCCTTATCTAGGTGCAACACATTACAACATACTTGGCACATAAGTCTGACACTATTAAGGCAGTGTTGACACAAAACACTTGTCGGTCAAGCTAGAATGAGGGAACCCACCGAGCAGCAGCGATGCAGCAGCCGGCGACCAGCCAACCTTTACATCATGGATTTCCATGTTCTTACTGGAAATGTGCTTCACTGGAATCTTTTCTGTGATCTGTCAGGTAGACACGAAAATGTGGCAAACTTGGTTACATATATAAACCACTATTTGTGATTGGGACTAAAATAGAAATGGCTGTTAAGTTTGAACAAATTAACTCCTTGAATACATTCTCATCATGACAGTACCTTCACTTCAAAGCAGACTTTGCCTTTGTTCACACCATATGTAGCCTTGCCTCCAGACCAGAGGTAAGCAAAGCTCTCCATTGTGAGCGACGAGGCACTGAAGCGGTCTCGTGATACCTTAAAGTGCAGGTCGCAGTTGTCTACGAGCAAAACCACAGGACCCATTAATAGCTGCAGTCATGTAAATATGAAATTACTTCACTGGTTAATAGTTAGTTTTATACCAGTTTGTATGCATACATGAATGGTTTAGTTGGCTTTCCAAATCTGTCCTTGCCAGACTTTTACAGCAATTCAAACAATCAAATTCCTTTTTAACATCTCATAAAATGCCTTTCCAAGCTGCCCTTGAACAGATCATGAACAGTCTCGCCACACAAACACGGCGGATGAAACAGACTATGCTGAAAAAATATTGCGCAAACCTGCCTGCAAGAGGCCCCAAAAATAAATAAATAAAAAACAAACAAACAAAAAAAAACCTTGCGCAGACACTCTAAACCCACCTATTAGAAATATGTGGACAAGCATTGTAAGATGAACAAAATTGTTACACGATATGACGAATTGGTAACGTAAAACGTAACAGTGATAACATGGAGTGAATGTCATTGTTGTCTTAAGACCGCATATGGAGGAGATATCGGACTTCGATGACCAGCATACCAAGAGTTGTCGCTATTGTATAGTGTTTCAACAATCTCGAGCTTCTTGCTGCCATGTGAATGTTTATTCAAAGTTACTGGAGTTGAAATGATCACAGCAAGGAATGGGAGAAAAGAAATGCATTGCGAGTAAGGTTTTCCACGATCAGGATTTTTGGGGTCGTTTAAAAAAATGGAGCAATGTGTCGTTTGAAATGACTTTTTCATTTACTGTATATCTTCAAAAGTATTCTATAGTCCAGTGATTCCCAACCAGTGTGCCATGCGTGATCTTCAGGTAAGAAATGTATCTTTGTTCCTCTATTTATGCCAATGAGGCATAGTGACAGACAGAACAAATAAATGCTCTTCAATTAGATGGCAGGAAGTACATAGTCATTACTGTGTATCGACTTTTCGTGACATTTTTGTGTGCCATGAGATTTTCCAATTGTAAAATATGTGCCTGCGCTCCATAAAGGTTGGAAATCATTGCTCTAGTCAGGTCATGTATTCTAATCAGACAGGTCAAACCAACATTACAACTTGACAGAAATAATGGGTGCCAACTTACTGTAATTGAATTACTTTTTTGTCATTAAATTACTTCACATGCACCGAAAATGTAGAGCATGATTAGACATAACGCCGGCATGTTTACGTACAACCGTTGGTGCTAGTACTAGCTTGCTGGGCTACATACCGTTTTGTTGGCTGCTTGTGAGCCATGTCGTATTAAAAGTACGCGAACATGCCTCAAGCAAGCCTTCAATGAACGTAATCTCCCGAGCACTGCTGACCACCACCACACGTTTCCCCCCATTTTGTTCTTATAATACACGCGTCGCAATGTCGTTGCCATGGTAACAAGTGTATCAGGTTGCGTTTGAGTTGACACGATAAAGCCCCGTGATCTTTAAAAGACGGGATGCAAAGATTTTTTTGCAGTAGTCTGACATACAATCGTGAAAGACCAAATTTGTCTTGTCTGATCCACGCATTACGCGTTGTCTGATAAAAATAACGATTGGCTGTCAGATATTAACAGCTGTACATCAAAAGACACGCAACAAGGCTAAAATAAATTCGCTTTTGGATTCAAATTTACTGTACACGACGGCGACGCAGAGTTAATGTCTTCTGCGGAGCCGATCGATGACATTGGATCGACGAAATATGAAAAAGCGATCAGCATAAAATGCTAATTATCAGCCGATAGAGAGCAAGACAACAAGTCTAATTGAGAGTTAAACTGGCAAGTTTGTCTTGGGCTCTTAGTCCAGACAGAGTAACAACCTGCATGTCAATAAACTCCAGCACAGCATCTCAGTGAGCTAAAGCATGGGCATAACCGCTTCAATTGTTATCACTCAGTCCTTTCAGATCAAAAGGTATAAGGATTTTAATACACTATGCGTGGTAAAAGACATATTAAAAAATCTGCGAGGCAGCTATGGGCCACTTTTGTACAAAAATTGTGCATCAGACTAATTCAATATAGTTACCTCGTGTTAGCTTGGTTGGTAGTTACAGTATTTTAACGCTAAAAACAAACCTTTATTTCTGTGTGGAATTGGTGCTCACTGCTTTGCACATATTTACTCAAACTGTCATACTACAATATAAAGAGGATTTGTATACTGTCTATTTACTGTACACAGTGTAACCTCAGGTTACGAACTTACTTCCTTACATGACCCCATTTGTAACCAGAAACTTTCTTAAACCGAGGTAATTTTTCCGGTTCTAGCCCCAAAATTTTATTATACTTACCTTTAAGTGTAGTTAAAAATAAATATAGTGCAATATAGAAATAAGTGAAAACACTAAATAAATATAACAGTATATTACTCATCAACTTTAAGGAGGGAAAAAGAGGAGGATTATAGCCACTCATTGAAGAGCCTTCTTCCAAAATAAAATGGGGAAATTCTGATATTCTTCTCTTTTGTTGGTTTCTTTTCTAATTCATTAGTTTATTGTGCCACAACAAACCTAACCTGGGAAACACTACTTTTTCTGTTCAGAAAAAATCACATTGGTCACATTGTCATTTGTAAAAACGTTTCACAGATTATCGATTCAGTGCCCACAATTTAAACAATTTCAAGTATTTGTTTATTTTGTACATAACTTGGCCTTCCAGCTCATAAAACCCATGAAATCAGGAATTTAAAAAATTAGAATACTGTGATGAACGAAATCACCATTTACTTCTTTTTTTTTCTTAAAAAAAATTTAAATAATAATTAGCGTCACATTAAATCAAAACATTGTACTTTCAAAACAATGTGTTAATCTTCAAATCTTGGTTAGGAATCCCTTTGCCTCACTTCCTCGATGCGCCATGGCATTGAGGCCATCAACATGTGGCATTGCCTGGGAGTTATGGGAGCCCATATTTCCTTGATGCTTCCAGTCAGCAGTTCTTTGTTTTTGGGTCTGGTGCCACTCATTTTCCTCTTGATAATACCTCATAGATTCTTAATAGGGTTTAGATCCGGGTCCGAGTTGGTGGGCCGGTCAAGCACTGTGATAGCATGGGCATCAAACCAAGTTTTGGTGATTCTGGCGGTATGGGCAGGGGCCAGGTCCTGCTGGAAGATGAAATCTGCATCTCCATACAGATCCTAAGCAGAAGGAATCATTAAGTCCTCTAAAACATTGTGGTAGATTGTTGCAGTGACCTTGGATTTAAGAAAGCAGAGTTTACCAAAACCTGCACTGGCCATTGCACCCCAAATCATGACTGACTGTGGATATTTCACACTGGACCTCAAGCAACTTGCGTTCTGTTTTTCATCTGTCGTCCTCCAAACACTTGGACCTTGATTCCAGAATGAAAGGCTCACTTTCATCAGAAAAGAGGACCTCAGACCACTGGCAACCAGTCCAGTCCTTCTCCTTGGCAGAGTTGAGACGCTTCCTACAATGGCTCAGGCTCAGAAGTGGCCTGACCCGAGGAACCCGACAGTTGTAGCACATCTCCTGGATGAGTCTGAATGTGGTGGTTATTGAAGCGGTGGCTCCTACCTCATTCCACTCTGATAATCCGCTGAAGCCCACGGTCCTCTCTTTTGCTAGTGCATCTTCTCCTGCGGCATTTTGTCCTTCCACTAGACATTCCATTGATATGCTTGGACACAGCACTCTGTGAACAGCCAGCCTCCTTAGCTATGAACTTTTGTGACTTACCCATCCTATGGAGAGTATCAATTATGGTCTTCTGGCCAGTTGTCAAGTCTGCAGTCTTCCCCATATTGAACTCAACTGAGACCATTGAACCAAACTGAAGCAATTTAATGACACCTGGGGAAACCTGTGCGGGTGCTTTGAGTTTAGGAGGTGATTAGTGTATGACACTCAGTTTCAAACATTTATGGCCTGCAAAATATGGGCTGATTTCTTCACAGTTTTCAATTTTTTTTAATTCCTGATTTTGTGGGTTTTATGAGCTGGAAGCCCAAATTATGTAAAGATAAATAAATACTTGAAATTGTTTAAATTGTGTGCACTGAATATATCATCTATGAAAGTTCAACTTTTTCAATGGAATTATGGAAATAAACTTTTCCATGTTTTTCTATTTTTTGTGGAAAGGGTCTGTATTTGTGATTGGGTGATCGAGGATGTTAAGGCAAAACTTCTGCCTCACGCCACGGAGCAGACTAGTTTTCACCTTCCATCCAAGCTTTATGCGCAGTCAAAGCTAGTCAAACAGCGTGAGTAGAAGCACAACCTAGATCCTTCCGTTCATCCATACCAAGACCCTTCACAAACTGAAATTACTTGGATGTAAATTTTCTACAAAAATGTGGTACGCAACCCGAATTGTTTGTCAACAATCATTCGTAACCAGCGGTTCCACTGTACTTGATACTGTAAATTCAGTATGTTATTCATTTTGATGGATTAAAAACATGTTTACACAAAACTCAGAATGAGTGAACTGGACAGATTATTAATTTCCATTTTTCTACCGCTGTGTTCATATTCACCTCTTCGGGTTATGAAAACTACAGTATTTGGAATTCTTGATCCTAGCCTCTTATGAGGTTTTGGTAGGCTTCAGAGAGTTTTAATTTCAAACTGGGCCCTGGCACTCTTCTAGTTTGGCAATGATTCCATGGTAAAGAATTTGATTCAGATCAGAATGTTGATCAGCTGTCTCAACTATAAGATCATGTCCATGAATGTCTTCATTAGACAAAGTGTCTGCTTTCATGGAGAACTATGGAAATTTGTAAATATTTGGCCTCTCAAATGTAAATATTCTAAAGTCTTCAAATCCTTCTCACCTCCTTTCCATGTATTTAACAGGCTTGCTTGAAACAAAGACGTTTAGCTGAATTTTTGTGTGCAGTCCTGCAATTGGACAATTATCTGGCAACGTATGCTTTACTGTCACTGTGCTTTACGTCAACCAGAGGTTGACTGTTTGGTTTAGTTTTTTTGGCCACAATGAACAGGAACATTAGATGCAAAATTATCATCTGCTCATATCTATAGTGGAACATTGATTTAACGGATTAATGGGGGCGGGTGTTATCAGTAACATTAGATTGAAGCACTTTTATTGTGGCTATAGACATCCATATTACTGTATAGTACAAAGTCATGGTTTTGTAATTTTTCATGCCCTAAAATGATCAGTACAGTACAAAGTTACTGTAAATGCATTTTAAAACTCTTGAAAATATTAGAAATTTAATTCCCCCCCTCCCCAAACTCACCACGCTGTGTGCTTGATGGTGACATTGTTGACGTACTCATAGGAGAGTCAAGGCGCGTCGCTTTCATGAGCCACAAGGAATTAGTGTGGTTCCTATTTCTAAATCCGTTGCCACAGACTAACGGCTTGACAAAAAAACTGTTACTGTACCAAAAATAGAATGTTCCAGACTCCAGAGACGTGTATCGTATTCTTTTTTTAAGTTAACACTGCAGGCATGTGCACTCTGCGCAGAGCACGATGCGCCAATATAACTCCTGCCATCATGGCTGCCACGTCAATGCATGGCCTGGAAATGTCGCCACATTCAACACGCCCACCAAGTGTCAATATATTGCCTTTGATGGAACGTCACCACATTCAACATGGTCACCATGTAGGCACGGGACACGTATGATGGTTGGATCTAGTAATACTGTAGTCAATCCCCTCCAAAAGTACTGGAACGGCAAGGTCAATTCCTTTGTTTTTGTTGTGTACTGAAGACATTTGGGCTTCAGATTAAAAGATGAATGAGACAAAAACAGGAGTGTAGTCAATGTGCAGACAAAAACATGCAACACAGTATGAAAGGAACGATGGTGAAATGACATTGAAAACTTTTTTTGTTGTATACTGAAGACATTTAGGTTTCAGATGAAAAGATGAAATGAGAAAGTTCAGAATTCCAGCTTTACTTTCATGGTATTTACATCTAGATGTGTTAAAACAACTCAGGACTGAGCACCTTTTGTTTGAAGCCACCCACTTTCCAAGTGAGCAAAACTATTGGAACATGTGACTGATGGGTGTTCCTCGTTGCTCAGGTGTTGCATTTTAGATTGATTGCGTAAACATTAGATAGTACTTGATTTTGGTTTTCATCTGTGAAAACTGCATTTGCTGTTAAACAAACGTGAAGACCAGAGAGCTGTCTATGGGAGAAAATCAAATCATTATGAAGCTGAGAGAAGAGAATCGATCAGAGCTATTGCACAAAAATTGGTTATAGCCAATACAACCATGTGGAAGGTCCTGAAAAAGAAAGAAACTACTGGTGTACTGACCAACAGACAATGAACAGGGCGGCCAAGGGTATCAATAGCAGTTGATGACAGAAACATTTTGAGAGCTGGGAAGAAACCCAAAGACAATAGTCAGTGACATCCCTGCCAACCTCCACAGGACGGGGGTAAAGCAATCACAATCCGCTGTTCGAAGAAGACCTCTGCGAGAAGAAATATACAGGCCATAGCACAAGATGCAAACCACTCATCAGCAAAAAGAATGGGAAGGCCAGATTGGATTTTTCAAAGTGCAGAGATGAGCTACAAAATCTTTGGAACAAAGTTTTATGGACTGATGAGACCAAGATTAACCTCAACCAAAGTGATGGAAAGGCTAAAGTATGGAGAAAGAAAGGATCTGCTTTTGATCAAAAACACACAAGCACATCCTTGAAGCATGGTGGAGGTAATATCATGGCTTAGGCTTGCATGGCTGCTTCTGGAAGGGGCTCACTCGTCTTTATTGATGTAACTCATGATGGTAGCAGCAGAATGAATTCTGAACAACACAAAACCATTTTGTCTGGCAATTCACAGAAAAATACATCCAAACTAATTAGGAGAAGCTTCATCATGTAACAAAAGACAATGACCCAAAACACAGTGCCAATACAACCAAAGGACTTCATCAGGGGGAAAAGTGGAAGGTCTTAGACTGGCCAAGCCAATCATCAGACCTTAACCCAATAGACCTTTGCATTTTACCTCCTAAAAATGAGACTGAAGGGAGAAACCCCTAGAAACGGGAACTGAAAGAGGCAGCAGTTAAGGCCTGGAAAACAACAAGAAAACCACACTGCTCCTCCTGAATCTGAGATTCAACTTCCCGACGGACCCTCCTCTCCAGCACCCCTGAATAGACCTTACCAGGGAGGCTGAGGAGTGTGATCCACCTGTATATGGAATATACACTCCGGTCCCCTTCTTAAAAAGAGATCCACCACCCCAGTCTGCCAATCCAGAGGCACTGTCCCTGGTTTGTCAACTACTTCGAAATATTAATTACCACCACCTAATTGACTACAGTAAATTGTCAACTGTAAAGTCTATTGCAAACTGGGCATTATCTAGTAAGGTAGGGCAGGAAGACTATAACTATCGTTACCGTTAAGGCCTTGGCAGAGGCCTGTGCTCTAAAGAGTGCTGCTCATTGTCAATTTAGAAGGTAAACATCTTACAGACATAATGAACTCTTGAGTACCATTTTAGTTGATGTGACGATTAGTGTTGCCAGTTACCTGTAAAAAGTAACTTAGTTACTTTACTGATTACTTGATCTTAAAAGTAACTTAGTTTCTTTACTGATTACTTGATTTCAAAAGTAACGTAATTTCTTTACTGATTACTTGATTTCAAAAGTTACTTGTAAAATATTAACTTTTTAGTTACTTTCAACACCTGCCAAGTGGCGGGAATATCACTTAACAGTACAAAAAAAAAAAAACATTGGACCCAATACTTGGTAATACACGACACACATTACTTGGTAATACACGACACACAAGTTACAGAATGATGTCATCAACATGAACCACTAACTTAAATATTAATTGCCACATTAAATCAGCAAATTAGTTCAGACTTGACATGCCAACGCAATCCATGAAGGCAACGGTTTGTGTGCGCGTGCCTTTGTGCGCGTGTGTACGTCAACGTGAGAATGACATACACGCGCGCCCACGCACGCACACACACACACACCATTGCTCCCACCACAGTAATTTTGATGCAAACAGAGAGAACATTTTTTTTTTCTTACCACGTAACGTCTGCCGTGGAGTGTGTTAAACTAGCTCTCAGTCCGGTCTCCAGACGAAGTTGAGAGTTCTCACTTTTCATTGTAAATATT
Source organism: Phycodurus eques (assembly GCF_024500275.1). Lineage (NCBI taxonomy): Eukaryota > Metazoa > Chordata > Actinopteri > Syngnathiformes > Syngnathidae > Phycodurus > Phycodurus eques. The sequence goes on along the minus strand of NC_084542.1, from coordinate 4,388,887 downwards.
ATTGAAGCCAAGTATCGTTAAGTCCGTAAATTAGTCAGTCCTTACCCTCCACGACAGATTTATGACTGCACAGTTCGGTATGAAAAATTAACCCACAATGCATTGCGCGTTTAACACGCCAGTAAAATTGTATTCCTAATGTGTAAATAAAAAAGTAACAATAAAATACACTTTTACTAAGAAATATAATAGTGTGGTGACAGTGAAATTGTGCATTTCTTTCCACTTTTATGGTACTGCACTGTCACTGTGCATTGTGTAATAAACAATCACTTCCCAATCGCTTTCTTCTATTTGTTGAAAAGAAGAGCGGTCTCAGTTAAATGCTTCTGCACAGCTGACTGCTCTTTGTTCCAATCACTAACAAACTAGTATTCAATGTGAGACATTGATGTTGCAAAAGTAACTACTGATGGTTTGAAGAAGTAACTGTAGTCTGACTACTTTCCCGGGGAAGGGAAACTCGTTACTTTGCTCGTTACTCAAAATGGCCGTTTTTTTGGCATCACTTGTGACGACTGGCTCGCCCACGGATTACACCAGATGAAACTAACAAAAATAAGACTGGCTCCATTAGTGTAGTCGTTTATCACATGAGATGACTCACAGTTGTCCAGGCAGACTTTGGTGTCGTCAAACTCTTCATCCTCTTCCTCCAAGGGGGGCACAGGAGACTTAAATGAGGCCCTGGGAGGGGGGGGGGGGGAGGAAAAAAGACCATACACATTCAATTTGACGATGAAGGTCGTTTGAAATGTAGGGGCACCACTTGCTGTAAAGAAGTGGAGTTTGGAGGGCGGTGATTATAAATTAAGTTAGTAAGCCTCCAGCCCGTTGTGGGCAGTGAGGCACATTGTGCTCCTGGACAGACACTTACCTTGTAGCATCCAGGCAAATCTAAATGCAAGACAAAGACAACAGCACCTCCACAAGCCTTAAACGTGAATATATGTCCAAAGACTTGTTGCAGGCACATGAAAACTTGAGTTTCTATTGACTGTTGTGTTGTGCTCTGTAGGGCATGGCTTGACAAAATGTATTACATGCTGTCACAGTTAAAGTGGAACCTCTAAAGTTGAATGGCCATTTTAAGTTTAACGAACATTTTTTTGCGTCAAAATTTAGAAAGAGTCCGATGCCACGACACTTCAGCTCAGCAAGCATCTAAAGGGTTATCACCACCAGTGTTTTGCTTGACGACAAACAAAGTAGACACTCACATCGGAAATAGGAAAGTGTTTGTCTGTGCAGTAAAATATGAACAATTCAATTTGAAACAATTACAAAAATCAATACTAAGCATATGCTGTCTTGAACACACTTGTACAAACAGTAAATACTGTTCGTGTGTTGCTTGCTGACGGACAACTGAATATCAGCAATACCTAAAAAGGCCACAGGGTGGCAGTATTGCTATGTTAACACCTCTATTCGGTCTCCAATATGTCTGTCACTTGTCTTCAAAGGCTTGGCTGACTTTACTTGACTTCATACGCTAATGGACTTAAGGTCACGTTAAAACTGAACAAAGTGGCACACTACAGTGCTGGCTGGAGGAGCCATCTCCTTATTTTTAAGAAGTAAAAAAAACTGTATTTTATTTCGACTGAAAGGTACTAGCACCGAACTACTGAAAATACCCATTACACAAACCCGGGCTTATCATACATTTAATGGCATCTTATTTTTCAGTCAGATGGCGTCCCATTTGCTTGTAATATATAGACAGTGGAAACTGGTATGCCACCTGACCTTTCCATCAGAAATGCTTAATGCATTGCCGTGGATAAAGTCCAGAATGCTTTACTTAAAACACTATAGTACCACCCTGTGATAATATGGATTTTTTTGTTTTGTTATACAATAATAGATAAATTGTTTTGTTATTACAGTAAGCCAGAGCTGTGAGGAATGCAAAGTTAATGTCCTTTCACCGTCGTTTCTGTTATACTGTGTTGCGTGTTTTTGTTTGCACATTAAGGACAAAAAAGTCCTGTTTTTGTTTTCATTCCTCATTTTAAAAAAACACCAATCAAGCAACAAGTTTTTCCCTTATGTTTTTGAGATTGTACAGTGAACACTGCAGCTGGCAACTGGTGTGGACTGAATCGGTGGCAACAATGGGGAAATTAAATGTCAGTAGGGTAATAGCCCATCAGCATCATATAGAAAAAAAATAAATATGAACTAATTCGCACTGGTGAACTGAACTTCAACTAGTTAGTGTAGAAAATTAACCTTTCCAGCACAGATCCTGCATTAATTCACATCACGATATATACCGGAAGTGTAAAATATATATATATATATATATTTTTTTTTTAAATAAAACATCGCAATGTAATTTTTTAGCCCCAATATTGTGTAGCCCTAGCCTGGAATTTATTAAATCCCTCGCCATCATTTCATATGGTGAAATATCATCCTAAAACAACTTCGAAACAATCAGCACCACAAAGCAGGTTGTGTTTGAATTTGGAGGTTCCACTGTAACTTCATAGAAAGTATGTGAAGTAATGCAGGCTACAGTAACTTACCAAATCTGTAGCAAATCTGTGGCCCTTAAATCACAGGAGGGCTCTAGGAAACATGTCCATGTGGAACATTAAGTAATGCTCCTTAAAAGATTATACAATCCTTGGCAAACCATTATGTGGACCATGGAATACTTTTTTAACTCAATAATGTCATATACTGACTACCACTGCCACTCAAAAATGCCTAAGCAAGGAAGAATGTTGAATCTAAAAAGTATTTTTAGTACTCATTAGTCTGTCAGAGGCCAATGATGTGATTATTACCTAAATATATAACTCAATCTGGTTTTGTGCCAACTGGCCTGTAAAGATTAACGCAATGAGAACACTGATCAAGAAGAAGGCATATGTGAACAGACCATGCGCACCATGCATGATGTCACCAGCACAGCGGGAAAATGGAAAAATTAAACCTTGTAACACCATCCACGCTCACATCATATCTCACGCACACAACATAATCCATGAGACAGAAACACAGAAATATCATCTTGACATCATAAAGAGTGAAGGGATAATGAAAATTATTTACAACTGCGAGGCAAACGATGGACGGTGACGGTCAAGAGCGAGTTCTTCCGTGGACGTTTAGACTTTTATAATGTACCTGCCCACCTCCCACATTTCTCAGCTACCACCCCAGTCAGGCCCTCCCCTCCATTAAATGAACTGTGCACATCTGCAATGTTCCTCTGGGTTCTTTGAGAGCAGTCTTGAATCACCTTGAGAACACAACTGGCTTAGCAAAAGAAAGTGTGAGGAGCAGATTTAAAGCTGACTTTAGAGTTTCACTCCTGCTACAGAATTGCAGTGCATTTTAAAACAATGTGCAAAAGATAAATAATGGTAAGGTTCTCTGAGCAGTCAGGGATAGCCCTCAAAAAACATGAAAAAGTGATTATTTATAAAATGTTATTGAAAGGCTAGCTAGGTATATGTGCATCGGCACTTAAAGCCAATACATATCAACAAAGCTATGATGGCACTTCAGGAATGCTGAAGGCCATTTTGCTCTGTCCCATCCTTACCAGCTGTATTTGTTCTCTTCAATAAATTCAAAGTAGCCCCTTCCATGTTCCTCCCGGCGTCTCTTAACACCCTTCTTATTCTTCTGATCAGCATTCGTGTCTTTGTCCGCATCCCCTTTGAAAATAGAACAAAGATATATAATGAGGTGCTCCTTTGAGAGAGGTCGGACTGGCAGTGGGATTCTGTCCCACGAAGCCCGTTCAGTCAGTTACATAAAGTCGACCGTCATTCGCTAAAGAAGTGGAAACACCTCATATTACACAATAGTACAATGATGAGAATACAACTGTAATGACCAGAGTCTAATTACAACACAGGCTGGTCCAAATGTACATTTAAAGGCAATGGTTGCGGGGCTGGGAAAACAATTTTGTGTATTTAAAATGAGAACAATAACACTACAGATGGTGCAAAATAGTTAGTGTGGGACAAGTACTTTATAGGTAATGTACCATGCAAGGAACTGTGAACCTGCTAACTGCACTGACACCCCATTCCCTCCATAGTTTAGGCAGAATTAAAATGGCGGCTAAGAGCTCTAAAATACCAATTTTAACGCGCTAATTCGCCGAACCACACAAAATGACCACGCGCTGACTAAACGAACTTTACAGCACCTCTTCATTTTCCACATATTTTAAGCTCGGATAGTTTACAGCTCTAGGCTTTTAGTCACATTTCATGCATTCAAAGTGTCGATTTTGTCAATTACTTTAATTATTCAACCCAGACGTAAACGAAAGCGCCGATGGAAAAATGCTACGAAAGTAGCCCAAAAAATTTATTCAGAATCGTAGAGTAGGTCACTGAATTCCTAAACCTGTCTTGTAACGCTGAAACCAAATGAGCTAGCCGCCTGGCTACTGAGCACGCGAGAGAATTTGCCAGACAAAGAAAATGACGCAAGCCAGATTGCTAAAATGCTATGTAACTAACCAGGTCGCCTATTCAGCGAAGTCGTAGACACATTTTACGCAGCGAACGACTATAACATTGCGATATTAATCGACAGTGGGCACTTTTACGGTACGAAATAAAAGCAAAATGGGATTTACGCTAGTTGAGCTAACGGCCGGAGTAGCATAACTGCGTCACTATGAAGCTAACGCTTAGCCAAGTTAAGGTCACGCCGTCGAGCTCAACATGGACGCTCTGAAATTCCCCGTTGAATTCAAACACGCTCTCTGCCGCAGTTGGTTTTTGCGGGGGGGGGGGGGGGGGGGGGGGTAACTCCGCTACAGTCAGACGCAAACGAGATCAATTCAGGCGACTCACCCTCAGCTGGCTGCTCCTCCGGCTCACCGTCGTCTTCCTCGGTTTTCTCAATGTCGTCCACGTCTGGCTTGAGCATGGGGTCCATCTCGTCGTCGTCCTCCCCGTCTCCCATCTCTTGGTCCTCGGCGGCAGCAACAGTAGCATCAGCGACGCCGCCGGCGGCGCTTGCCCCGTTCTGTTCTTGCTCGGCTTCCTGCTCGTTCGCCTCCATGCTTTCTTCAACCGGACCGTCGCCTTCTTCTTCTTCCCCCATACACTCCGACTCGGCGGCCTGTTCAAACTCTTCGTCTTCGGCGGCCTCTTGGTCGAGGGAGTCGCCTGCCGCGGCCTCCTCGTCCAAAGCGGCCTCCAGGCGGTCCATCAGCTCGGCCTTTAGTCCCTTCTCGGAGAGTCCGCGCTTTTTCAGCTCGTCTTTCAGCTCGTTTACTTTCAGCTTTTTGACGTTGATCGAACTCATCGTTGAACGCTTTAGGTGGCGCAAATATATTACGCTTGAAATGCAGAAATAAATAACCGAACGCCCTTTTGATTAGCCGATGTGAAACTGCGCCAAAATGCTGCCTGTCCGACTGCGTACAAGCGCCGTGCGTGTGTGGAGGGGGCACGTCTTTACCGTAATGACAGGAGCGCTGCGCAACTTTATTTTTATAGCAAGAGCCCATCTGTCGCTCTGCCTTCACACAACACCAAACCACCTGCGAGGAAATGAATAAGTCATTACTATAATAACAATGAGCATGTTAATGAATAAGGCACACTCACTCACCATCCACTTCATTTGGGACGTTGGCACAATCTAATGAGATTCAATAAAAGAGTTGTTGAAAAAAACTTTTGTCAGTGACATATTAATAATATTTTATTTTAATTATGTTATTCATTATACTGCGACCCAGGGTATAGAAAATGGATAGATGGAGGGATACTGCTTAATAATCCCTCAAGGGGAAATTTGCCTAAAGTCTACTGTTATGTACTGTATATGGGTCGTTTTCATATAATTTGATTAATAACGGTAAAGACACTTGTATTTTTTCTCCCAAGGTTGCAATTTTTTATGCTTTCTTGGTTTGATGTCTGTAAATGTCTTCACATATTGAGCAGGTGTATAGTCACTCCTCACACATTAAGAGACTTGTACTATATGTGAACAAAGATATCTTACACCGTACTTTTGTCAAAATATTGAGTCATTCTGTAATTACTTTTTCAACCTCCACAGATGATGACATGAAAAAAGTCCAAAGTCAGCTGGGGTAAGTCCAAACTCACCCGTGACCCTTCATAGAAATTGGATGGACAATTTTATTCTTTTCATTGGTGTTACTTTACCTCGTACTGCTGTAGAACCTGAATTTCCGCTCTGGGAAACAATAAAGAATTATTTCTTTTAATTCCTGATCTATTTTATTGTATTTATTTTGCAATGCTCTCTATTATGATTTTGTGGTATTCCACTATTTATACAGTCTAAGTCATCATTCTCAACCAATAACAATAAATCAATGATAATGCTATTTATTTGCCAAATTTCAGACATGCAAACGATGCAAATGATCATTAGGGCGCTGTTGCTTGGCTATCGGTACATCGCTCTTGAGCGCCCCCCTGAGGACTTGTTGAATAGTGACGCGGTCTGGAAATCCACGAGTGTTCACGGTGCGCTCATTCCACCTCCGACACTGTCACCGTCATCCATCCGACTCTGACAGTGTCCTCCGCACTTTTACTCGGTTTCCTTCTTCATCAAACCCACCATGGGAGGAAAATTCCCGCTTTGCACCAATGGAGCTTTGGAAAAATCACGCGAGTGTGCGTGCAGCCTTTGTTCGGATATCTTTTTAAATATTAACAAGTTGTCATGCCATCTCTGACAGGAGGCAAAGAAAGATTTACTGCCTCTGCCAGAAGAACGCGTTCGGTAAGTCTCATTTTTTCCGACGAAACAAATGATTTTCTGTATTATTCTCAAATAATATTGCTTGGTTTATAGTTTCATACATCGACTAAGATTCTTCGGCTGCTAGAAAACATTTGGGTGTGGTTGCTGTTTTCTACATCGATTGTTATCTAATCCCCCCCCCCCCCCCCCCCCCCCCGCTAGAGCGCACATACATCCTTCTCATCATTGTTTTATTTCTCAGGACCCTAAAGTACAGCATCACTGCGAGTCCTCCCGAGTTTGCGCAAGTATTAAAGGGAACGATTGCGACTCCCGTCCCACGCCCGAGGGTGCGGGGGGATTCAGAAACATGTACCACCCGAGAGCAGAAGCTGTCCCGTCCTACAGGACTCTCCCCGGTTCGTTGGGAGAGCGCATCATGTCCTTGAGCGGCACTTTGCACACAAATCCTGGTCTCGGGAGGTCTGAGAGGAAAGATGCGCGCTGTGAAAGATGCTCAGCCACCCTTCTTGCTCTCAAGAAACAAGCTCTCGGCCTGTCTGTACACCATCACTTCGCCTGTAAGGTTAGTAAGATTGTCCAGACTGCATCTCTTCAATATACTGCTCACACAGTCTACAGTCTAAGCAGGTATTGCGTAAAAAAAAAAAGTACATATATATAAACACAGCAAAATAAAAACAACACAAACATTCAGGGACAAGTGAGGGCAGAGAACCATCAGATCATGCAGATGGCGCTGTGGAAATTCTTTGAACGTTGTAAAAAAAAAAAAAAAAAAAAAAAAAAACAATTCTCACAATAATAATACATTAAAACACCATAGACAATGTCATGTATTTTATTGGTTCAATTCAAAAAGTGAAACGTGTAAAGTATGTTGTACAGATTCATTAAAAAGAGTGGAAATACTTTTTCAGAAGGCCAATTCCAACCTAATTTTTATATTAAGATGTATATTGATTGTTTATTATGTATTACACTCCAACGTGTTCCGTGAGCTCCGAAAGAAACAACAAATATTTTTGCAATGTGTTTTTAACAATAATAAAAAAGAAAATAGCGCACCATTATATTTTAGTTTGTAAAAACAATTATGATAACATAATTAAATCGAATATAAAAAAAATCTAACCGTTTTTGCCACATTTTTTTCTTCAGTTCAATGGATATTGTGGTGCTCCTGTGTAAGTGACCGCCTTGGCCACCTGGGGGCAGTATAATGCAGACATGATATACGTGTCATGTCTGTCTCCGTGTGTTACTCCACTGTAGGTGTTCAAATATATGTTGCTTAAAGTGTTTTAACACCGTAACTGTATTCGTTAACCCATCTATTGTGTTTCCCATTGTGTGTTAGCATTAAGCTAATGGAGTTTAAGGCAAAGTTATGTGGTGATTTAAAATACCCATATCGTAATTCTCTTTGTTTTATACTTAGTTTGACGGTAATCTTCAACTGGAAGTAGCAATAAACAGCATTTTGAAGACTTGTTTACTATTTGCCAAACTGCTCCTTTTTGTGATGTGAGTTGAGTTCACTGCCTTCATAGAGCGCTCTTATCTCACATTTTTGCTCGCAAGTCAAAGCCAAAAATTGCCCGAATGACGGCTCGTATCTAAATAAAACACGGACGTCGGGTCACCCGTATCTCAAGCACCACTGCATAATAATTCCTTGAGATGGTGGATTTGAGGTATTTGTTAGTCATAAGCTAAAATCATCAAATTCATAAAAAAATAAAATCATAAAATATTTCACATTGTGCACAGTATATCTATTTAATATATGAGTTTTACATTTTGAACTGAACTACTAAAAGAAATTATTCCACGATGTTGTAATTCATCGAGATGCACCTCTATATGTTGGTACCTGCCAGGAGAAAAAAAAAGGGTGAGCTTCTGTTTTCAAAATGTTGCCATAGGGATGAATAAAAATTGAATCAATCGGTTCCAAGGTAAAACTATCATCATCATAAAACCTTTAATAATGTAAAAAAAAAAAGTTTTTTAAATTAAACGACCATGTGACTTTACTCACTCTTAATGTCTGATGTAAGTTGGCTTTAATGAGCTATTTCTTGTCAACCAGTTCCATATAGTCAAGAATTTTGTTTAACTAACAGGAACTTAGTAATAGTGTGTTTAACTACCCCGTGGAATCACTTGACAATACAAATACGAATTAAAGTCAATGACAATTATTAAATAATTTTTTTGTACCACTTGTGACATGAGTTGTCAGCAACTAGGCAAGTCAAGTGTTTGCACATTCTCATCCATGGACCTGTAACTCTCATTGGGTCCACCTGTGCTGTAGTGAGCCATTTTTACTCTTTTGGGCCACCGTAGCTGTGGCGCTTAGCCGATATGTGGAAGGGAGCCAAAACAAGAGTGAATCGCTGTCCTTTTTTGTTTTTTATTTTGTTTTTGCTGTGGAAGCAAATGGACAACTAATCTTAAAGATGGCAATAAAAAATGTGTTCGTGTTCTTGTGGCCTCACCAGTGACAGTTGCCTTTCAAAACAAAGGCCCACTTTCCTGTATCCTGAGGTCACACCACCAGCATCTATCATCCACACTTCAACTGACAAAGTAGACAAGTGCCATTCCTGTGCAAGTGGCTTCAAACGGGCATTAATATTTAATCTCAACATCCCTGGTCATGTCCACGAGTCTCCCCTTGGAGGAAAGGCTATTTATTGTTGTCTTCCTCAGTGGGATGGGCCATGTATTTAGACAGAGAACACTCTTTAGAGGCATTGGGCTGTCACGTGCAATAATCTGATAAACCAGATAGCTTTTTGCTGCTTTATTGATTCGAGCACCGTTTCTCTATAGCATCAGTGAGCTACGTCATCCTTTTATGGACATGCAATCTGGCTAAAGTGGGGCGGCTTTGAGAAACTCATTGCACTCCTTCTCTACGCGCGAACAAGAATTCAATATCTGAAGTAGAATGCTGCTATGGCAAGGCCTAAATTTCAAATAAAGTCTGAAAGTGCATTGAATATTACATTTCCCTTTATTAAATGTATTAAATGTTCGAGTCAGCTGCTGTCAACAGAATGTTTTCGACTCTAAAAAACGCATAAAACAACCAGCTACATGAGCTGTATTAAAACGTTTGCCATTATGAAGAAAATAGTGCTCAGTTAATTGACACGATCAATAGTAGCACACACATCATGTTAGTGACTCGCTATGGCGACCCATGATGTGACAAGCCGAAAGTCACTTAATTACTTACTTAGTAGTGTGTAGTTTGCATTGGTGCACTTCATCAAATTGAGAGCTGTATATAACATATTTATCACCTCATTTAGCTACATGTATTCATCTCATCAGAGTGTGCATGTGGTTACAATCTTGCGGTTAGCATGAATTCATGGTGTTTTGCATATGAGCTGAAAATTTGAACCAGGATTGATCAGTACCCTGCATTGATCTTTGTCTTTAATATAAAAATATAGTGCTTAACAAATGCATTCCAGACCATCACTTAATGTAAGGTCTATGCTGTAGCATCCCTAAATTACCAGCATTGGTAATTACCTAAATTATTTTGTATGTTTCTGTAATGGTTAAAACACCAATGTTTACAATATAAGCCCTTTAACCTATATCATATTTTTAATGCTAAATATACATTGTTATCCATTATTTTTTACATTTACTGTTTTACAAAAAAAAAAAAAAAAAAGAAATATAGTAAACCACATTACTCATTACGTCTTGTTTAAGATTTCAGTTATTTACTTGCATTCCTAAACAGAAAAATAAGCTTTTGTGGTTGAATGTTATGGTAAATTTCTCATGCTCAGAGAAGCTCAGCGACTGGCTCCAATTTGGGTATAAATAGTGAATTCAGATATCCCCATTCCTTTTCCAATTAGAAAAATGAGAAGAGCTCACTGAAACTAAAAGAGTCTGCATTTAAGCACTTCACAATGCTGGATGGTCTCTTCATGACAGGCGGTCTAACACTTTAAATGTGTTAAGCACTGTTCATTTGTATAATGTTTAGTATGTAATGTTTTTTTTTTTTTTTTTTTTTTTTTTCCCCAAAAGCTGAGAGCCCCGTCTGTAGTCCACTGAGGGAATTTGGGTCACTGTCAAAGTGAACTCGCAGAATGGGCTGGACAGATGGCAAAGGGCAGGATGCAAGTGTCTGTATACGTTTGTATTTTTTTCCATGTGTGGTCAAGGGTAGAGCAGGTGACAGCAGTGTATTTGTCACAATGACAAGTGACACATTGTTGATCCGTGTCGACACAGTTGACAGTCGCGATTCAACTCGACAACTCCTTTTTTTACTGAGCATGTCAAGGTTTTCTGAATCGAAGTGCATCATTCTGTTACACACTTACTGCGGCACGGTGAATGATTGGTTAGCACATCTGCCTCACAGTTCTGAGGACCCGGGTTCAAATCCGGCCACACCTGTGTGGAGTTTGCATGTTCTCCCCACGCCTGAGTGGGTTTTCTATGGGTACTCCGGTTTCCTCCCACATCCCAAAAACATGCATGGTAGGATAATTGGGAAAAAACAACAACAACTCTAAATTGCCCGTAGGTGTGAATGCGAGTGCGAATGATTGTTCGTTTATATGTTCCGTGCGATTGGCTGGTGACCAGTTCAGGGCGTACCCAGCCTCTTGCCCAGAGTCAGCCGGGATAGGCTCCAGCACCCCCGCTACCCTAGTGAGGACAAGCGGTTTGGAAAATGGATGAATGGATGGATGATACACGCTTTACATAACTCTAAATTATTAAGGCTAAATCAAATGATACCAATGGCATTACTGTATATACACTTTGCTTCCTTGCCCCTCACATTTTAAAAAAAGTTCCAGAAAATTATTTTAGTGTAGAGATATGAATATTTTTCAAATTGTAAAAAAAGGATAATGCTATTTATTAGATCTAAAACACAACTTCCTGAAGTCTTTTGCCACTTTTCTTACTCATTCAAAAATTAAAACTTTACTTTACCACAGAACTTGGCCAGCATCTCAAATCATGGCTGAACTTGTCTGCATGCCCTGTCTGATTGCACATGTGAAATTGGCTGATGTATGTGTTCATTACAGATAATATGTGTAGCTGTAAGGAATAATTGGATTATTGCACTTCCACACTGCCAGTTATGAAGTGACACCACTGGTGTACTGTATATGAAGAGATATCAGTTAATGTGCTTTTATTAACAGACAAAGATAAAGAAGCTAAAGAAGCCAAACAATGGATCTACAGTGGACACCCGCATCCTCGCGGTTCGGCACCCGCTGATTCACCTTTTTGCAGATTTTTTTTTTCAATTTCTTTTTCTTTTTTTCTTTTTAAAAACAAAAAAGATTTATATTTTTTGGGGGGGGGCGACCAACTCCAAAAATATTGGCGGCTTATCCCTGCTTATTCAATATAAAGATGTATATAATATTGCAAAATACATGCGGCACGGTGGACGACTGGTTAGAGCGTCAGCCTCACAGTTCTGAGGGCCCGGGTTCAATCCCCGCCCCCGCCTGTGTGGACTTTGCATGTTCTCCCCGTGCCTGCGTGGGTTTTCTCCGGGCACTCCGGTTTCATTAATTGGAGACCCTAAATTGCCCGTAGGTGTGACTGTGAGTCTGAATGGTTGTTTGTTTGTATGTGCCCTGCGATTGGCTGGCAACCAGTTCAGGGTGTACCCCGCCTCCTGCCCGATGACAGCTGGGATAGGCTCCAGCACGCCCGCGACCCTAGTGAGGAGAAGCGGCTCAGAAAATGGATGGATACTATATTATTATCTTGGGTCACCATAGCAGTGACAGGGGCACAATTCTTAATACAAGTCAGTGTACTCTCAACAATAATTTTGAAACTGTTTCATGGCAAGTTTTTCCTTAGTACTGCTTTATGTGACTACCATGATTTAATAACGGTCAAAATTCTAAAATGTCAAATTCTATAGGAGACAAGTGACCTGTGTGCATTTCTTCAAGACAACCTACGCGTCCACAACCGGTCCACCATAGAGTCCAGGGACAGAGGCATGGAGCTGGGTGAGTGTGCTACCTGTGGCACAAAGTTGAACCAGCTCAAACACGAGGCAGTGCACTTGGCTCTGAACAGGGGTCATCAATCCTCCAGCGCCAGGAATGCGCTACTGTTGGGGCAAAGTAACACAAAACTCGGGGACAGAGCTGCCTCACAACCACATAGCCTGAATCACTGCCCTCAAAGCCCCAGGACGCCCCGAAGCCCTAGAACTCCACAGAGAACCCCACAGACACTCAGACGAAGGGTAGCCAAGCCCCCCAACCAGGATATGGACCGCTGGGTTGAGGACCAGCACCGTGTGTCTCCTGATGGTGTCAACTTTTATCCCCACAATCAGGTACCCTTAACGCCTTTCCTTAACACTAAATCACACATCAGCCCTCTCATGTGATCCCCCTTTAAATGAGCTTCAGGGATAATGTACATCTTTATAGGTGCACATATCAGCAAAGCGACGATTTATTGGTCCTACTCACAGCCTATTTAGATCCCATGGCTGCTGACGTTGTCATAAGTACTTCTGCTAATGGAATGGAATTGGGTCATGAATTACCCTTGTCATAAAATGCATCCCATCAAAAAGCTCTTGTGATAAATTCTAGGGGTGGTGCTATTTAAAAGGGTAGACAGTGAAATATAAATATGCATTAGCTTGATGGAAGTCACAGTTGCTACAATTTCCCATGTCCGAAATAAAAAAAAAAAAACACATTACGACTATACACATTTTATTGCAATCAACACACTTCTCTCAACTGACATTCTAACTGAATTTCACAACAATAATACACTATCAGTGTGCATATATTTCCTGAAAAAATACATGAGAATACAGACTGGTCTGTTGAGTAGGAACAGATAAATATGATATTGTTATGCGGATATGATGGAATAATGTGAAAGGAAAGGCGTTAGAGAAACTGGATAGCAGCAAGGAAATGGGACTGCAGAGAAAGTGGAAGGGTGTAGCGGAAATAAGAATGGAAAATATAGGAATTAAGAGACGATATACAGTAAGCGCTAATGCAAAAAGAAAGAGAAACTAATGGCTGAACAGGCTGAATATATGAGCATAGAAGAAATTCATTTAGTCTGCGCTCGAATGGACGCTAGTCACATTTAGTCACTTAGTGCATCGTCCATTTGAATAAATCAACTCTAGAATGGACACACACAAAAATCTTGAAGGGACACCGCCTTTTTACCTCACAGGAAAAGAATGAGGTGTCTAGCTTTACTTTACTGCACGCACTCTTAATTGGAGAATACAGGAGTTACATAAATAGTGTGACATCATAGTAGCAGGGAAATGCATAACTCACCATTGAATACAATACGATTTGTTTGCCTCCAATTCTGTACTGTACCCAAATAGCACACAAAGATGGAGCCCTTGTTGAAAAATTGGGCTTTTTTTTTTCTTTTTAAACCAGACATTCCCAAACTGTAGGAGTTCGGTTGTTTGTTTTTTTAAAACTCCACCTGATGAGGTTTGGACAAAAGATACATGTTGCCTTTGTTGGGTGTAAACAGTGCAAACTCTCAAAAAGTGTTGAATGGAGTGTGTGTGTGGCTTACAAATGTTGAGAAAGGCTGGTTTTGACAAACTAACAATACAACTGGGTTTGAAAAGAAAGAAATCACTTAAATAAAACAATTGATATACTGTATACAGTATATATTAGCAGAGTGTTACATCTGTGCAGCAAGTGCACATTTTTAAATTGAACACTGTTCAGGCAGGTGCGCCAAAGAAAAGTGATGGTGAGGAAACAGGTAGGAAATAATTAGTTTCACCTCAGACTGCACTGCATTATTGATAGAAACTGCTCATGTGAGCCCGTTCCACAGAAATAATCTCCACCCACACATAAGCATTTAAACAAATTTCTTTTTAAATAGATTCCTGCTTCAAGTAAACCCCAGGTACTCTCAGCACTCTTGGAAGGTTATAGTTGCTATTGGGCAGCACAATAGACTAATAGTTAGCACGTCCAGGTGAATGGTTATTTGTCTATAATGTACTGGTCAATTGAATAGCGACCAGTCCAGGATGTACCCCATGTTTCAATACATATAAAATCCAATTACTTTTCTACCGTCAAAGCAGAGAGTAGCAGACTCAAGTGCAGTAAATATGAAGTTGATAATACATTGTAAGATGTTGGCGTTCCAGCAGCAGGTGCTAGCTGAGTGTGAAGATTTAATGCTGTAGAAATGCAGCCATGTAGCTAATGTAGCTGTGTGTGCGTGTTTATACTATATTGAATTAAATGTTCAATTTACGGCATCATTTTATCTTCTGAGTCATGCTTTAACTCGGGCAGCGCTCATTTGTAGCCATTACAAATGATTCCTCGCACTCCACAGCCGTCATGTGACTAATGGTGTACGTTAACCCAGTGTGCCCCACTTAGACTAACACGTCACAATAATGTAACCATTAAGAGTGGGTGCTTGAGTGCAATTACATGCTTGGATTTTAACATGCAGTTCTCTCTGTGGCAGGCTTCAGACAATGCTGGGTTAAGATGTACTGATATTGTACACACTAGTTCCAAGATTCCTCACCTCTCCAGGGTGGTGAACATCGCAAACACTGCTGCCATGTCCTTTTTGGCCAGGTAAATGTCTCATTAATAATAATTAAAAATAAATAAATAAAGAAAACTTTAATTGCAAATATCCATTGCGCTACACAGTGT
Organism: Phycodurus eques; assembly: GCF_024500275.1. Taxonomy (NCBI): domain Eukaryota; kingdom Metazoa; phylum Chordata; class Actinopteri; order Syngnathiformes; family Syngnathidae; genus Phycodurus; species Phycodurus eques. The sequence continues at coordinate 4,373,390 of NC_084542.1, read as the reverse complement.
CGGTGCTATGACACGTCTCGCTTTCCCTACAGAGCAGCAGAGAAGCTCAACCTGACATCGAGGAGAAAAGGCCAGGCTTCCGACGCAGCACCTGCTCATCTCTCCAACAGCTTCAGGGACCTCATCCAGAAAAACCCTCCGCCTGTCCCCTCCTGCCTGCTCCAAGCTGCTATCAGAACCAAAGACTCGCCCAGTGTTGCCAAGGTAAATTTACATCCTTATTTACTGAAGGTTATTCAGCAACGTTTCACTTCAGTCCCTTAGATTTAGAGCTACAGCATCTATCTAATGATTAAAACAAGGGTCCTGTTACATGGTCCCTGACTAAAACATCAGGATCCAGTAGGACCCAATCAATCAGCGTCAGCTGGGCCCACCCAGTGAGCGCCCAGAGAGTTTGTGGCCAAAACATCTATTTTTGGTTCTTGTTCTTGGCAGCAGAGGCGCATGGAATAAAAATCTGTATCTCATAACTGCATGTGTTGGTGTTACTGTCTGTCCTTGTGTTTCACCCAAGGTGTATCATCCTCTCTCTCCAGAGAAATAATTTATTTCAGATAAAGCAGTCTAGCTATTTCTTTTAATGATGGCTGGTACACATGTACAGGAAAATTGAGCACATGAACCATGAACCAGACAAAACCTTACTGTGTGTGGCAGGTGAGGTTTTGTATTTTCCATTACCGCCACCTACAAGAGTGGAGGGCAACTGTTGTTCGTGCCATGTAATGATTTTTCAGTCTAATGAGTGACCTGAATATACTGTCTTTACAGTAGTATTGTTCAGCCTTAGTGGTGGTCTATGTGCCGTTTTCATTCAAGACTGATCAATCACGAGACAGATTTTAAAAAAAGAAAAAACTAATTTGACCAAAGTAGATAAAGATTTGGTTAATGTTTTCACAAAATCTTATTATTGTTGTGAAAATGTCAAGTGAATGGTATATTGAGATTTGTCTGACATAGCCAAAAAGAGTAAATGTTATATATTGGAAGTGGTGGGCAACCAGTAAACGTGTACCAGTAGGAAAGTGGTTATTTGTGTAAACGGAACAAACACGAAATGGAGTGTGAAAGATGTCTATATGTGCCTTGTGATTGTCTGGCAACCAGTTCAGGGTGTAGTCTGCCTTATGTCCAAAGCCAGCTGGGATAGGCTCCAGTTTCTCACAACCTAGAACAAGATGAGGAGTATTGACAATGGATGTATATTCTGGAGGCAGTATCAGAGTCAGCTACTACGAATGAGCTCTGTCTGAGTTCAAGCCTGACTCAGAAGATAAAAAGAGGCAGAATGGTAAATGGTGAATGGTGTAATTTTGGAGGTCTACCTGTACATATCACAAATGTTGGTTGTGGGTTGTTTCAATACGCAGTGCAATGTGTGGAGACAAATAGCAGGATAGGTGCACTCGTGGTGGATCTTTACAAGCGCCATTTTAAACCACAAATGCCATCGGGTAAGCATTTTTACCAACTGTATTGAATTGTAAAGACATTACGTTCAATTTAGAGGGGATCCTGTAACATCCCCCTTCTTCATGATGCAATGTTATGTGGCACTAATGCTTCCATCTTATTCTCTCCTTCACCATCCTTATTGTCCTTTGGGAAAAATGGGCTCAATCAATACGATGGCCTGCTCGTCCTTGTCTCAGAAACAGACTCTTGGGTTGAGTCTAAAGTTACAGATAGCGGCTCAGATAGAGCCTGCCCTAGCTGCCCAAGCACTCAACTCAGTTGCGTGCTAGATTTTATGCGTGACAGAGAAGAAAGAAAATTCTGAGCTTGTTAAAGTGTCTCTTGAATAATTGAACTCTCATAAATTTAGTTTGACACAGGTTCAATATGGTTTGGCGAACACTTACTGCATACATTATCAAAATTATGAGGAGAGAGAAAAAAAAAACATCATGCGGCAACATGGATTTCATCCCAGCATTATGCCGACAACTGACCTCGACTGAATGTCCTACATCAGTTTGACATCTCTTTACCTGCATTCTCCATATTCTCCTAAGTGAACTACCCATTCTATTGCCCTTGTCACCGTACGAGCCCGTGAGAAGATGAAGTGAGCCTTATTAAGTAGCTGTCAGTCAGGATCGAACCAAATTTAAGACCTCCAAGAACCCAGCTTCCCGTAGACCACTGCATTAAGTAATTAATGAAAAACAGCGGAGGGTTTGCATCGCCATGTACAGCTGTGAGTGACTGCATTAGTGTTGTACTCAAGACCACACTATCCAAGACCAAGACTTGCCCGAGACCAGAACTCAACGAGACCAAGACAAGACCAAGACTTTTGCGAGTCAAGACCAAGTCAAGCCAAGACCGAGACAAGCCGAGACCTAGACAAGACCAAGACGAGCCGAGACCGTGACAAGGCCAAGACCATAAAAATCCATTTTAAAAACCATTACAATGTTGAACAGTTAAACAACATTCTCTCTTTAATTTAAATTTTCTTTTAAATACATTTGACAGCCAAAAACACACTCTTTCAAAGCACAACAGGCCAAAATCTCAAATCTTTTTTTTTAAACTACATTATTCAAAAGAATAAATCCTTATGTGTAGTTAAATATGAAGCTTTAAAAAAGAGCTTGGTTGCATTTAAGAATCATAAGAGACTGCAACATTTTGTGGCCGAGACGTGCATGGTGGGGTCTAATAATAACAGCAGGTTAAGGTGGAATTAAAAACTCTTTCTACAAATATTAATATCAGAAAGTTGGCGGGTGGCGGTGTCCCTCAGTCACAACACCGCAAAGGTTCCAGTCATTATGAGGGTGCTGGGGAGTTATTAACACATGAATTGAAGGTATTTGTCATTTTACCAAATACATTAATGAAGTTCCAGAATTGCAGATCAGTGCTGGTCTAGACCGGTCTTGATGGAAAATTGCAAGTTCGCCCACCCCCAAAATTGGAACTTTACTGTTTACCCATCCATCCATTTTCCACACCACTTATCCTTTCTAGTTCACATTGACGTGGAAAAAATCAGATACATGTCAAATGTCAGATACATACCAAAAAAATCGGAATTGACCTGCAGTGTGACCGTACCCATAGGTGTGTGCCTGAAGTTGCTATGCATCAATCGAAAGGACGCGTGTTTATAGTGCTAGATTACCGGTACTATTTAACATGTTGCTTTCCTAATGATTAATTTCCGTGCTTTCTGTTCTATAGTGAACCCCGGGTTATGGTAAATGATATATTCCATCTTAAAACTGATACATAAAACAAGTGAATTAAATATTGTACATTAAAAACAGCATGGTTTGGTTGAATAAACATGTTCAACCAAACCATGCTGTAATTTTGTCTCACGAAAGTCTGCGAGCTCAATGCTAACATATAATTTAGAATCCCATTGACGGGCTAACGTAAATTAGCATAGAGGTTACAGTTATTATATGTATAATCCTTCAAACTGCTACTTTAAGACACACAGACAAGCAACACATATTGTACAAAGAGAGCATACAACAATAATCACAGGCATGCAGTATGTGCTCTTTGCTTTGTGGGAACAACGACTACTGCTGGAGCTTAGTTGGGGACCTTCTACGCCTCTTCCTCTTGCGCTCAATTATGCTACATCTCTTCTGGTAGATCGCAGTGCTGAAAATGTATTGTTATCAAATTGTTATATTTTTGCATAGTTTCCCCACTTTGTTTAAGATCATCAAACAAATGTAAATATCAGACAAATATAACCCAGGTGAACTGAAAATTCACAATAAAAACAGCTTTTAAAATGGTGAATTCATTTATTAAAGAAAAGAAAAATATTGGCCCTGTGTGAAAAAGTAATTATCCCCCTTGGTAAATCATGAATTAATTGTGGCTCATCACAATTTTTGGTTAATTTTCACTGATCACACCCAAACCTGATTACCACCAGACCTGTTCAATCAAGAAATCACTTAAACCGAATCTGTCCTGACAAAATCAAGTTGGACAAAAGATCGAAAAGAGCTGCAACAAAATGACACGATTCAAAGAAATTCCAGAACAGTTGAGAAATAAAGTAATTGACATCTGTCAGTCTGGAAAGGCTTACAAAAGCCACTTCTAAAGCGTTAGGATTCCAGTAAACCATAGGGAGAGCCATTATCCTCACATGGAGAAAACATGGAACAGTAGTGAACCTTCCCAGGAGTGGCCGCCCTACAAAGATTACTCCAATAGAACAACAATGACTCATCCAGGAGGCCACAAAGGAACACAGGACCCGATAAGTGAATGTTCCATAAAAAATTCAGAAATTGTGACTTTTTCAAACTTCAAAAGTCAATGTTCTTTTATGTGTTCTAAAGTGTAACTTTGAGTCCAACCTTTTCAAGATCTCAAACAATCCAATAGATTGCACCACAAAGTGGCGCTTCGTTGTTATATTTGAAAAAATAGGTTATGTTTGACAAGACCGCAGAATGGCACATGACCAGACAGAGCCAATCACAAAGGTCGACTTTAGGAGGAGGAAGTGATATGAAAAAAAAAATCTGGTTTTGTATCTATTTTTCAAAAGTGTATATAACTGTAATCACGGAGTTTTCCCAAAGTAACTGGAATTTAAATACACATTTTCTCCCAGTAATGTAATTGATTAGAATAACATACATTTTGTAATTAAATTACATAATCTCATCACATGTAATTAGTTACTCCCCAACACTGACAATGTGTATTTGAACACAAACAGTGGAACAAGCCATGTAGACAGATAATGTAACAATTCTCCAAGACAGATATTCTTTACCCTCTGCAAGGAATGACTAATATTACTTAGGCTTACTAAGGAACTGAGCTCGACTCCATGTACAGTATATTCATATATCTGTATCATACTGACCCCAAGTGGCCAAGGGGTGCATATGAGAATGAGCAGCACAATGTCCATTGAATTGAAGCAAGAAATGTTCCAAAAATGGTTACATTTATTTACATTCTATTTAATGCCGTTACTATATGTACAATATTCTAGAGAGTTAGTTTTATTTTTAAAATAGACGAGACTCAATAACTGCCTGGTATAGTTCCTATTGACCTATTCAAACCTTAAAATGGTTTGTGTTTGTTTCCATCATTTTGTTTCCAGGTCAAAGTTGTGTTACGAGTGAATCCAGCAATTAACGACGGCCAACCTCCAGTTCTTCACATCGACCCGTCCAAGAAAAGAGCCATTTTATTAGAACCTGTGTGCCAAAGTCCACCGCGTGCCAAGAAGACCTCTGCCAGGAATGGCAAGGATCTTCTGAAGGCTTTTCATTATGATGCTGTCTATCCTCAAGACTCCAATCAGGTTTGGTGCTTCATCCTCATCACCAAATACTCCTTTAATTTTGTTTCTTTTTTTCATAATTTCCTGTCAGTGCATAGTAATGCTGATTTAACTTTATGGAAGTCTTGGTTTTCTCTGCACGCACCTAATGGTTTTCTGTCTATCTGACGACTTGGAAAATGATATTGTCCGGAGAGCTCAATTGGCAAATTAGTCGATTATATTCAAGGCTGTCTGAGCTCTGCTTACAGTATTAAAGCCCAAGGGAATTCACAGAGCATTGAATGTAAAATTTGCCTGCAGAAATGAGTCATAAAATGTTCTGTTTTTTGTCCTCCTGACCAGACTGAGGTGTGTGCAGGCGTCTTGGCTGATGTCATCCGTTGTGTGCTGAGCGGCAGCGACGGATGTGTCCTGGGTTTGGGGTGCGCTGATGTGGGTGAGTAATCGCTTGCTGCGAGGGGCCACGGGTTCACATTTTTAAACATGAGTGGGATGCTTTTATCCCTTCTCAAGGACCACCCATCCATCCCCCCTCCTCTTACACCTTAGTCCCACTCCTCTTGTCATCCATCCTCCCCTTATCTCTTCAACCCACTCATCATTTTTGTCTGTGTTCTCAATAACCATCTGTGGTCCTCTTTGCTCTAATTTAACTTTTGGATGTCTTTTTTTCACAGTAACAATAGAGAAGTATTGCATTTTAAGGGCCATTTTCCTATAATTTGATCAATAATGGTGAAGACATGGCCCACTGAATTTCCTTTAGAAAATCCATTAATTGTATTGATATGAGTATTTGAATTTTTGTCACCATTATGCAGCCATTTTGCATTCACACAATAGCAGACACCAAAATAAAAGGTGTTATTTCTGAGAGATGAATGAATATATATGAATTTCTGAAAGTGTCAGAACTATTGCATGTCTTTACCGTTATTACGATTGTATAAGGACAAGTGTAATGGTTTAATCAGTAGTTCGGATAATTTATGCACTTGTATCCTTAGAGTTTGAAGGGCCATGCATGTAAATTGTGCAAATCACATGATTTTTATGAAGCTGCTTATGTCTTTACCGTTATGCACCAATATAAAAACATGTATTTCCACGGGTCACCATCATTTTCCCTGTCAATAAGGATTGCATTTATACTCTGAATGCCTAAAATTTTAAATCATCAATAACTGTTTTAAAAAGGGACTCAGCATTGGAGCCATTTACGCATATAAATCCAAGGTGGCAGAAAGAAAATGCTAAATGAGACGAAGTAAATGGATGGAGAAAAAAACCCAACAAATATATATATATATATATATATATATATATATATATATGTGTGTGTGTGTGTGTGTATCTTTACCATTATTGATCAAATTATATGAAAATGACATTTCGACTCCTCTTCAACAAAACCATTCATTTTTCATGAATGAGATTGCACAGAAAAAAACACCAGTCAATGATATGAATGCTTCGTAAAGCTTCCCATAAATGACAGACACTCAAGCACACAGCACTCAAAAACCCACCTTTTATTATATTTTGGGGATGCTCTGAGCGCAGAGGGGATTTTAAAGAAAATGGACTGTAAAATGTTGCTATTAAAGATATGGACCCCTGCACTTAGCCTTGCTGTGTTAGATACTGTAGAGCACACACACACACACACACAACACACACACACACACACACACACACACACACATGCACACACACAGACACACACACACGCGCACACACACACACACACACACACACAGAGTGTAAGGGCAAGGTCTCCTTGGAGCTGCTTTTTCACATGAAGCTACTCTCCGTAAATGAATTAGTTGGCCAATGCAGACGACACATGGCCCGCAGCCGAGGGATATCAATCTCCTCCCCAGCATACTATTCTGTCTGAATAACAGACAGTAGCAGGCAGTTCGGCCTCTAATTGGAATAAACCAATTCTCTTATCCTCATTCAATAAATGTTTGGATCAGACAAATGGATAAAAAGGGCCCATAAAAAAGGCTTGGTAAAAGAGCATGATGAGGTACAACTGGGCATGATTCCAGAAAAAAAGGTGTTTTGTTAAAAGCATAATTTATGTACACAATTGGACCCAGAAGTGACATGCAGTAATGGTTAATATGACCATAATTTGTAAAGGTGACTTGTCGTAAAAACTGACTTTTTAGGCTTGTGTACAAATAGTTGGATCTCTGTAGTGCTTACTCAACCATCAAGTTTGAAATTAAACAACCAAGTAATTTTTATCTGCCTATTTCTGAAGTGATATTTTGAGTAACCCGTTCTGCACCCCTGTGCCACTATTACCAGTACATAACATCAGGTACGTGCGGTCAGGGGAGGCAGAGCAGACACAGCCTCATCTGCATGAGTGAGTGAAAAATAATGATTACATATAAATGTTTTCATTTGTAGTTCTCTAGTCTGTGGTTTATATTGATTTAATTTTGGAATCCAATATTGACTTAAAACTGAAAATTGCAGAATTTGCATATTTCCTTTTCAAATACATGGGCGAGACACAAAGTGCGGCATCATGCAGCTAGCCTCACCTCAGATTGCAACCCCACACTAAAAGCAGAAATATCACAAAGTAATAGCACTATCCATTGGTAAAACTACAATACTACAGCAGAGGAGGTTATATGCAACTGCCTGTTCACCTCTCTAAAATAATGTTTTAAGACACTTTTATTTAATATACACTCTAATTTTCTATAGTTACGTTAAATATCAACATTTGTGTTACATGATTGCATAAAGCTAGCTAGGTGACGAGGTGAGGCAGACTGTATTCTGCCTCACAAAGACGGAATACCATTAGGTAAATACAGGCAATTGCCAGGGCCCACCAAGGTCACATAAAAACTGGTAAGTTAAAAAAAAAAAATCAAACCAATTATTGTTGTCTTAAAACATGCTTAAAAACGAATATAAAATGCTTCATCCATCATGATCGTCGCCTGCCTCCGACCACGTGTGAGCAGACTATTCACAAAGATGAAACTTGTTGGTAAGGTTGCGAGGAAAATTAAACATCAGCTGCAGTCAATGCATTGTACAAGGAAGATAACGGTCAGAGATTAACCTGAGCCTGTTCTGATGAGCAGAACAGAACAGTCCTGTTGCAATCAATTCCATGCCCTGAGAATATAAAATGAAACATCCATCCATCCATTTTCTGTACCGCTTATCTTCACTAGGGTTTCGGGCGTACTGGAGCCTATCCCAGCTTACTTTTGGGCAAAAGGCGGGGTACACCCTAAACTGGTCACGTGCCAATCGCAGCGCACATATGAACAACAATCATTCACACCTATGGGCAATTTAGTTTTTATTAACCTACCATGCATGTTTTTGGGATGTGGGAGGAAACCGGAGTACCCGGAGAAAACCCACGCAGGCACGGGGAGAACATGCAAACTCCACACAGGCGGGGCCAGGGATTGAATCCCGGTCCTCAGAACTGTGAGGCAGACATGCTAACCAGTTTATACCATGCCACCTAAAATTAAACATACATAATACATAAATTAGAGATCTGCAACATCATGTCAGAAAAATTTGATGACAGCCAGCTTGTCTAAATGTCAGACTGTTACATTTATTGTATCTTATATTTTTATATATATTACACTATATTATATTTAGTTTTTCAATATTATGTCCCTTTGTCTAAATACTTCAACGTTGCTTTTTTGTTGTTGTCAAATCCCTGTGTTGATGTATAAAGGCATTTATTATTTATGCTATACTATGCATAATATGTAAGTATTTTATTTTATTTAGTAAATAGTCCTTTTCCATGCCTAACATTTGGCACACAGAGGGGCATATGCTAGTTTAACGTCCCATGGTTGTTGCCACGGCTATATTTCACGCATGCATTTGTTACTGACCCAATGATACAATCTCGTTCTTGAGATACTATTTCAATCCCAGATAATGAGTTTTCAGGTTTGCATTTCATCACTCCAAAAACGATCTTATTTTTACTGTAGTTATGCACTGAGATACAGGTATAATTAAAAACAAATATTTCTATGTCATTTTGTAGCATTATGCCCTGTGTGTTATGATGCATATACAATCCTTGTAAACCGTTGTCTGTTCCAGGCTCCTGGTCCAGCATGATAGGGAATGGTGAGAGCATCCAGAAGCTTGGGCTGATTCCATGTGCCATCTCCTGGCTGTACAGCGCCATCGAGAAGCGGCGGGAGAAGACGTGGACGGATCTGACTGTATCTGTGTCAGCTGTGGAACTCTGCTGCGGAGAGGAGGACACACTGAGAGATCTACTGGGAGAGGTCGTCCCTTCTGTAGGCAGCATCAGGGACAGCCCAAGAGCTCACATTCGGCTCCAAGAGGACCCCATCCATGGGATACAGGTAGAAAGACAAAATTGATACTTTTTACAATATTTTCACAGATAAAGCATTAAATTAGGAAGTAGTAATTGTGTTTTTGAGAAGTTATTCTTGTAATTATGGAAAGATTTGTGTTTATGAATAGTTGTGACACTATAGTTTTTCTTTTACTTATTGTTCAGCTCCGGAACCACAATAGGGTCAAGGCCCCAACTGCTGAGCGGGCTGCCTCCCTCCTGGATGTAGCCATTGCAGCACGTCGGCACAATGATTTCACCACGTTCTTGTCCAACAGCTCCATAATGTTCTTTACTCTGCACGTCCAACCCCCTCGCACACAAGAAAACTGCACCATTGGAAAAGGTTGTAATAAAATATTTATCTACCATGGGAGCTTGTCCTAGGCAAATTACATGTTTCCATATTAATTATTTTCCAGCTAACACCAAACTTGCTGCTTATTTAATTCAGTTGAACATTTAATTAAAAGCTCATGTTTTCCTATTTTTGTATATAATCTTTCTTGCTTTAGGTTCACGTGGCTCAACCAAGCTGACCATGATTGATGTCTGTAGTGGTATGAGGGGTGGGGTTGGATATACCAGAAATAAACCTCCGCATTCAGACCTAGGCCCTGTTGTTTTGTCGCTACTAAGTGGACACAAAACAATCCCCAAAAAGTAAGCAATTTTATAATTTTTGTTATCACATAACAGTCAATGATCAGTTGTGTCAATGATGTTATTATATGACAAAAACTACCATATATATATATATATATATATATATATATATATATATATATATATATATATATATATCATTTCATTCATTCGTCTTCCGTTCCACTTATCCTCACTTGGGTCGCAGGGATGCTGGAGCCTATCCCAACTATCTTTGGGTGAGAGGAGGGGTACACCCTAAGCTGGTTACCAGCCAATCGCAGGTCACATATAAACAAACAACCATTCGCACCTACAGACAATTTAGAGTCTCCAATTAACCTACCATGCATGTTTTTGGGATGTGGGAGGAAACCGGAATACCCGGAGAAAACCCATGCAGGCACGGGGAGAACATGCAAACTCTACACAGGTGTACAGAATATATTATAGAGTGTATAAATATCTTAAACGTTGAGGCACGTGTTCCCTCTGTCTTATGTTCACTGTGGCGATTGTGTTGTATGCAGAGTATGAATACAGTCCCATTTTACCCATCAGTTCTTCAAATTGAAATGTCATTTATGAAAAGTCACGGTGCTAAAAATTTCTACACATAGCCTGTAATATTGTGTGTTGTTGATAAGACTTGATAAGACCGTATCAAAGGAAAATTAATTGTTTTATGTGGCTTAAGTAATATTTTGATGGATGTCTGTCTGTGCAGGGGAAGTAAGTTAACCATGCTTCTTCGGGAGTCTTTGAGTTATGCTAACTGCCACACCACAGTTATTGCTCAAGTTGCTAATTCACTGGCACAGCTCCAGGAAACCACCTCCATCATCCAGCTGGCTTCTCGCATCCGCAGGACACAGAAGAGGACAAAGGTACTACGTCACAAATTAAGTAATTTCACTCATTTTCTATACATATACAGGGATTGTATATTAATTTGTGCGGTATCTTAAATCTAAACATTAAAATAGTAGTAAAGTACAATTTACACCTGCAGAAGATATCTGTATGTATCTCATGTCAAATACAGTCCAATACTAAAAGTAACCTTGCCAATATATCTTATCTATTCAACAGCAATCTAGCTCATGCTCACCTAATGGCAGGAGTTTGACTAGACAAAAGAGAGGCCCTCCATCTTTATCCATGCGAGCTTTCCACTCCACAGATGAAGTTGATGTTGACTCGCAACATTTTCGTCTCCGCGGGGAGCTTGATGAACACTCCAGTAGTGACCAGTCCTGTGATACAGTTATCCAAATAGACTCTGATGGTTTGATCCAGGCTAGAGCACTCCCGAGGTTGTCAAAACCTGAGTTTGTGCCCATTATACCCTCCTTACACCCAAATAAGGCTGACATGGAAGACCCGGAGTTTACCGCTTTGCTCCAACAGCTGCTGAAAATTCCCAAACTCCATGGAGATAACAAGAAAGACGACGCTCAAGGACAGAATGAAATGCTGCAATCTGAAATGAAGAAGCCAGAGAGGGACCGTCTTAAATGCGACACGTTTGCCGAACTTCAGGAGCGCTTGGGCTGCATTGACGGGGAGGAAACCATGGCTTTGCTAAAGTCCTCCTCAAAGAGCCCTCCTATTAAGGATATCACACAAAAACCACAATCTCAGAAAGAGACTGGGAAACAGGCTACTACAGAATTATCTGAGGCATCACAGATGTTGAAGCAGGGGCTAGGCTATCGTCGGGAAAAACAAACAGATGCTGCATTTCATGGGGATAATTTTCAGAGAGAAGACTCTGGTCTTTATGATTGCGAGGAGTGCAGTGCAACCAGTTCCAGTGAGGAGCCACTGAATCAACCTCTCAATCAAAACGCGGCTTGTCGCTATCAGTTTCCAAAAACCGGAGCCATTCACTCTGCTGAAACACTGTCTTCTCAATTTGTAGATGTCAAAACTCAGGGCATGGCTACTAACAGTCCCCTTCAGTCTGCAGCGAGACAGGAGAGTCATGAAACAGCTGATTGGTTCAAAGCAGACAAAAGGACTTCACCAGTTGGAAAGAGTTTACCTGCATCTCCCCCTTCTCCTTCCTGCACCTCTTCAAAACCTTTAGCGAGCAGTGTTCTACTTGGAGACATTGCGGCTAATGAGCCCAAAAAGGATGCAAAGGAAATGAAGGCAACTATCACTGTAACTGTTCAACAGCCGCTGGATTTGAAAGGTCAAGATGAACTTGTCTTCTCTATGGTGGAGGAGGTGACCATTAGCGGCACGCTGGACAGTGGGAGGGCAGGAGGGAATATAATTTGCATCAAAGATGCTGCCCAGTCAACGCCACACGTGCAAGGCTCTGCAGGATCCCAACCAATCCAAATTATAAGCAATATAACTGAAGAGTCTTCAACAACAAGTGAGACAAAGATCACTCAGAGCACTTTTGTTCATCCAGGAGGTGCGGAAACTGATACTGAAGAATTAAGGTATCATTCAAGAAGAGAAAGAATTCTACCTTCATTTATAAATCCCATGCTGATAAATGCAGAGGAACAGTGCGATTCGGATAATGTGAAAGAAAGAGAAAGAACTGGGACTACAATAAAATGTCCAGAATCTGTCTCTGAGACTCATGAAATAAGATCGGAGAAGAGATGTAACCCAAGCTGCAGTCAGATTTCGTGTGACACAATGGTCTTGGGAAATGTATCTCTTCATAACGACAATGCGGAAAACAAAATTTGTGGAGAGAGGATCAGAAATACAGAAAGGAGCCACCATGGAGACTGGGCGCATGTTTACTCCATGAACCCTCCAAAGGCTTCACTGGGGTATGAATCAGCTCACAGATGTGTTGGGAATAGTAGGGTAATTGATGTTTCTTTAGGTTGCCTGGAAACGGCCTGTGCGTCCTTTAATACAGGTAGTTTGCCTCGAAGCTGGCTAAATGCCAACTGCCAGGAAAGCCACCATCACATGGCAGATGGTTTTAGAGACCCAAGGGGGTTGACATCATCCACTCCTTGCAGCCCAGGGGTAACCCTAGAGAGGAGGCGAGGCAAGCAGTCTTCCTCGGTGAACCACAGCCTCCACAATTCCTCTTCACTGAAATATGAAACAGACTACAAGGAGCATACTAAGAGACCTCTTAGAAGGGGTGCTGGATCATTGTTTGAGACCTCAAAGGTAGGCATGAAACATGATCATATGCCTGGGAGGATGATGTCTCCCTTGGAGGAGAGTGGCAGGCTTTTCCATGCCAAAATAGATCAGTTGACCAGCACGTCCCTTGGAAGGAACACATGTGACTTACCAACCTCTCCAAGCTCTAAGGGGATCTCCAAGAGAAGTTATGATGGGTCTGGCAAAGGAGCTCACAAAGGAAATAGTATTGGGGATTGTACAATACCAAGATCAATCAGAAGCTCCAGAAAGACTCACCAGACTAGCCACAGTCATAATTCCATTCCTTCTGAAACTGTAACTCAACCCAGGCCGACACATTCAAAGCTGTCTGCTGTAGGGAAACTTAAGATGGCTTGTCCCAAAGTGCGTCGCCTGTCTGCCTCCAGCATCAAAAACCTCAGTCTCCCCCGTAATGGCCTGCAGAACTCCATCAACCGGAGTGCCAGTCTTTCCCCAGACAGCAAAACTGTTAGCTTTGAGAGTACTTCCTCATTTCTCTCTTCTTCCCCTCCACCCTCCTTTCACTCCATAAGCCGGACTCCCAGCCAAAGCTCCACATGCTCATCCACAAAATCTGCCATCCAGGGATTCACCAATGGTCACATTTCAGAGTTTGTAAAGGAAAGGCCCGCCAGCCCCACATTATCAGGACTGGACCCAACAGGCCCGTTTCCTTCTCCGTACAGCCAAGTCACCTCTCCCCGCACACCCTCTCATATGAGTGGACATGCAAGCGACACCACAAGTGTGCTAAGTGGTGATTTGCCACCAGCTATGGGTAAAACGTCGCTGTATTTCTCGAACAGGAACAGTACAATGAGCAGTGGCTACGATAGCTTGGTGAGGGACAGTGAAGCCACAGCCAGCAGCACCTCTAACAGAGATTCTGTAAGCGACAGAATCCTCAGCTCCCTCCTCAAAGACTCTCACAGTAGCAGATCATCACGGCGGAGAGGCAATACAGGTAAAAAACAATAGGAACAACAAATATAGTCGACGTGCAAAACGACGATAAATCAGTGGTTGTTAATGTTCTTGAAGTACTGAACCCCACGTTTCATGCGTGCATTCACCAAAGTCTTTGTAATTGGGAAAATTAAACGTGATTTTTTTTCATCCAAATTTAAACATTCCGTAGATACATATTATATTCCTGTGCACAAAATGAACCAGGCCTTAGTTGCACACAAAGTCACTGTGTTCAAAGAAAAAAAAAAAAAAGAAATCATGAATTTCACTCAATGGGTATTTACTGTAAATCAGTGCTACTTTTGCTGGTACTTGACAGAGACAAGTTCAGGAATACTCGACTTCACCTTGGTAACTGCCACACTCATATTTTCCGCAAATCAAGGCAATTGGACTGTTCTTGTTCGTTGAAGACATTTCCCCTTTAATCCAAAAGGCTTCTTGATTTCAAAAATTTATGCGGTCGAATCTCTTTTTTATGCCTTGGTGACCTTGGGAGACCCCTATAATACCAATAGCACCCTATAGACTCCAAGTAATGTGTGATTTGTTAATATGTTGTATTCATTCATTTTTAATAGGAAAAACTTTAATTTGTTAATATATTTTGAAAATTAAGTAATAAAACAAATTATTCTTACTTCCCGTGAAAGAGCCAGATTTAAAGTAAAATTAGCTTTTTTTTTTTTTTTTTTTATTAAAGGATCGTTTTTAATTAATGCCAAAGGCCAGCATCATATGACAGTCAAAAATGGATCACTACAATTGGAAACAACCCTTCAAATCAACCACCTTTATGTTTAGTGCTGAAACTTCTAATGATGAATACAGTATTCACACCTTTGTTGCCTATTGTTGTGTTTGAGACAAAACGTTTGATGGGAAATGAATCAAATGGAGCTTTGTAACAAAATACTGTTGATTTCTCACTGTGAAAACCCATTCACTGCCATTGACGGGTTGTTGAAATCAAATATCATGTTGACATGGAGGACTGGCAGTGAATGATTAACTAAGGTCAAATTTTGGAAAAATCTCATAATAGCTTCACAGAAATTAGCTTAAAATACTGTAGACATGTAATAATTAATTAATAGAAAAATAGTTCCATCCTCCCATGTTGTGACGTGAATTGGAGATGACATGTCTGTAGAATGCAATCAGATCAAGTACACTTAGTGGCAAGGAAAGCCTTACAGTGCCAGAAGTCATATAATTAATATATGAATCCAACGGTTCACTCAGCAATGAAAGTTAAAATGTAAACTCAGCTTGCATTTAGTTCGGCAATAAAAGGGTGTGAAGATTAGTTAAAAAGTGAGATTCAAATGGTTTTAAGAGCAGGGAAAAAAAGAACAAAGCTCATAGTATACCGTAGTGAAGGTGCAACATGGATACATTTGTTTGTGTTGTTCAATTACCCCATATGCTAAATTTACAAAGTATTTTTTGTGTATCCACTTCAATGTTTCAAAAGTTGTCAGAAAAGAATATAAACAGTTTAGCATATTTCTCATGTTAGATTTTTTTTCCCCATTTGTAGGTACTCACCCTCGTCATCTTTCCAATGACAAACCCTTCTCCACAAGACAATCGTCGAGTCTGCAATCTCGCTGGGCCGATCATGGAATCCCAGAGAACTACGACATCAAAGTATATGAGATTGACAACGTGCAACAGATGCAAAAAAAAGGTGCTTGGTTTGTTAAACTATATGAAATACAAAATAAAATATTTTAAATATTGAATATATAAAATACCTTTCATTAACCTTTGGTTGATAATTGTTGTTTTTGCTTTAAAATTGACAAATAATAGCTACTGTTTATTTGAACATTTCCTACTTCATTTTTCTTCTGGCTGTGTTATTTCACATATTAGCAAGGATCAAATTGGAAACCTTGCAACCCAGTAAACTTGTAGCTTTTAACCCATCACATACGTTTAAACTATAAGCAGTTAAAAAGATACATTTCAACATGTGTTGAAAAAAAGCGCTGTAACAGAAGTTGACTGTTGACAACTATATGCCATTTTTACACAATGGTATACAGTATATACCATGGGATGCATCAAAGTGGACAAAGATTATTCATATGTATCATGTTGATAACCCCCAAATATTTTAAAAACACAAGTATATGCAAAACTCTAGAAAATGAGTTTACAAAAACGTACAAATAGAGACAATGATAGTGTAGTTTTTCATATAGTTCACATGTGGCCTGTTGGAGATAAGTGAGATAGAAAACGGAAGAGACTTCCAAATTACCTTCGACTTACTTGCGTTTGATCCAAAGTAAACACTGGTATTAGCCTTAGCATTTAGCAATTGGTAAAACAGTGGTTAACTAGCAGGCTAAACTAGTTATAGTCAGTTGTGTAGTAAAGGGATGGAACAAAAAGGACATGGAAAACCAAAAATCTCATCGCAGGAATGAATGAATTCTAAACAGGTGAGGCACAGCTCAGGAGAATGCAATAGTTGTCGAGCAGCTGATTGGATGATACGGAAGGAGCAGGGGTGGGGCTAAGGAGACCAGGTGATCCTAATGACAGACACAGAAGAAACAGTTAAAGAAAATCAATTCAAAATGCACCGACACAATAAACTGCATGGAAATAAATGGATGTAACAGGAGAGCCAACAATGAACAACAAATTCAGTTCAATCGATATTTTCTCATTTTATTTACATGACAATTATGCACATTATAACCGCAATGGCGGCACGGTGGCCGACTGGTTGGAGCGTCAGCCTCACAGTTCTGAGGACCTGGGTTCAATCCCCGTCCCCGCCTGTGTGGAGTTTGCATGTTCTCCCCGTGCCTGCGTGGGTCTTCTCCGGGCACATCCCACATCCCAAAAAACATGCATGAATTGGAGACTCTAAATTGCCCGTAGGCATGACTGTGAGTGCAAATGGTTGTTTGTTTCTACGTGCCCTGCGATTGGCTGGCAACCAGTTCAGGGTGTACCCCGCCTCCTGCCCGATGACAGCTGGGATAGGCTCCAGCACGCCCGCGACCCAAGTGAGGGGAAGCGGCTAAGAAAATGGATGGATGGATAACCGCAATGTAAATGTTGCATCATTAACAGAATGTTTTTTTCCTCCCTTTCTGCTTATTTGGAGCTGACTGTTGTTTTGGGTTTACTAAAACAAGAAAATATTCCATATTTTACAAAAAAATATCCAGTGCCATTAAATACAATTGGAAAAAAATATTGTGAGTATGTGGTTTACATGTTAACAGTCAGTGTTGGAGAGAAACTACAACCCCAATTCCAATGAAGTTGTGTTAAAATTGAATTGCAAATCATGTCCAACCTATATTTAATTGAATACACTACAAAGACAAGCTATTTTAATGTTCAAACTGATAAACTTTATTGTTTTTAGTAAATAATCATTAACTTAGAACTTTATGGCTGCCACACGTTCCAAAAAAGCTGGGACTGTCATGAACGGAACAGAGGATAGAACCCAGAAATGCACGACTCCAAAACAAATGGACAGTTTCAAAAAGAGAGGTTTAATATACGGGCAGAGGTCAGTACACAGGCAGGCAATCCAAAAAAAGGCAACAGTATCCAAAATCGTGAGGAAAAAAGGCGAGGTCGATAAGCGGAACAGAGTCCAGTCTTACTGTTAGTCTGTGACGTGGAAACAAGGAATGCTGGAACGTGACCACAAGGTACAACGAACTGGCGACGAGAAAGAATGAGACAGGAGGTTAAATGCATGGGGTAATTAGGGTAAACGAGGCACAGGTGGGGAAGATGCTCTCAGGAGCAGGTGTGTACGAGACAGGGGGAAGACAACAACCAGAACACACACCCATGACAGGGACAGGTGGCAAAAAAGACTGAGAAAGTTGAGGAATGCTCATCAAACACCTGTTTGGAACATCCCACAGGTGAACAGGCTAATTGGGAACAGGTGGGTGCCATGATTGGGTCTAAAAGGAGCTTCCCTGAATTGCTCAGTCATTCACAAGCAAAGATGGGGCGAGGTTCACCTCTTTGTGAACAAGTGTGTGAGAAAATAGTCGAACAGTTTAAGGACAATGTTCCTCAATGTACAATTGCAAGGAATTTAGGGATTTCATCATCTACGGTCCATAAGATCATCAAAAGGTTCAGAGAATCTGGAGAAATCACTGCATGTAAGCGGCAAGGCCGAAAACCAACATCGAATGTCCTTGACCTTCGATCCCTCAGGCGGCACTGCATCAAAAACCGACATCAATGTGTAAAGGATATCGCCACATGGGCTCAGGAACACTTCAGAACACCAATGTCAGTAAATACAGTTCGGTGCTACATCCGTAAGGGCAACTTGAAACTCTATGCAAAGCAAAAGCCATTTAGCAACAACACCCAGAAACGCCGCCGGGTTCTCTGAGCCCGAGCAAACAGTACCTGACAGATAATTTTAAAAACATATTACAAAATCCCATTTTCAGTTCCCCTTAAAAAAAAAAAAAAAAAAAGAAAAAAAAGTCCAATTGGCCTTGCATAAGTACATTTTAAATAAAAGATTGCCACCGTGCATTGAGAGTTGAAATGAGCTTCAAAACACAATCTGCCGCATATGGTGACGTTATGTCCCCAAGACGAGCGGTCTGGCCCCCATGAGAACGCTCCCTGCCTCCACCACACTCAAACGTTGCTTCTTGATGCAATTTTAATGACCACATGGGGGGGAATTGGGTCAATGTGCAGCAAAGAACAAAGACTAGCTGAACATGTTGTGGGCAAAGGGCTGAAATATAATATTGTAGAGTATGTTACATTTCCTTAAAAATTATATCCATGTTGTCCGTAATCAACATAAGTATAATTTGATTAATTGTGTTGAGTGGCTTTAGACAACGGAGGCCTTCTTGTTTCAGTCCCCAGTGGGCCATGTCTGCTGTCTTTATTGGACAGAAGGGGGTTGCTGCTGTTCTCAAGTGTAAAGGATGAGTGTGTTGTGTTGTGTGTGTTGGGGTGGGTTAGACTTCCTGACCTACTTATACACAGACCCAGTTCTTAGGGGTCTTGGGGCCAATGGTAGAGTCAGGTTAGGTCAAGGTGAGGTCAATAATCCTCATTGTTCCCATAATCCTCCCAGACAAGTGAGGTATTAAAAGAGGTATTGCAAGATCATGATCAAGATCAAGATCATGCGCAATATGAAAATGTTTGCGTTTTCAGGGACTCACGTGCTTCAGCGACAAGCAGCAGTGTTCGGAGCTCATACAGCAGATGATCACAGACGTCGGAGCCCAATCCAACAAATGGAGCTGAGATCTGGAGTAGGTCGGGCCGAACCTCACGCAGGAGCACACCATACAGAACCAAGACTGTGAGTGGAAAGGATTTTCCTGGGAAATATGCAATTTACTCTTAAAAGTCACAATGTACTTTTCATTGTTGAAGTTATTATTATTGTAGTGCTTCACATCAATGCACAAAGCTTCAACGCGTTACCTGATCAATCCATGACAAATCTAATGGAATTTTATTCTATTCTTCGAAATATTATTCTATTAAAATGCTACCAAACAACAACCAAATGAACGAAAAACACCATTGACATGCTAACAGTTATCGGCAGTCGTAGGTTGCATTATTGGGTGTCACTGACGGTTTCGTCTCCTTGCACGACTCCTGTGCAGAGTTCAATTCGCACTTAGTGACCGTGTGAATCTGAGTGTGAAAGGTTGTTTGTTTTTAAATGAGACGTGATTGACTGGCAACCAATCCAGGGCGTATTTTGACTTTTGCCCAAAGCCGGATAGCCTCCAGATCCCCAAGACGCCGAATAGGATAAGCAGTATAAGAAATAGATGGTTGCGCTAGTGGAAATCCAAGGTCTCTTGTTCATCGTGTCCTGTACTTGTTTACATCCACAGACACTCGCTTACATCACTATCCTGCAGGCGACCTTTGGCAGAGTTTCGAGGTGGACTCCCTGGAGCTCCTGGAGGAACTTGAGGAGGTGATTGGATGGTTGGAGATGAGGAAGAGGATGGCGGTCTCTTTAGATGGCTCCTCATATTTTAGTCTCAGAGGGAACAGCAGTTTCTTAACAGCCAGAGAGCTGTGTTACACGGTAGTTCAATCAGGTTCACACTACATGTATGTTAACTACATATTTTTCTGTGGATTATCGCTTATTAATGAAACACGTCACCTCGATGTCACCTTAATATCGGTTTAAGTGTAATCAGGTGCTATTATATTATATTTCCCTTGAAGATTTGATCCACTTCCAGTGGAGGATTTTTTTTTAAACTGTCCTTTCAGCACTTAAGCATATTTTATTTCTCGGCCGTAGATACTGTATATAGGTATATATATGGTTTATCATGTACATGCTAAAGTAGTTGTTCTAGTTGGTCATTTCAGTCTCAGATTTGAGCACATTTTGGAATTTGTTATTTTTGTAATTATATCACTTTTGCTCTTCTTCATCACTGAATGTACAATACTGTCAGTATAGACTATAGTGTATTATTTCTTTCTGCCTGTCTGCCAATTTGCCTTATTTAGAGAGAGAAAACCACTGAAACACATTACTATGACACTCACTGTAAACTGCCATTGAAATGAATTTCTGCCCTAGTCCAATGAAAAAATTTCTTTTCAATTAGTCGACAACCCTTTGGCCCTTCTGTGTTGGTTTCCTTTTGAATGTTTAAAGGGAAACCCCTAATGACATGTTTTACTGTACAGTATGTACATTTTGGTACTGAACAACATGGAAATAAAATTGTAAATCTTTTGAACCTAGTGTAAAAAAAGTGAGTTCAAGATTTAAGAGGTTCTCTGTACACCGAGGAAGTGGCGCTGACTGAGAAGAGTCAATAATTTTGAATAATATTATTATAATAATGAATTCAAGGTGCAAACAACAATGAACGGGCCCCCTTTTTCATTGTTAATCCTCAAAATGATCATTTATGTTTGACGCCATGTTCTGCCCACACTAGAAGGTGGTACCTGTTTCGGATATGACCTTCTGATCAATGATGGGACTGACTTGGGTAAATTCACTAGTAAGAGTTCATCAAAGTACCTGGAATTCCCCCCAAATTTGCAAAAACAAACAAGAACCTCCCATTGGCTTTCTACTGAACTGCGATGTACTGCATGCATCTGTGTGACATTTGAAGTGTGTGTGTTTGCGTATCTGTTTCACACCAAAACGTCAACAGAGAAAGACATTACTAAGATTGTATAAACATAATACTATTCTGCAATATACATACTGTACTATTGCAAAGGCAGCAAGAATATGCAGCAGCATTGTACAGTGAATATGAAATGTCTACACACCGTTTTTCTGATACAAAAAAGAGCCCAATAAAGATGTACCATTTTAAAACCTTTTCCACCATTAATGTGACACACAAGTGTGCACACCCTTTTATAACTGGGACACGCCCGTGTTCAGAATTAACCAATCACATTCTAACCAGTGTTAAATGAGGGTCGGCACGCACCTGTCACCATTTAAAGTGTCTCTAATTATTCCTAAATGAAGTTGTTCGAGTAGACCTTTCCTGACATGGTTTGTGCCAACACTGACTGGTATGTTGAACTGTTCATAATTGACTCCACCATGTCTCAGTCCCCATTTCCAGCGGAAGAACACCATTCACAAAGCATGACGCTGCCACCATCATGCTTTAGTGTGGGTATGATGTTCTTTTGGTAAGGAGCAGTTTGCGCCTAACATACCTTTTGGAATTATGGCCAAATTTGGTTTTACCAGACCCTTACAAAATCTTCTAAACACGTGAGAAAATGGTCACATTAATGGTTGAAAATGTTTTGATTTTTTTATCACAAAAACTTGGCATTTGCACAGGGGTGTGGAAACGTCTTATACTGTATCCACTGTATGTGTTGACAAAACATACTGTATGTAGTTGTCATAATAGGTTTTATTAGACATACAGTATGCTGTTGGCCATCGAGGTGACGTCACCATTGTAAATGAGACCTTGGTCTCAACTGGTCTTTTACCTGGTTAAATAAATGGATCAACAATAATATATTGGATACATGCGCACACATATAGGTGTAATCGTCAAATTCCAAGACCTTAACAGAAAATAGGACGACGGAATTTGAAAGATCAACAATTGGAAGACTTGAAGATAATATGCAGTGGTCAGAAACCTTTTGGTTTCAAAAGGCCATACTAAATGTATGAAAAATATGACGAAATCATTTTTTTATTATGTACTACGAGCATTTGTGAGTTACATTTCTGGGGGCTTTTATAGTGTTTTATTTGTTTGTAGAATTGGTGAGGGGTACACCCTGAACTGGTTGCCACCCAAAATAAACAACCATTCACACTCAAATTCCCACCAATGGATAGTTTAGTCTTCAATTACCTTAACGTGTTTAAAAAAAAAAAAATTTGATGTTGGAGGAAGCCGAAGTACCTGCACATAGGGAAAACGTAAAAACTCAACAGTAACTGTTAAGAGTGGGACACTCATTTAATGCCCCCCCCCCGACTTGTGTTTCACAGACAGTTTTAATAGGCAAAAAGTGTTTGCACATTGAATTCATTATTATAATAATATTATTCAAAAACAAATACTCAACGAAAAGTAAATAGTATGATGCAATAAAACTATTCTGACAAGTACAATTCATCCAAAACGTCACTTAAGTAAATATAAAGGAGTAAATGTAGTGTTTTCCTACCCAGTACGCAATTCTGGTCGCCCTACTGTACACTACCTTTAATTTAAATTTTTGTTGGCTCACCACCTCGGTAGACACTTCAATCCGTGACGATGGTGACCTCAAGTGTCTACAAAGTATATTACAAAAAAAAAAAAAAAAAAAAAAAAAAGCAACATATATGAATTGGGATCAAATTAAATTATAAGAATGAATCACGAAATCGAAGTCATGCTTCAATAGAATTAAACGTTGTTTTTTTCGTAAAATGCTTGGTCTTTAGGGTGAAATTTGAATTATTCTTCCATTTGATGTAAATTATTACAATATATTGTTATATCATTTTTAAAAATTGAAAATCAAGCATCTGTCACATTTTGTTTTGGGTGTAAATTGGTTGATGCTTAAGGTAAATTTATAATTCCTCAAAATGACCTTACATTTTTGAATTTTAGATAAAATGTATTTATCATAATCATTATTATATATAGGAGGATTTTGTATGATTTTCAATTTTACAAAAAGATGTTTTTATAGCTATGGAAACTAATATATACTGACGCACCACAAAAATAAATGCCAGCAAATTTCAAAAACAATTTTTCAAACTATGTCACTGTTTGGGTTTTTGAAGGCAAGGCAAAACGTGGAGGACCCAAATGCAGGGAAGCAGGGAGGCAAGGCAGAAGTCTCAAAAATGATATTTAATTCCCAATAAAAGGCAAACAAGTATCATGGAAAAAAGGAAAGTAAACAAAGTCCCCAAACTGATAATCAAAGTAACGAAGAAACACTTGAATAAACCTAAAACGTTTTGTAGAGGAAAAAAAAAGAGAAAGAAATTAGGGTCACATTAAATCAATCAAAATAGGGTACTTTTAAAATGACACGTTAATCTTCAATACTTTGTTGGGAATCCGTTTGATATTTTAATATAAATATTAAAATAATTTAGATTTTTTTTAAAAAAACATTTAGTTATTTTAACTTATATGTTTTCAACAACGTGTGAAAAAAACTCATACGTGAATATATGTTTATTACACCATTTAAAAAGAATTGAATGCAAAATAATTTGTAAAATAAATAGTTTAAAAGGTACAAAAAAAATATAAATTAAAAAACAATACTTTTGCAAAAGTAAAATACTTATACATTACCTAGCATCAAGTAACAAGAACTTCAACAACACTTCAGTTCACGAGTACAGTAATTTATTGTAAAAATGTGACAATTTGATTAAATAAACTTTACATATCCTGTAAATGTTTCTGTTAGTTATCTTTTTTTTTTTTTTTTTTTACAAATTAAATAAAACTTTATAATTTAAAATTAAATAAAACTTTATAATTTAATTTTAAAGGTCAGCTGATTGGACTTCTCATTTATGCTGTAAATTAGAATAAATATAACACAATAAATATAGACTAATAATAATCAACAGACCAAACCTCAGTGTTATTTTCAATTATGCAACAACTATCACACGTATAATGTTTACGAGGTGTTCCTGGTATTCTGAGGCGCACCATACTGGATTAAGTCATCCTATGACTTGTTCCAGATTTTACGTAACCTCTGACACGCAAAACGAGCGAAACGAACGATATGAAAAAAAATAAAATAAAATTCCAATTGCATGAAGGGAAAAGAGATGTTGCCGTTTTGAAACGAGGCAACAAATTCCCCGGATGGAAGGGTTAAACAAGAAGAGCGTGTGGGAGAGGCGCATGACGACACTTAAGGCTGATGTTCCCCTGCATCCAAAGAGAAGCCGAGACGCCCGAGACGTGCGCTTTTCTTTCCGCGAGACGCTGTGCACGCACGTCGCAGCGGTGAGTACATGATGTCTTCATCCTCGCCAGATGTGTTATTAATTTATACATACAAGAGCCAGTGCGTTTGGGTTTCAGTGGAGCGATGTCACGCTATATACAGGAACGTCATTAGAAGCATATGACATCTTCAACACTATTCACGCGTGGGCACTGCGCAGGAGGCTCCAACGGCGCACCTGACAGCCTCAAATAATAATAATTAAAAAAAAAAAAAAAAAAAAAAAGAATGTATAAGAAAGGCTATCATGTGTATGCAGCAGGCACGTGCACACATAGTCAGTAGGTGGTGCTCAAGCACCTACCCCGACGCCCTGAACGGAAGAGAAATATGACCGTTTGGTTGCAGCCCATTTTGTCTTTATTCATCAATAGATATATATAACATTGGAGTGGGACAAAAATGAGCAAACATCCAGCCGATATTATGATTATTTTAGAAAGATTTAAAATTGGCCGATTAAATCATCCGGCCAAATAATTGGTATATATAAATGTTAAATACATAGTACTGTTTTTTCTTGATTATATAAATCATTTTGGTGATGAGTACCCTCTTATTGGCTTGAGCACCTGGCTCCAAAAATGTCTGTGCGCATGCCTTGTATGCAACGTTAAAATAGAGGGTTTCACATTGCAATCCGTTTAAAATAAAAAATAAGTTAGTCAATCAAGTTAGCCAGTTGTCATGCCCCGTAATAAATGTTTGACTGATTTCCACAAACTACTGCAGCCAGCAGCGAAACATGAGCGCTAGTGGTTAACACGTCGGTCTCACAGTTCTGAGGTTCGGGCTTTGAAACTTGGCCGCGGCTTGATGGTGTGGAGGTTCCAAGTCCTCCCTGCGCCTCCCACCAGGGGTGAATCTGCAGTCTGAGGTTTTGAGGGCAGCATTCAAACCGAGGACAGTGGCGCTTTCTCTGACCACCTAAAAATGCCAGGTATCGCCAACCTAACAACATAAACAATGAGCTACAACTAAATGCAGCAAAATGAGAAATGGTCATGAAAATAGTGTGTTACTGCTGAGTGGTAGAAGTTAAGAAATGTTCCACATATCCTGGTTTAAGACAGGTACTTACAACATGACTGTCTATCATTGGTAGTCAGCCTAATGCTCTGTGCAGATTGCGCTCACAGTTCCGAGGGGTCGCGTGGAGCAAACCACTTTTGAGGCACGGACGCGTGCTGTATTTTCATCCATCCGTCCATCCATTTTCTGAGCCGCTTCTCCTCACTAGGGTCGCGGGCGTGCCGCAGCCTATCCCAGCCACCAATGGGGCAGGAGGCGGGCTACACCCTGAACTGGTCGCCAGCCAATCGCAGGGCACATACAAACAAACAACCATTCGCACTCACAGTCACACCTACGGACAATTTAGAGTCTTCAATTAATGCATGTTTTTGGGATGTGGGAAGAAACCGGAGAAAATTTGTAATCCTTATGTAGCATGGTATGCCGTCCATCCGTCTTCTATTTTGCTTATCCTCACATTTTTTTGTCTTGCTTCATAATTCTCCATATATTACGAGTCATTCCCTGCTCCCGGCATTCCATTCTCATTCCATGTAATAAAATTCCGTTTTCCCATGTGGAATAAATGCAGCGAGAACATTGTGTCGCAACGGGGCTCGAAATGTCAACAGGCATACATGTAATTCATCTGCATCATGTCAGCTGTAACCGATCCTTTCTGCGCTAAATGCTAAGAGACAGGAAGTCGTGACGTTCGCGTTGACAAGCTTTTAGTGTGTGAAATGGCGTCAGGCCGTGTGAGAGGCAGATCTTAAAAAGGACTCTGTCGGTAAATGACAGGTCTGTGTAGACTTTAAAATGACTCCTCACTAGAAGTAATATCCTGATGATCTTAATTAAGGTGTAACTTTAAAATGAAAGACAAGGAACCCCTTCCTTTTCAGGTTTACGCTATAAAGCAACATGCATGTAAATAGGGGGGCTATTGTAATTTCTTTTACCTGCAGATACGTCACCGATGAGTTCTGTGACGTTAAATAAACCTAGAGTTAAGAACTCTGATACTTCACTGGAATACAATACATATTTTTGCAAAGAATCTGCCTCTTAAAGGAGATTATTATTAGTATTTGCTCTACTTCTCTTTTAAGAATATTATTTTACAACCATGTCCTGTGATTTTTCACATTTCTACGTTGTTTGAAAAGGAAATACAGTTTTAAAAAAAAATGTTTTTTTGATCCCTCAAATTTTAGGGGTTCTAGGAGTGATTTGAGGGCTGCTTCAGCACCCAGAAAGATGGACGAGAAACACCTATGACAGTCAGCCTTGAAATAGTAAATAGAAATAAAAGTGACACGATACTAAAGCAGTAGTAATAATCATGCTAGTTGTCTCTTTTAATCCAGGTCAGAGCAAGTCAGCAAATGAATCATAAACAAGATTGAGCACGCTGACGCCATTGAAGAAGGGAGCGCGACTCTTTGCCTCAGCGAGCAGCCATGCTTTAGTTGAGACACAAAACAGCTCATTTAATCTGTGGCATTAGCGCCGTTTCACAAGCAACGCGATGCAAAGATGCAATCTTCACTTTCTCTGCTCGTGTGTCCTCTCCCTCTTAAAACGATCGACATGTGCCAAGGCAAACAGAAATGTTCAGGTTTTAAACAGAATAAAATCATCTTATTTTTATTTATTTTTTTGTTTTGTTCCAACAGGTGGCTGGGAACAATTAAAGGAAGCTGCTTAATGCGTCTACCTCTGAACTCTGAGTAACCTGTGGAAGACGTCGCACATCTCTCCCTGCTTGGCCACTGAGGATTAAATCCCATGCTCAGACCTCTTCTGTTGTGTAGTACGACACATGACTGTGGCACACACTTTCTCTGGAAAGGAATAACTCTTAATAGCTACTTAGCTACACGTCACACCGGACCAGAGACGATTACGGAGGAAAAAAAACAAAAACAAATTCTGGCTGGCGGGACATTTACATTAAAGAAAAGCTGGCTGAGGTGAAAGAGGTGATGGGGAACAAGAACACTGGCCCGCCCAAAGGTCCAGATACTGCAACTCTCCAGAAGAAGGACGATGATATGTGCGTCAGCAGTGTCTCAGGTACAATACTTATACATATACTTAATAATTACCCTGACAGACAGTTTCTCATTTATGAAGTGGGTAGACACAGCGAATCACATCTTTCTGCAAAGAACTGCTGGTTGGAAGCTTATCACCATGACGCTGCCCCCTTTAAGAGTGCACAAGGCAACCAGAGCATTAAGACGCGCAAGGATGATACTAAGCCCCAGACAAATACTCTTGGCTGTATGCCTATAATATACCACACAGCTGGAGATGGTAAGCTACAGTATGTTATGTAAGCGACAAACCGAGAAAGAGCGAGCGAAATAGATCGTGTTTATGTGCGTGCGTGTGTGTGTTGGTAGATCTTGGTACAGCACAGCAAAAAAAAAAAAAAAAAAAAAAAAAAAAATCCTGAAATGACAACATTTTAACCATTTTCTTTTTGAATTTAATGTAGTTTAAATTGAATTGAAAGCATGCATCTAAAACAATGTCTCAGGACATGAAGTTTAGTTAAGTCAATCTTGTTTAAATATACTCTAGGTAGTTATAGGCCACTAGTTGAAATACATGGGAATAGATTTATTATTATTATTATTATTTTTTTGTACAAATGGTTAGTTCAACAGAGTCAAAAAGCTACAAACTAATCAAAAGGTTGATCGACACAGAAACTTACAAAGAAAACAGTAACACTCGTAATGTGGGCCTCATCTGACACACTGGCCCGTACAAAAGGGAAACCAAAGACCACAATGACTATCACGACTCGGCGGACTGCAATTCATGTCACAACTACCCTTTGCGTGTTGCGTCAGCTATATGCGCCACATAATTTGGAGCTGAGGTGTTTTCCGGGTTTGGTCATGAGATGTTCCACATATGCAGTATTTTATCCATCCATCCATTATCATATCCTCACAAGGGACACGGGAGCGCCGGAGCCTATCCCAGCTGTCATCGGGCAGGAGGCGGGGTGCACCCTGAACTGGTTGCCAGCCAATCGCAGGGCACATAGAAACAAACAATCATTCGCACTCACATTCACACCTATAGGCAATTTAGAGTCTTCAATTAACCTTGCATGCATGTTTTTGGGATGTGGGAGGAAACCGGAGTGCCCGGAGAAAAGCCACGCAGGCACGGGGAGAACATGCAAACTCCACACAGGCGGGGGCGGGAATAGAACCCCGGACCTCAGAACCATGAGCCAGACGCTCTAACCAGATGGCCACCGTGTCACCCACAGTATTTTATACTTTTGAAAATCTGCAGATTATACCAATTGTTTTTAGTTTTTAATTATTATTATTCATATTTTTTTTACAATATACTTGCTTACTGCAATCCCCTCGCAGCCGCATTTGTGAAAGGAGTGTCACAGTTGTCAATTTAGATGGTTTGATGCATTTGGGGTGACAAAACTATTTATCTAAGCAAAATGGCGGGTGAGTCTGGAACGTATTCCCGCAATAAATGTGGGTTCATGAGATGGATTATGTATTAGATATTACACACATTTTGCAATAAAAAAAAATGCATCCCAAAATGTAAATGCATATTGCATGCACAGTAGTGGACTCCCAGCAGATATAATAAGATGCTAATCTAGCCTCACAGCCCAAGGTCAGCATCCATCATTGTGAATCATACTTTATTTTTTGTGCGTCATCACTTTGTCGTACTTTGCATGAGGGGCATGTTTGGTCAGATGCCCCTTCATCATGGGTAACACACACTTCTGACATCACGGAAGACATCACTGCATCATCATCACCAGACAAATTTTCCTGCACTTGAAAACGCGTCGGAAGGGAAACATTGCAAGGCTACGCATAATGAATTGGACATGAAAAACAGCAGGTGAGTCCTGCAGGAGTTGTGTTTGTTTTCTGGTATGTTTCCAGGAAGTGTCTCCAGATATGGAGCGTCGAGCCTCATCCCAGAGCTGCTGGCCTCTCTACAGTCTCTCGGAGAAAACAATGACTACACAGTACTGCCACACTCGCTGCACCAGGTGGGTGTTTTGTGTGGAAAGAGGGCAATGTCCCCCCCCCCCACCCCCTCCTCCAATCCTTTGGGAGCATATGCTTTTACTAAGAGACTAAACAAGCCTCAGGTGACATTCTGTATGCATCTAGCTACACTGTATGAACTAACGTATTGAGACGCCTGGCCTCAGGGGCGTAGCATGCAATTCTGCGCCTACATACATCGGCGTCCCGATGGGCCCCCCTCCCCACCTCATACACACCATGTAGTCTATACTTAAGTTGCTTTACCGTGGTTTGTGAATTGTGTTGAGGGTTGCGCTCACAGTATGTCATATCAAAAGGCAGTCTTAGGAATGACCCCCGAAGTAGACTATAAAACAACTATTATAATTTCCTTCCGACAGGTTACTTCAAAAGATTGCAAGCTGCAGTACAATAAAGGTGCTAATTAAGACATTAAAAATGTTAAAACCCTGGCTGCCATTAAATTTATCTTTTCAGCATCAACTGAATCAAAAATAAACACGTTTCAAAATGGATAAGTTAATAGTTACAAATAGCAGTTAACAGTTTTTCAGCTTGGATGTGTTTTGTCGTGTGTGGCAGTCTCAGAATGGGAGAAAAGGACATTTCTATCATTTCCATTTGTTTGTTACGATTTTATCTTTTATTGTTTTCTTACTTCACTTTTATGTTGTCTGCTCTCTGCTCCCCCCCCCCCCCCCCCCCCCACACACACATACATACACAGGCCAAACGGAGTTTAAAAAATATATATATTTACCCTTCTTCTGGCAACTTGATTTTGGCTTGGCAGGGAACATGACGCCGCGTCGCTTTCAGTCGCTTAGTAAAGTTGGCAACACTTTTAAGCAAACCTCCTGCAGGTGGATTGTGAAATGAAGCATTTGACATTTGTCAAATATGTTGTGGCCTCAGACAGTCTTAATTTGATTAAAGCAATCTAATTCTTCTACCTTAACCACAAAAAATCATTTGTCTGAACATTTATGACATCTGTTTTTAGACCTGACGTATTAAGAAAAAAAGAAAAGAAATCTGAAAAACTTTACTAAAAGCCCATGGCCACCTCCGTACTTGGTGCCCTGGTACAATATTTAAAAATTTCCCTCCACTTCGATGGCGTTGCCTGGCCTCGTTCAGTAAAAATGAGTTTGTCTCTTCTGCAAGGCTGTCTACAAAATGTTGTCCAACCTCTGACATCAGAAAGATCTGTGTTCCACAAAACTATTGGAACAGTGAGGCAACAGTTCAGTTTTTATTTCAAAGCACTGTAAATCTGGATCAGCTACACAATTTACAAGATAGCGTTGTTTTTAACGAAATACGGGAATTTTAGGTCAGCAAAAAGTGTTCGAAGAGATACTTAAAATAGATGAGAGCAAATAACACTGAATATTTCGTTGAAAATCTTTTGCTTGCAATAATTCCATCAAAACTGCGACCCAATGACATAACCAAACTTTTGCATTTGTTATTATGATGCTCTCCTGACTCGCAACGCAGCCTCTTTCAGTTGTTTGTTTTGTTCCCTTCGCTCTCCTCTTCAGCAGGTAAAATACACTGTAGATGCTTTATAGGGTTTAAGTCTGGAGGTGGACTTGGTTAGTGTAAACCCTTGTACATCTTGCCCCTGATAAACTCAGTTGCTCTTTTGGCAGAGTTATGGGTCTGATCTTGCTGCATAATAAAGGGTCTCCCCCATCAGTTTTGTTGCATCTTTCTTTAAATTGGGGGACAAAAGGTTTCTGTAGACTTCTATACTGCTGCTGTCATCATGTTGCCCATCAAGAAAGATGAGTGACCCCAATTCAGAACCACGAAAGCCGTGAAAGCCAAAGCCATGACATGACCTCACAGTTGAGCTTGTACTTTTGGGATCACAAGCAGATCTTTCCTTTTCTCGAAGCTTTAGCATTTTCATCACTTTGGTAGAGTTTAATCGTTGTCTCATTAGTCTACAAAATGTCACAGAATTTGAGGCTTGCCTCTGTACTTCAAATTCCAACCTGCCCTTCCTATTCTTGCGAATGAGTGGTTTGCATCTTCTAGTGTCGTATCTGTAGCCAAATTTTGTTCATGACATTTACTCCTTCCTGGCTTCAGTGTTGTTGCTGATGTCACGTAACAGTTGTTTTTGGTTTCTTCGTTACTTCTCCCCAAATGTTTTTTTTTTTTTTAATTATTATCATTATTATTATTTTTTTTATCAGTGGCTGTTGTTTTCTTTTGTCTACCCATTCAACATCTGCTACTTACTACACAGTGGTTATATTGGCTATGGTAAAACATTTTGCAATGGCTCTGATAGATTTTCCATCTTCTCTCAGCCCACAATTGTTATGCACAGCTTTTCTGTTTTCATATATAGGTTACACCTTTATCTAACTACAAACCCCAATTCCAATGAAATTGGGACGTTGTGTAAAATGTAAATAAAACAATACGATTTGCAAATATATATTTTATAAGTTTTTCAATCTATATACAATTGAATACACTACAAAGACAATATATATAATGTTCAAAGTGATAGTTTTTTGTGGCAAGTATTTGGTGGACGACTGGTTAGAGCGTCAGCCTCACAGTTCTGAGGACCCGGGTTCAATCCCCGGCCCCGCCTGTGTGGAGTTTGCATGTTCTCCCCGTGCCTGCGTGGGTTTTCTCCGGGCACTCCGGTTTCCTCCCACATCCCAAAAACACGCATCAATTGGAGACTCTAAATTGCCTGTAGGTGTGAGTGTGAATGGTTTGTTTGTTTGTATGTGCCCTGCGATTGGCTGGCAACCAGTTCGGGGTGTACCCCGCCTCCTGCCCGATGACAGCTGGGATAGGCTCCAGCACGCCCGCGACCCTAGTGAGGAGAAGCGGCTCAGAAGATGGATGGATGGATATTTACTCATTTCAAATTTGATGCCTGCAGCACATTCCCCCCAAAAAGCTGGGACAGGGGCATGTTTACCACGGTGTTACATCACCATTACTTTTAACATTACTCAAAAGTCATTTGGGAAGTGAAGACTAATTGTTGAAGCTTTGTAGGTGGAATTCTTTCCCATTCTGCTTGATGTACTACTTACAACATTCTGCTTGATGTACAACGCCGTTGTCGTTTTTTTGCGCTTCATAACACACCACACATTTTCAATGGGAGACAGGTCTGGACTGCTGACAGGCCAGTCTAGTACTCACACTGTTGTAGGTATTCTGATGAACTGTGTTAACTGACAATGGCAATGATGTCGGTTTCTGGCCATGAGATGAACCTGTTTCCAGTTAACCTGTGGAATGTTCCAAACAGGTGTTTTTCGGAACCTTGTTGCAGGCATCAAATTCAAAATGAGAGAATATTTTCTAAAACAACAATACATTTTGAACATTAAATATATTGTCTGTGTCGTGTATTCAATTGAATATTGGTTGAAAATGATTTGTAAATCATTGTACTGTACAATGTTTTTATTTACATTTTGTGTCCCAGCTTAATTGGAATTGGGGCTTGCAGTAATGTAGTCTTCCGAGGCAAAACTCAAATCTGAAACTGAGCGTAAAGATTTAGTGCTATTCAATGTTTGAATAATCTATAAAATAGGACAAACCTTGGGAACAAAACACATACATTTGAAAGATTAAAAACAAAAAACAAAAATCACCAAGTATATAAAACGAGGTTTCGAAAGTGAAAACTCAAGCTTTTGTTTCTGCTCTCAAACGTTGTGTGCGTGTCCGCTGAATGCACTGAAACCACGCCCTGTTCACTGTTCAACTTTCCATCAAATAACACTTCACTGTAATATATACTGTGTGGCATCTTTTTTTTTTTACGCCTATTTCCACATGTCTGAGCAGCAAGCTTGCAAGCTAAGTGGGTCAGCTCACGGAGGGCAGCCCGGCTTGCGGGCTCATCCGCGCCGTCACCTCACAAGATGTTGCGCCTTGGTTCGTTAATATTGTGCTCTGATTTCACTTTGCGCACCTTATTATATGTATTCATGTTTCAAAAGATGAAATATGTGTTTTTAAATTGCTTTGATTGAAAAAAATAGTTTTTGGGTTCCGATGTGCAGTATAATCTCCAGTTCGAGTAAAACAAAAAATATCTTCGTGACATGGTGAAAACGCTCCCATGTTGCTTTTTCCCCCTCCGCATTCGCAACATTCAGACAAGTGCCTACATGTTTGAGAAACTTGTTTGCTTGGAGTAATCACCGAGCACAGGGCAGATGTTAAAAGACTGACAAAAACACTAGCAAGTCAACGGTAAAAGTGAAAACCTCTTCCAGCAGTGCTCCAAGATGTTTTCACTTTCATTGTGGCCTACTGCTGAGATACAGAGGTAAAAGCCACAAAATCTGTAGCTAAAAATAGATCGATCTAAAAATAGCCACATACCTGAAAAATTGCACTACTCCCCCTTACTGTCTGCCTGATATGCTTATTTATTTACTGTATTTTGTATTTCATTTTTTTTTCACCTGAAAAGGATGAATGAGATGACAAAGTATGAAAAAACCTAACAGGAATATATGGGAATTTACATAGATTAAGAGTAACTTAGTGGAAAGTTAATAAAATATACAAAGATAAAATGAAATACAATGTTTTCATTTATGTTTTAAAGACACATAAAGTTAACATTTCCAACAATTAGTAAATTTTTACAAAACTTACAAAAATTCTATATTTTCGGTAGCGAGGAGGTGCTGGAATGTAGATCAACAGTATACTACTTTGTACTTCTATACTAAAGTATACAAGTAAAAAAACAACAAAAACGAGGAGAGACGGCAGGAATAATAAGTCGAACTAAACAAACAAAATTACTGTACATGATCATGTGTTAATGCACATTCATTTTGCAGTTCCATACACAACACGACTAATGACTAATATTTTTCTGCTGGTAACTTGGCCTTAATACAAAATCGAGTTGTCAAATCATTTATTTTGGTTGTGTAACAGTTCTCCACATGACTTTATAGTGCTAACAGATCGAGTTATAATTCTGGGCGGCATCCAAACGAGTTTGGGTGGGCATCAAAACCGTCAAGTCTCCCTTGACGAATGTTTTGCGTTCGGGGATTTT
The DNA here is from genome assembly GCF_024500275.1 of Phycodurus eques. NCBI lineage: Eukaryota > Metazoa > Chordata > Actinopteri > Syngnathiformes > Syngnathidae > Phycodurus > Phycodurus eques. Next base: position 4,338,228 of record NC_084542.1, on the reverse strand, counting down.
ATTCGTCAGCACCCTTCGCCCTGTTGACGATTGGTATTCAAGGGGCACCGACACACCTTTGCATGCCACTGATGAAGACCGATGAAATACAATCCACAGGGGAGCTTTGCTGTTGCTTTCATGCATCACATTTTTGAACAACTTCGGCGGATTAGCCTCTGAGAAGGGATGCTTTTTTTTTTTGTGTGTCTTTCGCGCCACATCGTAATTATGGTTGCCTTCAGGGAGCTGCTTATAATGGTTAAACCACATAAATGCATAATCGGTAGGGGTGCAACAATATGCTTGTACGTACCTTGGTTTTAATTCACATTCAGTATAGTAAAAGAACAATATGCAAAACGTGTGTTATCCAGACATTTCAATGTGTGCTATAAATAGTTGCACGTGACTTAATGTTTCCCAGGTTGTCTGCGTGCTTCGCCTCACCATGTGACCGTCATGTCTTTGAAGCAATATAATACATTTCACATGAAATCATCCACTCGTGGCTGAGCATCCTAATTTGACAGCGTACATTGTGCTCTGTCATGAGGGTTCAAGTTTTTTTTTTTTTTTTTTATGTCCCAAGGGTAAAATCCATCACAACTTTTGTATTGCTGTATTCTAAACATGTTTTTTTTTCATTTCAGATTGCAGAGGCCTGCGCACTCCAAGAGGATTGTATCCTTTCAAGACAAAATAGAAGTACTTGTGCATAGTTTGCACAGTACAAATACCCCTGTGGCCATCATCCGTGCTTCATACAATGCATCTCTAAACATGAAAATGAAATTCACTATATGAACACAAATATTAGGCCACACCTCTTAATTAGATAAATGACAGAAGTTAGGTTTCTGTCAATATATAGGGAAGGCCCTTTTTTTATATTCTTTAAACCTTCTGGGAAGGTGCTTTTATGTTCTAGCATGGCTGTGCCTCAATGCACAAAGCAAAATCCATGAAGGTATGCCGGGTTGCGTACATTCCACATCAAAACAGTTCCAGGTCTGTTTATCTGTCTGTGGGCGTCTCCCCATACTTTGTCTCATAGCTCACACGGCGTCATTTCATGTGTCTCTGTTACTGCTTTAAGTGTGGCAAGAGACAAGGCCTAAAGGAGAAGCTTTGAATGGGTTGACTGTCTTTAACTGCGGCTGTCACCAGACCAGTTGGCCATCCAGCTTCTCCAGCTAGAGAAGCTCTACCATGAACGTGTGCTCTTCAACCTCACCGTCCTGCACGAGAACTGGGGTACTGCAAACACTGCTGTCTAATTTGGCGCTTTGCGAAAATACGGATCCATGTGCAAACTTGTCTGTGCTTGCAGAGAGCCGCTGCAAAGAGAAGGATGCTGACATCCGTTTGCCTGCCGAAACAGACAACAACAATCAGAAACACATTGAGATACTGAGACACATCTGTGGGACACACCTCAGGTGAGTCATCACAGCCTGTACACATGCTGTACTGTATCTCTCATAATAATGTAACGTCCCTGCATATTGCAGCAAGACAGCCTCCACTTTCTGCGTGTGTTATAACAGCGTGGCTTCGTAGTAAAAGAGTGCGAGTACGAGACGGGCCAGACCTGTCTCCCACTGAAAATGTGTGGCACATTATGACGTGCAAAATTTGACAATGGAGACTCCGGACTGTTGAGCAACTAAAGTTGCACATCAAGTAAGAATGGGAAAGAATTCCACCTCGTGTCCTCAGTTCCCAAACGCATATTGAGTGACTTCAAAAGGAAAGGTGATGTAGCTAAGTGCTAAAATTGCCCCTGCCCCAGCTTTGCAAGTGTTGCAGACATAAAATTCAAAATGAGTTAATATTTACAAATAAACAATCGTTTATCAGTTTCAACATTAAATATCTCGTATTTGTTTGAATATATATATTGGGGTTTGTAGAAAAGTAGCATTATTCTATGGCATCTTGGAATTTACAGTACGTGAGCCTTTGCCGCGTATACCTGCACAATTTGGTTATTTTTTTCCCCCTCATAATCCTTTTTTTAAGGGTAATGTTGTAAATTTGTTTGAAATTATATGAAACAGTTTTGGGATTGTAGTTTGTTGTTTATTCATGGTTTAAAGCAGCTCACGAGTGCCACATATAGCCTTGCGACCCTGTTCGAAAAATAGCTCACCGGTGAATGGACATTGTGATGATCTTGCAATGTTGTAGAAGTGATCACTTAAAATATAAATGCTTGCAGAGATTTAAAGAAATAAAGTTGCATATAGTTATCTGTCTGTTGTAAAATCATTCTCATACGGTAATTATTGTGAAACATCATGAACACGATCAGTGTCTTCGCAGACATTTTGTGTACCGCTTATCCCCTGTAGGGTCGTGGCTTTAATGATTAATAATAACAATATACAGTGTTTAAAGGTCCATCCATCCATTTTCTGAGCCGCTTCTCCTCACTAGGGTCGCGGGCGTGCTGGAGCCTATCCCAGCTCTCATCGGGCAGGAGGCGGGGTACACCCTGAACTGGTTGCCAGCCCATCGCAGGGCACATACAAACAAACAACAGGGCTTCAGACTGATTTTTCTTACTCGGAGTACAGTGACCTCTAACTTTTATTGAGACTGTTCATATTTCTGTTTTCATCAGCTCATGTTGATTAACTTTGTCTTTTACATACTTATGGTTTCCCCTTGTCTTTGTCTCTGGACTAAGCCCATCCCTGAGTGAGGATATAACGCTAATAGACATTGAAATCCAGAAAGAGGCATCCCCTCAGGGTAAGAGCCAATCCCAACTATTTCTTTCGATGTAGTTGACAAAGGGACTACAAAACTTGATTGTCATGCAAATGTGTTGAGCTACCTTATGTATGATTCTGAACCGTTACAGAGCTGATAAAAAAAAACATGGTGGCCCTTGTTTGTGGAGCTACATTTTAGAAGACCAAGCAACTGCCTTCAAATACAGTATCATCAAAATATGATTTACATCCGCATCAGAAATGTGCTGATTACTTCATTCCTTTGTTTCTTTCTTTATCTGATATTCAGTTGATGAACAGTTGAGCCCATGTGATTTGTTTGTTTTGTTTATTGAATGCAGATGTACAAGGGGAATTAAGCAAGAAGGGGATCTGAAAGTGACACAAGAAAGTCACAAAAGACCTTCATTTGTCTTAAAAATATTCGTAAAAACATACATCTTATATATGTTGTTCTTTTACATTTTGAAAATCAATGATATCCCAGATTCTTCAGAACAATGTGACATTTTGCATTCTAGTAATGTCTAACATCAACTAAAAAAAATGTAAAACCCTTTATGAATGAAAGCTATAAATCATTTAAAATAACATTCTTATTAAACTTAAAATTGTGATGCTCTGTAATCTGTTATTTGCTAAGAATCACATTTTAATGAATAATTGTTCAAACATTTTCAAAGCCATTATGCATTAAAGTCCTGTTTTATATCCGAACACAACATCTTGTAGCCCAGGGTTGTGCTGCTCTGCTTTTGAATCCAGCTCACCGAACATTTGCACTATCAGGAGACCTGTAATATTTTTTTACATTCATTTATCCACTCCGACCCCCCAAAATTGGTAAATTATGTCTTTATTCAGGTTTTGTTCAAGCTGTATTCTTATGTTTTTCAATAATCGTTCATAGAGTTTTGTAAATAATAGTTTTTACATATGCAGTTGACATGTTGTATTTATTTGACTGAATCATTTATTAATTGGGAATCATTTCAGTAGAAATAGTACAATAAAAGTGAAAATTAATGATTACTTTATGATTAAAATACATTTCACAAATTGTTTTCTTGTCTACAAATAACCTCTTACAAATGTTCAATAAAAAAAAAAAAATCATATAGCCCTGGACCAAAAAAGTTAGTCCGACCTGCTTACAGCATTTTGCAATGCTCTTTGTGTAATTTCCAGGATCCATTCACACCCAAAAAACAAAAAAAACAAAACATCATAGTTGGAGTTGTTTGTAAAAAGCGTTGTTGTAATGGATCTCATTCAAATCTGTATGTGGAGTTGTTGTGGAATAGTTGCTGTAATGTTGTAATGTTGCGGGTTGTTACAGCATTCAAGCATGAAATAACACACAGAGATGAGGACGACGACGAAGTGGCAAGAATGAAGTCCAACTCGGGTCATGCTAAGCGTCCTAAACGTGGAAGTGAAGAAGAGCTGTATGAGGAAATGACGGAAGTAGAGGAGGAAGAGGAGGAGGTGAAGGTGGAGTGGCCAGCAGGAGTTGCCCAGGCGTCAGACACGGACCTGGCCAGACTTTGCCATGCTAATGGGGTAGGAAAGACCTTCTCATCTCTTCTACCTTCCTTCATTCCTTCCGTCTTGCCTTCTATCCACTCCCTGATCTCTTCGCTCTTCCTTTACACGTGCATGGAATTACGGTAGATGTTATTTTTGCAAACTCCACCCCGTCCCAGCCCGCAGCCATTAAGCGTTTGTTTTTAATGTTTGCTCCCTCATGACGTCATCTCCAACATCTCAAGCCCTCCACCCGAGTCTTGAGACATAAGGGGAGTGTGCTGTGTTTCTGAGCAGGCGTCAAGACATCATGTCCTGGCTGAAGGGTTGTGGACTGTCTGCAAGGGCAGGGATGAAATCAACTGTACCTAATGAGCACTTCAGGCTGAACACAGTGCTGTTATGTAACCCAGTGGAACTCTGGCTGGGTGTTGCCAGGGTGGCCATGGTGAATGACAGAAAACTCCATTTTAAAACACCCGTATTCACAGGCACAACTCTCTACACGCTGGAGTTCACAAAATGAGTTCACGGGTTGGATTGTGTTGTCATTTTATTCGGGGCCCCATCCCAGCTGGCTTTGGGCGAGAGGTGGGCTACACGCTCGGACTGATCGCCAACCAATCGGCGGGCACACATAGACAAAGAGCTATTCACACCGGAGGTGGGCAGAGTTGTCAAACGTTGTACTGGAGTACTGTTACTTTAGAAAAATATGACTCAGGTAAAAGTAAAAAGTATTTCAAGTAATTACTTGAGAAAAAGTAAATAAGTACTCTGTGGAAAAAAAAGTACTCAAGTACTCAGTAACACATGGAGAGATGGTAGTCAGGAGGCCGGACTCCATTTCAGCGGTCACCAACTTCTTTGAAAGTGAGAGGAACATCTATGGTACTGATGAACGCTACCACTTTGATATTCACTTCTGAAATAACTAATTTGCTTAAATGATTTTTTGGGGCAAGTCATCTATCTTACTAGAATGTCTCTATAAACGCGTTGATGTGGTCATGTGCTACAATCCTGACCTTTGAACTACACATTTAATTTTTTTTTTAAATAGGCAATTATTTAAAAATCGATAAATTGTTTTTGAACGAACAAGAAGAGCCCACTTGCCTCGATGTAACCTTTGCAGGTTAGCTTGACCAGGATGACCGGAGACAAATTCCTTGTGTGTTTTTTGGACATACTTGGCAAATAAAGACGACTCCGATTCTGATGATGGACAATTTACCGAGACGTAAAGGGAAAAAACAAACAAAAACAAACAACAAAAAAAACATTTTTGGCTAGTACATTGCTATTTTTAAATGATATTGTGAGAGTAAGTTCCAATTGTATTAGACACAGAGAGATGGTAATGCTTTTCTGGAGGAAGTGCTGGAAGTGCAGAGCAACCAAATATTTACTTAAATTCACAGTTCAAGGTGGGCAGGCACTCCAGTGACCCAGTATATTACTAATTAAAAAGTCACATTTCCATAATTTGTCCTCTTTAAGATCCTACATAAGCACAGTATGGGAGCATGTTAAATGTGCCTTTGCATGGTAATTGTAAACAGTTAAAGCAAAGTAAAAATGGGAAAGTTTTGCATACAGTCGATACTCAGAAATTATTTTTGTTGATCCACACCTGCAAAAAAACAAAATTGTGTAATATGTATCTAGTCGTGTAGTTGGCTATTATGTCACACACATACTGTACGTATCTATCATCTGTTGGTCTTACCCAAAACTGCCTTTTCAATATCATTTGTTGGCATTCATGGCGTCCTGGGTTCATATCTTGGCTCAGGCTCTCCACTGTGGAGTTTTAACGTGGTAAATTAAAAACCCTGCAAAGTGAAGTCAGAGATTAGTTTAGAAATTAATCCACACATTAAACACATTTGAAAAAAAAAATGCTGAAAATGTGCTAAGACTGACAACCATGTTGGACTGAATTGGCGTTGAGCTTTTTTGCACTCTTTCAGTTCTCCAGAATTTGTGGGTGGGCGTGGCTAAAATGCCGCCCAGCGACACACTTCAGTATCTGGCATTAGGCCTTCCTCCCTCACTGTACAAGAAATCGAGCACCTTCGTTCACATCTGTGGTTATTCTGCACAATTGCAAGTGGCATGATTTTTGGCGATTTTGAAGCTTCCTTTTATATGATTCTTTTTTTTTTTAATCATTCAAATTTAGCAGGGTTGCTAACAACTTGGGATTTATACGGGAAATTCCAAGATGTGTGTTCCGTAGGTGTGAATGGTTATTTTCCATGTGGCATGTGATTGAATGGTGACCAGTCCAGGGTGTTTAACACAGCTGGGATAGGCTCCAGTTCACTCAGGACCCTAATGAGGATACACGGTCCAGAACAGGGGAGTCACTCTTTTTTTGTCTCGAGCCGCATTGTAGTTATGATTTCCCCCAGATTGCCGTTAGAACAGTGAAACCATATAAATGTTTAATCATCACCAAATCATATTATTACCATTACACAACAAATTGAGGGATAACTAGTTTTGAAATCAGAAGACAAGGATAATAGTTTGTTCAAGTGTTAAGTTACTGTAGAAGAAGGGTTTGGTAACAGAAAAATGCAATATCTCAACATTATTGTTTATTATTATGACAATTTGGAATTCGGGTACAGATTTTAGCAAAAATCACGGAAGTTGACGAGCATGATTTGCTTTCGCGGGCCACATAAAATGATGTGGCCCGCCACATCATAAAATTAAGTTTGACGACTATGGTCTAGCACATGGATGCATGGAATACAATAAACATTGGGCCATTGGTAGTGTAGTGGTTCACACAGCAGACCTCGTGCAACAGGTGTGGGATCCATACAAATTCTATACACTCCTCGCAATCACATTGGCCCCTGCTGTGACCCTAAACAGAATAAGTGGTATACAAAATGGATGTACAGTATATTGGTATACAGATGAATCGTCAAAATAATACCTTCTCCTTTATAAAATTCCAGTCAAGAAGTCACACATATGAACTACGATCACGTTGAGCAGCAGTAAGTAAAAAAAAAAAAAAAAAAAAAAAAAAAAAAAAAGAACCTTTTAAAAAGACAATACACTGCAGAGCGGCACGGTGGGCGACTGGTTACAGCGTCAGCCTCACAGTTCTGAGGACCCGGGTTCAATCCCCAGCCCCGACTGTGTGGAGTTTGCATGTTCTCCCCGTGCCTGCGTGGGTTTTCTCCGGGCACTCCGGTTTCCTCCCACATCCCAAAAACATTAATTAATTGGAGACTCTAAATTCCCCGTAGGTGTGCATGTGAGTGCGAATGGTTGTCTGTTTGTATGTGCCCTGCGATTGGCTGGCAACCAGTTCAGGGTGTACCCCGCCTCCTGCCCGATGACAGCTGGGATAGGCTCCAGCACGCCCGCGACCCTAGTGAGGAGAAGCGGCTCAGAAAATGGATGGATGGATGGATATACACTACAGTCTTGTGCTTTTTTTTCTTTCATAAGATGGCCAACATGAAGGAAAACATGAGCAGCAAGCAGGCAGCAGCTTTCACATACAGTGCATAATGTCTTGCATTGTTGGCATCATAACGTGTGAAAAGGTCACACTGTGCGTTGCTGGGCATGATGTGGCCTTCATTACAGAATGGCTATTTTTAGCCATCAATATAGCAATATTCCCCCCAGTTAACTCTTGTATTATGTTGTGGGTCAATTTGACCCATTTCAGTTTTTGTGTTGGCCAAAGTACTGGTTATGCTTTTTTAAAATTTATTTATTTCATGAAATTTCGTGACTTTTCCTCATCTAGGGTCATGAACTAGTGTGCAAAATCTGAACACTGTGATGTGTAGTGGAATGTCTGTGTTTGTATACAAAGATGATGTTGCGGGTCATTTAGACCCGCACACTTTAATGTGGGGAAAGTAGCTGTTCAGATCCAAAATAAGCATGTCTTTTTGATGTACTTTATTTGGATTGCCTCTGAATAGCCATTCAGACCCAGAGACTCAGGTGTGTGTTAGAGGAGGAACTTTCTCTCCCTTGTCCTTGTTACTGTTCTCGTGTCAACTCTTTGACGAACACACAAAAAATGAGCTCCAGAAGTTTTACATCTGAAGAAGCTTTATCACAGATTTTGAACTGTGATAGTGATGCAGAGGAAGATATTTCAGAGATAGAGGATCTTTCACAGACAAAGGACAATGTTAAAACCCTAATCTGACAGGGCTTAAGGGTATGTATGAATACTACATCAATAGTCTCACCATGCACTTTTTTCTGGACTTCCAGGCCACACTGGAATTATGATGTTCATTTTATTTGTATGAAAATAGGGTATAGATTATATGTTGAGTATTTTTAAATGGATTTTTTGATATCACATTCACTGCCATTGACGGCTTTAGAAGTCAAATATCCATGTTAACTGGGAAGGCTGGCAGTGAATGACTTATTAGTAATTTAACAGTGACTTCTACTTATGGATGAATAAAGTAATTATCTATCTCTTCATATTATTCATCCAATGATTATTGTAAATACGTGCAATGCGCTCAAACAGTCACAATTGGTGACGAGACATGATGTGGTTTACAGTGATGTGGAACTGCACTGGTCTTTCTGTTATCATACATGTACTGCAGCACGTAACTACTACAGCACTGAAAACCACATCAACGATGTTAAATGTTTTGTTATCAATTTAAACTGAGCTATTTGTGTCAAGGCAAAGCAAATTTACTTATATAGTGCATCTCTTACACAAGGTAACTGTGTGATTTACATGATTAAAAGCATTTAAAAACAAAGTACAGAAAAAAGACAACATACTAAAATCACTAACAGAATGTACAGTGCAAGAAAGATTAAAAAAAAAAAAAAAAAAAAAGAAAATACAAAAATACTCCAAAATACTCAGTCGTAAGCATTAGAAATATGAAGAACTCTTTATATACACCGGTATATGTGTGTGTGCGTATATATATATATATATATATATATAAAACAACAAAAATAAAACAATAAAATAGCAACAATAAAACCAGTCAAACGTTTTGAAAAACTTTCTTATGCTATAAAATGGAGCCGTTCCTCCATACTTTTGACTATCCATTATTATCTTGCATGTGTTTAAAATTTAGAGTCTGTGCCCCGATGGTCTGGTTTCCATCCTGAAGAGGAGGAGAGCATCCCTGGATGGACTGCCGCCCCCCAGCGACGTGGACAACAAGATGAACTCCAAACGCAAAGTCCGTTTCAGCGAACCGGAAGATGGCGTCGAACAAGGTTAGCTTCTGAACCGCGCCAAATTAAATCAAAGCGTAGACTCTTTCTTTAATTGCATTACAGTGGAACTTCAAAGATTGAACATCATCTAGCTGATTAATCTTTACATTTTAAAACAGTTTTTCAATCATAAAACTGAAATTGAATAAATATGTTCCAGAATGAAATGTTCACTCAACCTTTGACGTGACAAGTCTGCATTTGCCGGCTCGTTTTCAGATGTACTGTAACTGACTTTCTTCTTTTATTATGATTATCGGGTCATTTTTGACTGAGCCATATTGGAGGTTAGTGAGCAACCTGGATAGTGACTCGTACGCTGTGGTTAATTTGACAGTTTCATTTTTTGATTGAGTCAGCTTAGTAGCCATATTGTACTGAGCAGCCAGGAGAGAGACTCATGCAGTGGTTTCGCCACTATGCTATGCTACTGTCACATCACAACAAGTTCTATTTCTGATTATATGGTTGTCATTGTATTTTTCAACTTCTTCCATCAGGGGTTTCAAACTCATTCAGGTAAAATGCTCAAATTTGTGCGTTCAGTATCCCGCCTTACATCTGCGCCATGTGTCTTCAATGCAGACGAAGTGGGTGGAAACTCCTGCTTGATCCTGCTCCTGCTGTGTCTTGTTACCGTGGTGATCAGCGTTGGTGGGACCGGGCTCTACTGCTCCTTGGTGGACACGTCCTCCAACATTTGCACCGACTTCGCTCTCAACGTCAACTTCTACGTGACGAACGTGCGGAGTTTCTTCGAAGGGCTCAGACAATGGCTGCCTCGCTGGACATAAGACGCATCACTTGAAGCCGTTTGGAGTCGAAGTCATAGACAAAGACAAACAGTTGTGAGCTTGTTGAGACTCAAGAATTTAAGCTTGAATTTGTCAGAGAAACACAGAGCTGTAAACATTTTCGAGTCAAAGGGTGATTGCTTGCCTGTGTGAATCGTTTATCGTAGACAAAACCTTTACCTCAGAAGGGTTCTTGCAACTTTCACGTGTGTGCATATTTGAACAAATACTTCCATCATTTGTAGCAGTTTTGGGATTTTTCTTTTCGTCCTTTGTTCCAATTACTTTTGGCCTGTGTTATGATTTGATCTGTATTGATACAATAAGGAAGTTGTCACTTTCACGATTGCATGAGTTTGTTTTTTTAAGAACGATTAATCAATTGTAACCCATTTTACTGTTCGGTTCTTATGCTCGAGCACAGGGCTGCATATCTGATGCATATCTGCATCAGACACATTAGATTGGCTTTCTAGAAAGAATTTCTGGAAAAAAAACAACCTGACCTGTGATAAAATGCAGCTTTTTGTTGTTGTGACTTTCAGCACCCATCAGGGGTAAGCGCAGCAAGTCATTTGCATGTTTTGTTACGCACAGTCATAATGCCTGCTGGCCTTTCTGACACAAGCCCTATTCCGGCAGTGGCACGGTATTCGGTTACTGGCCAGTATGGACAATTCTAGGATCAGAAGTTTAGGAGTGCTAGGATTCATTTTAGGGGTGCTTCAGCACTGCCCAAAATGGACTAGAAACTCTTATGCTGGCCAGGAATCTAAACCGTGCTGGCTGCATGAACCGGAGTGACAAAATCGACCTTGTATTATAGTTTAATCAACAATTTAATTCATACAAATTTAGTGTCATCTCTTAGCACGTCTGCCTCAAAGTTGTCAGGTTCTGGGTTCAAATCTCGGCTCAGGCCCCGCTGTGAGGAATTTGTGTGTTCTCTCCATGCTTGTGTTATCTTCAGGTACTTCCACATACCCAAAACATGCATGTTAGGTCAATTGAAGACGCTAAAACACCTGCCATCTGGCCCGACACATTTCGCTAACGCAAATTATGCGTCTACATCGTAATTCTTGCTAAATGGAGCTGTGAAAATAGTTTTTTTTGTCTCGATGTGCCCTGTGATTGGCTGGTGACCGATCCAGACTGGACCCCGCCTCTCGCCCAAAGTCAGCTGCGATAAGACAATGGTATAGAACATGGATGGCTGGATTAGTTTTACCTCAAGCCTGGACTAAAATGCATGTTATTACAAAGGCAATAAAGTATGGGATAATGTACATATTTACCCATTAAATACTGGAAATCGGGGTCAAAACAATCTGCATGAGTGCTGCAGTGCGTACATCCCGTAGGATTTTGATAGCAAGCCTCATTCTACAAAAGTAATTTTCATGTATGCAATATTTTCCATTTCACAGCCGCCTCACACTCAGGTACTTTGTACACTTTAGTTCTCGTAGGTGCCCAAGGTTTTCAGGTTTATCCTTGAAATTCATGTTCATGTGTTTAGATTAATGAGCATGTCCGGTTTACATCAGAATACCAAAGGACCAATGCAGGGTGATCGTAATTGCAAAGATGTAAAATTAAATCATGTTTACTTATACACATAACTAAATAACAATGAAATGAAGGACTAAAGTATATTTATATGACCTCAACATGGTTTGGATAATTAAAATCTACAATTTAGGGGTTGAAAATGATATTTCACCTGGATTGCACATTTTATCGCAATGGTTAAAGTGAAAAATATTGCCAGCATATTCCTTTACCCACTGCCTTTTGTCAATATGGATAATGTTGACCATCAAGTATTGCATTATGTGATCTGCCTTTTATTTGGTATGTCCACAAGGGAGTATATGACTAGTACAGGAAATAATTGCATTTAGGTTTCCTTTTTTTTTTCTTTAACAAAGTTGGCAGCATGGATGAATATGATCATAATGAACACTGAAATGATATTTATACTGTACTGTATTGTGATTAAAGGGGAATATACAAAATATTTATTTTTTTGGGTGTATGAATAGTTGCGATGTTTGCTCACCCATCAATTGTGTGATCAATGTGTATTAAGGATATGTTTAAATTAGCCGCTGGTGGCTTTGCCAGCAGCATTAATTGTTATTCTGCGCTTGGAAGTGAAACTTTGATTACATCAAGGCCAAAAGGTAAGCAGGGCCGCACCAATTTTTCTTGGAAGCACAGATTAGTGTTAGTGAAGTGTTAGCTTCTGATAAGTGGCACTTAGTGAAGTGAGGTTGAGGGTAAGTTTTGCACAGTAATTGACAAAAGTGTTTTAAATTGTGGAAAAAAATAGTATTTTAATGTTTGATAGAATGGACAAAGTCTCTTTCCTGAGCTTTGCCACAAGAGGTCAGTGTACATTTCTTCTCCATTTTTTGCTTACCATAGACATAATATATTCGGAGTATAACAAGGAATCGTACGTAAAGGTCGCCGCCATATTGAATGTGGAAAAGTGGAGCAGACGTCTTCGTTTTACATTTAATCTCAGATCGCATGGGAAAACAAAAACGTACATTAATTTGGTGCTTATCTAGATCCTAAACATATTTTGGAAACAGATCGGAATATATAACGTATGTAACAATCTGATGATTCATTTTTACTTCTTACATGTTTAGGATATAGAGAAAGTTAGCACCAAACCAATTGAATATCTTTCCAGTGGTGATAAATGACCGTTTACAGCTAACAACGTATATCAGTTAGTGTGAGGATGCATACTCAAATATATATGGGGTCAACATTTATGAAAATATCAAAAGGTGAAGTACGTCGTTTGTGGTGTTTTCCAAATGTATTTGTGTGTGTGCACACTTTGTGCACTTGGTAGGAAGTCGCTTTATGAAGTTCATTCGATTGACTTGGATTACTTTATGTGGTAGACATGACACATTCAATATGGCGGACGCACAAACGTATCACAGCAAGGAACAACCCGCTCGAGGTGGTATCTATGCATGTTTAATGAGTCTAATTTCATAGTGAAGTTGGTTACTATCAGAGTTCTTTGACTACATTTATTTCCCTGCCATCGCAAGAAAAAAAATAAAAAATGAGAGAAAATAAAATAATTATGGAGTTTTAGTGTAAAGCGAAGACCAGCCGTGAGAACCGGCCGGAAGTAACGTTACCCGGAGCGACATTGTACAAGCACACAAACAATGGAGGCGGTCACATCCAGCAGACCTTACCACATTGTAATATTCGGTGCTTCGGGCTTTACCGGGAAGTTTGTCGTTGAAGAAGTAGCCCGCTACGCCGCTGACAGTACCGGAGACAACTGTCTAACATGGGCCGTGGCCGGGAGAAGCAGGCAGCGTCTGAAGTGGGTGTTAAAGCAGGCCGCCGACAGGCTGGGTGTGTATACCGACAGTCAGAATTGGGTCGCGTAGCCAAAAATTGTACTCAAATAAGCGCACCCTGCTGTTATTTTACAATAGTATGAGTCAAGTAAAAGTACAAAGTTGTCCTCCAAATATTTACTTGCGTAAGAGTAAGTTTGCTCGATGCAGTGTAAAAACTACTCAAGTACTGGTACTGAGGCGTTATTTGAATTCCCACATAGTTTCTAGGCAGGACACGCCCTGCTCAAATATTACTGGCTCAGGGATAAGCCCCGCGGCACTATGATTGGCTGTTGTATCACTGTAGAACACGCACTACTGCTTCCAGGCGAAAGAAGTATGCGGCGTTGATATGTTTCCCCACTAACCCTAACCCACCCTAATCCTAACCTTAACCCATACTAAACCGCCACAAGAACCAACCCTAGCCCTAAATCTAACCATAATAAAACTTCTTTGTTGTTATTTGGGATGGTCATCTTGTTACATCTGCAAAGCCTGCCCTTCCCGTGATACAGGAGCCAATCATGTTGCAGTGGAGTTGGTCCTGCCAAGAAACTATGTCTGAATCCTAATAACGCGGTCCTGAGTAACTGGTAAGTAACTTCTGATTCATTATTTTTTTTTAGTCATTGAATCAAATCATCCATCCATTTTGTGTACCGCTTTATCCTCACTAGGGTTGCGGGCGTGCTTGAGCCTATCCCAGCTATCTTCGGGCATGAGGGAGGGTACACCCTGAACTGGTCGCCAGCCAATCGCAGGGCACATATAAACCAACAAGCATTCGCGCACACATTCACACCTAAGGGCAATTTAGAGTCTTCAATCAACCTACAAAGCATGTTTTTGGGATGTGGGGGGAAAGTTTTTGTGTGGTCATTTGACTGCCTAGTTCTGTTTGATTGGTCAAATGGAGACAAATGTCAGCTCACCTGTGGTTATGTTGGATCGGTGAAAATAACTACAGGCACAAAACAAGGTGAAAGGCGAAGATCTCTTTTGGTACCCGGAAACGCAATTTTTGTTGTGAAAGCGCACGTGATAAAACATGGCTTTTTGATTGGCCGTGACATTTCCGATGTTGCAGCAAAACTACTTGCATACGGTCAACCACTCATGGAACTCGCGTTCGGTCACGTTGCTCCATGTACAGCTTGTAGGGTTGGGCATCGAGAACCGATTGGAACCAGGACTAACGGTCCGGTTCACCCGGAATCATTCAAATTTTAAAATTTCGGTTCCCAGTTTCCATGCCTAGTTTGCCCACCCCGAATAAGAAGTGGTGAAAACCAATGAAGAAACGACGAAAACCAACAAAGAAGACGAACGGGCACAAAGACATGCTGGTGCCCAATGGCGGTGGCGAACAAAAATGTGTCTTAACTTTGTTAAAATTAATGACCAGTCGCCTCAGTGCAACACTTGGAATAAGTTTATATAGTGCAAAGGAGGCTTCCACAATGTGTAGCGTCTGACGCGCTCCGAGCCTCAGCCTACACCGCGCGCAGCTTCAGTGAAGTCAACTCTCAGTCAACTGGGTGAGTGAAACAATAAAATACAACTATGCCAACATTGAGACAGCTAACAAGGTCAACGGTTAGTTGTACTTTTGAACTGATGGTTTTTAGCGTTTATTTTAGTCTTCAAATAAACGTAAGAGTCGATGACAAAAAAAAGCTTAACATTGAGCTAAAACTTCAACGTAGCAAAACCTCACAATGAATTTGGGACAAAATTCACAGCAACGTTGTCTCACAGTATCACAAACATTAACCGTTTGCCTCATCAGCGGGTAAGGAAAGGAATAATAGCATTTTTATAGCATTTCGTTCCATGCATTTAAAACAAACAAAAAAATCACCGGTGCCGTGTGAAGTTACTATTCGTGCCAAAATGCTGAGTTCTAGTGTGTAACTTTTCAAAATAAAATGCTACAAGCTTAAAACAGGAGGTCAACTTAAAACTTGCACATATAAACCATTTGATGTGATAAAACGGTCCCAAATAACGAGTTTCACTAATGCTATATTTAACTTGTAGCTGAAACATTAATTAATGAATATTAAGTCAATTGGATTGGTTTTACACATATTGTCTTTTAGTTTATAGGTTTGATAGTGATACTGGTTATAAAGAACCCCCGAGTCAAATGTTCATTTTAGTCTATGCTGCACTGCAAAGAAAATGGCCCTTCATAATTTGGACACCCTTTATTTAAACCATGCAAACTTTTTTGACCCAGCACCCTAAAAGAATCGGAATCGAGAATCGTTTGGAACCGGAATCGGAACCGGAATCTCTCAAATTCAAACGTTGCCCATGTTGTTGTTATACTCATAAGGACAAACTTTTGTCCCTGTGCTGAATGACTTGGGAAAGGTCTACAATACAAAGACTTAACACAACCAGTTGCTCTATATTGGTAACAGCAGTGCAAACTTCATTTCGCTTTCTATGTGGCTATCGGTCTTTCACATCACAATTGCCACAATTGTCTGTTGCACATTGGCTCATCCAAAATCGTTGCTGACCACACAAACAAGGATTTGTTACCGTAAATATTGAACATTTTGAGCGTGTATGATTGTCAGCACTGAGTAGATTGTTGAGGAAAGAAAAGTTACTGTTAACAGAGCCCACAGCACAGGATCATTGTTCAGGATCATCTTTAGAGACATCAGATTATCAGGTCTTTTCTGACGTTGGTCAGAAGCGGAAATTGGCTCGATTATTGCTACGTGTATACCTGACCTTAGACAGCTGAAGCCAAGGTCAACTTTTAGTTTGGAAAAGGAAAGGAACAGGTCAAGTTTCAAAGCACAGCACATCACGGAAGAGGCAGTGTTTTGGCATGGGCATGTATGGCAGCTAATCGAATATGATGCTTATCTTGTCAGAATGCTCCTGTTTATTTATTGCTTATTCTATTTAACTCAATGATAACTCTAAAGGTGCCTATATATTCCAGCCATGCCCGAGTTGAGTACAGACATTGACATCATTGTAGCAGATGTGTCCAGCGAAGAATCTCTGGCCATCATGTGCCAACAGGCTCTGGTTATTCTCAACTGTGTGGGTCCAGTAAGTATTGAATGCTGCTGTTATTGAGGAAGGAATCAAAACAGACCATGTTGAAATTGGTATAGACTGACTGGTGCACCATGTTATCTGTGTCATTGTTTCAGTACAGGTTTTATGGAGAGCCAGTGGTTGCATCATGTGTGGAGAACGGAGCTCACTATATTGACATCTGTGGAGAACCTCAGGTAATGGGACATTTCTGTGTCTAGTTATGTGAATATTGAGAGGCAAACATTCACACTAATGCTACTGTGCTAAAAATAAAATAAAACTTGGCAGTTTCTGGAGCGCATGCAGCTGGAGTACCACACTAAGGCCATGGAGAGAGGAGTGTACGTAATTGGCAGCTGCGGCTTTGACTCCATCCCAGCAGATCTGGGAATTCTCTATACTCAGAGCCACTTTAAAGGTAAGACTTATTATTATGACAGGTTTGATACAGTGGACCCTCAGAAGTCACATAAGTGCAAAAAGAAGTAATACAAGTAACTATCGGCAACAGTAGCTTTAGCGATTGTATATTATACTGTATCTAGAGTTTATATTTAGGGACCTTTATGACCCATCTAATGGCTTTGGCATCATAGTGCTTCTGTGTACTCCGGTGAGAGGTCGGGACAAGGAAATACAGAATGGCAAAAGACAAAGCACTAATTGTAAACAAGATGAGAAAAGTAAATCATTACATATTTAGAACAATGGAACATTAGATATGAATGTTGTATGGGGCAGTAGTGCTGCACCCTGTGAGGGAAGGACAGGACAAGATAGGAGAGGACAAGGACAGGAGAAGAAGCATGCAGGGCAAGGGTCATGAACCCGGCTGTACAACTGAAGTGTGGTGGGACTATGACTATGTAAATTATAAAAGTCTATAGGAGGGGAGTGTGAGTGAGGGGATACCCAGGCAATTCGCATATTCACGAGTTATTTGTCGCAATGAGTGCGTGGCCCAACACCCAGCGTAAAAGTCCCAGGGGTGTGTCCCTGTGGACACATTCAAGTGAATTGACACTGTTTCGCATGCACAATCACTGACAGAAGTGTCCCATAATTGCTGTGCCTGCACCGCGGAGGCTGAGGACCCCACCCAATCAACCGAGAGGCGGGATCGGGCCCAAGAGTCCACCCGAGAGCAGCCTGGCGGACGGGACATGTCCCACACCGAGGGACCCAGGGTGGTCCGCTGGCCCCACCGAGGCGCCCCGACAACCGGCCATCCAGAAGAGGCTGCGGGGACCCCGTCGATGCGCCGTGGCATTGAAGCAATCAGCCTTTGGCATTGCCTGGGTGTTATGGAAACCCAGATTTCCTTGATGGTTGCTGTCAGTTCTTCTTTGTTTGTGGGTCTGGTGCCCCTCATTTTCCTCTTGATGTTACCCCATCGATTCTCAATGCGGCTTAGATCCAGCGAGTTGATTGGCCAGTCAGGCAGTGTGATGGCATGGGCATCAAACCTGGTTTTGGTCAATTTCATAAAAAAAAAAACCTTGGTTCTGTCATACAAGTCTCCAGATAAGGCCCCTCTGCCAGGTACATGTTTGATCCAGTTTTGTATCCGCTTTGCCCATATTTGGCTAAGACCGCTCCCTTTCCTCTGAATGATTGCCTCCGTGTAGAAGACTCACGTTTGAGAGCACACGTGTTTGTGATGTTGACAGCGCTGGCTCGGGAGCGGAGAGGTAGGCGAAGATAAGCTAGAGAAATGTGAATGACCTGATTTCAGGCCTCTCGGCAGAAAAACATCTGGAAGTCAGGAATGCGTGGATGATTTTAATTCATATTTTACATGTTTACTGTGGCACCGTAGAGACAATATTACATCCCAAATACTAGAAAAAGTTGGTTTTGTAAAATATGCCATATTTAATATATAAACTAATCTACAGTGGAACCCCGCTATCTAATCTGTGTACAGGTGAATCGGTGGGCACCGAACCGCTAATATGCGGGGGTCCGCTGTAGTTCAACTTCCCTATTGCATTTTAGAAATGATTTTGTACTGTCATGATTGTAGGGACGCTGACGGCCGTGGAAAGCTTCCTAACAATAAGCAGTGGCCCTGAGGTAATCTATATTAAATTATCCATACTAGTAAAGGAAAGAAATTGCGTTTGCTTGAAGTATTTGCATAATTGGTGTGTTTTGATGAAATAGCTTTCTTAGCTTCATAAGCAATGTACATGACAACAGTGTCATTTTCAGTGAATAAAACAATACAAAACCCAAGTTCAAAGCACTACATGGAAAGAAGTCTAATATCAGACAATAAATCTGTCCATGAAAGATTCTTTGCGAAGTAATGTCGGCCAATTTGAAAAGATATGATCACCACAGACTTACAAGTGTTATTAACCCTCGCAGGGCTCATGCGGTCATGATGCAACCTGGCAGTCGGCCGTGCACGGCTTCGCAGATAGTAGCGCCCTTTGCAAGCTGAGGAGGAAGTTTGGCCACAAGCCGCTACCTCTGGTGGGAACCAAAGTCCGCCCGAGGTAAGGTGATAGAAGAGCAATTACTCTCTGGAAATTCTCCTTATTTCCGGTAATTATATCTTAATTGGAATGTCATGCTGAGCTGTGCTAAATCCAAATGGCGGATTTATTTCCCCCAAGAGCAGGAGAGATGGATTTTTCCTCTCTTCTTTTAAAAATTAACTAACATACTCACTGAACATTTTCAGCAGTTACGGAAAAGTATTTTAAATTTATTTTAGTGGACTACTGTATTTAATCTCATCCATTTGTCATAAGGATATCGTTACTACTGTTCTCAACAAGCTCTATGTTTAACTGTAATTGAATTATTCGACAACATATTTGTTGGCCAATCAATGGAGAATGGTAATTAGTGAGTCTAGCGCCCCACTTTTACTACCACTGTACCATTGCAGTTGAGATACATGGATGGATTTGAGTTTATAGTCTGTCTGTCTGTCTGTCTGTATATGTTTGTCTAGAGGCTTTGTGTTTTTTAGCAAGGAGATTGTGCAGTATGCCATCCCTTTCATGGGTTCGGACCCCTCTGTAGTCAAGAGAACACAGCGTTTCCTTTACCAGGAGGAACGTCGGTCACCAGTAAGTAGTACTCATGTCAGTTCTAATCCACCAAATGTAATGCAGATATTTTTGGTGGCTGTAATTTACAAATATTCGAATACTATTTCTTTTTGTATGACTTAGTTTTGTTGATGTTATAAAATTAGTGTATATTTGACCATGAGGGGCAGAAATGGACTCCCACGTGCCTATCTCTGACAGTGTAGGCCCTGCGTTGTAGAGTCTCCACTACACACCCTGGAATATATTAACAAGACTTATGATTCAGGAGTATAAATACAGTAGGTATTTGCATTCATAAATGGTGCAATATTATGAATGTATCATTTGGACATGATATCCCTTTTCTGAGACTATTAGCCAAATATTATTTTCACCCAACCTCCCTCGAATTGTGAATATTTCTCATAGCATTCATTATGCTTGCGAAGCCAGAGGGGTAGAAACTACACTTAACAACATATCCTTCCAATCAATAATTTAGCATGCCTTACACCAGACAGCAAACAAACGGTATGTTATGAAGCTTCCTTTTCTGCTTGAACGTGCCCCAGGAAACATTTTACAAGCTAATATCTCTGCACTGCCTCACATCCCCCATCTAAGTTTCATTGCTGAATTTGTATACCTGTACAATAATGTATGCTTGCATTTTCTTTGAGCATGTAAACGCTGCAGACATTAAACCTTTTTTTCCCTTCCAAATATGTATTTAATACTAGGTTAGGTATTGGAGATGTCTCTATTACAGAGATGCTTTGTGAAATTGTTACCTTTAGAATAGAACAGTAGCTACTGTATATTGAAATGTTAGGGTTTCATAATGGCACACTGTTCTATGTAATATATTACTTATCACTTTTAGTAGTTATGTCCTTCCATTATTCAACTGACTTCATTGTGTCAACTTGTCAACAAATGTGAGAAAATAACAATTAAAACTGGAGAGAGTGCCGAGGATTGTGTTGTTAGGTTAGATGCATGTGCGTGTGTGTAAAAGTCACTGAAGGGCAGATTACAATTATGTCAGGTTTGCATTGACGTGTAATATCCTGTCTGTGCATTTATGCTGCAGTCGCATTGGCAGATATCTGTTACATAATAGAGTTTTAACCACATTTGGAAGAGGTTGCATTCTTATATAAGGATATCCTATTTCTTTTTTTTTTTTTCTCCCACCACATCCCCTTCTGAGCTGTTCTGCCATGTTCCACTTGGAAGCAAAAAAATCTGAATTGTGTCACCATGTAAATTCAGTCTTAGTTTAATAATAATTAATATTAATAATTACCGGTAATAATATAATACTTGATAACATGAAACAGTATGATAAGCAAACCAGTCTGATAAATATGTATACAAATATTTCCATTACAATTTCTCTCTGTTTTTACCTTCTACATCACCATCATTGTGCACTTGTTTTTTTAACTAGTTTTTAGTAGGCTTTACACGATCAGGATTTTTGGGGCCGATCAGCGAGTTTAAAAAACTGACCACCGATCCGATCACAAGATGGAGCGTCTATTGTCTCGTGTCTATTTAAATGATTTGTTCATTTACTGTACATACTTGTATACTGAGTATCTTCAAAAGTATTCTCTATTCAGGTCAAACCAACATTATAACATTACAGAAATAATGGGCACTAACTTACTGTAGTTTATTTTCTTTTGTAATTAAATTACTTCACACACAGCAAAACTTTAGCGCAGGGGTGTCAAACTCTTTTTTTGTCTCGGGCCACATTGTAGTTATGATTTCCCTCAGAGGGCTGTTAAAACAGTGAAACCATATAAATGTTTAATCATCACCAAAACATTATTACCATTACACAAAAAATTGAGGGATAACTAGTTTTGAAATCAGAAAACAAGGATAATAGTTTGTTAAAGTATTGTTTAAGTTACTGTAGAAGAAGGGTTTGGTAACAGAAAAATGCAATATCTCAACATTATTGTTTTTTATTATGACAATTTGGGTACAGATTGCAGCAAAAGTCACGGACGTTGACGAGCATGATTTGCTTTCGCGGGCCACATAAAATGATGTGGCGGGTCGCATCTGGGCCACGGGCCTTGAATTTGACACCTATGCTTTAGAGCATGATTCGACATAACGCCGGATATTTACGTACAACTGTGAGTGCTAGTACTAGCTTGCTAGGCAACAGAACGTTTTGTTGCCTCCTTGCGAGCCGCATTGTATTAAAAGTACGTGAACATACCTCAAGCAATCCTTAAATTAACATAATTTCACCGGTGACCACCACCACACGTTTTCCCCCATTTTGTTCTTATAATACATGCATCGCGTTGTCGTCGCCATGGTAAGGAGCGTATCCGGTCACGTTTGAGTAGACAAGATAAAGCCCAGTGATCGTAAAAGACGGGATCCGGTGCTATCGGAATACAAGATTTTATTGCAGTAGCCTCACATAGTGCAATCCTGAAAGACCAAATCTGTCTTGTCGTCTGATCCAGGCATTACGTGTTGTCTGTCCCACACCACAGATATGTTTTTTTTAATTAAATTTTTTAAAAATGTCAGATATTTCCAGTAGTACGTCAAAAGACACGCGACAAGGCTAAAAATAAACTAGCTTTTGGATTCAAATATACTATACACCCTGGCGACACGGAGTTTCACACTTTCATGGACATTAAGGAATTAAAACAATTCTAGTGTGGTGGTCTGCTTCTTTATGTAATAAGATATACCTGCAGAAAAATATATCCAGTCTGCAAGACGAATCTGGGCTGCATGTGTAAAAACCAGGAATCCTCACCCATGGCTCGAATTAAGCGGTCTCGCATCGCAATTTGTGAGTCAAAATTTGCATTTTGCGACTCAAAAAACACCTTGAAAAGCAAAAGTGCAAATCAGTTTTGCCGCGGAAATGGTCGAGAAGAATGGAAGCACGCAGGGGCGTATATAACTCGACGCGCTTACGTCACCGAAGCGTGGACACAGAAGTGAATCTATTCATGTGAGGAGTTTGAAGACAGTAGTCGCAAGATATGACGTAACGCCAAATTGAGAAGAGACAAAAAAGACAGATAATGGCCAAAGTGTGCAACCATTTAATAGGGAAATGCAAGGCGAGCACCCGCTCACCATGTTTTCAAAGTCAGATTAGCCAAAGCTCCCCCGAAATTCTCGGTCACAAGCTTATAAAGTCTCGCATCTGTGGGTGTACTCGTAAGGACCGCCCCTAGGCCCGATTGGCTCATGAGCGTGTTTGAATAACAGGCTACTCCCCTTACCAATAGACTGTAACTTTTCTCCACAAGGTGGCTGGCTCCCTCTCTGTCCATGAATCATCCGCACGCACGATAACACTGAGACTGGTTTTGAACCACCAAAAAGCGATGGTTATCTGTGATATCACAATGGCAGTCCCATTTTATAGCTCTCCTCCTAGTTTACCCAGAGGACATATTGTCCTGTAAACAGCTGGGGGAGAACCTGCTGGGTAAGCAAACTGTCCCCCAGAAGGCAATTACTCTTTTTGAGGTAGATAGTTCAAAGGGCACAAAGTTAAAGTCACTCTTACAAGCACTACACTGCGAGAATGTCTAATATAAAATCCTATTAAAATACACGATAAGTTTAAGCTGCAAAAAAATGCTTCTCAAAATTAGAAAGTTGCTCCTCAGATGAAGAAATGTTTAGCAAAAGTGCTCCTCAAAGAAAAAAAAAATATTTTGTGCTGTGCTCACCACTTAACCAGATGGGACCTTTTTATGTTATGGGCAGTACTACTACCCCCCAATTCTGTTTACACACTAACCCCCCCCCCCCTTTATTTTTTTACTTTCTTCCAACCCCCCACCATCCTCCCATGACAGATCCAGTATTTTGCATATGTCGGGGTAGGTGGTCTCTGCTCAGTTGCCAAGCTCTTTTGTGGTGGACTGCTTTTCTGGATCTTGGTCAAATTCGGCATGGGCAGGAAACTCCTCACCACGGTACAGAGAGCATTGCTTTATAACCTTGTTTTAACCAATTTGATTTCTCCAGGTTTCCATGGTCAACATTTATGAAGGGTACAAAAACAGATTTTGCAACACCACTTCTTGGCACCGCCCTATGGGGTTTGCCAACTGAAGTGGTACACCACTGAAAGGGTGGTGTAAGACAGTAGTCTAGTGATTGGGTGACAGGAAATTGTTTAGTGTTGCAACCCCATGAATGGAAGAACACACAACAAGGCAAAGCTTAGCCACAAACTGGCTTGTATCGTGTTGTGTTCCTGTGATGTCACATTATTTACCCATCGCCATCTCGCTTACCAACTCTGTTTAGTGGGGTTTACTTTTCCAAATTGTGGTGAGCTGAAGTGAACTGTACTGCATGGTGTTGGAATATTGAACCCAGATAAATGGGGAACTGATTTGTACTGTATGTTGATGTTTGATGTCTGTCTATTCCAAAGTTTCCCAGGTTTTTTTCCTTTGGCTTATTCAGTAAGGCTGGTCCAACAATTAAACAGGTAAGAGTTGAATTCATGAATGATCTCTATAAATCCAAGTTAATTGGAGGCTATGTATGCTTCTTTTATCTAGGTTAGTTAAAAAGTAAACGCTAGCAAAATAAAATAGGTTAATATACAGTACCAGTCAAAGGTTATGGAATGTAATTGTGTGTCCAAACCTTTGACCCTGGTACCTTCTACATCTAACGGGTTGTTTTGCCGCAACGCTCGCTGCCTCTTTTGCACTGAACAAAGCAAACTCCGCAGGTTCTCTTTGTTAGATGTGCTAGTTGAACGTCTCACCCACATTGAAAGGGAAAACTGGTAGTTTGTAGTTTGGGTTTGAAATATATATTTGACACCAGTCCTGGTGAATGTTTATTGTTTCACGACTAAATATCTACAAGTAGCCACTTTCATCTTCAGTAGTAAACACTTGACTTGACTCAAGTATCTCATTTTACATTTTGAAGCATTTTGCTCGTTGTCAACTTCTGGAGTTCAGTCGCTTTTAGTCCATCTCTCACATTGGACTCTCTCCTACCAGATTGAAGACACCTGCTTCAACATCACATTTTTTGGAGAGGGATACTCAGAGGGTACAGACCCCCTACAGGGACCACCCAATGCCAAGATCTGCACTGAGGTCATGGGAGCAGGTAGGCGTGCAGTGCTCATGTGATCTTCCATTATCAGTACTTGTAAAGCAATGTGGCAGAATTCTGTTGAACTATTTCAAGTTTGGCAGCTTGGTGCCCGAGTGGTTAGTAAGTCTGCCTCAGAGTCAAGAGGTCTTGGGTTTTACTCTGTGGGCCTTCCTGTGTGTAGTTGGCATATTGTGCCCGTGTTTATGTGGCTTTTCTCCGGGTACTCTGGCTTCCTCCCACATACAAAATCATGCATGCTAGGTATTTGACGGCTCTAAATTGCCCAAACGTGACAGTATGAGTGGTTATAGCAGTGATTCTCAAAAGCGGGTCGTGGAACCATTTTGGGTGGGTCGCCGAGAGCTAGTAAAAATGTTTAGGTTTTCTTATTCAGATTTTTCCGCTACAGTACAGAGGTGTACCAAGTTCTCTCATGGAACATACAAGTAGTAAAAGCAATAAGAAACGTTACCTTGTTTGCTAGCCACTAGTTTAACAAATACAGTGCATCTTTGATTGGCAGATGTCATGTCAAACAATGCGCTTTTGGTGGTCCAACAACTAATTTGAAAAGGCATTTAAAAATATAATCTACTGTACATGTGTGCTTAGAAGCTATTTTTCTTTAACAAAAAAAATTATTTATTGAATGAATGTTCTTAATTTCCAAAAAGGTGGGTCGCGATTTGGCAGCAATAGGAAATGGCGGGTCCCAGGGTGATAACAGTTGAGAACCACTTGTCTATAGGTGCACTGAGATTGACTGACTAGCTCACACGTGACCATAATGATGAGAAGTGGTATAAAAACATTGATGGGTGTTTCGATGGATATTTCCAATTCAGGTTCATTTTCAGATTGACTAAGTCACAACATTTGGAGGGAAATCATAATTTTCAGGAAAATAGTCTAAATAAAAAAAAAAGAAAAAAAGGATTAAAGCCACAAATGTTTTGCTTTTTCTTTGGCTTTTTTTTGTGCGACTTCATGTTACTGTCCTGGCTGCTCAGTACAATATGGTTGAAGGCACAATTGGTCAACATAAATACGAAAAGATGCATATATAACTCAGCGGTGTTTTGTCTTAATGTGAAGATACTCACCTCCAAGGCCTCTGCAGTAATCTCCCGTTGCATGTTCATTATTTTATCAAGCAACATTAACTTATTTTTGCCTTTGTATGACAGTTACAAAGGTCATGATTAGGGATGCACCATATTGGTATCAGTGCTGGATATTGTTGTTATTATTGTACATCTGTACCCATCCTGTCATACTATACTGTTTTGTCCTCCCTGAGCGTGTGGTGTGCAGTTCAGCAGATACCATACATTTCTTCAAAAAGAGTCAATGTCTGATTGCTTCAAGCTGTTCAATTGATACTCCCATTTGAAGTTAACAGTCAAATTAACTCAAAATTAAGAGAATTACTGTATATTTAAGACAATAGATTTGTCTTGCAAAGAACAGCTAGTTTAGGGTAACAATTAACGTCAACGTCATTAATGTCGCAGTATACCTTTAAATAGTGAATATTCCAACAAAAATGATTTAGAAACATATACAGAATGATTTTATTACTATCCTCACAGGCATATATTTTCTACTCTACCAGTTATATTACTTCAGCTTTGCCACAACATTCTTCTTGGAGGCCAAGGCACACAACAGAAGCATCACATACAGTCCCCGCCAAAGGTATTGGAACGGCAAGGTCAATTCCTTTGTTTGTGTTGTATACTGAAGACATTTGGGTTTCAGAATTCCCGCTTTCATTTCATGGTATTTTCATCTGATGTGTTAAACAACTTAGGACCGGGCACCTTTTGTTTGAAGCCACTCAATTTTCAAGTGAGCAAAGGTATTGGAACACACATTATTAAATTAACTTAAAGTGAATATAATTTATTTGGTGGCGTAACCCTTACTTGCAATAACTGCATCAAGCCTGCGCCCCATTGACTTCACCAGACTGTTGCATTCTTCATTTGAAATGATTTTCCAGGCCTTGACTGCACCCTCTTTTTCTTGTTTGTTTCTGGGGTTAGAATTCTCCCTTCAGTCTCCTCTTCAGGAGGTAAAATGCATGCTCTATTTGGTTAAGATCCGGTGATTGACTTGAACAGTCTAAGACCTTCCACTTTTTGTTGGCAGTTTGTTTTGGGTCATTGTCTTGTTGCACGATCAAGCTTCTCCCGATTAGTTTGAATGCATATGTCTTTAAATTTCCAGACAAAATTGTTTGCCAACCTCCACAAGGCAGGTGTGAAGGTATCACAATCCACTGTTCTAAGAAGACCTCGAAAGAAGAAATATAGAGGCCATACCACAAGATGCAAACCACTCATCAGCAAAACGAATCGGAAGGCCAGATTGGATTTTGCAAAGAAGTGCAGATATCAGCCACAAAAGCTTTAGAACGAAGGTTTCTGGACTGATGAGACCAACCTCTACCAAAGTAATGGAAAGGCCCAAGTATGGAGAAAGAAAGGATCTGCTTCTGATCCAAAACACACAAGCTCATCTGTGAAGCATGGTGGAGGTAATGTCATGGCTTGGATTTTCATGGCTGCTTCTGGAGCGAGCTCACTAGTCTTTATTGATGATCTAACTCATGATGGTTGCAGCAGAATGAATTCTGAAGTCTACAAAACCATTTTGTCTGGCAGTTTACAGAAAAATGCATCCAGACTAATCAGGAGAAGCTTCATCATGCAACAAGACGATGACCCAAAACACACTGCCAACACAACAATGGACTTCTTCAGCGGGAAAAAGTGGAAGGTCTTAGACTGGCAAAGTCAATCACCTGACCTTAACCCAACAGGGCATGCATTTTACCTCAAAACAAAGGAATTGACCTTGCCGTTCCAATACTTTTGGAGGGGACTGTCCCTCCTGGGCATGTGTAGAAAGAAGCATTATATTTGAGTGAAATTTATTCCATGTTAAATAAAAGTTTGTGTTTTTTAATCATTTTTGATTGCGTGTATAATAAGTATTATATTTGAGTGAAACGTATGCCATATTCAGTAAAAAGTTGTGTTTTTAACAATATTTAATTAAAACACATTTTCATCAAAATTCCAATGCAATTATATGGTATCCGTACTCTGTATCGACAAGTACGCAAATGTAAGTAATTTTACTCATACTTGGTCTGAAAAAAGTGGTATCGGTGTCCCGACTTGAAACATTGCCTATAACATTCACAAAGGTTTGAGGCTGGCAATGGTTACATTTCCATTATTTCCGGTGGGTAAGTTGTTTCAAAAGTCAAGCAAATCGAAAGGCGACCAACCTCTTGGGACAGAATGTTTGTGTCTGGAGCTTCTATAGGCGTAAAGTACCACTGTACCCACTCTTAGTCTGTTGTGTCCCTAATTCCAATATACCCGTATTGAATTTTTACTAATTTTATATCCTGTTG
This sequence comes from Phycodurus eques, assembly GCF_024500275.1. NCBI lineage: Eukaryota > Metazoa > Chordata > Actinopteri > Syngnathiformes > Syngnathidae > Phycodurus > Phycodurus eques. The sequence goes on along the minus strand of NC_084542.1, from coordinate 4,309,827 downwards.
TTATCAGTTTTATTTGCAACAATATTAAACTAATGCTAAATGGACACGTGTGATTGTTTCAACATTAACTGCCGTTTTGAATTTCTTTTATTTTACGTTATTTTTTTTAGAGCCTGGTTATGTGGCCACAGTGATTGCTATGGTACAGGCAGCAGTAACCGTGCTGAAAGAAAGACACTCCCTTCCCAGGAGGTTAGTAATGTCTTCTTCACACTACCTGACCCACCTTACTAAACAAAAAAACAACCTCATACTGTCTGTGTTTGCCCCAATTTTTGACTGGTATCTCTCCAACTCAATGACATTTTGACAGGGGAGGAGTGTACACACCAGGAAGTGCCTTCAACAAAACCAATCTCATCGACCGCCTTCATAACCACGGCTTCAAGTTCTCCGTGAGAAACTATGAGGAACCCGCTAAACCATAGGCACTCTATTGTTTGTGTGTCCTGCTGGACCTGTCAAAACGAGATTATAGCTGTAAACCTGAATCCTGAAAGTGACACAAACACACTCAAGCGGACTGTCACTGGAGCCAGCTGTGGCTTTGCAAGCTCTTCTTTCAGTCAGTGTTGGAAGAAATATAATACTTGCGCTTATAAATTAAGATTTGTTAATATTTGTTAAATATACAGGACAAGAAACATGCAAACTCCAGACAGGAAGTTCAGGACCCTCTGGATGTGAGGCAGACATGCTAATCACTAGTTCACCGTGCTGCCTCTTTATGTATACGCGTTTAAAATGTAGAAAATAAATCACAACCGTATATCCAAATTTGTGTTTGTTTTTCAAAGGAGAAAATCAGATTTTAGTAAAAATAAACAACCTCAATGTGTCTTTGTCTTCAGTTGTACTTCACCTACATTGCCAGGAAGCGTCAGTATTGCCCCTTCCCCCCTGATGAATGATGACCCTCCATATCCTGGCATGACAGTAGAGGTCATTTCATGCCTCTGAGGATGCGGAGGCAGGATGTTGAGTGACAGCGGGTCACCCTGAAAGCTCTCTGGAGATAATCACTTTTTACAACCACTAGACTGAGGCAGCGGTGATTGGAAGGAAATATTTGGCAGCCCCATTCTCTTTCTGAGGTTGTGAGTCACTGTGTGAACCATCTCCGTTTCTCATCTGCTTCCCATCCGGCAGCTGTCAGCACCGCCCCAATAAACACCATCCAAACAGTGGTTGTGAAGACAGAACATGTCAGTAGGGTGGCTCCTGCGACACAAAGCTTGTGTGATAAGAAGCTGTGGTGTTGATGCGAAGGTGAGATATTGCAGTGGTTTCCCCGGGAGGGGCAGAGAGCAGCCCCGCCCTTACTGCCTGCCCACAGTCCGCCATTGTGGTTATGCTGATAGTTATGTAATTTCTTCCTCTTTTTCGCAATCACGCCTCACTGAAACCCGATGGTACAGTCCTTTGGAGGGTATGGACCCCCGAAACCCTCTGGAAAACAATTCAGGAGGATGACAGTTTCAATTAGAATGAAGTAATCACTTAATAGGGGATTTAGAAAGAAAATAAATGTCATCATGGATTGATAACTGTTCTATTGTATTGACACATCAATATTCACTCAGCATTGTGTTGGCCAGTGGTGACTGCATTAAGGGCAGGACACAGTACCTTGCCTGTGTTCACCTTCTAATTGAATGGAGCACACTAGGCTTTGTACAACCAACATTTTCTGGGAAAACATGCCTCACAAGTCAAATAAAACTTGTGAGACTTGAGCTCAGCATCTAAAAGTTTAACTCCACAGTATGCCACCAAAAGATACTGCTAATGACGAAGAAAATGCGTGGGGATGTACGCTTGTGTCATGTCATGTGATTTGAGTGATGATGGCCATACGATCAGAAATGGAATTTACTGTGACCTTCTCAGTACACAATGAGCAATGCAATTCACAATCACAAACACTGACCTACATTTACAACCTAAATTCAAATATTTGTTCCATGAAATTGTATTAATCTGTTCTCTTTCTTTGGTAGCGTTTCTCTTGGCCGCACTGCTTCCAGTAGCTACTGTGTGTTGATGTTAGATTTTCAGAGTTTTAATTTTTTTTTTTCAAATTTCAGCCTCTATACAGTATATTGCCATGTCAATCGATCAATTTGCCAGGGCCTTCAAAATCAGTAGTGCTGCCCGATATAACGTAAAAAAATGATTCTCAACTGGTGGGTCGGGACCCAAAAGTGGGTCGTGGACAGATAGTAAAAAGTTACAGGGGGTCCTGGATGATACCGACATACGTTTTGTGCAGAGGTTATTTATCAGTTTGTGTAGTGGTGCAAGAGTACACGGTCGCATAATAATAATAATAAAACTGTTCTTATACCAGTTTACTTCATGGGACAGGCAGGTTACGCCCTGGACTGTCCCTGTGTTCAATTAACTTAACCTGCAGGGAATCCCTGGAGAAAACCCACACAAGTGCGGTTAGAACATGCAAACTACACACAGGATTGTGAGGCAGACATGTTAACCATTAGGTGCTCCCTGTGCTTTATATTCACTCACAAGAAAGAAACTAATTATGGTGCGTGCTGATTTTCGAATATTTTCCTACTACCCCAAGGTGGTAGTCAGGCATACAGTATGCCCATATTTGGCATTTCATTGTTCAGTTTAACACCAGTTATTATTTTGAGATATTGAAAATTGGAGTGTGTGTTTGTTTCCGCCTCTATATAGGCTTTGCCTGACAGTCGTTCTCCTCCTCTTTTATTATTATTATTTTTTTTTTTATCGCCTGTCTCCTTTTGTCTCTGCCTGTCCTCCCTCCACTGGAATGATGTGCTCTTTTCCCCCTCGCACTTAATGCTCACACAACTCTCTGGCATTTTACAGGAGGAAGACATTCAAGGGATTTGAGCCTCAGCTGTGTCCATACTCTGGGATTATTAAGATCTGTGAATCTTGTCCTCCTTGACTTCATTTGATCTTATTTATAGCAATAGGAACTTGAGTGAGGTGAATTACTTGCGTGTTACTGGGCATGTGCAGTAAATACTGTTTATATTCTGATTTATAAAATTCAAATTGTTATAATGCACATTTTTTCCCCCAAGAAAATTGTCAAAATTCAATAGTGCGCATTATACATAGGTATAGGGGCAAATTGAAAAAACATTTTATAAATGTATGCCGCTATCTAGTGGTTATAAAAAAGCCGTACATGTTCATTCCAAAATGCCACCGCCCCCTAGAGGTTATGAGAAAGGTGTAGCCTACACTCATTCCAATATGACAGGGGTACGTATGACTGCATACATGTACATTTGTGCTCATAAGTTTACATACCCTGGCAGATTTTGTAAAATATAGTTTGTTTGTTTTTTTAATTATGACTGATGACTGAACATTATGTGTTTAAATAAAGTGCTTAACTTCAGAATAATTATTTGAAAAAACTAACAAAATACAGATCATACTTCATGTTTTGATCATATGGGTAGAAGCAAAATCATGCATTGTAAAAATGCATTATACATAGGTAGAAGGGTTTTCCAGAATTTTGAGGACAACTTTGGGGGTGCGTATTATACATGGGTGCACATTACACACGAGAAATTTTGGTAATTGTATTTAATAAACATTTCATAAAAATATCAGTGAGATACACTACATTTTGAGAATATCAGTCAAAACTAAGCATTATCATCTTTGTAAAAGACATTTTTTGATACAGTTAAGTGTATGTACTTTACAATATTTTAACACAGTCAGTGGGTTTTCAGTACAAAGTTAGATTGACTAGATTACGGTACATTAAGACCTCTTTTTCTTTCTTCATATATTGGTGTTCTCATTTTCAGTGTATCTAGTTATTATTGCGTAGGGTGTTCCCTACTGTATGTGTATGGACCATGCATCGAACACGATGGATCATTTTTTTCCATCACACTACACAAACAAGGAGGTTAGCCGCAGGGGCGTGCAGAAGGCAGGGCCGACAGGGCGTGACCCCAGGCATCCAAATTAGATGGTGGACAATCAGAGTGGCAATGAAGATAGTGATTTTGAAATTTCCACCTGCTGTTACTGCCTTAGACCCAGCGCCTAGTTGTGGTTACCTACTGAGCTGCAGAAAGTAACTGGCATTTATATGAAGTCTATTGAAGAGGCCTTTATTTGTATGGATTTGTATGGATTTTTATGTAAGGGCGAAGTACTGTATACTGTACAATACAATATTGAAAAATTTCACTGTGAAATTACTCTACTGAATATACGATACTGTAATGCTCTACATGGGTTTCACTTTTTGAATTCAACCACTGCAACATATTGTTTTCCACAACATTCCAATTTATTGAGATGCACGTAGTTTTAAACATTTAATAGAAATATTGATGTTTGTCTATTGAGGGCATGAATGACAGCAATAAAGACAAACACAAGTATATCTCGGGTTGATTACTTTTAATCAATTCAGCTAGCTACAAAATGTCCACCACTTTACACACTGACAAGATACAGAGAGGGAGTCTTTTAATATAACATGCGTTGAGGACATCAATCTCACAGTTGAATCTATTGTCTCATTCAGGTTTGGGTATTTCATCACCTTACTCTAACTAAGGGACATTTTGGAGATTTGGTATGCATAGCTCTAAAGTACAGAAGCAACAAAAACCCTTGATGTTTTCTTTTTTGTTTCAGTGTATAGTTATCATCAACATTCTCATTATATAGATTTTTTTATTTTTTTTTAATCAATAACAAACCACACGGGGAGAATAAACTTACAGGTACGGTCTTCTTATAAAAGTAAGGTCTCTCAGAAATATGTGTCTTTGCTTTACATTGCAAATGTTTATTTTTTTTTCAGAGCATCCAAAACCTATGTTACAGTACACAACCAGTCCTCCTCTTTCAGCACTTAATCAACATCATCACAGAACTGCATAATCGTTTAGAAAACAGGTCTTTTTTTTTCTTTTTTTTCTTTTTTTGCAATACAACCACAAATCTTCATATTTTGTCATGTTCATCTCACTTTTTGATACCTTTCGCATTATTTTACAACAAGATGGTCACAGTCGGTAAATATATCAAGACAGGAAGAGTGGCAATATTGCAAACTTGCAGGGAAGAATGGAACGATCAACTGCGTCCTAATACTGAGCATGCGTTTTGTCAAGTCGCTACTGCCATGTTATCGTTTTTTATATGTATTTTTTAGACAGGTTTTATTTAGAAGACTAAAATCTACCATTTGTCATGCAGAGAACGCACAATTCACATCACTTGGAATGCAAATGCCTAATACAGCTACAGAGAATCTAGTTGCACATTGTCTCAACAGTAAACTCAGTATGATTGCAATGGAGGAAGATGGACCAGCGACTGCCTTTTATGATTGAAAGTGCTGACTTGTCATCGGCCTTCTCGCTTTTGCTGTGACGAAACACTAAAATAAGGGGTGTGACAGTAGCCTAGCCATGAAACCGTTTTACTACGACAATACTGAGATACTGTAAAAGAAGGAAGAATCAAAACAAACAGCTTGTATCGCATTCTTATGATATACTTGCCATCCATAGCAGTTTTATCTATCTATCTATCTATCTATCTATCTATCTATCTATCTATCTATCTATCTATCTATCTATCTAGCTATCTAATCTCTCATATGTAATATAGAATAATATATGATATATGTATTGATGAAGATAATAAAAACTTCACAGGTGAGCCAGAGTGCCATTAACTCAGCACTATATACAACCTTCGGAAAAAATGATGTACGGAGTATAAGAAATCATCATTTTACGAGGACAATCATCTTGAAAAAGCTTGACAAACAACACACGGAACAACATTTACAATGGGGAGGGGAGGTGATATGTGCATGTGTGCAAACCTAGAAGGTCAATATCATGATGAAAGCATGTCGGCGTCCGATGACGTGCGGCGCCGTACACCAGGGCGTGTCATGCTCGCCAAGGACCGGGGTGTTTAGCCACTGCCCAGCATCTTTGTGGCCCTCTGGTTGGCCTCATCAATCCTGGTCTTGTTGGAATCAGCCTGGTTGAGTGGAAAGACCAAAGAGAGGGTTTGTGTTGGTTTGGTCAATGCGCAACAAATTTTGCCTTGAGGGAAAGCCCAGCAGACATGGGCTAACATCCTGAAACATGAGTCTACTTTTATTTCATGAAACTTGAGGCTTTTTTTTTTTTTAAATGTCTGATCTTAAACTAAAAGTAAGATAGCAGAACAGCTAACATTTTTGAGCTAACACCTCTTTATAAGACAACTGGTCAGGGGAATAAACCTCTTAATAGTGGTACACACAAACAAATAATTGGACCTAATTTGAGCATTTCTCTTTCTTCTGATCAAAGTCAGTGTAGGCCCAAATAAGGGTTATGCGCAGCCAATTTCCGCATTTGGCAAAACATGTCAGAGCATTTCATTCCAACGTTGGTAAATGGCAGCAGGAGACCAGGACAAAGCAGCCGTTGGAACTTTAAACATCAACAATGTCTTTTGTTTTCCAAAAGATGTCTTCAAGAGACTGTGGTCGACTGGTTAGTGTCTGGTTAATTGAACACTCTAAATTGCCTGTAGGCGTGATTGTGTTTGTTTATATGTGCCCTGCGATTGGCTGCCAACCAGTTCAGGGTGTACCCCACCTCCTGCCTGATGATAGCTGGGATTGGTTCCAGAACCCCCGCGACCCTTGTGAGGATAAGCGGTTTTCCCATGAAGAAAACAAAATTTGAACAAGATTGGGTTGAAACCATCATGGAATCAACCCGTAGTTATTCTCTTGTTTGACGCGTACACAGAAAGTACACTAATTTTGTATTTCAGGTTGGATCACGTGGCATTCCATATTTCGCGGCTTGTCGATGTCTCTAAAATAATATTCTGAGTAAATCATGATATTTTTTTTTCTCTCCGGATCTCCTTGAAAACGCTTCACTATTTACAATTGTTTGTCGTCAACACCAAGTTCTGCCGAGCCAGGAGCTCTGTGATTGTCACATGAAAAGGACCCCATAAACCCCATTGAACATCTTTGGAATGAACTACAACAGCCTTTGTGATCCCAATATATAATATTTGATGGACATACAATAGGCAAAAATATTTTTTCCCACAGAGTGTTTTCTTTACCTTCTCCATGATCCTGTCGATCTGGCGGTTCTGGGTGTCGATTTCGTTGCCCATGTCCAGAGCCATGTGGCGCAGGTTTCCAATGATACCACCCACTTGCTCCAGGTTCTCGTCCATCTCATTTTCCCGGGCATCGTCTGTTACCCTGACGACAAAAAAACAAGTAACAATTAGACATTGCATCTCATATGCTGTAATTTGCTTTGTTGACCTCCCTCTGTTCCCCGTACGATGTTTTCCTCTGATTGCAATGTAGCGCATATCCCACTAAAAGTTTTTTTTCCCAACTAACCCTGTCCTTTCGGCCCTTTGTCAACCAACTCCAGGCAAGACTTCTGCAACAACCTCCTCTTTGGTTCCAAAGGAAAGGTTTTCAATCAAGAGCAACAGCCAGAAATTCCATTGCATCAGTCCTACATGATCATCTTCCTAGGGAGATTACATATCCACTTGAAAACACTTCTGAACACCCACAAGGCCTTCAAGAACCCAACGCTCCTCGACATCTAACCTTCTCCATCACCACACTCCTTCCCAAACTCTGCAAACACCAAGGACCATGTGTTTGTTGTCGGCAGTGTTCACGCAGGGTTACGTGAAGACTGGGACAACCGTGTCATCATTTCAGGAAAGATGCATGTGTTGTAATGCGAGGAGAGGTATCCATTCTGGGACCCGGTTTAAAAAAAGGCGCCCAAAACTCTGTGTGGACAAAATGTCAGAATTATGAAAAAAAAAATAAATAAATTGCTTTGTTTCCGTGTGCATGGGGCCAACTTGAATTTATGAGTTAAGCAAGGGTGTCAAACTCATTGTAGCTCAGAGGCCAAATACAGCCAAATTTGATGTGTTTTCCCTTTGTTTTAATGGAAAGCAATACAAGTAAGAACTTTAGGACAGTATTTCTGTCTAACGAACCATACTTTTACAATACATAGAGCAACCTAAGAATTATTAAGAAAAATGTGCAATTTGGTTCAGTTTATCATCTACATGTTTGCATTATAACGAATCACAGTGGATGTTTAAAAAGGGACAAAACTTGAAGTCACAAGTATTTGAAAATTAAAAATACAGCAATGCGCTTTAAAATTAAACCAACCTATGAAGCTCTAGCAATTATTTTCACTCCATATTCAACATGTACATAATAATTCTCAATACCTAAATTGACTCGTACAAACAAAGGTGAGAACTTGAAGAATCTGTGATATATTTAAAAAAATATGTATATAGTTTAAGCCTTCAAATATCTTTTTAAATGCCATGTGATTTACTCGAACTGTCTTTGCGATTGACTGATAGATCGATTGACTGATAGATCGCGACCGATGTACTGTGCACACATGCTGTACATAGTGTCACAGTGAGTGACACGGCAGAACACAACTGAACTGAACAATCGTAAACAAATTACACTTGGCCAATCACACTCATACACCTGGCGAGTGACCCTTGCACACATACCAATTTCCTGTAATGGAATATCTTTGCTGCTGTTCTTATCTGGAAGCAATGTTTTAAGGCACCAGATATCTTTTTTTATTTATTTTTTTTAACCACAAATAATTTCAAAAAGTAAATAGGGTTGCTGGTTTATATTTCTTTTATTAATATTGTGATTATACCGATAATCATGAGGATTTGCTGATTGGAATGAATGTGGCTGGCTGTGGTTGGATCTTTGGTGGTGGTCGGAGGGACCGTAGGCCCAGAATGGCAGCCAAGCTTCCGTCAGACTGCCCCAGGGCAGCCGTGGCTCCACAAGCTGCTTACCACCACTAGGGTGTGACTGTGGAGTGAATGAATTGTGTGTGCAATTGTAAAACGCTTTGAAAAAGCGTAAGTGTAATGAATTATTATTATTATTATTATTATTTTGGTTATGATTTTGGTACCCTAGTGCCCTGCACCGTCATGTGAAACTAATGTTTTTACGCGCGTGCTGCAAATGTTCGTGAAGTAAAATGTTCTGAAACAAGTGGCTTTCTGTGACTAACCCCTCTTACCTGCGAATGAAGCCTCCACTGATCGCCATCTGTTCACGTTCATCTACAACACGGGCTGGCTGACTGGCCACCACCCCATCCTGGTTGTTCCCCCAGGCCTTGCTGGCTCCGCTCTTCATCCTGGCCGGCAAAGGCGTCGAGGAAGAACAGTTACTCAATTGATGGCGTGCGGCAAATGTTTCCCTCAACCAGGCCGGCTTCCCATTAGTCAAATCAATCAACACAGAGAGCCGTGGCTTCGAGGGTGGATTTATATATCAATCAGTATCAAATTACTTGATTTCATGCATCCAGCACATACATGTATGAGTACTAGTGGGGGCTACACTAAGTCAAGCAAAGCATAGCAGGCATGGACTGGTAGGGTTGGAAGGTGCAGGCTTCTGTTTATACAATAGCAATGTGAGTGATATTATATCTTGCAGGTGTATAACATGCTATTAAGACCTCTAAGTGCCATCTGCAGTTTTGTATTATATGGCATGCATTTTAACAGCAACAACCTGTTGTAACTTTTATAAACTGCAATAAAAACAATCCCTCCCCCAGTCCCACAGATGGTTGTCCCAATGTGACAGAAAACAGAGAGGAGACGAGCTCCTGGGAAACAAACAACATAGAGTGGACAGGACTGTCACATCTTTAGAGGAGGGACAACAATTAATGCGAAGAACAAACTAGAGAAAAAACAATATAAAAAAAAAAAAAAACAGAAACTGAAGGAAGTCAACAGAGTAACACATGACGTTCCATGTACTATTCTTGGACTTCACACCCCAACACTCGCTCTTTTTATCAGCCACCACTGGTTTTGCTGCTCTGACCTTTGCAAAAGCTTGATGTCCCTCATTAGCACGGAGGCGTGTGATAACGATATCAATGCTTACCCTGTGCCTGTCTGAACAGGAAGATGACTGACAAATAGAGCTGTGCAAACAAGATGTGCAATTAGAACGCCTTTGTCAGTGTAGCCTCACTGTATTTCGGCATTCATAATCTATTTTAGCCTAACCAATGAAAGAAAGCCGCACACGGTTTTGTCAATGTCACTATACAACACAACCGTATTTGGCCTCATTTACCTTCTGGCTTGTTTTGTATTAAGCTTGTTTTTTTGAAAGCTTATGAAAACACATTTCATCAGATTCATTTTGCGTTAAAGAATTGCCGTTACTTGAGAAAGTACTTCCTGTTCCTCAAAGTTTTCTTATCCACGATCTGTCTGCACCACCAGAATACCACGTTCTTCTTAAATAGTGCACGGGTAGTTCGAGATGGGCTTATTGACAGATGAGTCCACGAATTAATCGTTAAGAACTTGGAATTGGCACGTAAGTCTTGTACCTATTGAGAGTGAATCCAGTGAGTTTCCACAAGTTAGCCTCGTTAACACGCAGACTAATACCAAGTTAGCATGTCAGTATCTCTGCATTAGCTCAACGTCGTCTTTACATTTGTTGGACTGACCGTTCATATTGACATGTTCATGTTTCTCAGTAAGAAAACTTTATATCTGTAATTTTGCTGTTGGGTGTCAGCTAGCTAGGGCCTCAGGCTGGACTGCATTGTTTTTTAAAATGTATTTAAAAGTAATAATATCTCAGTGATACAACAGTTGTTGTAAGATGATTATTAGATATCTAGCAATCTACAGTAAATGTAGATATTTATCTATTTAAATAAAATTCAACAACTAGTGCACCGCCCCTAAAAAAGTAGACAAACAATTGTTAATAATCCTCAATTTCAAAATTTTGATAAATGGCCATCGCTACTACTCAAGACTCCCAATAATAGCTCAAACAGCTAAACAATATAAAGTATTAAGCATTATGCTTCCTAAGGATTTTAGCCCCAGTACCTGGGTTATTGTGTGGGATATGTGAAAGCATTGTATCAGTAAGCGGGATGCCGAATGCTCAGCCTCCTACTTGACATTTATTAATAGAACTGGACTGAGGCAAAGCTTCACTTAGCTGCCAGTCCCTGCTGACACGCACTTTGTTTTTGTACTCATTGTTTCCCATCTGTCTACTTTTCTTCATCTTCTCATTTTATTCCAAAATACACTTTCCTCTTCTCCGCTGTCGAATGGATTCAACAAACGGCGCTAATAAGCTTCGCAGCAATTGGTCAAAATCTATCACCGATGGCATGTAGACAGTCAGAATCTGAGGGTATTATAAAACTAAAAGGACAGTCAATTGTACAACCCCAATTCCAGTGAAGTTGGGACGTTGTGTTAACCATAAATAGAAACAGAATACAATGATTTGCAAATCATGTTCGACCTATATTTAATTGAATACACTACAAAGACAAGATATTTAATGTTCAAACTGGTAAACTTTATTGTTTTTAGCAAATAATTATTAACTTAGAATTTTATGGCTGCAACACATTCCAAAAAAGCTGGGACAGGGTCATGGGCCACGGTGTTACATCACCTTTTAACAACATTCAATAAACGTTTGGGAACTGAGGACACTAATTGTTGAAGCTTTGTAGTTGGAATTCTTTCCCATTCTTGCTTGATGTACAGCTTCAGCTGTTCAACAGTCCGGGGTCTCCGTTGTCGTATTTTACGCTTCACGATGCGCCACACATTTTCAATGGGAGACAGATCTGGACTGCACGCAGGCCAGTCGAGTAGCAGCACTCTTTTACTACAAAGCCACGCTGTTGTAACACGTGCAGAATGTGGTTTGCCATTGTCTTGCTGAAGTAAGCAGGAGCGTCCATGAAAAAGACATTGCTTGGATGGCAGCATATGTTTCTCCAAAACCTGTATGTACCTTTCAGCATTAATGGTGCCGTCACAGATGTGTAAGTTACCCATGGCATTGGCACTAACACAGCCCCATAGCATCCTAGATGCTGGCTTTTGAACTTTGCGCCCATAACAGTCCGGATGGTTCTTTTCCTCTTTGGCCCAGAGGACACCGACGTCCACAATTTCCAAAACCAATTTGAAATGTGGACTTGTCGGACCACAGAACACTTTTCCATTTTGCATCAGTCCATGTTAGATGAGCTCGGGCCCAGAGAAGCCGGCGGCGCTTCTGGGTGTTGTTGATAAATGGCTTTTGCTTTGCATAGTAGAGTTTCAAGTCACACTTACGGCTGTAGCGCCGAACTGTATTTACTGACATTGGTTTTCTGAAGTGTTCCTGACCCCATGTGGTGATATCCTTTACACATTGATGTAGTTCTTTGAACCAGTACCGCCTGAGAGATCGAAGGTCACGGACATTCGATGTTGGTTTTCGGCCTTGCCGCTTGCATGCAGTGATTTCTCCAGATTCTCTGAACCTTTTGATGATATTATGGACCGTAGATGATGAAATCCCTAAATTCCTTGCAATTGTACGTTGAGGAACATTGTCCTTAAACTGTTCGACTACTTTCTCACGCACTTTTTCACAAAAAGGTGAACCTCGCCCCATCTTTGCTTGTGAATGACTGAGCAATTCAGGGAAACCTCTTTTCTACCCAATCATGGCACCCACCTGTTACCAATTAGCCTGTTCACCTGTGGGATGTTCCAAACAGGTGTTTGATGAGCATTCCTCAACTTTCTCAGTCTTTTTTGCCACCTGTCCCAGCTTTTTTTGGAACGTGTTGCAGCCATAAAAGTCTAAGTTAATAATTATTTGCTAAAAACAATCAGGTTTATCAGTTTGAACATTAAATATCTTGTCTTTGTAGTGTATTAATTAATATAAATTGAACATGATTGGCAAATGATTGTATTCTGTTTTTATTTATGTTTAACACAACGTCCCTACTTCATTGGAATTGGGGTTGTAATATAAAAGCTGATTCATTAGGAATTAGGAAATAAGGTGAGCCTGCTGTGTTTTGAAGTAATGGAAAGCAGCCCCCATCTTTGAATTCCGTTTCCCAGTAACAGTCAATCATCCTACTATCACTCTTCGAGACGGCTGACCTACATCTGTGCAGGTAACCTGTCGGAGATGGTGTGAAACAATAGCGTTGAACATCTAGTGCAGGAAAAATGTGACAGGAGCAAAATTCATACCAGTGCTTTAAGGTGCATCAACAGTCTCGTTATCTTTTTACCCCCCCCCCCTCTCCCTTGTAAGATTATTTGACCTAGATAAGCACTTCTATATTTTAGGGACAGGAATACTGAGAGTTGCCTCTTAATGAATTAATCAACTAGGAGTTGTACGAGACCCTTTAGTTTCTATCGGAATTTCAATGTATAGGCTTACTTGAACTTCAATTGTGGGAACAGTTTGGGAAGAACCTTTTTTTTTTTTTTTGTTCCAGCATGACTGTGCCCCAGTGCACAAAGCAAGCTCCATAAAGGCTTGCTTGGATGAGTTTGGCATAAATTAACTTTTCAACCTCGACTTCGACCTCAGCAAAAACGTTAAACAGAAAAAACTAAACAGAAAACTACAATGGAGCTAGGCCCTCTTTACCAAAATCTCCAACCTCATCAATGTTATTCTGGTTAAATGAACAATAATTTCCCACAGACAATCTCCAAAATCATGTAAAATCTTTCCAGAAGAATGGAAGGCGTTATAGCTGCAAAGTTATTAATTATTATTAGGGCGCGACCGATATGGATTTTTTTAGGTTGATGCCGATTCTGATATTTGGCAGAATAAAATTCCGATACCCGATGAATGGGCCGATTTATTTTTAAAAAAAAACTTTTTGGGGTTCCTTAATGCTTACAACAATACAGCTATGAATTACAGACAGAACATTTGACTGTTTTACAATACTTTGTCCTTAGTAGTTGTTTTTCATTTTATAACAGAGAGAAAAATCTGCAAAAATCAGCCGATTTTTACTTATTTATTTCTTTGCCAAAATTGACACTTTTTTATCTTCCAATTTTTGTTTGAATGTCATTATCTTTCTCTTATGTGTATGGATGATTTTTTTTTGCCAATCTGAAAAGGGCTAATTAATCGGTCGGGCCTTAATTATTAGTTAATATTTTTGTTTATATCGTGGCTCTGTCTCATTACAAACCAATTACCTCTCCAGGCTCTCCATCACTTTTTATACTCTATATAACACCGTAAATGTACGTACATGTACATCACTATCATCATCATATACATCAACATCATTGTCGGCATCGTGGTCTTAGCATCATCACGTGCAGCAATGCTACTATGAGTTGCATTGCCATGCATGCATGAGCATTCCAAGGGTCATGCTCGCAAGTCATTCCAAGTCATTGTAGTAGTCATAGTGGGTGGGACGGGGGGGTGTTAAAGGGAAACAAAAAACAAAAAAAAAGGTTTTGTTGCCTGCAAAAGGTGAGCATCTCGTGAATGTTTGAGTGGTGTGGCGGTGGTAAAGATCATGCAGATGAGAAGCTTGAAACAGTCAAACGCTATCCTGGACATTTTGGCACCAACATCTCTGAGTTCAACGCATTCAAAAGATCTGAGTACCAAAATGGTTTAGCCCTGCCGTTATGGTTCAACTATATAGTAGTCTCCTGCTTTTATCACTCTGCATCAGTGCTGAAAAGAAATATTTTCCTGAAAGGAATGAGTACAACTGTTAGGAATGGCTAGACTTGCATGTAGATGATTCCCAAGTAGAAGTTGAGAGAAAAGGGTACTTAGCACAAGGATATTTAAATAAAGGCACTTGATGATAGACCTTGGCTGAATGGCTTATGTGGAGGACTGGAGTCTTGCAGGTTGGTATTCTACGATGGGCAGTCAAAAAGTGATGGGCCCAATTTGAATGTAAGCTACTAATAATTGATTTTGATTGACATGTTTTACTTCAACCTTTTCTCTTCCAGTCAGCCATTTTGGAAATGAATTCATTGTTGGATGCCCGTCAGAAGCAGAGAGCTGTGACTGAAACCACCAGTAAAATATTTTCAAAAGATTGACAAAATGTTAATGGGGCTAGGGGTATGTCAGCAATGATGACACCCATTGGTGATGCCATCAATGGTGACTCTACGATCTTCTCTGATCAGTGCCTCGACCCTTACATTATTCCCAGGATTAACCGTTGAAAATGGTCTGCTGCTCCTTTGCTTGTCACGGAGGTCACTCAAGGCAGGCTCTCTTGTCCTTCGCCTTTAATCCTGGACACCCACTTTTTGACTGTATTGTAGCCTATTGCAGCATGCCCTCATACACATTACGCATATGCAACCTTTTCAAAATATTTAGTGGTGGTTTCCGCTTCCAAAAGCAAGAAATTCAATCACAGCTTTCTGCTCCTGACACGAGTCCAACGATGACCTCATCTCTCCAAAATGGCTGACAGGAAGAGGACAGGCTTAAACAAAACTTTTGAAAAAATAAACCTTCAAACAAATAAACTACAAACTGTGGAAATTTCAGAAAATAAACGCAATTATGAGCAGGTTGAATTAAATTGGTCTCATTGCTTTTTGACAGCCCCTTGTATCTTCTTAAACTGTCTGCTTCATCAATGTAAAAGGCAGCCTTAGAGCCTTCCACGGTTCTCATAGAGGCCTCCAAGTGACGGATTCAGGGATGGTGTATTGTATATCTAAATCCAGTCCTATGGCGAAGGAGCCAATTTGTTTATTTGTTTCCTATTGTACTACTGGAATTGCACACAGTGCTTTCCAAACAAGTCTTCCTATATGTAATGTCATAAATTAACCCCGCAATTGACTGTTGATCATTCCAGCGGGTATTCTGTCTACATGCTTCAGCTTCCCCATGACCCCGATGAATGAGTGGTTGTTAACCACTCATCCTGGTAATAAAAACAATGTCCACAATTTGAAAATAACTGCTTATGATTCAGCAATGTAATGAAAGGTAACATAACCCTTTTTATTGGGCCCCCTGTTGAAATTTGAGCTCAGATAAATATCCAGCCATCATGGCCTTCCTTTTGCTGGCTGGTTAAAATCACGTTTCTACCGCCTTATATTGAGGCATGTGGAATTCTTTATAACTTGGTGACCAAATATGGGTTCTTGTCCTTTGAAATCAGGTATTGCTTCTGAAAGGCTGATCAGATAAATGGATCACAATTATATACGTACATATTGTATTATTTTCCCTCGATGGCAAGGGCCCTTATCTGCATATATGTGCAAAAAGTCTCCCTCCTTTTCCCATCAATTTAAAAAAAAAAAAAAAAAATCAGCCTCATTTTCACTTCACTGGGTACACCTGCACAATCCAATGACAATTGCGAACTGTTAATCCATTTCTAAATTCTGCATTTACAAATAGAATAATCTTCAGTTTTGATTTGACACTGTCAATTTATAATAATAATGAATAATGATTGTGTTTTATTATTGTGCTTGCGGAACGTCACTTCGTCATACAGAGAAGGGTTCTAAATTCTTTGGGTACCTCGCTGTATGTGACACGACGGGCTAAATATTAGAAACAGCTCCGAGAGTGGGGCAGAAACCTACGGCACTCCATTTGCATCATCTGCAACCCCAATGATGGCAGCGCTTTTATAAAATTGCATTTGATAGTTCAGGTGTACCAAATTAATTGGCCTGCGACTGTATGTTACTGCCTTGTATGAGTGTGTCTGGGAAGGTCTTCGAAACGTCATCGTGGCTTGCTGTGTTTATGAATGTGGAAGGCACTGATGCCTTTTTGCAGCTGGAGCAGAGCAGACTATTAGCTGACGGCCCTAATCATGCCAGCGGCTTTATTGTTTCTTATGGAAAAATTCAAATTATTGTTATGGCAGGCAGGCAGGCAGGCAAGCAGCACCTACTTGTTACATGGACAGGAGCAAAGACCACAGAATTTTCCTAGATCGTTCAAATTCTTTTCTGCATCCTTCATGTCCTTATTGATTTGGTCCATTCCCTCCTCGATGCGCTCCAGTTGTTCTGATTAAACGCAAGTCATTTATCCCCCACAGAACGTAGCACGAGGAGAGAGAGAGAGGGAGAAAGGGCGAGCGAGAGAGAGAGAGATATAGAAAAGAAGAGAGAGATAGAGGACAAAAGAGAGAAGACAATAACTTCAGACACTCACTGTGACGAAAGAAAGTAAGAACAAAAAAATAAATAAATAAATAAATAAATAAAATAAAAAATAAAAAAGAGGAAAAACTGGACGCCACCACATATGTGACAACCTTTGAGGCACGTTGTCAGTACCTACTTGTTACATGGACATATGAAAAGCCCACAGCATTTCCCTAAATCTTTTAAATTTTTCTCGGCTTCCTTCATGTCTTGGTTGATATGGTTCATGCCATCTTCAACACGATCGAGTTGCTCTGGTCAGGACAAAGGGATGACAGTAGTGGAATGAATGTCATTGGCTGATTGACACAAATATGATGAGCAGCAACTGAGTCAGCTGGGTAAATGTGTGTGTGTATCTGTATCATAGGGGAGGTCTCACCTAAACCTATACTGAATGTTATTGGTGGTCAGGAAAATTCAATTGGTGGACTGCATTTTGGGGCGGATGGCTGCGCGTTCTTGGTTAGAGTTAGACGATCCACTCTTTAATTACTGTACAATAGCATTAATACAAATGAAGCAATTGGCAGCAGAACGTAAATCTGTCACAGGAAATTCAATCGTCTAATCGGATTTTTGGGGAGTAGTTTGGTTGGAGTCCCACTCACCAAACTATCAGAGATCACAGACTTCCATCGAGGCAAATTTGGTTCAAGGTCACGGAGTGGTCGGGGGCATAGACCAATGGAAAAAAAAATAAAAATCTGGCAATAGATCTAGATAAAGGTGCAGATCCAGATTTTTCCCACTCTGTGTAACAGTATGGTTTTGGCAATGTTCCTCTCCAGTTCTGTAGGTGCAGGTAATGCAAATCACACACTGAATGGAGAAGAAGATGACATGTTTTCCATTGGGGTGACCTTTGTTTTTTTATTAATTTTTTTACCACAATATTATCATTTTCTATATGGATTCCTCACAAGTTTTGGTTTCGTTTTCCTGTGTGCCGCCCCATCCATAAGGTTTCATAAAAATCGGTTAGTACTTTTAATGTCATCCTCTTTACACACAAACATGAACATCTAAAATCTTTACCTCCTTCATGTTTCCATTTCATTTTTGGAGAATTCTACGCTTCCACCTTTGGAAGGAGGAGTAAAGCGGGGTACACAAATCCCGATAATAGGGCTGAATTTGCGCACCCCCCCACCTTCAGATCAAAATCAGCGAAGGCCAGATTATCGGATGTCTCTAAAATATTATTAAAATATTATTATTATCCTGATCAATTATCACCCATCTGCTTGGAAAATGGTCCGAGGCCGACAATCGTAAATGTTAAACGTTCAAATTCTTATATGTGTGGTCAACACCGAGTTCGGCAGGAGTCACGGACACCTTGATTTCGACGTGAAACAGAACGATACCAAATTAGTAAGCGCTGTTGCCACATTGCAGAAAGTCTTGCATTTAGAGTTGCATCTTTTAAAACTGCTAATAGGCAACCTACTCATTTTTCTTCTTCCATTTTTACTATGTAAAGACAGATAACCTGATACTTTCGTCCATATTGCGTGGCCATGTAGCTAGTGTCTAATACGTTTAAGAATGAATGTTCCTGTTACGATGAAGAACTGAAGAGACCCCTTCGCTGCAAATCTCTATGCTGCTGTCAGGTGTTGTCAAGGGACACTTTCATAATGCGTATTTATGGAAGTTACTGGGCTTTGGTGTATGAATTTCAGGGCCTCGGTCATGCCGATGTGGTGGATGGTGGTTTGGTGACTGTTCATAGCAAAGGCTTTCCAGCCTGACAAGTGATTCAAGACAGCGCGTGAATTATGGAGCATATTCATCAATTAGCTATATTCAGGTTTGTAAAATCGCCGGTTGGTACACCGACATATGCAGTCCATCCGTCCGTCCACCCATTCCCTATAGTGCTTGTGAAATAATCCAGTGTTTTGATTAGTGACGGTATAGAGCATGTTAGGCTCATTATAGAGTGGAGCATGCAGTGTAAAGATGAGTCCCGTGGGTGCACGCCGATACAAACGAAGGGTCAGAGGACCAATGGCAGCATGTTTGCCCCTGTTGGTGCAATTACTGGTCTTTCACAGGGCACATTAGATGTTTTATGAGCCTTTCAGGGAAGCTCAGACCCTGTGCCCGTACAAGGGCCTTTAAGAGATACTTTTACATGGCTTTAATATGAATCACAAGCCACATCTAACCAGGGATTTTACAAAGCAGTGAATGGGTTGACTGAGAAGTGGTGTAATATTTTGTCATTACCAGCTAAATCGATCGTTTCTCTTCAACCGTTCCTTTTACAGTTCTGGAATGTCAGAGCCTTTAAACTGATCTCAGACCTGTTTGCAATGTTTTAACTGCTCTTACTTTAAACAAGAGTAACCAAAAATTATTATTATTATTATTATTATTTTTTTTTTTTTTACCAAAACCATAAAGAATTGTGTGATTGTGTTAGATTGGAAAACAAACAAACTGAGATCACGTTTAAAGTGATGCTGCCACCAATTAAATACATTTGAGATGAAAAGGGATAATATATGCTGATGTTAAGACAGGTTTTTGTCACTGTGGTGGTTGGCTCTTAGCTAATCATGTTTTCGTGTTTTGGCACTTTCAAGATGTCCAGCTGCTGTCGGTGTTGGCTAATGGAAATAAACAAAAGCTCTTGGCACATAGCAAAGAAAACATTCAAAGAAAATTGCTTAACAGAAACAAAGGTTAAAAGTAGCTGAAAATTAGAATTCCCTAGAGCACAGGTGTCAAACTCAAGGCCCCGCAGCCACATCCGGCCTGCCGCATCATTTTATGCGGCCCACGGAAGCACACCATTCGTGTCAACTGCCATAATTCTTGCTCAAATCTGAACCAAAATTTGAAATCATCACATGTAATAAATAATGTTTGGTGATTGCAAGCATTTTTTGTTTTGTTACCCAAAGCCCTTTTAACAGTAACAAACAATAGTTGAACAAACTATTATCCTTAACTAGTGATTTCAAATCATAGACTTGTCTATTGAATATGTATATGAATATGATATCATCATATGAATATGATGAGGCGATGAAACATTTCTTGTATTGATACGGTTTCACTGTCATTTGAGGAGAAATGTACCAACAATGTGGCCCGTGACCAAAATGAGTTGGACACCACTGCCTAAGAGCAAATAAATGCCAAATAAAGCAGCAAAAACAAAACCCCTTGCAAAAATAATGTAAAATGTGGAGAAATTGGATTAGTTTAGAAACAATTTACATAAATCAAGCAACTACTCGACACATGAAACAGTCTTTTTTTGTTGTTGTTGTTTTTTTTGGCACAATTAAACAATACATTCACATACATGAATATTAATTTCACTCGAGGTGTTCGGAGTATGTGACTATAGTTACAGAATTTTCCCATTTTTATTCATAAATGGCTTAACATTACACCGCCATCTGTCCGCTTGCACACTTACCTCCTTGTTCATCCAACATGACCAAAGTCCTAATGCCGGCATCTTTGCTCTACTCCCCAAGGGCGGCCAGGTAGCAAGGTAGCGTGAGGAAGGTTGGAAAAAAAATAAATGAAGTAGAGGTCAGTAATGAGGCCATATCGTCTTGGTGAGTTAGTGGGAACTGAAAGAAATTTGCTGCCATAAGCCATTCCCACATTTCATTTCCCCTCACTGCTTCTCATTTTTCTTTGCTATTTTTTTTAGTGCAGGGTAGGAAATTGCCAATTTTGTTCGACGGCTATTCCTCTCTAGGAAACTCTTTCGAAGTACTGAAACCACTCACCACTCTTATTAAGTCTCAAAATGAACAATTGTGTCATGATTTACTAGGGCGACTGGGGAGCGGAGTAGGAATGACTGGCGGATGGCGACTGACAGCTTGTAAGGGTTACCTTGGTAACCAGAGTCAAACGCAAGCAACTGTCAAGCAACACGTGTCGGGTGTAATGATATCTATTAAAGGCAGTGTTGGGGAGTAACTAATTACATGGAACGAGACGACGTAATTACATTTAAAATGTTTTACATTTCTGGGAAAAAAAATTTCAAATGTTGGTAATTTCCATGATTCTAATTTTAGTGCCGTTTGAAAATGGCTGCAAAAGTTTTTCTTTTTTTTTTTTTCTTCATATCACTTCCTCATTCTAAAGCCGCCGCTTGTGATTGGCTCTCTCTGGTCATGTGTCATCCCGCTGTAGTCAAACGTGACATATTTTCCCAAATATGAAGACGAAACGCCACCTTGTGGTGCAATCTATTAGTTTGTTTGAGATTTTGAAAAGGTTGGGCTCACAGTTTTGAACACAAAAAAGAAAATTGCCTTTTGAACAGTTTCACAGTTTGGACTTTTTTTTTTATGGAACATTCACTTAACTGGTTTCTCATTTCTCATAAGAAGCGCCGCTGTCTAAATTGTGCACATTTGTCATAAGGTCTACATGTTCATGTTTTCCACTTGCTGTACACATATCATGTATGTTTTTGTATATTTATATACGTATAATGCAACAATATTTATGTATTTACATTTCATCATATTGTGTTATCAGTTTATTATTTGTGTAAAGAACAAATATGTGGTTAATTCCAAAATAATCATATATGGTTTTGATCCACTTTTTTTCGACGGAATATCCAAAGGTCCTGTTGATGCATTCAATCAGAATTATCATTGAAAATGATTATAATTCTATCCATTCATTTTCTTCTTGGAACCTATCCCAGCTAACTTCGGGCGAGAGGCAGGATACACCTTCGACTGATCACTGGCCAATCAAAGGGCACATATACAGTAGAAAAACAACCATTGACACTCACATTCACACCTATGGGCAACTTAAAGTCTTCAATTAACCTAATGCATGTTTTTGGAATGTGGGAGGCACCTGGTGAAAACCCATCCATCCATCCATCCATTTTCTGAGCCGCTTCTCCTCACTAGGGTCGCGGGCGCGCTGGAGCCTATCCCAGCTGCCATCGGGCAGGAGGCGGGGCACACCCTGAACTGGTTGCCAGCCAATCGCAGGGCACATACAAACAGACAACCATTCGCACTCACAGTCACACCTACGGGCAATTTAGAGTCTCCAATTCATGCATGTTTTTGGGATGTGGGAGGAAACCGGAGTGCCCGGAGAAAACCCACGCGGGCACGGGGAGAACATGCAAACTCCACACAGGCGGGGCCGGGGATTGAACCCGGGTCCTCAGAACTGTGAGGCTGACGCTCTAACCAGTCGGCCACCATGCCGCCCTGGTGAAAACCCACGCAAGCATTTGGAGAACATGCAAACTCCACATAGGAAGGCCGGAGATTTGAACCCACAACCTCAAAACTGCGCTGCAGCATTTATTATAATTGCTTAAAATATTTGTGGTAATTTAACTGTACTAATAAGTAATTAGAATTCGGCCAGTGGTTCTCAAACTTTTTACACCAAGTACCACCTCAAACTATAGTTAGCCCTCCAAGGACCTCCATAATGACCAACATGAAAATACAGTAGTGCAGTAGGTCCAAGGTTTCATCCAAAATCCGGCAGAGCTTTCGTCCCTAAAACTTATATTTAATAGTGTTTTAAGCCATTTTAACGTAATGCACAGCTTGAGTATTAAAGCTGTGCTTCAATACAAAATAAAAAAAATATTTAACAATGATTCAATTAAAATGTATTGCACACCCAAGTTTAATTGTACTTTAATAAATGTTTGGAAACAAATACTGTAGTTTTGTAGTTAGATTGTACTTAAAAGTTAATACTACTGAACTGTATGGAAAAAAAATACTATATTAGATTAGAAAAAATGGTTTAAGACACTGTAACATTATGCACAGTTTGAACATTTAATTCAGCGATTCCTTCATGTATCACTAGAGGGTGCCTGCGTACCACTAGTGGTACTCGTACCACAGTTTGCGAATCACCATTCTAATCAGATATGAATTCATCTATTTAGCCAGAGCCCTATTTCTGTCAAAATGTAAAAAAAAAAAAAAAATGAAATTAAAATTATTTTCATGATATCTCCCACCCCTTTGTTGTGTCATTGTCAGATAAAAGATCATTTTTGACAATAACCACCGCTTACAACAATAGAGGACCTCCTACCTGTGAGTCTCACACCCTGTATTGAATGTGACATTATATGCGTCATACAATTAAAAAGTAATCAGCACTTTTACAGGATTTATTTCTGCTCAGTTCCTCCATATTTGAAGTATTTCGCTATAGGATGAGCTAGTAAAGAAACAGAAATTTGAAAAAGCCATGTTAAGAAGCGACTCATCATCATCATCGTCGTCGTCATCATCATCATCATCAGGTTAGCATGTTATCCTCGAGAAACAAATGACAGTATTTGCTTCCCCAACATCATTGCGCTGGTACCGATTATGAGGAGGAGAGGTCATTTAAGAAGGAAACACAAAAATGGCCCCCTTGGAGGGTAACAACACTGACTGTCTGGGGAAATGCCGTGAGACCCCTGTCAATGGATTTCTATGGAAACAAATTACACAGTTATTAATGCGGAATCCCAACAGCATGCGCTCTTTTTGTCTTAACCGTAGGAATGGGACGTTTTCCTTGTGAGCTATATTACTAACCCATTGTTTTGATACTGGTATAACGTGCGTGCTGGAAAGGAGGATACTGAAACCCGATTGTCCGCAATCCTGCTTTCTGCCTGCTCCTGAGAAACGCTTCAGCACCATACCGGTACACGGCACCCGGCTCGGCCCGATAGGCATAAATACGATTATAGTGTACAGTGTGTCGGTGTATACGCACACAAGTAATCTAGCATGCGCGGACCCCACCCCAGCTGCCTCCTCAGCAGTTTGGGACGAAAGCCACATTGACGTTTGAGAGGCGAGTAGGCAGCAATAAGGGAACACTGGCATATAATTTATTCTGTAATTCAGCATGTTTACAGCCTGGATAAATCCCAAAGTAGTGAAAATGTGCCACTTGGGGAACTCCCAAGCACGGAGGAATCATGATCCCAAGTAGGCAAAGAAATGGCTTAACCCAGCTTGCTCATTTTTAGATCAGGTGCAGAGATATACGCATTTTAAAATTGCTACATTAGATAGATGAACGCCCCCTAATGTTAGTAAATGTTAACATCCAGCTCTGGAAAGCAACCCTTTAAGCCGGTATTATTATACTGTATATTCCAAATACATCTTCCTTTATTCGTCTTTCAGCACAGAGGTTTACGTTTTAACTGTGCACTTTTAAATGTGTTTAATTGTACGACAATGCCTTTTGATTTTGTTGTTGTTTATTTTTGTTGTAAATGGACATCCCATTATAGCAGGGTGGTTTAAAATATCGCATACACCTGCAGTTTATATTTGGAATAATTCTACATAGTTAATAGCATCCAAAATGAGTTACTGTATGTTGATATACAGGGTTCGTATGTCATAGGCTGGTGAGATGTAGATACAGTAGACGATCAATATGACCTTGAGATCCGCACCAGCAACTTGTCCGATCGTCCGCCTTCCCATGATGCCCATCTCTCATTTATCCTTCACTCTTCCCTCTTTAGTCATCTCCATCTGCCGTCCTTTCCTTCTAATTTGTCATTTACTGGCCATGAATGTTGCATGAGCAAATAACTAAATGCACATATGCTTATTTTTTATTTTTTTTTCTTAATGAGCTGACAATTAAAAGACAATTTCAGGATTTGCTGCCCCGAGCTGCGGTATGTTAGCTCGAGCGTAGACACGTCGGTAAGGCAAAAAAAAATAATAAATGTGTGTAACTGTAGAATCACAAAGTAAACAAATAAAATACAAAATTAAAAAAAATGAAAGCTCGGGTTTACCTCTTCCACCAGCTGCAACATACGACGGGTGCTCTCCAGAGACTGTGGGAGGGGGGGGGGAAAAATTACAGTTCAGTGTCACGTTTTATAATGTGAGACACATTAAGACATGATGTCATCATAAACAGAAGAGTTTAGAATAAAGAATAAAGAATATCCTACGACTTCAATCAATGTAATCATTAAGCAATAGTCTTTTACTTACAAATTTGACGCACAAATACTGAAGAACATAATTTGGACAACTACGTAACATGTTTGAGATATTATTCACAAGTTACCTAAATAAGCAATGACAGTGAACACTCACATAAACTGTGATCAAAAGAGATGTAGTATGCGAACCATTAGAATGCAGTACTCAGTTTTGATTGACCCGAACGTTCAAATGATAACAATAAGACTGGTCAACACCAAATTTATTGTCTAAGATTTTTTTTTTTTTTTAGCTGATTTAAGACAATTTTAACGTGCGGAATCCAAATATCAGATTGGTTTTGCTCTATCAGGTCAACTTTTTCAACCTGACCTGAACAAGAGAAACAAATGTCATTTTCAGATTCAGCGATGCAAAGTTGTCCTAAATCAGTTGACAAAACAAAAACAACATACATTTTTTTTTTTTTTTCTTGTAACGAGTATAATCTAACTACTGTGTATTTTTATTGGTAACTCTAGTTTTGTTATCCCGAGAGGTACAGTATAGACATTGTGGTTAACTATGATCTACGTAAAAGTGGCAAAATATAAATTCATCTCTGAGCATGACGCAATCCACTGTAAACTACATCTGCAACAATAAATAAATGATTACCTCACCGTCTGTGTCCGGCAACATTGAACATTATTATCCTTATTTCTAAGCCATAATTTCTGTTTCGGCTTTTATATTTGCTCTTATTTTGAGGTGTAGCCGATGGTGCGGTTCCATTTCAACTGGATGTCATTCTTACACGACATGCTCTAGTTCCTAATAAGTGTGAGGCAAGCGCAACCTCCCAGCAGGGACACTCAGTGACATCTCCTCTGTCTTACAATGACATAGCTTCATCTCGCTGGGCTCCCTCTTCACCCTGTTGATCATTGCAGTGACAACATCAAGAAATAATAAATGAATGATGTCGTCTATTCTTTTTTTCTAAATGTGAAATAGACACGTTGCCTCTGCGGGTGCAAAAGCAAGCAACTTGCGCTGAAACTGGTCGTCATCACGATGCCACCATTTTGTGTGCGGCCAATTCTCGAGAATGTTCAATATTCTGCCCATGTTTGTCAGTGTGAGTCATATGTGGAAGTGGGGGAGTGGTGGCCTGCTCCAGGCCTTCACTGTGGCCTTTTTCTTGTTCTCATGAAACAACCACCCACATTCAGCCACTCACAAGGTCGAGCGCATACATGAATATCTGACCCATGAATCGGAAAACAATCTTAGTTTTTGACATGGAAAAATTGAAAAGTTGCAACTTGAAAGGGGACCGACATTCCGCCCAGTCGTGCAATTCGAGCAGTGAGACAGGAACATTATGTAATAATTTTACATTCCATTTTTTGGGTACACTGGCTTGTGATGAGGACAATATGCTATGTCATTGCCACGGCAACTCTGGATGACCTACTTTAGAGTTTCATGACAGTGGTGGGACCCTTGCTTGTGTTGTGTTGGTGCGAGCATCTTCATTAACATTACTAGCAAAAAAATATATATATATCTTTAATGTTGCTAAATCAAGGTATCGTTGGACATCGATAAATGTACAGTAAGTCCTTGGTCTCACCTCATCGGCGAGTTGGTCAGCACGTTGCTGCATGTCTGACAGCTCATTGCGCATGTCCGCGTCATCTGCCATGGCTGTTGGGTGCGGGGGGTGGAGAAGGTCTCCAACAGGGAAGAAAAGATCCGAAAGGGAATCCGGGAAGAGCTGGAAGAAAGACGATTAGATCAGAAATCGGGGATTTAACCCAACTGCATAAAACAAACAAACAAAAACCTTAGGCCTATTGTAGTACTTGAAGAGCCAAGTATTTTTTTGGGTGGTACTTGGTGTAAAAAGTTTGAAAACATGACAGTTGCCTTTTCCTTGCAGTTATGGTAGGCTAAGCTCTCCGCGCAGTAAATGGAAGGTTAGAGCTCATCGAGAGCTTGGTGACCAGAGTGTGATGGACTGAGGTTAACCAGAAATTAAAGGACTAGCCACAGAGAGCACTCACACCACAGACGTACTTACGGTGGCTAATTGGCTCATGATAGGCATTTACATGGAGAATGCTCTTAAACTGTGGACGTTCTTAGTAAAGGGAGTCAGCGGGACGAGAGCAAGTCAGTGATTCAGATAGACAAGGTTGACCATTTGGAGACTGAACCGTACCGCGACATCGCGGTTGCGCCCACACGCCATTGAGATAGACATGAGTAATTGAATGTTACACTTGTTATTCAGCCGCAAAGTGTAGCGTGAAGGAATGACAGCCATAACATCATATTTGTAAATATGCTATGGTGACCTTCATATATATATATAAATGTGTGTGTGTGTGTGTGTGTGTGTAAAAAGCGAGCTGGAATAAGAATAGGAATCTCTTCCAGACGTCAATTTGGTGATGATTTTATCATGCTTCAAAAAACAGAATATCATCACAATGCACTGTATACTTTTTATTTAGACATCTCTTTTTGACTTGATAATTGACTGATTAATTGTCTCCTCAAGCCTTAAAGGTAACGTGGAAGGTGCCACGCAACAGCAACCAGCAGGCGCTGTTGATTCCGTTTCAATTAGTTGGCAGCCCGAAGAAGCACGGCTTCATGTCAGCTATGCAATACATCTGCACAGACTTTGATGGTCTGGCCCACATTGGAGGGGGACACAGGTCGTTTGGGTATGACATATATCGTTTGTGACACCAGTCCTAGACATTTTCAGGGAATTGTCTGACTTTTCTCCCCAAAACTGTAGAGCTAATTGAAAACTCTAAATTGTTCTCAGGTATGTTAGTGTGAGTGGTTGTTCTGCTACAGTACATGCACCCTTTGATTGACTGGCAACCAGTCCAGGGTGTACCACACCACTCGCCCACACCACCTGGAATAGGCTCTAGCTCACCTGTGACCCTTCATAAGGGCAACCAGTATAGAAAATGAATGGCTGGATGGATGTGAAGGTTAAACAAAATGCAACTTCCACTAATTATTGCTAATCACAGTCGAGACTGTGATTTATGTCATTTTTAAAGTGACATTCTACGGAGAAAAATGCACTCATTCCGTGTTGAGCTGATTTGGAATTGTTGTGTTCTGGAGATAAATATCCTGAGACCAAAGCTGACTTTCATCCCCATTCCACTGTGATACTGTTTTGCATGTTACATTTACCACGTGTGTCAGTTTCATTACGTTTTAGGTATTTCCACGCTGACATTTTTCAACTCTTTGCTCATGGATTGGAGTTAACGCTGGCTTGGCTGTCTGATATGTATTCAGGGACAGCTTGTAAAATAAATCTGAATGTGTTCTTAATGTTTAGCTCTCCTCTGTGCTAGAAACTCCGCTGACACTTTGACAGAGAATTGTCAGTCTTCTTCCGTGTAATAATCACATGAATTGACTATGGGAAAAAACATTTTCGATAGCACCTCAATACAGTCTTCAATGAACCTAACGTGCGTGTTTTTTTGGAATGTAGGAGGAAGGCGGAAGACCCGCAGAAAAGGAGAACATCCAAACTCCACACAGGAAGGCCAGATCTGAGATTCAAACCCAAACCTCAGAACTGTGGGATAAATATGCTAACCGCTAGTCCACCACAAAAAGCACCAAAAAAATAAGAATAAAAATACAGACAAAAGTAGGATCAAAAAGGTGTACTCTATTATCAGCAAACAGTATTGTACTGTTTATGATATTTTTTGGGCTGGATACTTTGATAAGCTGATATGATGTCACACGATGTAGTTGACTTGACGCAGCCTTCACACTTGGTGAAAACATGTCAAAAGGTTTTGTAGGCAGCTTTCCAGCTGGACATTTCTCCTCAGTTCATCCATCCATTTTCTGAGCCGCTTCTCCTCACTGGGGTCGCGGGCGGGAGGCGGGGTACACGCTGCACCGATCGCCAGCCAATCGCAGGGCACATAGAAACAAACAACCATTCCCAGTCACATTCACACCTACGGGCAATTTAGAGTCGTCAATTAACCTTGCATGCATGTTTTTGGGTTGTGGGAGGAAACCGGAGTGCCCGGAGAAAACCCACGCAGGCACGCGGAGAACATGCAAACTCCACACAGGCGGGGCCGGGATTTGAACCCCGGTCCTCAGAACTGTGAGGCAGATGTGCTAACCAGTCGGCTCCTCAGTTCATATACAGTATATTTACGATGGTCCCATCATATCGTGTTTCAAGGATCCAAACATCGTGCAATGAACGAGTTTGCATAGCAGCGTAAGGACGTGTCATCACATGGCACAGGAAGACACGCTCAGTCAACACCATATTTGCTGTTTTTTCATTTAATTGTGTTATATTTATGGCCTAGAAATGCTTTTCATACACATTTACTATAATTATGACTTTCATACTGTGGACGCGTAGGTTGGAGATAGGCTATGACTTAGAAATTCTGGTTACGTTGTCGCCGTAGGAATGGAATGCCGTCGTAAACTGAGGACCCATGTGCTCTCCTGGTCATTTTCGTATAATTTGATCAATAATGGTAAAGACACTTGTTAAAAAAAATAATTAATAATAATAATTCAGCAATTTTTGAATGCTGTCTTTGTTTTATATGGGTAAATGTCTCCCATGCTGAAACAGCCACACTTAAAGTCCTATATTCAAAAAGTTAGTGATGCTTTAGAAGTTTCAGCATTCACAGTAAAAGGAATCTTTACGACAAAGCAAATAGTGGTGGCCCACTGAAATACATTTTTTGCATCACAGTCAAGACAAAAGACAAACAGCTTCATAAAAATGGTTGCCTTTCAAACTCTGCAGATACAAGGGCATAAATCATCCTAACTGCTCATTGAACCCATTCCACTCGTGTCTTTATACAATCGAAATAACGGTAAAGACAAGCAATAGTTTTGATCATCCATCCATCCATTTTCTGAGCCGCTTCTCCTCACGAGGGTCGCGGGCGTGCTGGAGCCTATCCCAGCTGTCATCCGGCAGGAGGCGGGGTACACCCCGAACTGGTTGCCAGCCAATCGCAGGGCACATACAAACAAACAACCATCCGCACTCACATTCACACCTACGGGCAATTTAGAGTCTCCAATTCATGCATGTTTTTGGCATGTGGGAGGAAACCGGAGTGCCCGGAGAAAACCCACGCAGGCACGGGGAGAACATGCAAACTCCACACAGGCGGGGCCGGGGATTGAACCCGAGTCCACAGAACTGCGAGGCAGACGCTCTCACCAGTCGCCCACCGTGCCGCCTAGTTTTGATTAAATTACGAGAAAATGACCCATGCGCTTTTCATCCCCTTGTGAGTCCAGAGTAACCACGTATAAATTCATGTTTACAGCCACAGCGATATCACAACATAGCAGGGTGTGACTCATGAAAGCCGCCCCCATCAGCCTTGCATTTCAGTCACATTTCATGGTGCTTTATCCAGTTCTCCATTAAATCACAGATGAATTCAGAAACCCGCGGATGGTTTGTACGGTGTATGTAAAACGATTTCTAAGGTTATTTCAGCTCTCCCCTGCCCTCATTTCTTTCCCTCCCTCTCGCACCGCTGCATCGCTCGCCAACAGCAGCCATGTTGGCTTACATAAACCTCAAAAGTGGACAGCGCACCGCAGTGCTTGGCCTCTAAATCAAGGACGATTTACAGCAGACTTGGAAGCCACATGCCGAGGGGTGACGGATTATCGCCTCCCTCCTGCTTTATGTAACCAAATTTGAGCAATTAAGTTTTAACAGGCTACACTGACCTTTTATTTTATGGCTCAATTACAAGCGTCACATTTTGAACTGTGGCCTGCCTCAGCATTTCTTTGCTGGCACTGCAACTTCTCTTGATCTTTTAGTTTTTTAACAAAAACATGCAGAAGAGGCTTTGCAGTCATTATATAACGCAGAGTATTCTTTGTGGGTTTTTTCTTATTTACGACTTTATTCGGTTCTATGACCAAGCTCGTAACTTTTACTTGTATATCGAATCGATATTCCCCATTGAAATGAATTGAAATGCTATTAATCCGTTCCAGTCCCCCCACATTGTTTTGTTCTGTTTTAATAAAGCCATGTATATTATAATGTAAAGAAATAAACTGGTTTTATAATATGTAATTACTGTACGTTGGGACAATCCGAAACGACAGCTGTAGTGTTGTGTGTGTGCCTTTAAGGGGCGTGGTCTAGTGAGCGATAGTAGGAACAGAGCTGGTAAGTCTCTGTGAGGTGTGATGTTGCTTTGTTTTAAAAAAAAAAAAAAAAAAAAAAAAAAAAAACATTCACATACAAACTCATTTTAAATGGCAGCCAGCACACCTGCAACCATTTGAAATGCCTCTAACCCTAGAAAACCAGCCCCGAAGCCTGATGCCGTCACCGCCATTCTTCACGATAGGTT
Organism: Phycodurus eques; assembly: GCF_024500275.1. NCBI lineage: Eukaryota > Metazoa > Chordata > Actinopteri > Syngnathiformes > Syngnathidae > Phycodurus > Phycodurus eques. The sequence continues at coordinate 4,278,269 of NC_084542.1, read as the reverse complement.
TGGGTGTTCTTTTGTTGATGAGCAGTTTGTGTTTGTGCCAAAGATGACTTTTAGAATTCTGGGCCAAAAAGGTGAGCCTTGATTTCATCGGACTATAACACATTTTCCTCCACGTATTTGGGAAATGTTGTTAACCTCCATTACAATGAAGTAACTTTGGGGCAAATTGTCAGAAGGGGTTTCAACTCCCACCTCCGACAGAACTTTGCTCACGTTCCGGGGGAGGCGGGGGACATCGAGTCCGAGTGGACCATGTTCCGCTCCTCCATTGCTGAGCCGGCCGACCGGAGCTGTGGCCGTAAGGTGGTCGGTGCCTGTCGTGGCGGCAATCCCCGAACCCGTTGGTGGACACCAACGGTGAGGGATGCCGTCAAGCTGAAGAAGGAGTCCTATCGGGCCTTTTTGGCCTGTGGGACTCCTGGCAGCTGATGGGTACCGGCTGGCCAAGCGGAATGCAGCTTTGGTGGTCGCTGAAGCAAAAACCCGGGCATGGGACGAGTTTGGTGAGGCCATGGAGAAAGACTTCCGGACGGCTTCGAGGAAATTCTGGTCCACCATCCGGCGTCTCAGGAGGGGGAAGCAGTGCACCACCAACACTGTGTATAGTGGGGATGGGGCGCTGCTGACCTCGACTTGGGATGTTTTGAGTCGGTGGGGAGAATACTTCGAAGACCTCCTCAATTCCACCGACACGCCTTCCCATGAGGAAGCAGAGTCTGGGGTCTCTGAGGCGGGCTTTCCTATCTCTGGAGTTTAGGCCCGGAGTTCCTGAAGGCTCTGGATGTTGTGGGGCTGTCCTGGTTGACATGCTTCTGCAACATCGCGTGGACATCGGGGACAGTGCCTCTGGATTGGCAGACTGGGGTGGTGGTCCCCCTTTTTAAGAAGTACAACGACAGGGGGATCACACTCCTCAGCCTCCCTGGTAAGGTCTATTCAGCGGTGCTGGAGAGGAGGGTCCGTCGGGAAGTTGAAACTAAGATCCAGGAGGAGTAGTGTGGTTTTCGTCCTGGCCGTGGAACAGTGGACCAGCTCTATACCCTCGGCAGTGTCCTCGAGGGTGCATGGGAGTTCGCCCAAACACTCTACATGTGTTTTGTGGACTTGGAGAAGGGGTTCGACCGTGTCCCTCGGGGAGTCCTGTGGGGGGTGCTTTGGGAGTATGGGGTACCGAACCCCCTGATACGGGCTGTCAGAGTTTGGTCCGCATATCCGGCAGGAAGTTGGACTTGTTCCCGGTGAGGGTTGGACTCCGCCAAAGCTGCCCTTTGTCACCGATTCTGTTCATAATTTTTATGGACAGAACTTCAAGGCGCAGCCGAGGCGTAGAGGAGGTCCAGTTTGGTGGACTCAGTATTGCATCTCTGCTTTTTGCAGATGATGTGGTTCTGTTGGCTTCATCAAGCCGTGATCTCCAATTATCACTGTAGTGGTTCGCAGCCAAGTGTGAAGCGGTTGGGATGAGAATCAGCACCTCCAAATCTGAGATCATGGTCCTCAGTCAGAAAAGGGTGGCATGCCTTATCCAGGTCGGGGATGAGATCCTGTCCCAAGTGGAGGAGTTCAAGTATCTTGGGGTCTTGTTCACGAGTGAGGGAAGAATGGAATGGGAGATCGACAGGCGGATCGGTGCAGCGTCTGCAGTGATGCGGACTTTGCATCGGTCCGTTGTGGTAAAGAAGGAGCTAAGCCGAAAGGCGAAGCTCTCAATTTACCGGTCGATCTTCGTTCCTACCCTCACCTATGGTCATGAGCTGTGGGTCGTGACCGAAAAAACGAGATCCCGGATACAAGCGGCCGAAATGAGTTTCCTCCGCAGGGTGTCCGGGCTCTCCCTTAGAGACAGGGTAAGAAGCTCGGTCATCCGGGAGGATCTCAGAGTAGAGCCGCTGCTCCTCCGCATTGAGAGGAGCCAGATGAGGTGGCTGGGGCATCTGATTCGGATGCCTCCCGGACGCCTCCCTGGTGAGGTGTTCCGGGCACGTCCCACCGGGAGGAGACCCCGGGGACGACTCAGGACACGCTGGAGAGACTACGTCCTTCGGCTGGCCTGGGAACGCCTCGGGATCCCCCCGGAAGAGCTGGATGAAGTGGCTGGGGAGAGGGAAGTCTGGGCGTCCCTGCTAAAGCTACTGCCTCCGCGACCCGACCCGGATAAGCGGTAGAAAATGGATGGATGGATGGATGGAAGAATATCTGCAAAATCCATCCATCTATTCATTTCTTTCTTTTTTTTTTTTTTTTTACAGTACTTGTCCTCATAGAATCGTCGGTGAGCTGGAGTCTATCCCAACTGACATTGGCATTGAGAGGGTATAGCGTGGCCAGGTCACCAGCTAATGGCAGGGCACCTATAGACAACCAACCATTCATGCTCATATTCACACCTATGGGCAATTTAGAGTCTTCTCTTTATGTAAGAAGCATGTTTTTGGAATGCGGGACCTGGGGAAAAACCCACACAAGCACGACTGTGACAGACATGTTAACCACCTGTTCCTCATGCTACTTTGGCAAAATCAAAAACAATCATAATTTGAATCGACTTCCCAGCGCCTTAGCTTTGCAGGTACACTTAGTCAGTTTTTGTGAAAGTATGCTAAAAAAAAAAAATCAGTGTGCTATAGATTAAGAAGCCTTCAAGTAAACTCGATCGCAACATTAGTTCCACTGTGCATTTCCCATGATAAATTGAAAAGAATAAGAAAAAAAATTGCATATCAAGTGCATGATTTCATGGGAAGATGATCTACTACTTGGAAAACCAGGGCTACTTAAATCCAAATCTTAAGAGCCACAAAGATTTTTTCAAAATGTGTTAAAGATCCACTTACTGAGGTCAGTCAGACCACATGCCATGACACTGTAATATTCCAAACACAATGGCCTTTTCATTCAAAACAACAACAAAAATACCAACTAAAATAAATGGAATTTTCATTTTGACATACATTGAAATAAATAGTTCAATACATCTGAGAGCTGATTTTCCTCTTTTTGTTTGCCTTAAAAGATTGTGTAAATCACTTCAGGGATACTTTTAATTTTGGGGGGATCTAAAAACGCCTTTTTGTGCTTCCCCCCCCCTCTGAGTCAGCATGTTTCTTTTTGTTGTTGTGCCACCGATGTGACAAGAATCCTGCTTGCAGCTCGATATGACGATTTCAGTGCATTTATTTTTGTTGTTCTTGCCTTTGGATTTTGAGGAAATCTCTTTTAAAAATGCCTTTTTATTGCTGATTTTTTTACTGCTGCTTATTTTCATAGAATTTAGGCTCCTGCAGCTGGCAACGTGTCAACCATTTGCACAGTTGACACACTGCTCCAAAAGTGAAAGTGAAAGTTAAAACTTTCCCTTGCAGCAGTTGACAGACTCAAGAAACCAGTGGGTTGAACCTATTAGGTGACTAGTCCAGTGGTTCTCTACTGGCGGGTAGAGGAAAAGTGCAAAAGTGGGTCGCGGAGCCATTTTGGGTTGGTCGCGGACAGGTAGTAAAAAAATGTGAATAAGAATGAATAATTCAGACCGTTAAAACATTTAGTTGCTTCGGTGTGCAGCCTTCGTTTCCTAAAAAGAATAGATCAGTGCTAAGATATACCATTTTATTCATGCAGTTATGTTCATCCGCAAGTTCCTAATAAGGTGCTCTGGAAGGCACTTTACACATGTAAGGATGAGTAGTTATGTCTAAAAATATGATATTCATATGTTTTCAAAGGCTACTTTTGAACACTACAAAAAAATCTATTGTCGTTCAACCCCTTGTTGTTTGTGTCTGGGACACAAGTCCCAGTTGACATGTGCTGACCTCATCAAAACGCGCCAGACGTGCTTTTCAGGGCGCCGACCTCGTGCCGTTGAGCCTCAGTGGCACATATGTACGTAATGAGCGAGCGCCGCTAAATGCAAGGCTTTACCAATTTGGGGGCCACAAACAGGCGGTGGGTCTGCCTAGCGCGGCCTGGGGGGGGGGGGCACCGTTTGAGGACAGACAAACTGTCTAATGACATATAATGATAGAAATTCATATTGTACTAATACATGTACTGATATATCTTCATCATAAATGGAATGATTAATATTGCACATTTTGAACATATCACTAACATAAAAAGCCATCTAATGTACAACCTGGATTTTTTGGCTCTTTTATTTATTTATTATTATTTTTTTTTTTTAAATTTACAAATAATTTGATAAGTATGGATTAAAACATCACAACATAACATAGCAATTTCCAAATATAATCCAAACATGTGCCTTTATTTTTCTTCTTTTACACGATTTCATCCTCAATGAAAAGTTCAATATTTTCCTCCAAGTATATGAATGTTTGTCTCTCAGCATTCACACAATCCACACATCATGGGACAGAAACGTGTGCACGTGTGCCCATACAAAAGGACAGTGTTCTCCCCCTAAGTGTTCTCCCACCTTCACACGGCACAGATTACGCACATCCATGGCAATGAATGGTAACCGAGGTGACCCCAAGTCAACAGCGAGGCAATAACGAGCTTAAAGGGAAAGAACCGTGCTCACTTTTATTAAAATACACAACTGGCCTATAAACTCACAAAGCTGTCGAGCCCTGTGTGTGCGTGTGTGTTTGTGTGCGTGTTCCCACACATCATTAGAGCCTTGTTGCCTCTACGAGCACGTTGGGGTGTGGTTTGCCGATTAGCGGCGGGATTGAATTTATGGCACCAGAGAAGGGCCAGTAAAAGTGATATATGGCAGACCTCACGCTTTAAGGGAATTATTGGGTTAAGGCTGAACACTGTGCCCATCCTTACATATCGATTTTAAAGAACGATTTTCAGCAACACTACATACACATTTTAGATATGTTATTAGACACTGCAATGGGAAAAACGATCTCCGTGGGGACCCGATTTCAGTGTTGCAAGTACATATAAATTGACATGTCTGCACGTGTAAGTTGAGAGCCATTTTGTTGGTTCTTTTGGGTTGCAGTTTGATTTTGTTTGACCCAGAATAAAACCAATCAACCAAAACCATTGACTTCCATGTGTGTAATTCTTCCTCAGTCATGAACATTTACGCAATCGTGTTGATGTGCTAAAATATTAACTTGTTCAACATTTGTTAAATCTTTACTAAAGTGTAAATTGATCCTCAACGGTTCACATCTTAATCTTGGCTGTTTTGAAATGCAAAATTACATCTTGATTTGCATATCATTACAGCTATGAACTCAACATTTTGACTTCATTGTGAAACGACAGGCGGCATGGCGGCCGACTGGTTAGAGCGTCAGCCTCATAGTTCTGAGGACCCGGGTTCAATCCCCGGCCCCGCCTGTGTGGAGTTTGCATGTTCTCCCCGTGCCTGCGTGGGTTTTCTCCCGGCACTCCGGTTTCCTTCCACATCCCAAAAACATGCATGAATTGGAGACTCTAAATTGCCTGTAGGTGTGACTGTGACTGTGAGTGTGAATGGTTGTTTCTTTGTATGTGCCCTGCAATTGGCTGGCAACCAGTTCAGGGTGTTCCCCGCCTCCTGCCCGTTGACAGCTGGGATAGGCTCCAGCGCGCCTGCGACCCTAGTGAGGAGAAGCGGCTCAGAAAATGGATGGATGTAAAATGACAACTATTTTCTTGAAATATTAGAATATATTATATTATATTGTCATATCGTTTTATATGTTTCTCATTAAAACAATTATGGCTTCATTTATCAGTATTTTGACTTCATTCACATCCAACTTTTCTCTTCATATTAGGACTTTTTGGGGGTAAAATTCTTAATTTGTTCCTCAGAAAAGTACAACTCAGATAATACAGTACTTCAAAATTCAGGCTGTAAAAATGTATATGCTCCATTACATAGCAAATACAATACTCAATTAACTGAATATAAAGGTCATATCTGGGGTGAATTACAATCGTGACTGATGATTAACGGATGCATCTTACTTTTGCATACAGATTAAATTCGATATGAATTCACATCAAATGGGTATTTTGGTGGGGTGCCTTAGATAATCAGTAACAGCCTTCACCTAAGTGCTTTGCGGTGAAAGCATTTGTTACTACACTCAATGACAATATATAATGTTAAGACGATGCTATATTTGCAAGAATCATAACACGCCTGCATAATAACAGTGATGTAACATGACACAATACACTTGAGTGTCACTTCAGCTGGAGCTCTCTCTCCAGAGAGGAACTAGCATTAAGTGCTGGAGCCACATCCCAGCGGCCCGCTCGACAGAGAGCGCCATGCATTATTGACCCCAGAGCCCCCCAACCCCTTCCATCCCTTATTTAGCTCTCACACACGCACACGCATCTGACGACTGGGATATGAAGGGTGAGAACAGAGAGAAAACAATGTAAGGTAAGGGGAAGTATTGCGTATGTATTTTTGTTGGTTATGATATTAAAATCAAGATAAAGAAACAGGATTCTAGGACATTTTCATTTTCAAAAGAAAATAAATAAATAATTTTTAGCTTCCTAATTCTTTTGTTACAGATGTGTCCGCGCTGCAAGTTCAACCACCGGCACAAAAAAAAAAAAAAAAAACAACTTTACAGCAGCAGTAAATCACTTCTAAGCTAAGAAGTAGTTTGTAAAACTCTGCGTATGTGTTATAGTAATCGAAAAAAAGGAGCTCCTATCAATCTGTCAATTTTCTACAGCACTTGTCCTCATTTGGGTCATGGGTGAGCTGGAACCAATTCCAGCTGACTTTGAACGCGGCACGAGAGGCAATGGCAGGGGCAGCTGTTAATTGCTGTTAAAATATTGTGTCTGGAAAAAAAAGTCTTAAAATGAACACTCGTGACATGCTTTAGTCGGGAGGCATGGGAGTCGACTGGAGAATGCTGGTGATTGACAGCTTGTTCAGCCTTACCCATGGTAACCAGAAGGAAAGTCCGAAAGTCAAGCAAAATGTCTGCAGCTTTTGTGCGCAACATTTGCGGCTTACAAATAAGGAAAGCTTATTGTCTTTTAAATGGAAGAGTCAAGAGACAAAAAAAAAAAAAAAAAAAAGTGTTAGAGAATTAATGAAAAGTAAAAAGTGAAGTAAAACCTAACCAAAATGAAATATCTAAGTAAAATATGCTTATTCTTTGTTTGGCAAGATATTTCTTCTTACTAGACATTTTTGCTCCTTAGAAATCCTAATAAGTAATGATAATTTTATTACTGGTTATGTGTAAGTTTTGCTGAAAATATACTATACCATAATTCTATAGGTAGATATAACGGACACGCCAGTAAAGATGACACCCAGCACCCCCAGTCTTGTGCTTTTCCGCATACCTGTCTCGGCTGCCCCGCTGACCCAGTCTGCGTACACAAGACATCAATGGAAAGACTTGTCTGTTTATCAAAGAAGAAGCACGGGAGGTTTAACTTGGCACGCTAAATTCATTACCAGCACGTCCCAAGGAGCTCATCAAAGCTGAGAAACGGACAATGGTTTCTCACTCGGACGCTAAGTTCATTAACTTTCACACCCAGCCAGCCTGAACAGTTTCACCGACAAAGACTTTTCTTTTTTTGGGACACTGGCTTGATGACCAAGAAGGTGAGAAACCCGCTGTTTTCAGTAACATTTGTTCCTTCTGTCTGGGACAATGGATGAAGCACTAGCGACACCCACAGGTGTCGGAAAGCTACTGCCACTCCGGAAGAACAAATCACTTCATCTTCACTGGAATTGATGTTATATGAAAATTTAAGAACTTTGCATGAACACCTTAGTGTTACCATCGCAATAGCGCCAACTAATGATTGTATTTCTGCAAATTTGAATGTCTGATGCCACCCCTTTTTGGCCGGCTTAAAGGCTGGAGCCCCCTTTGTTGAGTGCTGGCTCTCGTTCGACCAACTTGCCGAAGACTGGCTCAGCCAGAAAGTCCCACCTCGCACCACGAGGTAACGAGGACAGATTGGACCCTTCCCCGCCGCAGGGCCTCCTTTGTGCCTGGGCAAACTCCGTTGGGAAGGAAGCGGTCACAGTTCTTAGGACCGGGGTTAAAATCCCGGGCCCCGCCTGTGTGGAGTTTGCATGTTCTCCCCGGGCCTGCGTGGGTTTTCTCCGGGCACTCCGGTTTCCTGCCACATCCCAAGAACATGCATGGTAGATTGATTGAAGACTTTAAGTCGCCCTTACGTCTGAATATGTGCGCAAATGGTTGTTTGTTTATGTGTGCCCTGCGATTGGCTGGCGACCGGTTCAGGGTTTACCCCGCCTCTCGCCCGAAGATAGCTGGGATAGGGTCCGGCACGCCCGCGACCCTAGTGAGGATAAAGCGGTACAGAAAATGGATGGATGGATGCAATAATTTAGGACAAAAACACAAACACAATGCATTCCTGGATGCCAGGGGACGTCTGACTTGTTCGGATTTGGACAAATTGTCCACTATAAAATGATGGAAATTGAAATCTGTTCAAGTGTACAAATCTCACCATGATAAAAAGTTAAAATTTAACATTGTGAATGGTCATACAAGTTAGATGTTGAGGCTGATGCTTCTTTTGAAGTAAAATTGTTGCAAAAAAGTAATAAAAGGCTAAAACATTTCAATGAAATATTGTGTTTGATGCCAAGGCAGTCGAGTAGTGCAGAGATGAAGTGATCATCGTGGGCAGGGATACGTGAATTAATTTCCCGTTGTGCTTTGTTTGCTTATCACCATATAATCCTACCTATTAAGATAGTAAAAACGAATACAATTCAGTTGGTATGAACAGAAAACAAATATTTCAACATAATCTTACGTCAGGACACGTTACACAATGTGCATTTTAATCTCAGAAGACGACATTGCAGCAACCTCAAGCATTTTGGGGTTAATTCAAGGTTTTGCAAAGAGAAGACGGAAAAGGGGCACCGTTCAGGCTGCTGTGGATTTATTTGAAGTGTATTTTTGTAAAAACACAGATTCATCATTAATTTGATTTCATCTCAAAGGGAATGTGGCTGCTAGTAAAAGGCAGATGGAAGGTGAACTCAAGGGCGTTTCTGATGATGTCAGTCTCATTACTGGCCCCGAGATGCCTGCTCCTGATCCAACTCCCTTTTCTTGAGAGGAGAGAGGCCGTACAAATGTACGGCCACTACACCAGTAGTAGTTATATGTTGTTATTAAAAGTGAATCATTTGCCCATTCAGAGGAACACGCTGAGCAACATTTATTACTGCGTACTATTACAGTTAATGTTTAAGCTGCTAGAGGGCTGTAAGGGAACGACAAGGGAAATGTGCTTGGGAGGGGAGGTGCTCAGGCGCCGGAACGTTGAAAATACGCTGGGGGAGGCGGCCCGAGATTAGCATATGACCAAAAATCACTAGAGCGATTCCTCTACATGTCTGCAGCCTGTTTTGAATTGAGTACAACCGCTCTTGTTTTACGATGCCATAAAAGTCAGAGCTCAGACGTGTAAAAGGCTCCACGTACTGGATCTTCTGAGACATCGGCAAGTTAAAAATAGAAAGCTTCGAAGCTTCAGCTCGGCAGAATTCCTGATGTTTTAGCAAAGCTTTAGCCAAAATCGATACTGAAAATCGATACTGATGCCTTCCATTACCCTTCTGGAACATCTGGGGAAGATGATAAAAAAAAAATATTATTCCAACTCAAGCAAAAAAAAAAAAAAAAATGTAAAATGTTTTTTTTTTAAATCTACAAGCGGTAATTTGGCCGATCTAGATCAGAACTCAACTGGATGTGTTGTCGACCTAAATCCCAGCCTTCAAGTAGCCAGGCCACTTCAGAGCCTGTTAAATATTTGAGAGGTCATAAAAACAGAGACATTAAAAGCAACTAGGCTAGAACTGCTTACTCAAAAAGATCAAATTACACCTTGACTGCCTTTTTTTTAATGCCTCTGAGCAAGTGAATAGCAATAAGTTACCAAACTATAAATTCCATCAACAAAATGATGTATGCTGAAGAAACATAAGGCTGAGTTGTTTTCGAGATGCAAATTCTATTTATTATTATTATTTATCTAGTAATTGATCGAACTTTGACGATTGTGTGGAGCTGACATGATTAAACGTATTTTGAAGAAATTGAAACAAAATTGAGCGCGCTTCTTGACTGCGCCAGCAGAGGCACTGTTATTAAAAGCTGGTCGTAGCATAAACAGGATTACGACCATTATAAAGTGCAAGTCTCTTAAAAATAATAATAATAATAATAATAATGATAATAAAAGAATAAATATACACAATACTATACACTTTGTAATGATAAAGAAAAATGTTCATTTTTTTTATGCTAAAGCCGTCATTTGTGTTATGCTTTCAAGTGAGTATGATTTATTTTCTTTTCTTTTTTTTGTCATGCAGTTGGGTGTGTATTGATTCTGGACTGGTACAAACGATATACGTGGCACAGCTCATCTTGCGTTTTCTTACATTAGTTAACCATTATTGGTTTTTATAATTGTGCCATAATAGTGGTGGTATTAAGCGGTGTATTAAGTCTGGTAAGTACCCGCTGATAGTCAAGGAACCGAATACGTAGCTTGCCACTGACATAATAAAATCTTCTCGAGATCATCTGCTGCTTATGTAAAAGCATCTTCAGTCAGTTGCATTGCAGTATGAAGTCCGACAACTGACTGGAATTGTTGCACAGCGCTTGACACAATGAAGGAAGACTGAATTACCTTTGCCTGAGCATATGTTGTAATGGAAAGAGCATGTTGACCTGATCTAAAAAAAAATATAGCACTGTTCGACAGACAAAAAAATCATATACACAGAGATTATGTTTTTGGCATGTTTACAGCCGATATGGATGACTTTGATAAACGTATGATTGTAATCTAGAGTCAGACGGACGGCATTGGGTTGGCGCTAATGGAACATTTTCCTGATCAAAATACATTCATCAGTGGGGGGTGCTAACACAATTTGCTTACATAATTTGGCTCTCAATCGAAATCCAACCCGACGAAGTGGCTAGTGGGAGTGGTGGATTTACCCGCCACTGCTGAAATTCACCTGTATTTGGTAAATTGGTGGATGTTAATGTCAATATATATAATATATATATATATATATATATATATATATATATATATATGTATATTTTAAAGCTTTATGCATATAATACCAAAATATATGCATGTGAGGTGCAGGTATTATTTTTGACAAAATCGGGGTCGCCAACCTCACGTTCTACACGACTGTAGTATCTGTGCCTATCAGTGATTGAATGCGTGTGACTTTAAAAGTCGTCGGAGTCAGCAAATGAGAGGTAGACATGGCTCGCTGTTGACTGGCTAAACCTTCAGTCACTGGTGTTGTTTTTGCATACAAAAAAAATAACATAAATAAATAAAGGCTAAATTAGATTTTTTTCTTTACTGTTATTGTTTTTTAAAATATAAGAAAATGATCCAAATACAGTGGATAGAACAGACTAACAACAACAATAATAATAATAATAATAATAATAATAATAATAATAATAATAATAATAATGTCTCCGGTGAGTAGGGGATGTAGTTTATTTAATTTTTTCATCTTATTAGATAAATATTAATTCTGAACTGCTGGAGATGTACGTGGCACAGTTGCGCACTGTTATGTTGGGTTTTGGTATAGTACTGATGGTTTCTGTAAATGCATCGTGAGAGTGTTAGTATTAAGAGGTGGATTAAGTCGGGTAAGTCCCCACTGGAGGCCAAGGTACACAGCTGATGCAAAACAGCTGCCCGCACCATGGATGTAGACCGTGTTAACTGTCTACCTCGGTTTCACTCCTTTTCTCTCACTCCCATTTCTAATATTCTCTAAAAAAAAAAAAAAAAAAAAAAAACTGCTTTCATTATTCAAATATATAATAATCAAAAGCAGAGCTGAAGAGAGGACAGAAAGTAGGATGGATGACATCACACTGGATCTTCCTCAAAGGGGTGTACAGTATTTACTCATTTGGGGGCCCAAGGCAAAGCCAGTCATGGGGCCCACCGCATCTGTGCACTGAAAAGATTTTGAATATGAATGTTTATCATCAACTACAAAGAGTGAATTAGTACATTAATTGACATTTAATAAAGTTTACCATTTTGGTCGCTTCAACACTCACGAATGAAAAGCGTCACTCCTGTCACATTCCAGTCATCTCTACTGCAATCTCCTCGGCTGACACTAACAGTCACAGCGGTGTTACTGCTACTGGCAAGAGCGTCTGGTTCTTGCTGCTGTCATTTACATTGACTCCATCCCCTACGGTGTCTCGTGTCCGCTGATCAGCTGCTTCTCGAGGTACCGAGGTCTCGGCTGAAAATCAGAGGGGGTAGGGCCTTTTCCGTTGCTGGTCCCTCGCTGTGGAATGACGTCCCTCTGCACATTAGAGCGCCCCCCTCGTTGTCCATCTTTAAAACCCATCTTAAAACGCATTTCTATTCTTTGACTTTCAACTTGGCTTAAGACTCAGCACTCTGTTTTATTGTTTTCATTGTTTATCTTATTTTTTTTTTCTTAATTTTGATTGGTACCTGTGTACAGTATTTTGTTTTCAGATGTGGTTGTAGTTAAAGTGCTTTAAAAATAAAGTTGAGTAGAGTAAAACACATTCGGTGACACCGTGAAAAAGATTGACACTTTTGTTAGTTTAGATTTTTTTAAATGGTTGTTTTCCTTTCATTGTCTTCACTTCACCGGGATAACTGCTTATTTTCCTGAATCATTTCTGCACATGTGCAGTAAGAAGATGGAATAGTCCATTGCATGAGAAGGTGGGGGGGGGGGGGGGGGGCAGTCAAAACAATCATGATAGCTTAAGCATTTTAAGCTTAAACATTAAGTGTTTTTAACTCCGTGAATTAATACTACTACAATAACAATCGCTTTAACTCAAAAAACTCTTTATTAAACAGTGTTTATGAGATGTTTGGGGACCTCTGGAAATCTTGGGGCCCCAGGCAATTGCCTGTATTTGCTAATAATAAGTCCGCCCCCTGCTCACCGATAACCGCAGATAAATGCAGTGTGCATCGTCTCAGATTGTTTGTGTTTAAAAAATACAACAACAACATATTTTCACAACCTTTTTGTGTGAACACTGTAGTAAACAATAAGACATTTTAAGAACAATCTCATAAGAAGTCAACAAAACAACAATCTTGTTTGACGAGGAAAAGTGGACAATTTTTTATTTAACTACATCCACTGTATTTCTATTACTAAATCTTCATTGGCCAGCTCCTTTCTAAGAACTAAGAGAGTAGACTGTTGTCTGACTGGCGAGGCTTAGAAAGCTCCATTGTGTCTCCTTTCTGTCTTTGGACTTCTGCAGCGTTGGTGCCTGGGGAGCAGCCATTTTGTTTTTTTCTGTTTTTGTTTACATGCCGAGCGTGTCTGCGAGAGGCTGTCCTCAGAGGGCTGACTGGACACGAAAAAAAAAAAAAAAAAAAAGCTCTAACTGTCTTCCATGCGGACATGACATTTTTGCAACCTCTCAGCGTTTGCCCTCACCAAAGCTTCTTTGCAAAAGAAGAAGACTTTGCCCAAGAATGTTTTCTATTGATGCCACTTTGAATTAGCGTGTACATTATGTACACTGACTAATACTGGAAATTCTTAGATAAAGTCAAAAACAGTTGTCTGTTTGACAAACCACGTGTTACACTGACATTATTTACAGTTTATTGTGATAAAGCAGCATTTTTTCGTGTACTGTCTCCGTCATCACTCTGCCGATTGAAATAAACCTTAGCTCAATATGGAACAAAATATTTCTCCTTGTCCTGAGATGAATGTATTTCTACCTTTTCCATGTTTTGAGGTAAGTCAGCATTTTATTATCTGTTTTTATTTTTAGACTTACTTTGTATTGATATCTGGAGTTTTTGGCCTAATAGCACGTCTGCCTCACATTTCTGAGGTTTGGATTTCAAATTATGGCTCTGGCCTTCCTGTGTAGCGTCGCATGTTGTCCCCATGATTGTGCGAGTTTTGTCAGGGTGCCCAGTTTCCTCCCGTATTCTAAAAACACTGAAGGCTCATTGAAGACTCTAAATTGTCCTTAGGTGTAAATAAAAGGGCGAATGGTTGTTTGAGAGTAAAACGGGCAATTTTTCAACTAATTCAGGTAGACAATATGAAAGAAACTGTCCATACCGCGCTGAATTCATTAGCATGATTATGTTCGTCATGCTTCCAAAACCCGAACGGTTGCAGTTTGCGGTTCACAAGTTCAGCCGCAGCACTTTACAAAAGTGGCCAGCGGTCAAGTTCTTTGCACGAGGGCACTTTAAAAAGCTCTTGTTTGCTTTTCACCCCTGGCATCGGTATTGCCAGACATCCATATGCTGCTTTCCATGCGGCAAGAGTAAAAAAAGATGCTCACTCCTAAATCGTGTATGCATTATGTAAAAAGAAAAACAAGAACTATCTTGGTCCTGCCAGTGGAATGCAATGAAATCAATGACAAGTAACATGTATTATTAATAATTCAGCTACATTGTACATCTAATGGAATTCAATAGCCGAATGAAAAGCCCTTTTACTGCGAATGGCAGCCGATGAAACGCAGACCTCTGCCAAGGTTTAAAAGCAATTTGTGTTCTTTCTGGAGACAGCATGGTACAATAGTGGTAAACACGTCTGCATCATAATTCTGATGTACAGTGTTCGACTCTCTGCTGCGGTCTTCCTGTGAGGGGTTTGCATGTTCTTGCGTGGGTTTTCCCCCACATTCCAAAAACATGCATGTTGGGTTAATTGAAGACTCTAAATGTAATTGTGGAAGGTTGTTTGTCGATATGCGCCCTGTGATTGGCTGGCGGCTAGTCCAGGGTACCCCTCCTTTTGTCTAAACTTAGCTTTCCAGTGACCCTAATGAGGACAAGTAGTATATAATAAATGGATGGATGGATGTCTGTAAATTGCTGTTAGTTCACCAGCATCTTCCTGATTTGTGGCGATTATACTCTTATAATGTTGTCTAATGGACTGACAGGACTGCATTCTGGGGTTAGATGGTAAATCCCCAAGTGAGTCAAAATAGCAAAAACTGAAAATAAATGACCATGCCTGCACCTTATGGGTTCTTTCTTACACATGCTGCCCAACTGTTGTAAAAAGAACGACAGTGGTCACAACAATACTTTCAAGCTGGATGGAGGCAATAATGAAACATCCCTCAGCAACCCTTGTATTGGATCTCATTAGATTGTGCCGGTGTGCCTAATGATGTGGTCTTTTTGTTGGAAATACAAGCATTTTTCTATTGGAAATGTGAGCTTTTTTAAAATTATTATTTTATTATTATTATTTTTTTTTTTACTGTATTCTTACAAACCCCAATACAAATGAAGTCGCTGTGTAAAACATGAATAAAAACAGAATTCAATGATTTGCAAATCCTTTCCAGTCCAGTACTCGCAATCTTTTACTTTATACAAAGCCACACTGTTGTAACACATGCAGAATATGGCTTGACATTGTCTTGCTGAAATAAGCAGGGACTGCTTGGATGGCAGCATATGTTGCTCCAAAACCTCTATACCTTTTCGTATTTATGGTGCCTTCACAGATGTTCAAGTTACCCGTGCAATGGGCACTAACACATCCCATCCCATCACAGATGGTATCATTGCTAGTGAACAACTGAGCCTTTTGTGGATGCTTCTTTTATACTTATTCATGACACTCCCCTGTTTCTAATTAACCTGTTCACCTGTGGAATGTTCCAAACACGTGGTTTTTGAGCATTCTTCAACTTTCACAGTCTATTGTTGTCCGTCTCATCTTTTTTTCAATGTGTTGCAGGCCTCAAATGCAAAATTAGAGATTTATTTTGTTGTTGTTGCAAAAAACAAATATAACGTTCATCAGTTGTAACATTAAAATATCTCCACCCACCGCCCATCCATCTAGCCACCCAGAGTAGGAAACAGAATTATATTGCATGTCATAAAATATTCACCAGCCTGCACCAAAAAGGAAATGCAGCTCCGCAGTCAGCTCATATTGACCAGCATCTATCATATTGTTCATACAAGCTTCATTTCAGCAGCAGTACAGTAAGCGTGTAACAGTACCAGGCTGTTTCTGAGAAGCCAACCCGCGGTGATGATATCAGTGAGTCACTAGCTCTAACCTGCCATTGGTGGGAATGCAGGGCCTTACAATACGTTTGATGCTATAGGCTGCTATAGTGACTGCAAGTGCGACACGAATGCACTGTTTTTACACCGCAGGCACACACCACAGTAAACACGCAATCAGCCCTTTGGTCACAATATCTGTTGTTTTCTCACCTGCTTACCCAATGCTAGACAACATTACTGTTTTTACAAAGGTACTTAAGCTTTAGTTTTATAGATGCTCTAATGTAGTTCTTTTCCCCCCCAGCATGATGCAGTGCAATGGAAACTAAAACCACAGTAATAAACATAGACTGGGGAAATACAGTAAGTCATGTACTTAATGGAAACATGTACATGGCTTGCACATGATTAAAATGTGTAAAACTGAAATATATGATTTGACTATTTTTGACGGATCTACCTACCTACTTCTCCACTCTGAGTATCTGTCTGTCTGCAGGGGCGCACCTCGATCACCCACCTCTTGCGCACTCTATAATGCAACAGTGGCCCACGGGTGACCCATAACTCTGAAATGTGACGTGCATTGCAGCGACTCTTTTTCTTTGTGCCTCACACACCTCAAACGGCAGAGCGTTAATGGCCACCCGCGCGCCCCGCTCGTGATTGACGGAACACGCGTGGTGGCCTCATTGATGGCGACAAGAGTGTCACGGCGCACATACATTCGAAGCTCCTCCACCCACCCCAGCCCCCTCCTTTCTGTTTATACGGGCTACCCTCCTCCTCTCAACTTCACCATGGCGCACTTTACATTGCACATCCGCCGCAATCACCTTGTATGCAGTCTTCCCGTTTCTTTTTCTTTCTTTCTTACTTCTTACTTCCTTTTTTTTTTTTTTTAAATCAAAAACATTGTCGTGCTATGATTGCGACAGCATCAGTCTACCTGCTGCGGATTCACAAACAAACCAGAACTATGTGCAGCTCAATAACAACATACGGAGGACGCTTGCTATCTTTTGTCCTATTTGACAACCTTGCGTCGCTATCCGAGGTGCTGAAAGAGCGAAAACGCCCACATCGCATCGACGCATTATTGCGCATCTTATCCATCCAACTCACTGCGCGCTTGCGCTCGGGAGGTCACGCACTGTTCCTTCCTCACGCGCGCGGCCGATAAAATGAGCCGAATCATCCACAAATACATCTATCAATCACAGCTATTCATTCGCAAGCCACCAATAACCAATTGATGTCCAATACGCAAGTTGCGGCGCTAATAAAAGAGAAAAGGGGAGCAGACTCACCCGAGCTTGTTGTCGTCGGCCTGCAGTCAGCACTGGAGGAAATGCGGTCGCTTTTTTTTTTTTTTCTTTGGGAGCCCCCCTCTGGCTCTCTGTGTGTGTATGAGTGTGTGTTGACGCTGTGACGGCGATGCTGCAAAGGCACTGCGCCGAGTCTTAGTCACTTCTTCAATGGAGGGAAGCGGTGAAGCTCTCGTCAAAAGATGGCGGAGTCTCTGACGTCAGCAGCAGCAGCGTTTAATAGAAAAGAAAAGAGGGGGCGGTGTTTTCTTAAAAAAAAAAAACAACAACTATTGATCTATTTTTTTATATATATAATGTGCACGGAGCATCTCCCGAGTATTTAGGGTGGTTTGAGATGTTTTCTCAATTTACACTGATGGGACACCTCATTAGGTACACCTGCACTGTGTACTCTTAACAACCAGTAGTGATTGAATAAAGGTCTCTATGATGCTGTGAACATTTGCACTTATTTTATAGTTCTGGACTTAGAAATGATGTCTCCAGCAAGCATTCCCACCTCAAAAAAGACTCAGTATTTATTTTAGGCTTATTTTCTGATGGGTTTTAACAAATCTTGACTTGTCCACATTTCGGTCGAAACGTGACTTGAGCTGTGACGTCAGCGCAAGCCGATCTGATGTTCCCATGCTAAATCACGTCCTTGGTTGGCTCACAAGCACTCCATAGTTGTGACCTGTATTCAAAGTCGATTTTTTTTTTAAAGTCAATAACAATTGAAAATAGTGAGGTTAGATACAATTGTGTAGGCTTGTTTTGTTGAAATTAATCTCCTTGCAGAGAGCAGCCACCTGAGGTAAGTTCTCTATTTTGAAGTTCTGTGAGCTGTTCCTTGGGTTGATTGCATCACTCACCTTTGAAAAACAGTTCGGCGGAACAAGATTCTGCAAAGGATATTGGCACGTGGGCTCAGGAACACTTCAGAAAACCATTGACATTTAACAAAGTTCATCACTACATCTACAAATGCAAGTTAAAACTCGACCATGCAAAGCAAAAGTCATATATCAATAACACCCTGAAAGGCCACCAGCTTCTCTGGGCCTGAGCGCATGTGTGATGGACTGACGTAAAGCGGAAAAGTCAGCTGTGGTCTGACGAGTACACATTTCAAACTGTTTTTGGAACTCATGGACGTCGTGTCCTCCAGGCCAAAGAGGAAAAGGACCATCCGGATTGTTATCGGCACAAAGTTCAAAAGCCAGCCTCTGTGATGGTATGGGGGTGTGTGAGTGCCCGTGGCATGGGTAACGTGCACATCTGTGAGGGCATTACTAATTCTGAAAGTTGCATACAGGTTTTGGAGAAACAAATGGTGCCATCCAAGCACCGTCCTTTTCAGGGACGACCCTGCTTATTTCTGTACAATGCCAAGTCACATTCTGAATGTGTTACAGCAGCGTGGCTTCCTAGTAAAAGAGAGCGAGTACTAGACTTGCCTGCGAGCAGTCTAGACCTGTCTCCGATTTAAAAGGGGTGGCACATTATGAAGCGCAAAATACGACAACGGAGACCCCAGACTGTTGAGCAAATAAAGTTGTACATCAAGCAAGAATGGAAAAGAATTTCACCTACAAAGCTTCAACAATTAGTGCCCTCAGTTCCCAAATGCCTATGATGTGTTATTAAAAGGAAAGGTGACGTAACAGCGGTAAACATGCCCCTGTCCTGGCTTCTTTGGAATGTGTTGCAGGCATTAAATTTTAAAATGAATGAATATCCCCCCCCCCCCCCAAAAAAAAGAAAGCTTGAAAAAGCTTGAACATTAAATATATTGTCTTTGTAGTGTATTAAATTGAATATAGGCTGAAAAGGATTTGCAAATCATTGTATTCTGTTTTTATTTATGATTTACACAATGTCCCAACTTTATTGGGATTTGGTTTTGTAGTTAGTCTCCAATAGTCTCTCTTAGGAATACAACATAGCAGGATAAGTCCAATACTTTCTCTTACTATATGATGTTGCTTTTTTTCTCCATTCAAATTTCACTCCCAATGCCAAAGGTATAAAACGGCACGGACAACAAATAGTGTATGTGATTAATTGTAAAAGTTCACTGCTGAAATAAAACTCGAACTATCTAGCAGATGCAGCAGTACATTGTGATTGTGAGGAAGATGTTCTAACCATTGCCCCACCATGCTGCCTTATTGAAAACGTTTCATGTTTAATCCATAAAGAAAGCACGGAGGAAGAACGACATCCAATAACTTGAGATAACTTGGATTCCGCTTATGTGGTTAAGTTTTGTTGTGGTATCAGACTCTTCATCACTGATCTCCCTCTTGTCACACCACATCAGGGATGGGAGGAAAGGTTGTCCCCATTGAGGCACAAGGACTTGTGTGGGGTGACAACATAAAAACCTTCAGCAAACACTGACAGATTTCTGCTCAGCTCATCGGCATTATATTGATCTTTGAATGTGGACTCAGCAGCGAGGCGGTGCCCTGCTCCCCCCTCCTCTTCTCCAGCGGCTGTCGCCACTTGGAACCGTAGCAAATGTGTCTTCAATTGCTCTGAAGTGAGACTGCCTTCTAAATGAATGATTATGATAACACAGCATGAAAAATCTATTTGGC
The DNA here is from genome assembly GCF_024500275.1 of Phycodurus eques. NCBI lineage: Eukaryota > Metazoa > Chordata > Actinopteri > Syngnathiformes > Syngnathidae > Phycodurus > Phycodurus eques. The sequence continues at coordinate 4,258,291 of NC_084542.1, read as the reverse complement.
GAGGGGAGCGAGAGGAGAAGAAATGTGACGATGGGGGTATTGGCTTTGTGTGTGGGTGTCTGAGTCCATTGGTTAGGGTAAGCCTGGGTGAGTGTGCGGTGAATGGATCTCTGGGATCTACCATTGCTCATTCTCCCTATTGCAGTAGGGACCAGACTGCGGACAAATTGTTCACTCGGTTTAATAGCAGACAGAAAAACCTACAGAATTACCTTAGAGTCAGATGTTTTTTAAACTATGAAGCATTTTTTTAGTAGCGGAATAAAGCATGATTTTCTGTTATTTTTTTTACATCTCAAATTGAAGCAAAGAGCAAAATGCCTTATGTGTGTTTGATAGATTGAATAACATGTCCCACAGTGATAGAATGTATTTATTCGTATAGTACCGCATTTTTGGATTACAGCATCGCCACCGTAATTTAACAGCATCTATCGTAATTTATTTAACAGTATGCCACTGTCGTATGCATTGCAGTATGTCACCGTAATGTCACAGTACCTCTCGTGTGATTTATTTTAACATTGTAGTATAATTACAGTAGAGTGGGTGTGAAAGTCATGAACAGCAAAAGTACAAATGCTCAAGCTTTGCGAAAGAAAGTATTTTAACCCAGATCTGCTGACTGTGAGGCAGACACGGTAACCATTGTACAGTACAACTAATCCGAGGCAATTACTCAAGGTAATCACTCAAACATTTATGTTTATAATCTTTATAGTTTCTTCACAACCCCCTTGACTTTTCAGCCAACAGAACTGTTGGCTGCACCTTCCCATTTTGTAGAAATTGAGGAGAATGTCTACATTTTTAGGGTAGGCCTTTGAAGTCCCAGAGGTATTTGCACTGTGGGGCGTACGCGTGTGTGTGAGAAAGGTGTCAGGGGGAAGTGAGGGGATGGGGAGCTCGGCTTTAGCGGCGCCTCGACTCGCGGTCGACGAGCGAAACGCGAGCAAGCGGAGGAGAAGCTTAGCGGCAGCAGACTCTGTTGTCGCTCTCTCTTCTCGCTGAGTCACTGTACTTCATTCTGAATTAGACTTCACAGGGGGAGGCGGGAGGCCGCAGGAGAACAGAATAGCGGTGAACTGTGAAAGCGTGACAGAGCAAAAATGAAAAAAAATGAAAAAAAAAAAACTGGCTTCAAGCAATAGGTACAGCCTTGCTGCCACTCTTTTATGCTCTAATACAGTGGTTCTTGAACTTTTTACACCAAGTAGCATCTAGAAATATAATTAGCTCTACATGCACCACCGACCAATATTGAAACACAATCAAGTAGTAGGTAGGCCTTACTGTTTATTAAAAATGAGACAGTGGTTTTATTATTAAATTATTATGTATTATTTAGCAGTATTGCAAACCACTGTAACATTATGCACAGTTAGACCATTACATTTGACACTGTGCTTGAATATAGGAAAATGAAAGAAAAAAACAACTTTACTTCAATATCAATTAAATATAAATGTATTGCACATGGAAACTAAAGTGCAAATGTATTGTACTTAAAAGTTAAATCCAAATGAACTTCCTCTCTCCCGCTCCAAATAAAACCAAGTGCCCTCCTAACATTGTGCTTCCCCACCGTGCCCCCCCCCCCCCCATGAATGGATTATGATGTACGAACGGAATTGTTTGGTGACTGTCAAATATTTTTGTGACACCCCCGCCATTGACTGAATGGATTGGATGGTACGAATGTTATTTTCTGCCTGGACTTGTCCGGCAAAATTTTCTGTCAGCAACCCCCGTTGCCCACTGTAGTCCGGCTTCTCTGAAAAAATCGTTGGGCCCAGTCTCCAGTCTGGCCACCCCTCTATAATCGGTCTTGAACCATCACCTCGGTTTAGGACGTTTGCTGCTGATAAGTGAGGGTCTAAACCGGAGCTACCGAATTAGCCACGGCTCCAGTCTCACCCTCTTCAGTTTTTGTGTTTGCAGGGTCCCTGGGAGGCTCCCACGCAGCAGCTCCAGCAGGGAGGGACAGACGGCGGTGTAGCAATAGCTCACCAGATACCGCCGGGACCGCAACGCTTTCCAGGCCTTCCTAATAACACTATCAAAGGCACGTTCCACTTTTACGGTAGCCATACTGTGGGTAAAACACAAAAAAAGATACTGTATGTATCTGTATGTGAAATGTTTCTTGGGCCAGTTTAGCCCAAACGTAATATTGGCTCTGCTCCAACTGTTTTTTCTTTTTCTTTAGCAAAACCAGGTACTACCAGCTACTATTCTGTAGTACTTGTACAGCCAAAGTTCCAAGAATGCAGAGCTAATACCCTATGAGTGACATAAACTACCACTAGTCATTCATTTGTCAGTGTTGGGAGTGTTACAAAATGAAAACACATTTAAAAATCAGATAAATAAATAACACAGGTGTAACACAGTATTAGGGATAACACATTGGTAATATAGCCTACCTGTTGCCAAGGTTACGATGCATTTTAACCTCCTAGTGACCTGGGGCCTCATGTACAAAGACCTGCGTGGATTTCCTACTGAAACAGAAAACGTCGTAAGCCTCAAAATATACAGATGTATGAATCTGTGGGTACGCATGAATCCAAGCACATTTCCTTCGTACAGCGCAATCGCACGTGTTGGAGTAGCCGACCCCTCCCTGTCCACGCCCACATTTAAATATGCAAATCATATTTAAATGAACCCTACACCTGCGATCCCAATCTCTGCATAATCAGAAAAAAAAAAGAAAATGGTCAAGGTAATGAAGAAAAAAAACCAATTCTGAATGCAAAGTTGAGACGCTGCTCAATGAAGTGGAGGCGCGCAAGAAAATCCTCTTTGGCACGCTGTCCTCCGGCATTAACAACACATGAAAGAGGAGCGAATGGGACAGCGTGTGTGCGGCTGTCAATGCTGTGGGGTCGGAACAGCGCACACGCGCTGAAATAAAAAAGTAGTGGTCAGACATTAAGGTGGATGTGAAGCGGAGGACAGCTGCCCACACTGCCAAAGTGTGGCCAAAACAGGCGGAGGAACCAGCGCAGTGGGCCTCATCCCGTTTGAGGAGAGAGTCGCTGCAATCATGGCTGACACGACTCTCACATGTGGCTGACTGATCAACTTTCCTGCACGTTCTGACTACCGGCTTTTCAAACAATCTCAAGCCAGTTGTTAAAGCAGCACTGTAAAGCCAAGGTCAGTAACCTTGGGTAGTTATACAGGCATCATTATTATTATTTTTTAGTATTAGTCCCCATACACAAGCATGAAGCACATTTTAATCTATCAAAACACACTTAATCTTATTAAAACACACTTTTTAAGGTAATCCTTGCTCTCACACTTGGTGGCCCAGTTCGCCAAATGAGATGCAAAGTGTGCTTGCTTCAAGTTGTTTGTTTGTCACTTCCTGTTGAAGTTTACCATAAATCTGATAATAAAACAAAACAGAATCAAACATTGTGTATTTTAACACCAAACTGTTCAAAGGCTACTAGTGTAATGCTAACATTGAATGTGAAATGCCATAGATGGGCTAATGTACATTAGCATACATATTATAACAATTATAAACCTTCAAACAACTGATACCTATTTTAACATATATCTATATATATATATATACACACACACACACACACACACACACACACATTCTAACAGAGCATACAACAATACTGACAGACAAAATATATTTTCTCTATTTTATGGGAATGATGACTATTACTGGAGCTTAGTTGGGGAGCTGCTCTGCCTCTTCTTCCTCCTCTTAATTATTCTGCGTTTGCATCTAGTAGAGCTCAGTGCTGTCCCGTATATTGTGGCAAATGGTGGTACTACACTGAAGCTGTGCCACTCTAAAATCATCCATCCATCCATTTTCTTGACCGCTTATCCTCACTTGGGTTGCGGGCTGCTGGAGCCTATCCCATGTATCTTCGGGCGGGAGGCGGGGTACACCCTGAACCGGTCGCCAGACAATCTCAGGGCACATACAAACAAACAAACATACGCACTCACATTCACACCTACGTGCAATTTTGAGACTTCAATCAACCTACCACACACGTTTTTGGGATGTGGGAGGAAACCGGAGCGCCCGGAGAAAACCCACGCAGGCACGGGGAGAACATGCAAACTCCACACAGGTGGGGCCGGGATTTTAACCCCGGTCCCCAGAACTGTGAGGCAGATGTGCTGACCAGTCTCCACCGTGCCTGACTCTAAAATCAGACTTGTCTATATTCTGTAAAAATCCATCCATTGATCCATCCTTCCATTTTCTGTACCACTTATCCTCACTAGGGTCGCGGGCGTGCTGGAGTCTATCCCAGATAACTGGCATACAAAAGAATAATAATAAAATTTAAAAAAAACGATCACTTCAAAATTTGACCTGTAGCAGGGGCGTGGAAGACGAATCGAATACACTTTACAGATCATTATTTAAAGATCTTAAAAGGAACTAAACAGTAAAGCTGTGGAAATAGATACAGGCTCATTATTCTGCAAACAGTAGGTCACTCTGCTTATCTAAAAACATGTAGCAGTGCATTAAGGTTTTATAAGGTGTGAATAATGTAATTAATCAAAAAAATTGTTATGTCATGAATAAATCCTTCACAAGGGTAGTGAAGGATGGTAGAAAACAAAACACCTAAAAACGACAGCAAATAAAACAAACACCTAGCGGCTTAAAGATGAACACAATGATGTAAAATGCGAAGGGAATGAAGAGATGGAGCCAAGCTGCATGAATTCATGTGGGGGAGGGTGCTGCAGAAGTAACAGCCTTGCAGTGACTCAGCTCTAAAATCTGCCTCTCTCTTTCTCTCTCTCTCTCTCTCTCTCTCTCTCTCTCGCTCGCTCTCAAAATATCAGTGCTTAGTCATTCCAAATTAAACCTATTTCTCCTCACTTTGGAGAGCTTGTCACGACTGTGTAGTCACATATGTAAAAGTAATCTATCAGAGCAATTCAGACATATTGCATCCATTGTCCAACAAGGAACCGCGTTTGGTAACTTAGGGCTCCATTTTCTTGACCGGCGTAAATCCAGCACTGCGCCAGTCGTAACTCTGCGAGGAGGCGGTTTAGACTGAGTGTTAATTTCGTGGACCGGCGTAGCGAAGCGCATTTAAAAGTGGGGCATGTGCGCTGGCGTGGGCGTCATCACAGCCGACTTCAATTCTGTCCAAAACAAAGCGGCTTCTCTCATTTCCTTTAAATGCGGTGTCGCAGTGGCGCATTGATAGTCTTTGACGTGGCAGGAGCTCTAATTACGCAATGTACGTTCATAAGGAACTGCAGCTCACGTGTCTGTCTGTCTGCACGCGCACCGATCAAATTCACGAAAATTGCAATTGCCTCGCAGCACAATGTGCCAGACGCATGACGCGTCACCCAAAATAACACAAAACACATTACACTTCAGGGAATATGTATTTTTTTCGAGTTGTGGGCATAGTTTCATGGCCAATTTCACCCTGTACTGGTAGAAGTCGGTTTATGAAGAAGGAAGTTGCAATTGCGCCGAATGGCCACTGCATGGAATAAGGGCACTCCCCGCATCGTCGTCTGATCCTCTTGACGTCACGAGGATACAGTCAGGAAACTTTAGATGGTGAAAAAGAGTTTTAATCAATAGCTCAACAATTCAGGATTATATTCTTCTCAGTCTTTACACAAGTTTTCAGCACTTGTCATCAAACATATTGAATGTATTTTAGAAACTAAACACATATTTACATTTTGGCGGTGTTTCATTTTGTCAATTTTGTCAATTTTTTTTACAATTTTATGTCCTGCTGTCAAATAATTTATTGTTTAGAAAAATTTGATACACTAGTCAAATCATAGCATCATTTAAAGTGGGCAAGCCAAAAACATCGATTTTCCCTATGTCCAGAAAAGCTGAGAACCGAGTTTGAGCAAGAAAATATTGAAAAATACCCGTGTTTGTGTAGACACGCCCCACAGTAGGTATTAAACAAACACAGTATCTCTCCATTAGGGCCCGACTGATAGTAGCTCTTTTCAAATTAAATGTTTTGCACATTAACATGGCAACATAAGACAAAGTGAATGACATTCAAACAAATCGGCACAAAATAGTCCGAATTTTGTTGATTTTTTTCTCTCTGTTATAAAGTTAAACAAATACTCAAGGACCAAATATTGTAAAACAGTCAAATGTTCTCCCTGTAATTCATATTTTGATTGTTGTAAGTGTTTAGCGACCCAAAAAAGAAGTTATTGAATTCATTATGTATTTTTTAAATAATCAATCGGTTATCGGAATTTTATTCTTCCAAATATCGGAATTGGTATCGGCCGGGCCTGACTCTCTGTCCCTCCTGTCACAACTGTGCGCATCACCGTCCATTCCCCTGCAGGCCAATTGTGTTGTTTTGTGTTCTCATGTCTGCTGAAGTGTAAGGCAATGAACCTGAGCAAAGACACTAAGGCTATTCAGTCCCATAATTGAGGTATCAATAGATTGGCAGCGAGCGGTGACATTGATAAGTGTGCAAATGACCCTTTGGTGTGATGAGACAGGTTGTTTGAGGGGGAACATTGATCCACATCGATCTGCAGCGCTAAACTTCAAATCCCCCCTTCCCTCTGCACATTTGCACGCATTCCCATCTTTGCTTTCATTCCCTCTTTGGTTCACTTTCCACACGAGTGGCTCAATAGCAATTGGGGAACATTAACCTTGGGACCTTGGCCGGAGCCTAAATAGGACAGAAAGGATGGAGTGATTGCATTTAAACATCTGAGCCCAGCAGAGTAGTGAAGAACAGAGCAGGTGGAGGAAAACTGCATCGCATGATGTAACATGGGCTCATGTAAGTTATCATGCTGAGAAACCTATTGGGCAATTACCAGCTGTGAGCGATGTAACTCTAGTAACACGCAGTTAACGCCTAATCTAGTTACGCGTAACAGTGAGGCGCAGGGCAAACTGAAAAGAAGTTGTGGCGGTGCACTGGCCCAGAATCTAACATCCCTCCTGGCCAATGCACATTACTGCTGAATGAACTCAAAATGTGCATACTCTCCATCTTCCATATGTGCACACACGCGTGTATAAAATTGTTCATGAACATGTGTCTGTTTGAACAGCTGAGACTTGCCTGCTGAATAGAATAAAGCACCCTCATAATTTGTAAACAACAAGAAATTGCGTGGAGTTTATTTTTATGCTAGGAGGAACACAGTAGAACTTTAAAGTCAAACACAATCTGTTCCAGGACACTAGTTGTTTACCAGATTCGTTCTTAATTGACAAACCAATGCAAAAATAATCACAGTGAGGTAATCCGAATCGGAATCAGAATCCTCTTTCATTTGCCAAGTATGTCAAAAGCACACAAGGAACTTGTCTCCGGTAGTTGTACAACAACTAAGTACAACAATAAATAGCCATTTTGACAAAAAATACTTTTGAGACATGAAAACATAAAAACACACTATGAAGAGTCACTTAGCCTCTAGCAATTGTAATACCGCTTGCAAGCAGAGAACATAACGTTATTTAGCCAGCTAGCTAGCGCTAGCACTAACGTTTTTACGTAAACATTATGCCAGCGTTCTGTTGATTCAAGCTCTATAGCTTCAGTAAACATTGGTTTGTGCGTGCAAATAAATGTTGACAACGGCAAGCAAGAGTTGGACGCAATCCCATTGGTCAATATCTAGGTGAAATGTCGGCGGGTTTTCTTTGTTGTGTCACACTACATAGAAGATATCCCAAAAAAAAACAAACATGCAAGACTTTTCATTTTGGTGTCATAGGGCTATCATCGGGCCAAATCGTTGATCGTGGATTACAGTGTGTCACACTGCAAGGCATTTTGCCATTCCTGACAAAATTTGTCGGGCCCGATCTGGGAAATCACCTGCGATAGCATACTGGGCCAATAATGGGGCTAAAATCCTGTGGTCTGATCCTGGCATTACACTGACCACTTGTGAGGTGAGTTTAGTAAGTGGAGTCTGTGCAGTGTATATATGATGCCACCAAAGTACATTAGTCAAACCTCACTACTCGAGAGTAGCAGCAGCCTGTGGGTTAGCAGTGCACTAGTTAGCGCACTCGACTCGCAATCCACGCCGGATAACCTCCGTCATAGATGCGCTCCAAGATCAAACAAGTTCCTGAGTTTTATGTATGACAAAAGTGACTTTAGAAATGCTACGCTAAAACTGTATGAAATGAAGGTTACTGTAACTGCAGCAATGCTACAACATCACTGGTAAATACTTGTTAATGGTACTGTTGGAGGAGCATAAATGTAAACAACACTGTACATTCCTTGAAAACTGGTTGCACTAACTGTTATTTTGCATGGTATTTTTTTCAATGGATATTTGATTTGGAGGTACTGATTCTCATCCCAGCCGCTTCACACTCGGCTGCGAACTGCTCCAGTGCAACGTTCCGATGACACGACCACAAATGCTCAATATCTCGCCATCCCTTGAAGAAAATCAATTTCCTGTAATTTCATGATAAGACGTTCACAGTACCCACTATGTGTCTGTAGTTGCCAGAGAGCTTGTTACTGTGAACACAGTTGTAGCAGTGTTGAAATGCTGTGTCTGGTGCTACAATGGTGGGCTTGGATGGATCTGGGTTTGCTATCCATCCACGAAGGAGTCGTGTTTCACAGCAGCCTGATTGACTCTTTGTGACGCAGCAGTGTGTGTTTGTTTGTTACAGCGATTCATCATTCATTAGCGCGGCCTTGGCGGCGTCATAGATTTCTTTAGCTTTCCATTCCACAGATTACAATTTGCTGCAGGTCTGAGACTTTTGTTATGAGGATATTGATTTGAATTTCATAGTGAGACCAATCATGCTGGGTGGGAAACATGGGCGACTGAATCTTGGCTCAAATGAGCAGACCAACTCCTGCATCCAAAAACAGATGCAATAAATATTTCATTGGATACATTACAACTGCCTGCACTTCCTTTATAAATACTGGATTGCAGACATTTTGGTATAAATGCATTCAGTGCAGATGTATTCACCACCAATGTTTTTACGTGTTCAACATCCATCCATCCATTTTCTGAGCCGCTTCTCCTCACTAGGGTCGCGGGCGTGCCTATCCCAGCTGTCATCGGGCAGGAGGCGGGGTACACCCTGAACTGGTTGCCAGCCAATCGCAGGGCACATACAAACAGACAACCGTTTGCACTCACAGTCATGCCTACGGGCAATTTAGAGTCTCCAATTAATGCATGTTTTTGGGATGTGGGTGGAAACCGGAGTGCCCGGAGAAAAGCCACGCAGGCACGGGGAGAACATCCAAACTCCACACAGTCGGGGCCGGGGATTGAACCCAGGTCCTCAGAACTGTGAGGCTGACGCTCTAACCAGTCGACCACCGTGCCGCCACGTGTTCAACAACAACAACAAAAAAAAGCCACACGAGTTTCTGCTTCTTTGATTTTCGGTTAAACAGAAACAGCACAGCGCAAGTATGCATTGAAGCTAAAACAGTCACTTGTATACATTTTAACCTGAACGTGTGTTGAGTTAACAAGCAACTAGATTACTTATGAGTGCTTCTGCAGTCCTACCTGGCAGGTTCAACACCAGGATGCTGGATGAGGATGGAGCTGCCAGGCAAGAGAGCTCGAGGTAGACCAAAGAGAATTTTGATCGATGTAGTGAGGGAAGACATGAGGCCAGTTGAGGAGGATGCATGGAAAGTGATGACACGCGGTGGCGACCCCTAACGGGACAAGCCGAAAGGAAAAGATGAAGAATGTGACCAACCTATGCAACTCAATTAAAAAACATAAAACAAACAAAAAAAAAACAGTACTGTTTTAGCGAGGTGAGGTAAAAAAACAAACTATAATAACGTGTGCTATAACTGGGGATGTGGCCGAGTCCAGAATAAACCAATCACATTGGTCATTGATTAACCCCAGCTTTTCTAGTAGGCTTTTCCTGACTTTTTTTTTTTTTTTTGGCCACATCTTTCAGCCAGGATCTGCAGAGTTTCCAAAGCATCAGAGGGATCTCATGTTCAAAGGTATCAATCAGGAGAAGGGTGTAAAATAATTTCCAAGGCGTATACACAGTGAAGACAGTCCCCATCAAGTGGCGAAAAATGGCACAAAAGTGACTTGGCAGCCTCGACGGAGACATCACGGAAGAGCGGAAAAGGATGATGCGTAATTGCAGTGATCCGTGCATGATTGAAGCATTGTCATTTATTTGGCCGTAGTAAGGCAGCACACAATGGAAGTGGGTATACACAATGCAGGAGCTCAGTATCTGTCTGACTGTGCAGGATAAAATTTACCAAAATCGCATTAGACCAGCGATCTATGTGTGGTCTGAGCAAGCTTAAGTTTAGACAGAGTTTTTGCCACCAAATTGTCACTCCGCCAGACGTATCTCCAAGGACACACCCTCGCTGCGCCGGAGCGCCCATCTTGTCGCAGACATACAGTACCTCTTGTGATGGTGTCAGCATGATGATTTGTGGCTGTTTTTCTACAGCTGTAACTGGGATGGAGAGGAACTTCATCTTGACAGCGTGACCCATAGTAGACATCCAAATCAACAAGAAAAAAATGGCTTCACAAGAATAGGATTACGGTTTGGGAATGGCCCAGCCAGAGTCCAGACCTGAATCCAGTCGCTCCTGTTTGGGGCGATCTGGAGAGGGCCGCGCACAGAAGATACAGTTGCAATCAAAATTGCGACGATTTGGAGCATTTTTGCATATAAGAGTGGACAAATATTGCCACATCATGATGTTTTCGCCTTGCCACTCTGATAAGAGTCCTACCCAGCTGTGAAAAAAAGCCAAAGGTACTGCAACAACGTATTACTTTCAGACTGTGCATATTTATCGTTCATTCGTGGACTTCACAAGCAACATAAGTATTTTTTTTTAGTCTCAAAACATAGGTCATTGCCTCTTCCCAAGTAATGAAAACTTGTTCCCATGTTGTCTCCATATGCCTAATCGCGAGGCCGGGATTTGAACACGGGTAGTCAGAACTGTGAGGCAGATGTGCTAACCAGTCCGCACTGTGCCGCCCCTGTTTAGTGTTCACATCTGGAAATACTCATTCATTCCTGATGCATAGGAGCTGATTCGTGTGCGTTGAGCAGGGAGCAAGAGTGAGCGTCAGGCTGATGGATGGGAGCCGGAAACCAGACCAAACATGGGCACAGGTGACGCAAAGAGGATCCGCAGTTTCCATAGCAACAGGCAGGTGCAAGAAAGACACTGGGAGTCGGTCTAGCTTTCGATCTGCGGAGGTGAAACATTTACATGCACATCGCAGTGCAGCACACACGCACACACAAAGGTAGGGAGGGCTATGTGATACGTAGAGGAAGACAAAGTTGATGAAATGAATGTATCATTGAAAGAGAAAAGCTTGGTGATTAAAGGTATTCGGAGAAAGGAGGAAGGTAATGATTTTAAAAAAAGGCGGACAGGAGTATGAGATGAGAATGTGGGGATGGGGAACTCGAGGACAGGAATGCTGATCCATAACCTGGGGCGTGATGCATGATGGAGGAGATGAAAGAGAGCGGGGTCAAGAAGGGGGGGATGTACAAGAGTTGAGTGAGGAACACAAACTAGGTGGAGAAAAAAGACAGGATTAAGCTTTTGCAGTATTAAGCTCACATATTTTTTTAAATTTTTTTTAAAAATTATTATTATTGCGCGGCACGGTGGCCGACTGGTTAGAGGGTCAGCCTCACAGTTGTGAGGACCCGGGTTCCGACTGTGTGGAGTTTGCATGTTCTCCCCGTGCCTGCGTGGGTTTTCTCCGGGCGCTCCGGTTTCCTCCCACATCCCAAAAACATGCATAAATTGGAGACTCTAAATTGCCCGTAGGTGTGCATGTGAGCGCGAATGGTTGTCTGTTTGTATGTGCCCTGCGATTGGCTGGCAGCCAGTTCAGGGTGCACCCCGCCTCCTGCCCGATGACAGCTGGGATAGGCTCCAGCACGCCCGCGACCCTAGTGACGATAAGCGGCTCAGAAAATGGATGGATGGATGGATATTATTATTGCAGTGCTATAGGCACAGGGAATCCAAGTGAGGAAACACCATCTCAGGGAGCCGTCTGCACCAGGAGCAGACCGCAGCCATAGGACACCCCGGTGTAGTGGCGTAAGGGGAACTCCATGTGGTGACTGAGGACCCCATGAGGCATGAGGCTCCGGTCCATTACAACCCCCAGTGGAGAGGGCTCTCTCTGAGGAAATGCTGAAAGATAAGAAAAATAATCAGGAACCACATGTATCTATATAACACCCCACATTCAATGAAAACTAAAATGAAGACCTAAGACTGTCAAAACAAGCGTACAAAACAAGAGATAATATATGATAAATAATAAGAAAACATTCAAAATAAATGTTTAATGTAAGTTAAAAGTTAAATTAAATATTAGTTCAAGGCTAAATTAAAACGTTGGGTCTTGAGCCTATTCTTAAAAACATGAAGGTTCTCTGCAGCCCTGAGGTCCTCCGGCAGGATGTTCCACAGACGCGGTCCGTGAAAATAGAACCATGCCTCACTGTGAGTGTGTCTCCTGATTTAGGGAATTATATCCTGATATGGGTCATTTGTTATCCTGATAAAGGTGTATTTCCTGATAGAGTAGTTTTCCTTAAAATGACATGAAATGAAAGGCAATTTTCTCAGATCTTTTCTCCATTTATTTATTAAACACATATTTTACGCTGGGGACTCCATCGTTCTGCTGGGGGACTTCAATGCTCACGTGGGCGACTAGAACCCGTTCTACGAGCATTTGTCCCAATAATGAATAAACAAAAGTAGGACCACATTCACGATCGATATATGCTGTATATATTGAACTTGGGTCCACCGTTGCCTCCACACCACCATAATGAAAACCCCCAAACCCCTGACGCAGAATGTCATACTTTAAACATAATTATCCAACGACAAAATTGTGGCTGTGGAAGTGATAATGCTGAGTGGCTATCAAATCTGGGAAGCCACTAGCCACAGTGGCTATGGCCCCTCAGCCATGTCTTTAAGTATAAAAATACCACATATGCATTATATATTCTATTACATACATTCTCTACATTATTCCATCATAAATAAACAAACATATTCAGTATTGTTTTCATGCTTTGGGTCGAATTAAATGGCTTGCATGTCTTGAAATAGTGGCCGATGCGTTGTCCACTTGAACAAATTAAGAACTCACTCCGAATAGATGCCTTTTTTTCCCCTCAGGGAAATTACAAGGTAGCTGAAATTACTTTTTCACCAGGTGGTACAGCTCAGTTCGGTATTTTATACCCGGATTAGGTTAACATTTCCATTTGGATCAGTAGGTAGGCAGGACACTGATAACTGCTTGAACCGTCTAAATGCGTGACATAGCAGCAGGGCAGCAAGTAACTCACTCGCGGTGGGTCAACAAAGAAAACACTGACTCAGTACAATGCTGTCAATACAACAAAATCTAGTTACAGTATGTAGTGAACAGCATAATACACGCATAGTGCGTTGTCGTGCACAAGAGCCAATGAGTGATATTTGGTGGTGCTGAGATGGAGTGCTGAGTAAGCGGCGCGGGGCGAGTGCTGGGAGACTGCAATGCTTTTAGCAGCAACACACAGTGATGGGAGCTCACACTGATACTCAGCAAGGAGGGGGGGGGGGGGAGTGGAAGATGCAGTCTCATTTTGCACAGAACATGGACACCCAAACGAGGAAGGCCACAGAGTACATACTGTAAGTATGCATTAACAGACACATTAGGATATCACACGCAGTCGTGCCTGCACACACTGCACGACTATATAAGTCGCGGGCCACTGCGTCACGGCCGGCCACAGGCCCAGCAGTCTCGCTCTGACCTGTGTGCTGCAAAGGCCCTCACGCTCTCAACCCGCCCACTTCTCCGTGCCCGCCATTTCCTCTGAGTCACCCTCGGCTGCTTCATCGCCACCCCTCCCGTCGCCCCCCCTAACCCCCGTCCATCTCCTCCTCTCGTGTTCTTGTCGTTTTTTCACCCCACCCCGCCCCATTCGCTTACCTGTCATCAATGATATTGTGAGGATGTATTTTTAAAAAGCCCAAGGCCTGTATCACAAACCTCAAAGCCAACCAATCCCCACTCCCCCCACTGCTTGTAGATTCTATTATATAACTGCACCCCCATGGACCTTGAGGACACTGCAATCTAATTTTATCTGGCGATAGTGATGATGGGCGCGTGTGTGGATGCTGCATGTAACAAAGAAATATCCCCGATCATCTCTGATGCGTTCCAATAGGGACATGGGCAAATAAGATGTCCCGAATAATGTTAAGTCAGCCAGAGTGGCACAACTTATGAGACATAAATCAAGTAAAGAAAGAAGCAATTATTATTATTATTATTATTATTATTATTATTATTATTATGCAAGATTCATGTTGAATGCTGCACAGCCATTTTTGTCTTTCAGCGCCAGCGAGACACCAGCAGACTCCTCCAAGTTTTCAGGTGAATAACTGAATCCGTGCGATGGTAAATTTGTCAAACAGCGCCATACGTTGGTGTAAACGTTGCAGCACCCTTTTCTTGGCGCAGTCGAGTGTATAGCAAACACTTTGAACAATTGTAAAATGTGGGTTGTTCATGTAGTACTGAACTAATAATTGTTTCAGTCTGTTTTATTGTAAGCAATCACACAAGGCGATGAAGGACAACACAAAATGATAAAGTAAGTGTTTTCACATCAGTGAAACATTCAATTTGCTGAATTTCAAAAAACACTGATTTCCACTGTGATTAAATTTGTTTCACAATTGATGGAAGTGAATGTTTTATCGTCCGCTTATTGTACTTCTGTAAATATTTTATCTTATTTATCTATCGCCTTGCCCTGCCCTGCCCAGCCCTTTTCTGTCCTCTCTCATTTTGTCCTATCGGTTAGTTGTTGCATGTCCTCAAAAAAAAAAAAAAACAACAACAAAAAATATCCATCCATCTGTCCATTTTTTTGTACCGCTTATCCTCACTAGGGCGTGCCGGAGCCTATCCCAGCTATTTTCGGCGCGAGAGGCGGGGTACCTATGGGCAATTTACAGTCTTCAATCAACCTACCATGCATGTTTTTGGGAAGTGGGAGGAAACCAGAGTACCCATATCTTAATTGACTTGTCAAAAATATTAAGAAAGCTGTTGTCGCTGTTATTGAGGCCACAATACCACCAGGTATTTTAAAAGCCCTAGTTACAAAATCATTACATTATACGAAATGTACATTGGAGTGTAACTTGTTGTAACATGATCCTTCACTTTGTCTCTAATTAGAGATATTACTTGCAGTTAACTTTGTCCCATGGGCTGAAATGATGGGTGAGATGATAGGTTGTAAAAAATGTATGTTTATTTGAATTAAGGACAAAGTCTCTGAAAGTAAATGTATGTATGGCATCACGCACAGCTCTGGCAGTGGACCAAGACAAAGAAAGAGATGAGAAAGGGAAACACATTTAGGGTGAAGAAGTTCCAAGAGTGGCAGATGTCGAGTTATCCCTGTCACACAAACAGAACACAGAACAAAACAAGTTGAGAGCTTTTAACACCATCACTTGAGATGTGAGGTTAAGAGTTTCAAGGTGTTAATTGCATACCTTTCATTTACCCTTTCCTTTGTTTTTTGGTTTAGGCATGGATTCAAACTTGTCTTTGACCAACTGATATATCGCACCGTCGCCAAATGCAGTGGCTACGTCAAGGCAGTTTTGTTCTAAAAGGGGAAGCAAAATGCTCCTTGAGTTAACACTGCATTCACATGGATTTTTGGGTTTTTGTTCTAACAATGTTGGCGGTGGTGGTGGTGCTAAGAAATCATCAAAGGTTGCTCCATGTCCAGTGGTACCTTGAAGGTTGATTGCCTTTGTATTATGGAAAACTGACTTTTTTAATTGCCCATCCATCCATTTTCTGTACCGCTTAGCCCCGCAAGGGTCACGGGCGTGCTTCAGCCTATCGCAGCTAACTTCGGGCGGGATGCGGGGTACACCCTGAACCGGTCGCCGGCCAATCGCAGGGCGCAGAGAAACAAACAACCATTCGCACTCACATTCACACCTACGGGCAATTTAGAGTCTTCAATCAAACTACCACGCATGTTTTTGGGATGTGGGAGGAAACCGGAGTACCCGGAGAAAATCCACGCAGGCACGGGGAGAACATGCAAACTCCACACAGGCGGGGCCGGGATTTGAACCCCGGTACTCAGAACTGTGAGGCAGATATGCTAACCAGTCGTCCACCGTTTTGAATTGTTTTTATACAAATAGGTGGGTCTCTGGAAAGTATGGAATTAAACAACCAACTACAAACCTTTGTCATCTATTTCTAAACATTTGTGTGAGAAATCAGAATTTAAAATTTGAGCGAATTTGGCAAATTTACCAAAGTAAATTTAACAGTTTCTCCACCCATTATTATTATAAACCTCTTTTAAAGGTTATTAAATGTCTTTCAACCCAAAATTTCCAGAAAAAAATGATCTTAAATTCAAAAAAATTAAATAAAAAATTGAACTAACAAACTGTCATTATGCATGTTTACAATGGCTGACCTTCGAGGTACTATTAATGTTCGGCAGTTATAATGAATTTTAAGTTTTGATCTAAACAACAGTTATCTGTTTTACTTAATTTTGCGCTTACATAAAAATGGAGTACACTAAAATGGCAATTAAAACATTACAAGCAGAGTATTTAAAGACTGTGTGATGCCCGTGCAACATATGAGTTGTATTTCAATTTTTTCTCATTGAGCAAATGAATTTAAAATATTAACACATTGAGGTCAAACACCATCCTCGAAGAAATATGTTTCCCTTAAGAGCATAGGTATGAAACCCAAGGCCGGGGGGGCAGATACGGTCCGCCACATCATTTTATGTGGCCCTTGAAAGCAAATCATGCTCGTTTTGTGATTTTTGTTAAAATTGTCATAATAATAAACAATAATGTTGAGATATTGCGCTGTTCTGTGACCAAACCCTTGTTCTACAGTAATTTAAATAATACTTGAACAAACTATTGTCCTTGTCTTCTGATTTCAAAACTAGTTATCCCTCAATTTGTTGTGTAACGGTAATAATATTTGGTGATTAAACATTTCACTGTTCTAACGGCCCTCTGAGGGAAATCATAACTACAATGCGGCCTGAGACAAAAATGAGTTTGACACCCCTGCTTTAGAGGGTCCACTCCACTGTTGTTGCTTGTTAGTTGAATTTTAGCTAAAAGTTAAATAATGTTACAGTTGTGAAATAATGGGAAATTGAAATAAACATGAGAACAGAACTTTTCTCATTGTATTTATGATTGTGATTTCTAATGTAGGAGTGAGAGTCATACAGTACCTTTCTTGTTCTCCATTAAGACATTGGCACCGGCTGTAAAGAAGAACTCAACACAGGAGATGTGAGTGCTCTGGATGGCCACCATGAGGGGTGTGGTCCCCGTGATGGTCTGGGCATCTATGTTGGCTCCAGCCTCCAGCAGAAGTTCCAGTATTTCCACTTTGCCAGCTTGTGCAGCATGGTGAAGCGGCGTCCAGCAGAACTGGTCACAGATATCCACTGCTGCACTGTTCAGAACACAACCATACTAAGACTTTTTTTTAAAAATGCCATGATGGAAAGGTACCAGTCATGACAAAAGAGAAGAATTCTAACCATACAACAGGAAATGGAACTTAGTGCGATACATAGTTAACTCTTTTTAGTGTTAACGTGAAGAGAAGATTGTAACAAGATGAAGAAAAAAAGCACTAGAAGTTGCTTTTCTCAAGCCTAATTATGTTTCAACGTCATAATAAGTGTATGTCATCGACAGTAGCGAGCTGGAGTTCACAAATGATCATATTACGTTTTAATATACAGCAGTTAACTTATTTTTACATCTACTGTTAGGAATGTTACACTAACTAGCTAACAACGTTAAAGCTGTGTGCAAGCCTGCCTTTAAACTGCATGTGTCAATGTCACACATCATTAAAAGCTGATGTATTTAATTTAATTTAGTTTTTCATTTTGTTTGTTTCATTTTTACACTTAACACTGCCCGTCTTCCCAGTTATCGTGGATATTTGACTTCGAAAGCCGTCAATGGCAGTGAATGTGTTAAAAGACATTTAGATTTAAATTTAAAATCTAAAATTTAAAATTTGGCTGAAATCATGTTAATATTTTTATAAATACTTTTTTGTTATCACCTACATTCTGACCATAAATTGGATTCATTACATTTCCATGTGTTTTAAAATGTAAAAAAGAAAAAAAGAAAAAAATTAAAGTTAGAACAGAATCTGAGAAAAAGCTCTTTTATTTAACAATGCATTTAACTAAAATGTTATGTCATTAAATTGAACCAAGGCATGTTAAACAGATCTGACCACGAACTACTTGCATTCTTTTGGCACTTGTTCACCCTTACAAATTCAGTGAAAATCAGACGATCATTTGGCGTCATAAAGGGTGCTGGGGGGGGTTAGGAGATGGGGAGTGATGATGTTTTTAAGGGTCGGTAATGTACAGGAGCCCTAGAAAACGGTATTTTCAATTTGCGGCATTAACACGGCAGTTACCAAAATCCTATATGCACTCAACCGTCCTGAAATTGTCTATACTGCTTGTCCTCATTAAGGTCACGGGTGGGATGGAGCCTATCCAGTCGACTTTGTTCGAGGGGCGGGGTAAACCCTGAACTGATTGCCAGCCAATCGCAGGACTCAAAAAGACAAATAAGCATTCAGTGTTCAATGAACCTAAGAGGCATATTTTGGAACGTGGGATGAACACAACCCACACAAACAAGACTTGAGCCGAGAATCAAACCCAGTACCTCGACTGTGAAGCAGAAGGGCTAACCACAAGGATAATGTGCTGAGCAAAACACTTGCCATGAAAATATACTGTATAAAAACTTAGAAAACCCCTAACTTGGCAGTGATAAAGTAAGAGGTTTGACCAAAGCGAGAGGACGGATGTTCCTTACCTCTTGTCGAGGAGGTATTTAGTCACCTCGTAGTTTCCGATGGCGCAGGCCACCATCAGCGGGGTCTTGTAAAACGGATCTTGAACATCCACAGGAATCCTTTGACTAAAAGCCAGTCCCAGAGCCTCAATATCGCCATTCTTCACAAGGTAGTTGATATTGAGGTAGATCTTGTCTGGTTTCTCTGTGTACCATGCAGTGTCATCAACTACAGGATGTTCTGGTGGAAGATCTTGGTCCAGTCGCCGGGTGTCTGCGGTATTTATTGTCTCCATCATGTATTCCGGTGGGCCTCCATCCTCTCGTCTGGGCTTGAACTCCGGTGGGAGGGTACAAATAGGCATAGGGAGGACAAATTTGGGTTTCTTCTTCCCCTTGCCTCCCTTCCCACCTTTTTTCTTCTTGGGGATATAGGAGAGGAGAAGGTATGGTTTCTTGATGTAGCTGGCACCTTTGATGAAGTCATTAACGTTTATAGTAGGGTCTCTTCCAATCACATGGAATGAGATGACTAACTCGAGCTGCTCTTGGGTGACCGGAGCACCTAATGTTGTCAAAACGGAGGCAAATTTTTCAGAGGGAACCTTTTCGCGATCAAAGGCTTGCAGCAGATCACGCTCGTATTCGTTAGACCAGTCGTGGAGGGTCAGAGCCCACACGTCTGTCAAGACACTCTCATCAGTGTTCTCTTTGCCCCTCTGTTGCTCGGCTTTCCTCAGCTCCTTGACAGCCGCTTTGTGACCAGCATCTTTGGCAATCTGACGCGGTAGGAAACCTTCGCAGTTCTTCACTTTGGCATTGCAACCTGAACATGAAACACAGCATTATGGAGTTTTACTGTAACTGTAATTTGCCCTGTGGCACCTCCCTTTACACATAATTTGACAAGCTTCAAAACAATTCAATTCCTTTTTTAACACGTCATAACACTTTTCTGAGATAATGCGGAGTGGGTTTATCATACAGGGAGAAGTCGGACTTCAAGGTCCAGCATCACCCACAAGCCAACTCAGGTCAAAAGTGAGGAGCATTCCGATATGCTGTGTGTCAGATTTCAAATTGGACCATCTAAGTTTTGGAATGATTAGGTTAGTATTTGATTCCTAACATCTCTGACAAAAGGCAAAAATGTCGATCAGTTCGAATGTCTTTCCCCCCCCCCTCTAAAACACAAAGACATAACCCTAACCCTAACCCTAACCCTTTCATGAAGGACCAAGGAAATCAGACATCAGAAATCACACTCGAGAGGCTGAAAGGAATTTGATTTTTTAAAAATAATGATAAAAAAGGTTCACACTTTTTTTTTTTTTTTTTTTTTAACGCCTTTCTTTTCCATATTGGTGTGCAGTAAGGTTGCCGCCAAGAATGATATTTTACCGAATTGTTCCGTTCAGTGTCGGCATTGGGCATTTAATTATCTGGCGACATATGATTTACTGTCATTGTTTTAACTCAACCAGAGTTTGACTGTTTGGTTATTTAGTTCTCTGGCTACTAAGACCAGTTTAATGGAAGAGGATAATTTGCTCATAAAAGTTGGTTTACACCTGAATAATTTCTCCACCCCACTTGTGACGTGATGGCTACATCACTGAGTGTAAGTATGCAATGAACCTCGATCACTGATAAGTACTTTTTTTTTTTTTAAAGGTTTGTGGGAGAAAGAAATTTGCAATGATTGATGTAGAGTGCTTAAATTGCAGGCAGTACAAGTAGAAAAAGTAGACATATTATGAAAAATGTACATTTTAATGGCTTGCATTTTGTGTTTGGGTATTTGTTGGGTCTTTGGAGTGCCAGGCCTACACCTATGCCTGTTTTAAATTGCGAAAAATGTATAAAATGTGTGAAATATTTCTCCATACCTCTCTGAGCCAGGAACTTGCAGCAGTTGATGTCGCCTGTCGTCGCGGCAAAGTGGAGGGCCGTGCACTCGTCCACATTAATCACACTCATGTCTGCTGAGAATGCAGACAGCAGCACAATCACCTGGGAGACACAACGCCATATAAAAACAAAGGGCAGAGGTCACGAATCATCTGAGTTACAGTTGAACACATCTTTCCACACCGATGTAGAAGTAGTATGACTGCTGCAGCTGCTTCACCTCAAAGAAGCCCCCCGTGGCAGCGTAGTGCACAGCTGACATGCGTTTCTGGTCCAGGGCATTGGGGTTTCCCCCTCTTTTTAAAATGTCTCGGACAAGCTCCAGGGATCCAGCCTTGGCAGCCTCCATCAACGCTGTCACACCAGTTTTCTAAGGATAACAGAACAAATATTAATGCCAATAAATCATGGTTCGTTATTTGCACCCCAGCTACTGTATATTGCAGATTTTTAAGCATGCCTTTTTTATGGGTTTTTATAGTACACAGGCAATCTGGATTCAGTTGCAACACCTTCAGTGTAGCACGTTGCTGTGAGCCTGTGACTATTGTTGTAAGCTGTTTCTGTGTGTTTAAGTAGCAGTTGTTTAAAGCAGTGATTCCCAACGACGGCGTCATGGCATGCAAGAGAGATCATCCAGGGTGGCTCGGGAAATTATCTGATTGAACTTTATTTGTTAGGCAATTCTTATTTATTAGTTGCATATACAGCAGCGGTTCTCGGCTGTTGTCACCCTGGGACATGCGACCTGCATTTTCTTACTGTTGCAAAGTTGCGACACAATTTTGAAGAAGTTAACAGGATTTTGTTTTTTTGGGGGGGTCAAAAATAGCCCATGAAAACACATGTACAGCACAGTATATATATATATATTTTTAAATGCGTTTCCTGTAGTGCCAAAGGCCTGAGCTGAGCTCCACTGTATTTCCTTTTTTTAAAGTCCATTTGTGAGTAAATTGAGATGAGACCATCATTATTTCAGTATTTCTGTGACATTTTTGTTTGGTGCTATGGTGTGGGATTTGTAAGAGGAAGCACTTTAGTTTAGAATTGCTGTAACTACTACGCTCATTTCTTTTAGACCTTCGATGGTGTTTTGCATTATGTTAGCATTATACTAGCCGACTTTTGTTCAATGAAATTATATGGTTTGGTTGAACAATTTGGTGTTTAAAGATACAATGGTTAACTCTCTTTTCTTCTTTCACTGTATGTGTCAGTTCTACGGCAAACGTCAACTGGAAGTGACAAATACACAGCTTGAAGCAAGCACGCTGTGCTCTTATTTAGAGAATTGTCTGAGCGAGAGGTAGAACAGGTGCTGAGGAACACTTTTAAGTGTTTTTAAAAAATATATGTTTAAGTGTGTTTGAATAAGTCTATATGTGTTTACAGAATCTGGGAGGGATAAAACTATTAAAACTTTTTTTAATATCATCTTTTTATCGTATTTTCACGTATCGTGGGGTAGTTTGGAACATATCCCCCAAGATAAACGGCGTAACATGGTACCATCAACAAATAATGGTGAGTCCACAAAACATTCTGCTATCAATTATAGGGGTCACCTCTCTGCTCCTCAACCTCCATCTAAATATGAACCTCATCTGTTGCATTTGGGTCGGCCCCTTTAGCCAGCATCATGTGACACATGGGAGCGCAGTCTTTGGCATGCTGACACATCAATTGGAAGACGTGAGTCCCCTGCGATGACACGTTGTTCACGTCTGCCTGGTACTCGAGCACCGCCTGCAGGCAACGTGTGTGGCGCTTTGTCGGGTAGATGCAGTAGAACAGGACCCCTAAAGTGGAGGGAGAGACATGAACAGGTTCAGCATTTTCATTTTCTGACTTGGTCACTTTTCAGCTGTATTGTATATGTCCTATTCATTTAACTGTCATGTTAGCTCTTTAAATGCTAAAACTAGAGAACACATTTATGTCACTGATAATGGCTCTTCATGCTGTGATTAATCTTATATTTCAAGAACTTGTTCATTTTCCACAGTTTTAAAGCCTCATATACTTGCCGAATAATTTTTTTTTAATCATTCATATTTGGCAGAGTTGTTAACAACGCTCTTCTCTCTGGTGTGCTCCACAATGGAACACATAAGGATTATTTCATCGCATCTTATCTTAGACTCACCACTGTGTGAGGCACACCCGATAAATCAGATAACAATACAAGAGTATCAATAATCATCAACAACCAATAATCCTGATTTTGACCCAAAGAATATGGTTTAAAAAATTCAAATGAAAGGTTGTGTTCGACATGCAAGGAAAACACAATCTTAGTCGAGTGAAAGTGCAACATGATGCCGACAAATAGAGGACTACAGGTCCTTGCTATCTGGTGACTTAATAAGAGGTTGATCTGTAATTATATATACCCACACATTCACATTTTGGCTGCTTTCTCTGCGCCTTTCTGCTTCAATCTGACGCTGCCCAATGACTCTCAAAGACTCGCCATGCATTTTGAGGAGCTGGACAACCACAGGCAGTGCCTTCAAATAAACCTCATGGATCTCATTTAAGATGGGAAATTCATTCATTTAAGGAAGCGCTCCTTTGCTATCAAGCTTGAATTTAAATGCAGTGGCGTCACCCTGATCTCTTATCTTTAATTGCTAAAGACTAGCGTTACAGGTAATATTCAACAACGGTAACAACAAAATAACCACGGAATGTCATTTGTTAAACATTAGTTCTGCAAAAAAAAAAAAAAAAAGGTTTCTGGTTTCTTTGTTTCACCTCTGTTATTTGTTACCAAGCATCAGTCACTGCCGTGGTTAGCAAACAGAAACCAGACTCTCATGTGTCCAAAGCTGCAGTAAAGTGTAATATATTCCTGTAGGACTTTCAGGGTCATCTCCTTTCTGTTCTCCTTGCCATTTTTAGTCCGACGAGTCACCACTGGAAGTTCAGTGCCTCTGAAGTCGTACACATAAAAATTCAACGCTTCTGGAAGTGAACTTCGATCAATTGAATTTTGGTTGAAAATCTTTTCAATTGAAAAAGTAGTTCAAAGGCAAAGAAAAACAGTTCGGCTGTATCAACTCGACCATGATACCCCACAGCTTCTGGGTATGCACCAGAGTACAGCAGACGGAAGTAACTGAGTGCACTACTCACCTTTGCCCTCATTGTCTTGGATGCTCATATCAGCGTCGTGGTCTGCCAACATTTTCACAATGCCGTCATTACCCAGTTCAGTTGCTAACATGACCGGCGTGTGGCCCCTCTTATTCTGGATGTCAGGGTGCGCTCTCAAGGACAGAAGAAACCTGGTCAGGTCTGAGGAAGTGTTGGAGATCGAAGCCGTCAAACGACAGATTGTAATGAACTGTCGGACTTAGTTCAGATTTATGTCAGTTCAGTTCGCTCCTGCACAGTTTGGAAAGATAAACCCTGATCGGGATTGTGTTTACACCGCTCTGGGTAAACTGTTGAATGCCTTTTTGCTACGTCAGCCACGTTCAACCCACCAATAAATATAAGCATTTTGTTTTCAACGTTTCTTGGCTTGTGATTGTTTTCATAAGACAACGAGCAATTCTTAAGAAAGAGGCATTTTTTTTGTTACGGGGGTTGCAATCTCGGCTACGGCCATCATGTGGAGTTAAAAACACACGTTAGGTTAATCGAAGATTCGAAACTGTCTATAGGTGTAAATATGTGTGCGAACGATTGTTTGTCTATGTGCCCTGTGATTGGCTGGCGACCAGGATGTATCTTGCCCAAAGTCAGCTGGGATAGGCTGCAACCCAAATGAGGACGAGCGCTCCAGAAAAATCCCAGATTGTGACAAAGTGGTACCGTATGTTATGTTACGGTTCAGAACAAGGAAGATGTCATCACCCTGATTGTTGGCTGCAACTGCCATGTGAAGTGCGCCCGTTCCATTCTGCGGCTCTGTGAGATTAATGAGATTTGCCACCCCGAGGTGGACCATCTCCTCAATCTGCGCCTCATCGTTTTCATGGATGTACTGCAACAAGCGGTAGATCTGCAGCACCTGGAGCCGGTTGTCCACCTCCCTGCCAGTCATGGTTGCGTTGAACACAGATGACTGGGAATGACAAGAGGCTCACAACCTGTTGACGAGATGCAGTTTAAAAATAATAATAACAATGAGCTAATACCAATCCAGAATCTTCCGGATAAGGAGATAACACATTGCGATACAAGGTTGGGTTTTTTGTTTCACTTTGCCCCATTGGTGAGCATTTAGCAGGGTACACACATTTTGTCAGATGGGCAAAATTTGAGCATTTGTTTCCCATCTGCAAAGGCCAGTTTACGTAACTTCTCTAAAACGTAATCCGCACTGATTATCCTTAGTTCGAAGTGTTATTTTTCCTCCTTAATCTGTTCGGAAACCGCTCAGGACCGACAATCGTAAATGTTGAATTTGTCCATTAGGGATCTTCGATACCAATTTTTTCAAATCGATACCGGTAGGAGTACTCAATCTTGAGTACTAACCAATACCACTAGTACTTTTTTCCTGACGAACACGATGGTTTACTGATGTGTCAAACTGCCACAGTGTAGCGCCAACGACTGGCGAGGAGGACTTACTCAAAAATTTGTTTTGCCTAAAATATCGCTGGTTGGTGTCGCCAGCCTTCACGACTACCCGATACCTTGAAATAAAGTCGGTATCGGCCGATATCGATACCGTGCCCATCCCAATTTTTTTCTACCAATATTTCGGTTCGCAAATCATTGTTTGTGTGGTCAAAACCGAGTTTGGCCGAGCCACAGTCTACGTGATTGTCACAATAGTCAATTGGGAAACAACCAGAAGCTTGCCCTGTTGCCGGACACACGTAGAGGAGCAACGAGTTGTGCTGAGTGTTTGCATAAAATGTCAATGTAAAAGTTATTAGTTACAATGAGTGTTGTAAGCGCAATGTACTCGATAACAGTTATCTTAGTTTCTTCTATTTCTTGTTCGACTTTAACGACTACTACTACTGCTACTTCTGCTACTACGGCTTCCACGATTATACCTTCTTCTTTGTACATTTTGGCAGTGTGGGTGCCTCGTGGCACCATGTTGCCTTTTGCAGGTCAGTCTTGGTACTACAACAGACATCTGATTCAGGATTGTCAGTGGAAAATACAGCATCGTTATGTGTGTGGTTTAGCTGACTGTGTTGGTCATTTCGAGTAAACCACAGTAAGCACACACTGGCGTATTTTTTCCTTGTCATGTGTGGGGTCTCTCGTGTTCAAAATCTTTTTGAGTGTACCCTGCTTTTGTGATCTTCGTTTACATTCCATGAGATCGTTGTCTCAGTAATACATATATGCAAATGTACTTCTCCATACTAATATTGTCAAACTCATAAAACGAATGACTACTGATTACTCAGCTGATTTTAAAGAGCACAATGCACAATATCTGATCGGTTAATACACTGTTCAAGCATTACGCACATCTATATAGTATAAGTCAACCTCGACCTGATGAAGTGGCACTGATCCACTTGTAAAGAAGTAAAAACGTCATTTCGGCTTATTTGTTCACATGAGTGGATTTCATTTTGATGGTATGAGGATCATTTAGGATGGGAGGTGGGGAGGGGGGGGGGGGGGGGTATTTCCACCTTAATAAAATGATTTACTGGTTGAACAGACATTTCTGCACAGCTGTTGTATGGAGGGGGTTAGACGCGAGGTCATGTTACATGAGAAGGTGACCTCATATTCATAAACCTCTATGACGCTGTTTCGGCTGTAATTCATAGCAACGTGACGTCACCCAGAAGGTTCAACAACCTGGACCAATACCAATTTACTGATAAACTAGTTTGTCTTCTTCGATGCGCATGCATATTTATGTAATCGGCATATATATATATATATATATATATATATATATATATATAAACATACTGGGATGCAATCATAACAACAAAAGGTAAGCTTCAATCACGACTGCACTCACACGTCCACTTCAAATGACCGCTGTCCTCAAAAATAACCTCCAACATCTTTAGCCATTACGACCATGAAAGAAGGCTTAAGAAATATAAAGATGAGATGGTCTCGTGAGTCCGTAATAGCGTGCGGGAGGCTATTCTCCTATGTCAAAGCGCCGCCGGACTTTTGTTTCCTCGCTTCCATGGCAACGAAATCCCGGCAGTGCAATGTTGTGAGACGTGCTTTTAAGAAGTACTTGTGGAAGAAAACGACTGGTAAAACCTGAAGTAGTGATCATTTGAATCGATTCAATTCTTGTAGCCTACTTATAAGAACTATTTCAAAGTAAAGATGCATGTTTAATGTCAGTTATATATTATGCACATGTTCTTCTCATGTTGTCTCGCACCTTACTTGTCCGAGCAATTTAGGTAGGATTAAAGGTTCCAGGGCCATACGGTCGCAAATGTGGAGATTCATTTATTGGCACCTGCTGGCTTGTTTCCACGTGTGTACTGCACTGACAGCTTGAGGCATCTATTACTGAAAGTGTGGCAAAAGTGAAATAAAGTATCCGATACGCCCTCGTCCCTCCAATACAATAAATTGTCCCGAAACCATACAGTCCATTTTGCTTGACTACTGCGGTCACGCGTCACTATCTGTACTTCCGTCTCTGACCGCACGATGGCACCATAGTGCAGAGTAAGAGACGCACATTGTCTGCGCTTGAACACCGGAGTCGCCGACCTTTTTTGAAACTTGGAACTACTTTTTCGGTGCTGATTAATGCGAAGGTTTGATACACACTTTTGAAATAATAAAAATAATAAAAAAAAATGCTCAAATTGCCATTACACACATAGATTCACATAGATTAATATACTTTTTAATAATATATCATTTATTAAAACGTATATTAATCTATGTGAAGACAGATCATTTTAATGTTCTCACAATATTTATCAGCAATGATTTAACCTATAAATATCAATATGCAACACTTTAACTCAAGTTAAAGGGAAGAGAGAACAATAGGCACAACAACAGCTGTATCAATGACAGTAATAGTCCCTTTTTTTTTATCAATCTCTGTAATCGTTTACATTTGTCTAATGATCACCTCTACAACATACCTAGGAAATCACAATGCCCCATCAACGGTGAGCTAATTTCATAACAGGCCCACGGGCGACTCGTATGGCACCATTTTGGTGAACGCTACTATATCAAGTGAGCGACTCGCTGAGGCGAGTGGCGATGGGATAAGCTGAAAGTCACAAGGACATTCAATGTAATTTATCTCAGGGCCCCTGTGTTTTCCTTAAACCGAGAACCACCCTCAGTTTAAGATAAACCCTTCCAGGCCATCAGTATGGAAGAAATGAAAAAGAGGAAGTACGGCGGCAACCGAATGAACACTGTAACCACATTACATTCATTCATTGTCATTTGTAACCTTCGTAATGGTGACCCCCGCTTCCACCAACAATCGGGATTTTCGATCCCAACAACAGGTCCAAAATGATAACTGCACATACAATAAAAGTGACCAAATCCAAATAAACCCATACTGCCAGAGTCCCTGTTTAAAGTGTGTATCTTGTATTTGCCAAACATATTACAAAACATCCAAAAACATATACAGTACCTTGCAAGGTGAAGTGGAAGCACGTAAAAATATTACATGATAAAATGTTTAAAAATATTTACATTCCTTCTCGAGTGTACAATTCTATAAAAAAAAAAATCCCATTGTCAACAATGAATAATAAGAGGGTGTTTCTATCAAGGGAAAATATTAATTTGCAACAGAATGCATTGATTGGCATGAATACTTTTAATGCTCATACAATAGCTTACCCATAAGACCTCTTATTTATGCAAAAGCAAATTATGAAAGCATGTTTTAGTAGTTGTTGAATGTATTTTTTGGGTAACTTAATTACTTTTTGGAATGTTTTGTTTTGTTTGAATGATTAGATGATGCGCACCAAATTCCTCACTAGAACACAGAAACAATTCCCATCTTTTCTCCCGGCTGGCCTGCTCTTTCCTCCATGTCTCATCCTGTGGTCTCCACCGCATGAACTGTGGACAACTTTACTTTTGCTCTTCCCACAAAGAAAAGTGGTTTAAACTGTCACATTCCCACTTATTTCTCTCTGCATTTTTCGAGGACAGTGGGCTTCCTTGCATCATGTTTCTCGGAATCAGCTTGTGGTTAAACCGAAAATGTCAGCACTGAAAAAATAGCAGTCATTAGAGAGAAAAATGTCTGTGAACATGGTAAAAACCTGAACAATGATATGCTACCTCAAACACAGAAACTCAAAGAACCCCATGTGCTTAATATTTTATCCCCCATTCTTTCTTTTCATTTTAAACACCTGGGGGCTACGATATCACAAACTAATATTCAAGTTTCCGGCAAGAAATATGGATTTGTTAGATAACCAAGAAGTGACTTTTGTAATTGAGATCAAGACCACAATGTCTTTTTGAAAAACAGTGTCTCTTTAAAGCTGCAAAGCACAAATGATTGGTTTAAAAGCGGAAGCATGTTTATTTAAGTTATGAAAATATGCAATTCCCTGAAAGAACCCTTGTATCCTCTCAAGAGACCTTCTTGGATTATTTTTGCCTGATTGCATGTCTTTAAACAAACAACAGGAATAAAAGAGTTCTGGAAAAGCCACCAATGTCCATCCAATCAGATGGTCTCATACACCAACATCCCACTGAAGATGGTCAAGGGTTCCGACGAGTAGGCCAGCTTGCCGGTGACCAGGTCGACACAGACCGTATCCCCTGCCTCCATGGGCAGGATGATGTTGAAGACCGCCAGAGCTCCAGGGATGTGCTTTGCTTCCGCCATAGGCTTTTCCAGGCCTTCTGGTTGATATCCTGCTGAGTCAACACGAGCCACACCGGTGTTGGATTTGGACAGCACCGCCTCGATCTTCAAGTTCTTATGGCCGGTCAGGATTGCACTGAAAAAGTACCTCCCTCTCACTGGAGCTGTGAAATAACCTGCGGGACAAAACAGGGAACTAGTCACTTCAAATGAACATATACATCACAATTGCTCATGTTAGGGGTAAATTCAACAGGCTGGTTTAAAAATATATATATAAATCATTCCATACCACAGCCACGTGCACACATAGACCCCAAGTGGTGCTCAAGCACCCAAAAATGTGGATGAAAAAAGTGCCTTTTTTTCTGCACCCTGTTTCTTCATCAATATTTTTTTTAAAAGGAAAAATTACCCATTCTCATCAATTGCCTGGGCTGCTCAGTACATTATTGCTAACTTAACAATAATTCACAAATCATAAAAAAAGAATGAAATCTACACTACAAAGGTGAATTAAGGCCACCCCCCTGTCACATAAAAATTTTTACAGTCGTTAAATGGTTCTTAACATTTTTTTTATGCAGTTAAAGGTTTTGTGATTATGTTCCACTTGCGATGTTCAAACTAATGTAGTCACATAAAAAAAGAAAAGTTGCTCATACAAACCTGTTCGAGGGTTATAGACACCATTTTCATTGACAAATACTTCGTTGAATGCAATGGTTCCTACGCCCCTCATCGGCCGAGTGAGTGCTGCGGAAAACGAAAGTCGTGGCACATGGGCGTCAGAGCCTGCAAGACCTGATGGTGGGGCAAGAACCAAGAGTTTAAGCTTACGCAGATGAAACAGCAATGGAGCGTTTATGTGATATTTAGTTGAGCACAACACATACCCTGTTCACCTCTGAGGCCTGGAAAATGAGATTAAATACAAAAATAGGGAGTTACTCA
This sequence comes from Phycodurus eques, assembly GCF_024500275.1. Taxonomy (NCBI): domain Eukaryota; kingdom Metazoa; phylum Chordata; class Actinopteri; order Syngnathiformes; family Syngnathidae; genus Phycodurus; species Phycodurus eques. Next base: position 4,227,622 of record NC_084542.1, on the reverse strand, counting down.
TCAGCCTCCTTTTTTTTTTTATCAACAAGAGAAAACTTTTAAAAGACAAAGAATTTAATTTGCAAATCAGTTCTTGTATCCATAGCCTACTACACAAGTGATAACAATTTGGTTGTCTACCTGGGGGTCCGGCTGGTCCTTGCTTGCCCTGTTCCCCCTGAGGCCCCACCTTTCCTTGGGGCCCCACAGCTCCCTGGGGTCCAGGCAGCCCTCGCTCTCCTTTGGGGCCTGGTAGACCAGGTGGACCTGGAGCAGAGAAACACTTAGTCTAGATTCACACTACATTGTTCCAGTGACACATTTCAGTTTCTTTTTCTCCCCCGTGGCTCAGTTTCAAATATGGGTCAAGGGAACGTTTTGCATTTGAGGATTTTTTCCACGTACTGTACTTCTGTTGGCGGACCGGTGGCCGACTGGTTAGAGCGTCAGCCTCACAGTTCTGAGGACCCAGGTTCAATCCCCGGCCCCACCTGTGTGGAGCTTGCATGTTCTCCCCGTGCCTGTGTGGGTTTTCTCCGGGCACTCCGGTTTCCTCCCACATCCCAAAAACATGCATTAATTGGAGACTCTAAATTGCCCATAGGCATGACTGTGAGTGCGAATGGTTGTTTGTTTCTATGTGCCCTGCGATTGGCTGGCAACCAGTTCAGGGTGTACCCCGCCTCCTGCCCGATGACAGCTGGGATAGGATCCAGCACGCCCGTGACCCTTGTGAGGAGAAGCGGCTCAGAAAATGGATGGATGTACTTCTGTTAGATTAATTGAATAATCTAAACTGACCATTGCTGTCAACGTGAGTGAATGCATGAATGGTGAGTGACTGGTAACTAGTCCACAAAGTCACTTGTGACCAGCTCGAGCTCACCAGTAACCCTGAACAGGATTAATGGTAGAAAATTGATGATCATGGCACCGCAGAAAAGAAGGAAAACAACACTGACTCATGTGTTTTGATCAGGATCAGGCTTCTTCCAAATGTGGATTAAAATCTGACAGATATCTTGGCAACGCTTGAATGGACATGCGTTTAGTAAAAGTAAAAGTATATTGAAAATTGGCCAGTTGAAAATACATGTAAATCAAAATTGGGCACTTTTGCAGTATGAACCCAGCTTAAAGGAAGAGGTTCCAATTTTCAAAGAAAAATACCTGCTACCTTGGATTTCAGGAGCTTTGCTGAAACTGACAATAACCACCTCTGGAATATATTTTAAAAAAAATGCCCATCCCTTGTTTGCTAACAACTGGCATAAGACTAGCAAACAGAAGCAGAGCGAAGGGACAGTTCAGGATTCAGGAGCGATGCGGAATAAGCCAAATTTCTGTCCGAGAAGTATGTTCATCACCTTTTTGATGTTTAATTGATTGTACATTCCCCCCCAAAAAACTTCAATCCGATAACATTTAGTGTCATAGTACTACTCCCTTACCAAAAAGGCATGCTACCGTTGTAGCAACTGTGGCTAATGTTGGCTTGTTACAGTTCTAGTGCTAGCTTAATATTCCTATTGCTATTTTCTTTTTAAGTTGAATATGCTGGGGATTTATCACAACTTTGGCATTTCATAACGGCATGCCTTTATGAATGGCCTGTTAGTGAGGGGTGCAGCTTTCGTCAGAGACTCGACGGGGGGATTCGTGAGGTGGAGCTATATTCAAATCTTGCTAGCAGTTTTAAGATTGCAAACTCCCTCGTAAAGTGAAAGAAGACAAACCCTCTTCTGAGAATGTTCACTGATAAGCGATGGCTCAAGGAAGATTCCTAAAAGTTGTGTTGGTAAGAAGAAAGCTGTGGCCTTTAACCTGGTGTGACTGAGTCATTCACCCTGATGTTTACTGAAACTCCCCTTTCACACAGACTGCAGACTTTATAGGCTCTTAAGTGACTGCGTGACAGGCCAGATTCTTTCTTTGGTCTATTTTTTACATTCTCTAACTTTGCCTCCCATTAACCAAGCTTTATATCTTGTCCGAAAGTCAGATCTCATGCCCTGCATCCTCCGACTCTTACCCATGAAATCCTGTCTTATGAAATCATGGAACTCCTTAGTCAAGTCCAGCAGAGATGAGTTCAGCCTGTGTATTCTAGAGTGGACTTTCTCCAGCTGGACATTCTGGATATTATCGATAAGATATCCTTGGGACGTGACAGTTACATTGAGTCCATTGACACAGCTCCACAGCACAGACACTTGTTGATTCAGACCCTCCTTGATCCTCTGCAAACTGTCCGAAAAAGAGTCGAAGCGTCCACACAGTCCCTCTAACTTTGAAAAACGGCGTTCCAGGCCATCGCTCGCTCGCCGACACTCCCCGACGTCCGTCACATAGTTACTCCTGATCAATTCAATGTCTTTGCCAAGGCTGCCAAATCGAATGCTTGAATCATCTACATGCTCAGCCAGATCATTCTTCAAATCGTCCACCTTTAACAGAAAACAGACATGTTAAGAGTGTTTTCTGTATGATGCATAGTCTATTTGAACTGTTACAGTCCATAAAGAAAAGGCATGTTTCAGTCTTTACAGTTCAATGAAATTACACATAAAACATCCTTGCGGCAACGGCACTGTTGCCATAAATGGTAGCCGGCTGTTCCATTCTCAAAGGTCATTTAAAGTTTAGTAAAACAGTGGTTCATCACGGGATAATTTAGGTCATCTATAACACCAATCATTTCAGATAGACTTGTCAATGCAATGTTTTTTTATTAACACCCTGAGAAGTCAGAGCTGATTGTAACCCCAAAGGGTGAGAAAATATTTATTTGTATTTGAGATTGCAAAGAGCATCAAGGTTTTACCTTAACTGTTGGTAGTCTTGTTATTGTCTAGATGTTTACATGGTCAGACGCACTTACATTAATTTTATGAAAACTATACAACAGGGTCCAGAGCTCCCAATACATACTGTAAAGTAAACTTGTATTTGTTAACAGGGGGACGACATGGTGAGTTGCCAAAGAGCTAAACACTAACAACATAAATAACATATAGTATCAGTGTTATAGCATCAAGTCATTAAATAAACATTGCCTGATCTTTTTAGTGTGCAGAAAAGTTTGTACAAGCGCTGCACACAGCTTTAAATAGCAGCTTTGCTGGTGCTAACAAGACAAGGTATTCAGGTCTACAAACATTGCAGGCCGGCCGTCACAAGGTTGTCCTCGATTTATGACGCCATTCCTTTTCTACGGTAGCAACACAAGTATGCTAACGGTGCAGTAAACCTTATCTATAAGGACTTGGGCTTTGAAATTGGACCGTGATTAACCCTATTAAAAGCCAGTGCAACCCGTTAAGTATTTTGAACCAGTGGTTGTTGGGAAAACAGGGCACAAAGAACAAATATAGTCATGGAAAATTTAACATTCAGTGTCATTACCAAGTCATCTTACCTCAGAATCAATCTTGTCCTTAGTGTCAGTCAGATCATCGAGTGTGTACCCATGTGTCTGGATGGTTGTATCCATGCCCTTCAGAGTGTCATTAATGGAGCGGAATGTGACCATGACCTTAGATAGTTCCCCTTGGATGGACTTCAGATCTCCTCCTAATCTTCCATTGTGGTCAGTGTGACCGTCTAAGCGATTCCTCACATCATTGATGTTGATTTTACACTGTTCACTGCTCTTCTCCACTTCCTCTCTGAGCAGCCCCACCTCTTCTTGGAGGTTTGAGCACACCTGAGAGCACACTGTTTCTCCTGAGTCCACCTTTCTGCGCACATCGTTCAGCTCGGTCTGACACTTGTTGAGGCCTGTTGTGGTGGAGTTGGCCAGCAAACGTAAGTCTTCCTCCACATTGCTGCAAATAGAACAGTCCTCCCAATCTTGGCTCAGTGTTTCAACTTCCGTGACTATCCTGTTGAAGTTCTCACCGTCCTTGCCTGTGACAGCAATTATCTTTTTGACATCGTCTGTTAAGTTTATGATCCTGTCTGCCAGTGAGTCACCTGACACAGACAAATCGTTTAATCTTGTGTTAAATTTCTGGATTTCTCCTTGGTTGGCCACAACCCTCCATTCTAAGGTTTTTACAGTGTCTTCAGTCTGATGGTCTTTTCCGTTGAGCCCACAAGTGTCATTACACATTTTTGTAGTCACTATTAAACGTCTGTCAATGAAGGTTGTGACATTCTCTAGCTGGCTTAAACGTCGACTGTGGTCGGTAACAGTGTCTCCAAGAACAGCCACATCGAGCTCTAGCTTTCCGATTTTGAAGCTATGATCATCCAGCTGACTGAGTACCATGTTTCGTAGCTGTGTAACATCTCTTTGGACACTGTCCTTCAGATTGTTGCCAGTGTTAGTACACCTTTGCTCTGTTTTTCTCACTGTGTTGTTCACCCTCTTCTCCAACTCTCTCAGTTTGCCATTCATCCTGTCCTCTGTCACCCTTCCCTTTCCTCCCCCGCTTCCAGTCAGCTCCTTATCCAGTCGCCCTTTAATGGTGTCACACTTGCTGGCAGTGGAGGTGACTTGGCCATTCAGATCTGACAATCTCTTCTCCAGCTCAGTGACTGTGTTGCAGCACGCCCGGGACTCTTCCGTCTCACTGCGAATGATTTGCAGGCTCTGCCTAAAATGTTGGTCCATGGAGCTGATCAGCTTCTCCAGGGCTCTTACTCTTTCTCTGTCCTCCTCCTGCTGCCGCCTCAAGTCCTCCACACCAGCCTGAATATCAGAAAATTACAGAAACCTTTGCTTCTATTTTCACAGTATTGACTTTCATCAGAATGTGTTCTTTGAGATTTGTCATGCAAGATTATTTTTTAATTAGTGAATGTACTTGAATGCACTTTGTGCATGGAGTAACTGTTGCTCAATTTCTTAGTTAAATTTGATGTGCTGTTTCGCTTCTTTTCATGTTACACTACACTATACTAATATACGCTAACCCTTCTGAAGAATGTATGCCACTTTTACACTGCACAGTACCAGCTTAGATTGGGCTGGTTGGTTTTCCACTTTAAAATAGTTCAGCTAAAAACGGTTAAAACCATCCCGCACGAATGAGAGCAGGAAATAAATGCATCCTGCAGCAAAGTGGAGACTGTGGAACCTAATACCGCAGTGTCCAGAGCTAAGTTAGAGCAAGAGGACAAGCTAACACCAGCACAGGGGTCACCAACATGGTGCCCACAGGCACCAAGTGACCCCTAAAGACAACATGAGTAGCGTACGGGCCTGTTCTAAAAATAGCTTTACCAATTATATGACTTTGTGAGTTCCTAGAAATGTTTGAGAAGGGATACGCTGAAAATGTAAATACTCATGTTTATCTGTTTCCATCCATCCATCCATTGTCAACACCACTTATCCTGGTTAGGGTCACGGGGCACTGGAGCCCATCCCAGCTGACCTCGGGCGAAAGGCGGACTACACCCTGAACTGGTCGCCAGTCAGTCGCAGGGCACATATAGACACGGACAACCATTCACACTCACATTCACACCGTCACTGAGTAGGAACTGATCCCACGCTGCCCGCACCAAAGTCAGGTGAGTGCACCACTACACCATCAGTGACTTATCTGTTTCCTACCTTGTTAAATCATTACAGTGGACCCCCGCATATTCGTGTTTCGGCACCTGCAGGTTCACCTATTCAGACCTTTTGTTTTTTCACCTTTTTAAAAATGTTTTTTGTTTGTTTGTTTTTTAAGGGGTAGTAACCCCTATTTTTCCTGAAAAATGGTTATTGGCAGGACATCCTCACTTATTCAAAATTTTTTGGGGTTTGGGTTATTTGGGCATCACTGTCAAATACCAAGAAATAGCTCTCAATGAAATGATGATGACCGTCAATTATTTGTGATCAGTGTCTTCAAGTTCACAGATGAATATTATTAGTCAGTGTGTCAAACTGGCAGCACTTTGTATTAATCAGTACCCAAGAAGTAGCTCTCAGTAAAATGCTATGTAAGATGATGAATCTGCCCAACAAATGAAAGGCCAGCAGTGATTTGCGTCACACATGGCATCTGGTTTTCCACTGGAAAAGCATTAATAGTGAGTAGAACCAGGATAAGCTCAGCAGGTACGACAGTGCAGTGGAAAAGTGGCACTATACTGTAGATTTCCACTATACATTATATATATTATAGAAAATGCATTTAACTTTTTAGGGACAAATCATTACCTCTAATACTCAAACTGATGTACCTATAACACTGCCTATGAGGGATCATAGGCAATTAATCGGCACATGCCTTGTAAGGAACCATGAAAGGTGAATGAGGCCAAAAGTGAATCAGTGTTTATGGAGAGGAAAGTTATGGCTTTAAATGGGCTGATACTTTCTCTCATCCCCCTCTGGTGAAAATCGTTGCAGACCTTGATAATACTTCTAAACATTACTTTACACGACCGTATACCAGAACATGTACTGATACTGTAGCAGAGAGGCACCTGGATAAATAAGCAGGTTCTAAAAAAAGCAATTGATGTTAATCTTATCTTTGGAATCTATTCATGTATAGTACAGTAGGCTTCACCTGGCAAGCAGAGCAGGATAGAGTCACCCTTCTCTCTAGCTCTGTCAGTATTTGTTCCTTGAGTGTGTTCATATGATTCCCCCGGTGTCCTCCTCCACCTATAACGGCTCCGTCCAGGTCATTACCGCCTCCGTTCTCTAAGTGGTTGTTAATGTTGTGCAGGGTCTGATCATGGACCTGAACAAACATACCAAATCACAAGGTATATTCTTGCATGAAATATTCAGTGTCTGGTCCTAAACTATGTAAATGCACTTTGAGATGCATATCATTGTATGAGAAGTGCTCTATAGATAAAGTTTCATTTGATTTGAAAAAAATGTCTTGCGCCTATTAATTGTCGGATGCCTTGTCCACAAATAAGTGCTTTACATTAAACCGACACTTTAATATGTTCTCATCAAGAAAAAAATACCTGGATTCCACCAGTTGGCTGTAATTACCTTCACAACAACAGACATGGCATCTGTAAAACTGAAATTCATGGTGGAATTTAAAGAGAAAGTATTTGTGTGCAGCTCCTACCAATTTTACAGACATAAAAGCTTTTAGAGTTAGATTTAAATCCTTGTGGGACAAACACAATCATGCTGTGGCCAGAAAAATGTACTAAAAATTTCGAAATACACTAGACAAATACATATTGTTTACCTGTGTCCTATTATACAAATGGTCCAGTTTGGTGTGGATGTCGTTGATCGTTTCCTTCATGTGTGGCTGGGCAGAATCAGCTGGCACAATAGCTCCATTTAGTACTGAACTATACAGGACAACAGTTGATATTACCTTGCATTACAAGAGGTATAGAGTGAATAACGTAGCATTAATGCAATGGATTAAAAAAACACATTCACATACAACTTCTGGTTTAGATCATGAATGGAGGTCTGTATGTTGTGGACGTCTTTGGTAAGGCCGTTGATGGTTTCTTCCAGCTGTCTAACCTTTTCACTGTCACCTGTGTACAAAGAAGGAGTAAAACAGGGATTGGAAGATGGGTTGCGTTATACCCAAATGCCTTTTTGTCTGTGATTTGATTGACAGCAGCTGGTGGATGGCAAGTGTTTTCAGACAAGCTAAATAGACTACATCAAGAACGCAATGAATGCGATGCTCGAAGGGGTCTGGAGGTAAATTGTCATTTAAGTATCCAATGACAACATGATTATGCCAGGCACCTTATATGGCAAAAGTATTTGATAGTTCCACCTACAAAAAGCAAAACAATCCAAATATGGAGTGAATACCTCCTTTCCCACTGGAATAGCTTTCACTCTTGTGCTAAGGCTTCCTGCAAGATTTTTGTGTCTTTGGGATTTTTCATCCAGCCAAATTATAATTTTTTTTTCCCCCTCCCAGGTTTGTTTGATTTTGTCTTGTTCAACAAAATGATAAAGTGTTCATGTTTCTAAGTCAGATCAGGATAGGCCAGGAATTAATTTTGGGCTTTAGTTGAGATTGTGTGGTTTCTGCTGTGTACAGATGCGGTCTGGCTCAATGTGTCGGTTTCCACTGGTTTTGCAAAAAGGCTACAGATAATGGAAAGTATTGCATCAAGTGCAAAACAAAGGAGTGTGTCATGAAGCCACAACATTAAATTTACAATTATAGCATTTTGATGAGTAATTTTTCCCTCAAAGAACACCGAACCATATGATGTAGTAAAGAAAATTAAATTTCAGGTGGAAAGGTAGAAACTTTTAAAAACATAGTTTCTATCTACCTATTGCTCTCTCTCTCTCTGGAGCCTATTCCCAGCTGTCATCGGGCAGGAGGCAGGGTACACCCTGAACTGGTTGCCAGCCAATCGCAGGGCAAATACAAACAAACAACCATTTGCAGTCACAGTCACGGGCAATTTATAGTCACCAATTAATGCATGTTTTTGGGATGTGGGAGGAAACCGGAGTGCCCGGAGAAAACCCGCGCAGGCACGGGGAGAACATGCAAACTCCACATAGGCGGGGCCGGGGATTGAACCCGGGTCCTCAGGCGGGGCCGGGGATTGAACCCGGGTCCTCAGAACTGTGAGGCTGACACTCTAACCAGTCGTCCACTGTGCCGGCCTCTCTCTCTCTCTCTCTCTCTCTCTCTCTCTCTCTCTCTCTCTCTCTCTCTCTCTCTCTCTCTCTCTCTCTCTCTCTCTCTCTCTCTCTCTCTCTCTCTCTCTCTCTCTCTCTCTCTCTCTCTCTCTCTGTCTCTGTCTCTGTCTCTGTCTCTGTCTCTGTCTCTGTCTCTGTCTCTGTCTCTGTCTCTCTCTCTCTCTCTCTCTCTCTCTCTCTATATATATATAGAGTCAGTCGCAGGGCACATATAGACACGGACAACCATTCGCACTCCCATTCACACCATCACTGAGTGGAAACAACCCACGCTGCCTGCACCAAAGTCAGACGAGTGTACCACTACACCATCATTGACTTAATATCATATATATATGTATATAAGTGTGAATGTGAGTGCGAATGGTTGTTTGTTCATATGTGGCCTGTAATTGGCTGGCGACCAGTTCTGGGTATACCTTGCCTTTCACTCAAAAGGCAGGGTATACCCTGATTAGGCTCCAGCACGCCCGCGACCCTAGTGAGGACAAGCAGGATCCTCAAAAAAAATTGCTGAAAATTGTCAATATGAAAGTTCTTGAGATTTTTGACCGACTGCGATTAAATTGTACATGAGCTTGACATCATGCCGCTAATTACCATTTCCACTCTGTCCGCCGCCTTGCGTGGAGCCTGCCTGTGTGACACTGGGTCGCCCTGCGTTGACTGGCCCATCGTGACAGTCCTCCCCTGAGTATCCATGGCAACATCTCCACTCCATTTCTGTCACCATCTTGTAAGCCACCTTGTACCTCGGCCTCCTGTATGTCCGGTACCTGAGCATTGAGGTATTACTGTAACTCATGATCCATGAACAACAATAATGTCAAACAATAATGCCATATTCTTTATATTTTTACAACATATTGCAATTCTAAAAATTCCATGTGTACGCTCATAAATATTGTTGCCAGTGTGATTTAAGTGCACACCATTCTGGAGCTCACCAAAATGTTAGCTGCAAATAGAATGATCCTCCAAGATACTATGGCAATCTGCTACATGCAGAAAGTCACATGACCAAACCTGGAAAACAGTTTAGTTGACTTCCTGCATATGCTGTGATAACTAGCATACCTACTGGTTGGTGTCATGATGGCTTGAACCTGAAAATTGTGTTTTCGTTTTGGCTGGTGTCTTTGGACAAAAGTTAAACATACAATTTATTTATACAAATATTGTATGATATAAACCTCAATGAACCCTAAACATCGGATATTTTCATCTTTGGTAGTTCTTGAAGACATCTCGTGTAAAACAAAGACATTGTCAACATCGAAAGTTCCTACGGGCGCTTTGTTCAGGTCTCCTGCTTGCAGGGCTCTGCCATTTACCCAAGCCGGAAGGAAGTGACAAGCTGTTCGAACTGTTTTGCCAAATGCATGAATGTCGTTAGTTGCCCATAACCCCTTTAATGACACTTTTTCTACTGGCCTTCAAAATAGTACTGTGGGTAACTGAAAACATCACCACCAAAAAACAGGAAAACAAGAGTCTGTTATTTTAGAGGAGACTTTGGGCAACCAGCGACAAAAAGTGGAGACTTACAGTCCTGGACCATCCAAAGCTAAGTCATAGCAATAGGGTAAGCTAATGTTAGCATGAGTGTGTGTTTGTCATTTGTAATTTGTATTCTCAAATGTTACAATAATGCAAGGAGGAATCTGCTCAAACATGAGTGACAGCAGTGTTTCATCTCAACCATATGGAATCGGCTTCGATACCCTGCTGACCAGTTATTAGAAATAGTACCACGCAGTACCTGGTAGTACCTGGTTTTCCCACAAAGAGAAGCATCAGTTCAGTTTGACCGTGTCGAGCAAGTACCATGCAATGGAAACACGAATTGCTGGAATTAATTGAATACTAACTGGTTAATACATCACATCATACTATAGAAATACCCAAATGCAATGCTGTGACCGGCATTGGATTAGCAATAGCATCAGAGTGACCGGGCGCTTAAGGGGATAACATCAGCAATCCATTTGGACATTTAACGTGATGACATCACTTGGAACACTTAACCGCTCGCTCGCCTTTAATTTTCTTGTTCATAATAGGAGAACCGATAAGTGTTTGGATTGAGGCTAATAACAGCTCACTCCACCTGTACGAGCCACACATTGTGTATTGTGTTTAAATAAGTTGAGCGATGACTGCTGTTAAACATGGTTAAATCAGGGGGAATAATAAAAATACGCAAGGTTTTTTGGCACAGAACAGTACAAGAGTGATGTGTTCTCTCTATATACACATCAGATGACAGGTGGAACTGTTCAGAGATTAGAGTTGTAAACATTGCCTGCTAGTCCTGTTTCATTCTCCAAGAAATACACTATATTTAGCCACTACTAAAAGTCAATGTCTTGCTGGTAGGAGAAAGTAGAAGGCTTATCTTGGCCAGTTCTCCTGCTCATTAATGTGTCATTCAGACTTGTGATTGAGGGCCATACACGTCTCAATAACCAGGCAATAATGAGGCCAGCATTGGACAGAAGTCACAATAAAGGTTTATGGCAGCGACTCGGGCACATTAACGAGCGTCGACTGTAATTGTTTAGCAGGTTGCTCCCTTTTTAAGCCTCTTCACAGGCGGCACTCAAAGTATCATATGCACAGCCTTTGCTACGCCATGGAAAAGATCTTCATCTTCCAGCTCGCTGCACTGGGAGCGTGAGAAAAAGGGATTCAACATGCTCTCAGAGGAAATATAAAAAGAGTTAAGAGAGGTGGCAGGCGGAAGAACAATTATAAAAAGAAAAGGACAGGAGAGCTAGATTGAGATTGTTTTCCAGTGCTCTAGACTAGATGGCAATGGCTGGACCTCTTGTCTGCTCCATTCTTGTCATAGTCAAGGTTTAAGCAGATGATTCAGGCAGGCACAAGTATCAAGGGGCGAAGCCAAGGTCCACAACAACATGGTTATTACTTCAACAGTGCAAAAACATCAAGAGAGCTTGGTGAATGTTTTCTCACTGTCTGTATTTAGAGAAAATCATCAAATCCCTCCAATCTACAGTCAATTTGTTCCTCACTTCAGATCACCGGATATTCCCTGGTCAACACATGTGTCAACAGCATGTGTGGTTTTGAATTCAGCACTTCATCACTGAACTCAAACCCTTGCGGTGTGAGCATGCACATAGCGACATTCTGGCAACACACCAGGATAACCACAAGTGAGCACCTCTGACCAGATTCTCCTGAAAGATGGCTAGAAAATAAAACAGCACTGAGTGAAAGGAGTATCCTCAGACAGGAAGAGGTGAGATGGTGCCAACAGACAGAATGAATACAAGCCAATGCAATAAAAGCCAGGAAGTTAATGAGGAGCAAGATATTTGTTTGGAGTGTGCACAGTGCAACGCCCAAATTGAAATTTTCAGGAAGATTTTGCCTCCAAAGCAGTAGTTTCAAATATACGCCCCGTGGGCCAAAATTGGTCAATCTGGCTGGCCTGCAGGAATCATTTGAAAGTGAAAAAAAACAAAAACATAAAAGGTGGTTATAACATAAGGCAATTCGCCATGACATCACACCTTATTCCAGGTGGCAAAAGTTGAACCATTTCACGATGGAATCACGAGACAACAAACCCTTCCGTGTCATTTGATCGAGAAACCAATTGAGAAAACATGATAAATGGCCTGAATAAATGTCTCCTTGTGGGGTGGTACGGGAAGTCTCATATTCACAAGTGAATATGTCTCTTGATTTGATCGCCTTCTCTACCCCTGTAGTGTAAATTGTCCGTAGTACAGAAGATGCTATATGAGGTAAACTGCTGTGACAGGGGGACCAATGCCAGCTGTAATTCCCATTTTAACAGGTAAGTTGATTCAAAAACAGATGTGGTGTAAATTCCGACACAGTTAATATGATTATTGAGGGACTGTCTAATTAATTTCCGGTGAGGCTTGGACGCCGCCAAGGCTGCCCTTTGTTAGCGATTCTGTTCATAACTTTTATGGACAGAATTTCAAGGCGCAGCTGAGGCGTAGAAGGGGTCCGGTTTGGTGGCCTCAGTATTGCATCTCTGGTTTTTGCAGATGATGTGGTTCTATTGGCTTCGTCAAGCCGTGATCGCCAACTCTCACTGGAGCGGTTCGCAGCCAAGTGTGAAGCGGCTGGGATGAGAATCAGCACCTCCAAATCTGAGACCACCGTGTTCCTCAGTCGGAAAAGGGTGGCGGGCCCTCTCCAGCAGTTCAAGTATCTTGGGGTCTTGTTCACAAGTGAGGGAAGAATGGAACGGGAGAGCGACAGTCGGATCGGTGCAGCGTCCGCAGTGATGCGAACTTTGTATCGGTTCGTTGTGGTAACGAAGGAGCTAAGCCGAAAGGTGAAGCTCTCGATTTACCGGTCGATCTAAGTTCCTACCCTCACCGATGGTCACGAGTTGTCGGTCGTGACCGAAAGAACAAGATCCTGGATACAAGTGGCCGAAATGAGTTTCCCCTGCAGCGTGAGAAGCTCTGTCATCCGGGAGGATCTCAAAGTAGAGCCACTGCTCCTCCACATCAAGAGGAGCCAGGTGAGGTGGCTGGGGCATCTGATTCGGATGCCTCCCGGACGCCTCCCTGGTGAGGTGTTCCCAGGACATGCTGGAGAGACTACGTCTTTCGGCTGGCCTGGCAACGCCTCAGGATCCCCCCGGAAGAGCTGGAGGAAGTGGCTGGGGTGAGGGATGTCTGGGCGTCCCTGCTAAAGCTACTGCCCCTGCGACCTGACCTCAGATAAGTGGTAGAAAATGGATGGATGTCTCATTAATTTAAGATAAATAAATAAATAAATGAAATGCCTCAACTTTTGTCACGGTAGCTCTAGCCTAAAGGCTAGCATACTAATTTGTAAATGAGCAGAGCCTACCAATTGAGTGGTTCTTTCCGCGACTGATGCTGTTTTGACCTACAATCAGTTAGGCTACTGTATGGTAGATGATCTATTTCCCTTTTCATTTTTTTTTTTTTTTTTTTTTTTTTTTTTGTTGCTCCGATTCATGGAACAGACATGCTCTCTTGAGGGTGAAATGGAGAGTGCACTGTAGTCTCCTGAGCTAGGAACTGACTCAAAACAGTGGATGTGATTGCTGCGCTGAACCCTCTGAAGACGCGAGAAATGTCGCATCTGGCTCCCAACATGGAACTCCGCAATAACACCCTCAGCAGTTTGTCTTAGAGCACTTCGTTCACAGTTCGGCTTTTCATGTACATTGAGCAAAAATAAAGTACTCCAGACTAAATTTAGCTTCAGACACTCTTTGCATTCTAAAGACTACAGTTCTGCGAAATGATTCCTTGCTGTGGTAATAGTTAAACATCCAATTTAATGTTAAATCAATAGTTTCACTCCAAGAGAGTAAGGTTTGGTTGAATCTTAATGTTCAGCAATGCCATAAAATGTATTTTTTTATGTATGTATAAAAGGAGTACATTCACTGTGCAGGTGATCATTTTCTTCCTTAAGCATTTAAATAGGTTCTCACTTCAGTTTGTAGATACAGTTCGGCAGTCCATTTAGGTTTTCAATTTTAAATGTAGAAAATTGAGTTTTAAATAATTCCTAGATCTGGATAGCTTGATTTAATTTTAATACAATATTTTTCAGGTCCAAAATACCTGTGACTTTAAGTTTTGTGCCTTAATATACATTTTTGTGATCAGTTTTGGTATAATGCACACATGTAGATGATGAACAGAAGATAATGGCTCATTTTTTTTTTGTTAATCTTAGGCTGCTCCTAATGTTTTGTAAAAGGATAGTTCATTAAATATGAACATTTTCCCCATTGTACTAGTATTATTTTGCATTTAAACAAAGGGAAAAACATCAAATTATTGTTAATGATATGCTGTTTTTAATAGTCTGGACCATTTGACATCAAATTAGGCTGTAAGTGCACCCTGAACTACAGTGTGTTTGACACTCCTGCTCTAAAGTACCACAAATTTTGAGTTCATGCATGGCGTCACAAGAGACCCATCATCAGGCTTCACTTGGTGTGTGTTCTGCTTTTTTCCTTGGCTTTTTGGGGCTTTTTTTTTTTTTTTTTTTTTTTTGCCACACATTGTATCGCTGTCATCGTGAAGTACCTAAATGAACCTAACAAGACCTCACTTTAGCACACATTAACGGTGAACATGTGTTTTGTTTTGTTTTTCCAGGTTTGTGGGACTTTCTTGCAACATTTATTCTAAAAAAAAGTACAAGCTTAAACACTGGATGTTCAGAGACGAAAATGCAATATATATTACGTGGCATAAGGTAACTTTCTTTTTTTTAAGTTGATTTATCCTAAAAGAAAATCATCAGTTGTTTCTTACTTGCTTTCTTCAAATCCTACTTTAAAAAAAATGCAAGTACAGTTAACAAAGGTTTAAATGGTGGCAACTGTTTTGGCCCTGGAAAAGATTAATTCTATTTCCATTAATTCCTATGAGAAAAATTGGCATCCCGTAATTGATTCCATGTTTGACCTCAGAGGTCAAACGTGTGTGTGTGTGTGTGTGTGTGTGTGTGTACAGTACATGAGTAATAGATACTCACGCCACTCGAGGACACTGGCCCCAGGTACAGCGTTGGTAGTCTGGTTTGATATATGTCTCCACGCCATCCTCCATCACACAGCTAACAGTGCGGGTCACCACATATGCACACCAGTTCCTATGATACCACACACAAAAACACACAGGCTGAAGGAAATGACAAATGATGAGTGGCCCTATTTACCATAAACACACAGTCAGGTCTGCTGACAAGGCTAGTCTTTGTTTCCCTGAAAAACGAAACATTTGAGATCAAATCTCAAGCCATGCTTATTATTTTGTACATTCAAGAGGGGCACCAGTGAAAATGTCAGATCAGATCAAGAAAACTTTGCTAATTCAACAATGGATACCATTGTATGCCTTCTCCAGCAAACACACACACACGCAAAGAAGTAATGGTCGATTTCATAAGGTTTAGCATATTTTTATATATTTCATATATTATTATCAGATGATATTGGATTGGAAAGAACACTATTAAATTCTTAGCGCTACAATCTGGGTTTATACTCTGCTTTCTGGTTATGTAATATGGACAAATGTATTGGGACACTTGGCCATAGCACAGGAATGTTAAAAATAAAAAAGTGTTTTGGCAGCACGGTGTTCTCGCGGTATTATAATAAGAATCAGAATCATCTTTATTTGCCAAGTATGTCCAAAAAACACACAAGGAATTTGTTTGTAATTGGAGTCACTCTCGTACGACAACAGACAGTCAATTGACAGAGAACACTTTGGAGACATAAAGACATTGACAAAAACAGTGAGTAAACACTGAGCAATAAAAGGTTGCTAGTTATCTGGTAATGCCGGAACAAATGTTTTTTTTTTTTTTTTTTGGACAATTGTGCAAAAAGATGCAGAGTCCTCTAGCACTTAGAGCAGTTCGAATGACTAATATAGCAATAGTCCGGTGCAATGACCATTGTGCAAAGGGAGCCGAGACTTCAAGCGAGTCGTGCGATAATCTGGGACAATATTGATTGTGCAAATGTTGCAGATACTCCTAAATCAGTGTGCAAATGGCGCAGATGCTACTCTGGTATGAGTGGCCAGTATTGGTCGACAACAGATATGCAAATAGTGCAGCGTGGCGAGACTATTAAGGGTATTAAAATAAGGGTTCAAATCCGGGCTTCGGCCCTTTTGTGAAATTTACTCACAGGTTTTGTCACGTCTTTTTAATTGGGAAAATAGCATTTTAGAATATTGTACTTCATAAAAACATACAATAATAACTACAATAATTAAAATAGAGTGTAAAGAATGAAACAGTTTGTGCATTACAATTCCACAATTATAAATGAATATATATATATATATATATATATATATATATATATATATATATATATATATATATATGTGTATATCCATCCATCCATTTTCTGAGCCGTTTCTCCTCACTAGGGTCGCGGGCGCACTGGAGCCTATCCCAGCTGTCATCGGGCAGGAGGCGGGGTACACCCTGAACTGGTTGCCAGCCAATCGCAGGGCACATACAAACAAACAACCATTCGCACTCACATTCACACCTACGGGCAATTTAGAGTCTGTGTGAGTATATATATATATATATATATATATATATATATATCAATATACATTATGTTTTAATTTGGCTGATTAATCACTTATCGGAATTTTATTCTGGAATTGGCAACAGCCTAAAAAAAATTCATATCGGTGGGGCCCTAATAAAAATATCTCAATCTTGTTAAATTAACACAGATTCAACATTCATCATTATTGTCTCTTTAAAAGCCGAATTTTTGATATAACTCCTGTACTGAATATCATTGTGTCGATGCGCGAATAAATGACACCACCAGCAATAAGAATGTGCTGTACAGAGTTGAAACGAGTTCGTAGGGCTGTCTGGGTCATTTTCAGATTACTGGGAGATTATATATACTGTTAGACTCAGAAACTATTCAAGTTCAGAAGATTTGCCACTTTTCACTGTAATCCACTTGCCTGTCACTTGGTATTCTCTGTAGTTGTATTACATTTTAATTTCACATTCTGTGGTGGTACTCTATGATGTATTGAGCCAGCAGTTTGCCACCTTGCTTCTGGAATAATCAGCTTTTGTCAGCCACCACAAACACAGCTGCCGCTCAACTTTGTTCTCATGTTCTGTGGTTGGTTCCACTTTGTGCGTTTTGGACTTTCTTAGAGTGGAAATTTCTCCATCAGGAGTTGAAATGGAACACAGATGAATGGAATGGGGACCATCTAAAATAAGACAGCTTCCATAAATCTAGAGTGCTCTGTCTGGTCCCTCTGTAGTTTCACTGTGTTTTGGTCATTGTGATTCAGTGAGTCGCCTCTAGAAATCTATTATCCCGTATTACTGACTCAGGCTCAAAGGCAGAAGATAAGCATCATGTTCACACTGTCATCCCATTTGATGGAGAACAGACACTGCTTTTCATACGAATAATCATCTTTGTTTTCTCATTTAGCAGATACAAACACAATTTCTTCCGTCTTTGTAGCGTCTGCAGGAGCACTCTTTTCCCTGACGTGGATTTTTCCATCTTTCCATCATGGCCCTTTATCGGCGCCGAATTCACAAGAGGAGCATTTATCTTTGTAAGACGATGATGACTTTAAATTAGTGTGTCTGTATGTGTGTCTGAGCATTTAGCGTACCGCCTCTGCTAGAAAGAAAGCACAGTAACTTTGTTTACATGCACTCCTGCCTGTGTGCATGTTGCTGTTGGTGACAGATTTGGCCTTATTTTCCCTCTTAGCAGAGTGAGGTCAAGCATTCCATACAGTAATACAGAAAAACAACGTTAATGCAAAAAGCTGGAAAGAAATCGCTCCGATGAAAGTCCCCGACAGAATCTTAAAACAGTGGTGAGCAGTCAGGACCAGCAAGGCTTTCCCTGCTAGCCTAAACACCATCAGGAGCACTGACCACCAACATTTGTTGGTACTACCTAAATTCTAATATTGCATGAAATATTGATATATCCAAAGATAAAATCCAGTCTATTATGTTCCTTTCGTAGCGTTTCTGCGCTTCCACTACTCTATGGGGATGCTGGATTTTGGTGTTTGTGTGTGCTTATGTGCATGTGTTCGCCCGTGAATGGCATATTCAGCCACTAATCGCCCTGTTTCCCTTATTGCCTCAGCCACACAGGAAATGATTGCCCACAAATAGTGTACATTCTGCACATATTTGTTTACAAGTACACTGCTGTCTACTGTGCAAAAGTTTTAGACAACCTGTAGCTTTGTTTTTTTAATGACCTTTCTCGTAGCAGTAATTTTGAATCACAAAATGAACCACAAATAAAAGGACAGACTCTCCTAGCAGAATTACAAATTTCCACAAAACTTTGTCGGGGGATGGTGCATGCTCTAAGGAAGACAACGTTCAATTTTGGTGAGGATTTGCATAAGAGCTCAGATACAGGGATGTCTTTATTTGTTATCAGTCAATATGGCACCAATGGAACAGTCCACCCTCCATAATCATGATGAAATCACGCTTCTGTTAGTCATCCTCCATGAACCAGAAAATAGCCTTCTAACAACCAAACGAACAGAAACACAGCACTCCATAATTATTTTCCCATTTGTTATGATTTCAGCCTTAGGGGAGGACTGCACTCCACTGTAGTTATACAGTATAAGGCCTTTATAGAATTTCTAAAATAACAAATATAAGACCTTTGCACAGTACTGTGAAAGAGAGTCTTATCTTTAAAGACTAATCAGAGGCAACTCCTCTACTCTGAAAATGTAAGGGTCATTCAGACATTATAGCTTTTCTACAGTTTTCCCTTGAGTAACTTCCTCTATGGAGTGAATCCTGGGAAATCAAAAGACAATTCAAAAATATCCTTTGTGAACAATAAAAGGATGAGTGCTGTAAGACCACTGCCTGCATATCCTAAATCGTACTGTAAGTTTAGTTGGTAGCCTACTGTATGTCAGGTTGACGCCACCCTACTGTACAGGGTACAGCACCTTTGGAACTCCAACTGAGCAGCTACTACTACTTGTAGCATCTTGTATTACCTGATTTTGCCTCTGGATGTGTATCAATAAGCGAGTAAGTCACGAGGCGAGTAACTACCATGTAGTGGGAAAGGGGCTAATACTACCCATTTGCGTTGCGTTTTAAACATACAATGGGTCATCTAAAAATACTAAATGCAAATTGCTCTATAAAACAAGGGGTTAAATGAACAAAACATATTTGGAGGCCATGCGTTTTGGCCAAGAATGAGCACAAAGGTTGGATTTACACTGCAGGACTGTTTTTTTTTTTTTAACACGTACATATATGTGATACCATGTATCATAACAAATGTGTCAACACATAAAACAACCCACAATAATGCATTAAAACACGTCTTCTCTCCTATGCATTCAAACAGCTCAATGAACACTCACGTAGACATTGATCTGTGAAATGTCCCTCAGACGGACATCTTACTTGTATTCACAAGGCTATAACTCAGCATGTGTCGAGCAATTGCACCTGTCTGAGCATCCATAAAATCCACCTCCTTGTTAAACTGCAGCCAAGCACTGTGGCTGAGCACACCATGGCACAGTCAGAGTCTGACTTCTCAACCCACACATACCAGTCTCTCTGTTGGAACCCTGTTGCATGGAGAATTGTGGGTAAAGCTCGAATGTTTAGTGACAACAGTGGCACAGGGCAAGTGGGAGCATAAATGAAATGGAAAAGATGTGGGAATGAGGCTTAATACCGAAAGAAATCACTAAGCGGTCCCTTTTGTTGTGAGTCCTTTCATTTGCCTTCAAGGGAAAGCACTGAAAGCAACTTCAATGAGTTCCTTGAGAAGCGGTGTGTCTCTGTGTTTGAACTATGACCCCCACCCCCCCACCCCCTCCCGGGGTCAAGCATCCCCCCAGTGTCGTAATGGTATATATCCCTGTACACACAGAACTATACACTTGAGTGCACTCACTCCTGCTTGAGCGATTGCATGCGGGCGACGATAATGGCAGAATACACATTCTTCCAACCTCTTCACTGTGGTTTTAAACGAGCACACACACACACACGCGCGCGCGCACACACACACCATTCTTTGTTTGGACCGCTTCCAAAATGTAGGGACAGCATGACTGTGTAAACTTCTCTTTGATTGTTTAGCCTGGCGGTCACTAAGATATACAGAGATGATCCACGATACTGCCATTTGCTTTCGCATTGTCCACACATGTCAGGATTGAGACATTTGTGGGCGGTTGAGTGGGACTGCTTTAACTTAACCATTTATGGAAAAACCCTAACATAAATGTTTGACAACATATTGCAGTCTGGTAAACCCTAACATTCACACGGAAGTGATCCACATTCACGCAATATAAAGGTAAGCCAAATGATAAGGCCCAAAATGCAGGGAGTGCTGGGAGCTATGCTAATTCATTTACAATCGCTGGGGCTGGAATGGATCCTTTTCCCACATTTTCACTAGAAAGGAGATTTGTCAACTGACCTAATTAGCAGAAAATCAAACGATCAAACTGTATTTGGATACTTTCCAAGGTTTGGACAAGAACAGGAAAATCCTATTACACTCAAATTGCCTGGTAACATTTCGGTGCCTCCTGGTATGCTGCCCCGCTTGTACTAGTCAGTAAAATAGCACACAACATTGCACTGTGGTATTTGTAAGTTAAGATTTAGAGACCAAGGCACTGATGCCTAGAATGGTATAGATGTACATTTTACAACTTACAGGGAAAATTAATATGTACACCTGGAATTTAATAGCTGTATCAAAACTTCAGCTTTAAACATACTTTATAGTGGTGTATAACTGTACTGCACAATACAAAAAGTGTGTTTCTAATATTTTGGATACCATTAGCGCGTGTAGGTGTGCTTAATGAAGTGCCAGATGAGTGCATACTGTATGTGGCTTACTTGTAAACCATTTTCAATACCACTTGTGCTCATGACGGTAAATGGAGCCTGTCAAAGCTAACTTCGGACAAGAGGCGGGGTACATCCTGGACTGACTGCCAGTCAATTGCACATTTTCAAGAGACTGGCTAGCGCACATTCCCATGAAGTATGTCACAAATAAGTACATCGCCCAACTCAGTGCATTGCCAAATTTAATAATGTAAAGTAACAAAGAATTAATTATTGTTTACGAAGGGATGGAAAAAGCTCTCGCTGAATGTTCTAAAGTCCTGTTTTAATGCTAATGTAAAAATGAGCAGAATAATATTTGCCAGAGGAGTTGCTTATATGTTGACATTTGCAGCAAGACATGCAAAATAGATCGACCCACACAAACACTGTCATGCTGCAGCTACAGTATTATGGATAAAAATGGCTGATTTTAGATGGCTGCTAAAGTCTTATCTAACAGTAACACAAGGGTTGCGACTAATGGTTACACCTGTTGTTCAGGGATACGAGACGGATTCAAGCAAAATTGAGGCAAACCAACCCTAGTTGTCAAAAAGCTTGCTACAGTTTAAAAGTACAGTGGAGATCTGCTCATTTTTGATTTGGCGCCATCTGGTGGCATATCGATGCCAAGAACGCTTCATTTCGACAAAAGTACTTCTTTGCCAAAACATTCTGGCATCGATAGGCAATGGACCATATACATCAGAACACATGAAGCATTTTTCGGTGAGAAGGTCAGGTGGCGTAAATACTCGTGCTCGGACTCGCCCCCTAAAATTCCAATCCGTATTTGTACTGTCTTTGGCGAGCGATGATTGAATCAATTCGATCTCCTACTCCATGTATTAATCCAAAATAATACTCCAACAAATGACAAATCCAATTTGAATATTTGATAACTATCTGTAAAAAGCAGTTGCCAAAATGCTTCTTGTTAGTTTTAAATGGCTTAATTTAATTATGATCCCTCGTCGTGGCCAAGGTCTGTTTAAACAGGTCTCGGTGCCGAAAAATGCGTGCTCCACACTGCCTTGCAAAAGCTTATCTACTACCAGCTAGTTAGCTTCGCTGCTAGCTAGCGGTACCGCTCGTCAATCATTTGCCACAATGTGTAGAATGACTCTTGCATGACTTTATCCAATTCATCTGCCGCAGTCGCAGTCTGCCATGAACATTCATGCAGCTTCTCCTCATGGGACGCTTCGTTCTGCGCAGATTCTTGTCTCAGCGGAGACGGCTCCATGATATGTTACATATTATACATTAGGGTTTACAGTGGGCACTGTACACCTGCACATGTGCAGTAAGTCAAAACGCGCTGGGAGTAAACAAGGACGTGGCCGGATGACTTCATTCATTCCAGCCCCTGTCAGGATAAGATACATGAGTTCATTCGCTTCCAATCGAACGCGAACATTTTTAATTTGATATTCTTTAGACTTAAAACTGATCTGATCGGCCTGATCGGTCTCAACTGATAATTAGCATTTTAAGCCGATCGGCTGATCGGCTTTAATGTCATAATTCGCCGATCTGCTCCGCAAAAGACAGTTACGCCACGTCGCCGTCATGTACAGTACATCTTTTGACGCAGTACTGTAAATATCTGACGACCAATAAAGTTATATTTTTAAACATGTCGGCGTAATGCCTGGATCAGACTACAAGACAAATTTGTTCTTTCACGATTGCACTACTACTGCAATAAAATCTTGTATTCCGATACCACCGCATCCCGTTTTTTACGATCACTGGGTTTCAACAACTCAAACGCGACTGGATACACTTGTTACCATGGCGACGACAACAATAATGTTTCTAAGAGCAAAATGGGGAAAAACGTGTGTTGCTGGTCACCGGTGCTTGGGAGAGGATGTTCGTTAAAAGCTTGGTTGAGGTACATTCATGTAATTTTAATACGATACCGCTCGCAAGCAGGCAACAGAACGTTATTTAGCCTATTAAGCTAGTGCTAGCGCTAACGGTTGTAAGCGAACATGCAGGCGTTCTGTCAAATCATGCTCTCAAGTTTTGGTGTGTGTGAAGTAATTTAATTACAATAAAGTAATTTAATTAGAGTAAGTTAGCACCCATTATTTATGTCATGTTATAATGTTGGTTTGACCTGACTCATTAGAATACATGATCTGACAAGAGCAGTGATTTACAACCTTTATGGAGCCAGGGCGCCTATTTTACAATTGGAAAATCTCACAGCACACCAACAAACAAAAAGTGGATAGATGAATTACTGTATGTACTTCCTGCCATCTAATAGAAGGCCATTCATTTGTTCTGTCTGTCACTATGCCTCACTGGCGTAAATAGATGAACAAAGATACATTATTTATTGTAAATATAATTAAGTACACAAGTATATACAGTAAATGAACAAGTCATTTAAATAGACACATTACTCCATCTTGTGATCGGTTCGGTGATCGGTTATCGTTTTTTTAAACTCGCTGATCGGTGATCGGCCCCAAAAATCCTGATCGCGTGAAGCCTAATATTCTTTTTAAAATTAGATTTCGTAAATGTATTTGACCAGCAAATAGATTCTTCCTATAGCCCTAGTCAAGAGGCTACAAGCCAAAGGAAAAAGAACGTCTGTTAAATGTGTGACAACCTCCAGTTGTGTAATAGGTACAGTATATTCAATAGCTCTGTGCTGGCACTTTTTGATGTTGAACTGGTATCGAAGTTTTTACTTTTTAAAGATGAGAGCTCATCGGGCAAACAATGCGGTGTGTCGCCCACTATGTTCAGTGATTCAACTCGGTTTGAGATTAAACACGTTTCCCTGTGACCCAATCCCAGGACACAAAAAGATAAACAATTAGCTGCCAACAAGCTGTACCAATACAGTATATATATTAGCAAATATATAAATATTTTGTTTTACAATGATACTTAAATATACTTAGAATTTCATACAGTATGTAATTGTGGCTGAAATACTAAGCATGGAGAGTCTTTGTGTTACCGAAACGCATGAGGACAGTCAACAGCCTCTGAAATATGCACCCTCTCTTTATTCTCATCTGTTTCCTCTCTTTGTATCATTATAATATATAGTACGTCTGTTTAGTGTATAGTTGATCAGCATGAAAACCTATATGGATCCTTGTTACAAATTACTGGCCTCTGGTGGTGCGCTAACGTTTTACTTTGCGTGAGTGTCCGTGAACCAAAAACAGAACAGCAGGCTTCTTACAGCTGGATTCCAACAATCGCGCAGCTCCACCCGCACACCTCATCACTGTGGCACTGACAAGAAGATGTCCTGTCAGACGCCTGCTGGACATCTTCACTTTATTCAAGTACCGTTAGCACTTACAGCCTACTACACACATCTGTCAAAACAAATCATTTGAGTTCAAACAGATGTCAGTGGGTCAACCTGCATTGCATTCTTTTCTCTCATCTTTGTGTACATGTGGTGTATTTTGTTCATAGTGACTCAGCCATGCAGACCCCTCATGGCCTACTGGTTTCACTAAGATGGGGCTGACTAGTCTTTTCTGTTACTATGTGACCTTTCTTTTATTTTACAAAATTTTTCAGCGTCTCCGGTCATGCCTGTCTGTCTTCTAATAAATATTTTCCCAACATTTTTCTTTTGGTCCTATCATATCCTCGGGTTCTACTTGGACTTCTGTATTCTGACTCACTAAGACCAAATGTTTATCTATGCTTTGCTCATCTCTTCGTCTCTATTTTGCGGTTGCATTTTCTTGGGAGTGTGAACACAAACTGCAGAAATCTGATCTTTTCCAGATCGGATTTTCTTCCTAAATATGATACACGTTAGATAGTTTGCATTGGGACTTCAGTCTGCCCAATTTATCACAAAGTGACTCCAATGCAAGTTTATTTACAATCACAAAATTACTATTGGGCATTTCACAACAATTCTTTTGTATTTTTTTTGTCTTGATTGTGAAGAAGGCAGCACAGCGTTTTTCTATGGGTGCTGCGGTTTCCTGTCACGTTCCAAACAAATGCATGTCGGATTGATTAAATAAACTCAATGTCCATAGGTGTCCCTACACAAAATGGGAAAAACACAGACTTGTGTACTCCAGCCGCAGACACTTTAAATATTGCTTTTTGTTTTCCTCATTGTATGCGCCAAAATGTTCCAGAATACTCAGTGGATATTATTCTGCTGCATGAGATACAGTACAATAGAAGTGTGTATGACTCTTATGCCATCACTAGATTTGTTTTAGCAATGCTATAGTCATCATATCAAACGAGAATATCAATCAGTACAACGCAGACCAACTATTAACATAAGTGTGTGTGTGTGTGTGTGTGGGGGGGGGGGGGGCACAACAATTATAGCATATATTTTCTGTGTAGTTTGTCCCTCTGTTTGTTAGTTAGCAGGTTCATGGAGGATGACGAACAGGCCAGCAGCGCTATTATGATTTTGGGTGGTGGACTCTTCTACAATGGAAATTGGTTTTGTACTTTTTATGAATTCCAGCTATGTGTCCTACTACTTACTTACTGTTTTATTATGTGAAAAATGTCATTGAAACCCACTGACACAAACTGAACAACGACTCAAAAAAATGAAAATCTGAGTTAAGCATTAGGACTGGCAGTGTAATCTTAGGTTATGTTCACTTTGCATGTGATGCCCAATTCTGATTTTTTTGTTTAATGCAATATTTTTATGTCGTCGTTCACCTTACAAAACAAATGTGAATGATACGGTGGATGGAGCGAGTCCGTGACGTCACACGCATTTGCACAAAAAAGGACATCGCATTCGCGTGCACACAGACACGAGGCGCCGTATTAATGTAAATAAATATGGGCCCTCGTGTAGGTCAAATGTTTAACAATTTCAAGGATTTTGTCAAACCAGAGCCAACATTTTCTCTTTATCAATTCTAAAGCATCCTCTTTTCGCCAATGATTGTTTTCTGCTCCTTTGTCCACCGTTGCTTTTGTGGTGTATCTGTTTTGTCAAACCATTGCGACATTTGTCGCCTTTTGATGACAGTTTTCGTCGGATAAGCGCGACGTAAGCGTCCTAACTGCACTCGCATTGGATACATATCTGATTCTTATCCACATAGGAAAGAGGCCTGGGTCGGATATTAAAAAATCTGAATTGTACTGTTCACATTGACATGTAAAAATTAGATACTGTGCATGTCACATTGGGCAAAACATTTTTTGCCCAATGATTTCACAAATATTTCATTCACCCTTTCATATCATCATTCCTCAATGCTTACTGTATAGCTAAAGACAAGCACTCATATTCACTACAGGAAGATTTGAGTCTCCAAGTCACCTGAAAAACACATTTTGCTATTGTGGAAGGAGGCCAACCAACCATGTAGCATCACTGAGTAAGTTAAAACAGCAGCAGCTGACTCCTATGATGTGGCGAGAGAAACCTAATAGAAGCTAATATTGCGGGAGCTCAACCTCCTGATGCTTTGCTTGTACAGACACACACATATAGACACACTAAGTGCAAACATATGGTAAGCATGAACACAGCTGTAGACCACATGTAATGCTGTAAACTGTCATTTTGTTGTGGTGAATGTATACGTTTTATTACCAAATGCGCACACATGAATATACTTGTGCGACGGTATAATCCTTTACTGCCTCTGTTAAATTAAGCCATTCATTCATTAACATACACACACACTACGTGCGCAGGTCAGTCCCAAGACTTCCCGTCCTCACACCGAACCTTAAACTCAATTACTATTTGGCTTCAACAGCAAAACAAAAAAACATATATGTGTGAGCCTAACTACATTCCATAGCCACTGCAAAATTGTAATTACAGTGGAACATCGATAGATCGGACTAATAAGGCCAAATGCACCCATATTACTGTACAGTACAACATTATTGTTTTGTAGTTGTTGTTTTTTGTGGCCTAAAACGCAGCATACAGTACAAAGTTATTGTAAATAAATTAGTGTGCTTCCTAGTTCCAAATCCAATGCCAAAGACGAACGGCGTGGCAAAAAAAAAAAAAAAAAAAAAACATTACTGTACCAAAAACAACATGTTCCAGACTCAATGTTTTGTATTCCTCAGAGTTAACAGCGCAGCAATGCCGCTCTCTCTCTGCATGGCACTCTATGTATTGTAGACAATAGCTAGAACCCTCATCACATGGCCGCCACGTCAATGCCCTACATTCAACATGGTCGCCACGTAGCCACGGGAGGCACGTCTTTTGGAATTGGATCTAGTCATATTGTATATCTGTGACCAGGAAATACATCAGTCCCATTCACTGCCTGCATTGTCCCACAATGCCAGTAAACAACAGCGGCCAATTCTGGAAGTGACAGAGTTTATCAACGGCATTTTAAGTGACAAACGGAAACTATGCTTGGATACATTGTTCAGTCTGTTTTATCCGATATCCGTTAAATCAGGGTCCATTTTATCAAGGGTTTCACTGTACTTCCATGGAATTAAAAAATAAATTGTTGAGATAAACACTGAGCCGCACTGTTAGAAATACCTCAGTTCAAAAACATACCATATATTGTTTCAAGACTGTTCGTGAACTGGAATGTTTGTGAACCCAAAATTTTCCCATTATAAATGAATGCAAATAGAATGACTCCCCCAGCCATGACATGTGCCCAGCGCTGCCAGCGAAAGCTCACCGGATGCCACAAAACCCGCGACACTTTCCAGAGCTTCCGAAAAGCACAGTCACTTGCACTTTCACTTTCTTGGGAGCCATAGTGATGGCTAATTTAGAGGGAAAAAAAGATACATCCATCCATCCATTTTTTGAGCTGGTTCTCACAAGGGTCGCGGGCATGCTGGAGCCTATCCCAGCTATCTTCGGGCGGGAGGAGGGGTACACCCTGAACCGGTCACCAGCCAATCGCAGGGCACATAGAAACCATTCGCACTCACATTCACACCTGCGGGAAATTTAGAGTCTCCAATCAACCTACCACGTATGTTTTTGGGATGTGGGAAGAAACCGGAGTGCCCGGAGACAACCCACCCAGGCACGGGGAGAACATGCAAACTCCACACAGGCAGGGCTGGAATTTGAACCCCGGTCTCCAGAACTGTGAGGCAGTTGCCCATTTCAGTGATATGACCCCTATAAAATGTCTCCACTGGGTCCCCTGGATCATGCACCGCTGTGTATTATCCAGCCATTTTCTATTCCACTTATCCTGTCCAGGGTCACAGAGAGCTGAAGACTTTCCCAGCTGACTTCGAAAGGCGGACTACAACCTGGACTGGTCGCCCGTCATTCGCATGGTACACAAAAAGAAAGACAACCATTCACTCTCACATTCACACTGACTCCCCTGAGCATTAGGGTAACTAAAAATGAATCAGCAAGTTGGCATTTTGTACCACAGGGGATCCAGGTTTGAATTTCACCAAGGAGTTTCTTTGTGGAGTTGGTATATTCTCCCTGCCCTGGATTCACTCTTGGTACTCAGTCAAAAAACATGCATGTTAGGTTAATTGAAGATGATATCAACAGGAAGCAGTATAGAAAGTGGATGGATGGTGTGAATTGTATTTGTCAGCTCTGTGAATGAGTGATATAGTGATCAGTCCTGCCTTTCACCTTAAGTCAGCAGGGTTAGACTCCAGCTTGCCCATAGTACTGAACAGGATAAGCAGCATTCAAAACGGATGGAAAGATGGATGGATGAATGGATGATATTTCCTGAGAATTAAGCATTGATGCCATATTTCTTTCTTCAATGCCTGCTTTGGTGGGTTTTAAGGCTATGAACTCGTTTCAAGACTATGAACTCATTTTAATACCAATAGCTCAATAACTTTATTTCTAGAGCCCTCTCAGAACAACCGCAGCTCTAACAAACTGCTTTACATAAAACATAAAAGACATGAATTAAAATATGAATACAATCATAAATAACTAAATAAAATATTATTTTTGAATTAAAACATACAAGAGCTCCATTTACATTGGCATTTATTATATAGGAAGTGCAGAGTTTTATTCCATCTTGTTACACGTCATGTGAAGCTGTTAGTAGATGAGAGAGAGGAGCAAGATTGAAGTCTCCAACGACCAGTATGAGCACGCTGGGATCGTAGATGAAACTGCAATGGCGCGACGCCACCAATGTTTACTACAAGCTGTGTTTGAAAGCAAACAAGCACCCGGAATTTTCCAACAGATGGTAGGTAGTTTGTGCCATCACTCTATTATAAATAATATTTTTATCAATTTATTAGAGTTATGTAAGTGGGTGTAATTAGTCTATTACGATAAAAAATGACTTTACACTTAAGTATTTATTTGTGTGATTCCCCACCAGAGCTCATTACATAGAGTATACATACTGTATTATGTATGTATGTATGTACAACCCCAATTCCAATGAAGGTGGGACGTTGTGTTAAACATAAATAAAAACAATAAAATGATTTGCAAATCATGTTCAACCTATATTTAATTGAATACAAAGACAAGATATTTCATGTACAAACTGATCAACTTTATTGTTTTTAGCAAATAATCATTAACTTAGAATTTTATGTCTGCAACACGTTCCAAAAAAGCTGGGACAGGTGGCAAAAAAGACTGAAAAAGTTGAGGAATGCTCATCAAACACCTGTTTGGAACATCCCACAGGTGAACAGGTGGGTGTCATGATTGGGTATAAAAGGAGCTTCCCTGAATTGCTCAGTCATTCACAAGCAAAGATGGGGCGAGGTTCACCTCTTTGTGAACAAGTACGTGAGAAAACAGTCGAACAGTTTAAGGACAATGTTCCTCAACGTACAATTGCAATGAATTTAGGGATTTCATCATCTACGGTCCATAATATCATCAAAAGGTTCAGAGAATCTGGAGAAATCACTGCATGTAAGCAGCAAGGCCAAAAACTAACATTGAATGCCCGTGACCTTCGATCACTGCATCAAAAACCGACATCAACGTGTGAAGGATATCACCACGTAGGCTCAGGAACACTTCAGAAAACTAATGTCAGTAAATACAGTTCGGCACTACATCCGTAAGTGCAACTTAAAACTCTACTATGCAAAGCAAAACCCATTTATCAACAATACCCAGAAACGCCGTCGGCTTCTCTGGGCCCGAGCTCATCTAAGATGGACTGATGAAAAGTGGAAAAGTGTTCTGTGGTCCGATGAGTCCACATTTCAAATTGTTTTTGGAAATTGTGGACGTCGTGTCCTCCGGGCCAAAGAGGAAAAAAACCATCCGGACTGTTATGGATGCAAATTTCAAAAGCCAGCATCTGTGATGGTATGGGGCTGTGTTAGTGCCAATGGCATGGGTAACTTACACATCTGTGAAGGCACCATTAATGATGAAAGGTACATACAGGTTTTGGAGAAACATATGCTGCCATCCAAGCAATGTCATTTTCATGGACGCCCCTGCTTATTTCAGCAAGACAATGCCAACCACCTTCTGCACGTGTTACAACAGCGTGGCTTTGTAGTAAAAGAGTGCTGGTACTAGACTGGCCTGCGTGTAGTCCAGATCTGTCTCCCATTGAAAATGTGTGGCGCATCGTGAAGCGTAAAATACGACAACGGAGACCCCGGACTGTTGAACAGCTGAAGCTGTACATCAAGCAAGAATGGGAAAGAATTCCACCTACAAAGCTTCAACAATTAGTGTCCTCAGTTCCCAAATGTTTTTTGAATGTTGTTAAAAGAAAAGGTGATAAACACAATGGTAAACATGACCCTGTCCCAGCTTTTTTGGAACGTGTGGCAGCCATAAAATTCTAAGTTAATAATTATTTGCTAAAAACAATAAAGTTTCTCAGTTTGAACATTAAATATCTTGTCTTTGTAGTGTATTCAATTAAATATCGGTCAAACATGATTTCCAAATCATTGTATTCTGTTTTTATTTATGTTTAATACAATGTCCCAACGCAGCACGGTGGCCGACTGGTTAGAGCATCAGCCTCACAGTTCTGAGGACCCGGGTTCAATCGCCGGCCCCGCCTGTGTGGAGTTTGCATGTTCTCCCCGTGCCTGCGTGGGTTTTCTCCGGGCACTCCGGTTTCCTCCCACATCCCAAAAACATGCATGAATTGGAGACTCTAAATTGCCCGTAGGCATGACTGTGAGTGCGAATGGTTGTTTGTTCCGATGTGCCCTGCGATTGGCTGGCAACCAGTTCAGGGTGAAAGGTTCGATGTGCCCTGCGATTGGCTGGCAACCAGTTCAGGGTTCAGAAAATGGATGGATGGATGGACAATGTCCCAACTTCATTGGAATTGGGGTTGTATGTATGTACTGCAGTGCTACAATAGACTGGAAACTACATAATCATTTCAGTTTAATAGGATCTGTTTGTGTGTAGGCGGCACAGTAGATGACTGGTTACAGCGTCTGCCTCACATTTCTGAGGACCGGAGATCAATCCCCGGCCCCGCCTGTGTGGAGTTTGCATGTTCTCCCTGTGCCTGCGTGGGTTTTCTCCGGGCACTCCGTTTTCCTCCCACATACCAAAAAACACGTATGGTAGGTTAATTGAAGACTCTAAATTCCCCATAGGTGTGAATGTGAGTGTGAATGGTTGTTTGTTTATGTGTGCCTAGCGATTGGCTGGCAACCAGTACCAGAAAATAGCTGGGATAGCCTCCAGCACTCCCGCGACCCTTGTGAAGATAAGCGGCTCAGAAAATGAATGGATGGATGGATGTTCGTGTGCAACGAGAGATCGGTGGGTGTGCCATGGAAAATTAGCCAGTTTTACTTAATTGTTCTGAAGATTATTATTTATTTACTACAAATAGTGTTTCCTTGTTCACCCATGTAAGCCTGTAACATATAGTGACAGGCAAAACAATTAAATGCTCTTCCACAAGATGGTAGACGGTACGAACAATTAACCTGAGGCTCCACCTGTTGACATTCATACAACAAAATACCTCTGTTCAACTAAAAAGGCACACATTTCACACTAAATACATTTGTGAGTAAACTGAGATGAGATCATTGTTTCAGCATACATCATTTTTGAGACATTTTTGCTTGGTGGTGTGCTGTGAGCATTTTCGAAAGGGAAAATATGTGCCTTGTCTCGATCAACATTGGGAAACACTGATTTAGCTCCACGAGAGGGACATAATAATTTGTCCCATGTCAGATACAGTACATTACTGCCAACCGTATTGTTTAATTCATATTTTTTTCTGACAGTATCAATCACAAATGTATTGTTATTATTATTATATCATCATCATCATCATTATTATTATTATTATTATTATTATTATTATTATAGGGTATGGCTAAATAAGTCATTCAAGCCTCTATGGAGAAACTTGAACCTTGGGGGCCACATGCGCCATCAATCGCTCTGAAGTACAAACAGCTTGTGTGTGGTCCTACCTGTGTCTGCTAGCCGCCCTCTGGCCACTATGGACGGCGGGCTCCGCGTATCCGAGACCCCAAGACAGCCGGGCCAAGGCGAAGGCGAGCAGGTAAAACAACGTCTCCATCCTTGAGTCCGATGTAGCTGCCTGTCAGTCGTCCCTCGTTGTAAAGTTAATCCAAGAAGGACAAACCAACAATACAAAAAAAAAGAAGAAAAAAGAAACTATCTGCCGTTATCGGCAGCTGAGTAGCGATGGCGACATAAGATGAGAAGCTCCTCTGAGGACAGTCAAGTCCATTTTAACTTTTAACTGCTGCTCAATAGATGGAACTGTAGCAGTGTTGGTAACTCTGCTCCTCGGGCGCCGGGAAACTGGAGGAAACTTTCATGCGTCATTTCTCTCTCTCTCTCGCTCTCCCTCTCTCCCCCCCCCCCTCTCTCTCTCTCTCTCTGTCTCTCTCTCTCTCTCTCTCTCTCTCTCTCTGGTTTATGTTAAAGACAAATACGAGCAGCACAAACTATTACTATATTTGTTTAAGCCCACCAGCTCCTAGCATGCTCCTCAAACTTTTATTTCAAGTTTATATGCAATATATTTGTGTATAGTTCATTGATCGTTTTTTAAAAAATATTTTTTAATGTTTTAATGTTTTTTTTTTTTAATTTTTTAATTTTTTTAATTTTTTAATTTTTTAATTTTTTATTTTTTTAATTTTTTAATTTTTTAATTTTTTAATTTTTTAATTTTTTAATTTTTTAATTTTTCAGTTCATAGACTATTTGTCTATACATTGTAGTATATTGATATTGGTAAAGATACATATATTGGGTAATCAGAATCAGAATCAGAATCAGAATCATCTTTATTTGCCAAGTATGTCCAAAACACACAAGGAATTTGTCTCCGGTAGTTGGAGCCGCTCTAGTACAACAGACAGTCAATTTACAGAACACTTTGGGGACATCAAGACATTGACAAAAAACAATTGTGCAAAAAGATGCAGAGTCCTCTAGCACTTAGAGCAGTTCGAATCACTAATATTGCAATAGTCCGGTGCAATGACCATTGTGCAAAGGGCGCCGAGACTTCAAGGAGTGTATGCGGTTTAAAGTGACGAGTAGTGCGATCATCTGGGACAATGTTGGTTGTGCAAATGTTACAGATACTCCTCAATCAGTGTGCAAATGGAGCAGATGCTACTCTGGCATGAGTAAAATGTATAAATAAAATGTTTAACAGCCAGACTGTGTGAGACAATACTGTGTGTGTGTGTGTGTGTGTAATGATATATAATTTTTTTTTTATTATTATTCTTTTACGGAAGCAATAAAAGTCAATTGACGACAGTGTTTCATTCAATCATTTCGACCTTGAACAAGCTGCAGACCTTTCAGTTCTGTTTGCAGCCATAAATGCTAAACGCTAAATGCTGCACGATGAACTGATATATCATCTCATCTTGTGACGATGGGTAGCACAAAGCTGTGGCCATCAAACCACTGCATTGGTATTATACCTAAATTATGTCTGATTAAATGATTCAGTTTTGCACACTTGCATCAATTAAACTAGACTGCTCTGAAGATGTGGAATGTCACCTCTCTGGCAGGGAAGGAGCCCAAGCTGGTGTGCAAGGTTGAGAAATTCCAACTTGATATCGTTGGGCTCACCTCCACACACAGCTTGAGAAGGGTTGAATTCTCTTCCACTCTGGAGTTGCCCACGATGAGAGGCACCGAGCAGGTGTGGGTATACTTATTGCCCCTCGGCTCGTTGCCTGTACACTTGGGTTTACCCCGGTAGATGCGAAGGTAGACGCCCTGCACCTTCGGGTGTAGCGATGGGTCCTGACTGTTGTTTATGCCTATGCACCAAACAGCAGTTGAGAGTACCCACCTGTTTTGGAGTCCTTGGAAGTGGTGCTGGAGAGCACTACTGCTGATGGTGGGGAAGATGCCGGCAGACTCAAACGTATTGTGAGGGTCTGTTGGGACCGTCTGGCAGAATCCCCTGTCAGAAGGAGCTTAACTGCCACCTCCAGCAGAACTTTGCCCACATCCCGGGGGAGGCAGGGGACAGGGAATAGATTCTGCCCCACGTGGGGAGTTCAATTATCTCTGGGTCTTGTTCATGAGTGAGGAAAGCATGGAGCAGGCGATCGACAGGTGGATTGGTGCAGCATCTGCACTAATGCAGACTGTGTATTGGTCAGACATGGTGAAGAAAGAGCTGAGCCGAAAGGGGAAGCTCTCAATTAACTAGTCGAACTAAGTTGCTACCCTCACCTATGGTCACCAGCTGTGGGTCGTGACTGAAAAAACAAGCTTACAGATACAAGCGGCCGAAATGAGTTTTCTCCGCAGGGTGTTCTCTCTTAAAGATAGAGTGAGAAACTTGGTCATCCGGGAGGGTCTCAGAGTCGAGCCGCTGCTCCTCCGGATTGAGAGGAGCCAGATGAGGTGGGTCGGGCATCTGGTTAGGATGCCCCCTGGACGCCTCCCTGGTGAGATGTTCCGGACAAGTCCCACTGGGGGGGAGGCCCCTTGGACGAGCCGGGACCGGCTGGAGAGACTACGTCTCTTGGCTGGCATGGAAGCGGCCCGGGATCCCCCCGGAAGAGCTGGACAATGTGGGTGGGGAGAGGGAACTCTGGGCTTCCCTGCTTGAGCTGCTGCCCTCGTGATCCGACCGTGAATAAGCGGAAAAAAATGGAGGGATGGACTAACACAAATGCATCTTATTGTCTTCAGAGTTCATTTTGTTGCTTCTTTTACAAATTGTTCTTCTTTGGCACTCAAACTGTCTTTGGAATACACTAGAGGGATTTTTGAGTTGAAGTACCAGGATGAGGCAGCCATTTTGATTCAAAAAAATCGCAGACAGTAAAATAAATTTTGTTTTTTATGAGATTTGAATGAATATGTATGAATTTGTGAAAGTGTCGGAACTATTGCATATCTTTAACGTTATTACGATTTTATAAAGACAACAGTGTAATGAGTTTAATGAGTTGTTAGGATCACTTATGCACTTGTATCCACAGAGTTTGTTGAACAACACGTAAATTGTGCGCCTCACAATTTTTATGAAGCTGTGTATGTGTTTACCCTGATGCACTTTTGTTTTTACTGTTTTGCAATAAGTGTATTTCAATGGGCCGTCACCCATGCTTGTAGCCTATCCCAGCTGTCATCGGGCAGGAGGCGGGGTACACCCTGAAGTGGTTGCCAGCCAATCGCAGGGCAAGGCGTAGGCTTTCTAGCCCATTTTCAGGGGTGCTCAAGCACCCCAAACAAGCTTGAAAAGTGTTTAACCATTCAGTACTTGGTTGAAATATATTTTAAAAACAAAAATACAGCACCCCTTTGCATCAAAAATGGTTTGGCCCACCCAGTCCCTCCGACTTATTCCTGACTGTGCTCATAGCGTGCTATCTACAATGTGGCACCTTATAGTGATATGAAGTTATGTGTGTCAAGGCAATGGAGGCTTAAACCAGGATACGTGGAACGTTTCTTAATTTCAATGACTCAATACTAACACACTACTATCATTACCATTTCTCCTTTTTGCTGCATTTAATCATAGCTTACAAATAACATAACATGTTGTTCGGTAGGAGCTATATAACATTTTATTTCTAGCTAGGAAATGTTGCAGGTGGTCAGAGTCAGCGCCACTGTGCTATGTTGGAAATGGAATGAGAGACGCTAGCAGTTGTGTCGTGTAATATATTAATATTAAAGTCAAGGTAGAAATGAAATTGCATTAAAATATACAAAACAGAGACATTTATTTTGCCCGCTTGGCAGCTCAGCACCTCAAAACCTCTGATCCTAGAATCGCCCCTGCTTCCAACATAAAAACATGATTAAACCCAAAAACTGAAATGGAAATCACAAGGGAAAAAAATTACGTACTGAATAAAATCTATCAGGGCAAATACAGAGACTTCTTCTTTTCCTTTGAGCTTGTCCCGTTAGGGGTCGCCACAGCGTCTCATCCTTTTCCATGTCAGCCTATCTCCTGCATCCTCCTCTCGAACACCAACTGCCCTCATGTCTTCCCTCACGACATCCATCAACCTTCTCTTCGGTCTTCCTCTAGCTCTCTTGCCTGGTAGCTCCATCCTCATCACCCGTCTACCAATATACTCACTATCTCTCTTCTGGATGTGTCCAAACCATCTAAATCTGCTCTCTCTAACTTTGTCTCCAAAAAGTCTAACCTTGGCTGTCCCTCTGATGAGTTCATTTCGAATTTTATCCAGCCTGGTCACGCCGAGAGCGTCAACATCTTCATTTCCGCCACCTCCAGCTCTGCTTCCTGTTGTCTCTTCAGTGCCACTGTCTCTAATCCGTACATCATGGCTGGCCTCACCTCTCTTTTATAAACTTTGCCCTTCATCCTGGCAGAAACTCTTCTGTCACATAACACACCTGACACCTTCCTCCACCCGTTCCAACCTGCTTGGACCCGTTTCTTCACTTCCTTACCACACTCACTATTGCTCTGGACTGTTGACTCCAAGTATTTGAAGTCCTCCACCCTTGCTATCTCTCCCCCCTGTAGCCTCACTCTTCCCCCCACCCCTCTCATTCATGCACATATATTCTATCTTACTTCGGCTAATCTTCATTCCTCTGCTTTCAAGTGGATGCCTCCATCTTTCTAACTGTTCCTCCACCTGCTCCCTGCTTCACATGTCATCTGCAAACATCATGGTCCATGGGAATTCCAGTCTAACCTCATCTGTCAGCTCCTAATCTTCCTCCCCACCACCAGAGTCATTTTACACACCACCATCCTATGCTGTCAAGCCACACTCTCCCCTACCACTACCTTACAGTAGGTAACCTCCTTCAGATTACATCGTCTGTACAAGATGTAATCCACAGGCGTGCTTCTATCTCCGCTCTTGTATGTCACCCTATGTTCCTGCCTGTTCTGGAAAAAAATGTTCACTGCAGCCATTTCCAACCTTTTTGCAAAGTCTACCACCATCTGTCCCTCCAAGTTCCTTTCCTGGATGCCGTACTTACCCATACTTCTTCATCACCCCTGTTTCCTTCACCAGCATGTCCATTATAATCTGCACCAATCACGACTCTCTCTCTGTCTGGGATGCTCAGAACTACTTCGTCTAGCTCCTTCCAGAATTTCTCTTTCACCTCTAGGTCACATCCTACCTGTGGGGCATAGCCACTAATCACATTATACATAACAGCCTCAATTTCAAGTTTCATCCTCATCACTCAAACTGATACTCTTTTCACCTCCAAGACATTCTTAGCTCACTCTTCTTTTAAAATAACCCCTACTACATTTCTCTTCCCATCTACACCATGCTAAAATAATTTAAAC
The DNA here is from genome assembly GCF_024500275.1 of Phycodurus eques. NCBI lineage: Eukaryota > Metazoa > Chordata > Actinopteri > Syngnathiformes > Syngnathidae > Phycodurus > Phycodurus eques. Next base: position 4,189,792 of record NC_084542.1, on the reverse strand, counting down.
CCTGCCCCTAAATTTATAGCCTGACAGCCTTTCCACCTGGTCTCCTGGACACACAATATATCAACCTTTCTCCTCAACATCATGTCAACCAACTCCCGAGATTTTCCTGTCATAGTCCCAACATTCAAAGTCCCTGCATTCAGTTCTAGGATTTGTGCTTTCCTCTTATCTTTCTGCCTAAGAACTCATTTTCTACCTCTCCTTCGTCTTCGACCCACAGTAGCTGAATTTTCATCGGCGCATTGGGGGCAAATACAGAGAGTAGGTCAGAATAAATCCATCCATCCATTTTCTGTACCGCTTCTCCTCACTAGGGTCGCGGGCATGCCGGAGCCTATCCCATCTATCTTCGGGCGAGAGGCGGGGTACACCCTGAACCGGTCGCCAGCCAATTACAGGGCACATACAAACAAACTACCATTCGCACTCACAGTCACACCTACGGGCAATTTAGAGTCTTCAATTAACCTACCACATATGTTTTTGGGATGTGGGAGGAAACCAGAATACCTGGAAAAAACCCACGCAGGCACGCGGAGAACATGCAAACTCCACACAGGCAAGGCCGGGATTTGAACCCTGGTCCTCAGAACTGTGAGGCAGATGTGCTAACCAGTCGGTCACCGTGCCGGCGTCGGAATAATAATGAAAAAATAAAATAAAATAAACACATAGATTAAGAAGTGTAAAGTCATAATTTAAAAGTTCCCCTTAATCCAAGGTCCAACAATATCCTAATTACTCTTCAGTGTTCATTGTTTTACAAATGTCTTTACCGTTATTGATCATATGATATGAAAATGGCCCGCATACAAGACTGCATAAACTAATATGCAGTCTTAAAAATTTTTTTTAATTTTCACCCTTTACAGAAGTTAACAGTTTTTTTTAGACTTCTGTGACTATTACAAATGTTAAAAAGTGAGATATGAGGAAGATCGATGACAATAATCATCTTTTAAAATATTCTTGTCAATAAAAATAAGATTGTATGTTTTTTGTCCAATATTAACATTGTTGAACTGACAATTGACACATGTATGACACTTAAGAATTATATTTTTGTGATGGTTTTATGATGGTGACAATTTCTATTTCTATTATTTATTTTATTCTATTATTCTTTTATGAGAAGACACTGCTTTGGTGTCCAAAAAACAATAGCAATTCCTTTGCATTGCATTGAAATCAAGTTAGTTTGGCTCTGTTTCACTGTTTATTGGGGGGGGGGGGATAAAAAAAAATAAATTAATCATATAACAGTTTCATTGCCATTTGGACTGGATATCAGTCTTTAAAAAAGGAGGATGACACATCCACACATACACACGGACGTAGTAACACCTCCTTATCTTGCGGGGTAAATTGTTTTCCAAATGTGATTGATGCTGTTGTCTTTGCTGAAGCCGTGAGAGAGTTTGACTGCATGCCCTGATTAACTCTGCACTTCATTCCAGTCTGCCTCTTTTCTGTCATTATCAGAGTCCAAATTTAACACATACATCCCAAATATGTAATGTAAATATACAATAGACAAGTTTTTCAGTTCCCCTCGATAAAGGGACCTTTGGAGTAAGTTTTCACAGTTTTCCATTTATCCACCGCATTCCACTTTACAAGATGAATTACTATATGTTACCCGAAATATTGTCACATTTGGTTCATTTCGATGAGAGCTTTATCTGTGACTCAAGACGTTCTGGCTTCCTTTGCTGCGTTAGTAATCCATGAACTCTTACATTTCCTCATGACTAACTTTGGTGAGAATCTTTGTAGGCGGTTGTTTACTCTCCTTATGTTCCCTTCTTTCTTTTTCACGAATACTCTCCTTACTAAATGCAAGCTGTGCATCACTTCCTCTGCCGTTAAGGAGGAATGGGCAGCTCAGTACTCCTCTCATCAGCAGCTGATGGGATCAGTTGCTCTGTCACAGACTTGGTGACTCCCCACTCGGAGTGGAGCCAGGCTCACTGTGCAGGATGAGGTCTTTTACACAAACATGTAGCAGGTAGCTTGGGTGATGTAAAACAGAAACACTTACAACTCTCGTAGGCATCCACTGAACCAAATCCCGGTTTAAGTTCAATAAGTTGAACTTGTGGAGATGTCAAATTCGCTCGCGTTTTCTCAGGTTCTTCTGTTCAATGCTTATGAATCTGACTGGCAGCTAAAAGATGCAATGCATGTGGGACACAGGCATTCTGTAAGTACTCTTATAAACATGGTTCTTAACTTCTTAACACACATGTATTTCATTGCCCACATAAAACTGTGCTTTAATATTCATTAAATCCTGCCAAATATCAAGTGCTATAATTAACCTGTGTTTGATGATAGGTGATGCACCCTATATTTTCAAAAACTTGAAAAGGTCAGCTTGATTGTTACATGGCTTCTGCTCCATGATGAAAGTGAACTGATGGCCAGGCTGCAGTGAGAGTGATAAGCGTGAGAACAAATGAGAGAGAGCCCTTGTAAAAGGTGAAATGCACGACAAACTATATCGATCTGTAAGAACCTCTAGTTTAAAGAGGTGAAAGGCCAAAATTGCTGAGAGTGCAGCATACGCCTTCTTTGAACAAAGTATTACTTTTACATCCCCTTTGGATAACGATGAAAACCGTGAAAAATACCCCTGAGGTCATACAAATAAGAATTTGACTTTGTATGGGGTCATGTAGAATCACAAGATAGAAAATTGATAAATGAAGATAACTGAAGACTATAAATTGCCCATTGGTGTGCATGTGAGTGAGAAAGCCTATTAGTCTCTTTAAGTGCCCTTGAATTGACTGGCAACTAGTACACTATTGTCTGCCTTTTGCCCAAAGTTAGGTGGGATAGGTTCCATTTTCCCATTACCAAAGAAGCACTGTAAAAAAAAAAAAAAAAAAAAAAATATGGATGGGTGGTTCTATGATGGCATTACTACTACTTTTATTATTTTCCATTGGGAAAAAATGTTGACCACAGTGTGTGTTCCACCTTGGACATTCCAGTGTATTCATAAAAAATGCACATGGTAAGAGATACCGTATCTTAGACATACTGCAGGACTGTATATTGTCTCCCCCATCAGAGATAATTTCCCCAAACTTAGAGTTGTCCAAGACTGATTTGTTGTTGTTTAAAAACAAACAAAAAAAGGCATACACAGATTAAGATAATTAATTAAAAAAAAAATAATAATAATACATATATTTTTTTAACTGACACATTCACAGGTAAGAACTTTGAGTTCTGCTAACTGAAACATCATAAATCTGTTATGCAAAAACCATCGCCCTGCAACCAATAAAATTGCAACTAGTAGAGTACTGACAAGAAAAATATACCTAGGAATTTGGCCTCAGCTGTCTTGACAATCTTTGGTCACATATCCACTAAAAGCTTTACGACTGTTATAGAACAATTATTCCTGAAGTTTTGAAGAACATTGTTTGACACTTATGACCTCGAGAGAACTGACAAGAAACCTCTGTGGACTGGAGGCTGAATCCTGTTTTGTACAAATAATACCAGTTGATTTTAAATTGTGTATTGAGTGGGCATGTATTTTACTTCTTTTTTTTTGGTGAATTCATCCAAATTTTCCCACACAGAAAAGGTACCCAGTGATAGCAATCCAAAGAGATAGAATGAGGTGACATCCATAGAAGTTGAACTGTATTACCTTTTCCCAATGTGTTTCTGCTACTCACTGCAATCAGTAGTTTAAAAAAAAAAACGTCCACATTAAGTTAAGATCTGTGGTGTGTTGGATGCTGGTGGCCCCAGGTTTATTTGAATTAACGAAAAAGACCTCGGATAAGGGCAGACAAAACAACAAAAACCTTAGACTCAGGAGGTGTCTGGCATGTTTGAAGATGAAGAGCAAAAAACAGATGATACAACAAGACCGGGCAGAAACTGAAAGACTAAATACTATACAGTATACTAAAGTGACAAGCTGATGACACACGTGGGTAGAATACGGGGCTGTCAGAACGAGGGAAAGACTAAAAGTGCACAATAGACAGGTGAAACTAACACAGGTAATCAGACAGGAGGAATTCATATTGTCACAAAAGGAGATGGTTTCAAAACAGTCGTCAAAAATATACCAAATGTAACGTCAAATAACATGCCTACGACATGCAATCATCAAATTATCCTCAAGAATCAAGAATTATAGGAAACCTTACACACCCTATTGTCTGGCTGAAATCAGTCCATTTGAGAGGCAGGCGGCCCTGTCTCATGCAAGTGAGCCAGCCCTCACCCCATCCCAAATGCCGCTGGGCCAATGGCGAGTAAGAATGTTGTTTCCACGATGATTAGGGACAGAGTTCGGGGTGGCTGCACTTTGTTCCCTCATCCAAACAAGAGAGCGCAAATTGTGAAGCACACGCGAGTCACGAAAAGACAGTATGGGTCTGAATCGTTTTATCTCCAGCTTCCCGGCTATTTGATGGAAGCGACCCCAAGGGCTACTTTAAACCGCGCCGACGTCTCTGCGGCTATCCCACGCGCAGTATGCCTTTAGACTCGAGCGGCACCCACGTGCACTGTTTTGAAAATGTCCTGTAGTTCTCCTCCAAGTCGGGGGTGTCGCTACGGCTGGTATTGACAAGGACACCACAGGGTGGAGTTTCCTCTGCATTTTAAGGCCATTTTCTGTAGCCGTTCCTCATGAGTTTCCACCTTGGCTGGCACTCCAACACCTCAAAGCTACCGCTGTGGAAATTTCACGCCAGGAGTTCGCTGACATTGTCCATCTTTGTAATTTTTTAGTGCTAGCGTCATAAAGATGCATATATTTGCGCACCTCGTCGCACAGATCTCCTCATCTGTTCCATGTTTTGTATTTGAAAGATGGCGGTATTGAGGAACCAAGGGGAAAGCTGAGTATGTCATCACAGCATGTGACTTAAACGGACCAATCACGAGAGATGATCTCCGTGGCATTCTGCGTGCGGCGACAATTTGTTCCCTGTGCGCGTCAAGTGTCGCGTAGGGGCCGCATAGGGCTCAATGTGTTGGTCACGTGATGCAATGTGGGCACAGGAATATAAAGAGGTCTTAACACATCAAACTCATCATCATTCCTCTACCGACCTTGCATCGTGTCCTGTGTACATTCATGCTAGAAGAGAAAAAGGTTTCCCCCATACTCTGCAAAGGTTGAATCAAGATAATTGGACTGTTCGTGTATGTTGAAGACATTTCACCTTTAATGCAAAAGGCTTCGTCGGCTCTAAATTTTCAATGTGCAGCCCCTCTATTTATGCTTTGGTGGGTGTGTTCCCTAGGAATGGTCAACAATACGGTGTTATTGTTGTTGCCCAGCGTGGTTAGTGAAACGACCATCCTTACCAATCAATCATTCGTTCATCTTGTTAGGGCCACTCTTCCCGTTGAATGAGGCAATCTTTGTTGGGAAAGATGTCAGGACATTGTTATAGGAAGACGATAGGTAATACCTCAAATCCCCTCAATGCTTTAGAGACGGCTTTTCTAGTTTAACATAAACGGCTTCTTTTCCACCTCTTTCAAACCAGCGGTCATCCCTATCCAGAATTTGGACTTTGTTGTCCTTGAAGGAATGTCCCTTGAGATGCAAATGAACCGTTGACTCTGGACCCAAACGAGCCTCCTGTCGATGCTGCAGCATGCGCCTGTGCAGCGGCTGCTTAGTTTCTCCTATGTAGAAGTCATTGCACTCCTCACTGCACTGCTCTGCAGAAACAACATTGCTAAGTTTGCTTCTCGAGATTTTGTCCTTGGGGTGAACCAGCTTTTGATTGAGGGTGTTATTGGGTTTGAAATTCATTGAGATGTTATGTTTGGAAAAAATCCTTCTGAGTTTCTCTGACAAACCAGCCATGTAGGGGACCACCACTTTCTGTCTCAGAAGAGACTCTAAATTGTCCAGAGTGTGAAAAGGAGACACGGGGGAGGAGATTTAGTTAATAATAATAATAATTTAAGTTAATTGTCTTCAATTCTAAACACAGTCAGGTACATGCAGCAAAAAGAGGACTCGGATCTCTGCGGGATTTGAGGAACCGTGGTCTTGATTTTCACATTTGTTATCAAAAGCCCACGGCTCAAAAAATGATAAGAGTCATTCCACTCACACAGATACCGCTTTCTCGTCACTGTTCAACGAGCAACACACTTTAAAACACTCGCCGAGCAAGCAGTCAGAACTGTGCAGTAAAAATAACCTACAGATAATACAGTGCATTACAGTCCTAAATAAAGCTACTCCAGTTCGGAAAAGACACAAACAAAACCACTGGAAGGTGACTGGATGAGCAGTGTTGCCTGTTTTGCATGGTGGCAGCCTTAGCTCATCTCAGTTTCCTTGAATCTTGCGGCACTATGATTTTCCTCTTAATACAGTACAAACATGGACAGCATTCACTTCAGATAAAAATGACATCTTCCTTAAAATCATGAAAGTGCTTTGAGACCGAACTGCATTCATTGGCTGTGTTTCTGGACTCTTGACCAAAGCCCCTTGGGAAGATTAACATTCCTGTGGGAGGGGACCACTATCTGTGTGCTTATAAATAGATGGATTATGCGATACACAGCAAAACAAACAGCAGGTCGCTGTGTTGTAGCTGCATAACAATATGTGCTGTTGACACCACCAATCTTTTTACAGACGTTACCAGTCAGAATTGTCTTTTTTTCCCCTCAGGATTTGTATTTTATCTTAAGACTATTGTTCCCATTGTACCCCATTCCTTTTCTATCTACTCCCACTGCTTCCTCTGCAGCCTTTATCTCGACCTTTTGTGTGTGAGTGTTTGACCGGCGCATGTTTCCGATGCTTTGCATCTGCCATGTTGACATTCTTTTGAGGCCTGGCCCGCATTTCACATTTGTACAGGTCAGGCCGTTTTGTTTGCGTTCACTATTATGGGACACCCCCAGTTGTTATTTCGCACTTTGGAGGAACTTTCAAAATGCCTATGCTGGCGTGGTATGCTCTGTTGTTCAAAAAAAGACTCGAGGCTCAAGGGAGGTATCTTTGGAGTGTAGTTAAGCCAAGCTTCTGTCAAGCTATTGGACTCATTCGGCGGATTCTTCTGAAGCTCTGCATACTTAGAAGACAACCTGCATTCATTTGTCTTAGTAGCCTACAATGTGTGTCTGGTAAACATACAGTAGTGTTAAACAAACCCAGACCCCTTATGTTTTCCTAGCCTTAACACACACAGAAGGAGTCACTTATTGAGAAACTTATCTTGACTCTTGAAATCATCAAGAAAAAAAAAAGGGGGGGGGGGGGGGGGAATGTCTGACGGAACAAACCCAAAGTCAAAGGAGACAGTTTTATCTAAGGCAATGGTGAACAGCATGGGTCATAAAGTGGTTGCATTAATTAGCAAATTGGGAGCTCAACATTCCAAACAGGGTAGACTAAACATATTCAATCTTGCTGCTGTGACCCTCCTCCCACTTCACCCAAGTTCAATAACTTCTGTTATGAGAAACCTTAACTCTTTGAGCTTTGGCGATTTGTGTCTGTCTTGTGACTCGATTTATTTATGAAACAGAGATAAAGAGGGGAATAATGCATATACACACATATATGCATAGTAATGATGTGGTGCTGTGTTTATGAAGCATCATGATAGTGCTGCTTTACACCGCAACCTTTGAAGTCCGACAGAGCTCCAGTTGTTCAGTATGAAGTTCAACCAAAAGGCATTCATTCATTCATTCATCTTCCATTCCGCTTATCCTCACGCGGGTCGCGGGCGTGCTGGAGCCAGCTATCTCCGGGCAGGAGGCGGGGTACACCCTGAACTGGTCGCCAGCCAATCGCAGGGCACATAGAAACAAACAACCATTCGCACTCAGATTCACACCTACGGGCAATTTAGAGTCTTCAATTAACCTGCCCTGCATGTTTTTGGGATGTGGAAGGAAACCGGCGTACCTGGAGAAAACCCACGGAGGCACGGGTGGAACATGCAAACTCCACACAGGCGGGGACGGGAATTGAACCCCGATCCTCAGAACTGAGAGGCGGATGTGCGAACCGGTCGTACACTGTGCCACCCCAAACTGCAGTATTCGGGAAAAATATGTTGTACAAAATCCAGTCTGAATTGCTTTCATGCATGGTCTTGCGACATGGAGGCAAATCCTGCCAGACCTCAGCAAATATTGCGGAACTCCAGCCACAAAAGTGAACATTTAGCTCAGTGAGCATTTTAACAATTCATTCAAAAAGCATCTTTTTCCTTTTCTACAGTGTTTTTGTGGTGTCACAACAGAAAGGTAACAGTGATGCAAAGAGGAAAGGTGTGATAATTAAGGCACAAACGCCCAATGTTGAACCCGACTGAACAACCAAACAGTTTTATTTAACAAAGGGAGCACTTGAACCTCACATACTAACACAACATACGAACAAAACACAACGATGACAAATGGTAGACGCGAGTAATAAAGTAGACAGTTGAAAAATAAAGAAGATTGACTTAGCCACAGCGGAAGAAAGATGCCACTTTAAAGTAAAACAAACTGAATTGTAACCACACAAATTAAGGAAAACACGGGAAGCAAGAGCAATGGAAGAATTACATCAGTAAGGAAAGTACGAACCCAGAATACAGAAGACATTTTACACACAAGCTAACAGCAATCAAACACTGGAACTGGCAAATGGCAGCAAGTAAACAATTGTCACTTGTCTTCCTTCTGTTTCTCCTGCACTTAAGAAGCCAGCTGATTTTCATTGTAATCAGGTGCGCGTAGGTGTCTCCACCAATCCACACTCACCCAGGCGACTGGGAAAATAAAACACACGCGATCAACACTCAACACGGACAGGGCATGAATGAGATCATGACAAAGTGTCCATTAAAGAGGTGGCATGATGTACCAAAAAAACTCAGCAAAGCATATTCTCATGCAAGCTAAGCAAATAAATGATAACTTCTACAATATATCTAACACATATGTAAGTAAAGTTCCTTTTGGGATGTATTAGTATCTCATGATTATAATTGTACAATAACGTTTATAACACGTTATTAGGTTCTGAATAATTGAATGCGAAAGCTCCACAGGGCCCAGCAGCTTGTAGGTAACCTTTCACTGTGCGGTACTGAGCAAGTAGAGAATTGCCAGCTGCTTCAAGAAACATTGCATAAGACATTGTTGGCTGTAGCCCAAAACAGTAAAGTCATGAGCAATAAACAGGAAACAATGGGCAAATAAAAACACTAAAACGCTGTGGAAATAATCAGAGATCATTTCTGTGCATCCATTACAAACAAGCCTGCACATAAAGATGAAAACAAAGCTACTTCAAAACATTTTACAGTCATTTCTTTTCCAGCCAAGGAATCTTATAAAACGTTTGCTGTGACTTGAAACCCTGCAAGATCTGATAGCCTCAAATAGTAACAGAGGCACACTTCTGTTTATTTCCCCAATATAATGTCCCCTCCCTATCACACACGGAAATAAATAGACTGGCTCTTTCGATCTATTCTGCTCTGTTGAAGCTGATGTCCCAGTGATGCCGGGTGGGGCACAGGGGAAACAATTTCTCTATCATTATAGTCATTATCCCTATCATCACACATTTTTTCCAAGAAATCCTCCATTAGTACACGGCATTTTAGCATAATTGTATTTCTCAGCCTGGCCAGTTCATCATGTTCTTTAAATGTTTTTAAATGGAAGTTTCAAAATGTAATCCTACAGCTTCACAATTTTCATAATGTTGTGGCATGTTTGCATGCCAGGAATGATTAGGGACATCATGCAGTGAACATGGAAAGTAGATGCAGGGGGCAAGCCACCAATTTACTATCGCCATCACATGCCAGGTTGAAAGCAATAAGCATTCATTTTTATTATTATTGTGGCTCATTTCTGGTCTCTTTTGTTTACTTGACGTTGTGGCAGTTTGATAGCTTACGGTGACTGATACAAAAATGAAACCCACCTCCTGTGTGGGCTTTGACTGAAGAGACTGCACCCATAAAGAAACCATGCGGGACTTGCAGCAGGAAGTTTATGGGGAAATGCACGAGCACGTAGGCTTTTGCCACAAACGCATGTGCAGTAAAAGTGCAAATCCAGACTCGCGGCACGACTAATACACAGCTAAAAGAAACCTTTTTTTTTCCGCATGCACTGCAATACAATGACTACATAAGTATGAGGGAGGCAGCTGCTGCTTTCTTTTTCTCCAATACGTACTGTATCTACTGTATACACGAATGTGTATGTATGTTCTGAGAAAATACACAAATCTGCCAGTGCATGATGTCACAAACTACACAATTGTCTAAGTAAAGAAAGTAAAGTTTTTAAGCAAACAAAAACAAGTTTTTTTGTTTGTTTGTTTTAACAGCGGTTGATTTCATTTTACACTGTACAAATGACACTGACAAAAGCTATAAAGTGCAATCCAATTTAGATCATTTGTTCCCATGTCTAGATGCTTGCTTTTTTTTTTTTTTTTTTTTTTTTCCTGGAGGCAGCACATTTGAGTGTGGCTATCAGAAGCTAACGTTGGTAGCACTGTTAGCTTTAGTCTGTAACCTTTTGGGATACGATGAAATCTTGGAAAACGGCGGATCTTCGGCTAGGAGACACTTTGCATGGGAGTGGCTATTATGCAAATTAGCCCATTACGTGCCACTGGCGTGCCGATGCAGAACGGCTCACTCACAAACACATTTGCAGAATTTTGTCCAATTCCACACGTGATACGTGGGCAGGCACTCCAGAGACCCAACTACTGCAATTTTATACGCTCCAATCATTTCAAAAATATATTATTATAATTAGTAGTAGCAAGGTTAGCATGAGCTGACTTTGGGCAAGAGGCAGGCCGCCTCCCTAAATGTCTGGTGCCCCACCATTTATTTTATTTTTATTTTTCAAATAAAAATGCCACTGGCAGTAAACACATTTTCTCACACTATATGCACGGAATTCTCAGGGAGTATTAGTTGAGACGGTGACAGGTAGTCCATCACATTTGCTAGGGTTTCGTTTTGAACCCAAACTAGAGCAAACTAGAGCATGCTTAAAATAGTCATATACTGCAGTGGCTTAAAACATCAGATTTGCACAATTCCTTTCTTTTTTTCTTTCTTTTTTTTTTTTAAGTGTCAAATTGCAGCTTAATGTTGACCAGGTGTCTACAGCAATCACAAACATCTTGCAGCGGCTGCCTTGCCACTTTGCTGTTCTCTCAAGGGAAAAAATGTTTGAACTTAAATGATCTTTATCATGATCACTGCATTTGGTCAATTTTGGCCTAATGTCATTCGGACTTTAAGTTGTAGGTTTGGTGCACACATCCGCTCAGGACATAAGCTAGATTTTGACTTTGCGAGTCTATTGACTATTTGGCTATTCATTTACAGAACAATAATACAGTCCAAAAACAAATTCCATTCTGTACAAGCGGAACATCTCAACATGTTAAGTGGCAGAGGACAGTAGTCTGTCCTTATCAGGTGAAGTGTACATTTATTTAAGTGTCATTATTTACTCGAGTTGTCATTCACATATCACATACACGCTAGCAAACATTCTAAAGACCACAGATATGAATAGGTAGATACGACAACGCCGCTTTTGAGCTGCGTGGCCACCCCACTCGCCAGTCAGTTACGGAGATCCTAGTGCCCCTCAACGATACGTTTCATCACCAAAAAAGTTTGATCCTCGATCTCCCCACCGCCGTCGACGATTAGTTTAGGCAGCAGAAAAATACACTAGGCAAAACAGAAGCTGCCAGTTGCTCAACAACTGATCTAAGGGTTGACTTGAAGCCACTGACAAAAAGGAGTCATGCTAAAACGTTTCTTTTCTTGTGGTTGCTGGCTTCCCAAACATCATTAGAACAATAGATTTCTTTAACTCAGTAATATGTTTCTTTTTCCCTTCAAACTTCATCTTGGGCTTGCGGTGCTCTCCTAAATTTTCCATGGTGAAAACCATCAGCGCTATCAAAAGCAATCTCAACTACTTTTACACATTTCAATTGCCAGTTTTCCAATAGCGTGTGTAATCTGTTACAGTAAGGGAGATTAAATGGAGCCTTCTGTTCTGATTATAATCAGTTTAGAAGCCCAAACTGAATGAAAATGCTCCATACTGTATAAACACCTCTATCGGAATAAATAGGCCAAAGGCGAACGGAATTTAATTGGAATATTCCTTTTGCCAAACCAATCAGAAGTAAATCTTTGCCATGTGAGTCATTATTCAGAATAGAGCCGGGAAAAGCTCTGTCTGTGCATGCTCCATCACGACGTAGATGCGCAGTGACATCATCTGCGCGCATAAATATGGCGGCTCCCGTCAGAGCTCGTATGCGATGGAGATCTTGTTTTTAACGACTTAGAAGTTGTTTTTATCAAGCGTTTTTTTTTTTTTAAATAAACATATAAAAACAATGCCAACTACTGTGCTAAATAGACGACGGACCTCCATCTTTGTGTATACACCCAATTGGAATAGATCATGTCACATATTAAGTTGACCAGAGATCTTCAATCGGAATGACGAAAAGGTCACCATGTAAACCCAGCCAGTGAGATAACACGCAATTTAGCACGCGCTATTTCAGATATTAGTAAGTTAGGCCCAGTAAAATATGAATTACACATGAAAAAAATACGTTACTGGTTATAATGTAGTACAACAATGTTTTTCGAATTGCTTCATTGAGAATTAAGACCATCAGGGGATTCATAATTAAAAGAAAAAAACTCTAACGGCTGTGTGACCATTCGGGAGCTGCAAATCACTGCTCGATTTCCTGTTTCGTATACTGCACAACCAACAGCACCGACAGGTGTCTGTCCACCATCTTGGAATTGAGCTTGCATTTGCACATTTTATGCCCCAGCTTTTAGGCTAAAGAATTTTAAGTTTATGAAAATAGTGTGCACTAATCCTAATGGTTTACCGTGTCAAAATTATGCCAAAATATTGTGTTTTCCACGCAAAGCTAACATTTGTCTGGAGTGTGTCTGTGAGGGAAGCTCTTGTCCAGGTGCACAGAGCTTGCGTATCCACATTGAGGCTCTTTTTTCTGGAAAAATGTTAGGATTCTCTCATAATTATAGTACATAAATTTTAACGCCACCATCAACTGCTCGTGAGAAACCAATGACCTTTTTGCCTTGGGCTACTGAGGTTAAATCAAGGGGGGTGGCTGCAAATACAATGCCAGTGTTTGTTCTAGCTATTATCAATGTCACACATAAAAAGCTATAACATTTATATTTTTGTAAAAATACGTTGATAGCAGCCTGCTCGTGTGTTGCGGCCTGATAATCCACATCTGCGTTTCCACCAATATCCAATGAGGGAAAACATTGACACAGATGTATCCAAATGTGGTGCCAGGTAGGACCATCTCTGCAAAAATCCCCACAGGAAGTCATATGTTTCATGTTTCCAGCAGCAAAAACAGTAGCCTGGACTGGATTATTGATTTTTATTATGGCTACCATTGCCAAAGAAAGGAGCAAAACAAAAGAGAAAAGAAGAAATTAAGGAAGTGTTGTGGAATTTACTGTCACTAAATTGAGTTAATCCAGTAATCCCACTTTTATAAGTGTTGCCAAGACACTGTCTTTTCTTCCTAACTCCCTAAAAGGCAGAGTCCAGTCTCGAACATTTGGGGTCTGCTCAGAGCAAACGTGTGCTTGACTGCATTCTGCTCAAGCTTGCCCATCACCAGCTTCCCTCATGTTGGTGTATAAGCCTGGCAGGAGGGAGCAGCTTTAATGAGAGTTTAAAAAAAGCAACAGGCTCTCGGGAAGAAAGACCGCCTTTGTGTGTGTGTTCTGCTTCTAATAAAAAAAATACAAATAATAAAAAGAAAGAAGAGAAAAGGACACACACGTATTTGAATGTGCTGGGAGGAGCGGACAGTCCCGTAAAACCGCCAGCGGTGCCGCCCCGCACTTGTAGCCGTGTGCGCATGGCTCAGTTGCACCACAACAGTGAAACTGCATCCAAAGCCAACACCACACTACCTGCGTTTCCCCTTGCATTCCCGCAACTTGGAATGTTTTGTTTTCTAAAGGCCCTCTTTGTCCTTTTCAGATGTGTATGGTTTTGGCGGGGCACGCAGTCTCCGACTGCTTGATACCAGCTCAGGAGAGCTGTTATGCTGAAACAGATACAGGCCCCCTCAATATCCACACTGATGACTGGTAAACCACTGGTCTGCTCTTCAGTGCTCTGCACATTTCCCTCAAAGTGAGAGGCCCCTGAGAAGTACTGTATATACGGCAATGTGTTGGATTACAGGGAGTTTCCAAACTCCTTCAGTTTCTTAGATGTAAGTACTTACAGTATGAATGGAAATGTTAGAAATTCGGTGTGTTTTGCACCACGTTCTTTCCTTCTCCCGGAGGTGATGGCGTCCCACACGTGCCAGCGCACAAAGCCCAGCATTCATCCTTAGGTCCTCTACGCCCACTGCCCCGAATCCATGGAGAGCAGCAGCCGACGGGACGAAGCACGACATAGGACTGATATTTCATGGAAAGGAAACACAAGTACTGAATGAACAGTGTTCCGAACACACCGAGACAGTTATTTTTAGCATCTGAAGGGTTAGTATTAACAGACAACACAGCAGTGTTCGCAACTTGCGTCTTCTGAATGAGTCCAAAGAAGCAAAATCACCCTTACAGTACCCTCAGTGCATGCACAGCTCCAGTAACAAATGTCTTTATACTTCGGAGAAAAGTGTGAAAAAGTTTAGACTTGACAAAGTTCCTTGCATTGTTTTTTTTTTGGAACTATTCTCGAGTGTCACGTGAGTATAGAAGCTCATTCTAGGATGTTGTACAGTATGAATAAAAAAAAATGAAGTCAGTGCTGTAATCTTCCCTCTGCAGTTTTAAAACCAAATTACACACATTTCCTCCTCATATCCATGCAGAATCAAACAATTAAAAGGCATAATAGTCGTCCCTCGACAAAAAGAATCTGTTGTAAAATACTGTTCTCATTCTGTCCTTCATACGGTGGCCTGGAAGTGCAAAACAATATAACAAATTGTGAAACACGTCTAGAACACTTTCAGAAAACAAATGAACAAAATCCAAAACACTTTTACATTTCAGAAAACACATTAACAAAAGCATACATTTTTTTACCAAAGACGAAACAAATTGCAAAAGACGAAACACCCGGAAAGGGAACGCCCCATTTCACAGACATTCTTAGAAATCCCACACCCTTTCTCGGCAAGACCCGCCCCGCTTCAACATGATTGGCTCCTGCATCGCGGGAAGGGGAGGCTACGCAGATGGAACGAGATGTCCATCCCAAATAGCGATTGTATATATGGACGTCCTGAACAGCGAGCCTGTATAGCTAATGTTTATGTATCCCAGCAACGCGGCCAGGACACCTGTTGTTGTGTAATCAGTACTAGTATCAGTGCTAATGTTACCCTTTAGAGTTGTTTGAAGTGCTACTACAAAGGTTTTTGCACACTAAAACGATGTGACAATATTCATTGAAGTCTTTATGTTAAAACAGAGACAAATTGTACACGGGGATTTTATGCACTGTACATTCATTGGTTTCAGACCATGTCTTTTGAGGCTCAAGTTACAAAAGCATGTCTAACGCAGTTGCTTCATTTTTACAATTGCTTAAAAGTAAATTACACAACTTTAAAAGGGAGCCTAGGAGCAACATTGGTCTCACAGGCAAAATAAGACTGTTCTTGAGTAATGATGGGATTTTCCATGAGTGAATGTGCTGGGAACATTGGCGAGCGGTGAGCTCTGTGGGTGCCAACTGTGAACTGTGTGGGAAGAGCAGCAAGACTCGGGAATACAGTAGGTGGATTTTCTTTTATCCCTGCGAGCTGGCAGACGATGTGGTCAAACTTATCACAGGCAGCGCTCGTTCGATGACATCACCTTTGAATCATCAAACGCCATTTCCAATAAATCTGTCTCCTGCAAGTGAACATATCAATGCTTCACTTAAATAACTGAAATGAAATGTGACTTTCCCCTTTTAAGTTGCTCCATACATCATTCATTTATCTTTATTTAGCTTACTGCTTCACAGATTTTGCGAAATAATGGCAATACATCAATAGCCCTTAGCTATTCCTTTCACAGGTCAAATATAATTTTAAACACACATTTGACACGGTAGCTACTCTGCGTTGTGGGTAGGTCTTAACACTGTTCAAGTGTGGGTGGGCAATATCTCAGCTCTAATGTACAAGATAATGTACAAGATAAAAAAAAAAAAAGAACAAAGAAACATGTTGGAGTATCAGAAACACAATTTCAATAAATGTTCCGCTCTTCTGATCATAGTCAGCAAAGGCCCGAAGATTATCCTTATGTGTGTGGTCAACACTGCTGAGTTTGGCCAATTAACCAACTATGTGATGTGAAACCGAACCAGAAGTGCGACTTTGTTGTGTTGTTCTTCAACACGAATGAAAGCTTTGCGAGATCTCGTGAAACTTTTATGAGATTTCTCAAAAAAGTTGCTTTTATTCCCCAACCTTTATTTTGTCTCCTTAGAAAGGTAATGCAGAGAGAGGTACTAAAGCCGACCCGTTATTGTGGAAAAAATGTTGCAGAAACTCCAAAGGTGAACTCCACAGGGGTTGTATATGTCAGATGTTTTCTTGTTATTTTTTTTTTGTTTTTTCACAAAGAAATTGTGTAAACTATCACATTGCACGATCCCTCAATGTTGTGTTTTGCATTTTTTCCCTCAAAGGGTTTGTCTAAACATGAGGTGTTTAGAGACAAACCTGCAAAAGTAGGCTATACACCAAGGGTTCTCAACTGTTGTCATCCTGGGACCCGCATTTTCCTACGGTTGCCAAGTCGCAACCCCCTTTTACAAAGGTGAAGAACAATAAAGAAAACAAATTGGTCCAAAACATGTATGTCATATTTTTAAACAACAAATGCGTACGTTTAAAGTGCCTTTCAGAGCACCCTATTATGAAACAGAGGATGAACATGACAACTTCATGCACAAAAATGAAAAAAGTAAAATTAGCTATCACAAATGAACAAAATACGGCCACAAAATTTCACTCATCCTGGCACCGATCTTTTCTTTTTAGGAAAGTCAACAAAAACAATGTTCCAAAGAAAAGTCAAGTCCGATCTGGGATACACAAACTGGACAGGGTGTCGTAAAGTTTTTTGCTTACAGAATTTGTATCGAAGTTGGCCGTGTGCTGTCCCGTAGACTATCAATCACTAAGCCACACTAACTAGGGAGTAAAGTAATAATTATATTATAAAAAACACTTGATAAATATTAAACAATCCTATGAATAACAGTAATTATAGCATTAAGCGAGGGTGCCTTCTTGTGCCAAGTGACCATGTATTGTTTTTTAATGTGTATTCTTATGGCGCTGCGGAAACTAGTTCATTGCACGCCATTCGTTACCTTGAAACATTGTTTATCGGTCCCATTGAGGACCCCCCCTATAATCTTTTAGGAGCTGTCAGTGACCCACCCATTATGGGTCCGCGATCCACTCTTGAGTCACGACCCACCAGTTGAGAATCGCTGCTATACAGAAATGTATGTAATTGCAGCAGACGCATTCTTAACGCATTCAATGCGTTAAGAACCCAGCATCACCATACACATCATCATCGGTTATCAAAGCTAGAGTACCGTTTTATTGTTTTCACATTTTAGATTGGTTACGACAGTTCCACTGTTTATAAAATATTCCTGCAATTGCTTAAGTGGTTCATATTGGGCCTATACACCAATCAGCCACAACATTATGGTCACTAGTTTTGTTTTGTTTTGTTTTTTTGTTAAGGCCAAATATACTATATATAGGAGCTCTTGTGTTGCATCTCATTCTAAAGTTTAAGTGGTCATAATGTGCGCAATCATGCGTTTTTAAATTTCCAGTAGTACTATGTCTATCCATGAATGTCATGACCTCTATTGCTTTGAAGTATTTGAAGTTTCGATACCTGCAGGCACCACGAGCAAGCCAGACATCACTTGGATCACCACGTGCTGCCCCCCCTCTCGTTCACTGTTATGTCTTCCCCTTGCTTTCTAATTTATGCAGCAGCTGTGGGCAGTTTTTCCAAGATCTTCCGATTCTTACTTGCTTTCTTCGTTTAGAATCTGTGTTGCTTTAATTCATGTCCCTTTCAGATTGTGTTTGATAAGGCTCTCTTTGTGAGAGAGCCTTATCAGTGCTGCAGTTGTGACTCCCAACTTTATCTTCATAAAATTCCTCAGCTCCTCTTAAAAAAAAATAAAATAAGGTAATTTACAGAAACACTGATGCTTGCTCAGAGAATCCATGGTGAGGGAATGGCTGTCAGGTATTCTATCCCAATTAAAATACTGTGTATATTGCACAACATTTTATTCAACAACACAGCATGTTCATTCATTCTTTCATTCATTTCATTAAGTTGAAATACGTTTTGGCCAAAATGGAAAGTCAATACAAGTATTTCTTACAGGTGTCTTAACTACCATATTCTGTATGTTTACGACGCAACAACCTAGTAATATGGCGATGTTTTTTTCTTTGCGTTTTAATTGAAGAGTCCGTCCATCCATTTTCTATTCCGCTTATTCCAGCTGAATTTAGGAAAAACAAGACTTACCCCTGGACTCGTCCTCAGTCAGTTGATTGAAGATTCACTTACACTAATTTCAAATTGATCCCTGTTGACATGGCCCTGCATAAAACACTGTAAACTAAATCCAGACCACTAGCTGAAAATGTCAGTATGTCAACCCACAATTGTAGACCTATACTTGGTATTTTGTCATACATTTTGTCTGGCACTCAGAGGCCTACAGAACTGAAATTGCTGCCCCTGGCAGGAAAAGGAATTTCCACTCATGGCTTGGATGCTCAGTGATCTAAAGTCTCACAAGATTTGCTGACACCTCACATCACAGCACACGTGCCTGTTCAACCTTCATCTTCTCTTTGACTGTTAAGGCACATTTTTCCAGAAAATGGTGGTTGAACTCCAATCTGTCAGCATTTTAGGGGGGTCACCATTGAAGGTTCCACTGTATTCTCTTGTGACTTCAAGTTGCCCTTTCCAGCTTCATAGAATTTGTTGCCTTTAATGTTCGATCTTGACATTTTCATGGTAGCTGACAGCAGGGTTATAATAGCAGCAACTTTATTCGAAACAGACATTTGTGAGCACAAGCCTATCCAATCAAATCGGCTCCTCTCATTCCCTTTAAAAGTCTGTTTATACTGAACTGCAAGGAGACCTCCATGGGTGGATAATTTAAAGGTGATCACCTAAACTGTATCTTTGCCATGAAGTGGATACTTGGAGATAATCCTCATCCCAGAATCTTTAGTCTGACCTTTTTCAAACATATCCCCCCACCCCCACCCCTCACCGAAAACAATTAATTTCATGCATGAACCATTTGGCATTAATTGAATGAGTTGCAAGAGTTACTAGTCTCGGTCAATTACAAGAGTGCACAGTTCAGGGCTCGTGTTGCTCAGGGTGACCACAGTGTGAGACTCAGCAAGTTAACCATTGACTTGAGAACGTGGAGCGACAGCTGAGCGGGACCTCTCCACACTACCTATTAAACCTTGTGACCGCGACCTCACGAGCTTCCCCTGCTGCGCACAGCACAGGGACCCTGCTGGTCTTGGAAAAGAGCACGTACAGCCTCTTTATCGTGAAGGTCAGCAGCGACAGTGTGGCGTTGTCATGTATGTTTAGCTGGATACTTGAGACTAAACAAATATGGACGGAAGTCAGCTTACCAAACATATCAGACTATTTACATCAGACTGGCCTGGAGTAACAAATTAGACATTGTATACACTTTTTGATACACTCGTCAAACATAACTACACTCTGTAATACAATTCAAACTGTGCACCCTAGACTTCTTCCAATAGATCCCAGTCCCTCTAGTGCAATATCATCATTCTAAACTTCCTCAATGCTGCTAAAGTGACATTTTGACAAGCAGCCGCATAGTATTTATGGGTGCTATACGGTGAAAGCCTGGAATCTTCCATAGTAAATATTTCAAGACCTAAAGGTTTTTTTGCTAACATGTGCCCTGTGTAATGTGAGATCATGGAAAAAAATTAAAGAGGTCATTATTCATACGACATAGGGGGTAGAGCTTTAGCAGGGCATTACATTGCACCCCCATCCACGAGGCACAAATTTGGAATTGATACTGGTTCATCTTCAGAAGTTTGCATTTAGTAATGCCATCCATCCATTTTCTGAGCCGCTTATCCTCACAAGGGTCACAGGAGTGCTGGAGCCTGTCCCAGCTATCATTGGGCAGGAGGCGGGGTACACCCTGAACTGGTTGTCAGCCAATCGCAAGGCACATAGAAACAGACAACCATTCGCACTCACATTCACACCTACGGGAAATTTAGAGTTGTCAATTAACCTTGCATGCAAGTTTTTGGGATGTGGGAGGAAACCGGAGTGCCCGGAGAAAACCCACGCAGGCACGGGGAGAAGATGCAAACTCCACACAGGCGGGGCCGGGGATTGAACCCGGGTCCACAGAACTGTGAAGCAGACGCTCTAGCCAGTCGCTCACCGTGCCGCCGCATTTAGTAATGATCACAACAAATTTATTCCAAACATTTTTTTCCATGGCAGAGCGACAATTTCAGAGATTTTATCAGGTATCTCACTCAAGATTGCATTGCTAGCTGATTTCTAAGATACAATTGGTATCCATAGCGCTCTGTCGGGCGCAGTTTGATCTTCCACAATTTGTATAGATTAGTGTCAACAATGAAGGCAATAATTGTCATGATTTATTTGCTACCTGGGGCAGATAGCCTAGGTTGCGCTTTTGCTCTGTTAGCATTGTTTTTAAGTATAAACGTTCCAAGTTCATAGAACAAACTCACAGCTATCTAGACCAGGGAAGGGCAACTTAAATGATGGTGTGGGCCACAATTTTTTTTTTTTCAGCGACACCAGGGGGCCACATGGGACTGCAATTTTCTCGGTCAAGTCTACTCTGACGGCAGCTTTTCACCATTGCGTCATTACGCTCTCTTTCTGCTGATTTTCATCAAGGCGTCACGACTCTTCTTCTCTGAAGGAGAAGATTGGGCCCTATAAGAAGTGATTTCTGCTATCTAGTGGTGAATGGTATTATTACAACTTAAAACTGCTTACGGTAAAAGAAACGTAAAGTATTTAATGTCACGTGTGGGGAGTAGCTGGACCCAAGAGCAGGCGGAAGCAGATGTAAAATGATGAACAGTTTATTGAGGAAAGGTTATTGAGGAAAGGTTATGGAGGTGGTCCTGGATGTGTTGGCAGGCGGCAGCGTGGACAGAACAGACAGCTGGTTTGGTGTCAGGAACGACATGAGTCAGGAACACAGGGGAGCACTGGGAACGAGGAGACACAAGAGTTAACAAGGGAAGACAGGAACAGTATAGCTTACTTGGCAAGGTGGACCGTGGTACCGCTAGGAGAGGCTGCAATACTTTGGCGAGAATTTCCGGGAACAGGCAGGCTTATATACACCGGTGGTGATGAGGCTGATTGAAGACAGGTGCTGAAAACAGCGAGGGGAGGGGGGAGAGAGAGGACACAAAGCGCCCTCCCGGCTCTAATAATGGAACTGCAGGGCAGTATATGACATTTATAATTTTTTTTAAACTAATGTGGAGGCCCCTATGAGTGTGGGCCACATGTTTCCTTCACCACGTATTAAAACAAATGAAACATAATTACTCCCCTGCCCCCAAATTATTGAGGGACCACTCCAAGTGTGCTTATAGGCCGCATCGCTGATCTAGACAGTAAATTTGTGAATGCAGTGGCTATGAGGTGCGTGTTTTTGGTTGTTTTCCAAGCTGTTTTATAGGGAATTTGCAGTCGATTCAAGACTTGAAGCACAGCCACCTCAAGCGCTGACCCTTGTCATCATGGTAACAATATCTATACTGTACTCATCACTGGTCCAGCAGTAAATGGGATGGGGTGAGGGCTGGCTCACTTGCAAGAGATAGGGCTGCCTGCTCAAATTGGGCTAAATTGAGCAAGACAAAAATGGGGTGTGCAAAGTATGGTATAACTCTTAATCCTCTCAATGAAAGCATGTCACACATGTTAAAACACCTTTTTGGGATGTGGGAGGAAACTGGAGTGCCCGGAGAAAACCCATGCAGGTATGGCGAGAACATGCAAACTCCACACAGGCGGGGCCAGGGATTGAACCCGGGTCCACAGAACTGTAAGGCTGACGCTCTAACCAGTCGCCCACCGTGCTGCTCTCTAACATGTACTTAATATAAAACTCTCAATTTCATTAAAAAAAAAAAAAAAACCTTGGTTTTGTCATACTAAGGTCCAGAAAAGGCCACTCTGACAGCTACTTCTGTTTGACCCAGTTTTGTATCTGCTTTGTCCATATTTGGCTAAGTCTGCCCCCTTTCCTGTGATTGGTTGACGTCGTGTAGAAGACCCACTTGTGAGAGTGAGTGAGTCAAACACACGTGTTTGTTATGTTGACAGCGCTGGCTCGGAAGTAAAGAGGTAGGCGGAGATCTTCGCGAGTGACGTAGGTAAAATAGAGAAATTCAAAAGACCACTCAGGCCTCTCAGCTGAAAAATGTCTGGAACTCAGGAATGCGTGGACGATTTTAATTCCTATTTCACATGTTTACTGAGGTACCATAGAGCCAATACAACATTCCAAATACTATAAAAAGTTGGTTTGGTAAAATATGGGACCTTTAAGGTACAGCAAATACAGTAAGTATATATTTTTAAAGCAATAGTGGCTGAGCAAAGTTTAATTATGCTTTTCACTTTGTTTGCTTTCATTACATAAAGTACCTGAATAGCTCTGTATACAAAAAAAAAGCTACAAATTATTGTTTTTTAATCTTCATATAACTCTGGTAAAAAGTCATCTTTCTCTGGGAGTCAATTTTCAGGAGGTCTGCAAACAATTTCTCACAGGAAGACAAATGCTGTTTTTCAATAATATGTGACAACGGGTGGCCAAGGTGTTGAGGTCCAATGTTAAATCATTTTCTGGCACCACAGACGGTTCGATCGTGACTCTACCAGTAAAAACTGAAAGTATATTGACTATAATTAACTAACTCTTTTATCCAGATCATCGCCAAAATGTGTGTCATGTGCCACCCCTTCACAAAGTTTCATGCAAATTATGCAGTTACAGAGGCCCTTGGTTTACCATGCTTTTCCATTCTGATGCCATTGATAAACCTGAATGTACCAACACTCTCTACTGCTAGCTTATGATAATGCAATAGCGGACATGATTACAGTAAATATTTGTATAAAAACACATTTCCTGTATGCTATGAACATAAATGTAATCAAATGAAAAATGGAGAACAATTTCTTAACTTTACTCCTGTGGTTGGCTTGCTCACGAGAAGTGATGCAAGCTAGTTATTTGCATACCGTTCACAACCGAGGACCATGTATAATATATGATATCAGAAGAATTTGCTTTATTGGCCAAGTACTGTATGTACAATGAAATATATATATAAGTACTGTATGTACAATGAAATACAGGAGGCGTCTTGAAGCTGTCATTGCAAACAAAGGCTTTTGTACAAAGTATTAAATAAATACCAGATGGCGTGTTCAATACTTTTTCCCTTTGTCATTTCACATTATAAGACACAACTTAATTTCTGAGTTTATTTGTTTTACTTTCTTTGCATGTATGGATTACTTGGGTTGTTCCCAACATCTGGTGAAATTTTCATGTTAATACCACATTTTGAAATATATTTAATGAGAAAATGGTGAAGTGTTAAATACTTATTTCAGCCACTGTATATACTAGTTTTTGGGCAATCCTGTTGACAAAATAACAAAACAATAAATTGAATCAAAAGTTACAAAACTATCATTAGTTACAAAAACATTACAAAATGTATCCATCCATTTTCTGTACCTCTTATCCTCACTAGGGTCGCGGGCGTGCTGGAGCCTATCCCAGCTATTTTCTGGTATACCCTCAACTGGTCGCCAGCCAATATATATATATATATATATATATATTTTTATTTTTTATTTTTTTGTTTAACTTGCCAGAAATGTCTTGTGAATACCTTGGTGACTTTTACTGGACTGAAAGTAGTTGCGCCATCACAACTCTTTGTTGTTGCCTAATCCATGATATGACCTTTTTACCTACATAACAGCAGACGCACCTAATACGTCTAGAAATATAGTTCATAGAACACATTTGGCAAGTGTGCAAACCTCACTTTTGCCCTTTTTCCCCTGCACATCACTGTGTCTGCACGGGCGGACATTTGGTAGAGGCTATACGTTTCCAAGTGATACATCAATCAATTTATCTGTGTGTTTTCACAGAGCAGGTCTGTCACTAATGCAGTATTTCATCTCCCCCACCCCCCCTCTGCAGATCCAGCTACTGTGATGTTGAGCCAGAGAAGGAGGGAGGGGCAGGAGGAAGGTTTGAGTCCTTCCTGCCCATAAACGGCACCGCTGGGGAAACACCAGGGAACTGTAAAGGTAAAAAGTAAGCTACAAAGGGAAACACCTAAGAATTTTTACTGAGAAACTGACTGTATTTTTTTAGGGTACTTTCACAGTTCATGGTCAAGGTTATTCTCTTACTGATTTGTTAACAATCTCACTAATGCCTAGAACAGACTACAAGATTTTAGCCCCGATATTGACTCGCGGGCGATTTCCCATCCCGACATGTTATGTCAGGAACAACAACACTTCTTGTAGTGTGACATAATCCACGACCAACGATTTGGCCCTACGATAGCCTTATGACGGCAAAATAAAAAGTCAAGCATTAGGATAAGCGGTACGTGACATATCAACGACAACTCACCGACAACGCACCTTGACGTCGACCAATAGGATTGCGCATTGTGACCGGCGCATCGCCACCCGTGCTTGCTGTTGTCAACGTACATGACAACATTCCTTCACGCGTACAAACCAATGTTTACCGAAACTTTAGAGCATGATTCGACACGACGCGCGCATGTTTACATACAACCGTTAGTGTTAGCACTAGCTTGCTAGGCTACATAACGTTTTGTTTCCTGCTGCGAGCTGTATCTTATTACAAGTAAACGTATGTGAACATGCCTCATGCAACCCTTGAATGAACATCCTCTCCCCAGCTCTGGAGACGACCCCCAAAACATTTTTCCCAGTTTTTTTCTTTTTTTCCCCCATACAATACACTAGGGCAATCCATTGTTGTTCACGTCGCCATGGTAGCGGGTGTATGTGGTCGCATTGACCGGTGACGCATTTTCTGGTTCTGCCTCTCCGACAGTGTTTGATTTGACAAGATAAAGCCCAGTGATCGTAAAAGTCGGGATGCGGTGGTATCGGAATACATGTCGTGTAGTGTTGACACTGTCTACCCGAGATACGGCAACATTTTATGGCAGTAGTCTGACATAATGCAATCGTGAAAGACCAAATTTGTCTTGTAGTCTAATCCAGGCATTATACTGTATGTCTGTCGTGACAGCTGCATATATTTTTATATCAACAGTGAAAAAAGAGTAAGAGACTGATAAAGTGTCTTTTTATCAAATGATCATCCGATATTCTCCATATAATAAGCCGATGTATCATCAAGATTATTTCAAAGATGTCATTTTAAAACTATAAGTAAATATTGTTACTTTTAAATATGTAGTGAAGAGTACTGACATTTAAAAGTGCTTGTTATTCATTGATAATTTCACAATAGGAAGTCAAAACTCGACATTTGTAACGGCTGATGCAACCACTGTGACAATCGTAGCCACCATGACAAAACAATTAGCGTCACTCAGCATCGTAATGTTACTGTCATGTTACTTTATACTGTATTTACCAATTCAGCGTTGACATGTTAGTCCCACTACATATCTCCCAACTGTATAAGGCAGATGTGAGGAACGTAGCGCATCATCTGATCACTGAGCACCTCTTTAAAGCAATGATTCATGGGAAGCACTCTTTCAAAGTGAAAGGTGATCAAAGGCGTGGTAGAGGTCTGTTTTCGCTTTATGATTGTGTGCGTGTGTGTGTGTCTGCGTGTGTTGTCGAATGGCAGGCCCCGTGATCCGATGGTGGAATTCTATTTTCCACAAGCCCACATCTGTGTTTGTTAATGGGCCGAACTAATGCAAAATAATCTCTTCAGAATGTTTTACCAAATATATGTGGAGTATAGGTAGCATAACCGTTTTCAGTGACATATATAATTACTTTCGCTATGCTTGAATGATTTGATTGCTGTTCTGTTCAGTATAAATATACCAAAATGTTAAATGTACCTGGCTTTATGCCTGGGGTAGGAAATATTTTCTCATTTTAGAAGCTTACACTCCAATTGAATTTGTAAAGCATATGTTTGCTATTTACGTATCTTGTTGTCCTTTTTAAAATATAAGCACACTCTTGATTACTGCAAAGATTCCATTATTGTACAAATATGGTACAGTTATTATGTTACAGGTTAACATGTCCCAATAATAGAAAATAATAGAAAACAATATTCAGAATATATGGCTAAACTGATGGGTTTTGTTTTGTTTTGTTTTTACTCAAGTAGACATTACTTTACACATTACACTGCGTGTACACATCGATAACTTCACCGAGCAGTTAAGTACCGTATGTGCCGGTTATCAGAAGCTAACACTGTTAGCTAACACTAAAATGTGCTTCTAATAAAACTCAGTGCATACCTTTTGGTGTGGCTCATTTAAAGAAGCATCTTCAGAAACAAGTATTTGTTTAATGTCAGCGGGCAGGCACCAACTATTTGTATTGAAGCCGTTAAAAAGTTCAGTGTTCTACAATACTGTATGTACTATCATATTTTTAAAGCCCGCTGTCCAGCATTAATATACATTGTCACCGATGAAAGTTTGCTTTAAGAGTTTGTGTTTTTATATTTTTTGTAAATATCAAATTCATCTTTCCATCTTTCGACCACCCACCAAAGCGTCCATCCTTATATTCACTCAGTGACCAAATTCGTCCGATCTCTAAACATTCCTTCATCCAAATACAGAAGAAAAAATCCATTGACCTACTACGCATTCACTCACTTATCACACCATCCATTTAATAATCCACCTATCAAATTATCTACTCATCCATTCACCGAGCTATCCAACCATCCATTCGTCTTTCCATCAATTTACCCACCTACTAAACCATCCCGTAATCCTTCCGCCTACAAAATTATCTATTCACCTGCTTACCACATCATCCCGAATACTTCTGTCCATTGTCGCAAATTGAGATTTTCAAGCTCGGAGTTACATTGTGGAAGCCACTTTAAGTTATAATTTGCCCTTAAATCAGTCTTTTCGTTTTGATTTATTCTTGGAGTTATAGTTTGGCTCTGTCCTTACCGAAGAACTACTGGACCAGAGGTCACCAGAAGCCTTAAATGGAAGATACATTTTGTTAAAGGACCATGACGGTTCCACCAAACGAAGTTGATCTGAAAAAAGGAAGCCCTCGTCCATCCCCTGGAGAAACGTTCACCCTTTCGCCCACAGAGGTCAAATGTCAGTTCAGTCCTACCCAGGCGCTTGTTTGTTCAGTGGGTCACCACCTGGATCTGTTTTTAATGCTCGATGGCAACCTCAAATGTGCCTTTGTTACAACAGGGGGAGGTTGACACCATTTATCAAAGATGTGAGCGGAAAACAAAGTTACTTTTTGTCAGTTTAATCATGATTGGGGGTTCTTTAATTGTTTGATTTGCTCATTATTCTTTATATTAGCTCTAGCTTTGTATTTATTTCCTATCCACCCATCCAGTGAGGTACGACTAATAATGTCAACGGTTAGCCTGCAGTACAACTACTCGTTCAACTTAAACTAACATGTCACGTCACTGGCAGAGTGCTGTTTATTTAACGGAGTTTGGACTGTTTGCTTTGCCATGTGAACTGAGAAGAGTACTTAAGGAGTTTCGATCTCTGCCAAGGCCTATAGTCTGCTTCTTATTGAGTGACAAAGCCACCACTCAACACAATACAATTGTAGGGGTTGATTTTCAAAATAAAGAAAGTGGAAGAACAAATCCTTCACTTAAAGTGAAACCAATGATACAGTAAACATATTGCATTAATCCTAAAATTAGCACAGGTGAAAATGATGTTTCTAGAAAGATAAGAGAAAGAGATAAGATATAGAAAGATTTTTGGCATTTGGCAGACAAAAGGTGAAGTGTGAATAAAGTCAGTTCGTACAGTCAATGTAATGAGATGACAACCGACTCCGTTGGATGCGAGACAGTATTGTTTCATTCTGTCCACGTCAAGTGAACAGTCCCTCTGCAACAGTGCCCCCTTGTGTCCAGGCGACACTTACCACATCATTGCATCTCCCCTTTTCCTTCCAATCGCAGTGTCTGGAAACTGCATATTTATTTAGGTATGGACACCGATACCAAGTAAATACAGTGTCAGTATCGGCGATACTGACACCGATACCGATATTTAAGGTAGATCCATCATCGAATTGCTCAATCTCAATTTATTTTTGTGTCCTTTAGGTTTTAGTGATGATTCCTTTGTTATTATTAAATGCCGTATTTTCACGACCGTAAGGCGCACTTAAAAGTCTTAAATTTTCTCCAAAATGGACAGGGCGCCTTATAATGCGGCGCGCCTTATGTGTGCACCGAGTTCCAACATCTATGAATGTTGTCGTGTGATGAGCGCTAAGCTTGACTTTTTTTTTTTTTTTTTTTTTTTTTTTGTGTGACTTTTTTTTGAGCACTTGACTGACTGGGAGCATTTCCTGCCGACACGCTGCTTATACAGAGGAAAAGCGGACATGGCTGAGGACAGCATTCGGACGTAAAGGGGGAAGTGTGCGTGAAGGAGGACGCTAAAGCCACGCCCCCAGTAAGTATATAGAGCCGGGGTGTGCATTGTGCAAAACAACATCGGTTTGACTAAGGAACCCCCCCGAAAATTACACCAACGAAGAGACACGCTTAGGAAGCACAGTTTAAACTGCAAGCTGTCAGTTACGCGGAGGAACATGGGAATCGAGCAGCCGCAGCCGCGAGACAATTCAAGATCAACGAATCCATGGTTCGCAAGTGGAGGAAGCAGGAAAACGAAGACGAAGCTGAGTTTGCGCGGAAACAAGTCGAGGTGGCCCGAGTTGGAAGACCAACTCGGGCAATGGATCAATGAGCAAAGAACAGGGAAGCGTCTCTACAGTCACCATTCGACTGAGGACAATAACGCTTGCAGAAGAAATGAAAATCGAACATTTTCAAGGAGGTCCGTCTTGGTGCTTTCGTTTTATGAAACGGCGCAATTTATGCATCCGGGCAAGGACTACCGTGGCGCAGCAACTTCCGGCGGATTACAAGGAAAAGCTGGCGTGGGAGCAATGGATGACAGATGGCGAACACAGCTTTACTAAGACCGGGAGGCAACGCCGGGCGAGTTACGCCACCATATGTGAATGGATTGCGGATGCTTGGGCTAACGTGTCTGTTTGAACTGTTGTTCGAGCTTTCGTAAAAGCCGGCATCATTTCTGAGGAGCCGCACGGCAACGAGATTGACTCCGACGAGTACGAGAGGGAACCTGGCGTGTTTGAAGGAGAACTTGCCCAGCTGTTAATTTCGGAAACAGAACATGAGGACTTCGATGGATTTGTGGATGAGGATTGATAAAAAAATAACGAGAGTACATTGTTAAATACTTCAATAAAGTACAACTGAACTCAGTTTTGCTCCCGCTGCCTTTTTAAAAACATTGTTTTAGCATGCATGCATGCTACCGTATGTTTTAGCATGCCTGCGCCAAATAATACGTTGCGCCTTATGTATGTGTTAAATACAGAAATAGACCCCGTAACTGAGACTGCGCCTTTTAATAAGGTGCGCCTTATGGTCGTGAAAATACAGTAGTTAAAACCCAGGAGAGAATAAGGACAAAGTGTTTTGGTAAATAGAAAATATTCTCAAAATATTTTCTTTTGTATAATTTTTCCTGTGCTTATATGAATTTGTGGATTTACCACTGTACCTTGAAGCCTTTTTACAAATTGTACAGCTTGCCGTTTGCGTTGCACTGCTAAGTCACGTAACAGCACAACATAGAAACACAAGAGGGGGGGAAGAAGCGCAAAGTGTGCCTGCTCAGCGCTGAGACTGTCGCTTGTTTGATAAAACCGAAGTGGTGCATACAAGAGCAAAACTGAAACTACTGTATCAATATTTTCACGCTAGTATTGATCTGATACTGACTATCTATATTTGGATCGATCGAGTGTCTGGTGCTTTTAATCCATTCATGTTGGCAAAGATTTGTCCTTTCTCACACCATGTGATGAAATGACAACCAATTCCGTTGGATGCTGGACAGTAACAGGCTGTTGAACAGGGGGGAATAAGTGGACAACTGTCCAGGGGCCCTAAGCATCTGAGGCCCCAACCCCCACCATTGACAAAGAATTTCTAGAAGGAAATATTAAATCCGCCCCCGGTCACCAACTACTTATGTAAGGAAATATATGTTATATTTTGCGCTATGATGCAGTAATATTAGTAATGGGTAATACAAGTCCAATAATAACAGTGTTTTTTTTTGTTTTGTTTTTTTTAATGCTCCGGAGAAATTAAAGTAGCACTTTTTTGGTATTAAGCCAAATACACTCTCATGTCTCATGGGCATAAACAGGAACTGAATAGTAGTCACCTTTCAGCGAAGTCTGTTGTTGACTCAGACATCTGCTATGACTCTCTTCATATTTCCTACTTTGCACTTAGATGAATATGTGTTCCTGCAAATGAAACAAAGTGCAGTTTAGCATCTTTGGAACACAGTTTGATGAAACTGTGCTGCAGTTATATGGAAGTCATGACTCAGGCATTGGACTGTTGCAGTGGATGCTGAAACTGCAGAAGAACATTGAAAAGAGAACAGAGTGTCAAGTGTGCATTTGTGTTCCAAACACCAGAGGGTGACTGAGAGATAACAGTGTGTTCATCATAAATCACAACAGGTGGAAAAACGCCTGTGTTCCAGAATTGAATGTAAAGGTCACATTGCTGATTCAATAAAGCTGAAGCACAAATTAGAGTGCTTCCACACCAATGTGGTATGTACAAAGACATGAAATAAAATAAATGGTTGTGCTTTAAGAGTGACAATATGTAGTAGGTTTAACTTTAAATGGCAACTTAATTGTTTGATGTTACACTGGCTTGTATTATGAAGAATAAAATACTGTCGTAACTTTAGTGGTCTGTAATCATGGACCAGGAGGACCACCTCTCATGTTGTGTTAGTTATTGTTGAGAGTATTTGTACAAACAAGAATCAGACTTTTTTACTTTAAGCCATAATGTTATTTTTCAAGATGAAGAACCACTTAAAACATACTGTACTTAAGAACTTGGTTCTCAAATTGTTAATATCAGACATGAAAGGTACTGTAAATGTTCTATAAATTAATATACAACCACAACACTAAGATGTGTACATTCACTCCCTCTCACTACATAACAGCATTGCAGACAATCAATTCTGGCCCCAGTGGGCGTCCCAGGCTATACTTTGTCATGTTGGGAGAAAACCGTAAATATGTCTCGAAAGAATGCCTCCTCCTCGTTGACCTGTACATCCTGTTCTTCGCACTGGAGACTTGTAACTGTTCTAAACTTCACGTCACTGCAAAAGGCCTCCGACACCTGCAGCACACACTTTTGTGTCTTTACATACAGTGGGTACGGAAAGTTTTCAGATCCCCTTAAATTTTTCGCTCATTGTTATATTGCAGCCACTTGTTAAAATCATTTAAGTTCATTTTTTTCTTCATTAATGTACACACAGCACCCCATATTGATAGAAAAAAAAAACATAATTGTTGAAAGTTTTGCTGATTTATTAAAAAAAGAAAAACTGAAATATCATACAGCCTTAAGTATTCAGACCGTTTGTTGTGACACTCATATGTTGAACTCAGTGCTGTCCATTTCTTCTGATCATCGTTGAGATGGTTCTACACCTTGATTGGAGTCCAGCTGTGTTTGATTATACTGATTGGACTTGTTTAGGAAAGCCACACACCCGTCTATGTAAGACCTTACAGCTCACAGTGCATGTCAGAGCAAATGAGAATCATGAGGTCATAGGAACTGCCTGAAGAGCTCAGAGACAGAATTGTAGCAAGGCACAGTTCTGGACAAGGTTACAAAAAAATTCTGCTGCACTTACGGTTCCTAAGAGCACAGTGGCCTCCATAATCCTTAAATGAAAGACATTTGGGACGACCAGAACCCTTCCTAGTGCTGGCCGTCCAGCCAAACTGAGCAATCGGGGGAGAAGAACCTTGGTGAGAGAGGTAAAGAAGAACCCAAAGATCTCTGTGGCTGAGCTCCGGAGATGGAGTCGGTTCTAGAAAGTCAACCATCACTGCAGCCCTCCACCAGTTGGGGCTTTATGGCAGAGTAGCTCAACAGAAGCCTCTCTTCAAAGCAAGACACATGAAAGCCCACATGGAGTTTGCTAAAAACACCTCAAGAACTCCAAGATGGTAAGAAATAAGATTCTCTGGTCTGATGAGACCAAGATAGAAATTGCTGGCCTTAATTCTAAGTGGCATGTGTGGAGAAGACCCGGCAATGCTCATCACCTGTCCAATACAGTCCCAACAGTGAAGCATGGTGGTGGCAGCATCATGCTGTGGGGGTGTTTTTAAGCTGGAGGGACAGGATGACTGGTTGCAATCAAAGAAAAGATTAATGCAGCCAAGTACAGGGATATCCTGGACAAAAACCTTCTCTAGAGTGCTCAGAACCTCAGACTGGGCCGAAGATTCACCTTCAAAAAAGACAATGACCCTAAGCACACAGCTAAAATACCGAAGGAGTGGCTTCAGAAGAACTCCGTGACTGTTCTTGAATGGCCCAGCCAGAGCCCTGACTTAAACCCAATTGCGCATCTCTGGAAAGACCTGAAAATGGCTGACCTCCAATATTCACAATCCAACCTGACAGAAGAGGAGAGGATCTGCAAGGAGGAATGGCAGAGGATCCCAAAATCCATGTTTTTAGAATGCAGGAGGAAGGCGGAGAAAAGAACATGTAGGGCCCGTGCAAAGATTCAAACCCAGAACCTTTCAAAAGCGACGCAGACGCACTAACCACTTGATCTCTGTATTGCCTTTGCGGTGACAAAATATGGCTAAATTCAAACAAATCTCAGCTCAGCCAGCATTCAACAAACTGTGTTTTGACTTTGGATTGCCTATTGTATATGTCATTGCAGTAAGCCGTTTGTAATACACTTTCACTGAGTGGCACATTATTCACTTTCAGTGGGAGAGGGATTCAAGTTCACTGGAGTAGTAGTCAGTGAACTTGTCTCCCCTTGACACCAGAACCTGACTCTCCAAATCAATTCTGGTAAAAGCCTTTCGGTTTCAATTAGATCACACCGGTATTTAACGAATAATCTCTCTTGACTGCAATGCTAGCCTGCATATGTGTATAAACTTTACATTTACTATAACATTTTAACATTTGTTAAAATTGTTAACTCAAGCAGATTCACACGACATACTGCACAAGAAAAACAAGCACACGCGGCGCACGGGCAAACACAGACACACACGCACTAGTAACACTGATGATCTCCTCCTGAGACACAAAGTGATGATGTCAGACTTTAGATTAGGCCTTTCGCTACTGTAACCGTTTTCTGAATTTGTAAACCAGCAGGGCTTTCAGCGCAGAAGTGTGTGCGGGCAGGCTTTCCGGATAGTCACTTTTATTGTTCATGTATAATCAAAATCGTTCAAGCTAATCCGTGCAGACACTTGAAAAGTGAGCAACTCAGCATGTTATCTTGAGTTGTGTTTTGAATTGTGTTTTTCTGAAGATACAACACTTAACCTCTTTTGCTGTTGGGGGTCTGTATTTCCTACACAGCATTTTACTCCTGAAGGTTTCGTCTTCGCTTTTTTTCTTTATCATTTCACTGTTCATCTCCTTGCATTTTCGGTAAAGTGTGTGATTCTTCATTCTGCATCTCCAGCGCTTTATTTTGAGGACTCCCTCTCCCCTGAGCATCTTTTCTCTCCTGGGTGTTCCCTGACTAGCTTCCCTGCTTCAATGGCCATTTCCTTCCTTTCTCTTTCTCTCTCTCTCTCTCTCTCTCTCTCTCTCTCTCTCTCTCATCTCACCACGAATCTTTGAGACAATCTTTTTTTGATCTTATTTCCTCCCTCCCTTCCTGCCTCCATCCTTCTCTACTCCCTGCTCGCTCAGTATTCGCCCCCTCTCATTGGCGGTGAGCTCATTTCCAGGACGTGCACGCTGGCTCGTGTCACATGTGCACTTCCCATCAGTGGCGGCGACTCGCGAGGGGGAGAAGACAGAAGGGAGACGGCGACAGGGCACACCCTTTTGTGACCTGCTGCCTTTCTCTCTCTCTCTCTCTCTTTCTCACACACACTCTCGCTCTCTCTCTCTCTCTCTCTCTCTCTCTGCGTCTCTCGCCCTCTCACATGCAGCTGTTTCATCATGTGTGCCAGTGCATGGTGCGGTGACATCATGTAGCTTGTGAGCTGCATACAGCATCAAAGGGTGTGACAGCCCCCCTGCTTTCTTTCTTTCCCTACACCCTCATAATCGATTTGAGTTGTTTCCATTTTTTTTTTGTGTGACAATTTCCACCGCAGATGGGGTGTGTAGGTGAAGGAATGGAATGGGAAATACTTATCAGAAACATAAATGGTATGACATCATAGATAATTTAACAAGAAAGTGTAGTTTAACAGCACTAATAAAGGGGGGGGGGGAAGAAAATCTGTCAATGTATTTCTTGGCAATGGTGAACATACCGTATGTAACAAAAGGAAGACTTTGAGAGAGAGTAAAATATTGTGATCTTCCCAACACCACACACACAAACATATACACACACACACACACACACACACACAAATGACATTACTTTGTTAATCATTGGACTGCAATATGCCATTTAGGCATTGCACCGCTGTGCCTGGTACCCTATTATCGGGGGTGCCGATTGGTGCAAATCGGAGTTTTTCAACTCAATTCATTTCATCGACTGGGAATAAAATGCACAAAAGTAGCACACATCAATATACAGACATGATCATTCTAACACTGATGATAAGATGATTGGGTAAAAATGCATTAGTTTGGTAATGCATGTTTGACTGAGGTTTGACTGTTGGCATAATCTTAGTAACAATTAAGTTAAAAAATCTAGACATTCAGGATACAAGTGTCTCATTAAATGTTTGGTGTTTCCTAACATGCGCAACTTGTAAATTGATGTTGTATTAATGATAAATGATAATAAAAAGATTTCAATATCGACACCATCATTAATTGTTGTAGCTCAATGGCTGTTAAGTGATTTGTCTGTTACATTAACGTAGCTGTGATGGAGAATTATTTATTAATCTCACTTTGCCCGGTCTTGTAAACACAAATCCACATTGTTGGACAAGCATTTGTTGATAGTCAAAGATAATGTCTGAAGTCAATTAATCTAACTTTTACGTGCATCAACTGCTAACAAATTGTAACTGACAACATTTCTCATTGAGATAAACATCAATCATTTTAGTATCCAGTAAAGCGACCCTGAAAAAAAGGTAGAAACCAATGCTAGCGCTACGGCAATAAGAGAGGTGTCCTGGCTGGTCACCTTTATGAAACACTAAAATAGGTGATCTGAGGTCGCCATGGTAATGAAAGATGCGTTATTTAAAAAATAATAATAATAATAATAAAATCAAAACAAAAAAGGTGCTGTCTGAATGATTTTAAACACTGCAAATAAGGAAAACTTACCTCGTGAATTTATCTTATTACTGGTGAAAACATCGTCCTGTGCTTATTTTAAGACCGTTTTGACTGTTTTCTAAATTTTTAGCAAAACAAAAAGACTTGTTCTAAGATACAAGATCTTATTTTTATGAATCTTGTCAAGTCAATTCATGCAGATGTTTTTTTCACTTAAATGAATGTATGAATTGACTTGATAAGTTTCTTAAAACAACCTTTTTGTCTTGCTGAAAATTTAGGGGGGGGGGGGTGGAATCAAAACTCTTAAAATAAACTAGTAATAAGATACATTTACTCGGTAAGATTTGAGTTTTTGCAGTGAAGTTGTCATTTTAGGGCCAAACTTGAACATGTTGATGCTTTAATACAACATTAAGTATTTGTCTTGATGTTGTAAGAAACCAAATGGTGGAAGTAGCCAACAACAACAACAACATGTGTTTCCCATTCCAAACCCCTCCTACTTGCTCCTGTATTTACAGTTAGGAGTTAAATAATTGAGCATCCTGTGTGCATGTTTAGTGGGCCCCTCACTGACACACGCACAAACACACATCCCAGCTTCAACCATTTCCGCCACGCCGCCACCCAAGTGCATCCGTACAGCCCTAAAAATGCGCACACCCCTGCGCTAGACGATAAAACCCTGATTGTGCCACCCACCCTGCATGACTACACAAAGAGTCGAGGGCCCTCCCCCCATATGCTTTCTCTCCGCTCCTATTGGCCGGGAGCCCTGGATGCTGGCAGAGTCTCTGACCAATGAGACGTCTCCAAGGTGATGTCATGGAGGCAGCAGTGATGCTGTTGCTGATGCTGTTGCCCGGTGCCTGAATCTGTGCTGCCAGACGGGGATAACCGAAGTCGCCAGCCCAGAATCAACAAGAAGAGACTGCCAGAGGGGGTGAGTCTCACATCTTCCATCATAATGGGCTAGATCTTCATTTCCATTACGGTAGTTTATTGAAGACTTTTGAGGTAATACCGACTATTATGTGTTTTCATCTATGTGATTGAATTGGGGTGCGGGTGGGGAGAGTGATGTTCTTGTTCCTTCTACCGAGAGAGCTCAGCGTACCCACAAAGTGTGCGTCATTTATTATTGATCATCCATATGTGGAGATGCGGCTTTGTTTCTGATTTTGGGGAGTAAAGGTAGTATGAGGGGGAACCAGGGGTTATGTGATGTATGTTTTCAGCAAAATGGGTGTGTGTATGTTTCTATGGTTATGGTTTTTGAAAGCTCATGCTCATTTGATATTTTACCCGGCTTGTGAATAATAATAATAATAATAATAATAATAAGTAATCATCAGATCATTGTGGGTGTATATTTACTTGGCAAGGGATGTACTATGCAATAATTAAAAAAAAGGCTGCGCTGGCGTTAAATGGTCCCACTTTATGAGTGTTATTGGCTGTATTTTCATAAAGGTTCATAATGACTGGACTATGAGCACTTGGGAACTTATATATGATGTTGTATGTTGTCATAAATTCATTGCAGTGTTTAAAAAATAGACTACTGCCATTCAGTGTGACAAACTACAAGTACACAACGCACCATATAACAACAGAACAGAAAAGTGCTGAATTAACAATGGCATTGACCAGTGGTCTCAAACGTATGGCCCGCGGTTCAAAACCGGCCCATCAGGAGGTCCAGTCCAGTCTTTGGGGAGAGAGAACACATTAACTGAAATGTTTCAATAAAAGCAACTATTGTTGCAAATTCTGTCCACTGGAGGTCGCAATGATGACCACTTAAGTGACTGCTTAAAGGTCCCAAATTTTACCAAACCAACTTTTTCTAGTATCTGGGAAGTAATATTGCCTCTATGGTGCCTCCGTAAACATGTGAAATATGAATTCAAATCATCCCCTTATTCCTGAGTCCCAGATGTTTTTTTTCTGCCGAGAGGCCTGAAATCAGGTCATTCAAATTTCTCAAGCTTATCTACGTCACTGGCGAAGATCTCTGCCTACCTCTCCGCTCCCGAGCCAGTGCTGTCAACATTACAACTTGCCTGATTTCCACATGTGCAGCGCGTGGTTCAGTTCCCACTCATTGATTATGTAAATGGTTTTCTGCCAGTATGTTCCGTCCCTGTGATTGACTGGCAACCAGTCTAGCGTGTAGTTTGGCCTGTCGGCTGGGTGAGGCTCCAGGACAAGCAGGAGAGAAAATGGATGGATGTTTACACCACAATAGCCTACGGCATGATTCCTTAGTGTGTCAGTCTTAAACAAGACACTTCTTTAGGTGGACAAACAGGAGAGATCCAATACGAGCGCTGCATCATAAATCTCACCTTTTACCTGCGTTAAATTATATTGGGCTAGCATGGTGGACAGCGGTTATCGGTTCTGGATTCAAATCTTGCCTCGAGCCTTCCTGTGTGGAGTTTGTATGTGAATGGATATTTGATTATGATGGCTAGATTACATTGTCAAAGTGTACCTAATGAAGTGCCTTTTGTGTTTATTGGCAAAGAGGAGATGAATCACTCCTTGTCCACCATTAAGCGAGCCATTGATCTGAAACCTGGGAGCTTACATCCGAGAGAAGCAGCTGAGTGCACGTGCGAGCACTCCAACTGGGCAGTGTGATTCGTTTCTACATGTGCTAGCAAGTCTAATTTTAGTTTTAACTGGACACATTCCACATGGACTATGAATATGTTGGGGGTTCAGTGAATAAAGTTCAAACAAAATCCTTCATTTATCCAGAAACATGAATGACGGTACACCTGTAGGAGTCCAGTTTGTTAGTAATTGTGGCCATTGTGCAGCTGAAAAAAAAATACTGTATTTTTAAATTATTTTGATACAGCAAGAGTTATATACAGTATATTGCTAAAAGTATTCGCTCACCTGCCTTGACTCAGATATGGTCCACTCTCTGCGGTTATAACAGCTGAAACTCTTCCGTGAAGGTTTGCCACAAGGTTTAGGAGTGTGTTTATGGGAATTTATGACCATTTTTTTCAGAAGCACATTTGTGAGGTTACACACTGATGTTGAGAAGGCCCGGCTCTCAGCCTCCACTCTAATTCATCCATCCAAAAGTGTTCTATCGGGTTGAGGTCAGGATTGCGCAGGCCAGTCAAGGTCATCCACATCAAACTCTCTCATCCGTGTCTTGATGAACTTTGATTTGTGTTTCAGCGTGTGACCTCACAAACGCGCTTCTGGAAGAAAACGCAAAATGCAAGAATGCACAAAAAATTAACTCACTCCTAAACCTTGTTGAAAGCCTTCCCACAAGAGTTGAAGCTGTTACAGCTGCAAAGGTTAGACCAACATCATATTAAACCATATGGATTGAGAATGCGATATCACTTCAAATCATGTGAGTCAAGGCAGGTCAGCGAATACTTTTGGCGATATATTTTATTTAGCCAATAACGAATCGCTATGATCACAACAGTTTTTAAGTACTGTAATGAAAAGAAGAAAAAAACACATACAAAGGATAAATTACAGTGTGGTATTTGTTGTTTTAAATGAGTATTGGGAACAGGTTATATATCATCTCGCTTATGAATTATTTCCTTGGAGTAGATGGAAGCACAGATGGCTCGATGGGGCATTTAGGCTGTCTGCATAAAAAAAAATTAAAAAAAAAAAAAAAAAGGGGGGGGGGGAGCAGGGGGGAAGGTCTCATCACAGATTCAATTAAACTGCCCTCTGTGATGTCCGAAACACGTTCAACTGACTTTTGTCGCATATCTGTCTTGCTTTTTAATGACGGAAGGGATCACTGAGAAAAGCCACCATCATGGGCGTGTGCACTCTTCTATGGGAAGGTCCACTTGGCTGTACTGTGGAAACACTACATTTGAATGCCGCTAGAGGGGTACCATTCAGATGTTGACCAATATTTTGATTGATTGATTGAGCTTTTTATTTCGAAGATGCAGTACAAAAAAAAAGGGTGAATAAGAGTAGGGAAAACTTCAAACTTTCTGGAAATAATATATGTTACATAAATATGTATGTATGAGTTCATGCAAAGAGTTCAATATTTCTCACAGTCTCGCTTTTTCTTTGGCTCTTTATGTTTTTGCACACATTGGTGCCAGTGATTGCAAAGCGGTAAAGAGACCGAAAACCAGTGAACCATAAATGGAAGTTATTGCATTGTCGAGGGAGCATAGATGTCGCATAGCATCAGATGCTATGAATGTCAGAATCAGAATCGATGTTATTCCATTGTCAGTGAAAGGTATCACAACTAAGAATTGTGTTTTGGGTCGGAATATGTACATACATCGATAACATTACAGCACATTGACAATCATCGTCATCATCATCATCATAATAATAATAGAAACTCACTACATCCGATCGCTGTCATCAAAGGAATTTCAAATACAAATTTAAAAGGAAATCAATGTTTAATTTTGCTGTATTTCCTGATATAGTCAGTCTTCTCCAATAGATGTTAGGTCTCCATCAGCTGTACAGTGTGAACATATAAATGCTTCTACCCAACATGTTTTTCCTTTTGAAAAATTAATGTAATTGTATCTCTTATCTCTGATTACATTTGAATAAATGGTAATCTACAAAGTGATAATGTCTACTGTATCACTCCTGTCTGTTTCACTCTTATCTGTTACACCCCCTTCCACCTGCAGTTAAGTAACTAAATGCTCCTACCACCATCCGGCCATCCATTCCCTTGACCTCTTAATTGTCCTCAGTATGGTTACGGAAAAGCTGGAGCCTATCCCACATGGTTTCGGGCGAGATGCGGCGTAACCCAATTAACCCTTAACATGCATGCTTTTCTGGGGGCGGGGAGGGAGTTTGTGAGGGAGTTGGAGTACCCAGGGGGGCCCACACCTCAGAATTGTGAGGCAGAAGTGCTAACTAATGTGCTGGTGCATCACTGCTGGGATAGAAATGTACAAATCCTTTCCTTTCTTTGCTCTTGGGAGTGCCCAGATGATGATTACTCAATATTTACCCTAAAAAAAAAATGTAAAAAAACATTTCTCTAGTCTCTTGCCAATAATTAGGTGTGTGCGTGTGCGTGTGTGTGTGTGTGTGTGTGTGTGTGTGTGTGTGTAAGTGCAATTCCTCGGTTGGCTTCTCTGTCTTTGATAAAACCGTCAGAAACTCCCTGCCTGGAGAATGGATTTATCTCCCTTTTCCTTTGTCTTTCACTTTCTGGGGCCACTTGCAAGATTTCTCTCCTGTTCATTCTTTTCATAAATCTTTTTTTGAAAAAATTTTATGGTTCATAATGTGACCTTCGGGACTGCTTCGTTGAATTATCCCTGTGTTTCTATGCAGACTGAGAAGGATCTTAGACATCCTTGGAAAGTAACATAACCACTGAGAAGATGACTCTTGCAGGTAAATTAAAGAGTGTAATTTTATCATGCTAACCATAAATCTTGTTCTTCCTGTTATAATGAATTGTGCTTGCTACTACGTACCCAGCCTACAAAGAGAAGGTGAAAGAGCTCCCTCTGGTGTCTCTGTTTTGCGCCTGCCTCAGGCCACAGACTGTAGAGAAGGCTACATACAAAGCAGAAGGTAAAAGAGAGCTTTTCAGCATAATCTAACATTAAATATGGAGGAAAGTACCAATCTATACATCTCAGACGCGGTGGACCTGGGATGGAGTGCCATAAAGGAGGTGGAGGTCAAAGAGCTGAATAAGAGGGCGTCGGGTCAGGCGTTCGAGGTCATCCTGAAGCCGCCGTCGTTTGACAGCTTGCCAGAGCTCAATACGTCCATGCCTCAGCGCAGAGACCCCTCCCTGGAGGAGATCCAGAAGAAGCTCGAGGCTGCCGAGGAGAGGCGAAAGGTGGGATAGGCAAATCCTGGCCTCAGCAGAGGGTGCTTTTTACTCGTTTGGGTTTTTTTTTTTTAACATTTTTCCCAATACAAAGGTTTTTTTAGATTCTGATCTGGAATGTTGGAAGGCCAAACCTGGCGAGCAGCACCGAAGGCTAGTCTGAGGTTTTGGGTTCAAATCTTGGTGTCACCTTCTCCATGCTTGCATGGGTTTTCTCCAGGTATTAGCTCCTCCCACATTCCCAAAAATATGAACGTTAGGTTAAATGAAGATCCTGAAATTCACTGGTGTCAAACTGGTGGCCCATGGGCCAGATCTGGCCCGCAAAAGAGATTTTTTTGTGTGTGTGTTACCAATCCCCATTTGCAAAGAAATGTAATAGTTGGAAAAAATTTTGTTATGTTTTTAGGAAAGCACATTCTTACAAGAGCATCACAAGAGCTGCCCCAATGCTGGATTATTCGCAGAGGGTCACTCCTGCCAATTCAACTCGGAGTCACTATGCAAGACAAAGTTAGAACAACAACACAATTTCAATAAACACATTATATTGTGCGCACACACAACATAACTTGCAGGATGCACAACTACTTACATAAAGGGAACTAAGTCCGTAAAGTCACAATTAGCCAGTGCCATGATGCATTGACGCATTAATTTTATTCAATGTTTAGTAGCATGACCATAAAATTGACTGTAGTGGGAAAGTAAAAAAATATTATTATTATTCTACAGTATATTATGTTTAGTTTCTCAGCTAGAATATCGATGCCTCATATGCATGTGGCATATACATGAGGCAGAAGGATGAGCGTCGATATGAGCTATAAATTCAACATATACAGTACAACTGTTAATGATATTTTCAGAGTAAAGAAGCTACAGCTATTACGTTTTCAGTTACACTCTCAGTTGTGATAGGCTCCCAAGGGCCTTCCCCTGACCACTACTTGAATGTTGAATTAATTTCAGAAGACGCACAGTACTTCTCAAAACGTTTGTTTTGGATTTTCTTTAGGATTATTATTGAGTAAAATATAAATTATAATTACTTAATTGTGAAAGCGATCTACAGCGATATCGCACTGGACTTGTCTGTGACGACAGCTCCAACAAAGCCAGATGGACAAACCCAAACACTAAAACGGAACCTTGAGGCCTTTGCGTGTTGACTGATTTATAAAGGGAAACGTTTGGGAACAGATAAGAGGAAATAGGGAGGGTGGATGGAAATAAAGGCAGGAAAGGGGAGAAAGGAACGATGAAAAGATGGACATAAAAAGGGCAATCGCCCAAGGACACACAGATGTACATGGCGGCTCATTTCAATGAGCAAATTGGACCTGGAGGAGAAGGTGAGGTGAGATAAATTACAGCCTGTCCATTTCTTGTCTTCTTTTTTTTGGTAACGTGTTATTCATTTCTGCTTACTGTTCTATTTTACTCACCACGCAGCTGGTCACAGGCACAGTGTACCAGTCACCGACAGTCCCGAAACAACAAAATAAACGTACTACTTTTAATTCGATTCATTGAATTATACTTGGGCGCGGTGCACTTATTAATGACGACGGCCACCTCGCTTAACAGAAACAAAGAGAATGACTCGAAACAAACTGCAGGTACAGAGTAAAGAAAAGTTGCAGTACTGTGGTGTTGAATTATGCGGGGGCGGGGGGAATGTATGTAGGGGAAATTAAATGTACAGTATAAGCACATCCTGTATATAGTGGCAGGGTGGGTGAGTGGTTATTAAATCCGCCTCACATTTCTTAGGTTCAAATGTTAGGTTCATATAAAACACTAAATTGTCCTTCGGTGTGAATGAGAGTGCGAACAGTTCGGTTGTATCCAACCTTTTAGTACAATACATTTTTTGCATTTCATCTTTAAGAACTGTTAGATTTTAAACTTTTATTTGGATACAATTTTCATCTAACGTTTTATGTGCAATGCAACCAATAATTGAATCATTATTGAAGTACAGTTCCCCCCCCCCCCCCCCCCTATAATTTCAGCGCAGTGTTCATAT
The DNA here is from genome assembly GCF_024500275.1 of Phycodurus eques. NCBI lineage: Eukaryota > Metazoa > Chordata > Actinopteri > Syngnathiformes > Syngnathidae > Phycodurus > Phycodurus eques. Next base: position 4,146,038 of record NC_084542.1, on the reverse strand, counting down.
TCAAACTGCATAATGTTACAGTGACACGCAATAATATTAAATATATATTAAATTGTGTCAACGCCTAGGCCTACTACACTTGTATTTTAGTGTTTGTCAAGATGGTGGTACTTAGAGAGCTAGGTTTGGGAACCACTGGTCTAGTGTTATGATCCTCGCTAATTTCAACAGATGTGGGAGCTGATTTGACATAAGACTTGTGTCCTTTGCTTTATAAGATACTGGAAAAATCATTGGCATTCACAGTTTTGCTGAATATGTTTTGTGAGGGCAGCATGATGTGCTAGTGGTGACCAAGTCCTGTGTGGAATTTTTGTCATGCTTGCTTTTTTTTTTTTAACTTTAAATTCCTCCCGCATTCCCAAAACATGCATGTTAGGTTTACCGAAGAGCCAAAATTTTCTGTGGGTGTGGATGTGAGTGTGAGTGGCAGCCAGTCTCGAGTGTACCCCACCTCTCGCCCAAAGTCAGCTGGGATAGACCCGAATGAGGAGAAGCGTTATAAAATGGATGGATGGATGGATATTTTGTGACACGGCCTGTTGATTGCACCTCAATGGTTGTTCATGTGCATGCAGTGTCAGGAGGCCGAGCTGCTGAAGCACCTGGCAGAGAAGAGGGAGCACGAGCGAGAGGTGATCCAGAAGGCCTTTGAGGAGAACAACAACTTCATCAAGAACGCAAAGGAGAAGCTGGAGCAGAAGATGGAGGCCAACAAGGAGAACAGGGAGGCCTTGTTGGCCGCCATGATGGAGAGGCTGCAGGAGAAGGTACCGTTGACACCATTATTTTAAAATTGAGCATTTGTACAAATATACTACAACAGGGAACTAGGCCGAAGAACATCAACCACTTAGCTTCACATATAGTAACTGTCACTGTCCAATGAAAAGCATGTATCTACGAAGGTACACACACACACATACCGATTTTCAACATCCTACCTTCTTTTTCAAATGGGAGAGGCCCAACACATGATGAGGGGAAAAAAAACATTGGCAAATATGTTTTTACTGCCATGGCAGTTTTTTGCTAAACTCGAGATGACCAACACAGCACACCGCAGGCATAACGATGTCACCAGTGAAGAGTGCTAGTCTCCTCCACCAAACTAGATGTCTGTCGTAGTATGAAACTGGCCGGTGAGTAAAGACGCCGCAACGGCCCAGGCAACCCAGGCGACTGCCCCGAACTGAAGACAGCTGGCATTGGCCCATATCGACGACAAAGCGCTGTGTTAGATACTGCAGCAACAACGTGTCGCTGTCTGCAATCCCCAGCGTAGGGGGATTGCACGTCACAACTGGAACCAATAATTTACCGAATAGGAACTAAAAGTGCCAGGGCCAGTGACCCGGCCAAACTGGATGTTGACCCTACACATAAGGGTGAGATTGTAAATATTGAACAGGTTTAACATTTACATTTGTCACACCCGATTAACAAACCCCACACCGCATACGTGTGGCACAAACTTATTGAAGCACATACAGTACATGGCCATTAACAAATGGATGCTTTATCTTGCACTGCTCCTTTTTTTTTTTTAAATTTGGGTTCATCACAGCGGATAAAAGTAAATAGTCATAGCGTTTGGAAACTTGGAAACACAAAACAACAGTTCATTAGTTAACCTTACCTCTACTTTAATTAAATTCTACCGGGAAATGGTGCAACGCTTTCATCTTGATCATACTGTTGATGCTGCCTGCCGATGAGTGTGTAACAATGGTGTCATATTATTTATGTTCTGTTCAGAAGGTACAGAGAGTAACAGCCAATTAGTGTAACTTCGGTGTCAAGTGTAGCCAGTTGAGTTTTCACCGAGACATTGTTATTATCATAAACTGGACTGGTATGGTGAATATTGGAAGAGAATGACAAATGCAGTACTTTCTGTTCCTCTAGACTCTGTTGCCGTTTCCTCTTCATATATTCATGAAGGCGAGCTGAGACGTTAATGTGTTCGTGAATGCAAATGGCTCTATAACACCGCCATTATCCCTCTGTTTGCTCGGCAGGACAAACATGCAGAAGAGGTGAGGAAGAACAAGGAGCTGAAGGAGGAGGCCTGCCGATAGATGACTGCAGATGGAGGGAAAGAGAGATTGACGAGAGAAGGACGAGGCCCATAAAGAGTAGATAAGGGTTTTGTGTGTGTGGTTTTTTTTTTTAAACGAGTGCAAAGCAATCCAGGGGCAAATAAGAACTCATAAAGACGAGAGAAGGCTTTCATGTTGATGTATGCCAGAACGAGTCGTACTAAGCTTAACTAACTCTTGATGTTGAACAAAAGAAATCTTTTTTTGGGGGTGACAATGGGTGGGGCATTGCCAGAAACATTTCATATATCGAACAGAGGATGGAACATCCAATTTTTTTTTTTTTGAAAGAAATCACATTACCATACATCATAGACAAATTTGCTGCAGGCCTATGAATTGTTATAACACGAATCAGTGTCTTAGTGATACTTCCTGACGATATTGTCACTGTATGCTACTTATTTTAGGCATTAACATTTTTTTTTCTGACATTAGAGTAGATCCAGAGAAGGGCCTTCTACATTTGATGTACCCGTTACTAAAACAACAAATGGAGACAGGATGATGAAGTTTATGGGTCTTTTCCTTCTGAAAATCATTGAAAAAATAAATGTAAAAACAAAAAGAATAAAATAATTGAAGACGGGTAAATGGATCAAAATCAACTTAAAGTCTTCTTGCTTTTTATAATTGCTCTGCTTGGTTTTTTTCCAATAGCAAAATTCAATAATTAGTCCAGCTTGAGGCAAACAGCCCATTTAGTGAGTAGCATTGTAAATGAAATTAGCAAGCACACATTCAGCTTCTGCTCCTTCTGTATATAAATTAAAAGCATTCTTACCAGGGATAAAAATGTGAAAATGACTAATTTCATGTTAGGTTGAGTCACCATTTACTGTTTAGGTACACGTTGAACAGAAGTTGGGTCGGGGGAGTTTAAACGGGGGAATTTTCAGGGTCTTATAGGTCATTCAATGTAGTGTAGTTGTTAATTCTCTTAGATTTAGAGCACGAATTGCACTCTTATTTTATCAAGCACAACTCTGAAGCACACACGCATACATGATGGACACAATAAACATGTTGAAGATGATTTGTAGACAAAGTGCTTGGGTTTGCTGGTGTTCAGCTTTGGCATGTGTCACAGTTTGTGAGAGATAAAAAAAAAATAAAAAGAAAAGATTGATGTCGTTTGCTTGAGTTGTCGAGTCATACTGCCTTTTCTTGAAACGCTGATAATGTTTGCGCTGTAATTTTGAAAAATGTGTCGATTCGAGTGTATCCATTTGGCATGTTGAGTAAAAAAAAAATAACAGCTTGACTGAACTTTCATGTGGCTGCGGTTGTCATTATTTCTTTTTGTATAATCATGCAATATGTGGAGTACAACTGCACCAGTGATTGAAATCATGTTATGAGAAAAAAAGTTGGATTTTTACAAGGAAAAAAAAAATGTTACAAGAACATAGGCATACTTTTTTTGGGGGGGGGATTAAAAAAAGTTCAACTAAAGCCATTATTTTACATCAACTGCTTAAAAAGAAAAGGAAGCTGGCACCAGAAAGAATAGCAGAAAAATATATAGAAGCGCATTTACATTCCAGGTGTTCCATTCCACGCTTCATAAAATTGGAAAGCACAACACTGGTAAATGTGAAGGCGTGTACGTAGCCAGTATGAGATTGTTTGCTATGTGCTGATGGGATGAACACAGGGCTTGTACAGTTTAAACAAAAGAAGAACATTGACAACGATGCTAAAAGAAATTAAATTTTCTTGGGGCTGCAGCAACAATCAAAATTCAGTTAAATACTGATTAAAAAGAAAAAAAAAAAAGATTAATGAGTAGGATATAGGTCTAGCAAGGCATTTTTTGTGTGTGTTTGTTTCTGATTGTTTTTCTTACTAAGTTTTATTTCTTGCCTTATTACTGATCCACACTCCGGTACAGTAGGTGCCGGTAATGTACTTAAAGGTTAATAAATAAAACAAAGAAGAAAAAGAATCGACGCAGGCCAGGCTCGTACTGACACGCTTTTACTCGGATGCCACGCTGCTGTAACACATACAGAATGGGGCTTGGCATTGTCATGCTAAAATAAGCAGGACATCCCTAAAAGATGCTGCTTGGATGGCAGCATATGTTGCTCCAAAATCTGTAAATACCTGTGTACATTAACGGTGCTTTCACAGATGTACAAGTTACTCATCCCATGAGCACTAACACACACCCATACCATCACAGATGCTGGCTTTTGAACTTTGAGCTGATAACAGTCCAGATGGTCCTTTTCCTTTTTGGCCCGCAGCACACGACGTCCATGATTTCCCAAAACAATTTGAAATGTGGACTTGTCAAGACCGCAGCACACGTTTCCACAATATAAGGGCACCAGAATAAAAGATATCGTGACCACATCGTGCATGACATCACTCTCTACAAGCTGAGTTTTAAAGTAAACACGCAACTGTAGTCCTCCAATAGCCGATAGTTTGTCCGCATTGGCGACTCTTGGCGAGTAACACACACGGACAAAGAATGGTTCGAGTCCCATTTAGTCATCTCTTTTGCTTCACTTTACTTTCAAATGCCAACTCTCTTTGCTCTCCACATCTCCTCCATGACGCACTTGGGTCATCAGGTTGTAGTTAATTTAATGAAGTATAAGGACTCCAATCTGTGTGCCTGTATGTTGGTATTACGTGAATTAAATAGTGATCAGGTAAGACCAAAGCTGCATGGGGTATAGTGCGACTCCTTCTGTAAGTAAGTCGCGTAATATCACCTAAAACGAACGAAAAAGACAAAACAAGGGCAATACCTATCTCCACATCCTGGCTCCATGCAGCCACGAAGAAGCTGACAGTCGTATCTCACGGCCACGGCTACCACCACACCAGTTTTGAGGTTTTACAGTCGCTGTGTTTGATATTTGTCAGGGTTAGCAAGGCAGATGTAGATTTGGAAGTGGTAATGATGGAGGGCCATTTTTATTCAGTTTAAGGTCCATGTCCTAGTATGCGCTTGATCCTCACTCGTAAGACAATTCAGCGCTCCCGTAAAACAACTAGGGTGCCGAGAGTAGGCCTACACAATTAAACCTTACTAGTATAATAGTGCTCTACTAGTAACACTACTAGGCCCAACTATTAGGCATGTATCATGCACTGGTAGCCTCATGGACACTTCAAATACAACCAAAATGCCTACTAGTAGTTTTGCCTCACTAGTACCATACTGGAGGTTTTCCTACTAGTATGCCAAAGTTCAAGAAGGCCATTAGAGTATTTATTCAGTATCCTTGATCCAGTTTAAGGTACATATACTAGTATGCTCATTGTCCTCACTTGTAAGACAACTTTAGCAAACTAGTAGGACAGCTATGTATAACTAGTAGGCAAAACTGTGCATTAATTGGTAACTGTGTGCTACTTGTACTTCTTGTGACATAAATAAAATAGCCTTGATAAGAGGCTACTAGTGTATGACACATACAGTAGCTAATAATACCAGTAAGGCTTAATTGTGGACGAGTAGGCCAAAGTGGCTAGCAGTGCAAAAACCTTACTAGTAAGACACACTTGTTCTACTATTGCGGCAAATTGTCTTACCAATGAGGACAAAGAGCGTACGAGTAAATGCAGCTTGAGCCGGATATCAAGGATATCGAATGAATGCTAAAATGTCTTTGCATAGGCAAGCAAGAACTTTTGCGAACTGGCATCCCACCAATTGGCTGTCACGTCCCTCAGAGGAGAGGACATCTTGTTCCTGGGCTTCCAACGTTCCATGCTTTGACAGCTTGTGACATCGTATCCGGCTCAGAATGTCGTGAGTTGACCTCCTATCATTGGCGCGAGCTACAAGATCAGTGTTTGATTTATTTTGTACGTTCAGCGTACTGGAGATAATGAGTGTGACGAATGACATTTGTGAAGAGCATCGTCTCTTATTTGGTTTTCCACCTATTTACAACTAAAATAGTAACACAATTCCCATTCATAACGACCCGATGAATAACAATAATTCAGTTGCAGCAGCAAATAGCATGAAAAGCAACGTGTTTGCATTACTTTCTGCTCCGTGTCGAGGTCCGCTTAATTTTGCTTCTGAATGTGGACGTGTGATTCTGCTGCTGCTCAGTGCAGGGTTGGAGCTATTCTCGGGGGAAACTGGTCTGCCGGCCACCCCAAAATCATGAAACATCTGACTTTCCCTGACTTTATACTTTATCATCTAGCTGTTTTTTTGTTTGTTGTTTTTTTTTTTAATTTTTATTTTTTTTTATGAATACTCCCAAAAAACTGCCAGTCAAACGTTTGGACACAGTTTCTCATTCAATCGGATGAGAAAGTGAAGCTATTGACAACTTTTATGTTATGTTTCTGCATTTGCCAGGTTGGTGACGCAGACGTCGGTACGCCATGTGCTGCGGAACTTCGGCAAAAGCTGGCATGTCCCGCCGAAAGTGTGCCAGATCTTACACTATCCCGCAACAGCTCCACATGGAAAGATTGCATCAAACACTGAAACTTATTTTTCGTGCTAAGTGGAAGACCACCACAGGAGATCATCTCTAGTCTTTGTTAGAAGTTACTTTTTGTTCCAGATATCCACAGGTTTTTTTTGTTGTTTTGTTTTTATGAAGATAAAATAAAATGAGAAATTGCTCATCGACATACTGCCTGAAATGCGGAGCACAAAGTGGAAGAATAGCTGCGCTTGTCCTCAGCGAGGCATGCCACTTACCTGCCAGAGAGTACTCACGCAATACAAATTGATCAGCAAACGTTTCCCACTTAAATTTGGCAGACAGTTCATAATTTGAATTATTAAAAACAACTGCAAATTAGATCAAATGAGGCCTCAAAATCGTGAAAAATCAAGTCGTTGCTTCCGCTCTCAAACGCGGTAGGCTTGAATGTGCGGAAACCACGGCCCACTCAAATGTCAACTCTCAATCAAACACCATTACTACAACCTGAAAAATGTATGCTACTTCCTGCTCGCAACTTTCTTATGCCTCCACATTCCTTCATGTTTGAGCCACGAAAATATATACGCTTTACCGCTTCCGGTGGCTAAAATATAAGAATAAAGTAGTACTTCTAGTGAGTGAATGTCGAAATGCCCACACAAACCTAAACACAACAGCAACTGCTGCAGTGAGTTTTGTTTAGGATATTCCATTCATCTTCCAGCCCTCACAAATGCATGTTGATACCTGTCCATCCATTTTTACTACTACTTAAAAGTAAGTTACAATGGAATAACTGTGAGGGGACAAAACACAAAAACGGTACTCAAGCTTATGCTACTGTATTTTAATCCACAATTTCCTACTACTAAGGGCTCAAAGGTGACGTTTTCTACCAACACTAACGTTCAGAAATGTTTGTTCATCTCGCAAAAAAAGAGCACAAAAAAAAAAAAAGTCAAACACTGCGCCTTATGCATGTACAGCCCACTGTGATCGTCTGCATTTGCAGTCTGAACTTCATCCTCCTCTTCTTCCTCGCGTTGGTATTTGGCCTTTGGTTTTGGACTCTGCAGTAAGTTGGAGCAAAATGCAGTCAAATGATTACTATATCTACAGTCTCCCGTGTGCACCACACACACACAATTGCCCACCTGTGCAGAACCAGGACCTGGTGCTTTATAGGTTTGACCTCCAAGGTCGCATCCTCCCCTCCGCTTGGGTGGCTGAGACAAGCAGAAGTGAGGCAGCGCGCACTGGAGAGCACCCGAGGGAGACGAGATGCCACGCAGGACTCGCTGGAGAAAAGAATACAACATGGGGCAGAACTGGAGCATATACTGTACATGGTTGCAGTTTTCAATCTATTTCACGATTCATACATCTCATTTATCGTTCGGAATTGGAATAATGTTCTATGTATTTAGTTATACAAATTATTATTATGATTATTATATTGTCTAATAGTTCACAGTAGGGCCTGACCGATGAATCGGCGAGGCAAAAATTGGCTATTTTTTTTGCCGATTTTTTAATTGATTGATTTATTTTACACATTAATACATTACAACATCAGACAAAGATGAATGACATTCAAACAACCACAAAGACGACAGATATTTGCCAATTTTTCACTATATATTAAGTTTAATGGTAAAGGACAAAGTATTGAAAAACTGTCAAATCTTCTGCCTATAATTCATATCTTTATTGTTGTAAGCGTTTAAGGAACCGAGTTAGTTTATCCATTATATAGTTCTTCAATTAATCGGTCGATTAATTGTTTATTGGAATTTTATTTTGCCAAATATTAGCATTCGCCTCCCAAAAAAAAAAGAATCCATATCGGTGGGGCTTCGTAATACATTCGAGTACTGCTAGTGATATAATAATATAATTAAGGGGTAGGATGAAAACACGTTATAATAATATAAACACTATTATAATCATACTTTTATAATTTTTATATTTTAATAATCTTCTCACAAAATAATCTCTACTTCATAGTTTTTCCCGCTTCTATTCAAACATGCCCATTGGATGAAGCCGGAAGAGACTTGCTTCTTTCTTTTCCATTTCTCCTTTTCTTTAATGATTTTGAATAAATGTGTTTCCCTCACTTGTAAGTCCAGGGTGAGAGAGACATGTTGGCAATATTTGGGGCAGAAGTGGTGACCATCAGATCACCTGATCCATGCAACGCATTTTCCACCACCAGTCTCACTATCCTTCTCTTAAGTCCACCTCTACGGTCCCCGCGGACTTTGTCCACTGGGCCCCCACTGGCGGCGTGCAGCACAGGAGCCAGGCCCAGCAGCAACACAACTCTTAACTGAAAAATATAATCAAAAATGAGCTTTCTCATTTTTTCGATTGGGGCTCCATAACAAGCAGATAATAGAGAAAACAAAAAACAAAAAAACGTTTGACTCACCACAAACCTGATCATGACATCCACCTTCACAGCAGAGCTCTAGATGTGTCTATAAAGTTTCTACAGTACTTTTCTGCTTTCATTAGCTGTTTTTTAAAGACACTCACTTGATGTACTAACAAGATTAAACTTTGTTTGTTCTTCCTCCATCGCAACAGCAACTTCGCCCACACGCTACCGCTAAAGTGTGTTGTGGTTGTGGTAATGAATCAGCAGAACTCGTTCAAAGACAAAATGACATAATTATCAGTGCATCTCGAAAACAGAGGAAGCTGTAAAAGGGAGCAGTGCAATGAGATGATCTTGGTAAGCTTAAGTTGCTGAGTCGAGAACGATTCAATAAATATATAAAGATGTAGGTGTAGATGTAGATGATGTGCAATAGTCGCACGTGTGCCTCACGGTCAAGAGGTTCTGGATTCAAAAACCGGCTCGGGAACCTCCTGCGCGGAATTTCCATGTTCTCGCCTCACCGCAGCTTCCTCCCTCATCCCAATTAATCTCTTAACAGAACTTCTTTTTGCCACTGTTTTGAATCATTTCCAGCGAAAAGATCACATCAAAGCTAATAAAGTTTCACTTGAACCCAAGATTTGGCCAGGAAATGACCGATTCTGTATTGCACAAAAGTGCCAAGTTAAGTACAGTAGGCAAGAGATTATCGTTTTAGCATGGAGATTTCCAAATATTTTCCCTCGAGGGCCACATATAGGAAAATGGAAGGAATACGGGAGAACCAAATATGAAGTATTATTACGGGCGGGTTCATGTATTAGCCGTGTGAAACAAAGTATCAATTGTTGTCCCAAAAAAACAAATGAAAGTGTTAAGTGGTTCAGTTGGGGAATTCATATGAATATCAATATCACCCATGATTATTATATTATATTGGTTTGGTAGACTTGATCAAACACAAAGCATTCTGGGATAGCGAGCGGACCCGTTGATCTACAGTACCTTCGACACCACTTATCTTCACCGGGGTCGCGGGTGAGTTGGAGCGTATCGCAGCTCATTTTGGGTGAGATGCGGGGTGCGTCCTGGCAGTGGCGTCGCTACGCCTATTGTTGGGGGGCTTTGCCCCCCCCCCCCCCCCCCCCCCAAAAAGTGATTTGGTTGTTTGTGGTTAGGCTCATTTTATGGCTCTCTTAGCCATAAAAACAAAACTCTAATGCTTATCTTATGAGCAATATTGGAATAGCATTTCACTGTAACAACCCAGTCATGGTGCACCAAAGTATTTTATTTTTGTAACAAGTACTGTCATATACGTTTTACAAATTGCTTCTACTCTATTTACAGAATTTGTAGGAACATGTTTTTGACTGCAGATAATGTATGACAATGTTTGTAACCATTATTAAACAGCAACAGTTTAATAGATATACAGATGCAGAATGACTCTTAATAATTTCAATGACTGTGTGACTCCAAAAAGTGTGAGTTGCATGTCAAACTGTAAAAAGATGGCAAAAACCCTATAAATGTACATTGATTCTTTTGAAGTCCATGGAACGGAATTGCCAGATGACCTTCCACCTCCTCTCAGATGAGGAAGATGATGTCATCAGCCACCATGACCTGGTTGTCGTCCTGCATGCGAGTCAAAGCGGCGCGGACCTCCGCCTCCGTGAATGGCACCCGACGCTCTTTGTTGACGCCGTCCTTCAGGGCCGGCATCTTTACAGACTGAGCGTGAGCAGATTGGAACACGGCGAACAGGGACGACTTGAACTCCTTCAGCCTAGTGGGAGAAAATCAAAACTAAAATAATGAACTGTTCTTTGGGAGTTAATGTTATGTTTCAAAATGTGGAAATTAGGTACCCACCTTTCAGGAGAGAGCTCAGAGCTGTCAGCCAGTGAGGAGGCGTCCATTTGTTCCTCCTCCACCGGCTTGGACTTGGCTTTTTTCACAGTGGCAGCCTGTACTGAAGAGCACAATGACAATGTGAGACTTGCAAAAAGGGCTCTGCGGTAGAGGGGGGGGGGGGGGAAGAAAGGTTAATTTTTTTTAAAAAAAAAGACAGACCACAAACAATTGGTCAGCACAAAAATGTATGCCTCGAGGGAATTAAAAAAAAAATAAATAAAAAATTAACTGAAGCATATTTGCACCGACCAGAAACAATTTACGCTGCATGGAACCACGGTAGTTAAAAAGCTCCTCGGTGGCAGGGCCCCGGGGGTAGATGAGATTCGCCCGGAGTTCCTAAAGGCTCTGGATGTTATGGGGCTGTCCTGGTTGACACGCCTCTGCAACATCGCGTGGACATCGGGGACAGTGCCTCTGGATTGGCAAACTGGGGTGTTGGTCCCCGTTTTTAAGAAGGGGGACCGGAGGGTGTGTTCCAACTACAGGGGGATCACACTGCTCAGCCTCCCTGGTAAGGTCTATTCAGGGGTGCTGGAGAGGTTGGTCCATCAGGAAGTCAAATCTCAGATTCGGGGAGGAGCAGTGTGGTTTTCGACGTGGCCGTGGAACAGTGGACCAGCTCTACATCCTCGGCAGGGTCCTCGAGGGTGCATGGGAGTTCGCCCAACCAGTCTACATGTGTTTTGTGGACTTGGAGAAGGGGTCCGACCGTGTCCCTCGGGGAGTCCTGTGGGGGATGCTTCGGGAGTATGGGGTACCGAACCCCCTGATACGGGCTGTTCGGTCCCTGTTTGGTCCGCATTGCCAGGAGTAAGTCGGACTCATTTCCGGTGAGGGTCGGACTCCCCCCAAGGCTGCCCTTTGTCACCGATTCTGTTCATAACTTTTATGGACAGAATTTAAAGGCGCAGCCGAGGCGGAGGGAGCGGGGGTCCGGTTTGGTGGCTTCAGTATTGCATCTCTGCTTTTTGCAGATGTGGTGGTTCTGTTGGCTTAATCAAGCCGTGATCTCCAACTCTCAGGAGAAAGCTCTCGATTTACCGGTCGAGCTACATACCTACCCTCACCTATGGTCACGAGCTGTGGGTCGTGACCGAAAGAACAAGATCTCTGATACAAGCGGCCGAAATGAATTTCCTCCGCGGGGTGTCCGGGCTCTCCCTTAGAGATTGGATGAGAAGCTCGGTTATCCGGGAGGATCTCAGAGTAGAGCCGCTGCTCTTCCACATCGAGAGGAGCCAGATGAGGTGGCTGGGGATGCATCCCGGGTGAGGTGTTCCGGAGACATCCCACTGGGAGGAGACCCCGGGGACGACCCAGGACACTGGCCTGGGAACGTGTCGGGATCCCCCCGGAAGAGCTGGACGAAGTGGGTGGGGAGAGGGAAGTCTGGGCCAACTTTCTCCCATTTCTTGACCCGAGTGACTTAGAACAGGCGCTACGGGAAGACTTTTAAAAGTCTGTTTTAATAGGTTTAAATGACTGTCAAGTGTGTGGGAGGGGTAAAACGACAACTCAAACTATACAGTAGCATTTTCACCTTCAGAGGGTGGGTCTGGAAAATTTCCATTGTGTTAAAAGGGGGTTTCACCGTAGTTGCAAATGTGTTATTGTAATAGAGATTACTTTTGGAACAGTTGTAAAAGTAGATTTTTTTTTTTTGTTATAGGTATTGTCTTGGATCTCAGTACAGTGCACATGTAGAAAAATTGTGCCAGCAAGTTAATGATGAAGTTAACCACTGAAAATCCATTTGAGGTGAGAATATGAACTAACAAACAATACGAGTGCGATAAATGTCTTACTCTCAGGCACATCCTGCTCTTCACTGAAGTCGTAGGGACTGTAGGGCTCGCTGCTCTGAGACCCACGGCGCCCCCTTCAGGACACATAGGTTATCGTTGCACCCAAAAAGACGGATTGTCGAACTAGCGTGTCAAAATACCGGTATTCATGTATACCTCTTTCTCTGAGATCTCTGTGACTGCTGTGTAGATGCTTCCTCTTCTACGTCCCCCTCCTCATCATCCGATCCAGAAGCATGCTCCTTTCTGGAACGCTTCTTCTCTTTCTCGAGAACCTGGGTGAAAAGCACTCATTTGTCACCTGCTGTCCAAGCGTTCCAACTTGCTCTCCGTGCTCACTTCATCAGCACAAACCTTCTTAAAGTAGGCGAACTGGACGAGCTCAACCGCAACCTCGGAGTCCTCCATCTCCACCACTTTGCTCATGCGCGCCTTGGCGTGAGCCGTGGACAGACGGATCAGAGTCTCGAGCGTTCGGGCCGTCACAGGGGACGTCTGAGGCAGAGGCAACATTTAAACAAGGCTGCCGAGCTCCTCGGTGACCTTTTATTTGCAACACATTTTCATTGAATCATTACTTTTTAGGTACAATTAATTGGCTACATTTCTGGAGTTTTTCTATAACTGACTATTACCATCAAATTACATTTTTTTTAATGTAAATTACAACTGTATTTTCATGTAATAACTTTTTCCTCTGATTGTAAAACGTTTTGACAGTTCTTGTAGTATTCAGTCTTTGATCATTTTTTTTCTCGTGATATTTCAACTTTATACCAGTAAACCTTGGGGGTGCCATTTTTCCCCCCATAGCATCACAACTTGGTTTTATCAGTTTTTGTTTCTCGTAATATTATCATTGTGTAATTTGACATTTTTCATGCAAGACTGACTTTATTCTTGGAAAATTGTCATTTTCTTGTAAGATAACTTCAGGAATAAAACCATTTTTTTTTTTTTAATATTTAGGTCTACTACACTCCTATATTTTAATGGTGGTCATTATAGTGGTACTTTTCTTGGGGGGGGGGGGGTAGTACTTTGCATTAAGAAGTTTGAGAACCACTGGGGTAGAAGATTACAGCATATGCTTTACTTTTATAAAAAGGAGTGCATGTGCGCATCCCTGCTCACCCTGGCAATATCTGCGCTGAGCTGCTCCTGACTCCTCAGCCTCGAGTACTCTTCTGCGATGTGATTGGCCGCCTCCTCCGTCAGCACCGGCGTCACCCCCTTGGCAATATGGATGTACTTCCTCATGAATTCCTTGCTCACGATCTTGTCTCTGCAACATTCGGAATGCGTCACATCAAGCCATCCATCCAACGACTCGAGACACAAATGTGACTGCTGAGAGACTTAAGACCAAAATGCCCAAAAAAAATAAATAAAGAGTAGATGTGATTGTTTATTCAACAATGAGGAAGCATAATCTGGGGACTCTGATCAGGGTGGGACCCTTCTTTGGCTGGGGTTGAGGTTGCCGAAAGGTTCCTTGGTTGTTCGCAGTTTAGGAGTGATATTAGAGCAACTTAAACCTGCCATCCACAACTTTTTTTTTTTGGTTAAAAAAAGTAATTTTCACCCAGGGCACTACTAAAGGAGATGACACAATTGCTGATTAAGCTTGTCAGCTCCTCTAACATTTTGCAGTAGCTGTCAGTATTTGAGTTTCTTTTAATGGAGTCTACCATATACATTCCCGCAGTGGCCCAGTTCGCGGCGCACAGTGAGGGGGCGACAGAAATCGTGGTCTCCAGCTTTAATCGATTTGTACATTTTCAAGTGATTCAAAGCTCTACCGTAAATATTTTTCAAAAAAAACAGCTGTCTTCCAATTAGGTCAGCTGAAGTGAAACTGTCCATTGTCAAACGACATAACATTGACAAGAATTTTTTTTTTTATTATAACTACATAAAAATAAAAAAAGTAAGTACGACTATAAAACCGAGTCCGCCTTCCTGTGCCACCGACGTGTTATTACGCCAACGTGCAAACTAATTCATTGCGCGCCGTTTGTAAGCTCGAAACGCCGCATGTCGGGACTGGTGTAAACCGAGGAGCCCCTGTACAATTTTTGGCCCATGCTGAGATCAAGTACCATTTAAAAAAAAAAAAAAAAAGAAAAAAAAAAAAAGACTGGAAGGTGAGCCAAATAAAAAGATGTGATCTATGTTTTACCTCCTAAAATCTGTGGCAGATAAATACAGGATACAATAACTGGAGGACTAACATTTAGGTTAATACATTAGCCGCATAAAACTTTTGCTCGTCTCAGCATTCACATACAGCAGTATCTTGATTTAAGCATTTTATTCTTCCCTGATCAAGCGCCTTACTCAATTTATTTGTATATCAAGTTAGTTTTCCGCATTATAATGAATTGATGTGTCTTTAATCCACCGCAACTCCGAAATGCCACAATTTTTTAAAATAATGAAAAAAAGCACTGCTATTGTGTGTATAAAAGAGAATGTAAAGAAAATGGTTTTATACGGTGTAATTACTCGACATTGGGACAAACCCAAAGGTACAACTGTAGTGTTGTACGTGTGCCTTAAAAGGGGTGTGGCCAAGCAAGTAACATCAGGTCAATCAGCTGAAGTCCGTTCAACAAACAGTGAAAGTGCACTGTGGATCCCCCCCCCCCCACTTCATTTGAGAGGTGGCATATATGCAAGCTCATTTCAGCCTCTAACAGGAAGTATTGTCAGATTTCTGTAGTGCTCAATGAAAGCAATCTGATTATCTTTGTGGTTAATCAAAATAAAACATTTGCAAACAACTGCTTTTACTTTGGATAACAATCCATCCATCCATCTTCCATCGCAGGGCACATACAAACAAACAACCATTCGCACTCACATTCACACCTACGGGCAATTTAGAGTCGTCAATTAACCTAGGTGGCGGGTATACCTCTTTTTTTTGTTTCCGTGCAGTAGGTTGTTGTGTTTCTCGTAGACCTGCAGCTCTTCGTGCTCCTGTGCGATAGCGTCCGGGTCGTCTGTAGCTAGGACGTCGACTGAGCCACCCAGAGCCATCGCTAAAAATCATCATATTAAAAAAAGAACAAAATCAGTGACATCTCAAATCAAACTGTTGAATTTCTGGATTAAGATGGGCCACAGTACCTGCGCCCTCCTGCTCACGGGGGTCACGGTAGCGGTGCATCCTGAGGACGTGGTCCGAGATCTCCCGGTCCTGCTCTGGGTCCATCTGATCCAGCACGATGAAGAGGAGGTCGAAACGTGACAGCAAAGAGTCCTGCAGTCCGATGTTCTCCATGGGGGTTTTGTACTGGTCGTACTACAGGCACAAAAGGGCACACGGTTAGCACGTCAAGTACCGGGT
This sequence comes from Phycodurus eques, assembly GCF_024500275.1. NCBI lineage: Eukaryota > Metazoa > Chordata > Actinopteri > Syngnathiformes > Syngnathidae > Phycodurus > Phycodurus eques. Next base: position 4,130,046 of record NC_084542.1, on the reverse strand, counting down.
GGTACCGTGAGCTTCTTCCTGCAACGCACTCTGCCATAGACGGGGTTAGCGGCCGCCAGAACGGAGCAGCGGGCGTTCAGGCGGGCGTGGATGCCGGCTTTGGCGATGGTGACTCGACCCTGCTCCATGACCTCGTGGATGGCGGTGCGGTCCATGTCGGACATCTTGTCGAACTCGTCGATGCATACCACGCCGCGGTCGGCCAGCACCATGGCGCCGGCCTCCAGACGCCTCTCCCCTTGGGGCGGATGGAAAGATTAAGCGAACGGATTGGACAAGAAGGAATATACAGCATATGAATTCCTACCAGTTTCCTGGTCGGTGGTGACGGCGGCGGTCAGCCCCACCCCAGTGGAGCCCCGCCCAGTGGTGGGGATGGCTCTGGGTGCGGTGTGGAGAACATAACGCAGAAGCTGAGACTTGGCAACGGAAGGGTCACCTGAAAGACATGAATGCATAGTCATTTTTACTTGAGCTTTTGAAGAATAAACAGAAAAAGGATAAATACACCAAGGCTAGATAAGATTGTATTTACCCTTCAAATTGCGGCACGCTTCTAACTTAAGAGGAGCAAATGGTTGTGTTGAGTTTTTCCTGCAACGTCCCCGAACACGCGCAAAGTCGTTCGCCTCAATAAAAATGACAAGTTTGCCCCCGCGACGTAGTTACCAAGTAAGCTGACAATTAACCTCGCTTGCTCTGCTACTCGTCTTTGTGTTTTCAGGCACCATGCTGCCCCTCGCGGGTCAGTCTTGGTCACACAAAAGACGTGATGAAAAACAAATTATGACGGGTAGAACACACACTGTAGAGCAATGGGAACACACGGTGATATTTCTCCCTCATTGTGTGTGTGTGTGGGGGGGGGGGGGGGGGGGGGGGGGGGGAAAGAAACATTTTCTACAGCTGAATCTGGTTAGAATGTCCAAAAAAATTTATTAATTAATTTAAATAAAAGCCATGCATGTACGCCGCTGAAGCAAGGCTAGATCTCGTACCAATGAGCAGGATGTTAATGTCTCCCCTGATGCGCGAGCCGTTTTCCAGGACCTTCTCCACACCACCAAGCAACATGCAGAGAATTGCCTTTTTGATGTACTCATGGCCGTGGATGCTGGGGGCCAGCGAGCGAGACAGCTGATCAAACACGTTCTGCATGGCAACAGAAAGACGAGCACGTTAAGGGAGGCAAACTACACCATATCGTACCACTGGAGAAAACTACAAAACTACCACGACAAACGGTAGAATCGTATGGGCAACATATGGGCGAAAAATAAATCAAAACAAATCCGAATTGACCTGCACTGTGAGCGCAGCCTAAGTCGGCTAACAAGCGTTTCTCATTTCAAGTCGCTCGTAGCAACAGTGCAAACTCACGACAGAGCGACTGCGACAGAAGTTTCTAATTTTGCTGATGTCGTCAGCATTGAAGGACGGGGACGCTTCCTTGCTCAGCTGTTTGACGTGACATGCGATCATGATGGTCCTGAGAGGGGGGGGGGGAAAAAAAGTAAAAAAAATATATATTATATATAAATAAATAAGAATTTAAACCAAAAAAAAAAAAAAAAAAGGAAATTAAGAGTAAATAAATGCCTAATACCGTAAAGTCCGTATGACCATGAAAATGTTTCAAAGTAAGAAATTGGTCCCCATAATAGTGTTAGCAATGAAAATTAGATCCAGTTTCACCTGAATGTTCCAGAAGTGAAGCCTCCCTTCTTTCCCGGCAGGCAGCGGTACGTTCCGATGACCTGCACTCGGTCTCCTGGTTTAACCACGTCCACTAGGTCATCGTCCAAAATGATGTCCACAGAGCGAGGCAACTGGCCCGCGGGGGCTTTCTCCGGCATCTCCTGCACCGTGATGGTCTGGTGGTCCTTGTAGATGGACAGGCCAAACTCTGTTTCCAGAGGGTTGTTTTCTTCGTCCTGTTAGGAAAGACACAAAAGGGAAGAAGCTTAAGCGTGGGGTGCTGTGTTTGTTTTTTTTTGTCATTTCAAGTACACCACACACTGTAAGAGCAGTAGGCCTACTTGCTTGATTTCTTTTTTTTGGCCCGCTCACACATTAAAAATCAGTTAAGATGTTGATTGGCGATCGGTTTATGTTTGCCCATCTTAAAAAGACCAAAAACGTGCACGTGTTTAGTTACCTTGGTGGGGTAGATGGCACTGGAAGGGAACGCGTCCAAAGAAGTCAAGTCTGTGTACTTCCTCTCCATGGTCTTGTTGGTGGCAGGGCAGTAGTGGACGCTGCGCACAACTTTGGGGCGCACAAGAGAACCTGAGGCAAATCAAGGCGATATTATATTTTAACAAAAATCATTTGCATTGTATGCTTCAAACTTGACAATGACATCACAAACATACTCACACTTGGTGATGATGCCCTCCACACAGACCATGCTGCCCAGCAGCCTTGAGGTGAGCGTCCTGGGGGTGACGTGCTTGGAGCCGAAGCTTCCCTCCAGGCCGATGTGGAACTCCTCGTGCTGTTTGGCGTAGGTGGCGTCCACAGAGGCCACAGAGTCCTTCAGGGCCAGCTGGAAGGCCATCAGCTCTTCAAACGCATTGCTCATCAACCTGGAAGACAGTGCGGAACACTGAGCCAGCTGACATCCTACCTTGGAAGCATTAGTGTTGGAACACTTCCATTACACACAAATGAAGGGAAACTCAAATCAATTCAATTCGGACTAAATGCAGCTTCCACTCTTGTGGAAATAGTTTCTCAAAGATTTTGAAATGATGTCTTCGTCCATTCATCTAAAACCGATTTACTCACTAATTCAACACTACAGTATATACATGTTGCAGTTCAGTTCTACACCACTGCAAACTACAAGCCATCTAGCCATTTTCATTAAACGCTTGTCCTCATTAGGGTTTAGGGTGAGATGCAGTCTAGTGTGAGTGCATTATTATATTTTACATCTAGGATACAAGCCTTAGTCTTCATATTTATACTATATTTTATATCTTCCTAGGAGAATATCTACAGTAATCTATTGTATTATATAATATTTTCACAACCATACCTAAAACACAATATCTAAGGCAGGTGTCAAACACCTGGTCCACAGGTCAAAACCGGCCAGGTAGGGGGTACAATCCGGCCCGCAGGATGAATTTGAAAGTGACAAAATACAAAAGACATCGTGGCGGTGGGGACTAAGAATAACTGAGAAGTATTATGCTCCTGCAAAAAAATGGAATGTAATAATACTTCATAATAATACTTCAACATCTTCACCAGTTTTAAAGTGCACTACTATATTTTACTGTTCCAAATACGTGTGACTTAGTTTTGTGCCTGAAAATAAGATCACTGTGATCAGTTATTATGCACACATGGTAGATGACAAACTGAAGAAAAACATTTTGTGAAATTAAAAAAAATAAATAAAAAAAATTAAATTACCCCTTTTCCTAATTGATGTTTTGCAATCAAACAAAGGGAAAACATTTGTTGTTTATTATTATATGAGGTATGTTAAGATTTCCGTGGCCTGCCCCTTTGACATCAATTTAGGTTTTATGTGGCCCCTGAACTACAAATGAGTTTGACACCCTTGATCTAAGGCATCTTTGAAATCTTTCTGTTTACAATTCACATAACGCGCCTTGTTTTGCACTTTTTTCGCTGTCTGAGATCCGTTTTAACCGCTTTTAATTGTTGTGCAACATTGACAATACAATTAGAAGGATCATTTGTGAGGTCATTGTCGGACAATGTCTTTTCCAATTCATTTTGCTCTTCCTAACTTTCATCCTACATTGGACAAAGACACGGTGTAACATGAAAAGATGATTTCCCATACAGAGTCGGAAGAGTAGAATTGTCAAAAATGTCTTTAAAAGACCCTTTTAATACAATTAGTGGATTAAAGCTTGGTGTCAAACTCCTTTTAGTTCAGGGGCCACATTCACCAGAGTTTGATTCTGAAGTGCGCCAGACCTGTATATTTGTGGAATAATAAGATATAAATAGCAATTTCTAATTTGTGGTGCAAATAATTTACCTTTACAGTTGGAAAACATTCATTCATTTCTGTTACACCACACAAACTAAAGTGGGAACTGTTCAGAATGACACTGCAGTTGTCCCCCTCCTTTGTAAAAGTAAACCTTAAAACACACAAGTTGTGGCAGTGCATGGGTGGGGGGGGGGGGGAACAAAACAGGGGTTCCACCAAAATAAATACTTTTGAACTGAAGCAGTTAACTGCCATTTTGCAATATTCCGTTTCTTAAACAATTTCTACAGGAGGCATTCATTTCCACAGACCTGTGTTCTTCACAGTGCAAAGGTGGCACAGCATTTTATATGAAGCAGGCTTACTTTGCTTTTGACACCTGCCATCTTTTAACCTTCACTAATGCATCAATAACAGGGATCAAATCCTGAGTAACAGCCAATTTCACAATGTCATTTAAGTGGGCACAAGTGCGCCCTACGGTGGACAAAACTAGCAACAGCAGTTAATTTTAATGACAAATGGCAGTCAATGTGTTCTTTCTATCAATGTGTCGAATTGGACCCTCTGATAGGGTGTGTATAACAACTAACAAAGTCCCTAATTATGTGTATGTGACACCCAATCAAACACACACACAACAAGCTGACAGTTTTTGTGATACCACATCTGCTTGTTGTTTGTCGCATTTCAAGAGGTTTGCTCACTTTGCAGCCCTCGCGTCGTTGCGTCTCCTCAGGTCGTTCATGTTGACGATGAGACGAGACTTATTCTCGCTGATCATGTCGCAGACTTTGCTCTGGTAAATGCCCTGATCTTGCTGAAATTGATTTAAAAAAAAAAAAAAAAAGAATAAATGCACATTTCAATTTCATCACAAAAAAAACATTTCCAGACAACAATATAGACAGTATAAGATACGGCATGGTATTATTCGTGGCCTAGTAATAGAAGAGGTACAGTAATACGTTCTCAAGTTATTTCTTTGGGTTGGGACCGCATGTGTTTAACAAACAATTCGTAATATAATGAAATTTACATCATCGTCCAGGAAGTCCAGGTAATCCCTCTGCGCCTCCCTCATCAACCGGTCGTCTACAACGTCGGTATCCATAATGTAAGAGTTTGTGTACAAGAAAAAACCCAAAACGAATGAAGGCGACACAACTCGGAAAGATGTGCAAGCTTGTGTAGCCTTGCCCACACAATGAAGACTTTTCGCGCCACGGCTTCCCGACGCAAAGAGGAACGTAACACGCGATTGGTCGAAGCGTTGCCACCTTCACCGCGTGACATTGTAGCTGTGCCAATGAGAGTGCTTTGTATGTCCACGTGACCCAGCCCCTCGAAGAACTCCCGCGAAAATAAAGCAGGAAGAGACACCCTACTGGAGAAGTGCAACTTGAAATCAGACAATGTCTCTGTTGTCCAGCAGATGGCGACGTCCATTTTTTCCACATTTTCAGACTGGAACTATGACGCTCCCGTAATTAATGACAAACATGAAATTACAGTTTAAATTCATCAAAAATGAATTTGAGCATTAATTCTTAGCTTAAATATAGGAAAATGACGATACTTCAAAAAAATATTCAATGAAACAGAACACATATAGAAATTCTCCCTAAATAAATGAAAACAAACTGTTTGAAAAGATTATATGTAATTAAGGTATTGTATTTAAAAGTTAAATACAACTGAACTCTACTTACAAAATGTAGTTTTATTATTATTATTATTATTATTATTATATTTTTGTTCGGTGATATGCCCTGAGATCTTTTTCCAACGTAAACTAAATGCCTTAGCTCAATGGCTGGGGAAACACTTCATGTCTCCGCCCCTACAGGGCTCATGGGTAATGTAGTGAATTCGTTTATTGGTTGACCACTTTGTGTCGTCACCACACCCACTTAATTATGAGTATTAGTTTCATATTGGGTCTTATGTGTGCATTGGTGCAGAACGTCACTGTTTAATAGTGAGCGCTGTGTCTAATAACTCATTTGATAAGAGAACGTGAGCAAAATATTGGCATTAACTCACATAATATAGTGCAGAACCAAATGACTATGCATGTTGCAATACCTCCCTGGCAGTGCTTATCTAAATTGAGCATTATTATCATCACCCATCCATCCATCCATCCATCCATCCATCCATCCATCCATCCATCCATCCATCCACCCTGAACTGCCAGCCAATCGCAGGCATTATTATCAGTGAAGGCAAAATTAAATGGGGGGGGGGGGGCGTTCCTGACCACTTGAACTCCGCCCACAAACTTCCAACTCAGCTGTGTTGTAACCCTTTTCCCTTCCTCTCCCAAATCAAACTTCCACATCACGTCATCATGTTTCCAGGCTGTGCAGCTCCTGTGAGAGGCGAGCAAGAGTAGTTTTATGCTTGCAGAGACGTGCTGCTCCAGGGGTGGGCAAACGGGTTCCATCCACACACAGGTGCGCTCAGCTCAATCGTTCCGTTTCGTCACGGCGAAAATCAAGTGTTTCTGAGTTGTTTGGAATTGCTTCATATGTAGGTCACGCTGTATACTTGTATAGGCCATGCGTTTGTTACTATGCAGCTCGGTTGGCTTGTAGAAAGCATGTCCAATGTTACTTTGCATCAGCAACAATTGAAAAGTGTTGAGAATTCCACAGGTGCATGAACCTTATTGGCATCAGTAGCCTACATCATTTTGTGCCTATATGTGGTGCTCCCAGGTTTGACTGCATATCTTCTTTGGTGAAGGAATGTCGCTGCTATTGTGACTCGCGACTGTTGTTTATTGTTGGAGTAAGAATGTTTTGTTGTTGGTTATCTTGGCTTGGGAATGCCTCGTGCGGTCGACTTGCTGGCCAGCTTCCTTGGCTCTTTGATCCCATTCATAAGTTCTTCGTCAAACCAAAAAAATGGAATTGAGTTCATATTGTTTCAAGTTTAAGTTAACAATCCAGAAAGCAAGTGAGCGGTTACAACCTGTTATGATAAAGGGTCATGCATTCGGTTACTTTGCCATTCAGCCATCTGTTTTTTACATCAATTATCCTCCAGTTTGGTGATTTCCAACCTTTATGGAGTCAAGGCACATATTTTACAATTGAAAAATGTTACAAAAAGTGGATACATGAATTACTGTATGTACGTCCCACCATCAAATAGAAGAGCATGTGTTTGCTCTGTCTGTCACTATGCCTCACTGCCGTAAATAGGTGATTTCTTATAAATATAATATGATGATACAAATGAGACTAGACCTAACACACTGGACATTTTAACAGCTGTAACTTAAGAACTGTTTTTCCAAAGTCCATACATACAGTAAATACTGTAAACAGTATTTTGCCACCCCCCAAAAAAAAAAAAAAAAACAGGCTTCATTTACCACATCAGTCAGAATGAGATGTCAAAAAGCATAATGGAGGCCAATGAAGGTCTTCTGTATTTACTTCTTGAAAGAGTATATTGAGGGCAACAAGAAAAACGGACCCCTGCAGCAAAAGTGGAGATCGTGGGGCCTAATCATGCCGTGGCCAGGACCAAGCTAGCGTTTGCACAGGTGTTGCTATTGTCATTTTAGCGGCGCATCCTCAATACAAACAAAATGAACTCATCTGCTTGACCAATGAGCGTCTTGTAGGTTTATGTTACGCTTTAGAATCCCAAATGCCCAGGTACTATATATATACTAGTACCTTTTAGTGCTTTCTTTAGTCAGGTCAGTGGAATAGTCAGTAGTGCTGATTTGAGTAGTTACCCCTCAGTGGGAAAGGAGCATGGGCAACTGATCGGCATTTAGCCACAGTTAATTGTTTTCTATTTTTTTTCTTCCAGTGTTGCCTCCATTGTCCAGTTGAGTGTCTTCCATCTGCACAACGCAGAGATGTCAGGAGACTTTCTGCAGCGACTCGGCGGCTTCATCCCAAGCGCAAAGCACGTCGGCCAACTCCCCAGACTTTCCGACCTGGTTTCTTCCTCCCTGCCTCTGCCCGCCCCCACTGTCGTTTCCTCTCAAGTCCCCAGCTTGTTTCGGGAACCGTACATCGTGTCGGGGTACCGTCCCGTCCATCAGAAGTGGCACTGTTACCTCTTTAGCCTCGTCCAGAGACACAACGAATCCCTCAATGTGTGGACTCACTTGCTGGCGGCTCTCGTGCTTGTACGGCGGTGGTGGGCTAACATAGGCACCCTGGGGTACACCTTTGCTGCAGCCTTTCTGCCATTATGCCTCTTTTTTGTGTCTTCGCTTACATATTTGTTCCTCAGTGCGGCAGCTCACCTCTTTCAATCTCATTCTGAGCACGCACACTATTTCCTCTTTTTCATGGACTACGTGGGTGTGGCTGTTTATCAGTACGGATGTTCCCTCGGACATTATTTTTACACATCCGAGCCAGCGTGGAGAGACAGCTGCGTCGGCTCCCTGTTCCTGCCCGGCGCTGCTTTTTTGGGGTGGCTTTCCTGCGCTGGCTGTTGTTTCGCCAAGTCCAGATATCGGCGGCCGTATCCCGTGGGTCGTAAAATCTGTCAGCTGATCCCCACCGCTCTCGCGTACGTGCTGGGCATCAGTCCTGTGATTCACCGGCTTTCAACTTCGACCTGGTTGGAGGAGCCCTCGCTGCCTTTCCATGCCCTCCAGATAGCCTCTTTCCTTTTGAGCGCCATCTTCTTCTCTTGCCCCATACCCGAGCGCTTCTTCCCAGGCCGCTGTGACTTTCTGGGCCAAGGTCATCAGATATTTCACGTGTTTTTGTCCCTGTGCACACTGTTTCAACTTGAGGCTCTCTTCCAGGACTATGTCAGGCAGAGGGATACAGTGGTGGAGACATTCGGGGAGAGTCAGCTGTGGTGTGCCTGTATATCCTTCCCCGCCCTGTTCTTGTGTTGCATTTTGACAGCACTTGTAACAATGAGGCACAAACAGAAACAACTGCAGGGTCGGAAAGACCGAGACAGTTAAGTCGTGTGTGTATAACTAGACTCGGCAAACAAGTGATATAAAAACCAGTAACGAAATGCTAAATAAATGCTAAGTATCACAACATAGTTCCAGGCGTGTCGATGTTAATTTGACATATCCCAAATGTTTCACAGCTGATTCAAGGAAGAAATATTTGGCTTATTGCAATGCAGACTTGCAGAAGACTCATTAAAGTTTTCCTCAATGAATCATAGCTACCGCTGCTGCTGCTTTGTTGCTGTATAAAACCAACTGACATATATGTTTGATGAATTTAAGAGAATCCATTTAAAAAAAAAAAAAAAAATTCATCAATTGCCCACCAAAAAAATAAAAAGTAGCATTGGAGTTTTCCTATTATTATTATTTTATTTTTTTTTAAGTGGGATTTTCATGAAAAACTGGAATGTTGTGGAGGGCCACACCAACATGCTAACCTCAGTCGTGTTCAGTATTATTTGACGAAAATAAGCAGTCATAGCATCACAGTGTATAGTGGTTAGCACATCCGCTTCACATTTCTGAGGTTGGAGGTTCGAATCCGGGCTGCAGCCTTCTTGTGTGGAGTTTGCATGTTCTCGCTGTACCTGCGCGGGTTTACTTTGAGTACTCTTATTTCTTCCCACATTCCAAAAAACGTGTGGTAGGTTTATTGAAAACTCTAAATGGCCCTTGGGTGTGAATGTGAGTATGAACGTTTGTATACGTGCGGTACGGTGGCTGAGACAGGCCACAACAAATTTTGCTGGTAATAAGTGCTGTTGTACTGTGTTAAGTTATAGAAGCTCTCAAGTCAAAAGCAATTCAATCTGGTAGACTGGTCAGCCTTGGATAGAGTGCAAAATATTTATTCATTCAATTTCCTATAGGAAAAATTGTGTTTGAAAAGTCAGACTGTTATCATCAACTCAAAAGCAATGTATTGTTTGATGTTACAATATGTTTAGTTTGCTGTTGTGTGGTCTTTGTCATCCCCCCCCCCCCCCCCCCCCCCCCCCCCCCCCCCCTTGGCATCACTAGTACCTTATTGTGGTGACCACACACAAAAAGCCAAAGAAAAAGCTAACATACTTGAGTGTTTATCTTTTAGATCATGGGTTCTCAACCACAGGACTAACACAATTTTATTTTAAACCACTTTTGAAAGAGGACTTGTCTACATGTAACGATAGCTTACTATGATGAACGCATTTTTGTTCAACTCAACCACAATCGTAGTTTAATTGTGTGTGTGTGTCAGCTCAGGCACATTTTTTCTCAGTGTTCTGCACAAATGTTCATTACCCAAGTTTATTAACACTTGGTTTAATAAAACACAATGTGGCAAAACTTGGCTTTCCTCTTTATTGTCTACGCTCTGTTCTGCGATCTAATATAAAAGAACACGCTTTATACAATTTGAACTGTAACAACGAACAGTTTGGGTTAAAAATCATATATATGGGCTAAAAGGCAATAGGTAGTATTTAATGACTATTAAAAGCTGGAAAAACATTACATAGCCTGATGTAAATAGAACTAATAAAAGGTAGATTAGGCCACAGATAGCAACTGAGTAGGTTTAATCTATACAAATGAACCATTACAGTAAATGCACCCAGCTGCAGAAATATAAACCCGTTGATTTGGTATGGTATTATTATTTGCAGTAATATTCATTTTACAACCAGTTCAGGGTGTACCCCGCCTCCTGCCCGATGACAGCTGGGATAGGCTCCAGCACGCCCGCGACCCTAGTGAGGAGAAGCGGCTCAGAAAATGGATGCCTGGAAGGATGAATATTCATTTTAATTTATTCATTCATTTCAAGGTGGCACGTTAACGACTGGTTCGCACATCCGCCTCACAGTTCCGAGGACGCGGGTTCAAATCCGGCCCCGCCTGTGTGGAGTTTGCATGTTCTCCCCGTTCCTGCGTGAGTCTTCTCCGGGTACTCCGGTTTCCCCCCACCTCCCAAAAAGATGTGGTACATCAATTGAAGACTCTAAATTGCCCTGAGGTGTGCATGTGACTCTGAATGATTGTTTTTTTTTCTATGTGCCCTGCGATTGGCTGGCGACCAGTTGAGGCTGGCAGTCGTTCCGGATGGATGGCAGTCATTTCAATCGATGTTAGCGTTTCCATTTCAAGTACCAATTTTTAATATAATGATATTGAATTCCCTTCTGCATCCTAGTTCGTGTCGATTAACATAATGAACAAACCGACTACTCCAATCATTATATAAGCTCTCAGTCAGATTTAGTAAGCAGTGAACATTCTAACCCCAATGAAATAGGATCTATTACATTGTCGACTATCTACCTTTATCTTGGCGCACCTAAAACATGCAAGGGTGTGTCAGAACAAATGAGAGGCCCATTATCGTCTCCTATGACACCACATATGAACAATGTTGAAGATTCTGGTTGCGACTAAACTCATACTTCACCTCCTGTACATTGAATTATTTAGTAGCAAATGTCTGTCCCATATCCAATATTTAACACCTTGGTCATCTGCTTATCAACAAATCTCTGAATTTACTTCACTGGGTCTTTAACGCAACCTTTAAGTTGGTGAGAATCAGAATGAAGCGGAATGTAAAAAGAAGTATTTCATATTCCATTGTTACAGTCCACTAGCATTGGGGCCCGAGTATGGCAATGACCAACCTTAGTCAGCAGATGGCACTCACCTACAGGGCATGAATGGCTTTAATATTATAAATTTACAACCCAACAAGTCAGACAGACATCTTTCATCTTGTTTTGCCTTGGCAGAGGTCTTCGCCCTACTGTGTGCTGTTCTAGTTTATGAATGCAGTGATTTGACTTTCCAAATGTAAAACTTCTCAGGAAAAAACTGAGCTGACAATAATATTGCATCGCTCGTAGATACTCAAGTATTACGGGATGGCATAGCTGAGAGACAGGTGGGAGTGACAATTACTCTGCCTGCAATCAACAAACAAGTTGCAGCATTACTGTGAACTTGATTGCAATTGCGTGTAAAGTAATATAAATAACTATTATACAGTACATACACAGTTGGAATGGGTACTACTGTATTGTAAATGTAATGATACAGTTTATGAATGGCACAAGCTTATTGGCGCAATTGAAATAGCAGTGTAAAAACTTGGAAAGCGTATGCAGCAAGTGCGAGCACAATGGGCTGGTTATCAGCTCGCGGGAGCACCTCCTTCAAAACAGGAAGGACACCAATGAAAATGAATCCCTCCTTCAAGCACCTGCCTGCCGGAGCGCATAATAATGTGACTCGAGCTGAATGACTGGCAGCAGTTGGTGACACAACAGCAGTGAGTCAAGTGGCACACACTGGTAAGTGATCAATATTGCACAGTGTGTATGACACTTCATTTGTGTGACATGTCTGACAAAATGATCATCTTCTCATGATTTATTGTTGGCAGATCATTTCTGTTTGACCACATCGCAGATCCACAATGGCTCCGATTGCAATGTTCGACATGATGTCTTCTTTTTCGTCCGCTGAGGTGGGCATCATCTCCCTCATCGTCTTCCTCATCATCAGCATTAGTCTGGTGGCCCTCTGCAATGACTGTCAGAAGTAAGTTCGATCATCAACGGTGATCCCTATTTGAAGGAACACTGGCTGCTAAATGTATGAAATAATCTTTACCACCAAATATCAACTATACATGCCATCTGATTCTTTTTTTATTTTCCGTTCTAAAATGGGAGTCCGGCATGGCAATTCATTTCCTTCCAACACCACCAAACTGAGACTTGTCAGACTTGATAGGTGAATTTTGTGGAAAGGTGTTGGCTGTTGAAAAACGAGGAAGCAGGCACGTTTAAAGAGTTGAAATGGCTCTAAGTGTAAAAAAAAAAAAAAAAAAAAAGTTGCTAAATAAGACAACATGGAGCAACTGTTCGAACTCACTGTCTCGTCTACATGAGCGGACAAATGACCCAATTGTACATGAACATATTTTGGAACACACCTATGTGTGTGTCAGCGAGTTTCCACACCCACTGCTGCCAAACATACCAGGCATAGAGGCCCGGTCGAACTGAGGCAATGAAAATACACTCTTATCTGCTGCTTAGCGCATTCCTCAAGTTGTTTGTCACCCACAGGAACGAAACTGCAGTGGGACAGTAGTGAGAGATGGGAGTCATTTGAGTTGTTATCTACCACCCCAATTCCAATGAAGTTGGGACGTTGTGTTAAACATAAATAAAAACAGAATACAATGATTCTCAAGTCATGCTCAACCTATATTTAATTGAATACATTTAATTGAATATATTTAATTGAATACACTACAAAGACGAGATATTTAATGTTCAAACTGATAAACTTTATTTTTTTTGGAGCAAATAATATATATATAATACACTACAAATACAAGATATTTAATGTTCAAACTGAGAAACTTAATGGTTTTTAGCAAATAATCATTAACGTGGAATTTTATGGCTGCAACACGTTCCAAAAAAGCTGGGACAGGTGGCAAAAAAGATTGAGAAAGTTAAGGAATGCTCATCAAACACCTGTTTGGAACATCCCACAGGTGAACAGGCTAATTGGGAACAGGTGGGTGCCGTGATTGGGTATAATAGGAGCTTCCCTGAATTGCTCAGTCATTCACAAGCAAAGATGGGGCGAGTTTCACTTCTTTGTGAACAAATGCGGGAGAAAACAGTCGAACAGTTTAAGGACAATGTTCCTCAACGTGCAATTGCAAGGAATTTAGGGATTTCATCATCTACGGTCCATAATATCATCAAAAGGTTCAGAGAATCTGGAGAAATCACTGCATGTAAGCGGCAAGGCCGAAAACCAACATTGAATGCCCGTGACCTTCGATCCCCCAGGCGGCACTGCATGAAAAACCGACATCAATGTGTAAAGGATATCACCACATGGGCTCAGGAACACTTCAGAAAACCAATGTTAGTAAATACAGTTCGGCGCTACATCCAGAAGTGCAACTTGAAACTCTACTAAGTAAAGCAAAAGCCATTTATCAACAACACCCAGAAACGCCGTCGGCTTCTCTGGGCCCGAGCTCATCTAAGATGGACTGATCCAAAGTGGAAAAGTGTTCTGTGGTCCGACGAGTCCGCATTTCAAATTGTTTTTGGAAATTGTAGACGTCGTGTCCTCTGGGCCAAAGAGGAAAAGAACCATCTGGACTGTTATGGACACAAAGGTCAAAAGCCAGCATCTGCGGTGGTATGGGGCTGTGCTAGTGCCAATGGCATGGGTAACTTACAGATTTGTGAAGGCACCATTAATGCTGAAAAGTACATACAGTTTTTGGAGAAACATATGCTGCCATCCAAGCAACGTCTTTTTCATGGACGCCCCAGTTTATTTCAGCAAGACAATGCAAACCACATTCTGCACGTGTTACAACAGCGTGGCTTCGCAGTGAAAGAGTGCGGGTATTAGACTGGTCTGCCTACAGTCCAGACCTGTCTCCCATTGAAAATGTGTACCGCATTATGAAGCGTAAAATACGTCAACGGAGACCCCGGACTGTTGAACGGCTGAAGCTGTACATCGAGCAAGAATGGGAAAGAATTCCACCTACTAAGCTTCAACAATTAGTGTCGTCAGTTCCCAAACGTTTATTGAATGTTGTTAAAAGAAAAGTTGATGTAACACAGTGGTAAACATGACCCTCTCCAAGCTTTTTTGGAACGTGTTGCAGCCATAAAATTCTACGTTAATGATTATTTTCTAAAAACCATTAAGTTTCTCAGTTTGAACATTAAATATCTTGTATTTGTAGTGTATTTAATTAAATGTATTTGTGTTGCAAATCATTGTGCTCTGTTTTTATTTACGTTTAACACAACGTCCCAACCTCATTGGAATTGGGGTTGTAGTTCATTAAGCAAAATGACTGGGAGATAACACAGGGTCAAGAATGTGTATTACATTTCACACCGCTGTGGCGGAGTCATTACAATAAACATAGGAGTTAATGACTCAATAAATGAGTTACTAAAACTATGTTGATCGAAGTGAGACTATATTTTGAAGTCCTTCAAAGGACAAGGAACCATATATAGTACCAGATACCAGTACAAAAAAAATTGGTACTATATCTGGTACAGTATATATGATTAGTTCCACACCTCCCGATAAGCAAGTTGGACTGTGATTTCAATCAGCCCATCAGCCAAGCAAAGCAAATTCGTTTATATTCGTTAATATAGTGCATTTCATACACAAGGTAACTCGCCGTGCTTCACATGATTCAAAGCATTTAAAATAAAGGGAAAAAACAGCTTAAAAACATGAAGAAAGAAAGGTATTGAAGTAAACTATGTCACACATATCGCTGGCGTCGGGCAGAATATTTGCATCTCCAAAACCATCACTTTTCAAACATAAAAAATGGCTTGATGTTTGAGCCATAACATTGCATCATCGAAGAGAGGCTTACCTTTTTCTGCACTTCACGTTGGTCAAGAATTTGTGAAACTAATGTGGCAACTGACTGATAGTATCGATTTGTTAAAGAAAAATTAAAAATTGACCACATTTGGACATCAGGCATTTCTGTGCCTATCTGTATCTGTATATATCTGATGTTATATTTCTAATGTTTTTTATGCTAATGATGATGATTATATTTTTTATTTTATTTTACTAAATGTTTGCAATATAAGTTTTGTACTCACATCGTGCTAAAAAATTATTGTTTTGATATACAATACGCCCTGCGACTGACTGGGGACCAGTTCAGGGTGTAGTCCGCCTTTCGCCCGAAGTCAGCTGGGATAGGCTCAAGCACCCTAACCGCGCACCCTAACCGTGACCCTAACCAGGATAAGCGGTGTTGTAAATGGATGGATGGATATACAATACATCATATCACATCACAATCATATACAGTACATACAAGTCTCCCCAAAAGTAGAGCACTTAGGAAATCTGCATTTTGAAAATGTTAACCCCAGGAAAATATTAAAGTAGCCTACTGTGCATTATATGACATTTCTTATTTTTATTAATTTCTTGATATTTCTAGGACTCATCATCACATTTATTCCTTTAACATCATTTCTTTTTCAATTGGTTGTGACCAAATATATGGTCACAACCAACGGTATAATTATGGTATATGGTCATATGGTATATGGTGTCTTATAGTGAGACTTGTGGCATCTATTTTAACTCAAGTTTAAGTTAAGGTTTTACTGTTTGAATGACAGTGTCCAGACAATCAGAATGAGCCGCCTAAATGTAAATAAAGGACTGTATGCACATTTGTCCCCGGACACACACGTACGCACACACTGTCACACCCTCAGAACAAGGTACTAACTTTTATTTGTTGTCATCCTCAGGAGCTCCGGCAATGCGTACGATGTGAACGGAGGAGCCACGGTATGAACTAAGTCATTCTTCCTCTTCCTCTCACGTGTCATTCCGAATTCCATTTATGAAGCAGCACCCTTTAAATTAGCAAGCTGTCACTCTGGAATTGCAGCTGGCCTGATTTGGTCCAGAGCATGCAAACTCAAAATATGTGGTCTGTGTGACATTTTGTACAAACATTGCTGGAAAGCAGGATTAATTAGTATTAACACATTCACTGCCATTGACGGCTTGAGAAGTCTAATATCCATGTTAACTGGGAAGGCTGGCAGTGAATGAGTTAATATGAATTAGTAGACACTGTAAGCTAAAAAAAAAAAAAGATTAATTGTTGGAAATGAACTAAAATATTAACCAGCATAATATGCCCTTCATTCAAACACTTTATGAACACATACACGCAAAATATGTGAAAGCAGCGCTTCAAGAGAGTCAACCTCCGCCGAAGCTTAACGTGTCACCTGCCAATGAGCGAACAAAGAGTTGAAGTAATTTCTGAATCGATCAACATATTAAATTGAAATAACATTTCAATTAAATTCAATTAAAAAAAATCATAATAAAGGAAGTTGCACCAAACCCGCGTTGCTGAAAACACAAATAGTTTGGTAGATTGAAATGCAGAATATGTATAGATAACAACAACAACAGCAAATCCTTTTGAATCATAGCAAGTTTACAACATCACTCCAGATTGAAAAATACAAAGTCTCAAATCAAAATTGCATCGAAGCATCTGAATACATGTAAATCATGTGATCATTATGATGAGTATTGACTGTCATTGTGGATGCGTTTGGTCAGGTGATGCGAAACACAAGGAGTCTGGGACAGACAACACGTCTGAGACAAACAAGGCGTAATGCCTGGATCAGACTACAAGACAAATTTGCTCTTTCGCAATTGGACTTTGTCAAACTACTGCAATAAAATCTTGTATTCCGATACCGCCGTATCCCGTTTTTTACGATCACTGGGCTTTATCTTGTCAACTCAAATGTGACCGGATACACACGTTACTATCAGGGATTGCTTGAGGTATATTCACGTACTTTTAATACGATACGGCTGGCAAGCAGGCAACGAAACGTTAGTAGCCTAGCAAGCTCGTGCTAGCAATAAAGGTTGTACGTAAACATGCCAGCATTATGTCGAATCGTGCTCTAAAGTTTCAGTGTGTGTGAAGTCATTTAATTACAATAAAGTAATTTAATCACAGTAAGTTACCGCCCATTATTTCTGTCATGTTGTAATGTTGGTTTGACCTGACTGATTAGAATACATGACCTGAATAGATTAAGATACAGTACACAAGTATATACAGTAAATGAACAAGTCATTTAAATAGACACATGGCTCCATCTTGTGATCGGTTATCGTTTTTTTAACCTTGCTGATCGATGATCGGTAATCGGCCCCAAAAATCCTGATCGTGTAAAGCCTATGAAACAATGGCCCTTATGAAGCAATAATACTGCTGTATCTTATCAAGCCAAACATTTTACAACAGCAACTAAGAAAATGTAGCTCCTTGTCTTCCTGCAGAAAGCAAAGCCACTTGCCGCTCCAAGTCCAGGAATGATGCCAAACATTTTTTCCCCGGTAGATAAGAGTTGTTTTCAGAACTTCATTTGCTCTTACTTCCCACTCGTGCCAAAATTATTGCTTTGTCATTTTTCCATGATGTGCAGGCCATCCATGACTTGACACCGTCATACAGTCAGGAGGCATCCAATGGTTTTTAGGTGACAATGTTCAGAATGGAAACAGTCAAGAATCGTATAACTTGTTTTAGCAGCATCACAGACAATAGCAAAGCGGTGCAAGCAGGAAATACCGCGCTGAAGGCATACACTATTTTGCTCAGTGTTAGATGCTTATCTACACAGGCAGTTTCTGTGGTGAACTAAAAAATGAAAGTTTAAGAGAATAAATGGTCACATATGACAAGGGAAAGATAAAGATTCAGATTGAGGTGGTTATATTTCAAATGTAACGATAATTGTAATCACGGAAATGTTCTAAAAGCAACTGTAATCTAATTCCACATTTTCTCCCAGTAATGTAATGGATTACAGTTACATACATTTTGTAATTAAATCATGTACAGTAATCTTGTTAAATGTAATCAATAATGGGACAACCAGTAAAGGGGAACAAGCCATTCCCCAGCAAGATTTTGAACAACTTTTCAGCCCACGCTATCAACGTGTGGAAGGTAGGAAAGAAATCCCATCACGCAACAGCGAGCAAGCAATGCTTTTGTGTTCTAATTTGTAGCTGTCCATAGAGATTATTGCAAAGCATTCCCTCCTCTTGTTGTTTTTAAAGACGTCACCAGTGACTAGTCGACTTTCATCGCGTTACTGTTGACTTTAAAAAAAAATAAATAAAAAATTAAAAAAAATTGAAGTTGTGCAAGTCCTGGAACAGCGGCTATGAGTTGGCGTGGAGGAAGCAGAAGAGAGGCCCTGACAGGGACAACTATATTCAGAGGCCACTATTTTTTTACAAGCTTGAATCCAAAGCAGTAGTAGTCCGACACTTGTCACACTATATAGCAGGGGTGTGCAATTAATTTGCCAAAAGGGCCTTGGGAGAAACTGGAAAGTTTGTCAAGGGCCAAGCCAAAATGCTAACCTTAGTTGTGTTCCATATTAATATAATGTAGTTGTATAAACAGGGGTACACATCATTTTGGTCTGGTTCTCAAAGGAGCACAAGAGGTTGTTGCTTGGGGCTCTTTTTTTTTTTTTTTTTTTTTCTTTTTACTTAAATAGTTCCTCGAGTGGTTGGAAAAGTCATAGTTGCTAAGTTGACACAAGTTGTTGCTTTTGCTCGCTTGTACTGCCTCACATGTGCGCACATTAAAATAAAAGCACTCCATATTTTGTGTTTTGTTTTGGCTTGATAAAGACAGCGAGGGCCGGGCAGAGACTGGACGGGCCGATGTGCCCCGTTGTCCGTATTTTGCCCAGGACTGCTCTATCGTAATCGACCCCGTTGGGTTAATGATTGAACTCCAATGTACTGTATATGTTTGTAATTTCTTTTTAAGCGCAGGTATACTTCAAAGTGTTAAATCAAGTGATTATAGTATTACGTATTAGAGTGATGTATTGTATTGTTGTCTGACACAATGCAGTATTATTACACCAGCACCAAATACGGATACGGTCTGATCAAAACCAAGTATGCAAACCATGTGTAATCTCCCCAAATCCATGTCAACACTGATCAACGGAAACAGTTTCTTTTTTTTTTTTTTTTTTTTTTTTTTTTTTTTACTTTGCTCCTGAGAATTTTTTTAATTTGTTAATCTGACAATACTTTTATAGTAAAATTCTGACAAAAAAAAAAGTTACATTGATGATGTGCTCATAGATATCTTGACGGCAGTTTGAACTCTGATGCTTTGTTCAACTTTTGAGACATTTTTGAAAAGCCAAAGATTCCAAATGTTACAACTTTATGTGCGTTTGACTTTGGACGTTCCACTATATGTAATTCAAAGTAGGCAAACAGAGCTGTCGCTAGTTAGCAGAAGGTGGTTCTCACGTGGCTGTGTGCACGGCAACACAATGCATTCATTGTGCATTGATTGTTCTTCTCTATCTTTGCGACAGGTTGACGGCAGAGGTAAGTTATCTCATGAAATCAAGCGTTTTATCAAGTGTCGGGCAAACTGCATTTTCTAACTTGCTTACATTCTCTTGACAATTTCCAGACTCAAACTATGCAACATGGAGGGACCATAAAAACATGCCAAAAAGTACTCTGGAAAGATCGACCCACATAACCCACTAAGCCCCCGCTCACAATGCTCCTTTACACTAACCCCCAATGTTGTTGAAAGGAAGCACCGATTTTCAAGAGGCATAAATAAGGACAAATAACACTGAGCATTCCTTTACAATGAAATCCAGTTTTCCCACTGTTGGCTTTGTCCAAAATGGAGGCAGCTTCAGCTTTACAAGACTGACTTCACCATGTCAGGCTTTTAGCTAAATGGCAGACCTCAAGAAAAAAAACTTTAAAACCTAATGTCGCATCAAAACACATTATTGAGAGAGTTAGATTGTAAGAATGCAGCAAAAAGTGCCATAAATTTGCCCAAATTAGCTAAGTATTCAATTTAAATGTGTACATTTTTGAGTGTGGCACTATCTGCACAATTGTTTTGTGGGCCCACAAAAGCAAGTTTACATTGAAACAACACTAATGGAACTGTGCCAAATTGTGAATTGGGAAAATAAAAACGTGTTATAAAAACAGCAGACAGCTCTTAATCAGTTTGACTGAGAGGAAGTTATTATTATTTTATTTTCATTTGGGATATAGAAGATGTTTAGTCATGAAGCATTCTGACACCATCCGAAATCATCTACTTGCTTGTTCATGAAGGTGAAACAGATTTTACAGTGACCAAATCGGCCACAGGTGTCAAACCCATGGCCCGGGGGCCAGATTTGGCCCACCACATCATTTTATGTGGCCCGCAGAAGCAAATGATGTGCGTCGACTTCATGTTTCTTAGGAAAATATCCAAATTGTAAATTGGCTTGTAATATTGTTTCAATATTGCGAGCATTTTTGTTGTTGCAGTCACCCCTTTTAAAAGAAATGTAATAGTTGAAAACATTTATATAAGCTTCTGATTTCAAAAGTCGTTATCCATCAATTTGATGTGTACATATAAATATATGAGGCAATAATTCATTTATATGGGTTCATAGTCTAAGTTAATTGACAACTCTAAATTGCCCGTAGGCGTGAATGTGAGTGTGAATGGTTGTTTGTTTGTATGTGCCCTGCGATTGGCTGGCAACCAGTTCGGGGTGTACCCCGCCTCCTCCCCGATGACAGCTGGGATAGGCTCCAGCACGCCCGCGACCCTAGTGAGGAGAAGCGACTCAGAAAATGGATGGATGGATGGGTTCATAGTCATAACGGCCCTCAGAAGGAAGTCATGACTACAATGTGGCCCGTGACAAAATGAGTTTGACACCGTTGAAATAGGCCATCAAATCAAATATCTAATGTTCATTCATACATATGGCTACTTTCAGCAAGAAACGTTTTATTGTTGTTATTGTTTCCCATTTTCTATACCATTATTATTATTTTTTTTTTGCAGAGGAACATCAGAGTGATAGCCATGCAATAATTCAGTGTTTTCCCCCCACAATGTTGAAGTAGATTTTAAGGTGCATACTGCAGAGCTTAAACTCTCAGATTATCATTATTTTTTAAATATCACAGTTCATACTAAGTAAATACAATCAGACAGGCCAATTGAATGCAAAGACTGTGATTTATATATATTAAGTATATATGTACATTGATTTTGTGTTGTGCAAAAATTGTTGCACATGAATTAATTGTGGTATGAGAAAAGAAATCATCAGACATTTGTAAAATGGTAGTGCAAATTTGATGAAAAAAAAAGAGATTTTTGCTCTGGTGGTCTGGTTTAAAAGTTAAAAAATACTGTATATTGTCTGTCAATTTTTTATTTCTACTGTGAGTGTTATTTTTCTGCTAACCATAAAATAATTTGATTTTGGATATGTTACGCATGTGTTCCGTTGTCTTAAGAGGGGACATTTTAAACATTTGTTGCAAGCTTGCTTTCTTTTCAGGGATACTGTACCTCTGTTTGTGCTTGTATTATTTTGTTATCATTTATCTAATATAATAAATTCTACTTTGATATTGATACGTGGCCCAGTCTGTTGATGAAAGTGTGGTCAGATTATGCAAATGAATTTATAGTATTCATTTTCTTCAGGTCTTTTTAGGCTCCGAGTCGACAAACAATCTCGAAAGTGTCGTCGATGCCTCCTTTTAATTGTTAAAACTTCACTTATTATGACTTGGGAGTGGCAACTTACTTTGATGAGAATTCAAAGTGAACCAAAAGACATTCAAAGTAGGGTGGGGTTGTTATTCTTGCAATGCCAGTTTTCATACCAATGTGTGGTAGACATACTACTCCGCTCACACCCAAGTGACTATCCTGAGGGCTATGGTATGCCTCTGCACGAACATTGCTGACTCCTGCAATGTTATTTATGGCCCTTAGGGGGCAGCACAAACATGCATCACATTACAAATTGACTGCGGTCACACGTGGCTCGATTAATCTATAGGGAATGGAATGGAATGAACGTTTGTAGAAATTTTTATTTTTAAAGGTTACATATTTAGTCAAATTGGCTTCTTAAGTATTTATATTCAAAATTGGGTCAGTGGCGGGCTTGCCCACCAGTGTGAAATTACATAACCAAGAAAATGTTTTGTGAAGTGTCTATTTCTGAAAATGTCTGTCTGAACCACAGTGCTTGGTTAGGTGAAGAGCTGCCATTTTGAAGCGAGGACCGGACTAAAAGGAAACACTACCATGTCAAAGCCAAAAGCGACCCCAGTTAAGACGGAATCAGAATCAGAATCATCTTTATTTGCCAAGTACGTCAAAAACAGACAAAGAATTTGACTCCGGTAGTTGGAGCCGCTCTAGTACGACAACGGAGAGTCAATTGACAGTGAATACTTTTGAGACATAAAAACATAAAAACACAGTCACTGAGCAATAAGAGGTTACCAGTAATGTGGTAATGCCGATACATTTTTTATCTCTATTTTTCTCTTTTTGTTTTTTTGACAATTGTGCAAACTATGCTGACTCCTCTAGCAATGTAGTGCAGTTTGAAATAAAAAAAGGACAATAGTCTGGTGCAGTGACCATTGTGTAAATGGCACAAAGGCTTCAAGAAATTATGCAGTTTATAAATAGTTAAAGGATGTATATCATACAGATAGCCTACATTTCCCGAACAAGTTGATTTTATGGATGGTTTGCTCAGGAAAATGAAACTGGCAGTCATTTCCAATAATATCAATCTATTTAACAGTAATAGGTAAAAAATAAATAAATAAATAAATAAATAAAAACTAACGACACTGGGTACACCCCTTTTTCATCGGCAACATGGATACGTCACCATGTCTTGGTGTGATCTCGGTGATGGAGCTGGAGACCAAATTCACTGCATAACCAGTATGGACAAAGGAATGTACTATAATATAATGTGGAAGTATTTATTTTATATTCTGTATAACATAATATATCCATTCATTTTCCACACCACTTATCCTCACTATGGTCACGGGCGAGCTGGAGAGGCTATCCTAGTTGACTCTGGGCGTTATATATTTATCATTATATATTTATTTTTATATACAGCACCGAAATGACAACCTTTTCAGGAAAAGTTTCCAAACACCGCTTTGTTCAAGTTGGTATTATACCTTAAATTGCTATCATATACCATTGTACATCAGCACAACAGCACCCCAAAATTATGTTAAACTGCTAATTGAATATGCTAAAAAAAAAGCTGGAAATTTATAACGCTGTCATTGATTAAAATGGTACGAACATGGCGCCGTGCCGGCTGGTGTTTGCTGTGTTGACGGTTGTGCCCGTCAAAGTCTAAGATTTAATGCTAACGACCGTAGAAAAAGCCTTTAACGTCACAAAAGCAAACCTCTGCGTTACGTCATCTTCACAAACTCTTTTTCAAAGGTGAGTGATGCAATCAAAATAACAATAATACTCAATAACGAGCCTACTCAAATGTATCTAACCTCACTATTTTCACTTTTTAGTGTTGAAAAAAAAACATCCAGACTATCAATATAAGCGACAATTATGGCAGAGTTTGATAATACTTCTCAAACATTTATGAGCATTCATTTCAAACTATTTTCACCACTTTAAATAGGTTAATATTGCATAAAAATAACAGACGAACAATCGTTTTGTCAAGCAACGGACTAGAATAAGGAAATGTGCTCATCTTCTGTCGCTGACGTGAGCAGATGAAAGCAGGTTTCAACCATAATGTGGGTGGGCCAAATCTTGGCTGAAAATCAAATATGTCATTAGAAAACAATCCTAAAATTACTACTGGTTCTATTTTGGGAGATTTTGTTTCTGCAGACATCATTTTTAACAATGGAATAAGTGCCAATGTTCACAGGACTAGAGAGGTCTTTTAATATAAAGGAACAGGTGTTTTCAGTTGTGGGGGGAAACAAATGCTTTATATCTAAATTCACATATGTGGTAGAGAAAAAGTTGCCCGGATAATTGCAATCAAATACAGTGTAACCTTTAAGGTCAAACAACGTTTCGAGGACACTGGTAGACCTCAGATTTGTTGGGATTTCAAAACAATATTTACCATAGGAAATACGAGAAATATAAATCATCAGTAGCAGTGCAAAAAAATAAAACACTTCCGCTTTAATGATAGCCCATTTTACACTACCGGCAAAATCTGTTGCTGGTCTGGTATGAACAGATCCGTTTTGGAATGGGTTGGTTTGTAACAGAGGCGGGACGGTGTTTGTGTGTAAGGGAAACCCGGAAAGGTGGGACATGGGTGTGAATTTTGGCACTTGAGACAGACGTCTCCCGCCCTGCTGCGTTTTTAGCACTTGTCCAACAAGTACCTCTTTCAATGACGGCCACACACGTCCAATTATCTTATTGCGAGACC
Source organism: Phycodurus eques (assembly GCF_024500275.1). NCBI lineage: Eukaryota > Metazoa > Chordata > Actinopteri > Syngnathiformes > Syngnathidae > Phycodurus > Phycodurus eques. The sequence goes on along the minus strand of NC_084542.1, from coordinate 4,105,169 downwards.
ACAACATTATCCTGCTTTTCAGGAATCTGTATAAAAGCCAAAGGGGAATGAACGTTGCCTCTACAGTTGTTATTGTGGGGGATTTGTTTGTGTGAGAGCCTGCTCGTCACGATGACACAATGAAAAAAAAAAACGATCACCGCAAACACACTATTAGAGGCACACACTGGAGCAGGGAGAGACTTTGCACATGGGGAGCAGTTGAGGGTATTGGACAAGGACACCACATCCATGAGACCATGGGTAAGTTAGGGTGTGGATGTTCCATTGCCTCTGGGTTTGAACCTTTGGCTCGCTGACCTGCTGCATTTAAAGTGCTTTGAAGTAACTGCGAATTGCTTGTATGCAAAAGTTAGGTTTCTGGACTGCCTTCCCACCAATCAAGTGTGAGTTTAAAAAGGAAGTATCTCCTGTTGTCTGTCTATTATCAATAATGTACTTTTAAAGTTTGCCCCTCTGTGACGTCAATGTGGGGCTCATGTACATAAGACTGCCCCAAATTGAGTTTTTCCACCCATGACTTGGCGACAAGGCAGAGGGAAGAGCTGCAATTTTCAGGTACCTGCTGCGGGACTACACAGAAGCACGATCATGTGAAAGCCGAAAGGTGAGCAGATTAGCATTGGCTACAGGGCCTTCGAATCCTGTTCATCTGGGGGCCTTAAGCAAGACAAGTCTGGGTCCACAAATATGTAAGTGTACAGAGCAGGATCAACTAGATCTGGTTGAGCCTGAGTGGAGTTTCCTGAGCTGGCTGCTCTTTATCTCAAGTCCTCATTGTAGCTCGTGTCGAAAATATTTTCAATACATTTGAAGCAAAATACACAGTTTAATAAGAGAATATCTTCTTCTTCTTTTCCTTTCGGTTTGTCCCGTTAGGGGTCGCCACAGCGCATCATCCTTTTCCATGTAAGCCTATCTCCTGCATCCTCCTCTCGAACACCAACTGCCATCATGTCTTCCCTCACGACATCCATCAACCTTCTCTTTGGTCTTCCTCTAGTTCTCTTGCCTGGCAGCTCCATCCTCATCATCCTTCTACCAATATACTCACTATTTCTCCTCTGGACGTCTCCAAACCATTGAAGTCTGCTCTCTCTAACTTTGTCTCTAAAACATCGAACCTTGGCTGTCCCTCTCATGAGCTCATTTCTAATTTTATCCAACCTGGTCACTCCTAGAACGAACCTCAACATCTTCATTTCCGCCACCTCTAGCTCTGCTTCCTGTTGTCTCTTCAGTGCCACTGTCTCTAATCCGTACATCATGGCTGGCCTCACCACTGTTTTATAAACTTTGCCCTTCATCCGAGCAGAGACTCTTCTGTCACATAACACACCTGACAACTTCCTCCACCCGTTCCAACCTGCTTGGACCCGTTTCTTCACTTCCTGACCACACTCACCATTGCATTCTCAGCTTCCACCACATGGTTCTCCTCTCTTCCTTTGTCTTCCTAATCTTCCTCCCCACCACCAGAGTCATCTTACACACCACCATCCTATGCTGTCTAGCCACACTCTCCCCTACGACTACCTTACAGTTGGTAACCTCCTTCAGATTACATCGTCTGCACAAGATGTAATCCACCTGTGTGCTTCTACCTCCACTCTTGTAGGTCACCCTATGTTCGTGCCTCTTCTGGAAAAAAGTGTTCACTACAGCCATTTGCATCCTTGTTGCAAAGTCTACCACCATCTGTCCCTCCAAGTTCCTCTCCTGGATGCCGTACTTACCCATCACTTCTTCAACACCCCTATTACCTTCACCAACATGTCCATTGCAATCTGCACCAATTATGACTCTCTCTCTGTCTGGGATGCTCAGAACTACATCATCTAGCTCCTTCCAGAATTTCTCTTTCACCTCTAGGTCACATCCTACCTGTGGGGCATAGCCACTAATCACATTATACATAAGACCCTCAATTTCAAGTTTCAGCCTCATCACTCGATCTGATACTCTTTTCACCTCCAAGACATTCTTAGCCAACTCTTCTTTTAAAATAACCCCGACTCCATTTCTCTTCCCATCTACACCATGCTAAAATAATTTAAACCCTGCCCCTAAACTTCTAGCCTTACTGCCTTTCCACCTGATCTCCTGGACACACAATATATCAACCTTTCTCCTAATCATCATGTCAACCAACTCCCGAGATTTTCCTGTCATAGTCCCAACATTCAAAGTCCCCACATTCAGTTCTAGGCTCTGTGTTTTCCTCTTCTCTTTCTGCCGAAGAACCCGCTTTCCACCTCTTCTTCTTTTTTGACTTCGACCCACAGTAGCTGAATTTCCAACGGCGCCCCGCAGGTTGACGGCGCCAGCGGCGGACGTTGTTAACCTGGGCCACGACCGATCCGGTATGGAATTCTTTGGATGAACGCTCATATTTGTTTGGCAAGGTTTTAAGCCGGATGCCCTTCCTGACGCAACCCTCTGCATTTATCCGGGCTTGGGACCGGCCTACAGTTTGCACTGACTTGTGCGCCCCATAGGGCTGCATTTTTAATAAGAGACAATACTTTTTCTTCTCTTTTTATTCTCTTTTTCTTTTTCCAGTTTTGTCACTAGCACATATATAATTAAAAAAAATATTGTGAATTGACTGTTTAATTTTGTTCAATCTTAAATATACACAAAAAATGACAAGTATCTCCTTCTGCCTGACCTGTCACCCGACAGTGGTGGAGGGGTTTGTGTGTCCCGATGACCCTAGGAGCAAAGTTGTCAGAGAGCTTTATCCTCAGGCCAATGACGCAGCCAGTGTGTTGGCGAGGTCGGGACTGTACTGAATCTGACTCTTGATTTGTTCACTGCAAAACGACGACTTAGTGTATCACTCAGTAAACGGCCACACCCACTGATTGTGCACTGAGTGATGAGTACGATGCAATGCATGACATGTTAGTGTCATGCACAAAACGAGTCTGCCTCGAGTGAGTCATTCACTGTGAAAGAACGACATTTCTGAGTGAATCTAACCTTCTTAACTTTCTTTCATTGGCGTCTGTTCTTCCAAGCTAACTGCTCATGTTGAGACAAGCCACATGAAAATAAACACACACACGATGGTTGCCATTGGAGTGTGTTTTCCATTATCTTAACAGACTTTACATAAAGTTGGGAGGAGAGGAGACGCGGAAGAGGGTAAATGGGAGTGTGTAGGGCAGGCAGCAACTTTGTAAATTTGTTTTTTTTAAAAAAACATTTAAAATCGATTTCAAATCATAACAAATGCACTGTATCGTCTTGTGAGATTTTCATGTTCGATTTATATGAGAATATTTTTATACTAAATATGGATGACTGGTTAGCACATCTGCCTCACAGTTCTGAGGATCTGTGTTCAAATCCGGCACCGCCTGTGTGGAGTTTGCATGTTCTCCCTGTGCCTGAGTGGGTTCTCTCCGGGTACTCCGATAAACCCTGTATTAATTATATACAGCGTCTGAAATAAGTATTTAACACGTCACCATTTTTCTCACTAAATATACTTCCAAAGGTGCTATTGACCTGAACATTTCACCAGATGTTGGGAACAACTCAAATAATCCATACATTCAAAGAAAGTACAACAAATAAGATCAGAAATTAAGTTGTGTGTAAAAATGTGAATTGACAGGGAAAAAGTTTTAAAGACATGAAGAAAGGGAGGTGCAAAAAGCGATGTTAAATACTTATTTCAGCCGCTGTATTATTCAAACACAATGGAGCATTAGAGAGATAAATAAATCATAATAAATAATGGATCAAAATCTTTTTTAGTTTTTGTTTTTTAAAAGGGGGGGGTGCTCGCTCATTGCGTGCCACGCCTCCTTCTGACGGTGTTGGTCAAAATAAATAAAAAGAGTGACAAAACACTGAGTGATTTGGCAAATGAATCTTTTTAATGAACTGATTCTAGAGATACAGTACAGTCAAAAGAAGTTACGTTCCCATCACTACAACAAACACCATGTTCAAACAAGTGTTTCCGTACTTGGCACTGGCACCGTAGGCTGCAATCCAATGATCGACTTTATGGTTGTGTCATTGGACTTGTGGCTCCATGTTTTTGACACTTGGGTGAAGAGAGGGGCAGAGCTGTCAACTGATCACCCGGTTGTGTGTTAGCTCCCACGGTGGGGGAGGATGCCAGTGCAACAGTGCGGTCGCCGCCAGTGCGAGTATAAAGAAGCATTTAGTCTGAGTGGACCATTTTCCGTGCCTCTATTGTTGATGTGGGCGACTGGAGTAGTAGTAGGAGCTGTGTAAGGTGGTCGTTGCTTGTTGGTGGGCACAAGTGGTAAGGGATGCCGTCAAGATGATGATTATCAGGCCTTTTTGGCTTGTGGATTTCTGGAGACCCCTAATGGGTACCAGCAGGTACCTCAACACGTTGTTTGCTCCCACAACCACCGCCGCCACAGACAGAGAGGCTTTGAGGCTCCGAGCTTGAGAGTGAGGAAGCTGAACTCAGGAGAGCGCCTCAGTGATGGCGACACAAGCGGAGCAATGGGGGGGTGGTCCATGTCAGGCCAAAGGCGAGGGCTAACCGCCCACCACTGCCCAGCCTACTGCTCACCAATATGCGATCATTAAAGAACAAATTGGACATGTTGAGAACCAGGATTACAACACAGGGGTAAATTAAAGAGTGCTGCTCTCTTATCTTCACTGAAACTTGGCTCTCAGACAAAGTTCAGCTCGTACTCACTCTGTACACTGAGGAGACCAGACTGCCTTCTGTCAGGCGATAGGGGGAGGGGTGTGTATGTTTTTAACGTGGTGCAGAGACATACAAAGTGTTCATAAGCTAAGTAGCAGATGCTACTACCTTATGAGGGAATTGCTGTGTTTTTGATCGCTGCTGGCCACCTGCCTAAATGACTACAAACCAGTAGTACTCACTCCAATCATTATGAGGTTCTTTGACCGACCAGCAACATACGAGACACACCGGACCTCTGCAATATGCCACACATCAAGTCCACCTCAGACGCCATCACTGCCACATCTCACTACTCTCTCTCCCACCTGGAAAACAGACAACAGGATGCCCTTCATTGACTACAGCTTCACCTGTAATACTGTCATCCCCTACAGACTCACCCACAAACTGGCTACACTCAGCCTGAACCCCACCCTCTGTGACTGGCTCTTAGACTTCCTCACTGCCAGGCAGCAGTCCCTCACGATTTGTCACAGGATTTCAGACAGCATCACTACAAACAATGGCACAGCCTCAGCCCCATCCTTTACACTCTGCTCACTCACAACTGTGATGCCTCCCACAAAGACATCATCATCATCCTAAAGTTTGCAGATGACACCGCAGTAATAGGACTCATTATTGGCGGGGACAAAGCAACTGACAGGATGGAGGTGGCCAGTCGGGAGTCATTGGGTGAGGACAACAACCTCACTCTCAAACAGAAAAGACAATGGAGATTATAGTGGATATGAGGAAGATTAAGAAGGCCTTATGAGCGACTGCAGGTGCGAGGGCTTGTAATGAAAAGGGTAAGCAGCTTCAGATACCTGAGCGCCCACATCAATGAGGACCTCACCTGGATGGCTATAATTCCTCAGGAGGCTGAGAAACTTGGGCATGTCGCCCAAGATTCTGTGCAACTACTACAGCTATATTGTGCAGAGCATCGTTACCAGCTGCCTCCATGTGTGGTCCAACAGCAGTACTTCTATGGACTGCAGACGCCAGCAGAGTGTGCCGAGAAGATCACCAAGACACCACTGCCGTCTCTACAGGACATCTAACACCGCAGGAGGGATGCCTCCATCATCAAAGAGCCCACTCACCCCAAGCATGAACCATTCACACTTCTACCCTCAGGCCTGAAGCTAAATTAAGCTGCAGAAAGTGTGAAATGCAGGACTACCACGCTGAAGAACTTTCTTTCCCACTGCCACCCGATTCCTAAAAAGCTGATAGGAGTAAGAGTTGGAGTCTACATTAAACATATCATGTTGTGTTTTTGAGACAATCTGCCTACGGCCCAGTACACACATGAAGACAATCGGCCTGTTTTTGTGCCGATTCTGCCCCTCCCGACCTCGCACATCATACGCCAGACAATTTTAAGTCTTATAAGATTATACTATAATATTGTCCTTAGGTCTGATGTGTGTTAAGAGTGCATTCGTCACGATTTTAGGGTCGGAAATAGGTCGGTGCCAACCTTCTTAAATATTGAACGTGTTCAATATTTACGACCAAATCTCTTCATATGTGTGGGGAACACCGACTTCTCCCGGGCCATGATGCAGAGAATGGTGACATGAACAAAATGTAGCCAATCAATCACGGAAGCGACCTTAAATGAAAACAAAAACTTACCCAACGTCGTTTTATGAAGAAAAGTGGGTTCCCCAGCCAGCAATAAGTATTTTTCCTTTTTTTTCGACATTTTACAAGGCTATCAGCTCTGGCAACCTTCGCGAACGTTCAGGAAAACATCGGCGCGTATCGGAAGTGATTTTTCTTCTTAGTTTTTTTTTAGATGACGTATGATCATGCGAGATTTCTAGATTGGCGGTGGAACAGAATCTCTATGTCTGTGGTGTGCTCGATTGAGATTCTCGGAGCACACCACAGCTGACGACCAAAACTGTTAAATGGATGATTTTTTAACTTTATGTGTGGGGTCTGTAGCAGATAAAAACATCTTTTAAGAGTGGAAAAATCTTTATGTGTGTACCAGGCATAAGTTTTAGAATACAGCACACAATCATATTTTTCAGAAGTTGTACAGTTGCCATATGGGTTTATTTTCTAATTTTATGCCTCTATTGCATTTTTCTTTTTGCTTTGTATTATAATTTACCTTTTTATCTCTTCTTACATTATAATGGCATCTTTGTGGATGGCAAAATAAGAATTTATTTGCACAGAGGAAGCATGTTTCCAAACTGCTCATATGTCAATAAACATTTTTATCCATCCATCCTCAATACCGTTTATCCTGCTCAGTGTCGCGGGGTGCTGGAGCCTTTCCCGGCTGACTTCACGCAAAAGGAGGACTACATTCTGAATTGGTCGCCAGCCAGTCGCAGGGCACATATGGACACGAACAACCATTAGCACTGACGTTCACACCGTCACTGCGAATGGGAACTGAACCCACGCTGCCCGCACCAACGTCAGGCGAATGTACCACTACACCGTCAGTGACTGCAATAAACATTCTGAATCTTTGAAATTTTGAAAGCTCTTTGGTAGCGGGGCCCCATGGATGAGGTCCTCCCGGAGTTTCTTAAGGCTCTGGATGCTTTTGGGCTGTCTTAGTTGACACACCTCTGCAACATCACATTGATATTGGTGACAGTGCCTCTGAATTGGCTGATCAGGGTCGTAGTCCTCCTCTTTAAGAAAAGGAACCAGAAGGTGTGATTCAACTACACTCCTCAGCTTCCCTGGGAAGGTCTAGTTCAGAATTCTGGAGAGGAAGGTCCGTTGGGAAATTGTACCTCAGATTCAGGAGGAGCAATGCGGTTTTCGTTCTGGCCATGGAAAAGTGGAGCAACTCTACACCTTCAGCAGGGTCCTAGAAGTGTCATCTGAGTTCACCCAACCTGTTTACATGTACTATGAGGATTTGGAGAAGGAGTATGACCGTGTCCCTTGGGGTCCTGTGGAGTATGGAGTACCGGACGACCCCCTGATATGAGCTGTTCATCCCCATACAGCCGGCGTCAGAGTTTTGCCGCATTGCCAGTAGCAAGTCGGATTTGTTTTCAGTGAGGGTTAAAATCTGCCAGGGCTGCCCTTTGTCACAGATTCTGTTTGTAACCTTTATGGATAGAATTTCCAGGCACAGTTGAGGTGCTGAGGGGATTCGGTTTGGTGGCTTCAATATTGTATCTCTGCTTTTTGCATACAGTAACGTGGCTCTGTTAGTTTCATCAAACTGCAATCTTCCACTCTCGCTGGAGCAGTTCGCAGCCGATTGTGAAGTGATTGGGCTGAAAATGATTGTATGAAACAAAGGCAACAGTAGCTGACCCTGATTAAATCCCAAAGGATTACAATTTGTTCATTAGTCTTTATTGTTTCTAATAAACATCTATGTTTATGTCCTCACATAATTGACAGTAAATGGAATTTTTTAAGATAACGGCACCATTAACTTCTATAAGAAATGATGCCATTGTGGGATAAAAAGACATTTATATTGCTCTCCATTTGCCCATCCAGTAATTGATACTAAAACAATGTCATCTGCTGCATTATCAGCATAATGCTGACTTTACTACCCAATGCTATTGAAATGACTGTTTATAACATCAGCCCACACGAGTCTCGTATTAGTGGGTGTCTTGATGATGCCACTGAACCAAAGGAATTGTGTCTGGTTTGGAGATGAGATTGGGACTAGGATTGGTTTCCTCTGCTTTGTGAGTGCAGTGCTCAGACCAGAAAATCCCTGCTGACTGCATGTCTGGCGGAGAGGGTGCAGACAGTCGACGTTAATCTGCTCTCTCTCTCTCTCTCTCTCTCTCGCTCTCTCTCTCTCTCTCTTTCTCTCTCTCTTCTCATACACACATGCACGCACACACACACACACACACACACCAGACACACTCAGGCCTGTCGTGTTTGATCTCCATGTAAGCAAGTCATCATGCTGTGTGGGGTGAATAAAGGGGCAGTGAACATACTGTATGTCCATTTCCAGTATGTAATTTTATCTATATATTAGGTCAAATTATACTGTACATGGATGGGGTTTGAAGTGTACTACTATTTACTCAAAATAATGGTAGTTGTATCCAATAGGAAATAGTTTTAGATTAGCAATAATTCAATGACACAAATTATCATCATCATAGTTGCTGACACAACAAAAGGTACACTTGCACAATCTAATGCCTTGATTAAAGTGATAAAGGCCAATTCAGTTCAAATACACTCCTGTTGATAAACACTGTAAACAAAATATCAGAATGATAAACACATTGTTATAGTCATACCTTTCTCACAGTGTAAATCAAAACTGAGCAAAAATGTCTTTGTTAAAGCAGAATAGATCGTTTTCCCATGACGTCACACACATCTGGACACAGCCATGACCTCCATGCTCAGGTCTACGCATTGTTTTGTTCCAGTGCTTATTGTGTGTTTGAATAAATAAATGTGATACCCAATGTAAAAAAAAAAAAAAAAAAAAAAAGGGGAAGTATTGTGCATTTGAAATCTGAGTTTTTCATCGTATGTTCTCCTCATCATATTAGATGATGCTGCGGGCGTGCTCGACCTTCACCTGTCGATCCAATACATTATTTGCTCGGTATGTCCTCAAATGCATGTCTGTGGCGTGAGCTGCCGGGTGTTCCTCTGTATTTAATGAAGTAACACCTTTCCCTTCCCACAAACGAAGACAGCAAGCCGGTGACATATTAGACAGCCTTGCCGCCAGTCTAGTGAGCTAGCTAGCTTGTTAGCTCAGTACCTCATTAGCTCGTGGGCAAAAGTAATAAACAGTTAACTGTGGCTTATTGGACGGCCCCAACGCCGGTCCGCGAGACGTAGCGCAAATAACACAAAACATTTCAGGGAAGCTGCATTAGTTTTTTTCCCGGGTTGTAGGCATAGCTTGATGGCTAACTGCACGCTGCAGTCGTAGAAATGGGCCGAGTTGTTATTACTAAGTAACTTGCAATTGCGCCGATTCTCCACTGATGGGATGAAGACACTCAGTACTTGTATAGTGGGGGAGGGCCGACTCATACCAGAAAGCCCAAATGCGTACTTGGGCTTGTTTTTAGCACACAAAAAAATCTGGACAACTGTAGTGATGACAAATATTTTAATGGTATATCTCAACAATTCAGTACTAACTTGTTCTCAGTCTAAAGTTCAAACATATTTAATGTATTTGGAAAGAATCACGGAAATACATTTACAGGGTCTTTAACATAGCTCATAACACATTGTGCTAGTTGTTATTTGCCAATTTCATAGAGTCCATGGTAAATATGATAGCAATGCCATTCTTCTTTTTTTTTTTTGCCGGATAATACTACCACATGAATGTAAAATCTGAGTTTCAGAAACAAATGGCTAGTCATGAAATTGCTTACTGTGTAATATGTGGTAACATTCAAATGTATTTACAATTGTAAATTAAAAAAATCAAAATAAAATGTTTGGCAAATTTTCATTTCACTTTTGTAATGATTTAAAAATATTCAAAAGAAATACTTTGATGACTGTAATGTATATATATATATATATATATATATATATATAAATATATAAATATATATATATTTTTTTTTTTTTTTAATTTATTTTTTATTTTTTATTCTACTACTACTGCTAATAATAATAATAACAACAATAATGAATTCATTTAATGACATGTAGGTCCCAAATCCAGACCATGCGGGATATGTGATGATGCTGCGCTAAATCGTCACCGCCTCACCTCGTATGTCGCTATGAGCGCTGTGTGGCCAGCTGTCGGCCCGGCATTGCTCGAGCAAACACACACACGTAGACGCACGTAGCACAGAGCAACCCAACCCCCTTCTTCCCTTCCTTCCCCCGGGCACTGACTGCCGGGCCAGGCGACCCCCTACCGTCCCCCGCCGCCGCTACTGACTGCAACGAAGAGACGGATTGACCGTCTTTATCGACCGAGTAAGTGCAAGAGTGTTTTTTTTTCTTCTTCCTCACCCAATAAGATTGGTGGAACAGTGCATGCAAAAAGCAAAGTGCATGTTTTGCTTAAGCTGTGTGCTCGAAACGCGAAGGAGGAGGCGGTTGGGGGTGTATTTGCTCACAGTGTAAGCGTCGCCGGGTGGAGATCAGCGATGAAGTGCAACTTTCGCTTAGCTAAATGTGGTATTTATTCGTTGTTGAGGAGCAGACGTGAAAACAACCAATGTGAACAGGGTAGGGGGCTTGCCTATATTTGAACTTGTACTCGACATTTATGATCCATTTTTTTTGTGGACGCAGCTGCGTCGAATGTGCGGCAGAATGTAAACAAACATGCATGATCTTTGTGCGTGCCCTTTGAACTCATTTCTGCTGGTGTTTGTGGAATTCGAGTCGCATTTGAGCTGCCTCAAACGCGGCTTAGAGTGATGATTATGATTGTTTTTTTTGTGTTTGTTTGTTTGTTTCCACCCCGTTCTGTAAGCCACAGCGTTGACACACTCTCGTTTGCTTTGCCGTTTGTATCGAAGTGGGATTTTGTCACGCTGGCGTTTTGGCTTTGCGGCGTCCATTTTTATGAGTGTATCAGCGTGAAAACACGGTTATTTTCGGCACTATCCCGTCGTCCAGCACAGCGCCTCCCGGCGAAACTCGTGTCCGAACACGTTGTCAGGAAGGGGGTGTGTGCCCAAAAATGAGCGGCCAGCCAATCGGGGGAGACGCCTGCCCACATTTATGGCGCTTGTTTACTACGCGTTCTCGATTCTGATTGGTGGAACGCTTTGCCAGGTTTAGAGCTGCATTCGGAGGCACACAAGAGGGTGGGAAATTCGAATGTTAGTAGAACGTAATGGCTGGCGAAACAGTACAGGAAACGACAGCAATAGCCTCTCCCACGTGCTGTTCGATGAAGCGCTAATCAAAATTCAGTATTACAGTAACACACGGATCACAATGTGTGACTAATGACCAAACTGAACATTTCCCCATATAAATCCTTTGAACCTATTAGTCGCATGCAATGCAAAATACAACAGTTCAGCACAATGCAGATTACAGCCTCTTTATTGATTCACGTGCTGATCACTACAAAAAGCGCATATAGAAAATGTAATTTACAGTATTAAAAAAAAAAAATACTTTTTGTTATATATTTAAAAACTGGCGGCACGGTTTTCTCCGGGCACTCCGGTTCCCTCCCACATCCCCAAAACATGCATGGTATGTTGATTGAATACTCTAAATTGCCCGTAGGTGTGAATGGTTGTAATTTATTTGAATTATCATTTTACAACTAGGCACGGCAGGACAAGATTAGCCAATCAGAGAGTGTAGTGACAGGAGGCGTAGCCGAATAGTCTGTCAGTCCTTTCCACAAATAATTGACACTTCCCTAAAAGTTATTATAATGACTTATGTTAATACTATAAATATATATATATATATATATATATATATAAATATAATAAATATGGCGGCACGGTGAGCGACTGGTTAGAGCGTCTGCCTCACAGTTCTGAGGACCGGGGTTCAATGTTCTCCCCGTGCATGTGTGGGTTTTCTCCGGGCACTCCGGTTTCCTCCCACATCCCCAAAACATGCATGGTAGGTTAATTGATTGCCCGTAGGTGTGAATGTGAGTGCGAATGGTTGTTTGTTTGTATGTGCCCTGCGATTGGCTGGCAACCAGTTCAGGGTGTACCCCGCCTCCTGCCTGATGACAGCTGGGATAGGCTCCGGCACGCCCGTGACCCGAGTGTGGAGAAGCGGCTCAGAAAATGGATGGATGGACACTAAATGTGCCTGAAAGTATGATCCCAAAACACATAAATAGCACTTCAAACACTTATAAACACATTGCTGTACCCTTAAAAATACAGTACTCGGAAAAATACAGTACTCGGAACCCATGTAAAGGTTTCATCGCCTTATCATCTTATTACATGCAACAACATTGATGGATGACTAGTTTTGAAATCAGAAGTGAAGGATAATACTCGGATAAGACGCCCGTCAGGATGTCCAAACCGGCCCGTGGGGTAAGTTTTAGTTCATTTGTCCATATAGACTCTTATTTTCAAACCCTCGCTTTTATTTTGGTACAAGCACCGTAGAACCGGAAGTGCTGAGAATCGGAGCTGAGAGAGAAAAAAGACTGCATACCATCACATCTGCGCAGTAAGACGTTTTGTGTAACTGCCGCAGAAGCGTCGGCTGTATTACCTCATATATTGTTTGTTAATTCCATGTGAAAGTGCAGTTAAAAGTTTGTGAAGTTACATGGGGCATGTTTTATTCAATTGCTTTAAGTGACTGTGAGTGTAGTGGTACAGGCTGCTGCCTTAAACGCAGATGGCGTGCGTCCGATTCCCTGTCAGTGCACCAATTCCGAGCCAGTCCCGGTCCCGAGCCCGGATAAAAATCCGCGGATTGCGTCAGGAAGCGCAAAGTGTAAAAACTGCCAAACAAATCATGCGAGTGACTCGCTGTGATGACTCATGATAGGGAATAAAATTAAAAGTTACTTCTTTAGTGAGTACAAGCTAATTTGATGACTGATAATATGTTTGTAAATGGAGTCGGGCTGCTTACCTCATATAGATTCATTGTTTGTGTTTTAGCTCAATTATGCCAGCTTTTTTTGGCTAGGTTCCTTTTTAAATCTATGTAAATTTAAAAAGTTATTTTATAAAAGACGGTGGACGACCGGTTAGCACGTCTGCCTCACAGTTCTGAGGTTGCGGGTTCAAATCCAGGCCCGCCTGCGTGGAGTTTGCATGTTCTCCCTGTGCCCGCGTGGCTTTCCTCCGGGTACTCGCATCCCAAAAACACGTGTGGTCGGTTGATTGAAGACTCTAAATTTCCCGTGGGTGTGGATGTGCACGTGAACGTTAGGCGGCACGGTGGCCGACTGGTTAGAGCGTCAGCCTCACAGTTCTGAGGACCCGGATTCAATCCCCGTCCCCGCCTGTGTGGAGTTTGTCTGTTCTCCCCTTGCCTGCGTGGGTTTTCTCCGGGCACTCCGGTTTCCTCCCACATCCCAAAAACATGCATTAATTGGAGACTCTAAATTGCCCGTAGGCATGGCTGTGAGTGCGAATGGTTGTTTGTTTCTATGTGCCCTGCGATTGGCTGGCAACCAGTTCAGGGTGTAACCCGCCTCCTGCCCGATGACAGCTGGGATAGGCTCCAGCACGCCCGCGACCCTAGTGAGGAGAAGCGGCTCGGAAAATGGATGGATGGATTTTATAAAAGGTATGCTGTGATCCACTGTGATCTGTAAGTTATGCATATATACATGAAAATGCTGATTTATAATATTGTTCAGATTGCACTCACTTTTGTTAAGACATTTCAGATTGTTCATACGATTTGAAACAAGCTTTTCAAGATAACTATCAATAAACGTGAATATTAAAACACGACACGGAATAAAATGTGCATAGTGTACAGTACTACTGTCCATTGCTGTATGTTAAAGTATAAAAGGTGTTTAAGAGTATAAGAAAGGTTTATGAGTATGGTAGGTGTTAATAGGAGTTTAAGGAAGATTAATACAGCTTTCAAATCAATCAAAAACATTTGTGGTCGCTACTTCGCGAATTTCACCAACTGCGGGTTGGTCCGGACCCTAACGCCCACGATAAACGAGGCATTACTGTAAACTGGTCCGGCCCACCTTCGATCAAATTGGAGTGAATGTGGCCCCTAAACCAAAATAAATTTGACACCCCCAGTGTCGGTGGAATTTCTACATACACACGAAACAACCTTTTTCCTTCTGCCGCGGACGTTTGGTTGAGCGGGAGTTTGGCGGAGTGGACAACTAATTAGATTTATTTTTGCCACGAATTAAAGAGACACTTACTTTAGACAGTATTTTGCCATGAAAATAAACAAATGATTTTCTTTTTTTTTTTCTTTTTTTTTTTTTTTTTGCCACGTTGCAAAAAATTGTGACGAGGCGAGTTTTTCCGCCCATGACAGGTTCCAAAAAAAGGTGAATTTTGTGAATTTGTTGAGGGTCCACTGTTATGCAAGTTGCAACATTTAGTTTTTCATTTTCTCCCAAAAAAAGTATGAATCTTCATGACAACATTCAAGTACACCCAGGAAAAGTGTTTGGATGATTTGGTGCGAAAACAAATTAAGTATCGTTTCAGCCTTGGCTGAGATATGCCGTCAATTGCGTGCCACTCTGGTTAGTATTCTAGTAAATTGTTGTAAATAGCATTTCCAGCTGGAATTTATACAGAGTTGAAACTTTTACGACCATTTTTTTCTGCAGATTTAATTACATATTTCACAGTTAATCCAACTTTGTGAAATAGTTTAGGAGGTGAATTTAAGATTCAAAACAATGATTAAGTTTCAGCATTTGCTAAAAAATAAATGAAGATATTGAGCATCTGAAAGCATTTGAGCAACCAATTTGGTCAGAAGAATTAAGGACAAACTACAGTATGCCAAACCAGAAAAGAAAGTTCCTGTTTGTAAAGTTCTCTCATTTGATCTTGGATTATTGCTACTTCTGCAACATGCAGCGATAGCCCCATTTCACCCTTGCGCTGACAGGTCATCATGAATCATCAGATGACATCCACTCAACGTGTTGTCTGTCACGTATTTGGGCAACACACAACGACCCAAAGCTATTCGATTTGGCCACACGATCTGAATGGTGGTTTTCTCCAGATTCCTGCAATAACATTCAAAGTTTCATTTGTACAGTGATATGTGACAATGACGGCTTTGGAAAATCTCACTAGACCCAAAGCAGCCATTTTTTAGGTTAATAAACTTCAGCGAACCAAACTTAATACAGTATTTAGTAGTTCGTTCCAATATAAGCATATTCATCACGGAGAATGTTTTAGAGAGGGAATCTAGTATTTCAACAAATGTTCTATTATGGAATGTTCCATGAAGTCAGTTAACAGGAGCACATCATACATGTTGCACGTGAATTTCCTTTTTTGGCACATTACTGCCTTTTGTTGCTCGAGGCAGAACTTGTGAGCAGAAAAACTAAGGTGTCATGGTGCTGTCATCAGACTTGTTCAAGCGGGAATTTTAGAACCTCATCACAAACATGTCATTCGCCATCAGTTAAAGGGGGAAGGTGAAAAAGAAATTACTTTTGGGAAGCAAAAATGGTTAAATTAAGCATACCGGGGAGTTTCATTATGGGAAATGTAAGCACCACACCCACACTCCAGACATTATTGACCTGTTGCTTTCAAATCATTGTGGAAGTTATGTTTTCATATGGTTGCTTCACATCTCATGCTTTTGCGGTGCGTCACCCGCAGGGAGGTTTGACTCTGTGCTCGACTGCTGAGTCCCCACACTACGCAGCAGCGGCAGCAGCAGCATGGCAGCTACGAGATCCCAGGACGGGGCTGAATCCGAGCCAGGCGGAATGGCAGCAGGGCTGCAGGCATGCGTGTCCGACATGCTTGCCATCAACGGACCAAACACGCAGCAAAACACTCTGGTGAGAAGACAGACTGAGATCAGTTTCCCATTCTAGATAGATAAAGGGGACATATTATTGAAAAAAATGCTTTTTCATTGCTCATTCACAAACGTTGGTGCCTTACCCATCCATCAAGTTTAGAATTCAACAACCAAGTAAGTGAGTAACTCAATTAGCCAGTGGTTGTTTTATGCTCTAGTGTCACGCAGCTCTTCAAGTTCATGGTTATGAAAGTGGTACTCAACTTCTTCATGAGACAGAACTGCGCCCCCCAAAACTGAGTGTTTTGATAAGCAGATTTTACGTGTATTTTTGAGGCAGTTTGGCGTAAGAATGCCGGAGGTCTTTTGTTAAGACATCTCGGAAATGTTTTATATTGTGGGGGGGGGGAAAAACATGCTTAATATGTCTCTTTTAATTTATATGTCATCCACATCAGGTTTATTTATACCTGGCACCATACACAACATGCAATACACACTGTTGGAGGGACAGTCGTTGGACTAAATTCAAAGAATCAATCCATTGTTATTATTTTAAATATTGTTAGTGTAATTATTTTGGATGACAGAAAATAGTAGGGCAAGTGTGTTACGCTGGCAGATATTGTTGCCTTCCAATGAAAATCATATGTAGCTCCATGTTTTTTTTTTTTTGGATTAGAAATTAATGAACATTTGGAGCTGAATAAGAGGTATTCTTTTCGATGGAAAGCAATGATATCTTTATTGTAGTTGTAACTTTCCGGCGTTTTGAACTGCACCTATGAGAAGCAAAAAAACAACAACAAAAAAACAGCTCTTGTATTGGATTTCGTTATATTGTGCAAGTGTACGTAATACTTTTCTCTGTTTATTTCCTTCATGGCAGTATATTGGCAGTTATAAATCCTCTTTTTGAGCGCTGAAGTCATCCCACCCAAATGGGATCATCCATTCTTGTCCCTCTGTTACTGCCTAGTCAGTGGTTGGCACTCGCTTCCATTTCATACTGCCTCCATTGTTAGCCATATTGTCTGCAGGCAGGACACCACAGATGGGCAGGAAATATTTGTTCAACAGCTTTACCCGTCCGTGGCCACAGCAAAACTCCAGTTCCGAGGTTTATGTAACCAGCTTAACCGAAATAACCGGTGTATGCCTCAGCACATTGGAGCGTTTAATGATTTGCTTTACTGCCGCCATACACAATAAATGTAGTCTTTGAAGTGAATTGGCATTGAAACAATGGCTCATTTGGAATTTTACCTTTGAACCACCGATGAAGATATACACACAGAACTCCGTCCAAGATCCGTTTATGGACAGAAATATTCACAAGAACAAGACGGTCCACCTGCAGCGTGAGCTGGAGCGAGGCTGGAGCATCGTGCCCGCTCCCCTGCAAACAAGGGCCCCTGCAATGGACCCATGCGTGGTATCAGCTAGAGAGCCTGCATACAGGTGAGAGATATGTTGCACTGTACGAATTAGTGAGTGAGCTCAACGGTCTGCTTGCAACTTAAGCTCTGTTGTCTCCAGTTTCCGTAGCCCAGAGTCAGTGGAGATGGATGAGATCATGGCGGCCATGGTCCTGACCAGCCTATCCTGTAACCCTGTGCTCCAGAGTCCTCCACAGACAGAAACTGGAACAGGTCTGTGGCACATGGTTTTGAACATTTATCATCCAGCCATCCATTTTCTTTAGCACTTGTCGTCATGGGGAAGCTAAAGCCTATCCCAGCTGACTTCCCGTGAGAGGCGGAGTACACCCTGGACTGGTCGACAGCCAATCGCAGGGCACATATAGAAAAACAACCATTTGCACCTATGGACAATTTACAACCTTCAATTAATTTAGCATGTTGGAGTACCTGGAGAAAACGGACGCAAGCACGAAACCGGCAAACGCCACACATCTCTTCCAAGTTGGAAAACGTCATTAGATTCCACTCAATATTTGGCATTTAAAAAAATTCTGGAGCAGGATGGATCATTTGCATAATTTTTATTAGGGCCTCACAGATTCATCGGCCAATATTAAGCCCTTTTCAAATTGGCAATCATTGGCCGATCTTTTGCTGAGTTTTTATTTTATATTTATTATTTATTTATTTTTTCACACATTACAACATGACACAAAGATAATGACGTTCAAACAAACAAAACAATTGGCAAACGGTTGCCGATTCTTCTCTCTCTGTTGTAAAGTTAAACAAATACTCAAGGATAAAGTAAAACAGTCAAATGGTCTGCCTGTAATTCAGATCTTTATTGTCGTAAGTGTTCAGGGACCCAAAAATAAGTGACATTATTTATTATTATATATATTTTTAATTAATCAGCCAGTTATCAGAATTTTATTCTGCCAAATATTGGAATCGGCATTAGCCTAAAAAAAAAATCCATATCGGCCATGCTCTAGTTTTTATAGACTGTAAAGTTAGCTCCCTGCTCCTAGTTAAAACATATTAGTAATTCCCTTTGAGCATCATTATTGCCCTATTTGAATAAAAATGCCTTAGTGTAGATTTATCATCCCTATTTAAATATCATAAAAGCAAAACAAAAATAAATGCTGGCAAAGTGATGAGGAAAATATCAATAATGAATCAGGGAACAGAGGGGGAAACAAAGGGAAAAAGAAATATGATGGTAAATCTGTTTGGCTAAGGAGAAGCACATCACAACCTTGGCACCCATATGGGACACCTGCTGTTCTCTGTAGGATGGGCAAAGTGGAAAGCAGCAGAGAGCACTTCTACAAGCACAAGCGTCTAAATTTAACGCGGATTTTTCATGACCAACCATTTTCCTAGGTTTTTTTTTTCTGGATTTAGCCACTCTCCAAAATGTTTTCTTTAAACGTTTTAAGACCCGAAATACAGTGCAGCCGCCCTTTATCATGGGGGATACATTCCCAACCTGCTCGTAATGGATATAAATATGATACAGAGAGAGCATATAAAACATTTTTTATTTAGTTTTATCCCTCCCACACACTTTCAAAACATTTATACTTAATGGAACACACTTAAACATATTAGAACACACTTTGAAGTACTCTTAGTGCATGTTGTCACTCTTTCGCTGTCAAGAAATGGGAGCCTGCCTTATAACATCACTTTGAGGAAATGAAAAGAAGACTCACTCTCACAGTTGTCCAAATAAGAGGCAAAACATGCTTGCTTCACGCTGTTTATTTGGAATCCAAGTTAAAGTTTACTGTAAAACTGACACATAAAACAAAAGAGAATGATTCATTGCACAGTATATCATAACACCAAAATGTTCATCCAAACCATATAATTTCACCTAGCAAAAGTCTGCTAGCGTAATGCTAACATATAATGTGATACAACATAGACCGGCTCATAGAAATTAGCATAGATGTTATGTAATTATGCACCTTTAAACCACTGCTGCTTTACACACACGGAGCACCAACACATACAAACATAACATCCGGCATTCCTCACAGGCATACGTATCTTGATCTATCTCGACTATTACTGCATCTTACTAGTGGACCTTCTCTGCCTCTTCTTCTTGCTCTTAATTGCGCTGCATTTACATGAAGTAGCCCTCGGCATGTCGCGCCGCCACGTGGCTCCGCACTGAAGGCGTGCCACTCGAAATACAGTTGCTCTCCAAATGTGTCAGAGCTGTTCTCGACCTGTTCTGTTTATTGAATGACATTCAATTTAATTAAATTCAGACTTGCCTGTTTACTGTAATAACCCATTAAAAAAAAAAAAAAAAAAAAAAAAAGATATAGCCGGGGCGTCCAAGATTAACCATGACACAGAGGGGTTTCAGAGTAGTCTGTAAAACTAAACTGAATCTTTCCTCATCTAGTTGGCTACTCATCGTCAGCTGACATGGAGTGCGGCGGCGGCGAGCTCTCCGACAGCGGCAGCAGCGGCTACTGGAGTTGGGATCACGGCAATGTGAGCCCGGCCCCCTCGCTATCCGTCCCGGAGATGGACAGCAGCCCGGATGAAGGCCTGAACATGGAGTTGGAGCAGGGGGAGGAGATTAATACCAAAAAGCCAAAGGTACGCACTTGTGAAGCATAGGGCATACCTGTAGATTTTTCCACCTGCTACTACTTCTTCTCATCCATGCAAAACCCACCCTGGCACGGGGAGAAAAAGCAAACTCCACACAGGCGAGGCCGGGGATTGAACCCCGGTCCTCAGAACTGTGAGGCAGATATGCTAACCAGTCGCTCCCCGTACCAGGGGACGTGTCAATTGTGAATTTTAGTTTATGCCGTGGGCAGAATGGATGGCAGCCTGTGTGAGCACTCTTACACGACACCATCAGTGATCTCATTGTTAGCCGTTCTTCAAATTCATCTATGTCAAAGGATGAATGCCATTGTTCTTTATGATCGACATCAAATGGTCGAGTTAGATGAAACTTCTTTCGACAAAGTTATAAAACAACCTCATAAAGAGGCAATTATTGAGTGAAATGTTCAGAGCTGAGCATTCAAAACAATGTTGAAGTGCATCAGTCTTCTTTTGTCTGATTGTTTTCCACCCATTTTGTTATCGCTCAACCGATTCAAACTCAATCAAAGAACAAAATGTGCAGCTCGTTCAAGACATATGAGCGATTACTTTTCTTATTCCAAAGACTTATTTTTTCTGAAGTGTCGGACTTTATTGCCAGAAGATCACAGGCAAGATAATGCGCACAAAAAAATTTGAATAATGCATCACAGATGCCATGGTAGCAATTCAAAACAAAGCATCCAATCAGATTCCGCTGGTATCATCCCCTTGACTGCACACAATCCTATATTTGGGAAGTATTTTGGGATTGCTGTGATATTTGCTAATGTATCGTATTAACCAGTGTTACATCCTCCGTCTTTGGCATTTTCTTTGACCGTTGGCGGCACCTCTCACTATTTACAACTTCATGGAGACATTTCAGAGGGAAATGGAATTTAACAATATTTTAAATTCTATTCATCCATCCATTTTCCGAGCCGCTTCTCCTCACTAGGGTCGCGGGCGTGCTGGAGCCTATCCCAGCTGGCATCGGGCAGGGGGCGGGGTACACCCTGAACTGGTTGCCAGCCAATCGCAGGGCACATACAAACAAACAAACATTCGCACTCACATTCACACCTATAGGCAATTTAGAGTCTTCAATCAACCTACCCTGCATGTTTTTGGGATGTGAGAGGAAACCGGAGTGCCCGGAGAAAACCCACCCAGGCACGGGGGAGAATACGCAAACTCCACACAGGCGGGGCCGGGGATTGAACCCCGGTCCTCAGAACTGTGAGGCAGACGCTCTAACCAGTCGTCCACCGTGCCGCAAATGCTATTCATTTTATTCTATTCTAAAAAAGTAAAACAAACAAAAAATGTATCCAATCCAGTATACATAATATTGACAAAAGAATAAAGACCGACAGTACCTCCTAAGCAATTAGTTAATCAATCACAGGTTGACTCCCTCGTACAATCTGAATCTTAATTCTTCATTTTACCTCAACATTTTGGACAATTGTATGCTTCCTGTAAAACTATATGCAACTCTGTGGTAGGATTTTTTTTCCCGGTATGGCTGCCATGCTTGGTATGGAAGAATTTGACTGAGAGGTCCCGACCTCAACCCCATCAAACACCTACGGGATGAACGAGAATAGAGATTATGTACCAGGTTTTCTTTGCAAGCTATCAATGGCCTGTTTAAAAAAAAAAAAAAAAATATATATATATATATATATATATATATATCTTCCTGGAAGTGTGCAAGCTGTTGGGACCCACTTCATATCATGTTCCATTTTCATTTTACAGGCGTCCTAATAGTTTTGTCCATGAAGCAGCTCACTTTAGTGTGTGCCATAGAAGCTTTAATAAACTGCAAAACATGTTAAGTGTCGTAAATAACTTGGCTTTGTCCAAAGTATTGAGAAAGGTAGAATTTTGATGATGACAATTATGCTGTATAGAGTACATGATGTACTCGTACCTTACCTTGACATTGTTCTCTGTCACAGAGCTCTTTCAAAGGTTTGTACAAGTGTCTGTGGCCCAGCTGTGGCAAGGTGCTCACATCTTCCGTCGGAATCAAAAGACACATCCGAGTCCTGCATCTGGGGTGAGTTTGTCTCTTCGCCAGTTCATTACGCATTACATTTTGTATGAATATATCTCTAGATTCCCCTCAAGTTTTTTTTCAATTGTTTACATTTCAGTATTAAGATGTATTGCTTGTCGTTGTTGCTCTATGATGGATTTGTAGAAATAATAATATGAGGATGTTGAACAGCCATTATTTTTTTATGAGCTTCATATCTTCTTTCTGTGGCAACCTCGCCATGGTAGACTGATGCAGACAGCAACAACGTTAAAAAAACAGGAAGGAATAAAAATTTTAAGTGGTCGGAGAAGCTCTGACTTAGCAATTGAACATGAAGAAACAATGAGATTTTATATCTGGGCCACAATGGTGCTTCTTTAGCTAACAGTTAAAAAAAACAACAACATGCTTTTCCTGACAGCAATGGGTCAGATCAGTCGCAGAGAGAAGAAGACTTCTACTACACTAAGATCTCCTGTGAGGCAGTGGACAACAGCATTGCACTAGTTCCTTCCCAGCAGGCTCTGGGACAAGCAACCCCTCTCAGCTGGGCCTCGTGCAGCTCACCAACCGGTTTGGCTGTTCAGATCCCGACGGCACACAGGCCAAGGTCCAACTCCAACTCTGGCCTGGGCACAAGCCGGCCCAGTCCGCTCAGCCAGTCGGCCCCCAGCAGCTTCTGGCAGATCCACACAGAGCATCTCTATCAGGTTAGTTTGGAGAACCGACATTAAACATTCACCCATCCGTTGTCTATAGCGCTGTGAGTGAGACGTACACCCTGAACTGTTCCCCAACCAAATGCAGGGCACATACTGTATATAAAATAAAAATAAAATAAAATAAAAAAAAAGAGAGAACCACAATCCCACCTATGGACAATTTAGACTCATCAATAAACCTAACATATCATTATCTGGAATGTGGGAGAAGTCTGGAGCCGAAATTCAAACCCAAAACAACAGAATTGTGTGGCAGACGTGCTAACCACTGGCAGACCGTGATGCACAATGAAAGCATGTATCTCTCAATAGTTTTTATATTTGAAAAACAAAACTTGTTTTACATAAATAACCCAGATGTCCAGTATACACTAGTTCTGAAAAACAGCAACGTGTACAGCACTGCACTTTCTATTCCAAATCAAAACATGAAGACAAATTGTATAAAAAAAATGTGTTCTGTGATCGAAAGTGAAGAAAAAGGAAGCTGTTCAAATTAATAACATCGAGAGTTCAATAAGTTCATTCTGTGAAAAGAACAGGTGTCAAGCAGGTGGCCCTTATTTACGTACAAAGGCAGCTGGTTATAGTGCATTCCTCTCTGACAGTCTGAGTAAAATGGGTTGTACCAGAGTTCAAGAAAAACATCCATCCATCCAATCCATTTTCCGTGCTTGGGTCGCGGCCGTGCTGGCGCCTATGGCAGCTGACTCTGGGCGAGAGGCGGGGTACACCCTCAACTGGTCGCCGGCCAATCGCAGGGCACACAGACAAACAATCATTCGCACTCACATTCATACCTACGGGCAATTTAGAGTCTTAATTGAAGACTCTAAATTGTATGAATGCACTCACATGCATTCATACCTACACACATTCCAAACACATCATGCATGTGTTTGGAATGTGGGAGGAAACCGGAGTGAAAAACCCACGCAGACAAAGGGAGAACATGCAAACTCCACATAGGCTAGGCTGGATTTGAACCCGGGTCCTCAGAACTGTGAGGCAGATGTGCTAAAACAGCATATGTAGAACTGATTGGAGAATGGAGAGGGGCAAATATATCAAGTGCAGTAAATTATGGGCCATCCATCCACTCATCCATTTTCTACCGCTTATCCGAGGTCGGGTCGCGGGGCCAGTAGCTTTAGCAGGGACGCCCAGACTTCCCTCTCCCCAGCCACTTCATCCAGCTCCTCCGGGGGGATCCCGAGGCGTTCCCAGGCCAGCCGAAGGATGTAGTCTCTCCAGCGTGTCATGGGTCGTCCCCGGGGTCTTCTGCCAGGGAGGCATCCATGTCAGATGCCCCAGCCACCTCATCTGGCTCCTCTCGATGTGGAGGAGCAGCGGCTCTACTCTGAGATCCTCCCGGATGACCGAGCTTCTCACCCTATCGCTAAGGGAGAGCCCGGACACCCCGCGAAGGAAACTCATTTCGGCCACTTATCCGGGATCTTGCTCTTTCAGTCACGACCGACAACTCGTGACCGTAGGTGAGGGTAGGAACGTAGATAGACCGGTAAATCGATCTACGGCTTAGCTCCTTCGTTACCACAACGGATCGATACAAAGTCCGCATCACTGCAGACGCTGCACCGATCCACCTGTCGATCTCCCGTGTGCAACTCCAGAGTGGAAGAGAGTCCAACCCCTCTCGAGAGGACTGGTACCAGAGCCCAAGCTGTGATTCCCCCCCCCCAGTGCAAAGGGCTTTTTTACATAAAAAATACAATTCAAAGATGGCAGAAAACTGAGCAAACCAATATTAGGCGCAAGAACGCAGTTTGTACATTGTTCCACAAAAATCCACTCGCTCAGTTTTAATAATATACTATGTTTGTCCTGCATGTCCCCTAAATTATTAGGCCTTCTCACCTTGCAGTATAGGGCAGTTAGTTCACTCTGCTTTGTTGAAAGATCCCTGATGCGTCTCCTTTGCCCTGTGGCTTGTTCAAACCACCATACGTGTTTGCGACACGATTAACGGCGTTAAATATGTACATCTTATCGGGTGACACCGATTTTAGGAACCTCCCGTGGACTTTCAACCAACTGACAACCATTGTTGTGAAGAAAAAAAAAATCACCGTTGTACTTTTGATTTCAGAGCTTGGCCTCGTCAGTATACTTCTCGCATTAACTTTGGTTCCCAGCATGCATTGCGCCATTCAATGCTGAATTTCTTTTCCATAATAAGGACATACATCCTTATCATTCAAGTGTGTTTATGTTACCTCTAGTTCATTCAAAGTCTGCATTAACTGTCGGCTCACATTTATGTTGCATTGTGTGCGATATCGTAACCTCCCGGTCAGTGCGGTTTTATGGCAAGCGAAGCTGAGCTAAGTGTTACCTTGCAATTTACCAAATATATAAGACGCTAGTTTGCTCTTCCTAGTAATTACGCAACAAAGCCTCCTTCCCCGAGGGAAAAGAGCCTCCTTTTGTCTTGTATGACTCATTAGCGCCACAAAACATTCATGGCTGACAACATCTCTCAGCAAACTAGGTACCATTCCGAGTGTGGCCCGGGTGACACCAGTTGCCATTTCTGATTTACGCTGTAGCCATGACCTGCCAGTGGTTGCCTTGAATTTGGCAAAATAAGCTATACTGACCAAAGTTCCTGGTGTGGAGTACAGCAGCCAACATTAGCTTATTTGGCCTCAACCTGACCTGTAAATGAAATGGGTCTTCTGATGGGTGAAATTGAGACAAACAAATATTTGATACAATAGGATAAACAGCCGGTCCAGCAAAGCTAAATACAGTTGAACAAATGGAGACATACTAAGTTAGAGTTGCTCACAGTAAGTTAACTAAGCTAAACTCACACTATTCACTGCGTAGAGTTGCAATTGAGGAGGGGGAGAATGAGTTGTAGCAAAGTGGTGGTCTGTGTGGATGAAGGCCTTCAAATTTTTTTTTTTTTTTTTTTTTCTGTCCACAAACAAGATGCAGCCAAATAGTACATCACATCTCAATGAATTTAATGACGCTCATGTGGTGTCTTACAGGCCTGTAGCCCTGTCCAGGCACCCGTGGCCCCAAGAAGTCCAGGGTGCCACACTTTGACCACCCCAACCGCAGCCTCTGGCCACAATAACGCTCAGGTGGGTCTTCTTGTAGCCCAACTCTGTCCACCATGTATGGATCTGAAAACAGATGTAGATACATTACATATATCGGTCTACTGTTTTTTATTTGAGTGTTTTACATTTATGACTTGGAAGTGTTTTTCATACCAAAACAGTTTGCTGCAGTTTTGTTATGTCGCCCATTCATGATTATACTACTGGATTAGTGTTGGTTATTGATAGATTACGATGCAATTTGATTTATGTACAAATTTGGGTTACAACCCTTGTATCCAGAGTGTCTGTGTTATTTTTTTAAATAGCATTTGGACGACAAAATTGGAGAGAAAATGGAAAGAAAAGAAAAGAAAAACTTTTTTTTTTTAATTTTGTACAATGGTTACACAGTGAAAGGGAGTAATGTATAGTTGTTCTGGTATGTGGCTGACTCACAGTTGAAAAGATCACTCTGCCTCTGAAAAATGCAACAACCACAGGCCGAGTGTAGGGTCTTGCCTCTTCATCTATTAAAGAATGCCGCTGCGGTCGTCTGTCTCCCTCAGATGGTGAAACCTCGCTGTCGGTCTGTCAGTGTCGGGGAGCAATGGCTCCAACAGAACAGGCTCCAGACAATGAGCGCGTCGCCCTCGCGCACTCACTGCTCTTTCAGGTGAGCCGTCACATATTTCTGTTAGCGCTCACCGCTGCTCCGTCGACATATCCCGCCTGCCGTTAAGATTTAAACGGTACCGAAGTGCACGCTGTCCAAACACATCACATGCCAAATGACAACACATAACTGTAGAGACTCTGCAGAAAAGCCAATACCCATTTTCTTTTTGGTAGCCGCAAGATAAATATTTAGCTTTGTCAGTTTATGAGATGGGCATCGCTCTGGAGGAGGATCGATGCGTCTCAAATTTGAAACGCGCTATTCAAACTGCGAAGGCCCTACAGGACGCATAATCATTGAATCATTAACTATTTAAATTTCCCAGTACATGCGGGACAGGTTGGACGACTGTCTGCTTTTGTATTAAAATTCATTCTGTTGTTTAAAAAATAAAGCGCCAGACACAACAGATGCCTTTCGTCTCCAAAGTATCTGGAACAGAGCAGAAATAAAACTGTTTCAAAAACGGCACTGTATAAACGCTCTGTCCGGCAAATCTGTTATGAACCACATTCAAACTGTAACATGTTAAGCTACGTGGCTTATCTTGACTCTCATCTTCAATACATTTAATAGCTTTCTGTAAGTCTCTTTTACAATATTATTATTAGATCGAATACGAATATTAGATCGGATACTCTGCTGTTGATGAAATGTGTAATTTGAACATGTTCGCTGTACCACAGCTGTACGGTACTTGCCTTAAAAGCCGATATATTCCCTCTATTATCAAGGTAGACTGTGGCTAGGTACAGCAATATTGATATGAAGCAGACCAGGTCAGAAAATCAAGATATCAAATTCAAAGGTTTATGTACAATATGAATGCCCTTGTTTAATTCGCAGGAAAGGTCGCGGGGAGGCCAAGAAATGTCGCAAGGTCTACGGAGTGGAGCGCAAGGACCAGTGGTGCACTGCCTGCCGTTGGAAAAAAGCCTGCCAGCGTTTCCCCGACTAAACTGCACAGTGGATGGATGGATGGACGGATGCATGGATGGAAGGATGGATGGATGGATGGATGATAAAATACAATTTTATCAAAAAAGCGGATATAGTGTATATAACAGCCAATGAGAAAGAAATTCTTTTCACGTGTCATTGTTTTTGTTGTTGTTGTTTCTTTGGGGTTTTTTTTTTTTTTTTGTTTTTTTTTCCAACCAGCCTTTTTCATAGGCTGACACACCAGATGGTTTGTTACAAAACAATTTGAGTTCCACCAATTCATATGGGAAAATCCAGAACTGCTTGGGAAAAACATTTTCTTAAGTGGTTGCAATGTGCCGAAGAGTAAGTTTGCAGCAGCTAATTTAAGAAGCAGACTTTTGCTGAAATCAGGAAGAAGAAGTGTAAAAGTGAGCCTTCATGTTTCTGTGGATTCTCGCAAAAAAAAAAAAAAAAAAAATGCTCCAATGGCTGCAGCCATTCGAATCTCTTCAACATTCGGATTTCTCCGGCCATTTATTATTTGTCTGTTTATCCTTCCCTTGGGCAATGAAGGTTTGTGTATGTTTGTAACCTGTCAGTCTGCCATGATGCTAACTGTTGACTGACGATCATGTGACGTACTCGGCCTACAATACTCTCCTACTTTATTCAAAGGTCATATAATTACAGCCCTTGTAACCCTTCTGTAGCGTATTAGACTGCTTAGATTGCTTGTTTGTTTAATCCAACACTCTTCCGGTGGTTTATGATGTATATTATTATATTGTGTGCTTTGAACATTGTACAAGTATTTTGTACCTTTTTTAATGTCTCATTAAGCCTAATGGTTTGCGTTCTTTTTCCATGTTTATGGCACTTTGGTGGAATATAAAATCACACAGATAAGCTACAGTACATTTGGTTTCATTTAACCAGATTGCTTCCATAAAAATGGATACTCTTCCTGCCCCATATGTTGGCAAACAATCATTGTTGATGGTTGTGATGAAAAGAGTTTGTAAAAGCAATAAAAAAAAAAAGAAAAGAAAAGGCAGTATATTGTTACACAAAAACACTGAGAATTTGAGACACTTTTCTTTTCTGCATGAGAGTCCACAAAAGAAATAGCAAACTATTTTATTCCTGATTTTCTATACACATTTTTACGAAGACTTACAACAATGACTTAACGTTAAAAATATTTGAAATTTACATTGTATTCACAAATGTCATGATGTGATGTGAGTGCAGAGAAACACACACGCATGCATGTGCACCGTTTCTCAAGCATGCTCTACACACACACACAAACACACGTATACACACACAATGTACAGACATCATCACATCTCAGAATACACTATTAAGATGTAAAACAATGACTGTGGCTGCGAGTAAAGGAAAATGAACTTTTTTTTTTGTACAATAATGACCGTGGCTGACATGCACCGTTAATTCCCCCCCTCTGCTCTTAAAAGATACATTAAGATGGCATCATTTAAAACTCCTTTGCCTTTCCACGGTGTGCCACACACCCAATGACAGGCCCAGGCCATTTCCAGCTCCACTGACCTCAGTACAAATGAGTCTTTCCTTTCCGTATAACAATATGTTGGACCTGTGACTTGATTTCTGCAACATCACAGTTAGAGTTGTTTAATTACTAGCTGTAAGGCAAAATCTACTAACGAACCAATGAATATTTTTTTTTTCCCTCGAGAATTCAATAGCTGAAAACATAAGGTCATTTTGGCAAAACTCCCTAATAATCTTCGGAGGGCAAAAAGTTCCAGGAGATAACCGTGTAATTTCCGTCTCATTCCACAGATAAGAGAGTTCAGAGCAAATGGTTTGTTGTGCTTCATAATTTCATCGTGATTGCAGTGTGTGGGGTGGAATAAAATCCACTTTATTGCACGCTGTTGGCAGCATGCATCCTTCTCAGGCACTAGAGGGCAGTATTATTTCACCTTAAAAGACTCCAGGGTACCGTAAAGTTTTGTTTTTTGGGAGATTTCGAAAAGAGATGCAATTTGTTGAGTTGTCAGGTAGAAAAAGCAACAATTCGATCGCTTGTCTTTAATTTATGATGCAGAAATAGCAGGGGGGGGGGGGGGGGGACAACTATGATTGTTAACAGTGTAACAATCTGTGTGAGCCCAATTACAGCACTGGTGTCAAACTCAAGGCCCCCGGCCGGATCCTGCCCCCCCATGTCATCTTATGTGGTCCGTGAAAGTTTACCATGAAAGCAATGATAACCAAATGCAGGGGCAAATATGTAATATGTAAGTAATGAGCCCAATTGAATTTAATCCTCTAATAATTGACTTTTTTCCAGAAATTTAGAAACATTCACAGTTTGTAGTTTAAATACTTGTCTGAAGGTTGTTGTTGTTGTTTTTTGTAGGTTTTGTTTAAGCCTGTCCACTTCCTGTCAGACATTATGAAAATAACGCCGTTGTTGGATGCCCGTAAGAAGCAGAGAGCTCTGACTGAATTTCCTCCAGTGGAAGGGGAGCCACCACTAAACATTTTCAAAAGGTTGCAAAATGTTGCAGCTTCCTCATACACATTTAGCAACCTTTTGAAAACAATTTATAAGTTTGACACCCCTGATTTAGTCATTTCATTGTAAAGATTGTGACTAAATTTGTTCCTGTTTACACAAAATATATGCATTTTTTGTTGTTGTTGTTGTTTTGCATTGGGTTCACTGATTGTACCGTATGTGAACCTTAACTGTGAACTTAAAACCGAGGTACATACTGATCCCGAACTGTGTTTTTTTTAATTTATTTATTTATTTATTTTTTTGACATACCGGGACTGCGACACCCCTAGCGATTATGCATTCATGTGGTTTCACGGTGAAAACCGGCTTCCTGACGGCAACTTAATGTACAATGTGGCCCGTGCTAAAAACAAGTGAATTCCAGACTGACTCCACTCATCTGAGTTGGGAGATAGCATTAGGTCCAATTCAAGAGTAGAATATTGAACTCCCAAGTCTCGACATTTCAATTTATTCAACACAACTAATGAAAGCTGGCTGGGCTGTCTGGGCTCCCAAACTAAAGTGCAAATGACTTTTAAGTACCATTCATGAAAGTGCGGTCAAAAGTCACACCTGGTTTTTCCAATCTCATTTGGCCCTGTCTCTCTCGTTACACCGACACACAAAAATATATTCAATTGCACTTCTCTAATTCTTTTATTTCACAGGACGGCATGTTAAATATTGATCATGGTCAAAGCATTCCTTGTTTTACTTGTTGGACACAAAGAGCTGATGACAATGGAGGAAGTCACAGTTCAGACTGTTGAAAAGATGATTGGTTGAGGTATGCGGAGCAGGATTTTGGGCAACATGTTTACAGTTTGTTTTGCCTCCACACTCTTGTTACCGGGTAGATGTTGAAGCGGCCGCTGCGGCTGCTCCTCATGCCAAGGTACTGCCTGAGCAGCTGGTTGACCCGTTTCTGACTGTTCCATTTTCGGGCAGATTTACGGACGCCTATGAAGCCTCCGTAACGCTTCTGTAGGTGTCTCGCGGGGGAGCCAATCAACTTCCTGTAACCGTGGCGGCCCCGCTGAAAGCCGCCAAAGCGTTTGGATAAGCTAACGGCCTTTGAGCTTTCATCCTGCTCGCTGACATTCCCACTTTCCCTCTGCTCGCCTTCTCCGTCATCCAGATGGAGAGCCAGACTCTGCACGTCCTCCCCCGCCTCCGAGGATTCGAGCAGAGATGAGTCATACTGGACACGGCGCGGCTCAAACGGGGCCTCATCCAGGTCCTCATTCTCCTCTTGGAAAGGTTGCGCGGCTGCAGATTGCAGTTCACTATCAGAGGTCAGATCCAGAGAGGTCATTTGCAGCTCTCCCACCGTGCTTTTGAGCAGGGCGCCTTCCTCGGCAAATGGAGGGTAGATGGCAAGCTTTAGGGCGCTTTCACACAACTCCCAGGTGAGCGAGGAGGAGACCTGACCCTTGCACTCCAACAAGCACGCCTGTAGAAAGAAGGAAGCAGTTTGTGTTAATACAGATAGTTGACATGGGTGGGGTGAGACAGTACAAAGCATCCATCCATCCATTTTGTAGAGCAGCTCATTAGGGTCAAGGGTGAGTTGGTGGGGCCTACCCAGCTGACTTGTGGAAATTTGAACGTGGGCCGCATTTGGCCCGCGGGCCGGATTTTGGACACACGCCTGATTTAGAGCATGGCCATATGCAGAAAAATGGAAGGAAGCTTTCATGAAACATGCCAAAGCCAATTCAATATGCTACAGGTCAGCAATTTCCAACCAGGGTGCCGTGGTACCCTAGTGTTCCGTGAGAGATCATCAGGGGTGCCACGGGAATCTTGACTTTATTTGTCCCAAAAGTTTAGGTATTAATAACAAATATATATTTTTTCTTCATCAACAGCAAAAGGCAGTGAAAGGCAGAACAATGCTCCTCCATTAGATGGCGGAAGATACCGTACAAAAAAAAAATAAAAAAATCTCTGTATCCACCTGTTGCCATTCATACAACAGAATAAGTAGCGTCATTGCTTCTTGTGTTTATATCAGCTTTGAGTTCAATTAAATAGGATCAGATTTCCCGCTAAGAAAGTCAACTTATGAGTAAATTGAGACGAGATCATCATTATATCACTGTTTTTGTTTGGTGGTGTGCCATGAGATTTTTCGTATGTAAAATGGGTGCCTTGGCTCAATATAGGGAAACAGAACGTCACCATATGCTAAACAGTTCAACATCCATCCATCCTTTCAGCCATCTGTTTTCGAGACAGCTTGTCATTAGGGTTGCGGGCAGACATTTGGGGGGCAGGCGTTCCCAGGCCAGCCGAAGGACGTAGTCTCTCCAGCTTGTCCTGGGTCGTCCCCGGGGTCTCCTCCCGGTGGAACGTGCCCAGAACACCTCACCAGGGACACATCCGGGAGCCAGCCGAATCAGATGCCCCAGCCACCTCATCTGGCTCCTCTCAATGCGGAGGAGCAGCGGCTGTACTCTGAGATCCTGCCGGATGACCGAGCTTCTCACCCTATCTCTAAGGGAGAGCCCGGACACCCTGCGGAGGAAGCTCATTTCGGCCGCTTGTATCCGGGATCTTGTTCTTTCGGTCACGACCCACAGCTCATGACCATAGGTGAGGGTAGGAACGAAGATCGACCGGTAAATTGAGAGCTTCGCCTTTCGGCTTAGCTCCTTCTTTATCACAACGGACCGATACGAAGTCCGCATCACTGCAGACGCTGCACCGATCCGCCTGTCGATCTCCCGTTCCATTCTTCCCTCACTCGTGAACAAGACCCCAAGATACTTGAACTCCTCCACTTGGGGCAGGATCTCATCCCCGACCTGGAGAGGGCATGCCACCCTTTTCCGATTGAGGACCATGGTCTCAGATTTGGAGGTGCTGATTCTCATCCCAGCCGCTTCACACTCGGCAGCGAACTGCTCCAGTGAGAGTTGGAGCTCACGGCTTGATGAAGCCAACAGAACCACAACATCAGCAAAAAGCAGAGATGCAATACTGAGGCCACCAAACCGGACCCCCTCTACGCCTTGGCTGTGCCTAGAAATTCTGTTCATAAAAGTTATGAACAGAATCGGCGACAAAGGGCAGCCTTGGCGGAGTCCAACCCTCACCGGGAACGAGTCCGACTTACTGCCGGATATGCGGACCAAACTCTGACTCCGGTTGTACAGGGACCGAACAGCCTGTATCATGGGGTTCGGTACCCCATAATCCAGAAGCACCCTCCACAGGACTCCCCGAGGGACACGGTCGGACGCCTTCTCCAAGTCCACAAAACACATGTAGACTGGTTGGGCAAACTCCCATGTACCCTCAAGGACCCTGCCGAGGGTGTAGAGCTGGTCCACTGTTCCACGGCCAGGACGAAAACCACACTGCTCCTCCTGAATCTGAGATTCGACTTCCCGACGGACTCTCCTCTCCAGCACCCCTGAATAGACCTTACCAGGGAGGCTGAGGAGTGTGATCTCCCTGTAATTGGAACACACCCTCCAGTCCCCCTTCTTAAAAAGGGGGACCACCACCCCAGTCTGCCAATCCAGAGGCACCTCTCACCGTGGGCAACTCCAGAGTGGAAGAGAGTCCAACCCCTCTCGAGAGGACTGGTACCAGAGCCCAAGCTGTGTGTGGAGGCGAGTCCGACTATATCTAGTCGGAACTTCTCGACCTCACACACCAGCTCGGGCTCCTTCTCTGCCGGAGAGGTGACATTCCACTTCCCTAGAGCCAGCTTCTGTAGCCGGGGATCGGATCGCCAAGGTCCCCGCCTTCGGCCACCGCCCAGGTAACACTGCACCCGACCCCTATGGCCCCTCCCACAGGTGGTGAGCCCATGAGCAGGGGGACCCACGTTACCCCTTCGGGCTGTGCCCGGCCGGGCCCCATGGGTGCAGGCCCGGCCACTAGGCTGGGCCCTTTATTTTTAACCTTAATAAAAATATTTAACTACATTGCAGCAGCATTTTTTAAGATCCTTTTATCACTTTTGATGATAGAAATGGGACTTTGTAGTAAACTGTTAGTGTGTTTACTCTTGGTTAAGTATACTTTTAGGATTTCCACTCTTCTGGAATGTTTTCATGTTGATTTAATTTTGAGTTCACTACACTATTATACACTTAGAGTTTATTGGTTGATCAAAAGTTGTTTGAATTGGGAAAAACATTGCTTACTGTGTCAAATATTTGTATTCAAATAAAAATTGAAAATTAATAAAAATGTTCCTGCGACCCTTGTGAGGAAAAGCGGCTCAGAAAATGGATGGATGGATGGATAAAAATGTTAATTCAGTCCCACCACGAGTGTTCACATTTGACTATTAACTGTGGTCAATGTTTGTTTTTTTGACACTTTTAAAAAGAATGTTAAATGTGTGAAATGCATGAGACACATCAGTTACCTCACTTAACTTCACTGATGTGTTACTGTTTTCCCATATATTTAACATTGTTGCCTTGCTTTTGATTTTTAACAGCTGAGATGGTCTCAGCCAATTATTTACTGCTGTGTCTCCAGCAGTAAATATAATGTGAGTCTACAATTTTTTGATCAAGGTATACACTGAAGAAAAGGGATCATAATTGGAAGAACTTCCTTCCCACGGGCAGCATGTATGCAACAGGTGAACTAAATATTACCGACCATTTTATTAGCTGTGTAAAGGATGTTAGCTTTTTATTGTCGCTACTTGTTAATTGTTTTTTGTTTGTTTTTTTTGTTTCGATAAATGTCATGTTCATTGCCTTTACTTCACTATTAACTTACGCTTGCCTACGCTTATCTTTTATTATTTTCAACTTTGTGAAGAGTTTCCCTCCACAAGGCCCTATCTGTCACTGGCATAGATAGATGAATAAAGATACATTATTTATACAAAAAAAAAAAAAATCATCATTTTTGGACTAGTTGACGAGTGCTTAGCACATCTGCCTCCAAGCTACAGTCTCCTATGTCTAATTTGCGCATTCTTCCTGTGCTTGTGTGTATTTTTTCCAGGTACTCCGCCTTCCAAGGTTCGGTAAATTAATGACTGAATCATCCATGTGTGTGAATGGTTTATTTGTCTATGTGCCCTGCGATTGACTGACGACGAGTTCAGGGTGTATCCCGCACCCCTCCTCCCTCCCAAAGTTTCCCAAAGTCCCACAGCACTTTTTGTCAATAAGAGGGTGGTAAAAAAGTGTATCTGGAAAATTGGTGCCATTAATACAAAGTGATTCATCATTCATGATGTAAAACTTCGCCAAGTTCATGCTTAAACATGTCCCAGGCTCACAAGGGCTTCATCTGGTTGACCGACTTGTCAGGAAATTAATTGGGCTCTCTCTTACACAGCGTTCACAGCACAGCAAAAGTCATGAACTAATAGAACATGTCCATCATGTGATAAATGCGACATCTACTTCAGCACAGTGACTGACAGAAGCAAATGAGCACAAAATACAAATCATTTGGATGTCATTTTTTTTTAGACAGGCTCTTCAACCTGAGGAAATATCTGAGGAATGATGTATGATGTTTTGAAAATCAACCTTTTATATAGAGAGAACTTTTTCAGTGAGATTTTAGTGACCTTTATATCTTAATATCGCCACATTTGGCTACATGCCTAAAATCTCTCCGTGACTTATGATACAATGATGGACACTTCACGCTCAAAATCTAAAGTAAGTTAATAAGTAATACATTTACAGTGGTCTATTTTTTCCCCCTGTAAATAGGATAGTCACTTACATCTTCCTGAAATTCGTGAACCACATCTTCCCTCCCACAGCTCCTTGACTTAAAATCATCAGTTTGACGTGAGATGCAAAGCCCATTTACTTATCAAATCTTGCTTAAATGAAATGAATTGTTATCAGAAACCTGCAGACATCGAAGGGGATGAGCGCGGCGTGAATTCCGCTGTGAATCTATTAACGGAAATTAATTATCCATCCTAAATGAATCCAGGGGATTCTCCACATCAGATCAGTGAAACAATCTAAAGGAGTTTATGACTGAGAGGCAATGTGTGTATGAGTCATATTTTCATCATCTTGTGAGGACCAGAGGTTATAACAAAAAAAAAAAAAAAAAGGTCATGGTCATACTTTACTTTTTTAGTTTAAAAAATGTGCTTTGCTAACTATAGCACATAACAGTTAATAGTTGCATTATTGACTGTGTTGATTGTGTTAATGGAAATAAATACGTAACTTAAATATATACTACTGTTTTTCCTTAATCGTATAAATATTTTTGGTGAAGGGTGCCCTTTATTTGGTTTGAGCACCTTCCCCCAAAACTTCCTACTACACTACACTATACTGTGTGCATTTGGTGCGTGGATCACACATACCCAAGTCATCGCGTTGAGAACTTTACCAAGCAATTAAGTATGTGCCTCTTCCCATAAGCTAAAACCTTTACCTAACACTAACCTTTGCATCCAACAAAACTCAACCTGCATGATGGTGCTTCTGAATGATAGTTTTTATAGTCCAGCAGACTTGGAAGTGGCTCTGGATCTTCTAATTAGTCAGGTCACGGGCAGAGGAAACTGTGTGTTGGTGGTTATTACGAAAATTACCAGCTTGCTCATGAACTCATTTTCAGAAATAGGCAGATAACAAACTTTTTTTTTTTTTTTTTTTTTTTTTTTACCTGATAGGTAGGCAGTACTTGTATACAAGCAATTAAAAGTAAATTTTTCATTATATGTCTCCTCTAAGAGGATGTCAACCCGACATACATGCCTTACTACGAGGTAGAACACTTTTATGCTAAATTATTACAATTTTCAATTTCAATGGGCACGCTAAGAGTTACTTATAGTACGATCAAAATAATTTTAATGGTTGCCATGGTAACCCCAGAGGACCCAGTTTAGAACTCTGACAGGGCATTCAGGATATTTATAATGCTATGGTAGCACCAGCGATGAGACCCTGTTTATGTCAATATGATGTTATAACATGAATGAGTTTTGTTTTGTGGTTGGCGCGTCCACCTGACAGAGGTTACTGGTTCGAATGTCACATGATCTCAGCTGACTTTCGGTGGGGTTTACCATGGACTGGTGGCCATTCACTCCCAAGGCTCTCCATCAATATGCTGACATGATTATTAACTAGGGAGTACCTGTACAGTATCACAAAGTACATAGTACTCTAACTACATGTTTACGCTATTCCAGGTGAACCTTTGCTGTTTGTACTGGGCAGTGATGCCGGTAACGCGTTACTCCAAAATGCTGCCATTTTGCATCACGAGCAAAGTAACATGGCAAAGTAATGCGTTATTTAGGCCTGGAAAGTAAGAAAACAGACTACAGTTACTTCTTCCTAACAACAGTAGTTACTTCTGTGTCATCTAATCTATATTTCTCATCAAACTCAAACTTGTGGCTGATGACTCATGCAATGAACAGGCTAGCAGTTCAATAACATTACACTCGTTGATCAATAAACACAACGAAGTGATTGGGAGGTGATTGTTTATTATACAATGCACAGTGACGGTACAGTACCGTAAAACTGCAAAGAAATGCACGATTTCACTGTCGCCACACTATTATTTTCTTTTCTTTAGTAAAAAGTGTATTTGGTTGTTGTTAATTTTTTATTTACACATTAAGAATACAATATTACTGGCATGTTAAGCATGCAATGCATTGTGGGTTAATTATTCATACCGAAGTGCGTGGTAATAAATCGTCATACAGGACTGACTCACTGAAGGACTTTCAATACTTCCATCCATCCATTTTCTGAGCCGCTTCTCCTCACTAGGGTCGCGGGCGTGCTGGAGCCTATCCCAGCTGTCATCGGGCAGGAGGCGGGGTACACCCTAAACTGGTTGCCAGCCAATCGCAGGGCACATACAAACAAACAACCATTCACACTCACAGTCACAGTCACACCTACGGGCAATTTAGAGTCTCCAATTAATGCATGTGTTAGGGATGTGGGAGGAAACTGGAGTGCCCGGAGAAAACCCACGCAGGCACGGGGAGAACATGCAAACTCCACACAGGTGGGGCCGGGGATTGAACCCCGGTCCTCAGAACTGTGAGGCTGACGCTCTAACCAGTCGCCCACCGTGCCGCCACTTTCAATTCTAATCTGAAATAATATTTACAATGAAAAGTGAGAACTTTCAACTTCATTGTAGTCCGGAATGTGAGTTGGTTTAACGCGCTGCACGGCTGACTTCACGTAAGTAAGTGCTTCTTCCCCCTGTCAATCACCCAGAGCTTTGCTAGTTAAAGAGTTGCTTAATTTTGACACCTTTTCTTGCTCTTCGCATCAAAATTATGCTGGTGTGTGTGTGTGTGTGTGTGTGTGTTTGTGTGTGTGTGTGCCCAATACACTAATGTACACGCACGTACAAACTCACGCACGCGGTTGTTGCCTTTATGGACCACAATCAGCATCTAGCTAAGCTATCAGTTAAGAGTCTTTCGAGAAGTGTACTGAGAATGGTGTGCTTGTTTACATGTTTATGTACTTACTATATTTGTCATGTCAAGTCTGCACTAAGTTGCTCATTTAATGTGCCTTCAACTACACTAAGACTTTAGTTATTAGTTCATGTTGATGACATCATTCTGTAACTTGTGTGGCGTATATTACCAAGTAATTGGTTCGGTTAAGCTAATGCTTTATTTGTACTGTGGATAAGTGATATTCCTGCCACTCGGTAGCTGCTGAAAGTAACTAAAAAATTACTTTTTTCTAACTTAGTTACTTTTGAAATCAAGTAATCAGTAAAGTAACTAAGTTACTTTTAAGCTCAAGGAATCCGTAAAGTAAGTTACTTTTTCAAGGTAACTGTGGCAACACTGGTACTGGTGGACATTGCGATAATGATTATGGACCTGGGCAAGTAGCCTTCTGATGAACACTACTTTGGAAATCAATACCAACCCTACCTAAAAAAGTCGGCTTGTTATTAAGGCTGCATGATATTAGGGAAAAAAATACATTACAATTTTCTGAAAATTTCACCAGATGTTGGGAACAACCCAAGTAATCCATACATACGAAGAAAGTAGCACAAATAAGATCAGCTATTAAGTTGTGTGTAAAAAATGTGAAAGGACACAGGCAAAAAAGTATTGAACACATGAAGAAAAGGAGGTGCAAAAAGGCATGGAAAGCCAGCACAACACATTAAATCGATCAATAATCAAACAGCAATTCAGCCCCTTGCCAGTACAAATGAATATCAGCTGGTTCAGTCCTAATTAATGGTTGACAAAAAGGTGTCATTACCAAGGTGTGAGTCAAGACACATTTCATCATGGGTAAGAGCAGAGAGCAGTCTCAAGACCATCGCAAACCAATTGTTGCAAAACATAACGATGGTATTGGTTACAGGCACATATATAAGCTTCTGAATGTTCCAGTGAGCACGGTTGGGGCCATAATAATAAGAAGTGGGAAAAAAATAATCAGAAGAGTTGTCCAAGAGCCGAGGACCAGCTGTGGAAAGCTTTAAAAAGACCTGGAAATAGCAGGTACTGTTGTCACAAGAAAAACAGGGAGTAAAGTACTCCACCGCCATGGCCTGTATGCACGCTCACCACACAAGACCCTATTGCTGATATTTAAAGTTTGCTGAACAACATTTGGACAAGACAGTTAAATATTGGGAGAATATAGTCTGATTGGATGAAAGCAAAACTGAACTGTTTGGATTCCATAATGCACACCACGTTTGGAGGAGAAATCACAACAAAGCAAGACATGCGACTAGTTTCTCCATACATGAGGTGTCTTGAAGCTGTCATTGCAAACAAAGGCTTTTGTACAAAGTATTAAATAAGTACCACTTGGCGGGTTCGATACTTCTCCTACCTTTAATACTGTCATTTCACATTATTACACACAACTTAATTTCTGAGTTTATTTGTTCTACTTTCTTTGTATGTATGGATTACTTGGGTTGTTCCCAACATCTGGTGAAATTTTCATGTCAATAGCACCTTTGGAAATATATTTAATGAAAAAAATGGTGACGTCTTAAATACTTATTATAGCTGCTGTTCGTTTGTATGAAGTCTACCTGTATTTAAATGCACTGTAGTATTGAGCAATAGTCCAGCCAGACATGAAGTTAAAATATGCGCTAAAATATGTGTGTGTGGAAAAATGTCAGCCCTCTAACCTTTGATTTTAACAGCTTTGTCTTTGGTGGAAAACATCAAAGTCCAGAAAATGGACAACGGATGCAACGACAATTCATTCATGTAAACCCCTTAAATTCATTTGAAACAGTGCCGTCTGTTTAATGCCTTGATGACATTATGTTGGGCAAAAAACGGAAAGACGACTTCGTCACGTCGGTGTGATATGTTCCGACAATACACTGTCCTTTTCTATATTCAAAAAAGGAGCACCTTTTTATCTCTCTCTGACTATAAAGTGCATTCCACAAAGGTTAAGGAAAGGTGATATAAATGTTAAGGTTAGAAGATTGACTTTCCGGAGCGTCCCTAAAAAACAAAGGCGCTGATATACCCAAGAGGAGATCTGTGTATCGCCGATTGATTGCTATTCCTAAAGTCCCCGGATGTCTGTCACAGCTAATTTGAAATTGAATTTGTCGAACTGAATCTGAAATGATCAAACTGAACGTGAAAATATACGATTTTAATTTTAATTGCGGTTAAAATAATTTGATATTCACTTATTGGACTTCAATTACAAACTAATAAATTCAATTTCAAATTATACTATTCAGGTACAGTATTTAAATGCAATGTTTCAAATTAAACAAAACAGATTGAAATGTGTTTATATAAATTCAATTTTTAATGCAATTATTCAAGTGTAGACATTCAAATATGAATGATTCAAATTCAGTTCCAGCTGGCACATATTGTAGTCTTTCATGCCTACTGTACTGTAGAGTCATTAGCACATTCCTAACACTATTAATTTTTATTTTTAATCATTCTGTTATTTTACACCTATGTTTTAATATATATTTCTATATTTGAGTGCATTACTTTGGCAAAACTCGTATACATCGGAAGTTTGTCCTGTCAATAATGCTGTGGCTCTCTCCCCTCCCCAAAGTGTAATCTGTTGCGACATGCATTCAATTGTCACAATACGAACAGAGATACAGTTAATCCAGGCCTATAATTGTTTCCCGTGTCCTCATTATAGTTATATAACAAACAAAAAAGTAGATAACACTCGAGGTTGCTCCATGTCCAACCAGTCCTTTTGCTGGTCACTTGTTAATATTACAGTTGATTGACTGCATATCAATACACCAACATTGCGCATGTGACACAGCAACCTCCGATGTGACTGTTGTGCACACATGCATTGTGATGACAATGCTCAAACGATATATTGGGAAGCTCTATTTGTTATTTCACCAGAAAGACAAAGCACTACACAGTGACCATGTCAGATGCTTCGTTTCCAATGATGTGCCAATGACGTGCCATTATAATGTCATTATGTTTCATTATTATCATTATTGTGCGTCTCTGATTGAGTGGGACAAATGTGCTGGGTGCATTTTCATCATCCACTGAGGCTACCAAATACGGTTCCTAGTGCATGAAAAGGGTTCAAAATAAATAACTTTTCACTACATGGGGAAGAAATACACAATGTTACCAGGAAACCGCTGTGACACTAAATGCATGTTAATAATATTCACTTTTAATAGCAAAGCAATTTAGTAACATTATAACAAATCCTATAACGAGTCCACAGTCATGCTGAGAGTGTATTTTGGCACAGCTGTGCTTCACACAGATGCTATTCCACCCTGAACTCAACCAAAAGTGGCCTTGCACACAATCTAATTTCCAAACAGCCAGAGAGAGAGAAATGCCACCGAGTAAAAACAGTCGGTGGGCAACCTTGAATTGTGGTTGGATGGCTAATTTAGCCAATAATGATGCTGAGGAAGACAGCTGGGACCTTTATGAAAGCTGTAATAGAACTATGCAATTGACTGCTGCTTAGTCTCATTGGGCTGGGCATACACCGCTGACTGACACATTTGATCAGCTCTTCATTGTGTTAGTCGCTTTCACGATGAGCCAAAGATGGAATCCACTGAGCCATCCATTGTTCCCCACTCCAGACGTGAGTGAGTCTGGCAACAATCTTACGATATCAGGACACGCAGATTCATGGGGGCAAAAACCAATACACGTGCACACGACCATGCAGCCACACTGATATAAAAAATGAGCATATGCTCTGTTAACTAATTTTCCTCATCCACCTCACGGTACCTACTCGGCTCTGCTAGGGTGCGCTCACCTTGGTATTGCGCTGTCGGTTGCCACATCAAATCAGTACTGCTTCAGCAGTCATGGGAAACTGAAAAACATACCTCACTGAACGCAGCAACCAGAGCTAGACACATCAGCAACAAAAAATGTTGCATTAACTTTTATTAAATGAATGGAAAATGCATCCATTCATGTTCTGTACTGCTTATCCTCAATATGGTCGCGGGCGTGCTGTTGCAGCTATCTTCGGTGAGAGGCAGGGTACACCCTGAACTGGTCGCCAGCCGATCGCAGCCTTTGAAATGCAGTATCTCTTAATTTATAGAAAGTCAAGGACAGGGGAGGCCAATTAATTTTCCAAAGGGGGCATGAGAGAAACTGGAACAATTTTCGAGGGCCTCAATTATGTTCAATTTAATGTCCTTACTGTATATATATATATATATCAGTAAACTGTATTGTGTTGATAAGCTGCTACAGTAAACCCCCGCTATTTGTGTGGGATAGAGACCGAGCCCTGCCATGAATAGGGAATAATTGAAGTCCACTAAATACAGGTAATCCCCAACCCAAATCACTTAAAATGAAGAGGATCATAAAGCATCAACACCATCCATCAAACATGTATACAATCATGAACCTATGGTACATAAACAACTGTATTCATTAGATAAATTATTTAACACGAACAAACAACCTTCACGAGACTCATAAAAAGTATTAGCTAGCATACTAGCCTAAATAATACATACGCACAAACTGACTTGCCATCAGATCATATCTCAAATATCAACATCAAATATGCCTAGTAGCATGTTACACAATCTGCATCAAGTTATTAAACTCAGCTTTTGACTTTGAGTTGTTCTTTCTTATTTCTTTTATGCGACGTGGCGGATATCAATAATAACCGGAGAGCGGAGTAACGGCATTCATCATCCAACATGTCTATTTTGTGTGCATGTGCTTGTGTATGTGTAATTGCAAAATGTGCTTGGGCCAGGGAAAGGGACATAGATAACATCCATCCATCCATCCATTTTCTGAGCCGCTTCTCCTCACTAGGGTTGCGGGCGTGCTGGAGCCTATCCCAGCTGTCATCGGGCAGGAGGCGGGGTACACCCTGAACTGGTTGCCAGCCAATCGCAGGGCACATACGCACAAACAACCATTCGCACTCACATTCGCACCTACGGGCAATTTAGAGTTGTCAATTAACCTACCATGCATGTTATTGGGATGTGGGAGGATCCGGAGTGCCCGGTGAAAACCCACGCAGGCACGGGGAGAACATGCAAACTCCACACAGGCGGGACCGGGGATTAAACCCCACTCCTCAGAACTGTGAGGCAGACGCTATAACCAGTCGTCCACCGTGCCACCCATAGTTAACATAATAATAAATAATAAATGCAATGCCTTAACCTTGTTCACGTTAGATGTAACCAAAAGGCTAGCGCTTCCTCCTACCTATTCCCCTGTTAACTAAGAATGCTATGCTCGCTTGATCGTGGGGTTTTTTTTTTGCCCGAATTAATTACACAGATATGCTCTTTGGACTGTAAAATGGATAGTGCGCCACAGTCTGCTCAGCTTATCATTCAGTCAAACTCACTGTAAACATCTCATATTTGCATATTTGACACTTGATGGAGGTTTCGTTCTCAGTTTATCGCTTTAGAAGTGGCTACTTTGCCATCCTTAGCAGCCTTACTATCTTCTTTGCGCACCGATTTACTGTACATATTCCACTCACCTTATCCTTCTCAGCC
Source organism: Phycodurus eques (assembly GCF_024500275.1). Classification (NCBI taxonomy): domain Eukaryota; kingdom Metazoa; phylum Chordata; class Actinopteri; order Syngnathiformes; family Syngnathidae; genus Phycodurus; species Phycodurus eques. The sequence goes on along the minus strand of NC_084542.1, from coordinate 4,060,963 downwards.
ACAGGTTATGCTGGATTGATTTTAAAATAAATTTAAAAAATACTGACACAAATCTTTTGGGGTAAGTATCTGGCTCATCCTATCTATCCTGAACACGTATTGTTCACAAACATTCTGGGGGGGGGGGTAAATCACATTAATGTACGTATGTGGTGAAGCTGTAATAAATGAAGTTTAACATGCCTACAACACTACCGGTAAAAAGTGTTAGGGAGTAATAGTGACCTGACACACAATGTTTCTTGATAGCTTGAGACACCCACACACACGCAGGCACAAAACACGCACTTACCATGGTGTTGAAGGCTTGATGCAGTTGCTGCTGCTGCTCCAGGAGCAGACCACAGGCCACACACGCTCCCTGGCAGTCACTGTGTCCAGGGGTGAAGAAACATGGAAGCAGAACCAGCAGGCACCACAGTGGGATCTTCATGGCTCTGCACACCCAGATAGGCAGGACCAAACAGGAGCCCAACAGGCAGAGACGTCAAGAAGAAGGGTCAACAACAGCTGGATAAGGTCAGGGATTAAGTCCAGCCTAAGGGAAAGAAAGTGATTACACGTGATTGCATCATTTCTCGTTTCAAGGAATTATTAGCTTTTTTTTTTTTTCCCAAACATTGGTGGTGGGAGAATGTCCAGCCAACATCAGGAATAGTGTTGGTGTGATAAACGGAACAGTGCAACCCGAGGCAATGAATGAGAAAATGGTGTGCATGAAGCAAAATGCAGAGGGCTTCAATGGAAGTCCAACAGAACATCGAGATTTGTATAAGTGGATTTGTGCAACGTGCGCCATTCCCCACACTTGCAAAACACATTGGAGCAATTTTTGTCAGGCTGACAGAACCATGTGGGGACCGACCAATATTATGGATTAGTAACAAAAAAATAATAATAATATTAAATGGACCAAATTTGGATAAAGGCGGTTTCGGAAAAAGCCAGCAATATTTTTCTGATACCTAATCATCTGCAAATAAGCTGATATAAACCTGTAGTTATGTTTCATATACCTCTAAATATTCCTCTTTGCACTTCTCTTTAGATGCCATACATTGGCTATTTATCTGTGGCCAACAGAATAACAATCTCTACTATTAGTATAATTGTTTTTTTCACAATAATGATTCAACCTTTTGGGACAAAAGTACTGCATGCAAGGGTTCACAAAGTTGTAAGCTTACTGGTTATCAGTCCAGGGTTTAATCCGCAAGTATAGCCTTAAATCTGCTTGGGACAACAACAACAACAACTTCCGCTGAAACTTTTAGCATGATAAGTAGTATAGAAAATGACTAGAGCAGCACACAATATATGTATATACTGTATTTTGATTTTCATCACATTCTTCTTCACAGATGAGAGAACTCACACGGTTCTTGTGCCTCACAGAGAAGCACGCAGGGTCCATTCTGAACAGTGTGCAGTGAACTCCCACAAGAGGAACCAAAATGGTTCCTTGATGTATACTAAAAAAAAAAACAAATGCACTGCTGAAAAGCTGAGAGGATAGTAACACTTTGCTCTATGCAATGCGGCCTCTTCTGGACCCCATCTATCATGTGGGTGGCCCCCATGTCTTCTAATATAACAGGTTACGGGGGGGGGAAAGCCACTCAGATCATTTTAAATTGCTTTTGCTCATACACAGCTGCCTGGCTTGTTGGTTTATGGATCACAAACAAGATAAACCGCATGCGCCTGTTATGCGCAGTAAATGTTGAGCTTCACCGAAGCCACAACAAGAGTAGATGACAGACTGCTGATTAAGGGTTGATTTGAACATTATAAACTATTCGTTTTTGTAAGCAACTTACTCGGCACCTTTTGATAAAACCACGTGACAACGACAGCGATTTCTAACCCACCTGTTTTGCATGTCCTATGCCGACTGAATACAAAAGGCAATAGCCATAAACAATGTCACAGATTCATTTGGACCTATGTTATGCATAAAAGAGTAGAGAATATGTCTGATTTTGATGGCATGGGACCTTTAAGAAGTTGTATTCGAAACTCACTTCGAGCATGAGCTGCAATGTAGTTAAGTTCCCACTTGCAAACGTCTTAAAAGCTCTTGTGAAGACAGAGAAGTGAGCTACTGATGACTCAATAATATTGCACTCAGTACATCATATTGAGAGTGAATGAAAATCTTTGAGAAGCAACTTGCGTGGGTGGAATATTGATGGATACACTGGAGCGCGTATTCAAATAACAAAAAAAATAACAGTGTGACCATTCCCACGTGGTCACATTACACATAGTCAATAGAATGTGAAAGAGGCTGTATGTCGCAGTGGTTCATTTAGAAATACACATGCAAGGCTTCATGGGAAATCGTTGGGGAGATGTTTGTTCTCCTTATTGAAACGTTTGGTGTGATCGTCACCTGCCTGCTGACGAAGTCCATTTCATACTGTTGTGTTCTCCCTTAAGTGGTCCTCTCTGATCGAGTTAATGGACACATTGGTGACCCGAAGTATTCACGCTGGTGCCAATCTTCAATGTGTTCTCGCCATACAAAGACAGCTTTCACACACACTCGTCCACATTATCAATAAACGAAGAGATGAGCTGTGTCTTCATTGTTTTTGTTTTCGCCGCAGCATACACAGAGTATCCATTTATTTGCTTGGCAAGAATTCTTTCTATGTCCATTTCACAAGTCAGTAAGCAATTGTCCTTATTAATGTTCCCATATTACTTTCCTTTACAATTTAGCTGTGTTCTCAACTATGTTTTCAGTGACTAGGAGTGCTCTTTAATAAGGTAGTAAGAGACGGCTGTCTATTTATTTTATCAGCCTGCATCAATACTTGACAAAGGGCAGAACACTTTTCTTTTTGTAGTTTGGACTTCCTCACAATCAAAGGTTCTGGATCTGATTCGCAGTACTGTGTGGAGTTTGCAGTTCTCCCTCCTCCTCATATGTTGGTTTTCTTCCGCGTACTTGGTTTTCCTCCCAAAATGAAAAAAATGGGCATTATGTTGGGTAAATTGATAAATCAATAGGTGTAAATATGAGAGAATGGTGGTCTGTCTGTGTGTCGTGTGATTGTCCAGTTCATCCGTGAACAAACATTTTCCCTGACAGCAAAAAAATAGTTTTATTTGTCGACGAGAATGGTTAATCCTTCCATTGAAATGAAATATGACGAGCACTTTATACATAGAAATTGAAAAAAGGCATGCCTAAATTTTGTGACATAATTGTATCGAGGAAGTCCTTTATTAAAATGAACAAAGTACCTATTGTTTTGTTAGGAAATAAGTTTAGCCTCTGAAATTGATCAAGTCGTGTAATTTGCATTATAACTACAGTAAGGGAAAAACCTATTTGAAAGTGAGTCTCATAAAAAGAATTGTGTTTGCTTTATGATAGTGTATTATGTTTTCTATGTGTACTGAGTGCATTGTTGCACAAGAATTTGTGTTATTGGGAGAGCTTGTGTGTTGAGAGCAAAAAATTTGTACAGCTACGCCGTAATAGTGGTAAACTATCCTCCGCATGTCTTCCAGACACGAACATTGTTAGAGTTTCGTGTTCTGTAGTGCCCTGTCCGCCCATGCGCTATGATGATAAATCATTCAAGTATCTCCCATCTGTCTAGTTTACCTGCTTCAAATTTGGTTGCAATCTTAAAATAAATCTCGAAGATAAGTTCCTCTTTTAAACAGCAATGCATTTGGCCCAAGAATAATAACAACAATGCAATTTCAAGAGTGCCTTAAAAAAAAATATATTAAAAAAAAAACTTGAGTCCCGAAGGCAGCTGCAGTAAGGATCCAAATTGTTGGATTTGAACTATAACATGAAAAAAAAATAATGATTCCGAAGTTTGAGAACATCGAAATACAGCAAGCCAAAAACACTAAAAAACAAACAAGCCTGCCTGAAAATCACGAGACGAACAAATGCATATGTTTTATTCTGACATAAGCCTTCATGTGCATGAAGAGGAGAGAGTGAGTCTCGTCTTAATTTTACAGTATTATTATACAGAGAAAGTCCATTAAAGAGTCAATAGTATCCTTGATGAAGTTAATGTCCTTCCCCTGTAGTAAATGCTAAATTGTAACCACCGTGGGACAAAATAATGGAAAATGTTCCATTCGTCAATTTTCCATGGGACTGTCCTCATTAGGGTCGCAGATGATCTACATCCAGCACAATCACACATTTGGACAATATAGAGTCTTCATTTAACCTAACATGCCAGTTTTGGGCATGTGGTAGGGAGCCGGAGTAAACGGAGAAAACCCATACGGGCACAGCAGAACCATGGAAAATCTGAAAATTCTATATTTTGGACAATATACACATATGTTCAGCTCAATGGATTGGTGTCATTTACGAATGCAACAAGCATTATGAGGGTTGAAAGAGAGTTGCGTGGAAAAAGCTTTTAAGTCAAGCAGTAAGCAGAGTCTGCTAGTTGAGCACTTTACATGAGGAGTAAACCGAGGTCACTTTATGACTGGTTATTAGTAGCTCAGTCTGTGAGCCACTTGACATCCACTATCATGGTACATTGACAAGAGGCTTAGAAATATGAGTAGCTTGTCTCTGGTTTAATGCTGTTGGCTGCTCAGCGTCGTAACACAAAAACTATCTGGGCACGCTATTTATTCAATGAATAATTCAATCAATTGTCAAGTGTGTAGAATCATTCATTATCAACACATCAACATTTTGGGCAATTATAAATGATTAACCTTGTGCGAAGCAAGGGCCATAAAGGCATAATTTGATTAGTTTAGTGTGGAGCCCTGACTTCAACGCTGTCAAACACCTGCGGGATGTACTCCAACAAAAATTGTGAACCGCATCACAACCGTCTTGATCACTGACCTCACAAATGTTCTTCTGGATGAAGAGACACACTCCAAAATCTTGTAGCAAGGGGCTTTTAGTAATTATTCAACTGTGTATGAATTTAAAAAAAAAAAAAAATGTGATCATAGTTGGTTAAAATTACAGTATGTGTTTTGACAGCGTCATTATTTTATCTACAATATCTCATTGTGTTGTCTGCAGGCTCCAATTGGAACACCCACTTAGGTTACCGAATATGATTCTTTTCTCAGGAAAAAAAAATGAAAGAGTTTTTCAAGACATTTTCCTAGCATCCAAAATGGTAATGGTGTGTCATTTACAAAATGCTTACCATGCAATTCCTCAGAGCTCCATGCATAACTTTGGACAAGCCCATTATATGAATAGCAACATATAATAATAGAGGTTATGACAAGTTTGCACATTTGCTGTTTCTCAAAAAGCCATTTTGCAGCAGAAATAATAGCAAAACAGCATCCCTTTAGACATAACCTTGGGTCCTGGCGTTCATCAGCAAACTTTTTTCTCGATTTTTCTTGTGCTGAGGGCATTCTGACAACTGCGACAGCTTCTCTACATCTTGTAACGCTTCATATCGCTGTATAGTACTTTAAATTTAAATTGAATTTTTGACCATTGTTTGGCCGACGCTGTGAACCATCAACCCATGACACTCTATTTTCTGCTCTGTTAAGCAGAGATGGTGGGAAGGACGGATGGATGGATGAATGGGTGGATGGATAGATGGATGGATAGGTTGGGTGGCTTAGGTAGGTAGATAGATAGGTAGGTACACATCATAACACAGATGAACGAAACAACTTTGCTCATCATTTACTTTATAACACTTATCCTGATCATCGAAAAACAGGTATACATACACAGTATTTCATCCATCCAGCCATCCATTTTCTGAGCCGCTTATCCTCACTAGGGTCGCGGGCGCGATGGAGCCTATCCCAGCTGTCATCGGGCAGGAGGCGGGGCACACCCTGAACTGGTTGCCAGCCAATCGCAGGGCACATCGGAACAAACAACCATTCGCACTCACAGTCATGCCTACGGGCAATTTAGAGTCTCCAATTCATGCATGTTTTTGGGATGTGGGAGGAAACCGGAGTGCCCGGAGAAAACCCACGCAGGCACGGGGAGAACATGCAAACTCCACACAGGCGGGGCCGGGGATTGAACCCGGGTCCTCAGAACTGTGAGGCTGACGCTCTAACCAGTCGTCCACCGTGCCGCCACAGTATTTAAAATTTTTTTTATTTATTTTTAATTCATTTTCATTTGTATTTAGTTTTATTTAGGGTAATCAGGTGAGTGGTGGGGCCGCGCCCTTGCGCCCTCTCTTGGCTAGCTGCTGATGTTAGGAAAGTGTCCACTACACAGAACACTTTCCTCTCTAGGAACCAAAACTAAGTATTGTGTCGTGCCAAGAGTCTCGGAGCTCATTACAGACATAAATGAGTTGGGATGGGGAAAAGATCAACACTCACTATTAAAGGAACCTTTTCTTTCTAAATGAAGGAAGGCATATAAAGAAAATAAATTAAAACGGACCACAGCGAAGAGGCATATGTCCTTCTGCTCTTCAAAATAGTGCTGCCATCACCTTAATGGTTTTACCCAGACTCAAAACAGCACACCACAACAACTACGCTTGTTTTGTGCTTCCATTAGTGTTAACAAAGACCCTGAAATTGTTATTTTACCTTTGGAAACAGGACTCAATCAGAGCATTCATACAAGCACCACTAGTGTGGTGCTTTTACTGTGCATTTCCTGAGTACATCCGTTGTCTACGCCTAAAAATACACAAGAACAAAGTCTGTTCCACCACTTTTAAAAAAGGGAGCCTAATGTGATGTGTTTGCACATGGAACTTTACGAGAGTCTGAGCAGGGCTGTACAAGTTATTAATAAAATAAAACTAATAGTCATTGAAATTAGCATCAGCAGCTGTGATGAAGGGTGAGAACGGGCGGAGGATGTGCAAGGTGAAATGAATCGGAGAAAGGGGACAAGGGAAGAAAAAGCTCGGGTGCTGTGACTCACTCTATCTCGTCCATTAGTTGCCTGCATGAAACTGAAAGGCACAAAGCAGTCTGCTAATGCACAGATAACCTAGAGGTCTCTCTCTGTCTCTTCCTTTGTTACCTCCTTGCTCTCTAGTTTGCATCTACTTAGATGCTCACGTTGCACAATTTCTACCCGAAACTACCTGTCTTCCCGCTCCCTTCTCCTTCTCAATTCCTCCCCCCCTATGAATTAATGACCAGGATCTCTCATCTCTATTGACATATTGCGAAGGTTCCTGGCCATTTCTAGGAGATGTGGTTACTTTTTAGGGACGAAAATGATTAAAATTCCCGTTCTGTCTATTACATCCCACGGGTCATAAACGTTACTCGATTAATTCCTTATAACCCGAGGAGATTCATTAGTGTTTTATCGCCGTACATTCTGTGACCGCTTGATCAAAATGCGTTGATCTGAGATAATGTGCCAGTAAAATTCGGTTTGACGTATGAAAGGAGAGGAGAGAAAGACAAAGACTGCAATCATAATACTGATTTGGAATTGTTTTTTTGTTTGTTTTTTTTACAAGCTGGTTCAGATGCAGTTATTAGGTTGGAAACATTAGCCTTGGAGACTCCTCACATGCCCTACAACATATTTCTTGTAATATTACAACTTAATTTCCCTAACCTCTTTTTTAAATAATATTAAACAAATTATCATAATCTAGTGACTTCCTTCTCATAAATTGAAAATGTTCCTTCAGTACAGCCCTAATGAGAGATGGGTAGTAACGAGCTACATTTACGCATGTAACTTTTTGCATACATTGTATTTGTCAGTTTAGTTTTAATGCAACATGCTTTTTACTTGTGTATTTTTGTTAAGAAGAAACACCATTACATAAAGGTACAGTAGATTCTGTTCAATTTTCAACTTTTCATCTAAAGTTATTTATTATCGCTTGTGCGATCTATGTTGGTTCATCAGAGACTTGTGTGACATGCCTCTTTTTCACCAATCCAACATAACTACGAGTGACATTTGATTCCATTTGACAATCAAACGGAGCCAGGCAGTCCCACGTAGCCCCATACAGAAGAAAAGTTTTCAAAGTGGCTTATTTCCATAAAAAATGTCAGAAATATATATTTCCCTTCCAGGTAGGCTTAGCTCAATCGCATCCCGAGTGAGGATAAGTGCGATATAAAATGGATGGTAAAACTACAAAAAAGAACCGCGATGTCATGCGCTGTCATTTGTGTCTGCCTGACAATGTTGACATTTCAGCCTCCAAAACTTCAGAAACATACAATAGGCTGTCTCCATTTGCGCTTGCAAAAAGTAACGCTCCGTGGAATAAAACCAGCAGGGTAAACCACAAGATGTGAATGCAAATGGCAGTTTGTCCGACCCACTCAGACCCATTGGGAATTTTCTGTTCCTCGCTGTAGAAAGGGTTGTGCGCATTCAAATGTAGCAGGGAGAAAAGAAATCTGCGATGTGGTCACAGCACTGAAGATAAAGGTAAAAATTGGCAGAATTTATTATGTTTTTGAATAAAGAAACAGATTTCAGGATCATTGATGTGGGTGAACCCACCTGTCGAACTTCAATATAATCAAATTATAGATAATTATCTAATTCATCTCTAATTAAGATCTGCCTGGGGAGGCTTTTGTGCTGTTTCACATGTTTAAACAAAGAAATTTAATTTAAGACAATTTATTCTGGTTGAATTTGCCTTAGTTTGTGTTATTGTTTTATCGTGATGTTGTTGGGCAATATTTCAATTTCTGCATTCCTACTTTATATTTAAAAATAAATCAGAAGTTACTCACCAGTTACTCATAAATGGAATGATTTAGTTTTTTTTTTTTTTTTTTTTCTGAATACTTACTATTACTCAAGTAATTATTTGGAGGACTACTTTTTACATTTATTGTCATATTATTCTACAGTAAGAGTGATCTTACTTGAGAAAAATTTTTGGCGACTCTATACGTGCCTATGAAAATTCTCATTCATCCAGGTATTTTTATTCTCAGGGCATTGGATCGATCAGAACTGGACTGATTTTGTCTGACTTAAAAGACGTTTCGCCTCTCATTCGAGCAGGCTTCATCAGTTAATGCAACAAAGCTTAGTTAGGACTCACTAGCCTGAGCCTGGGCGACTCTATACACACCTGAATGGGCTACAGTATACCGTAATTTTTCGTGTATAATGCGCACCCATGTATAATAGGCACCCCCAAAGGTGACCTCAAAACTCTGGAAAACCCTGCTTCTACCCATATGATCAAAACAATAAGTAGTTTTTGTATTTTGTTAGTTTTTTCAAAGAATTATTCAGAAGTAAAGCACTTTATTTGAACACATAATAATTTATTTTTATTTACTTGCTCCGATTTTGAAATTCACAGCCCTACGTTTATTTACTAAATGAGAAAACACACAGTGGTGCTCATATGTTTGATTACCCAGGCCGAATTTGTAAGATGTGTACAATTCTTTAAAGAAAACATGAAGAACCAGGCGAAACACATTGAATTTTATTTTAATGGGTTTCAAATTATACTGTCAAGCATTTCAGAAAATAATTATCATTAAATAAAACATAACCATGAAGACAATAATGATGGTTGCTGTTCAGCCATCAGTCGTATTTAAAAAGAATATTTCACAAAATCTGCCTGGGTATGAAAATTTAGGAACACAATTGTACATATATGCAGTCATATGTACCCCTGTCATATTGGAATGAAAGTATAGGCACACTTTTTTCATAACCTCTAGGTGGCATACGAGAATGAAAATGTACAACTTTTTCATAACCTCTAGGGGGCGGTGGAATATTGGAATGAAAGTGTATAGCTTTTTCATAACCTCTAGATGGCGGCATATATTTATAAAATGTGAAAGACTTTCATTTTCTCCTATACCTATGTATAATGTGCACTATTGACTTTTGACAATTTTTGGTGGGGGAATGCGCATTATACACGAGAAATTATGTGCCATGCGTGTGCCTTTCATCTGTCTGGCAATAAGTCAGCTGGATGGGCTCCAGCAAACCCGTGAACCCAATGACAAGTAATTAGAAAATGAATGGATCTATCTTAAAGCACTCACTGCACTTGGTTTAAATAAGAGAGCAAATTGGTTCACAAATAGAAACAATGTTGCTCAAATAGAAAAAAAAGGGACCTTTCTTCAAATTGTTGGAAAACCACATGAGCGATGTCCCACAGTGCCAAATCGCGCTATTACCTACCTCTGTGGGGTTCCTCAAAGGAATAATAGTTCCCACCAGTTTTCCATCTGATCACTATTTGAGCAGCTGTATTATTGTCTGTAAAACATCCAGAGACAGCTTTGACGAATAGGGTTGCTGTGATTCTAGTATTAATTACTGGACCATCATGGAATGGAAAGCCATGTTGGTACCTTCTCTTATCACCTTTTTCCATTATGGTGACCGTTAAGGAGTCGGGGTTCGATGTCATGCTGTCTTTTCTTTTTTGATATTCTCTATCTTCTTTTTAACTCCATTCATCAAGAGACAGGGCACATCTTAGACTGTGTGCCAGCCTTTCATTTTGATGTTTGGGGCTCTATTTTCGTAGACAACGCAGCTGCGTAAATACTGGATCTAAAAACTGGAACTGGAACTGGTTCTTGATTTTGATGCAAGCGCAAGACTCGCCTAAAAAGGATTTGCCCTTGGAGATGCATTTGGCGGAGTGAGATTTGAATGTACTGTAAGAAAGAACATCTGAACATCTAAACACCTACTGGGACCACATCTAACTTTTGGCGCAGGTGATCTAACGGGATTTTGGTGAATTTGATCAGATGTAAGCAGACAGACAAGCAAACTCTTTGAAAATGCGTGGTGGATGAGAAACATATTTCAACAGTGGGCATCCAACCATCTAAATGATGGTCGAAATCAATTAATTGATATCAGTAGTATTATCCTCATTATTAAGTTCATTAAATCATTCTGCGAGAGCCATTCAAGTGGCGGCCAAAGCACTATCATGTCAAAGCCAAAAGATAAGCAGAGCTGCAGTTTTAGCACATATTAGCTAAGTTGCCAACATGGGCATGGAGTTATTTGTGTTTGGCAATGTCATGCACCAATTGACAAGAGTAGTTTTGGCATCTTGGTGATGAAATGCTGCCTCCATGAGGGATCATAAATCTATGGCCAATAATCGCGATGAAGGCTAGTCAATAATTGTTTTGATGAACGCATGTCACATACGTCTTAGTCAGACAACTGGGATTTTTTTTTAAATTTTGGAAAAAAATGCGTGATATGTCTCTTATAGGGTCACAATTAAGTAGTGGTTAGTACATCCGCTTCATAGTTCTGAGGTTGGTGATTTGAATCCGGGCTCTGGCTTTGTTGTGCGGAGTTATCATGTTGTCCCCGCGCTTGTGTGGGTTTTGTCCCTGTGCCCCGGCTTCCTCCCAAATTCCAAAAACACGCTTACTTGGTTAATTGGAGTTTCTAAATTGTCCAAAGGTATGAATGTGAGTGTGACCCGACTGAGGATAAGCAGTATAGAAATAGGATGGGTGGATGGACGCCTCCTTCAAGGATTTGACGCTGGATAGCAAAACCTGACCAAACACCGGCAACTAGCCAACGTCTATTCTGACACAAGACTTCACATCCTTTGCTGCACAGGTAATCTTGCTAGCTGAAACGTTTTTATTGCAACATGATGATTCATCAGTCCACCCGCCTGACACATGCTCTCTTTCAATCACAGGTCAATTATTGCTTTATAACAGACTTTGATAGACTTCAATTTAAAATGTCTGTCCTAAATGCGCTACTCCCACTGGGCCTCATCATATTTTTTTGAAACCTCTGGTTAAAGCTTGCAATCTATACTTCAATCACATTTTTATTGCTGTATTTCACATCTTATGGTACTGTAGTTTATAAAGGCAGAATGATAAAAACTGAAAATCTTTGCTGATATACTTCTGGACCTAAGCAATCTAGTCTATCAACTAAAATAAATTTGTAATACAGTATCATGCATTTAGCCTGTTTAAAATGTATTGATGCAGAATGAAATTTCAGTTTTAAAAAATATATATTATTATTGAACATCCTGTGTTAAATACTTACTTTGCTTACTTTGTGTTAAATACTTACTATACATGATATAACAAAGGCTCAACAATGGACTGACGGAAAGACCCCACGACAAAGTAGCTGCAGATACTTAAAGACACTCCACCAATTGATTAATGCATATGGCTATACAGGTATTGTTGTTTTGTTTGTTTTCAGTGAGTTACTTACTAAGAAGTGAAATCGCAGCGAACAAATGGCTATGGGGCTTTGTGACCTTCAAAGTACTCATAGCACTTAAACAATGTCCCTCAATTCACCCACAGCGATAATGGTATATGCTTGACAGTGCGAGGGCAGAAAAAAGGGAATTTTTGTCATTAACATGTTCATCATTGAAATGATCCTGTTGTTTTAGACTTACACCAACAACTATCATGCAGTAAATACACAGTGTGGTCCTGTAACAACATAGATAAAAAAGACACACACAGACACACACACATACAAAACCTACAGGATGACCTCACATAGCACAGTAATCCTGCCTGTGCAGCCACAGATAAACAGCGTGCGGTACCAGAAAAGGTGCACTTGCAACTGACCTTGCTCTCACGAAGGATGCCGAAAAGCTTAAACTGAGAGAATGCTCTTAATCCAATTTATATGGGCTGAGCAGCACCCGACACAATTATTTGTACTTATTACCTGGCCTGTTACCGCATTCAAGTCTGCTTATTGTCACTCAGAGGCAGAACTAACAAATTATGAGGACCATGACAGAAAAGGAATAAAGAGTTGAGGGCGCTGGCGTCATGATCAAACTATTAATAGCCACCTATTAAGAAATTTGTGATATTGTGCAATGCTATGCAACGGAGACGCTATCTTTAAATTCCCTTTGTCTCACTTGCAATTTATGTGACTCCATATCAGCTGGAATGATCACAATCCTGGTTGCCGTAACACTGTTTGTCTTGCATTGCCTTGTATTCTTATCTGTCTTATCTTCTGTGCTAATCACAGATGAAACAAATTGATCTGAAATACAATAAATCACAGCTTTTCTTCCCTTCCCATCCCAAATAGACTAACACTCTAATATTCAACGGCAACAAGGTGGCGGTATTATATTCCGTATATTCAGACTTGTTTTGATTCTAGCACCCCCATTAGGTCAATTGAGCATATCATTAGTATTGTCCCACTGTTGTACTCAATTCTCCTAACTGCGAGTATAGTTTCACCTTGCTGATTAACTGGTTGATATCTCATTCCCAACAGCAGATATGTCCTTCATAGTTGGGGACGCACTGGAAGCCGTGTGACTAATAACAGTCCTTTTGTTTAGCCCCCATGACGCTATGTTAATGACCACAAAATAATATGCTATGACCAGGAAAGAACAAAGAGCAGACACATTGACACTTTTTCCATCCATCCATCCATTTTCTTTACCGCTTATCCTCACAAGGGTCACGGGTTTATTTAGCTGGATATACCATGTTGAAGATGGTGCAAGCTTACATACGTGGAGTATGTGAGTTTAAGGCAATGTAGTGTTGCCATATTCCAATTCAGTGTCAGTCACATTCAATTGTTAATAAGTAGGGGTGTAATGATACATGACCTACATTAATGTATCGATTTATATTCCAACTACAGTGGAACCCTGGATTACGAACTTAATTCATTCCGAGGCCCTGTTTGTAACCCGTAACGTTAATAAACCAAGGTAATGTTTCCCATTGAAATGAATGGAAATGCAATTAATTCATTCCAGCCCCAAAATTAAGTTATACTTCGATTTTTTTGTCAGTGTGTGGTTAACAATAAATATAGTGCGATAGAGAATGAGTTAAAACACACTATTATAAGGAAATGAAACACTAAATAAACATTATAGCAGTTTATTGCTCATTAACTTTAACTATAAGGAGGGAAAGGGGAGGAGGACTACAGGTCCTCATTGAAGAAGAGCCTTTGAGCATAATAACAAGGGGAACTACTGATTCAGGTGTGTTTTTTTTGTGTCTGTTTCTTTTCTAATTCATTGGTTGATTTTGGAACAACAAACCGATCAAGGGAAATTTTCTGTTCGTTTTATGAAAAGGTGCCATCTCGTCATCTGCGCAAGGACTACCATGGCGCAGCAACTGCCAGCAAACTCCAACCGCTGGACATTGGTGTAAACAGGGCGTTCAAAGTGAAGTTGCAAGCGGCATGGGAGCGATGGATGAGAGACGGCGAACACACCTTTACTAAGACTGGGAGGCAGCGCTGGGCGAGTTACGCCACCATATGTGAATGGATTGTGGATGCCTGGACTAAGGTATCTGCTTTGACAGTTGTCCGAGCTTTCGAGAAAGCCGGCATCATTGCTGAACAGCCACCCGGCAACGAGACTCACTCCGACAATGACGAGAGGGAACCCGGCATGTTTGATGGCGAAATTGCCCAGCTGTTCAATTCAGATACAGAAGATGAGGTCTTTGATGGCTTTGTGGCAAAAGATTGATAAAAAAAAAAAATGTGAGTGTATTTTTAAATACGTAGTAGATGAAAGTTCAACCAAACTCACTGTTTTGCTTCCGTAACCTTGTTTTAGCATGCGCCGAATAATGCGGTGTGCCTTATGTATGGCTTAAGTACAGAAATAGACCCCATAATTGAGACTGTGCCTTACAATCCGGTTCGCCTTATGGTGCGGAAAATACGGTACATACTATCAATAGTATGGACAAAAATAAAATAATTTAGACTTCTTTTACAACATTAATCACAAACACTATTAGATTTGTGATTGGATGATTTAGAATGTGGAGGTGGAAGTTCTGCCTCGAACAGATTTCCTCCTTACGCTGCGGCGGAGACAATTAGTTTTTAGCTTAAAGCAACATTATGCACTGAGTCAATGATTGTCATGCAGATCGAACCAAATGATAGATCCTTCTGTTGGTCTATCCCAAGACTGTTTGCAAACTTAAAATAATACGTAACTGGAGGTAATTTTTCTATGGAAATTTAGACGTAACCCGAATTGTTCGTAAACCGGGTCGTTCATTACCCAAGGTTCCAGTGAACATCGATCGGTGATCGGAAACGCTGGCCTTCCGGATTAAATATATTGATTACATTTTTTTTACAGGTAATCAGTTGTATTGATACTAGGAAAGAACACTGTGGATTTACGCACAGTAGACTTTATATGGATGCATGTCTGTGACTCGTCTCATCTCGGTGCCCCTTGAAGCCTTTCAAGCGAGCTAGCCTGGTTTAGCTAACAGGCCCCTAACATCGAAATGCATTTGTGATCAACACGTATCTAAGCAGCGATCAAGTGTAAGTGTAAATTGTTGTGAATGATTATCTTCTGAACATGTGTAAAGTACAAAAACTAAGAGTTTTGTGAATCTATTACCAAGTGTGGCCGTAAAAGAAGTATTCATAGCTTTTGAAAGAACGTTAGCAGAGTACGAGGAGGAACTTTGTTGGACAAAAGAGGAGAACAAGCGACTACATCGACTACTGGACGCTTTTTCTTGTTGTGAAAGGGCAGGTTTGTTCACTTGTTTACTAGTGCTGTATTATATTACCACTATTCCTAAAAGTTTTCCATCATAGAAACCTCACTGTGCTCCATTTCTAGCAATTAGTGTTTGACTGTTTAGAACACCCTCATAATTCTAACACCAATTAAACATGTCTGTGTAGATTATCAGTCATCCAGGTTCTGAAGAAGAACTCAAGAAGCCTTTTGGATTAAAGGTGAAACGTCTTCAACAAACACAAACACTCCATTGCCTTCGTTCAACCTTTGCGGATTACCAATTAAACATCTCTTTTTGAAGTAAAATTGACCGAACCAGTAACATCATAGCTGAAATAATAGAAATATCAAAAAGTGGCCGTTATCCCCTTTGTTTTACTGCAAAGTAATTCAATTACAACAGGAAATGTTCATATCTAATGACCATAATTCATTTTACCTGATTCCCTTACACGGATAAGCGGTAGAAAATGGATGGATGGATGGATGGATGGATGATTCCCTTACATAAAACAACAGGAATGTAGGAAATTTCACCTGCACTGTCTAGTTTCTAGGTATTTGTTTCACAGTAACACCGTTTGAACATTTGGCCAAATAGTTACTGAATTGATTTCAAGCCACTGAATCGTTTTGGATCGTATTGTATCATTATTAATCAATAATCTCCTTAATACGACTCGCCAACCACGAATTGTGACACGAAACAAGACACTGTTAAAATGAATCAATTACACTCCTAGTAATAAGCTATTGTGATATCTTGTTTGACTTTCATTTCATGTCCAACTTCTGGGAAACGTGAATCTATGACAAGGCGAGCACGTTTTCAAATACAGTATGTGACAATGTGCAAATGACAATACTCCATTGTCTGCAGTGTGACTTGCCAGCAGACTGTATAGCAGAAATCCTGCAGAGCATTAGGCAGCTGACAAGGTTTCACCATTGATTCGTTTGCTGTTAAGCTGCGTTGACACTTGCACAAATCCATTGGACATGCAGTCAGAGGAAAGAAATCGACCACTTCTGACTTTTACAATGGTGAGGAATGAGGCTGAAAAAGATGGACTGCCAAATGGTCCAGCAAGGCTGGAATAACACTTTTTCCAATCACAGTGGAACTTCTAAGAGGGGAAACGTTTCATGAGGCTGGTCGACTTCTAATTTGTTTGAAATTTGAAGTTTTCCCCCTAGCAAATGAAGGAAATTTCAATTATCTTAACTGAATTCATCATGAATCATTCATTAACTGTACAAGCCAAGTTTTAAATGTGCCATGCCAGCAAAATCAAAATGTTCTACAGTTTTATGCGTAACATAGGTCAAAGCGAGTCTGTGACAGGGTTTAAGTTTGACATCCATGCGGTTTCTTGATTGAATGCAAAAGACAATAAACGGGATAAGGCTTGCAAAATGACCGGATCAGATTTCCGTGTTCGTGATGCGGTTTGTTCCTAGATATTCAAGTGCCTGCCCACTTCATGGTTAGTATCCACCCACTCAACTCAGCTGTACAGCAACACGGCATTTACGGGTTTTCAGCGAGTGAGTCTCATCCGCAGGCAAACCATACGAATACAATTTATCAAGTATACATTTGTTGTGGTTTACAACAATACTTAACTAAAATGATAATTTATAATGTCACTGGAGATGAAACAGTGACGCTTGCGTGTATTGTCGCGAGAGATGAACGTAGCACAACGGTTATGTTCAAGTGAATGGGAGCCCCTCTCTTACAATATTTACCCACATAGCCTTTAGCTCACGTTTCCTATTTGTGGCCCAACAATCCAACGCTTGGTGAATTGTGCTTCACAATGAACACAACTATCGGAGGATCCAAACACAAAGTCGCTATGAATGCAAGATGGCGTTATATCGCCAAGGACCAATCAGAGCAAAGCTGCTTTCCATATTTAAATTAAGAATTAATTCAATTAACACATATTGAATATTAATGACAAATCCGTCCGTCTCAACTGCCAGATGTAAAACACCAACTAGAATAATTTGAAGAAGCGCATCTTGGGCATTTATGCCCAAAATTATCTTGCACACCCAAAAAAAAGGAAATCAACAATTTAAAAAATAAATAAAAAGATGATAACCCTAACCCTGACTGTCACATAAGTGTCAAAAATAAGTCACCACTGTTGTAAGGACTCAAATTAAAAAAAAAATTGTACTCGTACTCGTACTAACTCGCAGCCAGGACAGAGATGTGTGTACCAATTACCAACATCGCAATTATCTCCGTATCTGCTTCTATGGTCAACCATACACTTTCGCTCTTTCACTGCTAGCCTTCTGTTGACACAAAACAAATTAAAACAGCAAAAATAAAAAGGCAAGGAAAAGCAAAACACACTTGTGGAGTTAATCTTTCACATCTCATGAGGATATGCTGAAGTCTTGTGGGGGTCTCCTGTGACATCGAGGTTCGGACTCTAGGTTGTTGTGGGACTTCAGAGGGGTCACGTTACATTACAAAGAAATCCACCAAAGAGAGTGACAAAACTAACAAGATTATCATGTGTCACATTTTAACATTATCTCAACTAAGGAGTTTTTCTTTGGCGTGGGTTTGTATTAGGGCCCCACCGATTAATCGACTGCCCGATTTAATCAGCCACTATTAGACTTTTTCAAATTGGAACAATCGTTTGATATTTTGCTGATTGTTGCCGATTTTTTTTTATTATTATTAATTGATTTTTTTACACAAGAACACATTACAACATAAGACAAAGACAATGAGATTCCTCCATCCATCTATTCTCTGAGCCGCTTATCCTCACAAGGGGAGTGCTGGAGCCTATCCCAGCTATCATCGGGCAGGAGGCGGGATACACCCTGAACTGGTTGCCAGCCAATCGCAGGGCACATAGAAACAAACAACCATTCACAACCACATTCACACCTATGGGCAATTTAGAGTCTTCAATTAACCTACCATGCATGTTTTTTGGTATGTGGGAGGAAAATGGAGTGCCCGGAGAAAACCCACGCAGGCACGGGGAGAATACGCAAACTCCACACAGGCGGGGCCGGGGATTGAACCCCGGTCCTCAGAACTGTGAGGCAGACGGTGTAACCAGTCGTGCCGCCCAATGAGACTCAAACGAACATGAAAAAAAATATGGTCCTATTTATTCCACTCTTTGCTGATTTTTCTTCTCTGTTGTAAAGTTAAACAAATATTGAAGGACAAAGTATTGTAAAACAGAAAACGTTCTGCCTGTAATTCATATCTTTATGCTTGTTTAGGGACAAAAAAAGAAGTTATTTTTCAGCTGAATAATCGGAATTTTATTCTGCCAAATATCGGAACCGGTATCGGTGGGGCCCTACTTGAAAACAACTTGTGTCAATAGTTTTTGGTATGTGATCATGTATTTTGTAATTATGCAAATGTATTCTAAAGATGATATCACCAATAAATTGTCATAAGAATCCACATATTGACATCATATGAAATAAAATATCTAGCAGAACGCAGTTCTCTCTCTTTTTTTATTATTATTCATCTGGATGCTTGTACTGCATCTCTCTCATCAGATTAGGTTGTGTTTGTGCTCATCTGTATTACATGTTATTCCTTTGAATTAAACTTTCCCTCTTCTTAGTTATTAAGATCCCAAAGTGTAGTCATTTTCACCGCACAAGCTTGACAAGAGTAGCTCACCACACAATGTTATGCAGATACGGCTTGCATGTGTCCAAAAGACTGCTTCCGATACGGTGTGTCCTGTAAACATGCTTCACCCTTCATGAAACAATTCCACGCTGCAGAGTCATTTATCTGCGAATGGCACATTAACCACCCATTTTCTCCCTCGTCTGCGCGACTAACGTCTTCACTGATGATGGCCAAAGATTATGCACATTCATTACCATTATCATTAAATTCATCATAGCTATGCGCTTGGCATAATAACAGCATTTGACTGATTCCCTTCTTGAGCTTCTTTCCTATATGTTGGAAGCAGATAGCCTCCTCCATATTTCTTTCAAGGTTTCCTTTGTCTTATTTTAATACTACATGCAATACTTCACCACCAGTCAAAACAGCAGAACACTCAAATGCTGCATTTGCAAAATACACTGACTTAAGCACATTTCCACTAGTCATCTTCAATTGCAAAAACTGCATACTGGATAAAATGTTTCCAACTGTAATTTTGTTTTATTATAATTGGACTTTCTTCATTACTTACTTACATACTGTGTCACGTATTGCATCTGCTCAACTATTGTAAAAGTACTTACTGATGGAATGTTGCCAAAATATAGAGCAATATTACCATAAGTGGTAATGCTGCATTAATCCCTCTGATACATATTGCATATACAGTACTCTCAGTGGATTTACTGATGAAGATGAGGCTTTCTGAAACATTTTCCTCCCACAAATGTGTTTTTCTATTGTCATGATTGGCAATTCTTCATTGATCGCTTTGACTGTTACTTAATGCAAACAATGGATGATTTAGCTTTTGTAAATAGTACTTACAGAAGGAAGGGTTCCAAATTGTAGTTTTATTTGACCATAATTAGTAATTCATCACCCCTTTCTGTTTGTATCATACATACTCCACATTAATCTCACCTTGAAGCAATTAAGGTAATATAGAGTGCACTACTTGGCTGTAACCAGCAGAGGCGCTGTTGATTCTGTCTCAACAAGTTTCGAAATGGAAAAACACTGGTTGCAATAATGATTATTTTTTAAATTATTATTAATTGATCAATAATTTTTCCCAAGTAAATACTGGTCAACACTCATCCTTACTGGATACAGATTTTAGTTATAGTGACAAAATCATGTCAATTTTATTCTTTTTTTAAAATTATTTTTCTATATTATTTTTCTATCATTAACTATAGTTGGATTTAAGACAGCGACGCTTCAGCCCGTTAGAAAATGCTGCTAATCTTGTTAATTAAGTAGTAATCAGTTGTGATGTGGGTGCTGCTGAGGGTGACAATGGGTACCATTGGAGCAACAGGGAGATGGATGGAGTTTAGGAAAAACAACGCTCTCCAGAAAAGAATTGCGTCCAGGTGCAAATGGTTACCTACAGAATGATTTCTGAGAAAAAAAATCCAAAATCACAAAGCTTTCCACCAATGGAGCAGAAAGCAACAACAGAAGCGCAGGGGAAAGCGTTAAAGGTGATTATCCATTGACAACAATATCCCTCTGGGATCGATTAGCCACAACAATTACATCCAAGAGACGCCAAGCTGTCAAAGTTGTTTTCTCACCTCAAACTGCGTTTTCATGTCTTTTGGCATTCACCATCTTGGCACACACTATGGAAAGTCAGACAAGAGACGGAAAAAAAACTTCCCTACCTTTATCTGTGATGCAGAGATATTCTCAGAGTGCTTTTTCTGTGGCTGCAAGGGAGTTTGTGATCTCAGCTTGTATCCTTAGGCTAAGGGTTTCAACAACTGAACACATACCTCCTCTGAGGCTTCTTATAAAGGCACACCCCTTCTCTCCTGGCTCAGCACCCAACCACCGCCCCCTCAAACATCATCATAGTGAGAGTGGGGTGATTCCCCCATTCTGTTACATCGGAACACACACACACACACACCCCCACACACACACACACACATACACACACCCGGCATGGCCCGCGCTGACGTAGCAAGCACTGCCTACGCCATCGGTTTCGTCTTCATTGAACAACTAATGGAACTCTAAAAATACGCATCACCCAACTGCTCTACGTCTAAGGTGTCCATAAAACCTGCAACCTATAGACCGGTATCAAGGGTGAAAAAAAACAATACCACCTCAGAGTCACATCATTACAAAAGAAAGATTTTAAATATAAATTGCTTAGACAAGACATGGAAACCCATTTGTTGGTGGTAACTGCACAGTACATATGACAATTGTGTGTTTTATGAATGGCAGTTAATAAAACGCAGTCAACGGGTGGAGTATTTGCAGCCAGCCCAGGTATGCAGATGGCAGGTGACTCATGAAGGACATTTAGGAAACCAAGTGCGCTGCCTAGACAACTTTCATTGGAGGCTATTATGAATCCTATTAAATTAGTTACCTCTGGTACATAATGTTACGTGAGCTCTGTCATAAGATATGTGCTCTTTTTCCCCATAATGTTGCTCATATGGTTTTCCTGAGGCAAAACATTGTGCAAAACTATTAGGCCAACACTTCCTTCCATAACCTTTTTCACAGCAGTCATTTTAACATAGGAAAATGGTAAATAGTAGGATTCATTTGGCGATGACATTCATTAGAGCTGCACTTATGAAGAAGCCTCTTGTTATAGCTCAAGTGAAATAGCCAGTCACACACAATGATTGCCTCTTTTCTTTTTCTGAAAAGGACATATTATGGATATTATGTATACCAGCAGTTCTGTCTCTGACGTGACAGACTACACTGTCTGAAGCACTATGTCAAAACTAAAAGTTAAGCAGAGCTACAATGTGTTTTTACCCGCACAGATTAGCGTTAGTTCCTGATAAGCGACACATACTTGATTGTTTGGTCAAGTTGTTGACGTGGTGGGGGTCAGATGCAGGGTGGTATTAGTGTTAGTCGATGTATCTGCTGCATGCGCCACTTGCACCAAAATATCAACAGGGATCGAAAAGACAAAGTACAGCAAAAAATCACCGCAAACTGGGGGGGGGGGAGAACAGAAAAGTAACTCACAATCTCAGGGAAGCTGGCAAAAACTAGGAACAAAGGTAGTAGCAGAAGTTCTCACCAAAGCTGGAGACAAAAATATAAACTCAGGAAGCACAAGCAACCAAAGGATGGACTCTAGTAACATGAATTCATAATTCTTGTGAAGATGGCTGGCTCAGTACATGACCGAAGGCAAGACGATTCGACAAAGCACAGAAGGTAGGAGCAAACTATTTATACATGAGTAAATGGGAGCGGCCGGGAGGAAAGCTTCTGAAACAAAAATAAATAATTAGTGCTGTAACACTCGAGATCGGTCTTGGTCTCAAGACCACATTTTGACGGTCTTGGCCTTGTCTAGGACCCGCCGGATTCTGTATTTTCTGTCAAGACCAGCACTGATCTGCTGTTCTTCAATTGTTCAATTATCTGTGATAATAAAAACAGCAAATATCCATAATTCATGCGTTACTAACCCACCACAACCCTCGTAATGACTGCAAACTTTGCAATGTTGTGACTGAGGGACACCACCGATGGACAACGCCACACCACACCCCAGGATGCTAGCGGAAGTGAAAGGTGTGAGACGTAAGTACGAAATTGAGTGAGGAGACATGTCCGCTAACTCAACGGTAATTCAATTTGGCTTCCTCAACAACAAAGACTTCATATTAAAAACAAAACGCAAAAGAAAGCACTCGGCGGTGTGCAATTTGTGCGGTCTTCAAACAATGAAACGGTGGGCACAACTTTAGCCGACATCTCGAAAGAAAACATAATCACAGGTAAGCTAACGTTAACTGTAAGTAATACCAGCACTATCATCTAATTGTGTCTTTCTGAGATGAATATATCTGGAAAGCGGTTTTATTTTTTATTTTATTTTTTTGTCTTTGTTTTAAATGTTTAGAAGCAGTGTTTTCTTTGTTTTTAAATGCTTTTAATCATGTAAAGCACATTGAGTTACCTTGTGTATGAATTGCGCTATATAAATAAATTTGCTTTGCTTTGCTTTATGATGAGACCCCACTGTGCATGTTTAGGTCACAAAATGCTGCAGTCTCTTGTGTTTCTTAAATGGAATAAAGCTCTTTAAATATTAATTTAAAAAAATACATAGAAGTATTAAATTTTTCAATAATTTAGTTGAACAAAATTGTAAAATAAATATATTTGAGATTTGTGCATGCTGTGCTTTGAAAGAGTTGTAAATACTGTGTTTTTGGCTGTCAAATGTATTTAAAACAAAATATAAATTAAATGGAGGATACTCTTTAAATGGTTCAATGTTTCATAGTTTTTAAAATTAATTTTTATGGTCTTGGTGTTGTCATGATCCCAGCTTGTCTCGTCTTGGTTTGGTCGCAGTCTCAGGCTTGACTCACAAAAGTCTTGGTCTCCGTTCTGGTCCCCGGGTAAGTCTTAGTCTCTGATATTGTGGTCTTGAGCACAACACTTGAAATAATTTCTCCAAAATAAAATCAGACATGACGACATGAAAGACATGACTAAAAATTAGAATCAACATTAAACGACGAGACATGACAACCGGCCAGACAAAATGAAGAAGGCTACAAGAGTTTGAAATAAAAATAAATTGTGCCACGCTCCAAAGAAATTCAAGAACTATTCAGAATTAAAAAAAGGAATTGAATGCTTCTGGAAAAGGTTACAAAGCCATTTCCAGGACTCTAGCTAACCATGGTCAGAGCCATTATCCACAAATTGAAAAACTAAGAACACTGGTTAATCTTCCCAGGAGTGGTCGGCCAACCAAGAGCCCTCCAAGAGTGCAATGACAACTTATCTAGGAGGACACAAATGAACCCAGAGGTCATGACTCACCTATAAGAAAGACACAGGGCAAAAATTGCATCCATGGGAGAGTTCCAACCACTTCTGACATCAAGCAACACTCAGGCTCATCTGTGATTTTCCAACAAACATCTTGATGAACCCCAAGACTTTTGGATAACTATTAAGTGGACTGATGAGACGTTGACTTTTTGAGGAATTTGTGTGGCCTATTAGATCTGGCGTAAAAAAAAATAACACAGCATTGGTGAAAAAATATCATGCCAACAGTTGCAACGGGGCGTCAGTAAGATGGGGCTGGGTATTGCTTTATTATTTCAGGACCTGGAAGACTTGCTGTGAGTGTGACAATGAATTCTGCTGTCTGCTCAGAAGGTTGGGCCAAAAATCCTCCACTCACTACCAGTTTTGACAAATTCTTGATTTCAGTTATTACTGCCAAGGTGGCACAACCAATTATTAAGATTCAGGGGGCAATTACTTTTTCACATAGGGCCAGGTTTGGAGTTTTTCCCTTAATAAAATCATAATTTAGAAACTGCCTTTTATATTTACTCGGGTTGTCTTTGTGAGAGATTACAATTGGTTTGCATGATCTGATTAAGTGTGATAAATTTACACACAAAAATTAATAAATAAAAAATCTGAAATCAGAAAGATTGCAAATTCATAGCACTGTATATTCTAGAACAGGGGTGGGAAAACTCTTTGACTCAGGGGCCACATTGACTTGTAAAATTTGACAAGTGGCCCAAGCCAGGACCAGATGCTTACATATCAAAAATGAAAATAAACAAAAAATAAATTTTTAAAAGGCATTGTAGTGTTAATAAATATTAACATTACAATGTTTTTTTTTTTTACTTTTAATGGGAACAGTGTTGTTTTGTGGATCACCTTTTTTTTTTTTTGCCAGTGCATCAAAGTCTGGTGTTAGTTTTGTTGTGGCAATTCTCAGAACACATCTGAGCTGTTCATCACTCAGCTGGGATCTGTAGGATGTTTTTTTGGTGTTCACACTAAAAGTTTGTTCACACACATATGTTGTGCCAAACACCACCAGTATCCTCTGTGCCATCTTCCAGATTTTCGGAAATTTGTCAGCGCTAAATGAAGCATAAAACTCATCCAGTTTGAGAGTTGAGGGTCGTTCCTACCAATCACACCCCTCCAGGTCTCACTGTCATTGCCCACGTGAGCGTTGAAGTGTTCCGACAGTCCAGCAGAACGAGGGAGTCCCCAGCAGAAGCATTCTCTAGCACCCCCTCCAAGGACTTCAAAAAGGGTGGGCACTCTAAACTGCTGTTTGGTGCATAGGCACACACAACAGTCAGGAAAGACGGAGGGAGGCTACACTCTCTTCCACCGGTGTAAACCCCAACATACAGGCACTGAGTCGAGGAGCAATAAGTATGCCCACACCTGCTTGGCGCCTTTTACCGTGGGCAACGCCAGAGTGGAAAAGAGTCCAACCCCTCTCAAAAGGACTGGTACCAGAGCCCAAACTGTGTATGTAGTCCGTCTATTTCTAGTCAGAACTTCTCAACCTTGGACACCAGCTCGGGCTCCTTCTCTGGCAGAGAGGTGACATTCAGCATCCCCAGAGCCAGTTTCTGTAGCTGGGGATTGGACCGCCAAAGTCCCCGCCTTCAGCCGCCACCCAGCTTGCTACGCACCAACCCCCTTAGCCCCTCCCACAGGTGGTGAACCCATGGGAAGGGGGATCCACGCTGCCTGTTCGGGCAGCCCATGGGTGCAGACCCACGTCTGGGCAAGGGAAACTGAAGTCCATTTATGTTATTCATCATAGGGGGACATTTGAGCCGTGCTTTATCTGGTCCCTCACCTAGAACCTGTTTGCCATTGGTGACCTTACTAGGGGCGTAAAGCTCCAGACAACTTACCTCCTAGGATCATTGAGACACACAAACCCCACCACCACAATAAGGTGACGGCTCAGGCAGTGGGGGAACACAAGATGAGATTTTTAATCATTTGCTTTTATTTGTTTCTATGCCTGTCCTTCGATATGTGTCTTTATGTGAAAAAAAAGGGACCGCTGTACTGTGCTGAAACAATATCACTAACATCACTGATTCATCGAATTCGACTCAACTCTTATCACATTATGGTTGACTACAAAAAAAATCTTTAGTCCTTCAAAACCTAGTACAAATAAAGTCTTCCCTCAAGTAGATGCCTCCTTTACATAAATGTCTGGTACGAGCTGCAGTAAATGTACACCCCCGGTCATTATTTGAGGGAATACGGTAATCATCATCAATACTTGCCTGTACAAAACAGAAATGATAACTTCAGTGGTGTTACCAAAACACCACACGTCAAGTCCTTTTTTTAAACTTGAGCTGACGTTAGCGCCCTGTAAAAGCGTGAATGCTCCTTGTGCACCTGTTGGAGGTTGATAGTGATGGCTGAATCGCTTATATAGACAAGAGCCCTCACTGCAGCTCAGATAAGAAGCACAGAAGAGCAAGCGACCGTTTGTAGGTCTGCCTGTCATTGATATCGCCGGTGTCCATGGCCTAGCCACTCGACGCTTCCTCTGGTGGCCAAGACCGTGATTAGCTTGACAACAGTAAGAGTGAAGCTGAATTAGGCACTGTGCCACTAAGACCTTCTCAGTCTAGCCACATGGCAGTGTGACAAGCACGATGCCAATAAGATCTTGTAAAATGTTTTTTGTTCCTTCATATAAATCTGCGGGAGGTTTCATCACAGATTACTGTTTTGTTGCTGCTGTTGAGGTTTTTGTCATTTATCGCAGTTACACAATAACCACTGATACATGCTTTTTTAGACAGGATAATATTATTTACATAATCATCATGATTTTGAAAAATACTTATTTAGGCATGCAGCTCAAACAGTTCCAAACATGTTGCCAACAAACCCAGAGCTGTCGTGATACTGTTATTATCTACACGGATTAGAAACACAAATAGCCTTACATAGCAATGTGTAATTGCTTTGCAAGCTTGTGTGTCACAACAGTAAAGCTCAAGAAAGTAGCACAGTCAAGGATACGATGACGTATTCACAGGTTATTATTAGGGGTTTGCGGATTTCATTCTTAAACACATTTTATGACATAAATTTAGTAGGAAATCATGCGAAAAATTAAAATAATTGACATCATCCAAGGGATGCAAATGAGGATCAAAACGGGGGATCTAAATGATTTGGAGAGTTGTACAATACATCCATCCATCCATTTTCAACACCGCTTATTCTGGTTAGGGTCACGGGGTGCTGGAGCCTATCCCAGCTGACTTCGGGCGAAAGGCGGACTACACCATGAACTGGTTGCCAGTCAGTCGCAGGGCACATACAGACACGGACTACCATTCGCACTCACATTCATACCGTCACTGAGTGGGAACTGAACCCACGCTGCCCGCACTAAAGTCAGGCGAGTGGAACATCAGTGATGCTGTACAATTCAGAATTGGCCAAAATCAGGACAAGAAAAATACACTTCCAAAGTCACTCAAAGCTTCAGATTTAATGGCCAGTGCATTGCATAAAAAAACGTGTACCTCACAGGACCTCAGTTCAATGAAGATTAACTGTGGGTGACTTACTTTTTCTTTGGCTTTTTACAAGAAACAAACAATTAAGTTTATGAGTTTGAACATTAAATATTGTGTCTTTGTTGTGTATATCCATCCATTTTCTGTACCGCTTATCCTCACTAGGGTCACGGGCGTTCTGGAGCCTATCCTAGCTATCTTTGGACGAGAGGCTTGGTACACCCTGAACTGGTCGCCAGCCAATCGCTGGGCACACATAAACAGACAACCATTTGCACCTACGGGCAATTCAGTTTTCAATCAATCTTCCATGCATGTTTTTGGGATGTGGGAGGAAACCGGAGTGCCCAAAGAAAACCCACGCAGGCACAGGGAAGAACATGCAAACTCCACACTGGCAGGGACGGGATTTGAACCCCGGTCCTCAGACTGTGAGGCAGATGTGCTAACCAGTCATCCACCGTGCCACCCTTGTGTATATACGGGTTGAAAATGATTTGCAAATCACTGCATCATGTTTTTACGTTTTACACAATGTCCCAAGTTCCTTGGAATTGTGGTTGGTCCTTTTCGAATAAAATTGATTAATTTTACATTCCTGTTTAATTTGTGGTTTGTTGGCCACTAAGCAATTATGCCACTCAAAGACTCACCTCAAATTGTGTTACAGTATGTGTGCACTGTGCTACACAAAAGTCTGAAAAAGAAACACCATTGGAGACGTGAACTATATTTATAGAATAATGGCAAGATGTCGCAACACGAGACAAGACTAATGGCATTGAGACGTAAACGTGGGCCAAATGTTATTTGGGAATGAACACAAAACAGTAACACTGCTGAAAACGTAAATGAAATTCATATTATTACAACTAATACTCACCTGTGGACTTCGTGTGGAGGTCCTTGTGTGCTCTCCATCTTGTCCAACTGAGGTGATTACCTGCCCAGTTCCACAATTCGACCTATTGGTGTGTGACCAGGGAGGATCTCTGCAGTGGCTTTTGCCTAGAAAGACAATTGCATTTTCATTATAGGGGAAACACACACCTATCTCATATGAATGCACTGCATCAACCACCCCAAAAACGTTGTATAGAGTGTAGACATTCAGGGAAGCACACAGCAGTACTCAGTGTGTTTGCATTGAAGATAATTTCTTTTCATTGCGAGCTCATAGTGGCCAAGGGGCATCTAAACCAGGAGGTACACTTCATTTCTTGCAATAGGAAATATTCAAACTGGGAATGCATACCAGCAGTCTTACATTATAAACATATTGGGAATGTAATAGAAAGAAATAAGGATGGCGTTGGCAATAAAAGCATGGGCCCCAAAGAGGACAATTTTCACTTTAATGTGGTGGTGACTGTTGTGAAATGTATGACAGTATAGCAGGAGGGTGTTTATTGATGTTCGCCCTGTGTTGGGGGAGGGGGGCTCAGGAGAGACCATTTCAGGATTAAACGGGAGGGCGTTGACCTCAATCAAGGAAATAATTACTGTTGCCCTTCCTATTGCTGGACTCTTTAATTAGCCAACAAAGCTCCCACAGAAACACAGTGAGTCAGAAAACAGGGGTGATTACAGTTTAAATTTCTATTGAATCCATTAACATCTTTTCAGAAAGCTTGTCATATTGGATTTTTTTTTTTTACCGGAAATTCAATTCCTCATTCTTGGTTTGTTTCCCCCACAAAATATCTCCCTAATAAAGGCCCCCAACTTGAATGCACATTCTGTATATTGGAGCCACCGGCTGCGTCTGTCAGTAGGTGACATATGATAATACAATAAAGGGCATTTGCTTCAACATAAAAACAAGTCAAGTGTGACTGACTTCATCCTGCACAAGTAATGAAGACTATTCAAGATTAGCATCACTGATAGAAGCGATGGATCACAAATGCACATACACACACGCACACGCGCACACACACGCCCACACACACACCCACACACACATGCACCACGTGTTATCTGTGTTACCGCTCTTTCACCGACAACCTTAGAAAATAATGCAGTATTCATGTTGTGTGTGTGCGACTGCAGCAATTGCACCGTGTATATTTGTCAAACTGTATTAAGGAGACTATTGTGGGTTTCGTGTCGATCCATATCATTAATATTTTTACCATTATCAATGAATTCCCATCAGTACAAAAAACGAAAAATTGAACACGTTTCATTCAGTGTCTTGTGGAACTAAAATAGAATATACTCAGGCTTCCTCCCACCTGCTATGTTCATCGATGACTCTAAATTGTCTTTAGGTTTTAATATGAGTGTGAATGGTTGTTCGCAGGCAAGTGGCTGCTGATCAGTCCAGGGGGTACCAGAATTCGCTAGCAACTTCTCGGGCACCCAGGAATTGTGTCAACTGATTTTACCAAGAATCCTTGTGCGATGGAAGACATAACGTCTTACATTCATCCTTCAAGTTCTTTCGAAGTCTTTGGTTTGGTACAGTAGACTTGCTCCTTTACCAACCCCAAAGAAAAAAGTCACAATTTGTTAAGTCAGGACTGTTGGCTGGCCACTCATAGACCACGGTGATCCATCTTGTACATCTCCCGGTAACGTGGGCATTCAGCCATTTACGAACAACAATAGCAAAAGGTAGAAGGAACCCATGAAAAATCAAGTCTTCCACATTCTCCCCACCACTTTTAATTGGCCACATTTAATCTTGCATCATGGTAGGATACCTTTTGGCATTTATGGTTTCGCAAACAATGAATGGACACACAATACTGCCCACACACCGTTACTTGAATTCTCATACATTAAAGAAAAAATAAAACCACTAAAATATGAAAAAATGCTCATAAGATTATCTTTCATTTAACAACAAATTAAAAAATGATACGAATTTGAATACATAAATAATTAATAAGTATTTTATAAAAGGAATTACTTTCCAATCACCCTGTAGTATACTGTAGAGGTGTTAAACTCATTTTCAGGGGCCACATTCACCTTGGTCTAATAAGCAATAAATAATAAAACATTTTGATGCAAATAATTACAAGTACATTTGGAAGATATTCACATTTATTGATTATTATGTTGCTGCAAATCTTGTTTCAAATCATATGAGAAATCTGAAAGGTTTTAACAAAAAAGAGTGCAATTTCAACAATTTCATGAAACATTGTTTTCATTTACATGTGCAACATCCAGACCACAGTGGATCTATACAATGTACTTACCTTTTATAAAATAACTTGTTACGATCTAGAAATCAATTTATTATTGGCTGACAACCAGTTTAGGGTGTACCACACTTCTCGCCCGAAGATAACTGGGATAGGCTCCAGCACGCCCTGATGACTCTAGTGAGGATAAGAGGTACAGAAAATGGACGGATGAATGGAAATTTCTACATCCATCTGGAAATCTTGACAACCTCAACTGACTCATCGCACCATACAAACTAAAGCGGGAACTTTTTAGAATTAAGGTTTTATTCTATCACCACGGGCCAAATTGGACCCCTTTACGACCCGGTTCTGGGCCACAGGCCGTACGTTTGACACCACTGGTATACTGTATTATAACTATAGTATAGTACATACAGTACACCAGGAGTTTCCCAAACTTTATTGGAATCCCGACCGAATGTAAAATGTGTACACACATTTGTACATAAAAAAATAAAATGGCTAGCAATACTGTTTCGTTTTGTTTTGTTTCTTTTGCTATCTAACGGAATAGCATTTGATTGTTTTGCCTGGCATTGATAGCTGAACAAACATAAATCTGTAATTTATAAATGCATGAATGAATAATTGCTGGAAAAAATTAAGTACAATTCCATAATTTCCCGCGGCACCCTGGTGTTCTCTCACGGCACACAAATGTATCACTGCCACTGCACCCTGGTTTGGAATCATACTTTACTGTACTGTACTCGTAAATGCCAAGGAGGAATTTTCAAAAACCTCAATTCCCATACGCCACAGACCGAAGCCATTGTGATTGGCTGAAAACAATTCAAATCAAATTTCACCCCGCTTTGAAATGGCCAATCAAAACACACAGCTGAATTTATGCCGCCAATCACGATTCGCATGCACTCTGCGCGCGACGGTCGAATGCGGAAGTAACGTAGTGAAGTTTTGCTGCTTTTTCACGGAAATGTGCAACTAATTCGCTGATATAATGCCAGGAGGGATGCTTACAACGTTTTCAAGTTAACTCGTTGGTGGTTATTCAAGCAAATGTGAGGGTAAGTTTGAATTATTATCAATGTAGTTATGTGTCGCATTGACATATCGTGCCGCCGTGACTGTGTCTTCAGTTCAACCATAGAGTCTGCTTTAGATTTAAAGACATTCGGTCAAACGCTGTGTTGTTAAACGACATATTGAGTCCAGTTTAACTTTTATTTTTTTATTTTTTTAAATTTGTAACTTTTTTTTTTTTTTTTACTTCGAAGCCCGCGTTGAGCTACATAATAACCCTACTTGTGTGAATGCTGAGACGGTAGCTGTCACAACAGCGCTATCAAACTTCAATTGTTTTTCATTCCAATATTTACCATGATGATGACTTTACTGCTGTGTTGGTCGAGGGTAGTGAATGAATAGTGGTGGACTACAGCGCCTTCTGACTTCTGTACAAAATGGTGTTACACGTCGCAGTACGCACATTGTGATACAGTATATCATCCTCTAAATAGTGTGTTGTAATGCACACATATCAAACTCCAGTCCCGGGGGCCAGATCTGGCACACCACAGCATTTCATGTGGCCGGCTGAAGCAAATCCTATGCATGTACTTTGTTTCCCGTTAAAGTGTGTACCAAAATGGAAACTTGTCTTCATTTTATGTTGCAATAGTGTGTTTTTTGTTTGTTTGTTTTTGTTACCAACCCCCTTTTTAAAATAAACAAACTGTTTTAATTGAATTATGATTTCAAAAGTAGCTATTTATAATTTTTTTGTATGTGCATGTAATATGATAAGGTGATTAAACATTTACATTATTTCACAATCAAAACACCCATCTGAGGAAAACCATAACTGCAATGTGGTCCACGACAAAAATGAGTTTGACACCCCTGCTGAGTCTAATTTATCAACCAGCGTGTCAGTTATTGGATTTTTCGGCATCCTCTCTGAATTTATTAAGTGTAATTTGTACAAAGATCACATTTAAATGTATGTGTAAAGATATATCATTAAAATGTGAATGTAGTATTTTACTTGTGTCATCCTTGTACAACAGGCCTGTGAGACATGGAGGAGCTCTACACTTTAGAAAAGGAGGTAGGGCGAGGCAGCTATGGCGTGGTCTTTGAGGGTCATATAGCCAAAACAGGAAAAAAGGTGGCTATTAAGCATCTGCCCTGCAGGGACCCGGAATGCATTGAACTGTACTTGCAAGAACTGTGGGCCATGAGAGCCACAGCCAAGAACCATGTCAACATTATTGCACTCCATAGCAGCCTCCTGCAGACGGGACAGAGGAGTTTGAAGCCCCTAAGAAAGGGGAAACTGCCTTTACATCTAGTTGAAAGTGTGCTAAAAGGAAGTGTTGGTCAAGATAGAGGTTCTCAGTCTAACCCTCGAAGGAGGACTAACGCTGTGTCCAGACTTCAAGACAGGACCAACTCTGCTCCATCAAACTCACCCTACTCTTTAACTCCACAAAGACCTCCAAAAAGAGCCAGAAAAAGGCCATCCCAGAGAGGGGACGAGCAGACGGGATCCATGCGCTGCTCGGCCTTGTGGCTCGTGATGGAGTACTGTGACGGAGGTGACTTGAATCAGTATCTTCTCTCCAGGCCACTGGACGCCCATGGCAACCACAGTGTGGTGCAGCAGCTCAGCAGTGCCGTAGCTTTCCTGCATAACCTTGGTATAATCCATCGAGACCTAAAACCTGACAATGTGCTTGTCAGTGTTACACCGAGCGGTCCTATTTTTAAGGTAGGTCCTACAATTGTCTAATTGGATAAATAGCTACCTATGCATCCATCTTTCTCACTTTTGCCGTCAGCTTGGACTGCAGCAAAACACAGTTGGAAAAAAAACAGTTGTAGTTCATGCTTCATCTGAAAGCTGTGTGATATGGACAAAATTAAATATCCCAATATAAGTAATTTTATATCCCAATATGTATACTGATATATTTTCCTTAAAATTACATGAAATTAATGGAAATGTTCTGATCTTTTCTCCATTTATTGATAAAATCCTTATTTGATATAGACCACACAATGAAATGAATAAAAGATGAATAAAAATCCAAAAAATATCCAGTGGCCAAATAAATACCTTTCAAAGTATCTGGTAGTACAACAACTTTTCAAGGGATGCAGTAAAGTGCAAATAATTAAGATGAATACAGCAGAGTTTGAAGACACTAGTATGCCTACCATTAATGCAGTTAAAGTATTACTAAGCGGAGGAAGAAATTACAGGATTTCCTCAGGAGCAAAAAGGTAAATCTAACGATATAAACGATAGAGGATTTTATATCGTATCTTCGATACACTGTATAGACCCTTTCCCAAAAAATTTCATATCATGGAAAAGTTTTTTTATTTCCATAATTCCATTCAAAAAGTTAAACTTTCATAGATTATAGATTCAGGGCCCACAATTTAAACAATTTCAAGTATTTATTTGTTTATTTTTACATTTGGGCTTCCAGCGCATAAAACTCACTAAATCAGGAATTCAAAAAATTAGAATACTCTGAACAAATCACCATTTACTTCTCAGTTTTTGTAGAAAAATAACAATAAATTAGGGTCACATTTGATCAATCAAAATATGGTACTTTCAAAACTCTTCAATACTTGGTTGGGAATAATTTTGCTTTAATCAATATCTCGATGTGCCGTGGCAGTGAGGCAATCAGTCTGTGGCATGCCTGGGAGTGATGGAAGCCCAAATTTTCTCGATGCTTGCTGTCAGTTCTTCTTTGTTTTTGGGTCAGGTGCTCCTCATTTTCCTCCTGATAATACCCCATCCCTTCCTGGAGCCGTCACCTTATCGTGGTGGAGGGCTTTGTGTGTCCCAATGAGGCGAGGAGCTAAGTTGTTTGGGGCTTCACGCCCCTACTAGGGTTACCCATGGCAAATAGATCCGAGGTGAGGGACCAAAGAAAC
This sequence comes from Phycodurus eques, assembly GCF_024500275.1. NCBI lineage: Eukaryota > Metazoa > Chordata > Actinopteri > Syngnathiformes > Syngnathidae > Phycodurus > Phycodurus eques. The sequence continues at coordinate 4,026,270 of NC_084542.1, read as the reverse complement.
CACAGCAAAAAGAACCCTATGATGAATATTATAAATGGATTTAGGTTTCCCATGACCCGGACACAGGTCCCCCTTCTGCAGCCAGGTCCCCCTTCTGCAGCCAGGGCCCCCTTCTGCAGCCAGGGCCCCCTTCTGCAGCCAGGCCTGGAGGTGGGGCTCGAAGGCGAGTGCCTGGAGGCCGGACCTGCATCCATGGGGCCCAGCCGGGCACAGCCGAAAGCGTAACATGGATCCTCCTTCCCATGGGCTCACGACCTGTGGGAGGGGCCATAGGGGTTGGGTGCAGTGTGAGCTGGGCGGTGGCCGAAGGCAGGGACCTTGGCGATCTGATCCCCGGCTACATAAGCTGAATCTAGGGACGTGGAATGTCACTTCTCGGGCAGGGAAGGAGCCCGAGCTGGTGTGTGAGGTCAAGAAGTTCCGACTGGATATAGTCGGGCTTGCCTCAACACACGGCTTGGGCCCTGGTACCAGTCCTCTTGAGAGGGGTTGGACTCTCTTCCACTCTCGAGTAGGCCACGGTGAGAGGTGCCGAGCAGGTGTGGGTGTACTTGTTGCCCCCCCCCGGCTCGGCGCCTGTATATTGGGGTTCACCCCGTTGGACGAGAGGGTAGCTTCCCTCTGCCTTCGGGTGGGGGGACGGGTCCTGACTATTGTTTGTACCTATGCACCAAACAGCAGTTCAGAGTACCCACCCTTTTTGGAGTCCTTGGAGGGGGTGCCACTGGGGACTCCATCGTTCTGCTGGGGGACTTCAATGCTCACGTGGGCAATGACAGTGAGAACTGGAAGGGCGTGATTGGAAGGAATGCCAACACCTCACCCCCCCAACCCCACCGGATCAGAACCCAAGCGGTGTTCTGTTATTGGACTTCTGTGCTCACCACGGATTGTCCATAAGCAACATCATGTTCAAGCATAAGAATTTCCACACGTGGCACCAGGACACCCTTGGTCGCAGTTCGATGATCGACTTTGTGGTTGTGTCATTGGACTTGTGGCTGCATGTCTTTGACACTTGGGTGAAGAGAGGGGCGGACCTGTCAACCGATCACCACCTGGTAAGTTGACTCCGAAGGAAGGGGAAGATGCCGATCTGACCTGGCAGGCCCAAATGTATTGTGAGGGTCTGCTGGCAAAATACCCTATCAGAAAGAGTTTGAACTCCCACCTCCGACAGAACTTTGCTTATGTTCCGGGGGAGGCGGGGGACATCGAGTCCGAATGGACCATGTTACGCGCCTTCATTGCTGAGGCGGCCAACCAGAGCTGTGGCCGCAAGGTGGTCGGTGCCTGTCATGGCGGCGATCTCCGAACCCGTTGGTGGACACCAATGGTGAGGGAGGCCGTCAAGCTGAAGAAGGAGTCCTATTGGGCCTTTTTGGCCAGTGGGCAGCTGATAGGTACTGGCTGGCCAAGCGGAATATAGCTTTGGTGGTCGCTGAAGCAAAAACTCAGGCGTGAGAGGAGTTCGGTGAGCCCATGGAGAAAGACTTACGGATGGATTTGAGGAAATTCTGGTCCACCATCTGGCGTCTTAGGAGGGGGAAGCAGTGCACCATCAACACTGGTAAGGTCTGTTCACGGGTGCTGGAGAGGATGGTCCGCCGGGAAGTCAAATCTCAGATTCAGGGGGAGCAGTGACGTTTTAGTCCTGGCCGTGGAACAGTGGACGAGCTCTACCTCGGCAGGCTCCTCGAGGGTGCATGGGAGTTCGCCCAACCAGTCTACATGTGTTTTACGGACTTTGAGAAGGCGTTCGACTGTGTCCCTCGGATAGTCCTGTGGAGGGTGCTTCAGGAGAATGGGGTACTGAACCCCCGATACGGGCTGTTTGGTCCCGGTACAACCAGTGTCAGAATTTGGTCCGCACTGCCGGCAGTAAGTCGGGCACGTTTTCGAGAGGGTTGGACTCCACCAAGGCTACCCTTTGTCACAGATTCTCTTCATTCGTTGCATGGACAAAATTTCTAGGTGCAGCCGAGGCGTAGAGGGGGTCCGGTTTGGTGGCATAAGTATTGCATCTCTGCTTTTTGCAGATGTGATTCTGTTGGCTTCATCAAGCCGTGATCTCCAACTCTCACTGGAGCGGCTGGAATGAAAGTCAGCAGCTCCAAATCTGAGACCAGGGTGCTCAGAATGAAAAGGGTGGTGTGCCCTCTCCTGGTCGGGGATGAGAGCCTGGCCCAAGTGGAGGAGTTCAAGTATCTTGGGGTCTTGTTCACGAGTGAGGGAAGAATGGAATGAGAGATCGACAGGCGGATCGGTGCAGCGTTTGCAGTGATGCAGACTTTGTATCGGTTCGTTGTGGTGAAGAAGGAGCTTAGCCGAAAGGCGAAGCTCTCAATTTACCGGTCGATTTATGTTCCTACCCTCACCTATTGGTCACGAGCTGTGGGTCGTGACCGAAAGAACAAGATCCCGGATACAAGCGGCCGAAATTAGTTCCCTCCGTAGGGTGTCTGGCCTCTCCCTTAGAGAGAGGGTGAGAAACTCTTTTATTCGTGAGGAGCTCAGAGTAAAGCCGCTGCTCCTCCGCATTGTGAGGAGCCAGATGCGGTGGCTCGGGTATCTGATTAGGATTTCTCCTGGGTGCCTCCCTGGTGAGGTGTTACGGACACGTCCCACCGGGAGGAGACCCCGGGGACGACCCAGGACACGCTAGAAAAACTGTGTCTCCCGGCTGGCCTTGGAACGCCTTGGGATCCCCCCGGAAGAGCTTGATGAAGTGGCTGGAGAAAGGGAAGTCTCGGCGTTCCTGCTAAAGTTACTGCCCCTGCGACTCGACCTCGAATCAGCGGAAGAAAATGGATGAATAGATGGATGATGCCCATGGATTCTCAGTGGGGTTCAGATCCGGCAAGTTGACTGGGCCGTCAATCACTGTGATGGCATGGGCATCAAACTAGGTTTTGGTGCTTCTGGCGGTGGGGGCAGGGGCCAGGTCTTGCTAAAAGATTAAATCTGCATCTCCATACAGATTCTCAGCAGAAGGAATCATGAAGTCCTCTAAAACATTCTGGTCGACTGTTGCAGTGACCTTGGATTTAAGAAAGCAGAAGGAAAAGAGGGCCTTGGACCACTGGCCATCAGTACAGTCCTTATTCTCCTTGGTTCAGTTGAGACGCTTCCTACGTTGGCTCAGGCTCAGAAGTGGCTTCACCCGAGGAATCCGACAGTTGTCGCCCATCTCCCAGATGCATCTGAATGTGGTGGTTTTTGAAGCTGTGACTCCCGCCTCTTTCCACTCTGATAATTCGCTGAAGCCCACGGTCATCTCTTTTGCTGGTGCATCTTCTCCTGACTTTCCATTGATATGCTTGGCTGTTCACTCTGTGAACAGCCAACCACCTTAGCTATGAACCTTTGTGGCTTACCCAATCAATTACCCAAACCATCAATGATGGTCTTCTGGCCAGTTGTTGAGTCTGCACTCTTCCCCCATATTGAACCCAACTGAGACAATTGAACCAAATTGAAGCAATTTCATGACACCTGGGGAAACTTGTGCAGATGCTTTGAGTTTAGTGGATGATTAGTGTGTGACACTCAGTTTAAAACATTTATGGCCTACAAAATGTGGGCTGATTTCTTTACAGTATTCTATTTTTTTTCAATTCCAGATTTTGTGGGTTTTATGAGCTGGAAGCCCAAATTACGTAAAAATAAACACATACATATTTGAAATTGTTTAAATTGTGGGCCCTGCCTGAATCTATAACCTATGAAAGTGTAAGTTTTTGAATGGAATTATGAAATAAATACACATTTCCATGATATTAAATTTTTTTTGGGAAAGGGTGTGTATATCGTTATATGGGACAGCTCGACTTGAACCTTTTTATGCTTTCATACCCAAATCCATAAACAAGTACCACACTTATAAAATGTATTACTGTGTACATAATTATCACAGATTGAACTATTGTCCTGTTTGGTTTTGTCTGAGTTGGTGATTCTAGTGTTGTAACAAAGCGTCCTACCGTATTTACTCAAATGGTGGTGGAACTACTCTAATAGGTGCTCAGCCCCGGTTAATTAGCAAGTGTGCTTTCCACTTTGAACAAATAACTGCCACCCCTCAAAAAGACACCTGCTTTTTTCCCCCTTAAGAAAGTTTGTAAAGCTGCAGTTGACGGTGGTGTTTGAAGAGAAAAGTATTTTGGAGCAAAAGCGATTAAACATTTCAACATTTACTCCCAAAAGAAAACCGATTGGTTAAAGGAAAACAAAAACAAAAAAGCACTTGGCTGGCGACCGGTCCAGGGTGTACCCTGCCTCTGTCTGGTAAGCTGGGATAGGTTCCAACTCAACTCGCCAATCGCCTTGCTGAGAACAAGTGGTATAGAAAATGGATATTTATACTTACGTTATAGTTGGAATTCAGAATTTGGATTATCATATTCAATATGAAAAGTAATGAGTTAAAACAAAATTACATTCAAATAAATATGTTCAAATAAAAGCAACGCTTTCCCCCTAAAACAGTGTTCCCCAACCTTCTTTGCACCGTGGACCGGTTAGGATTCGGCATTTTTCTCACGGACACGCTTTCCTCGGTTCTGCTTCCTCCTTCGCCGTTCGTGGCGCATCCACTGTGGGGGCGATGCTGGAGTGGGGGTCGCAGCTCCTCAATGAGAGTAGGCTTTGAACTCCGTAAAAGTACAACACCAATTCCAATGAAGTTGGGACGTTGTGGTAATAAAAACAGAATACAATGATTTGCAAATCATGTTCAACCTACATTTAATTGAATACACTCCAAAGACAAGATATTTAATGTTCAAACTGATAAACCTGATTTGCTTTTAGCAAATAATCATGAACTTAGAATTTTATGACTGCAAAAAGCTGGGACAGGTGGCAAAAAAGACTGAGAAAGTTGAGGAATGCTCATCAAACACCTGTTTGGACCATCCCACAGGTGAACAGCCTAATTTGGAACAGGTGGGTGCCATGATTGGGTATAAAAGGAGCTTCCCTGAATTGCTCAGTCATTCACAAGCAAAGATGGGGCGAGGTTCGACTCTTTGTGAACAAGTACGTGAGAAAATAGTCGAACAGTTCAAGGACAATGTTCCTCAATGTACAATTGCAAGGAATTTAGGGATTTCATCATCTACGGTCCATAATATCATCAAAAGGTTCAAAGAATCTGCAGAAATCACTGCATGTAAGCGGCAAGGCCGAAAACCAACATTGAATGCCCGTGACGGTCAATCCCTCAGGCGGCACACATCAAAAACCCAGATCAATGTGTAAAGGATATCACCACATGGGCTCAGGAACACTTCAGAAAACCAATGTCAGTAAATACAGTTCTGCACTAAATCCATAAGTGCAACTTGAAACTCTACTATGCAAAGCAAAAGCCATTTATCAACAATAACCAGAAACGCCGCTGGCTTCTCTGGACCCGAGCCCATCTAAGATGGATTGATGCAAAGTGGAAAAGTGTTCTGTGGTCCGACGAGTCCACATTTCAAATTGTTTTTGGAAATTGTGGACGTCGTGTCCTTAGAGGAAAAGAACCATTGTGATTGTTATGGACGCAAATTTCAAAAGCTAGCATCTGTGATTCTATGGGGCTGTGTTAGTGCCAATGCCATGGGTACCTTACACATCTGTAAAGGCACCATTAATGCTGAAAGGTACATGCAGGTTTTGGAGAAACATATGCTGCCATCCAAGCAACGTCTTTTTCATGGACGCCCCTCCTTATTTCAACAAGACAATGCCAAACCACATTCTGCATGTGTTACAACAGCGTGGCTTTGTAGTAAAAGAGTGCAGGTACTAGACTGGCCTGCCTGCAGTCCAGACCTGTCTCCAATTGAAAACGTGTGGCGCATTATGAAGCGTAAAATACGACAACGGAGAACCCGGACTGTTGAACAGCTGAAGCTATACATCAAGCAAGAATGGGAAAGAATTCCACCTACAAAGCTTCAACAATTAGTGTCCTCAGTTCCCAAACTATTATTGAATGTTGTTAAAAGAAAAGGTGATGTAACACAGTGGAAAACATGACCCTGTCCCAGCTTTTTTGGAACGTGTTGTGACCATAAAATTCTAAGTTAATGATTATTTGCTAAAAACAATCTAGATTATCAGTTTGAACATTAAATAACTTGTCTTTGTTTTGTATTAAAGGAACCTGTGTTTTAAAATCACCTATTAACTCTCGAGGTTCCATGCGTGTACGTTTTCGTGAAAGAACTACAATTATAACGGCATGTTAAAAGCCAACCAATGTATTCCTGACAGAGGAGTCGATACATATTTCAGAGCTCTGGGTCCGCAACTACCCCCATCTTAGCCTTAGCAGAGATAGTTTTGTTTGGACTACACTATCTGTTCCTACCCAGACTTACACAATGTTTGAAAGAAGAACTGGAATCGTCTTTGTCTGATTGGTCCAGGGTCCGGGAGATAAATAATAAATAATATTTATCCGGGAGAATAATATGCGTAAATACAAAAACACAACAATATACCCGTACAGCACTTTAAGTCTTTTTGCTTACATAATGCATGTAACAGTACTATCTTCATGTTCAACCTCTAGGTCGCTGACTTTGGTCTCAGCAAGATGAGTGAGGGCCTAGTGGATGGAAACCTGACCAGGAAGCACTTCTCTTCCACCTGTGGCTCAGACTTTTACATGGCTCCAGAGGTTTGGGGTGGACTGACCTACACAGCCCAGGCAGACATCTTCTCGCTAGGTGTGATGTTCTGGGCCATCCTGGAGAGAATCACCTTCGTGGAGGAAGGTACCACACAGGAACAACTTGGTGAGTCAACAACGAACAGAATTTGCTGTTTAAAATTGTTTTCCAGGATTATACAACATTTATAGTAGTCTTTTCCTGTCACAAGCATGGTAGTACTAGTTACATGTAGGGTAATGTTCATCTTGAGCATACCAATTTTTAAAACGTGAGCGACCCTACACATGAAGAGAGAGATTTTGGCAAGTGTGTTCTGACTGGCATTTTTTTGTGTGGTGTGCTGGAGATAATGGCACACCATCCAGATAACAACTGTGAGTCTCCTACCCCAAAACAGATGTCTGTCTAATACCCAAGACTGACCTGTGAGAAGCAACATGGCTCCAAAGATTGCTGGAAAATACACAGAAAAAAAATTGAAGTTAGGCTACCGATTAGCTTATCTGGTAACTACCACTACAGTTGAATGACTTGGGAGACACATTATATTCAGCACATTTAACACCAATTACTACTTTATTTGTGTTCGGCAACAGCATGAGTTTCATGTCACTCTGTGTTGACCGCACACATCAGGATTTGTGATCGCAAATACTAAACATGTTAAACGTATTGAATTGTCAGCCCAGACCATTTTATGAGAAATGGGGAGAAAAATGACTCTTAACACACCCCACACAACAGGATAATCAGTCAAGATAAGATAATCTTTCAGAGACATCTGAGAATGAGGCATTTGCTGACTTTGACTGGAAGAAAGGAAATCGGTAGGTGTGTACCCTACTTTACCAGTCAGAGCTCAGAGCTGGGAGATCAAAAAGGTGTGCGTGCGTCTGTGTGTTTGTGTGTGATCTCACAGGTCGGTGAAGCAGTGCACTGGCTCGAGTTTGACTCCATTAACTGGCACATATTAAAAGTGTCAGATAGTATACATCATGTGTTCGTCAAGCATGGCCGATTAATCGTTAATGTAAATGGCAGCAAGCTGAGGGATGGTTGAACATTTTGAAAAGGGTTTAATGCAGCACTCTCCCTCTTAATTCAAGATGACAGTGTGTGTGTGTGTGTGTGTGTGTCTGTGTGTGTGCGTGTGCACTTACGTGTGTGCGATAGTGTGCACTGTGCGTGCACACTTTCCCCAAAAGCACTGTTGCTGTGGGAATCCCAGATAATAGTTTGACTGCGATAATAATATTCATTATTTCAATTTACATTAATGAAGATTAATTGAAATTTGACATTAATGCAAAATGCAGGTGAGCTGGTTTTTTTTTTTACATTATTATTATTTTGTTTTTATTATTATTAGCCTTGGGGCACTACAGAGTTTCGATGTAACAAGTCCACCCAAAGAAATATGACCTTTTTGTTTTTGTCCTATTTTTGCAGAATCCCATGTGGCTGAACAATCTCTTGAAGAGGCATTTTATACTGTATATAACGGCACAAGGCCCACTTCTGCCCAGCGCTTCACTGTTCCAGCATAATGAAAGGGTTATAAGAAAAATTGATTTTTGTTTTTGTTTTTTTTTTCAAATCAGAAAATCTTCTCAGCCAAAACCAACCTGGTGCTGTTGTGATCTGAACTATTATCCTCAAGTTTAGTGCCCACAAACGTCCCAGAGTCAGTGATACTCTTATTAGTCTGGATTAAAATGGTGACGATTGGAGGGGGAGAGAGATTTCAGTACCTTCCCAAAGAGGAACAGAGGAAAAATGGAATTTCGCAGATCACAATCCTCTTTGTCAGGCAAATAATAGGAGCGGCAGCTGGAGGCATTTCGCAGACAGATAAAATGCTTTGCAATTTGATTCTTTCCTTTTTCAATAGTCACACACTTACAGGATTTGACTTGGCAAAAGAATGAGCACGTAGTCATGGATATTGATATAAAGTCAGTGTGTTTGGTGCTTTGAGGCTTTTTAAAATTCTACACGCTGATTTGGAAAAGGGCAGCACTCTAAAATTCAGTCTAAATGGTGGGCTTTTTGTTTTGACATAAAATCCCCCTCATATCTAAACAATATAGAGCACAATATGCTGTAGTATTTAGCATTAATATAATCCATCCATTTTCTGTACCGCTTCTCCTCACAAGGGTCATGGGTGTGCTGGAGCCTATCCCAGCTATCTTCGGGCGAGAGGCGGGGTACACCCTGAACCGGTCGCCAGCCAATCGCAGGGCACATGGAAACAAACAACCATTCGCACTCACACTCATACCGATGGGCAATTTAGGGTCTTCAATCAAGCTGCCACGCATGTTTTGGGCATGTGGGAGGAAGCCGGAGTGCCCGGAGAAAACCCAGGCAGGCACGGGGAGAACATGCAAACTCCACACAGGCGAGGCCGGGATTTGAACCCCGGTCCGTAGAACTGTGAGACAGATGTGCTAACCAGTCAGTCGTTCACCGTGCCGCCAGCAAAATATAATTGATATCACAAAAGCCTGGCATTTGATCAAGGGTGTGTAGATGATTTCTGTACTCAAGTACAAAAATAAAAAGAATGAAATGAATTTTTACCATCAATTAGGTTCATTTTGATAACTTGGCACAACAACAAAAAAAAAAAGTTACCTGCTCATAAGTTCCCCACGTTCATCCGGTTACATATTGAGGAAAACCATTACATGTCAACCAAGAGCTAGCTTGCTTGTTTCTAGCTTTTCTGGTATCAAAACAACATGTTCCAATAGCTTTGCTAACATTGCCCCATATTCTCCCATTGGTGCGTACTGTCAGTCTGTATTTTACGCGCCTGGCTTGCGCGTGGCGGCACGGTGGGCGACTGGTTAGAGCGTCAGCCTCACAGTTCTGAGGACCCGGCCCCAATCCCCGGCCCCGTCTGTGTGGAGTTTGCATGTTCTCCCCGTGCCTGCGTGGGTTTTCTCCGGGCACTCCGGTTTCCTCCCACATCCCAAAAACATGCATTAATTGGAGACTCTAAATTGCCCATAGGCCTGACTGTGAGTGCGAATGGTTGTTTGTTTGTATGTGCCCTGCGATTGGCTGGCAACCAGTTCAGGGTGTACCCCGCCTCCTGCCCGATGACAGCTGGGATAGGCTCCGGCACGCCCGCGACCCTAGTGAGGAGAAGTGGCTCAGAAAATGGATGGATGGATGGCTTGCGCGTTTTCAAGGTACACGGATTCTCCGGTCACGACTTCTGACACACCCACCACGCGTCCCCGGCTAATTTGCATGTAATGGCTTGAGAGGCACGACTCCAATTTAAGTCTGCAAGAGGGTAGAATTCCCGGAATGTGGACTTTGCCCGAAGACCATTGAAATCCATCTAGGAAATATGTCACACTTAAAATGTGAAATTCACCCACGAGCTGATATCCGGAGGTTATGCATCCATTCCCAGTGAGACGTAGGCACCGCTTGTCGAACAGGCTACTTAGAAGGAGCATATGTTTTTGTATTCTCTCATCTCCATTGAATAAATGTTGTACAATTATATAGACAAAATATGTGTACTTTGGGTCAGAAGAACAACAAAAATGAATCACAGTGGTTACATTCGGACCGGAAGCTCCAGCCTGTGATGATTTAATGTTTTTTTTTTTACCCTTTAGGTGCTTACGTGTGTAAGGGTCGCTGGTTGATGCCACTTGGTGAAGCTTTGTGGGAGAACGCTGATCTCCAATTGTGTATTCCCATGAAGTGGAAGAGAGCAGCCCCGCTGCCCACCCCTCCCGGCCCAGCGATGTGTGGCCTGCTTTCCGACATGCTCTCCTCAAACCCGGATTCCCGGCCCACAGCGGACCAGCTGGAGGCCAGAGTGTGCAGCGCTCTGAAAGAGGACTCTCACTGAGACAAAGCACTCCTAATGGCCACAGCCAGCACGTGGAAACATTTCCTGTGGAGCCAACCGACTGTGGCGTTTCCTCCATGAGTAAATAATAGTGGAGATAAGAGGGTAAAGCAAGGCCTCCTCAAACAATTCAAGGTGATTACAGCCATTGAAGTGTGGCTGCTTAGCTTTTTGTTAAGAGTCCTGTTGTTGAGCATTCAGGCCCAGCACTTTTTCCAAATACAGGTAAAGTAGTTCGACAGGGAGATGTCATTCTTCGCTTGTCATATTTCAGTCAATGGCAAAGGGGTGGAAAGTTTCCAGTTAAAGATGCTTATTGGATTGGAGTTAGAAATCCATCTCGTAAAAAAATGGCTGAAGGACATTATTCTGCGTGACTCCATCACTTGACATTATTTACTGTTTCATGAGAAAGTAAGAATATATCTGCATTTAATCGACAAAACTCCAGCCAATTAGGATTATTTTGAAAAGGATTAATATTGGCCGATAAAATCGGCCAACCGATTAAGTAGTCGGGTCCTACTCAAAACTCAAAGTTTGGCTTGCAACACAAAGCAAAAAATGGAGGAAGAACTGCCTCAAAACTGGAAAAATTGTTAAGTTGCGGCATTCAAATTTCAAGGTACCACTGTATGTCTGTGAAATGTTTTTTATTTAATCAGGGTTATGCAAAAATATATTTACTCCATCTTTAATTAATTTCCCCATTAAGAGCCAATTTTCAAGATGGTACATTCCATTAAATTTCCAACTTTGAAAATTCCCAGAATTTTGCAACCCTAACCACCACCTATGTCAATGGTAATCCAAAATGTACAAATATGATATGTTTATATACACGAGTTGCATCATCTACCTTTGCAAAGATAATAATGCTAAGTTTTGAATGACTGTCATTTATAACAGTAGTTTCTTTAAAACTGCACTGTGTCATTCTGGGCTATTGGTTGGTTGTTAATGTTATGTAATCACCTTTAGGTATAAGGCAGCAGTTAAGCCATCCATCCATCCATTTTCTGAGCCGCTTATCCTCAATCACCCATTTTCTATATCGCTTGTTCTCATTATGGTCGCGGGTGAGTGAGAATCTATGCCAGCTGACTTTGGGTTTACACCTATGGAAAATGTAGTGTCTTCAATTAACCTAAAATGCATGTTTTTGGAATGTGGGAGGAAGCTGGAGTACCTGGAGAAAACAAACAAGCAAGCACATGCAAACTGCATTTGCTGTTAAGCAAACAAGACTAGAGTGCTGTCTTGGGAGAAAAGCAAACCATTTTGAAGCTGGGAGAAGAGGGAAAATTGATCAGAACGATTGCATAAACATTGGGCATAGCCAATACAAAAAAATTGGAATGCCCTGAAAAAGAGAAACTACTGGTGTACTAAGCAACAGAAATAGAACAGGTCGGCCAAGGGTATCTTCAGCAGTTGATGACAGAAACATTGTGAGAGCTGTGAAGAAACACCCAAAGACAACAGTCAGTGACATCACTGCCAACCTCCACAGGGCAGGGGTGATGTTATCACAATCCAGTGTTCGAAGAAGACTTGAAGAGAAGAAATATAGAGGCCATAACATAAGATGCAAACCACTCAACAGCAAAAAGAATCGGAAGGCCAGAGATAAAGTACAGAGATAAGCCTCAAAAGTTTTGGAACAAATTTTATGGACTGATAAGACCAAGATTAACCTCTACCAAAGTGATGGAAAGGCCAAAGTATGGAGAGAGAGAGAGAGAGAGAGAGAGGATTTGCTTCTGATCCAAAACACACAAGCTCATCTGTGAAGCATGGTAGAGGTAATGTCATAGTTTGGGCTTGCTTGGCCGCTTCTGGAACAGGCTCACTAGTCTTTATTGATGATGTAACTCATGATGGTAGCAGCAGAATTAATTCTGAAATATTAAAAAAAAAAAAAAAAAACATTTTGTCTGGCAATTCACAGAAAAATGCATCCAAACTAATCGGGAGAAGCTTCATCATGCATCATGACAATGACCCAAAACACACTGCCAGCACAACAAAGGACTTCATCAGGGGGAGAAAGTGGAAGGTCTTAGACTGGCCAAGCCAATCACCTGACCTTAACCTGAAAGAGCATGCATTTTACCTCCTGAAGAGGAAACTGAAGGGGCAAATCCCCAGAAACAAGCAAGAACTGAAAGAGGCTGCTGTAAAGGCCTGGAAAAGCATTTCAAATTAAGATTGCAACAGTCTGGTCAACTCAATGGGTCGCAGGCTGGATGCAGTTATTGCAAGGGTTATTTATGACACCAAATATTAAAATGGTATTCACTTTAAGTGAATTTAATAAAAATCTGTTCCAATACTTTTGCTCCATTGAAGTGTGGTGGCTTCAAACAAAAGGTGCTCTGTCTTGAGTTGTTCAACACATCTAAATGTAAGTACTATGAAATAAAAGCAGGAATTCTGAACTTTGGTCTCATAGTCATCTTTTGATCTGAAACCCAAATGTCTTCAGTATACAACAAAAAGGAATTGACCTTGTTGTTCCAATACTTTTGGAGTGGACTGTGTTTGTGGCTCTGAACAACGTGTAAATCGCAGATATATTTGCGTAAATCATTTTGGGACAAATCTCTCCTCATACTACACGCCACCAAGCTGCCCATGACCCATACATAATACACAAATTATATATAAAGTGATGAATAAAATCATCAAAGGATTGTTGTATATGAATTTGTTAACTGAATTATTAACATTTACATGTTTAAGGGAATTGGGACCCCAACTGAGCTGTTGCCTTTACATCCATATACATATACTCTACATTTATGTAGCATACAAGTACACACTGAGCTCTTCTGGGACTTAAGTTGCGTTCAATGAAAACATGCTGTTGCCGCCGGCCGGTCATTAAAAGGAACGTTGGAAGTAAAAGTCGTTTCACGTAAACGACTATAATGAAACCCGAGAGATTACTGCTGTTGCTTTATGTAAATAGATTGTGATGTTGATTGAATTTTTTTTTTCCCCCCCCGAAAATTTAATTAAATTAGGTTTTCTTTTAATTGCCCTAATGTAATGTGTAATTGTTGTGTTCATTGCGTCAGTACACATTTCGACCATACACAATCTGGGCTTTTAGATGTGCAAGCAGAGAGACCACTAAATAATTATTTGTTGACAAGCTTTAAGACGAAAAACAGGTGCAATCAGAGTCTGTTATAATTTTCAGAGAAAGTTATAATATTTCGAGCAGGAGAACCCAGGACAACATCTGAAGAACTGCAAGCCTCCCTGGCCTCAGTTTAGGTCAGTGTTCATGACTCAACAGTAAGGGAGTCCAACCATCCATTTTCTTCCGCTTATCCGAGGTCGGGTTGCGGGGGCAGTCGCTTTAGCAGGGAAGCCCAGACTTCCTTCTCCCCAGCCACTTCATCCAGCCCTTCCGGGGGTGGGTCACGAGGCGTTCCCAGACCGGCCGGGAGACAGTTTCTACAGCGTGTCCTGGGTCGTCCCCAGGGTATCCTCCCAGTGGGACGGGCTCGGAACACCTCACCAGGGAAGCGTCCAGGAGGCATCCTAATCAGATGCCCCAGCCAATTCATCTGGCTCCTCTCAATGCAAAGGAGCAGCAACTCGACTCTGAGCTTATCACCCTATCACTAAGGGAGAGCCCGGACACCTCGCGGAGGAAACCTACTTGTATCCGGGATCTTGTACTTTCGGTCCCACAGCTCGTGACCATAAGTGGGGGTAGGAACGTAGATCGACCGGTAAATTGTCCTTTACGGAGACTTGGCTTTGTGAGGCTGTACCCGATGGCGCTGTCGTGCTTCCCGGCTTCCATCTTCACCGGGCAGACCGCGACAGGGAATCATCGGGGAAAACAAGGCGGCGGGATATGCTTCAATATCAACGAAAAATGGTGTACGGACGTCACGGAGCTCTGCACATCGACTGTCCTACCAGGGAAAATAACATTTTAGGTCGTGGGTGTGCTGGAGCCTATCCCAGGTATCATCGGGCGAGAGGCGGGGTACACCATGAACCGGTCGCCAGCCAATCGCAGGGCACATAGAAACAAAAAAAAAACATTCGCACTCACACGCATACCTATGGGCAAGTAGAGTCTTCAATCAAGCTATCACGCATGTTTTGGGGATGTGGGAGGAAGCCGGAGTGCCCGGAGAAAACCCAGGCAGGCACGGGGAGAACATGCCAACTAATCTGTAGTTGGAACACACCCTCCAATCCCCCTTCTTAAAAAGGGGGACCACCACTCCCACTCTGTCCATGCGATGTTGCGGAGGCGTGTCAACCAACACAGCCCCACAACATCCAGGGCCTTTCGGAACTCCGGGCGAATCTCATCCACCCCCGGGGCCTTGCCACCGAGGAGCTTTTTAACCACCTCGTTGACCTCAACCCCAGAGATAGGAGAGCCCACCTCAGAGACCCCAGACTTTGCTTCCTCATGGGAAGGCGTGCCGGTGGAATTGAGGTCTTCGAAGTATTTTCCCCACTGACTCACAACATCCTGAGTCGAGGTCAGCAGCGCCCCATCCCCACTAGACACTGTTGATGGTGTACTGCTTCCCCCTCCTGAGACGCCCGATGGTGGACAAGAATTTGTAGGGAAACCTACAACCATTTATTTTATTCGTCATAGGGGCTCTTTTGGCCATGCTTTGTCTGGTCCCTCACCTCACAATTTAAACCATTTCAAATATTTGTTTATTTTTACATAATTTGGGCTTCCAGCTCATAAAACCCATGAAAACAAGAATTCAAAAAATTTAAATACTGTGAAGAGATCATTTACTTTTATAGGAAAAAAAGAGAAAAATTAGGGCCCCTTTAAATCAAGCAAAATATGGTTCCATGATACTCCATTTTTTTTGGAAATGGTCTCTCTCGCTCTCTCTCTCTATATATCTATATATATATATCTATATATATATAGATATATATATGCTCCCACGACCCTAGTGAGCATAAGCAGCTCAGAAAATGGATGGATGTATATATATAAATAGTTAACGGAGCAGTACACACAAGCAGAACATAACAGAGGTGTTGACCACTAAGCGACTGTGCTGTACACGTTAAAAAAAAAAAATAATTTAAAATAACATTTAAATCTTTTCAACAACGCCACTAAGCCTCTCTGTACAAGCGTAATAACAGTTCAAATGTTTAGCGCAGGAGCCATTAAACAGACCTGTCTTCCACCTGTTTTTTTTCTAAGAATATGAGAGAATCTTCAAATCTGTTTTCCACAATGAGCACAAGCATTTGTTTATGACGAAAATGCTACGGGCAATGAAAAAGTAAACATATGGAGCAAGTGCCACAGCCAAAATCCTTCATTCATATACAAAGGTACCTTGAGTTTATTTTGTTCTGTGACCATTCTCGCAACTCACAACAAATTATGCATCGATAATCCCCATTGAAATGCCATTAGTCCGTTACAGACCCCCAAAATACAATTTACATTTTTTCTAATCAAGTAGCACTGTGTATTGTAGAAAAATAGAATTTTGTTTAATAAAAAGTAATTACTGCATGTTGGGACAGCTGTAGTGTTCAATGTGTGTCTTTAAGGGGCATGGCGTCATCAGTGACATCAGGAATTTGGCTGGTTCGTCTGCGTGTGAGCATCTGGGCGGGAGCTTTGGCCCTACTGTGACTCCATCCGAGTGTTCCTGTTTTGTATTTGTGTGTTTGACTGTTGGTCCTGTTCAATAAATAGCTGAAAGAGGGAGCTGCGACTGTCGCGCGACCTTTTTTTTTTTTTTTTTGACTTCCCTCCAGTAACAGCAACAAAACAAAAACAAATCTAACAGGTGGCAGCGCATAACGCGTGTGAAAAAGGGGCTCCAACCTTCACCTTAGTAGAATAGCAGGACCTGCTCTACTTCTGAGAGTTTTACAGGGAAGATTAAACCAAAGTGGCTCCTGCACAAGGGGGAAACAAAGTCAGCAACACTGAGAAGTGTGGGAGGGAAAGTCCTTCGCCATTTCACAGCTGATAAGCACTGAGCGAGCGTGGAGAGAAAGTGTGAATAAGGCAGAAACCTCAATGCGTCAGGACCGCAACGCCAGTCACGACACGAGCGCCGCATGCAGGAAATTACGCACCGCTGTTCTGCTTCAGTCCTCCCCGGTTGTCACAATCACAATCCTCCTTCACAATGGACCGATGTGAGACATACTATAGGTGAACGCATGAGGAATTAGTGCTTTATTGCTCATATGACAAAGCCTTTCCAAGAAATGTGGCTCCACACAGCAGTCAGTCAATTATCAATAGACAGAAAACGGATGGCGTTGTAATTGCGGAGGCTGTGTCAAATGAGCCACTAAAACACTCTTACGGGGGCAATCATTGACTGTGTCCTGCAGGGGCTGGCATCCTCATCATTGGGGGAGGATATCAACTCGGGGGTGAATGACCTTTTGGCGGGAGGAGGAGGGGGGAGTTTTCACTCGCACAACTCATGATGTCATATTTTGTACTTTATTCCTTAGAAAAACCATAGTTCACATTTCTAGCTACTAAAACCATTCGTATGCATCCATGAAATTGGATTAAAGGAATGAAGGGAACCAATTTATGTGGCCTAAATAGTCACATATAAATCAAAATAGTGTAATTACACAAACATTAGCAGGTCAGGACATTCTTCTCTTCTACAAAATTAATACCCACTTGGCTCATCATAGACGGTTAATTGTGATGTTAATACTGGTTTCGCATCCTGGCCAAATGAATATTCAAATTGTGTGTACTATTCGCTCCAAAATATTTGGAGAGCAAAAGGAAAGCTTGTCTTCTAATTCAAATATCTGTCATAGGCTGGATTTACACTGTAGGTCCAAGTGCTCAATTCGGATTTAATGCCTACGTCGATTTCTTTTAGTGTCCATGGCAGCTCAAATTGCATGTTGCAAAAATAGTACTTAAATATTACTAATGTTAAACAATATACAACATATAGTGGTCTTGTCTTACTTCCACCGCCCTACCTATTAATTTCCTCCCCCCCATCTGATGGCCACCATCATTATTTTGCTTATTTAATGATTGACATACCATGTACCATATTTCGAGGATATTTCATTGTCAGTAGGTACTTTTAATTTAAAGACTGTGTTATGATGTTTATTTACTGTTTGGGCCAGTTCGCTTTGACAGATCTGATCTGTGCTTTCATGCTGTACTCACATTGGCAGATATCCAGTATGGACTAGCACTCGTGTCACTTGAACTGTGCAGTGTAAATCCAGCCATAATGTCATCCAAATAAGGCTGGGGCTTGTCTCGAACCAACCAAGTCCTGGCTTTACCTGCAGAGTTTTGGATGCAGTAAAACTAAAAGGTGTGAAAAAGAAAACACATTGTCCAAAACCTATGCTTAAGATAAAATTCTCGATGTGTTTGTCCGTCTATTATGCTGATAAAAACAAAGACCATGTTCAGTCTAATCCAGGTCCATGTAGATGCTTAACCATGTAAGGTCCTTCCAACTCATAGCCCATCTTCCTGTAGTAGTTCCTTGTTCCTACACCTGGAAAGGAGAAGAGCAGCAACTGTAAGGTCGGTATTATTAGTGAAACTCCGCAAGTAACTGACGCCCCCCTAAAAGGACTTGGATGCCACAAGATGGCAGACTACTTTTGTCTAAATGAAGCTCCCCAACTCATTTCAAATTGTTTCCTCGACACCAAGACGCCAGCCGATGGTGCCAAAACAATTCAGTTATTGCTTTGGCCTGAGCACAAAAAGAGCAAATAGGTGACTTTTTCGCTGAATTAATGGATGTTACAGTAATAGGAAGAGGCACAGAGGGTGTACCCAGCTCCAGCACGCCCACGATCCTAGTGAGGATAAACGGTACGAAAAATGGATGGATGGAAAATGAGAAATTGTAAAAAAAAAAAAAATGTATTCTATTTATTTATGTCATTATCGTTTGTTTTTTTTATAAAGTATACCATAGAGTGCTATTCTTCTCATTAAAAAAAAACATTACAATGTTTCTTTTTTGGGGAGCTGGAACAAATTAACTGCATTTCCAATCATTTCAATAGCGAAAGAGTGTTCCAGTGTTTTGAGTTACGAGCATGGTCAAGGAATGGATTAAACCCGTATCTCAAGACATCACTGTACAATGTTGAATGCTCTTTTTTCTGATGTCAATTTTACAGTGAATCTACAACCCCAGTTCTAATGAATTTGGGACGTTGTGTTAAACAAATAAAAACAGAAAACAATGATTTGCAAATCATGTTCAACCTATATTTAATTGAATACACCACAAAGACAAGATATTTAAAGTTCAAACTGATAAACTTTATTGTTTTTAGCAAATAATCATTAACTTAGAATTTTATGGCTGCAACACGTTCCAAAAAAGCTGGGACAGACGGCAAAAAAGAGTTGTGGAATGTTGAGGAATGCTCATCAAACACCTGTTTGGAACATCCCACAGGTGAACAGGCTTATTGGGAACAGGTGGGTGCCAAGACTGGGTATAAAAGGAGCTTCCTTGAATTGCTCAGTCATTCACAAGCAAAGATGGGGCGAGGTTCATCTCTTTGTGAACAAGTGCGTGAAAAAATAGTCAAACAGTTTAAGGACAATGTTCCTCAATGTACAATTGCAAGGAATTCAGGGATTTCATCATCTACGGTCCATAATATCATCAAAAGGTTCAGAGAATCTGAAGAAATCACTGCATGCAAGCGGCAAGGCCGAAAACCAACACTGAATGCCCGTGACCTTCGATCCCCCAGGCGGCACTGCATGGCTTGCAAAGCAAAAGCCATTTATCAACAACACCCAGAAACGCCGCTGGCTTCTCTGGGCCCGAGCTCATCTAAGATGGACTGATGAAAAGTGAAAAAGGGTTCTGTGGTCCGACGAGTCCACATTTCAAATTGTTTTTGGAAATTGTGGATGTCGTGTCCTCCGGGCCAAAGAGGAAAAGAACCATCCGGACTTTTATGGACGCAAAGTTCAAAAGCCAGTATCTGTGATGGTATAGGGCTGTGTTAGTGCCAATGGCATGGGTAACGTACACATCTGTGAAGGCACCATTAATGCTGAAAGTTACATACAGGTTTTGGAGAAACATATGCTGCCATCCAAGCAATGTCTTTTTCATTGACGCCTCTGTTTATTTCAGCAAGACAATGCCAAACCACATTCTGCACGTGTTACAACAGCGTGGTTTTGTAGTAAAAGTGTGCAAGTACTAGACTGGCCTGCCTGCACTCCAGAGCTGTCTCCCATTGAAAATGTGTGACGCATTATGAAGCACGACAACGGAGACCACGGACTGTTGAACAGCTGAAGCTGTACATCAAGCAAGAATGGGAAAGAATTCCACCTAGAAAGCTTCAACAATTAGTGTGCTCAGTTCCCAAACGTTTATTGAATGTTTTTAAAAGAAAAGGTGATGTAACACAGTGGTCAACATGACCCTGTCCCAGCTTTTTTGGGACGTTTTTCAGCCATAAAATTCTAAGTTAATGATTATCAGTTAGAACATTAAATATCTTGTCTTTGTAGTGTATTCAATTAAATATAGGTTGAACATGATTTTCAAATCATTGTATTCTGTTTTTATTTATGTTTAACACAACGTCCCAACTTCATTGGAATTGGGGTTTTAAATTGTATATTTTTGCATAGTTTCCCTTCTTTCATGTTTAAGATAATCAAACAAATGTAGACGTCAGACAAATATAACCCTAGTGAAACTATTTTGAAGTTATCTGGCCCTGTGTGAAAAAGTAATGGCCCCCTAAACCTAATAATTGGTAGGGCCATCCTCAGCAGCAACAACTGAAATCAAGCGTTTTCTATAACTGGTAATGAGCCTTTCACATCAATGTGGAGATATTTTGGTCAACTCTTCCTTGCTGAATTGTTTAAATTCAACAAAAATGGAGGGGCTTTCAAGCATAAACTGATTAGCAGAAGCATTTTTTTAGGTCATGGCACTGCATTTCAATTGGATTGAAGTCCAGACTAGGCCCCTCCCAAAACCTTCATTTTGTTTTTTTAAGTCATTGAGAAGTTGACTTGGTGGTGTGGTTTGGATCGTTAGCCTGCTGTAGAACCCAAGTGCGCTTCAGCTTGAGGTCACAAACTGATGGCTGAACGTTCTCCTTCAGGATTTTCTGTTAAAGAGCATAATTCATGGCTCCATCAATCACAGCAAGTTATCCAGGTCCCGAGGAAGCGAATCAGCCAAAGACCATCACACTACCACCACCATGTTTGAGTGTTGGTATGATGTTCTTTTTCTGAAATGCTGTGCTACATTTACACCAGATGTAACGAGACACACACCTTCCAAAAAGCTCAACTTTCTCTCCCAAAAGTCTTGGGAATTATTCAGATGATTTTTTTTGTTTTTATTGTTTTGCCCCCCAAAAGTAAGACAAGCCTTTAGGTTCTTTTTGGTCAGCAGTGGTTTTCTCCTTGGAACTCTGCCATGGATGCCATATTTGCCCAGTCTCTTCCCTATTGTTGTGTCATGAACGCTGACCTTTAACTGAGGCAAGGAAGTCCTGCAGTTCTTTAGAAGTTGTCCTGAGTTCCTTTGTGGCCTCATGGATGAGTCATTGCTGTTGTCTTGGGGATAATCTTTGAAGGTTCACCACTGTTCCATGTTTTCTCCATGTGAGGATATTGGCTTTCCCTATGGTTCGATGGAGTCCTAAAGCTTTAGAAATGGCTTCTGTAACCTTTTCCAGACTGATATTAATTACTTTATTTCTCGACTGTTCTGGAATTTATTTGGATCGTGTCATTTTTGTTGCGGCTTTTTTAGATCTTTTGTCCGAGTTGATTTTGTCGGGACAGATTCTGTTTAAGACACTTCTTGATTGAACAGATCTGGAGGTAATCAGGTGTGTAATTGGGTGTGATCGGTGAAAATTAACTAAAAATATTGATTTGCCACAATTAATTCATGATTTAACAAGGGGGGTAATTACATTTTCACACAGGGCCTGGTAACTTCAAAATAGTTTTTTTCGCCTAAATAAATGAAATCATTTAAAAACAGCATTTTAAGTTCACTTGGGTTATATTTCTCTGATAATTACATTTGTTTGATGATCTTAAAGTGGGAAAACTATGCAAAAATATTAGCATTTGAGAAGGGAGCCAATACGTTTTCACGGGACAGTATATGGGGGTTCCCTGTCATATACATGTTTGCAGATGGGTCAAAAGAAGTCATCCCGTGCTTCTAATTCAAACCTGAGATGACTGCCAATTTATAGGAGCCATGTTCGTCCGTGGCAATTCTCTCCGCTTCTTCCATCAACATCATGCCGAAGCCCTAATGAACCAAGATAAATCATAGCAGTTAAACTACACTTTAACTGCAAGAGTGTCGCATCGGTTTCTGACTTGTGTACCTGATGTTGGAACTTGCTGGGGTCCCGGCTGCTGACGGGGACCACGCTGCCGTATACGTGCAGCTCGCGGACGATGGACACACCGCCTTTCAACTCTGGTCGGAACGACTGCGGGGAGCAGCGGCGCAACCGCAGCAGTCCTATCAGAATGTCTTGCTCGGGATCCTCGTAGGAGAGGAAGGTTTCCCAGCTACCGTTGGCCACATAGTCCCTCCGCACTAGCTCAACCTGAACACACGAGGAAGTATTGTGTGACTCTTTAACAGAGATGGTCTCCAGGATGCTTTTGCCTACCTGGTAGGGTCGAATTTTGTGGTGGATTTCCTGAATGCCCACTTCTCTGGTTCTCACATCTCGACACTGCACACAAGGAAAGATTTAACTGCGGGATACACACACATTCTGACATTTGGGACGAATTGGAGCATTCAGGATGTGCACACTTTTGCGACAAGCAGAGTGTACATTTTTCTTTTTCAGTTCAAATCGACATGGCATATGTGGCATTTTTCAAGTTTGGAAATAATTTATTGTGGTCTCAATTTATTACATGAGGAAAAAAGGGTGTTCTCGTCCTATACATTCTGTACACATTGATGTGAAAGTGTTTTTTTGTTTTTTTTTGCAAAGTTTCCCCACTTTAATGCTTAAGATCATTAAACAAATGTAAATATCAGACAAAGATAACCTAACTAAACATAAAATGCAGTTTTTAAATGATGATTTTGGTTATTAAGGAAAAAGAAAAACTATTCAAAGCTACCGAGAACCTGTGTGGAAAAAGTAATTGCCCCCTAAACTTAATAACTGGTTGGGCCACCCACAGCAGCAACAACTGAAATCAAGCGTTTTCTATAATTCGCAATGAGTCTTTCACATCTCTGTGAAGATATTTTGGCCCACTCTTCATTGCAGAATTCTTTTAATTCAGTAACACTGGAGGGTTTTTGAGCATGAATGGCCCAGACTTTGACTAGGCCTCTCTAAAGCCTTCTTTTTTTTTTTTTTTTTAATCTTTCATAAGTTGCCTTGCGGCACGGTGGATGACTGGTTAGAGCGTCAGCCTCACAGTTCTGAGGACCCAGGTTCAATCCCCGGCCCCGCCTGTGTGGAGTTTGCATGTTCTCCCCGTGCCTGCGTGGGTTTTCTCCGGGCACTCCGGTTTCCTCCCACATCCCAAAAACATGCAATAATTGGAGACTCTAAATTGCCCGTAGGCATGACTGTGAGTGCGAATGGTTGGTTGTTTCTATGTGCCCTGCGATTGGCTGGCAACCAGTTCAGGGTGTACCCCGCCACCTGCCCGATGACAGCTGGGATAGGCTCCAGCATGCCTGCGACCCTAGTGAGGAGAAGCGGCTCAGAAAATGGATGGATGGAAGTTGCCTTGCTTATGTGTTTTGGATCATTGTCTTGCTGCAGAACCCAAGTCCGCTTCAACTTGAGGTCACAAACTGATGGCCGAACATTCTCCTTTAGGATTTTCTAGTAAAGAACAGAATTCATGGTTCCCTCAATTAATAATTGACACTTAGTTTTTCACACAGAGCCAGGTAGCATTGAATAGTTGTTTTTTTCCCCCCTTAATTAAATAAAATCATTTAAAAATTGCATTGTATGTTTTCTTAGGTTATCTTTGTCTGATATTTACATATGTTTGATGATACTAAACAAAGCAGGTAGGTAGTCGCGGTAACTAATGATACACACGCAATATTTGTGACTGCATTACAATGACATTTTTAATTAAATTGCTAACTCGTTTACAAGGAAAGCAGTATATTTAATGTTTGCACGTAGGTTTGCTGTGTAGTGAGGTTGTAAAAAGGGAACTAAAACTTGAAAAAGTTGGCTGATGAATGTTTAGGGTTGCCAGCAGGTCCACGGGAGTCTTATGATGCTGGTGTTATCAGTTGGAATGAACTCAGGGGAGGTGGTTCACTTCTATTCTATACTCCATTAGTTCTGATCTATTCTTGGCAGGTTTATAAATCTGTCCTCTTCTCCTACCACAGCAGCTAAGGCAAATTCCGCGGTTAGCATCAATCTGATCTATGATCTGAGGGCTTTGGTGATCCCGGTGAGTGTTTAGATTCTTTTTTTAGTCTTTTAGCTTAATAGGGGCGTCTTACCTCAGTGCCCATGTCCTTCATCCTGGCTAGTGCCAATTCTCGCAGGTTTCCGTGCTCCACTCCAGAGCTCACCAATGGCATGGGGATGTCCCTAATGGGTGGAGACAAAGCAAATTATTTTAGAGAAGCATGGTCCTGACCTGACTAGATGAGAAGTGAATAACAGCTGTTGGAATGTATGGGTAAAAAAATTTAGCTAAATAAAGTAATAAAAATACCAGAACCCATTTTAGTATAATCCTGTCATACAGTGTACCACTTCAAAGGACCACTAAAATATTAAAGGTCCCATATTTTAACAAATCAACTTTTTCTATTATTTGGGATGCTATATTGGCTTTATGGCACCTCAGTAAACGTGAAATATGAATTAAAATTGTCCACGCATTGCTTAGTTGCAAATTGCTTATATATGTATATATATATATATATATATATATATATATGTATACATATACATATACATATATATATATTTATATATATATGTATATATACATGTATATATACATACATATATATATATATATATATATATATATATATATATATATATATATATATATGTATATATACATGTATATATACATACATATATACATATATATATATATACATATATACGTATATACACATATATATATATATATATATATATATATATATATATATATATATACATATATACGTATATATGGTAGCTGACTAAATACTTTTTGGCCCCACTGTATATGCGCACATACTCTTTAACTAATAATCTAAAATACATGAAAGATTTTCCACATTTGTGTATCTTTGTGGTATTTTTCACTTAAAGATATATATTTATATTTCCTTAATTCCCCTCACAGGATGAATAAAGTACATCTCTTTTATGACATTAATACATCCAAGCCACCAGCCTTAGAGACTGATGCAGTTACCTTCACCCACTTACCTCTGCACACGATAAACCCGTGTCCAGGGTGGCACCAGCGCCAGGATTCGGGCCACCAGATCGACTAGGGTGCTGGGTGTATAGCTTTTGTAGCGGCCCGTCTTCCATAGCTCATACAGGCCTGTGCCCCGGATCACCAGAGTCGGATAAAGCTTTAAACCATCGGGCCTGAATGCTGGGTTCTCAAAAAACTCCTGCAAAAAGACAGATAAATGTTGTAGATTGTCAATGTACAGATTCCCTAAATTGTCTCAACCAGAATCTCTCTAAATCCGTGCTTGCTCTCGACAACAAGAGATGACGCTAGATTTTTTTTCTGTAGGCCGCTTTGGTTGTCAATCTTTATGGCTGCTGGTGTAACATGGGATTGATATGAAAATCAAGTAATTGTTAAGAACTTGGTCGATTAAGTGGAACTGATTGTTGATTGATTGTGCATTACAACAATTGAGAGTACAACATGGAAGTAACCAGAAGAGGCACTGTGTTGATATTCAATTGAGTTCAGATCATGGTGTATAGTCCGATTATTCTTCCAGGGCCATTTGTGGGTATTTTAGGATGTGTGTTTTGGTTCTGCGGCACGGTGGATGACTAGTTAGAGCGTCTGCCTCACAGTTCTGAGGACCCGGGTTCAATCCCCGGCCCCGCCTGTGTGGAGTTTGCATGTTCTCCCCGTGCCTGCGTGGGTTTTCTCCGGTCACTCCGGTTTCCTCCCACATCCCAAAAACATGCGTGGTAGGTTAATTGACAACTCTAAAAAAATTGTCCGTAGGTGTGAATGTGAGTGCGAATGGTTGTTTGTTTGCATGTGCCCTGCGATTGGCTGGCAACCAGTTCAGGGTGTACCCCGCCTCCTGCCCGATGATAGCTGGGATAGGCTCCAGCACGCCCGCGACCAGAATGAGGAGAAGCGGCTCAGAAAATGGATGGATGGATAGATGGATGTTTTGGTTCTTTGTCCTGTTGGCGGACCGATTACCTGCGGCTGAGACCAAGCTTTTTGACACTGGGCAGGACATTATGGTCAAGAATGCCTTGATACTCTTGAGATTTCATTGTACCCTGCACAGATGACAGCTGCATCAAAGCAGCCCCAGAATGTACTGTAACTGAGCCTCCGCCATGTTTCATAGTATATATAGTCTACTTTTCTTTGTACGCTTAATTTTTTGCAGCTGTAAAAATACCTTTATAGATGTGACTTGCCAAAAACCTCCAGTTCTGTCTCATATGTCCAAAGGAAATTCTCCCAGATCGTTGTGGCTTATCGATATGCATTTTGGCGAATGCCAGTCTTGTCAGTTATTTCATTAACCAACAATTTTGTCCATGAGTAAGACATCACGATTTCTAGTGCTATTCTATCCCGTGTACTACTACAGTAAATGCATGATTCCACAAGAATGATTAGAAATACCATTCATCCAAAAGTTGCGCCTATGCCTTACTCATGAGGCCAGTAACCGTTCCTGTCAAACAACAGCAAAAAATGTCCATCACGCTACAATAGGTTTTAAAATATAGCCATAAAATTTGCACCATTAATCCAAGCTTTGCTGCACTGCCCCACAGAGATGGATGGGGATATAAACTTTTCTGAATGTGAATTACTCTACTTGACAAAAAATAAAATAAAATAAATAAATAGACAGAGGGCTGTTTGATTATACATTTTAGATTAGTTACTGTAGTTGTCGAGAAATGATGGGGGGAAAATAAATATATATCAAAAGAATGGTCTCTGTGCAAAGTTCCTGACTCAAACGTTATGAACAGCCACCCACTGTATAAAGTGGATGTCAAAGAGGAGAACACGAAAAGACAGCTCTGAATTATTCAATAAAACCAAACAGATGAAGCAATCTGGATCTGTGCAGTGAATCAATATCATTTCCTGCCATTTTACACTTCCCTCTGCTGACTGTCAAAATCGGCACCGAGAACGTTTGAAAAGAGTCTTGAAAATAGGTTGTCGTCACTGCTCCCACATCATTAAATCGAATCGGAGCAGGACGGAAACCTGACTGCAATAATATTATACTCCCACCTATAAAAAAGATTAGTTGTGTGACCTTTTGTTTGGCTTACTTTTTATTTAGTACTCATATCATACTGTAGCTCTTGTTACATGGAGAGAAACCCTGTTGAGGACGTCTCTCCCTGGACAGAGAGCATCTGTAAACGAGAGATAACTGAAAGAGGATCGCAGGCGAGAGGGGAATTGTAATCGAATTTCACTATCAGGACAACCATGGAGACGCAAGGAGGATGGAGAGTTGTGCTATAGATGCTCATTGCCTGCCTGTGGCTGTCATCCGGTCTGACAGCTGCATTTTTATAAGATCACATCATAAAAAAAATGGAATACATTTGATTGCTATTACGAGACAAAAATAATATCTGGGCTTCCTCTGGCTCAACACTACTGGAGTTGTGCCAATGAGGCTAGAATTCAATTTTCAAGGAGGCTCAATTGATAGAAGATCTTTCCACCGAAATCTCATCTGATGCTTGCATCATATCAAAAGCGTTTGATTTGTTCTTGCCAATTAGATGATAAAAATAAATATGAGATTTCAAGACAGAAGCAGTGAGGCATATTAGTTGACTCTGCATCCTCGCAACAAGAATAATTCAGGTTGGGTTGACTGTCTGAATCCTGATTTGGACCTTTTCGTTATCGTGTTTTCCCTGTGCTTGTGTGGGTTACCCTAGGGTACTCAGGCTGATGTCAGATTTTAATCACCTAATTACTTGAAAAATCTGCAAATGCTTCCAGAGTCTTTAAATGGTATCTAATTCAGGTTCAGTAGCCTTTAAATTCATTGGGAAAACTGCTGACTCGACTGTTGTCCATACAATAGTCAATAACACCTTCCACAAGAAAGGCGAGCCACATAAGGTTGTTGCTCAACAAGATGGATGCTCTTAAGAGTTCTGGATCTAAACAGATTAACACAAAGGATTCCTAGTGTCAAGCCACTCCTGAACCAGGTACAGCATCAGAAGTGTCGTACCAGGGCTAAGCAGAACAAGTCCTGGACTATCGCTCAGTGGTCCAAGTCAATAATTTTTTCAGAGGAAGTTAATTTCACATTACATTTGGGAATCAAAGACCTAGATGCTGGGGGAAGAGTGGAGAGGCCCAAAACACAAGCTGTTTGAAGTCAAGTGTAAAGTTTCCACAGTCAGTGATGGTTGGGGTGCCTTGCGTCATCCAAAGGTACTGATCCACTACATTTTCTTAAGTCCAAAGTCAGCACAGCGCCATAGCAGTAAATTTTAGAGCAACCTTCTGCTGACAAGCTTTATGGACATGCTGATTTAATGCAACAGCACTTGTTGCACAACAGACTTGGCACCTCCACCCAAAGCCAAAACTACCAAACGCTCTCAACTCAAATCAACTGTATTTATATAGCACTTTCACAACAGCCGCAGCTGTACCAAAGCGCTGTACACAAAACAAATAATACAATCGTAAATAACCAAACAAACAAAATCTCACAACTAGATTGCTTCGTAATCACAGCGAGAAGCTGCTGAGGCAAAATGGAGCGCACTCTTTGGCTCCAACCTCTTGATTCAGTCTCAATCGTCTCAACAGAAAATGACAATGTTCTATCAATATGGCACTGGTGTCGAAATTCACAGAAAATTATGATAGGTCACACTCAATCACCATCCCACATCAGCGCCTTGCATAGGAGGGCTTGAAAGTAAGGGCAGGGTTTACTGTCGTACCGTGATACTAACAAAAAAAAAAATACAATTAAAAATTTAAAAAATATTTTAAAAAACTCTCGCTGTTGTAACACGTGCAGAATGTGATTTGTCATTATCTTGCTGAAATAAGGAGGGGCGTCCATAAAAAAAGACATTGCTTGGATGGCAGCATATGTTTCTCCAAAACCTTTATGTACCTTTCAGCCTTAATGATGCCTTTACAGATGTGTAACTTCCCCATGCCATTGGCACTAACACAGCCCCATACCATCACAGATGCTGGCTTTTGAACTTTGCATCCATAACAGTCCGGATGGTTCTTTTCCTCTTTGGCCCGGAAGACACGACGTCCACAATTTCAAAAAACTATTTAAAATGTGGACTCGTCGGACCACAGAACACTTTTCCACTTTGCATCAGTCCATCTTAGATGAGTTCGGGCCCAGAGAAGCCGGCGGCGTTTCTGGGTGTTGTTGATAAATGGCTTGTGCTTTGCATAGTAAAGTATGTAGCGCCAAATTGTATTTACTGGCATTGGTTTTCTGAAGTGTTCCAGAGCCCATGTGGTGATATCCTTTACGCACTGATGTCGGTATTTGATGCAGTGCCGCCTGAGGGATCAAAGGTCACGGCATTCAATGTTGGTTTTCGGCCTTGCCGCTTACATGCAGTGATTTCTCCAGATTCTCTGAACCTTTTGATGACATTATGGACCGTAGATGATGAAATCCCTGAATTCCTTGCAATTATACGTTGAGGAACATTGTCCTTAAACTGTTCGACTATTTTCTCACGCACTTGTTCACAAAGAGGTGAACCTCGCCCCATCTTTGCTTGTGAATGATTGAGCAATTTAGGGAAGCTCCTTTTATACCCAATCATGGCACCTACCTATACCCAACTAGCTTGTTCACCTATGGGATGTTCCAAACAGGTGTTTGATGAGCATTCCTCAACTTTCTCAGTCTTTTTTACCACCTGTCCCAGCTTTTTTGGAACGTGTTGCAGCCATAAAATTATAAGTTAATGATTATTTGCTAAAAACAATAAAGTTGATCAGTTTGAACATTAAATATCTTGTCTTTGTAGTGTATTCAATTAAATATAGGTTGAACATTTTGAGCCAGCATGTGTTTAACACAACGTCCCAACTTCATTGGAATTTGGGTTGTATTTCTCAAGAACAGAAACAGTGTCCCACAATTTAGAAATCCTGATAAAAAACACTGTAGCTACTTCTTTCTTCCATATCATTACTTTCTGCAACTGTCTCATTCATCGGCTGCTTTCAATGGGGGTCCATGTGTGACTGCGATGGCAGAAAAAGTTTCATGGAACTAGGGTTAAAAGATCAAGAGATGATTATTTTGAATCCTGGAGCTAAGACATTTAAGGACCTGCATCTCTTAGAAGCACGGGGAATTCATGAGAGCTTAGGCTTGATATGGAGGAGCGACATTCTGATTGTGGAATCTGGGAATGTGGTGAAATTAATTCAGTGGAAAGATGAGTCAAGACTACAGAAGAACACAGAAATAAATAGTTGGAATTGAGGGAAGTTAAGACAAAGAAAATGGTGCACTCAGACATTTTGGAAAAAGATAAGGTGTCAAGTGGGATCGGATTGAAAGCGACATTTAATGTCCTCCCCATTGCTATCAACTTTATTACCATAGTATTACCATATGATCACGATACACTTTCACACAAGGAAACCAGTCCAAGAACCCCACAGACAGACACAATAGCGACAGACACACACCATGTACATTTTATTTAATTGTGCAATTTTATGTTTTAAAGGTGTTCAACATTTGCTACACAGATAAAGTCAAGGGAGAAATACATCCTAATTGCCATGCTATCAAGCAAGAGAAGCTTCTCAGTTATTGGTCACATAAGCAACGTAACAAGTGGCAGCCATTTTTGTGGAATTTTCATTGAAAAAAAATAAAAATTTGGAATAAGCACTTCAAACACCTCTATATTCCTACATAACAAACAAGTTAATGAAAACTTAATTGATTGCTGACATACATGACCTATTTTACGGCCCGCACTGCTCTTCTCACCAAAAATATTACATTTGCGCTACTAAAGTCAAAGAGTTTTGAATGCAAATGATGCCGTTAGAAACATCACGGTAATTTTGAACGTCGACATCTTGGAATTTTGGTCTGTACGAGTGGTTGGTGGATATTTGTAACAGAAACTTGTCACCCAATCGGAGAAGAGGTACCCCAAGTAATGAGGTCGACGTGATACGTTGAGAAATAATTAAATTTTACTCTAATTTGAAGGCTTTTTTTGGACGAGCAAAACATTTTGCAGAAATTTCATTTGATACAATGTCACAATCTCATGAGATTAAGAGGGAACCTGTGTGTGTGTGTGTGTGTGTGTGTGTGTGTGTGTGTGTGCGCGTGTAAACACACACACACACACACACACAGTGGGTACGGAAAGTATTCAGACCCCACGTGGTACCCTTCACGAAACAAAATACCTTGATTTATAACGTTAAGCGTCAAATCACGCTAAACCGTAAGCAACGCAGGCGTCGCTGCTTCGATGAATCTATCTATCCATCCATTTTCTTTCGCTGATCCAATGTCGCGTCGTGAGGGCAGTAGCTTTAGCAGGGAAGCCCAGGCTTCCCTTTCCCAAGCCGCTTCATTCAGCTCTTCCGGGGGGATCCCGAAGCATTCCCAGGCCAGCCGGAAGACAGTCTTTCCAGCATGTCCTGAGTCATCACTAGTAGGGTCTCCTCCCGGTGGGACGTGCCTGGAACATCTCACCAGGGAGATCCTAATCAGATGCCCGAGCCACCTCATCTGGCTCCTCTCAATGCGGAGGAGCAGCGGCTCTACTCTGATCCCCTCCCGGATGACCGAGCTTCTCACCCTATCTCTAAGGGAGAGCCCGGACACCCTGCGGCGGAAACTCAGTTCGGCCGCTTGTATCCGGGATCTTGTTGTTTCGGTCACGACCCACAGCTCGTGACCATAGGTGAGGGTAGGAAAGTAGATCGACCGGTAAATTGAGAGCTTCGCCTTTCGTCTTAGCTCCTTCTTCACCACAACGGACCAATACAAAGTCCGCATTACTGCAGACGCTGCACCAATCTGCCTATCAATCTCCCGTTCCATTCTTCCCTCACTCGTGAACAAGACACCAAGATATTTGAACTCCTCCACTTGGGGAAGGATCTCATCCCCGACCTGGAGAGGGCACTCCACCCTTTTCCGAGTGAGGACCATGGTCTCAGATTTGGAGGTGCTGATTCTCATCCAAGCCGCTTCACACTTGGCTGCGAACTGCTCAAGGTCGAGTTGGAGACACCCCTGAATAGACCTTACCAGGGAGGCTGAGGAGTGTGATCCCCCTGTAGTTGTAACACACCCTACGGCGAAGGAGAAGCCCTTCTTAAAAAGGGGGACCAGCACCCCAGTCTGCCAATCCAGAGGCACTGTCCCCGATGTCTACACGATTTTGCAGAGGCGTGCCAACCAGGACAGCCCTATAACATCCAGAGGCTTTAGAAACTCCGTGCGAATCTCATCCATTCCCGGGGCCTTGCCACCGAGGAGCTTTTTAACCATCTCGGTGACCTCAACCCCAGAGATAGGAGACCTCAGAGACCTCAGACGTTCGTTTCAGACACTGAAACACTAACTGACACATTTCCATAAGACCCGCAGTGGCGTGTCACAATCTCATGCTCACCGATTAGTTATACATCCTTGTTTTGCATCATTGCAGTTCTTAATTTCTTAATTTTTAGTGTAACAAAGCAAAAAGCTTCCAAATAAGCAGAAATTGTTCAAGGGATCAAACTGAGTTGTTGATATCCTACAGTCACGCTCTGTTCTGATTCGTCACGTTCGCATTAAAGCTGCGTTTCCAATCAGAGCAGCAGAGTGAGCCTGCTGTTGAGAGACATCTGACAACCTCTTCTTTTGAGTCACTTCGCAGTCGGTAGTGACAGTGTTGCTATTTTGGATTCAACATGAAGGACTACTTTGATACTACACCACTGTGCAGTAAGTAGTAATGACGCATGGTGAGGTGGAGCAAAATGAGACCTGACAATGCCATGAACATCAAAGCTAATAACTGACTTGATGCATCACTTTAATGACTTGATATCAACCTGAAGAAAATAGTCAATAATAAAAATTTGGGGAAGAACTAAAAACGGCATTAGGAAAATAAGGCATACTAGTGATCTAATGCTTGATTCCCATTATATGAGATGCTTTAGGTTGATTAAGACACAGGAAGTACGTCACACTTTTGACCCTCTTTGTCCCACTGTGTGCGTTAAAGAAAGGTAGGTCTCCCAAATGAGAAGAACTCAGACGAGATGGTTATTGAAGGGCAATCTGAAAGGATCTGAATTTCTAAGGTAAATTCCTAATAAGAGAGATAAAAAGACTATTCTCCAAGATTAAAAAGTAATTAGGTGGTAACAAAAAAAAAAAACAATGTTTTTTTTTCTCTGCTTATGCTTATAAAATGTGCCTACATTTCCGATTCATGCAACTTTAATGACAAAGTTTAAATGTCAAAAAGTATATTATTTATTAAATATTATAACCTGATTTCGTACGATACCACAAAAACTGCAGACAAATGTACACCTATATTTGACCTACCCAGCCGCCATTGTCCACAGTAGGGTTTATCATGTCTTAATATCATTTATCTGCCATAAGAGAAAAGCACGATACAAAAACTCAGTGTAACGAAGGATGGGCATAATAGGTATTATATGAGTTGTTCTTAATAAATGTATACATAGCAGCAGACATATCATTTGTACTCTATAACAGTCGTCCTCAACAACCGGTCTGCGGGCCGGTACCGGGCCGTGAGGCATTTGTTACCAGGCCGTGGAGAAAGAATGACCAGTTCATATAATTTTACTGAAAAGATTTGTTCTTTTGCACAAAACATTCGCGAATGAAACAACACTAGATCAGGAGTCCTACTTAAAATACGGGTTTATAATTTGAACCAATACTTGGGAGGATTAGAATTATGTACCCTTGACTTATACAAACTATCCCATCCATCCATTTTCCATTCCACCTAGCCTCACTAAGGTCGTGGGCGTGCTGGAACCTATCAGCGCTATCTTTTGGCGAGAGGTGGGGTACAGCTTAAACTGGTTGCCAGCCAATCGCAGGACACTTATAAACAAACATTTGCGCTCACATTCACACCTATGTGCAATTTAGACTCTTCAATTAACTTACCATGCATGTTTTTGGGATGTGGGAGGAAACCGGAGTACCCGGAGAAAAGCTACGCAGACACGGGGAGAACATGCAAACTCCATACAGGCAAGGCCGGATTTGAACCTGGGTCCTCAGAACTGTGAAGCAGATGTGCTAACCAGCTGGTCACCGCGCTGCCCTGATACAAACGAGTTTGAGAATTTTTGGAATACTTGGAACTCTTTATTTAGAATTTTATATTTGCGGTTTACAACATCTGAGTATCAGCTAGTAAGAATCCACACTTAAAATTCATCTGAGAGACAGTTGCTCCTGTTTGGGTTAGCAACTGATGGCCATATACTCTCGTGTGCGCACCTTTCTGACTATGCGCATTCTCCGGTCAAATCAAACCTGTCATAGTAATGACTCTGGGTGGCGCAACTCTGAAATGTGGGCATTCTCTCTCATATCTGGAAGGACCTGCAAACTACACACATTTTCCCATGGATTTAAGAACCTTTCCTCTTCCGCACTTCAAGGCTGTTTTAAGTCTGGTGCCCCGTGAAGGATGATGCGCCCCGTGATTTCCCGCAAGATGCTTGCAGGGCACGGGTAATAAACAACAGCGGGTTCATCCGCTTTCCCATGGCGGACCTCAAAACACGCGTTCAGTCATAATCTCAGTATTCTGATTATTTTATTTATTGGATTTATTTCATACTGAATGAAAAAAAAAAACATGCTCTCCTACAAAGTGTGTTGGAACGGTGGGCATGTCAGCGGTGTGCACATCTCACTGACGAGGATTAACTTCCGCATCCTTTACGGAAAGCAATTTCAAATTTTTATGGCATTCACGTCTCAGGAATGTCGACGCAACAGGCTTTACAGTGAGTTTCAGAACTCTAAAAGTCACACCGAATTGGTGGTTGCGCACACAAGCCGCTTCCGCACAATGGGTGGGGCCAGAAGTTATTATGACAGAAGGCAAGTGCAAGGGCTTGCCCACCTGATGGTGCACCTGATCTCCACCTGATGGCGCACCTGATCTCCACCTAATGGTGCGCAAGCCAGGCACATAGTAAAAATAATAATAAATAATTTTTAAAAAGACTTCCACATGAATGTGACAATATGGCCCTAAATTATCAATGATCTGCTGGGATCATAAGCGAACACTGAACATGAAATTCAACATTGTCTATAATCTGTGGAGATTGCAGTTACCACTCCTTGTTCCCCAAAAGGAAAACAAAAAGTGTCTACTTGGGGAAAGGCAGCATTTGTTTCTAGTAGACGACCCATGCGTCGATGAATTAAGACAAGAACATGGAAATACTTGCAGTATACCATAAGTCATTACTGCATAGTAAACTTAGTATTCTTTTAAAATCAATTTGTTTTAAATATAATGTAATTTTAGTCAGGGAACTGCTACCTCCACAATAAATACTTCCTTCGTGCTTGTTTACTTGGTTGTGCTCTATTTAGATTTTTTATAATACGACTACTACTACTACTACTACTACTACTACTAATAATAATAATAATAATAATAAAGCTTACAATGAACTGCTCCATATCTCTTTCGATGCCTACATTGGGCAGGTCCGGCATCATGTGGGCCACCACTTTGAAGCCGGCATCTTTTGCCAAGTGGAAAGACTCACACACGGCACGAACTGTGTGGCCCCTGTGGGGACAGATCACATAAATGGTCAGGCCATGTCCTTACTTGGTCTTGCGGACTCTTGCAGTCAGCCTACTGACCTGTTCGTGTCTCTGGCCACATCTTCATACACACTCTGGACACCGATCTCCAGTCTCGTACAGCCGTAGCCCAGCATGTCACTCAGGTGTCGCTTCAGACAGTAGTCGGGCCGCGTCTCGATAGTGATTCCTACGCACTTGGTGTTACTGCGCTCAGAGTACCTGTAGATGTTTTTTTATTTTTTTTATTTTATTTTGTGATTTACTTTGACAGAGGCAACATTACTGGGGTAATTTAGCAACATCAATTTACATCCTGAAAGAGTGCAAGGCTCATTACTCGCAAAGTTAACATTAACCTCGCATTAAGGACATGTAGATGCAATAAAATTAATATGATAGCAAAAAATTTGATTGCAAAGCAAATAATGTTAAATGAGATATTAATGTGTATTTGTTTTATGTCAAAAGCAATTTAAATTAATTATATAGAGAAAGTTTTTATTGTAAATGGATACAGACTTTCTTGAAGTAAGAATCAGTACCATCCTTTGGGTTATGATAACAATAAATGGACTACAGTATATGTACTGTGAAAGTTGCTCTTCAAAGTTACAGTAAGCCAAGAAAGTATTATCAGCTAACTTAACATCTTTCAGCACTGTTTTGGTTTAATTGCCCTTGGCTTTACGGTTATGATGGCTGTAATTGCGCTCATTCCAGTCCAGTGTAGAAAAAAAGACCTTGAATAAACCCAATACCAATAAAGTACTGCTGGTGTTTTAAGTAAAATGTATTGAATTCGTTATTGAAACATACACAAGACAATTCTTTTTGTGTACGTGTTTGATATCCAGCCCTCACATATTGTACAATGAGATCATCATTGAAAAGAATTCAAAAATACATTTGTCGGACACTTGATAAATATATTGTTACATTAGTACTGCTTTGGGTATTAATAATTTCTTTGTAAAATATATATTTTTTTAAATAATTAAATGATACAGCTCTTGTATTGAATATCAAGAAGATTGTGAAAAGGGGAGGTCGTGACACCAAACAAAACAAAAAGTTCCAATTCTATTTCTTTCCTGCCAGTCTCTCATCCCGTAATTCATTTACAATTAAAGTAACACTAACTCTACTTACATTGATTTGTAATCTGTGTTTGAGAGGAGCTAAATTGTGTACATTGGAGTACGTGTAAACGAATCGAACTTTGCATGATGAATAGCGCAGGTAGAATAAGGCTGGCTCATTTTTAGCAGTGCAACTGAATTCTAGAATGGATTTCAATTTTACCCACTACTATGAGTCATCATCTTTCAGCTCTAGTCTACTGAGAGTCCCACAGCACAACAGAACAACCTCTAATGGCACATACTGTGCACGACATCATCAGTGCAAGACATTGGTAAACACTAAGTCTACTTTTTGAGTGCATTCACGCTGATTATTTTAATGTGGCTACATATGCAGCTGCAGCATCATTATCATTATTTTTATAGGGCTTGAGCACAGGCGGTGCAAAAGCCCTCTTGTATTTGTTATTGTTATTCTTGCATTTTGGGGGGCTTCCACATGACCCAAAACTCTTTTAAAGGAAGCAAGCCCATGCATCTTTTAAAGATTTACGTATTTTAAGAGTCCCCAAAAAAATATCCCCCACCAAAGGTCGTACCCCCTTTAAAGTTAAAAACAATTTTGCCACCCACACCAGCTTCACCGCTGGACATTAAATTCAGAGGAAAAAGCAAATTTCACAGCTCATACTTTGACCAACTACAAATACGGAATTCACCCAAACTGGAAGCAGGTACCCTCGACAGATGGGTGACGTGAAGCTTTTATGCCTACGTCATCTAATGTGGGTGGAGCATGTTGTCACAGTTTAATGATCATTTTGAGGATTCATCAGGAAAAAGGGAGTGGGAGGGCCTCTTCATCGCTGCTTACAACTTTTTTCATCCATCCATTTTCTAGAACATTTGTTCTCCTGACTTTTGGCGAACTACACACTGTTTTGGGACATGACTCTGCTCTGTGGACTCTGCTGTCAAAAACCATGATTTTGAAATTTGAATTCAGAGTATCTGGAGAAAACCCCACGCAACAGCCAAACTCCACACAGTAAGGCCGTAGCCGAGATTGGAAACCCCAAACCTCCGAACTGTGAGGCAAACGTGCTTCCTACAAGATAACCGTGCTGCCTGTGACAAGCTTTAATTATTGTTAATGTATATTATCATCATCATCATTATATTACACAATATAGATAAAATTATTACCATGACTAGGCACATAAACTGAAATGGGAAGTTATGGATTTGGTCTCATAAGGCACATAAACTGAAATGGGAAGTCTACTTTTTTACAAATCAAACAGCTTCCAATCTTCTGGGAAGGTTTTCTAAGAGATTTTGAAGTGTATCTGTGGAAATTTTTGTTACGTCAGAGATGTTGGACCTTACAGAATTTGGCTCATAACCTCTAGTGTAGTCGATCCCAAAGCTGTTCGGGATTCCAAACTGTTCCCATGACATCAGAAGCATAGAATTGTCCAAAGTGACATTTTTAGCAAAATGTTGTTGTGTTCAGTTTGGAATTATCCAATATGGTAATGATAATAAATACAACAGCACCCAGAGGAAAAAAAAAAAAAAGGATGAGATGTGATTTAAAGTTTTAAAGATTTAAAACAATGACATTTAAAGTCGACAGGATTGAAAGTCATCGTGACGAAATTAAAGTCATCATGATGAGATGACAAGTCCACAATAGACGAAAGGATCCCGGTTAACAGAGTTTACGCATAATGTCAACAATTGACGACCGGCGGTCACGTAGACTCAGTTGCTATGCTGGGATACGCTCTCGTCAACTGTTGATTTTTATGTTAACTCTATGTTAACCGGGCTCCTCACGTCAATTGTTGATTTTAAATCTCCTCATGATGACTTTAAATTTCATCGTGACAACAGTATCTCATCATGACGACTTTATATCTCATATCATGAAGACGTGAAATCCCGTCCTGTCAAATTTAAATGTCGTCATGATGACTTTAAATTACACCTCGGCTTTTTTTTTTTTTTTTTTTTCTCCTTTCTCTGTCTCACTGGCTGACCCTAATACACCCTCGTAAATAAAGCC
Organism: Phycodurus eques; assembly: GCF_024500275.1. Lineage (NCBI taxonomy): Eukaryota > Metazoa > Chordata > Actinopteri > Syngnathiformes > Syngnathidae > Phycodurus > Phycodurus eques. The sequence continues at coordinate 3,987,406 of NC_084542.1, read as the reverse complement.
ATTGATGAAATTCAAATTTTTCTTTTACCAATTACAAAAGTAAGGCACTTTCTGCAGTCAAGTTTCTTTTTCCCGAGCTTTGTCTACTCTGTGTAATAACGTTCGACTAAGCCAAAAGAAATGTCTCATCACCACACCAACCCGCTTTCATTTTCCAATGACCATTAGCTTCCCACATGCCAGGTCACATTTCTTCTGATTCTGAAGGTGCTGGCAGTAAATATCCATCTTTTACAGTCTGCTGGCTGATATACACCAATTATAGGAGTTTGTGCTGCTGAGAGGACAATCAGATTGTGTGAAATGAATCAATAAAAAGTCTATTATCTTGGGTGATTATCTCGAGGTATCTCGCTGATGTGAAAAGATTTGGCGCAGCGTGGCCATGGTGAGAGGTGAGTGTCATACGTAGTGCACACATCCTATAAACACATACACCAAGCATGTCCTCCTTGCCACTGAAACTCCATAGCAATTACTGCAATCAAAGCATCTTAACAAGGCCTGCTGATAGGTGATAAGCTTTTTCTTACACACACACACACACACACACACGGCAAACACATACATATGCTGGGAAAATGATGCACAATCAAACTGCCCTCTTTGGTCTTATCAGACTTCAAGGAAGTAAACAAACAAAGTCCTGTGAAAAAGCTATTATTTGGTCCAAATCGTCTGACGTCAAAACCTCCTGAGCAAATGGGTAATTCTACTTTGACTTTGAATCTTCTCCAAGTCATCTTAAAAGTTGTTAGTCATTCCAAGCAGGCGTGGGCCCAATTTCATTCAAAGCTCAGTACCTCGAGTAAACAAGAAGGAAGTAGGCCCCAAAAAAACTCCCAGAGATGGCCCTATTTCTCCTGAAATTTAGATCAGACGATTAAAGGAGTCTGCTGGCATGAGCATTAAAGCTTCATCTAACGGAATGGTTGATGTTGTGTTGAGCGGAATCAGGGTGTCAGTTCTTGTGTATTGTGGATGGTCAGAGTACAAGTGCAGGAACAATTTGTTTGAGACTAACACTGGCTAGCACGCTTAGCCCCCCGCAAAAAAAAAAAAAGCCCCAGAGCTACATTTAGCCTCTGTCTTGAATTGCATGCAATTTTACCCCCGTCACATCAAGAAGCGCTCAGATAATGCAACAGTTCCCTCTAGTGTACACAGCAATATTACATTCATTTACTCGTGTATTAAAATAGATCCCGCATATTGGTCAACAACGTGTTCGTATTTAAAGACAATTCGTGAAGGAAAAAAATAGAACAGGAATGGGATTCATTCTTTCCAGGATCAAAATGGCATCATCGTGAAACCTTTATTAACTAGACAGTCAATGTTTTGAGTAAAATTTAAAGATAAAATAACATTTTTTTATTTTATTTTTTTAAAACTTAACAGTTGAATAAGAGCACATGGTACAAAGAATCCTTTGGTTGCTCACCGAGTTGACGAGATTTACTTAGGCCCTCTGAAATTTGTTGCAGCTTTCTCTGTGTGTGCGTGTGTGTGTGTGTGTGTGTGTGTGTGAGTGCGCTTTTAAATAAAAATTTAACTAGTAAAAGGCCTTCAACATTAGAGTTTCTACTGAAGTTTAGATTCCCTACGGCTCTAAACTTTTAAGAAAGTAATTAGAAAATTGTTATGGGGGAAAAAAACTAAACAAAAAAACCTGATAAACTTTAGTTTACCTTACAGCCTCGGCCACATTGTTTGAAGTGTGTCCAGACAAAGCGTCGTGGAGATTCCTAATGAAGTAATCTCTGTACTCTTCGGACAGAGCCATGAAGGTCCCACCCATCACAATGAATTCCACCTTATCCACACTGTGGCCCAGCTGCTTTAGCTGCAGATCACACAAAATAAATACAAGTTGATTATGTGCAGTTTTCATGAAGACGTGAAATCCCGTCCTGTCAAATTTAAATGTCGTCATGACGACTTTAAATTACACCTCGGCTTTTTTTTTTTTTCCCCTTTCTCTGTCTCACTAGCTGACCCTAATACACCCTCGTAAATAAAGCCATTTATACAACAGTTGTGGATGATACAGATTAACAAATGTTATAGGGACTGAAGGCGTCCCTTATGCAAAAAGAGAAAAAAAATAAGTGTCGTTGGCACATTTCTATCTTATGCGTAATGCAACAGCGGCCTCTGCTGCCAAGAGACGTAGTTACAGGATGCTGCTGCTTAATAGTTTGTTGCCATCTGATATCGGATTGTTTTTATTATACAGAGGTGAATGCTCCTTAATTGAGTACAGAATTTGATATGAGACCAGAAAGATGTGAGGAAACGGCAACTGCAGATAGCAACCAACAGTGTGAAAGGCCCTTATTTAAATGTAATCATACTTTAAATCCAAAAAAGTGACTATCCCAGCAACTGGGAGACTCAACTCCAAGAAAATCGTTACACCCCGAGGCTAGTAAAATACAGGAGTCTCATGGGGAAAACGGGAATGTTGTAAAAAGCATTACTTTATTGTGCTGAGTAGAAAGAAAAAGCACCATGTGAATGTGAGAAACCAGTTTAGCCTTATTTAAAACAAATTTACTAAATACTTTAAGACTTTTTAAGGACTGAAATCTTGAAATTTTCAAGTCTTTTTAAGACCCCATGGAAACCTTTTATATTTTATAGAAGTTGCGCAAAATTAGTCTGATTCGGTTTGCCAACCATTATTTGAGCCAAGGCACCTATTTTACATTAGAAAAATCTCTCGGCACACCATCATACAAAAATGTCACAAAAAGTAAGAATACTGCATTAATGCTGATCTTGTTTCAATTTACAAACTCTATGAAATCTGGGCGTGTTCAACTGAGAACAAAGTTGTAATACTCGCAGGAAGCCAGGACTACATCTGTAGGATCCATCCATCCATTTTCTGAGCCGCTTCTCCTCACTAGGGTCGCGGGCGTCCTGGAGCCTATCCCAGCTGTCATCGAGCAGGAGGCGGGGTACACCCTGAACTGGTTGCCAGCCAATCGCAGGGCACATAGAAACAAACAACCATTCGCACTCACAGTCATGCCTACGGGCAATTTAGAGTCTCCAATTAATGCATGTTTTTGGGATGTGGGAGGAAATCCGTGACTGCATTGTTGGAGTGCAGTTTAGGTGATTTGGAAACCACTCAGTGAGCTTAATTCGAAGAAAGGATGTCAGGAACGTGCATGTAGTTATGTGCTAGTGCTTTGCATACCGGGACAATGAAGGTATGGCAACTAGGGTTGGGCATCGAGAATCGAGAACCGATTGGAACCGGGACTAACGTTCCGGTTCTCCAGGAATCGTTCAAGTTTAAAAATGTCGGTTCCCACTTTTGATGCCTAGTCCGCCGACCCCGAAGAGGAAGTGGCAAAAACCAACGAAGACGTGCTTGTGCCCAACAGCAGCGGTGGCGAACAAAAGCGTCTTAACTTTGTTCAAATGAATGACCAGTCGCCTCAGTGCAACACTTTACCTTTAATTGTGTAAAGGAGGCTTTCACGATGTATAGCGTCTGCGTCCGTCTGCGCAGAGCTTCAGTTCAACTCTCAGTCAGTTGGATGCGTGAAATAATAAAATGCGTCTATGCCAACAATGAGACAGCTAACAAGGTAAACGGTTGGTTGCACTTTTGCACTGATGGTTTTTAGCGTTTATTTTAGTCTTCAAACAGACGTAAGAGCCGATGACGGGGAAAAAAAGCTTGTCATTGAGCTAAAACTTCACCGTAGCAACTTTACATCACAATGAATTAGGACAAAATTCACATACACGTTGTCTCACAGTATCACAAACACAAACCTTGTGCCTCATCGGTGGGTAAGGAAAAGAGTCAACGTTTTATACTGTAGCATTTGGTTCCATTGATGGAAAAAATAAAGATAAAATAAAATCACTGGTGCTGTGTGAAGTTACTTTTCGTGTCAAAATGCTGAGTTACGGCGCGTACGCTTCAAAGTAAAAGGCTACAAGCTTAAAACAGGAAGTCAAGTTAAAATTTGCACATATAAACCATTTGATGTGATAAAACAGTCCCAAATAACAATTTTAACAATGCTATATTTAACTTTTAGCCGAAACATTAATTAATAAATATTAAGTCAATGGGGTTAGTTCCACACACATTGCCTTTTAGGTCATAGGTTTGATATTGATACTGGTTGTAGAGAACCCCAAGTCAAATGTTCATTTTAGTCTATGCTGCAGGCTGCTAAGAAAATGGCTGGACATCCTTTATTTAAACCATGCAAACTTTTTTTTTGACACAGCCCCCTAAAATAATCGGAATCGTTTGGAACCGGAATCGAAATAAGGACCCGGAATCAGGACCGCAATCGCTCAAATTCAAACGATGCCCAACCCAAATGGCAACAGTGTCTATTTACATGCCCTCGTCGGCCAGTGGAATCAACCACCAGGCTGAGAGCATACGACTGACCTGCTCCACACGATGCCTGGTCTGAAGGTAGGGATCATATCGAGCTCGGATGGCTCTCATTGAGGTTGGCTATGACAAAGAAAAACAACAATTGATCAAACATGTTAAGAGACCAATGAGACCAAGACAAATAATTTCAAAAACTTTTCCTCCAGTAAGTGACCTGTACAACTTAATTTAAGAAAAAAATGAATAAAAATAAGCACCAATGACTATGTTATTGCACAAGTCTGCACACCCTCTTATAACTGCAGATAGGGCTGTGTTCGGAGTTAAAAAAATAACATTCAAACTCACAATAATTGGGAGTCAGCACAAACTTGGTACCGTTCAAAGTGCCTCTGAAATAATCGATTAACCAGCCCTACTTGATAGTAGTCCTAATAATTCATATTAAAAATATTGAAAAATATTATTTCAATCAAACATCACTATTTTAAATGTTGATTATTAAAATATTTGTCTTCTTTTTACAAGTAAAGGCTTTTCCTTTAATTGTCGCCTGGCCTTCAGCAGTTAACTACGTAAAATAAATGGCTCAGGTCTCTACTGTATATGAAGAACTACGGCAGAGTGAAAAACCTTCTAACCTCATAACCAGTGTAAGACTGTGTGGAGTATTCAAAGTCTGAGTCCGGCCCACCCGGGCAGTACCTGCAAACAGCATGACAGAACATGATGACAAAAATGACTTCCTATCTAAACATGTGAGCCTAGAAATCAATAATGGGTAGAGAAGTCATTGGAGCCGATTCCATACACAACAATATACCTTACAGTGGCGTGAAAAAGTAGATGCCCCCTTGCTGAGGCCTGATTTATTTATGTTACATATTTACCACACTTGAGTGTTTCAGATTATCGCACATATTTTTACATATTACAAAACAACCCTTGCAAATTTACATGAGTTCTGAAGTTAAACTATCTAATAAGGTTCTAATGTTTGGCTTGATATTTCTATTAAGATCCTCCTAACACACAGATAATTAAACAATTTAGCCAATGAATTACTTGAACTAGTTTGTCGATGTAAGAATAAAGCCATTTTAAAAGGGATGAGAAATTATGTCACTTACACACAAATGTTGCCGGTGAAGCTGATGTGTGGACATCTATGTGGTTTGCACATCACAGCGACCACTGCAATCTGTAAAAAGAGACAGAAGAAAACAACATCTCACCCTTCTACAGATCACGAGGAATAAAATTGTACACATTAATTAATAGTAATGGGAGATTATGTTTGAGAGAGCCACATACCCCACTGGCAGTGCGGATTGGTTTGGCCTTTAGTTTGGGCACCAGAGCACGGCGGTATTGTGGAGGAACAGCAGCTATAATATCCACCAAACGAGGCTGAGCCTCCAGGCCATATTTAGCGGATGTCTTTGTTTTCACTCTGTTTGAAAATAATTAAGAAGGGCAAATAACTGCAAAAGGGAATAATTCAGTGGTTATTAGTTTAAAGTTTATTTTAACATTGTGGTAGTTTAAACTGCATGATCATTTGTTCCGATACCAATAAACAGTGATACGCATAAGATTATACTCCCACATTTATTTTAGTCTTTACAAAGATAATGAAGCTTTGACTTTCTCAGAGAGATATAAATATAACAATGGATTTCTTATTCTGGTTGGAGTTTGCAGTGGTGTAGAACTCTACTGCATCATACTAAGAGTCGTTTCTAATGTTTTGGTTACCTCATCTTATCCACCAGAAAATACAATTGGATCTTGTTTATTGTCATCTTAATGATGTGATCGGTCCCTGTATTATTATTATTATTATTTTTTAAATCACAGTGCAACATTTATGTACAGTATACTTTTTTTACAACCTTTTCGCCCAGACATCAAAATATAATCTGAGAAGTATCAAGTGTGTTGCATACTTGTTGAGGTTGATGTCTTTTCCCTCTTCATGAGCTTCAACCAGCTGTTTGATGACATCGGCGATAGTCATCATCATCAGTTCAGCTCGACTGAGGTCACCTGTCATAAAACAAATAAAAGAAAAATCCATAAACGTAAATAAATGGACAGGAGCGACAACACACTGAACGCTAACTGAGCACATTTAGGATGGCATAACCTAATAAAACAACTGAAAGCGAGGTAATGTTGTAGCCACAAAACATTGACGACTTGCTATTGAAGCTGTACAATAATTAACACTGCCACACACGTAGTTTTAATCACGTGGGACAGAGGTACACAACGCTTGACATTAGCAATGAGCTACGGCGAGGCAGAGGGATTTGCAATGGATATTTCAAATAGTTTGTTACAAGCTCACTCTTTTTCTTTGGCTTCCCCATTTTTACGTATATGCAAGCCGCCGAAATTCAATTGGGGTAAAGAACTTTACAGAAGCATCCTGATCACACACGTCGGTAGAAAATAGTAAACAACTCCACGTAGCATCAGAACACGGCTTGCCGTTCATCAATCGGGACTGTCGTAAAATGGCGTAAACGTAATATCGCCTTGAAAACCATTAATGCGCAAACACGCAAAACTGGTTTACTACTTGTGAACACAGTACAATTATATAATAGCGCTCCCTTAACTCTTTCATGGGTCTGATGGCTGCAGTGTCAGTTATTTTTCATAGTGCGTTTATTCAAAAATATCATTTAAAAAAAACTGCATGTGGATCGTCAGAAGAGCGTAAAAAGATGTGATGCTGTTCATTAGAATTAGAATTATATAATTTTTTTTATGAGTAAGAAGATTACACAATACTGTATACCTATACTGAATACTGTATGTTACACAATACAAAGACCGGAAAGGCATTTCAGCTGAAGAGTGGGAAAAGAAACTAAACACACCCACTGCATACACTTTGTACTTTGCTCTTACTTCATGTGCCACTCATGGCCTCGATGGGCATATTTGCATGTTTTGTCATAGAGATTGCTGTGAAATGATGTGGCGTCGGCCTGCCAACAGCGTTAGAGAAGATGAACCATCTAGTGCAGTGTTAGTTCAAACTATTTTGCACCAACTGCCACCACCTCAAAAAATAATTAGGTCTTCAAGTACCACCATCCTGATTCACATTAAAATACAATATTATTAAGAGCGCATAAAAAAAAACAAGGCTTAAAAATTATATATAATATTATTGTACGCCACTGTAACATTATTCACACTAACAGTTATAGTTAAGTTCTGAAATAATTGCACCGAAAGAAAGGTTTGAAACCAACCAGTTCTAAACGATTCATTGAAACTGTATTTTACTTAAAAGTTCAATACAACTTTACTGTGCTTAACAAATAAACAATTCAATTAAACTTAATTAAACAAATGTTCAAGTCACTGTAACATTCTGCACAATTTGAACATTTAATTCAGTGATTTATTTATTTGTTATTTTATTTTTTTAGAGCATCACTGGAGAGTATCACGCCCACATCCCAAAAACATACATGGTAGGTTAATCTCGCTCAAAATGAGATGGGACAGGCTCCAGCATGGCCGTGACCCTAGTCAGGATAAGCGGTATGGAAAATGGAAGGATGATTGGATAGATGTGGTCGCTACTTTGCAGATTTCACCTACAGTGGGAGTGGTCTGGAACCTATCCCCAGTAAACAAGGGATTACTGTATGTCGAAATATGGGAATTTTGATGTGGAAAAATGTGACATTTGGGGAATGTGAGGATTTGGGGGATGTGGGAAACATTTTGTCGTTGGAGTGATTTGAATTGGTCATGAAATGTTGAAGGAGTAATGAAGAGTATGTCTTAATGTGGGAAATAGGGTAAAATCAGGAATTATACTATGAAAATTGTGGGGATTTTGGTGAAAAAGTTTACATTTTTTTGAATGTGGGAAAACTGTTGTAGTTGGAATGGTTTGAATTGATCATAAAATGTTGAAGGAGGAAGGAGTAATAAAGTAATGTGGGAGCAGAGGAAATGTGGATTTTGGCAAAAAAAAAAAAGTGGAGTTTGCTCAATGTGGGAATTTTTGAAACGTGGAAATTCTGTTTCTGAAGTTTTTAAGAAATTCTGGATGAGATGAACATTTTGAATTCGGAATGGAAATTATGTGGACCTCTTGGATGCCTCATTCGGAATTAATGGGGAACGTTTGGGTGAAAAATTGTTGCAAATGTGGGACTTTTTGGAATAATGTATGTTGAAGTTGGAATGGTTTTAAGCGGTCGAGAAATGTGGAAGTAGCATTCACACAATTATTCGATCATTTCCATAATAAGTGTCTTCTACGTGAGTGGCTACGAGTGGCTTGTTTCTCACGGTTCGTGTTGCAATGTGGCTTCGAAGGTAAATAACAGACTTGTATAGCATACGGACCGACCCGGTGGCAGGGGAAGTGATCGTCGGGCAGCGGAACAGGTGGTTTGTAGATCAGATGCCGACTGGCTAAATCGCACCGCAGTAAATCCCCCTTGAGCTGCGAGGTGACATGGCTTGACGGATCTCGACGGGAACTTTCAGGAAATACAACAGGTGGACGTGGCCCCGCAATGCCCCGTGGACCGCCGTAAGTTGCTTTTTTTTAATTTATTTTGTATTTGTTTTTGAGACGTCCAAATAAAAACAAAGGTTTGCTTGAACAACAGAGTCAGTTTCCTTCAAGTTTACGTAATATATTTAAAAATAGTTACTTATGTTAATGTTAACCAGCTCTCGTTAGCGTCCTTGGCTAACTGAAGGAGACGGGTCTATTGAAACGTGCACTTCCACGCGGTTAGTTCTTTAGTCGTATCGCCAAAACGGAAGCGTAGCTTTTGAACGCATTTTATTTTTATTTTTATTTTAATAACTAAGAGACAGCGGTTTCGTACAGAAAAGTTCGCAAGCGTTGCCTGCCTGCTTGGTGGCCAAACCATTAGATATTTCCGTTGAACACGGTTGGGGGTTCATTTTTGACTGTACAGGAGCTGTCAAATTAACCTTTTTTCTTTTTTCAATTGTCCCATAGGTCAGACAGCGCCATGGATGACAGCAAGCTCAATGACTCAAACGTTAAGGTCGCTGTCCGTGTGCGACCAATGAGCAGGAGAGGTGAGATAATGTCACGCTGCCCTTTGACAGCCACCGTGTATTTATGATTTTAAATGCCCCATGAGACAAACGGGGTTTTAAGAATTTTGTCACGCTCCAGTGGGCATTGTAGACTATTTTCCTGTTCTTTTGACAGGTGGCTGTTTGAATGAAAATAAAAGTAAAATAATGTAGAAGGGGGAGGGGGGAGGGGGGTTACACCAGATCCTGTATGTATGAGTCTGTAGTAATTGACAGTTGGACATTAAGTTATATTTTTCAAGGAGGCTGAAATTACTGCATGGTTCAAGTGACTCAATTCAGTTTTTTTTTTTTTTTTTTTTTTTTTTTTTAAAATGCTCTCAGTTGGCACAATTCGGATACCCTCCGTCTGTTATGGTGGCCGAGACACGTCACAACAATTGCAAATGCAAAAGACACAATGCCATTAAACTCACAACACAGCAACATTGAGTCCAACGAAAGTGACCGCGGGGACTTCCTTGCGATCTACTTAAGTCACTTGTGTCAAATGTCTCTGTTTTACCAATCCAACTAACAACTAGTTACTCAATTTGACCAATCAAATGCAGCCAGGCAGCCACATGACCACACAGTCTCTGCGCTGCCCCACACAGAAGCAAAGTTTTAAAAGAGACTTATTTACCAAAAACATGGCAGAAATCCATGTTTACCTTACAGTGAGGCTCCAACTCACCTGTGACCCGAGTGAGGATGATCAGTATAGAAAATTGATCTATGGACTATAAAGAGCAACAGCTATGCCATGCTGTGTCTGCCTTTGGCTTTTTGTTTGTTGGCTTTTTAGCCTACATAAACTAAACTTGGAACTAAAAAAAATAAAACATACAAGAGACTGTCTCAGTTTTTATTTTCTGCTATGTGGACTAAAACCAGTAGGTCAACCACAGCATGTGAATGCAAATTGCAGTTCGTTGTACCCAGTCAGACGTGATGGAGCTCTCTGTAGAAAGGGTTCAAAAGGGACAGGAAGAAAATAAATCCAGAATGTATGCACAGTACTGAAGATAAAGATGTAAGTTGGTAGAATTTACTTGTTTTTGAATAATGAACAGGATATCAGGATTGCTGATAAATGTGGGTGAATCCACCTGTCTTGAAGTTCACTTAAGGAAGCTATTTATAATTATATACAGTGGGTACGGAAAGTATTCAGACCCTGGCTAAAAATTGTCACTCTTTGTTATATTGCAGCCATTTGCTAAAATCATTTAAGTTCATTTTCCCCCTCAATGTACACACAACCCCATATTGACAGAAAAAACGGAATTGTTGACATTTTTGCAGATTTATTAGAAAGGAAAACTTAAATATCACACAGCAACAAGTATTCAGATCCTTTGCTGTGACACTCATGTTTTATGTGGGTGCTGTCCATTTCTTCTGATCATCGTTGAGATGGTTCTACACTTTCATTGGAGTCCAGCTGTGTTTGATTATTCTGATTAGACCTGATGAGGAAAGCCAGACTTTACAACTCACAGTGCATGTCAAAGCAAATGAGAATCCTGGGGTCAAAGGAACTGCCTGAAGAGCTCGGAGACAGAATTGTGGCAAGGCACAGATCTGGGCAAGGTTACAAAAAAAATTCTGCAGCACTTAAGGTTCCTAAGAGCACAGTGGCCTCCATAATCCTTAAATGGAAGACGTTTGGGACGACCAGAACCTTTCCTAGAGCTGGCCGTCCGGCCAAACTGAGCTGTTGGGGGAGAAGAGCCTTGGTGAGAGATGTAAAGAAGAACCCAAAGATCACTGTGGCTGAGCTCCAGAGATGGAGATGGGAGAAAGTTATAGAAAGTCAACCATCCTGCAGCCCTCCACCAGTCGGGGCTTTATGGCAGAGTGGCCCGACGGAAGCCTCTCCTCAGTGCAAGACAGATGAAAGCCTGTATGGCGTTAGCTAAAAAAGACACCTGAAGGACTCCAAAATGGTGAAAAATAAGATTTTCTGGTGTGATGAGACCGAGATAGAACTTTTTGGCCTTAATTCCAAGTGGTATGTGTGGAGAAAACCAGGCACTGCTCATCACCTGTCCAATACAGTCCCAACTGTGAAGCATGGTGGCGGCAGCATCATGCTGTGGGGGTGTTTTTCAGCTGACGGGACAGGACGACCGGTTGCAAATAAAAGGAAAGACGAATGCAAGCAAGTACAGGCATATCCTGGACGTAAACCTATTCCAGAGTGCTCAGGACCTCTTACTGGGCCGAAGGTTCACCTTCCAACAAGACAATGACCCTAAGCACACAGCTAAAATAACGAAGGAGTGGTTTCAGAACAACTCTGACTGTTCTTGAATGGCCCAGCCAGAGCCCTGACTTAAACCCCATTGAGCATCTCTGGAGAGACCTGAAAATGGCTGTCCACCACCGTTCACCATCCATTGTGACAGAACTGGAGAGGATCTGCAAAGAGGAATGGCAGAGGATCCCCAAATCCAGGTGTGAAAAACTTGTTTCATCATTCCCAAAAATACTCATGGCTTTATTAGCTCAAAAGGTTCCTTCTACTAAATACTGACCAAAGGGTCTGAATACTTATGGCTGTATGATATTTCAGTTTTTCTTTTTTAATAAATCTGCAAACATTTCAACAATTCTGCAATATAACAAAGAGTGAAAAATTTAAGGGGGTCTGAATACGTCGCTAACGTCATCGGCTGTTTTGTACTTCTTGAACGGTGGCAGCTAGATCCATTCCACACATCCACCATCCACACACAGATGTAATTGTGAATATTACTCCGCGGCAGACTAATATGCGGCCTGAGGTTCCGCCTGTGCGCTCGGGACCTGCTTTGGGTAAGTCCCAGGAGTTGACGAGACCAGAAAAAAACCTCCGCCGCTGTTAAGAAGTAATGGTACTTTTCCTCCGTTACAATGATCTAAATGTCGCTCGCTACTTTTATTTATCATTTATTGCTTATTTATCAACTATTTCGTGCGCGAGACTACGACTTTGACTTCCGCATTGGGCGCTGTTTGCGTCAATCCAATGTAAGTGTTAGTGATGTAGTGACATGACCTCACACAATGTCTTCCATTGGGCTTCCCGGACATGGGTATTCACGTTAGATAAGCCTGCACCGCTGATCGTCGTGCGTACGTGGCGGTCATGTTGGGAAGGTCATCGTCACCATGAAGGCAACGGCGCGCTACTCGTCCTGTTTACATTTAAGCGAACAAATACAATTGCTTTCATGTATTGTAGTATTGGTCTGGCACTGTCTGCCCAAACGTTGATATTTCAGCTCACTTATAACCTGAGAAAACACCGTGCAGTAAATTGCATTTTTTGTGTAGTTATGCATGTGCATACACACACACGGCATCAGAATTTGCACATTCACATTTTGCTTTGTAATTTAAAAAAAATAATAATGTTTTGCTGTGGTAAAAAAGATCTGAAGTTAATCAGTATTTATTCAGTACTTGAGTAATAATTTCACTGTGTACGTTTTACTCTTAAGTCATTTTTTGGAGGACTACTTTTTACTTTTACTTGAGTCACGTTATTGTCAAGTAACAGTACTCTTACTTGTGTACGTTTGGCTACTCTACCCACCTCTGGAGCGGACATCCTCTATTGCTACTCTTATGTTTAAGCAATATTTTTGCTCATCAGATCAGCCGTTGTCGTATTTGTTGCACTGGTCTTTTGTATTTTTGCGTTGAGGCGCTGCGGGTCATTGTTGGGCTGGTTGTGGTCCCAGCGGAACCACAAAGCACATGTAACATCGGCGCCAAGAGTAGATCCGCTAGTACATCTTTTATTAATTAGGAAATGCGGCTACAATTATCTAATTAGTTTACAGATGGAAATGTTAAATGTATTAAGCGACGGACCAATGTTAGGGATTATGTCACAACACAGAATGAACTAACTTCAAATTCAGAAACGGTCAATAAAAACAGAAAAATATTGTACTTAATATTTTTGTGGAGGATGCATTTGGGATTAGCCTTTGAAGTTGGTAATAGTGAAAAATGCAGTGAAATACACAATGAATTTAGTCAATTATTTTCCAGAATAAGAGTGCTTAAAGAGGCGGATGCTATTCATGTGGCACAGCTTTAAGCAGGCGTCAGGTGTTCACCAAGAGATGAGCCTGGCTCAAGTTGAAGGCCAGAACAAAAAAAAGCAAAGAAATTAGGCAAATTTAATTTTAATCTTAAATTTGACCATCAACATGTATTTGAGTGGTGTAAATAAGTATTTTTCTGCATGAATAATTTTTGTGTGTGCATATTTTGGGACTGTTTTACATTTTCAATATGCTTCCCTACAGAAAAAGACCTCACGGCAAAATGTGTGGTAGAAATGGAAGGAAACCAGACAATATTGAATCCTGCCATTGCATCTTTGAGCAAAGGAGATCCCCGGTAAGTGAACGGTTCAGTTCAAGTCATTCATTTTAATCCTTTGTTTTCGTTGTAGATTTCATTTAGTAGACTTTAATTTTAAGCGCACCTTAGTATTTGAAATTGATAGTTGTACGGCATAGTTTACATGTACAGTATTATGAATAATTTTACAATATTTGGTGGGATACATTTGCATCATCAATGATGATGCATTTGTGGTTTGCTTTGACTTTTGAGTTGAAATCTGATTTCTACAGGTAAGTGCCTTCTTTATTAGTAAGCCTAAGTAGTGTGCAATGTTTCTTGGTGTTTTCTGGGCACCGGATAACTTTTTTTTAAGTTCTTTTTTTGTACTAAATATATGTTTTCTTGCAATATGTATGCTTAGTCATTTTCATGAAGCTGTGAATAATGAAATCATGGTGTGTGTGCGAATAAGTGTCTTATCATGTTCTACCATCATTAATAGGGGAAAAAAAAAGCAAAAAAAAAAGCTTGGGTTTTGAAATATTTGTGAGACTTATTTTGGGAGTGAAATACAAATCTGTGCATCTGATGATTTGTTGTGCCCTACTCAAGTGTGCATACATTGTTAAAACTAAAGGAGTTCCTCTTGCTAGTCACACTGTAGTACAGCATACACGGGACAGGCTGTAACCAGCCTGTCTGGTTAGCAGCCAACGTTACATGGAGGAGACTCGTATACCCCACCTTCAAACTCCTTTCTGCATCATGCCACTATTTGCAAAGGGTGTGTCACGGAATGCCCAGTCTTGTTTGAAAAGTACTATGACAACAAAAACATTCTGTGCTCAGAATTTAGCATCCCAAAAAAAATTATAGATCTGATCAGCATTTTAATTCATCTTTATTGGATTTGAAAGTCCACAATGCAAATTGTGCATTGAGAGACCTCATTCACAATAAATCATAGAATGAGAGAATGCAGTTCTTAATAATCATATTGATTAAGGTTTGGCTCTTGCTAATCTCATTGGCACCCCCTATGTCTTTGCCCACAGAGTAATGTTAAGTAGCTGTACTCTGTGGAATTCTGTTTGCCCCTCCCATGTATACTTGCACAATACAATTATAATAAAAATGCTTTATTAAAAAAGTAAATCTGCATTGACAAGAATGCTCAGTTTTCTTGTATGTAGAAATCTATACTGCATCATAGTACGATTCTAACATTTAACTACACATTGGATTAATGGCTAGCATGCCTGCCTCACAGTGAGGAGCTCCAGATTGGAATCTCTGTGTGGCGCTTGCATGTTAGCCCCATGATTTTGAGGTTCTCTCTAGTTATACTATTTTCATCCCTTGTCCCCAAAACATGCTTCTTAACATCCCAATTGTGTTTTAGAATGTGAGAGACCCCACACATTACTAGGACAAACTAGCAAGTGTGTCTTCTTACAGCTCTTCTAGTGTGTGGTGCATTTGAGATGACCAGCACAGGTCACCACACACACAACGATACATCCACAGATAATCGTTGAGTTGCCAGGTACCAAACCAGTTTCCTGTTGTAGTACAAATACTGACCTGTGAGAGGCAGCATGGTGCCACAGGACATTCAGACTGCTGGAAAATATGAAGAAGATGAAAAAGTAGTTAGTAGTAGTAGAAAAAGAAATAGAAAACCAAGCTACTGTTATCGTATGTGGTAACTACTGTGGTTGCAAACATTTTTATTGTGCTAAATAGTAATTGGCAGTGTTGTACCTGAACGAGTTCGATGAATGAAAGCTCATGAAATCGTTAATATTTTGGGCCAACGTGAACTGAACTCAGTTCATTTCTGCCTGATGAACGTTATTGAGAGCGCGCTCATTCTGGCGTCAAAGAACGGTTTTTGAGCGAAAGTTCATTTTCATTCAAGAGTGCCACGTTTTGCTAGGGACTTCCAGGACAAAAGCCATCTGGACACACTATCTACAAGCCTTCATATCTCAGGGATGTACCCCGTATTTGGCAACCGCCATTCATGTTTACATTCGGCAGGCACCGGTGCGAGGTGCGTTAAGGGACACTGCGTAAATGGGAATTAATGTGTTCTTTGGTTGTTTTGTAATGCAGTATGTCATTGTAAAAACTGATTAGTAGGAACGTTATTTGTATCAGAATGCTTTAGTTAAAACATTGTGCAGTCACACTGTCATAATATGAAATTTTAGTTTTGTAATATAAGACTGTATGAGAATAAATATGTTGTCAATATAGTCAGCCAGAGCTGCAAGGAATGCTAGGGTATCAATGTCCTTTCACCATCGTTCCTGTCATTCTGTGTTGCTTGTTTTTGTTTTTACATTAAGGACAAAAGTCCTGTTTTTGTTTTTAAAAATCACCATTCAAGCAGCATGTTTTTCCTCATGTTTTTGAGATTGTAGGGTGAAAGCTGCAGCTGGCTACTAGTGTGACTTGAATGGCTATCAACAATGGAAAAATGAAATGCCTGTATTTTGAGGGTAGCAGCCTGTCAGCAACATATTGAAAAGAAAAAAAAGAAATATGAACGACTTCATTTTTGGAATGGTGAACTTGATACAACATTTTGAACTATGAACTGAACTAGTTCATTTTTAGAACGGTGAACTTTGAACTCGTTCCCATACAAAATGAAGTTAACCAACACTGGTAATGGGGTGACATGTTACACATATTTGCTATTCAGGATCTTACAACTACATGTCTTTCCAGAAAACAAAACGCACATGTTAAATGTTATGTTATTTTGGGTGTATTCCAGAAATATTAATGAATTCATGTCATTTGGATGGGTATATTAAATTCCCCCCATGAACGCTTTTGATCCCCATACAGAGACATTCCAAACGTGAACATTCATAATTAAAAAAATAAATAAAAATTACATAACATGAGGTGGATTAAAAAAATAGCATGATCATTTATTTTAGTTATTTGGATTTAAAAGTATGTCATATATTTCTGTAATTAATCCTGAATAGTAACAATAGTAATTGAATATGTAATGTTATGGAGAGAAACATACACATTTCCTACTTTTTCCATGTAGGACAGACATAAATGTAACCTTAAAAAAGCAATTTGGAAAAATATCAAAACACCCTACATAAGTTGAAATACAGATGTAAACACGTCTATTTGTACATAATAGAGAAGGATATAAATTATTTCATCATATATTTACCTTTTAATCCCACTTGGAAAATTTCTATCCTTTTATGTAACTTAAAGGGACGTACTTTCATCCATTATATTAATAAAAGTATTGGAACACTTTTACAGATGCAGGAAGTCAGACTGGAGTATAAACATGGTATAACCATTTGCAGATTTGCTCCCATTCTTCTTGGAAGCCTTTGTAAAATATTTTGGAATGTATATTTGGAAATTGTTGTCTATTCGTCAAAAACATTTGTGAGATCAGAGGTCAATGATGTTGGAAGAAAGGGCCTGGCTCACAATATCTGTTCTAGTTCAGCCCAAGGTTGTGAGGGCACAGTCATGCTCGAACAGACAATGGCCTTCCCTGAACTGGTCCCCCAAAGTATACAACTGTTCCAAATGTCTTGGAAGTTGAGAATTTGTGATTCAAAATCAGAGCAAACTATAATTTCCTGTGCAGGTGTATCTAATGCAGTGGCTAGTAAATCTACTGTACTGTATTTTCTGTCAAAAGAGTTTCAACTCAATAGCCTGACCCAATAGTCAGCCTAGCTGGCAGTGAATCAAGTGGCTGTTCCTGCATGGTTCTGACAGGTGGTCAGTTTATCTTTTTAGACAAATAAGCCTGCCGAAGGGACAGTATGAACACACGTTTTGTTAAAAGAGAGATGTTCCTTGTTGCTGTAGCCATGCTATGCATTTTGTGTGTGTCTGTTCTGCCCTGACATGCTTCAGCTGCGTCTTTTCCCCTTTGGGCATGTTGCGAACAGGTTTAACCACCTCTCTTTAACACAGGAAGAGATTTACACAAAGCGTCATACAGAGCGAGAAGAGCAAGATTTTAACCAAAATGCTGAATGGACCTCCCAATTAGCATCTCATTTGTCTTTGTATTAGCAAAATGCATCTCTAGCAGACTCTTTGGTTGTAAGGCAAGTCACTGACTAGCCACTTTTCCATGGTTTGTGCTGTGTCAGCTTTCTGCCTGACAGCTTTAGCTGAATTGCTGTGCGAGCCTCAGGGGATGTTAATATGTTACAGCACCCTTGGTACCCGCAGCGTGCCACCAATATATCAGGTGCCGTCAGACCCTTAAATCGAGAGAGATTAATGAATCCTTGTTACTGCTTTCATAACTTAACCACCTAACTCCATCGACTGGGTGTTTGCATTCTTTGGCAAATTATTTAATTTTTTTCTACTGGATGTGCTGGAAGCTGCCCCTGAAGTTTGGTCATAATGTTTATCATCCCTTGAGGAAAAGTGTACTGAAAATGGAACTGTATTTGTTCTGTCTTATCTCTCTTTGCCTTTGATAACAACTCTTGTTTGAATTACTTTTTTAATCTGTTTATTTTATCACAATTCTTTCATATCCCAGTTGAGAAGCTGCCGTGCATTTTAAATATGTTGTCATCATATGGATGGCCCTGGAACGTCCTGTTAGTGTAATCTGGGTTATCTGATCTGATCATAATCTAGCACTGGCCTGCTCTTGGTTGGTCACCCTTACCTTCCTTCTCCCTCCACTTTCGTGACTCCTTGGAGCTGGGATTCTCTGCCAGTTATCTTAAGAATGTCCTTGCCAGCCCAGGAGAGGACAGGACTTAATGTTGCTCTTTCACGGGCCAGCAAATCTCACACAGAGAGGCCTTGTTCCGGCCACTGTGTGGCCATGACTACTTCAGCAGTCTTTTTTTTCAAACCCCTAAATTGATATGTCTGCTTGCTTAAAGACTTTATTTCTGTTGTGCACTCAGAATATGTCTGATATTCAGACCCTTTCCAAGAAATTTGAATATCATGGAAAAATGTCCAACCGTCTTTCCATAATTCTATTCAAAATGTATTCAAGTATTTGTTTATTTTTACATAATTTGGGCTTCCAGCTCATAAAACCCACGAAATCAGGAATTCAAAAAATTAGAAGACTGACGAAATTAGCCCAAATTTTGCAGGCCATAAATGTTTTAAACTGTGTGTCACACACTAATCATCTACTAAACTCAAAGTACCTGCACAGGTTTCCCCAGGTGTCATTCAATTGCTTCAATTTGTTTAAATTGTCTCAATTGGGTTCAGTATGTTGAAGACTGCAGACTTGACAACTGGCCAGAAGACCATCATTGATACCCTCCATATGATGGGTAATAAACAAAAGATCATAGCTCAGGAGGCTAGCTGTTCACAGAGTGCTGTGTCCAAACATAGCAATGGAAGAACAAAATGTGGGAGGAGAAGATGCACCAGCGAAAGAGATGACCGTGGGCTTCAACGGACACTGGGGAACAATTTGGAAAAACAAAACTGTTGAGTTATATTTTTATGCTGATTAAATGCAGACCTATGGGGGGCACAAGGCACTGTAGGCCGGTCCCAATCCCGTATAAATGCAGAGGGTTGCGTCAGGAAGGCCATCCGGCTTAAAACGTTGCCAAACAAATATGAGCGTTCATCCAAAGAATTCCATACCGGATCGGTCGTGGCACGGGTTAACAACATCCGCCACCGGCGCCGTCAACCTGCAGGGCGCCGGTATAAATTCAGCTACTGTGGGTCGAAGAAGAAGAAGAGGAGGTGGAAAGCACCCGCTATCCACCTCTTCGGCAGAAAGAGAAAAGGAAAGCAAAGAGCTGAGAACTGAATGTGGGGACTTTGAATGTTGGGACTATGACAGGAAAATCTCGGGAGTTGGTTTACATGATGATTAGGAGAAAGGTTGATATGTTGTGTCCAGGAGAGCAGGTGGAAAGGCTGTAAGGCTAGAAGTTTAGGGGCAGTGTTTAAATTGTTTTAGCATGGTGAAGATGGGAAGAGAAATGGAGTCGGGGTTATTTTAAAAGAAGAGTTGGCGTACAATGTCTTGGAGGTGAAAAGAGTATCAGATCGAGTGATGAGGCTGAAACTTGAAATTGAGGGTCTTATGTATAATGTGATTAGTGGCTATGCCCCATAGGTAGGATGTGACCTAGAAGTGAAAGAGAAATTCTGGAAGGAGCTAGACAAAGTAGTTCTGAGCATCCCAGACAGAGAGAGAGTTGTGATTGGTCCAGATTGTAATGGACATGAAAATATGTTGTGATGAAGAAGTGATTGGTAAGTACGGCATCCAGGAAAGGCACTTGGAGGGACAGATGGTGGTAGACTTTGCAAAAAGGATGCAAATGGCTGTAGTGAACACTTTTTTCCAGAAGAGGCAGAAACATAGGGTGACCTACACGGTGGATTACTTTTTCTGCAGACGATGTAATCTGAAGGAGGTGACTGACTGCAAAGTAGTGGTAGGGGAGAGTGTGGCTAGACAGCATAGAATAGTGGTGTGCAAGATGACTGACGGTGGGGAGGAAGAATAGGAAAACGGCCAAACAAGAGGCATATGATGTATGCCAGGTTGGACACTAAAGAAGGAGAAAAGGATCTATACAGGTTGGCCAGACAGAGGGAAAGAGATGGGAAGGATGTGCAGCAGGTTAGGGTGATTAAGAGATGGAAATATGTTGACTGGTGCCAGTAGTGTGCTAGATAGATGGAAAAAAGGAGTTGAGGAATGAGGAAAATGAGAGTGAAGGGAGACTAGAATAAGCAAGTGTGGTGGACCAGGAAGTGGCAAAGATTAGTAAGGGGGAAGTTAGAAAGGCATTAAAGAGGAGGGAAAATGGAATGGCAGTTGGTCCTGATGACATTCCTGTGGAGGTATGGAAGCATCTAGGAGAGGTGGCTGTGGAGTGTTTGTCCAGCTTGTTAAATAAAATTCTAGCGCATGAGAAGATGCCTGAGGAATGGAGGAAAAGTGTGCTGGTGCCCATTTTTAAGAACAAGGGTGATGTGCAGAGCTGTGGGAACTATAGAGGAATAAAGTTGATCAGCCACACAATGAAGTTATGAGAAAGAGTAGTGTAGGCTAGGCTCAGGACAGAAGTGAATATTTGCGAGGAACAGTATGGTTTCATGCCTAGAAAGAGTACCACAGATGCATCATTTGCCTTGAGGATGTTGATGGAAAAGTACAGAGAAGGTCAGAAGGAGCTACATTGTGTCTTTGTAGATCTAGAGAAAGCCTATGACAAACTACAGAGAGAGGAACTGTGGTACTGCATGCGGAAGTCTAGAGTGGCAGAGAAGTATGTTAGAATAATACAGGACATGTATGAGGGCAGCAGAACAGTGTTGAGGTGTGCTGTAGGTGTGACAGACGAATTTAAGGTGGAGGTGGGACTGCATCACTGATCAGCCCCAAGCCCCTTCCTGTTTGCAGTGGTGATGGATAGCCTGACAGATGAGGTTAGACTGGAATCTCTGTGGACCATGATGTTTGCAGATGACATTGTGATCTGCAGTGAAAGCAGGGAGCAGGTGGGGGAACAGTTAGAAAGATGGAGGCATGCACTGGAGAGCAGAGGAATGAAGATTAGCCGAAGTAAGACAGAATATATGAGCATGAATGAGGGGTGGTGGTCCTTTGTTCCACTTTCTTCTCCCTTTGTTAAACAGCTTGATGTGATAGAGGAAAACTGCAATCAGTTTTGGATTCCGCACCCAAAAATTTGTTAAAAACAGCTGTCAGACCTAACTCAACAAAAATTGTGTTCCCCAGTGATCAGAGTGCAATGAGGCGGGAGTCACAGCTTCAAAAACCACCACACTCAGACGCATTCGGGAGATGGGCTTCAACTGTCGGGTCAAGCCACTTCTGAGCCTGAGCCAGCGTAGGAAGCGTCTCAACTGGAACAAGGAGAAGAAGGATTGGACTGTTGGCCAGTGGTCCATGGTCCTCTTTTCCGATGAAAGTAAAGTGTGCCTTTCATTTTGGGAATCAAGATTCAAGGGTTTGGAGGAAGACTGGTGAAGAACAGAACCCAAGCTGCTTGAGGTCCAGTGTGAAATATCCACAGTCAGTCATGATTTGGGGTGCAATGTCCAATGCAGGTGTTGGTAAACTCTGCTTTATTAAATTCAAGGTCAGCGCAACAGTCTACCAGAATGTTTTAGATGACTTCTTGATTCCTTCTGCTGAGGAATCATGAGGAATTCCAGCAGGATCTGGCCCTTGCCCATACCACCAGAAGCAACAAAACCTGGTTTGATGCCCATGCCATCACAGTGCTTGACTGGCCAGCCAACACGCGGGATCTCAACCCCATTGAGAATCTATGAGGTATTATCAAGAGGAAAATCAGGGCCACCAGGCCCAAAAACAAAGAGGAACTGACAGCAAGCATCAAGGAAATCTGGGGTTCCATAACTCCCAGGCAATGCCACAGGCTGATTGCCTCAATGCCACGGTGCATCGAGGCAGTGATTAAAGCAAAGGGATTCCCAACCAAGTATTGAAGATTAACATATTGTTTTGAAAGTACCATATTTTGATTTATTTAAAGTGACCCTAATTTCTTTTTTTTTTTTTTTTTTTTTTTCATTTCTAATACTAGATTGAAAGAGCACACATTTATTTATTAAAAAAGAAAAACTGAAATATCACCTAGCCATAAGTATTCAGACTCGTTGTTGAGTATTTATTAGAAGCCCCCTTTTGAGCTAATACAGCCATGGGTCTTTTTGTGAATGATGCAAGTTTTTCACACCTGGATTTGGGGATCCTCTGCCATTCCTCCTTGCAGATCCTCTCCAGTTCTGTCAGGTTGGATGGTGAACATTGGTGGACTGCCATTTTCAGGTCTCTCTATAGATGCTCAGTTGGGTTTAAGTCAGGGCTCTGGCTGGTCCATTCAAGAAGGCACTCCTTCGTTATTTTAGCTCTGTGCGTAGGGTCATTGTCTTGTTGGAAGGTGAACTTTCGGCCCAGTCTGAGGTCCTGAGCACGCTGGAGAACGTTTTCCTCCAGGATATCCCTGTACTTGGCCACATTCATCTTTCCTTCAATCTCCCTATCCCTGCAGCTGGAAAACACCCCCACAGCATGATGCTGCCACCACCATGCTTCACTGTTTGGACTGTATTGGACAGGTGATGAGCAGTGCCTGGTTTTCTCCACACATACCGCTTAGAATTAAGGCCAAAAAGTTTTATCTTGGTCTCATCAGACCAGAGAATCTTATTTCTCACAATCTTGGAGTCCATCAGGTGTTTTTTAGCAAACTCCATGCAGGCTTTCATGTGTCTCGCACTGAGGAGAGGCTTCCGTCGGGCCACTCTGCCATAAAACCCCGACTGGTGGAGGGCTGCAGTGATGGCTGACTTTCTAGAACTTTCTTCCATATCCCGACTGCATCTGTGGAGCTCAGCCACAGTGATCTTTGGGTTCTTCTTTACCTTTCTCACCAAGGCTCTTCTCCCCCCATTGCTCAGTTTGGCCGGACAGCCAGCTCTAGGAAGGGTTCTGGTCGTCCCAAATGTCTTCCATTTAAGGGTTATGGAGGCCACTGTGCTCTTAGGAACCTTAAGTGCTGCAGCAGTTGTATTTTTGTATTTTTTTGTAGCCTTGCCACAATTCTGTCTCTGAGCTCTTCAGGTAGTCCCTTTGACCTAATGATTCTGATATCAACAGGTGTGTGGCTTTCCTATTCAAGTCCAATCAGTATAATCAAACACAGTTGGACTCCAATGAAGGTGTAGAACCATCTCAAGGATGATCAGAAGAAAGGGACAGCACCCACGTTAAATGTGCGTGTCACAGCAAGGGGTCTGACTAGTTATGGCTGTGTGAAATTTTAGTTTTTCTTTTTTAATAAATCAGCAAAAATTTCAACAATTCCGTTTTTTCCGTCAATATGGGGTGCTGTGTGTACATTGCTCAAATCATTCAAGTAAAAAATAATTTCCTCAGTAAACGGCTGCAATATAACAAAGAGTGAAAAATTTAAGGGGGTTTGAAAACTTTCCATACCAACTGTATGTACAGTTGTGCTCATAAGTTTACATACCCTGGGAGAATTTGTGAAATATTGTTTTTTTTTTTTTTTTTAAATATGACTGAATTAACAACAACCATCATTAAATTCTTTGTTTTGTTCAATGATAATGCTTTTCTGAAAAGCTTGACAGTTTGAATCCCATTAAAATTTAATTAAATGTGTTTCGCCTGGCCCGTCGTGTTTTCTTTAAAGAAATGTATCTTACAAATTCTACCTGGGTAATCAAACATGACAACATGACAACTGTGTTTTCTCGTTTACTAAATAAAAGTAAGGCTGTGAATTTCAAAATAAAAGCAAGAAAATAAAGTATTACATCTTCAAATAAAATGCTTAACTTCAGAAGAATTCTTTGAAAAAATACTTTGTTTTGATCATATGGGTAGAAGCAAAATCATGCATTGTAAAAATGCATTATACATAGGTAGAAGGGTTTTCCACAATTTTGAGGTCATCTTTGGGGGTGCGCATTATACATGGGTGAACATTATACTCAATAAATTACGGTACTTCTGTTTGACCCAGTTCTGTATTCGCTTTGTCCATATTTGGCTAGGACCGCCCCCTTTTCTCCGATTGGTTGCCTCCGTGTAGGAGACCCACTTGTGAGAGCACGTGTTTATGTTGACAGCAGTAGCACGGGCGCGGAGTGGTATGCGGAGACTTTTGCTTGTGATGTGGATAAACTCGAGAAATTTGAATAACCTGCTTTCAGGCCTCTCGGCAGAAAAACGTTTTACTGTAGCTCAGGAATGTTTGGACGATTTTAATTCATATTTCTGAGGCACCTTAGAGCCCAAATACTAGAAACAGTTGGTTTGGTAAAATACAGGATCTTTAAGTACTAAATGTGGAATTTCTCGTGAAGAAAATGAATCAAGCGAAACCCATTTTTCTAAAGAGAACCTGTGTTTGATATAAAAGAGCAAATGATGAACAACATTATATGGACAGAAGAAGCAAAAATAGGGTTTTTTGGCGATGCACAAAAACAGTATGTTTGTGGATGGCGCAATGAAGCCATTAAGGAAAAGAGCACCCTGCCAATAGTCAAGTATGGTGGAGGAGCCATAATCCTGTGGGGCTGCATTGTTGCTGCATCTACATTTATTTACTGTCCCTTCAAAATAGCTCAACACACAGCCATTAATGTCTAAAACACTGACAACAAAAGTGAGTATACATCAAAGTGAAAATGTCCATAATTGGGACCAAAGTGTCAATATTTTGTGTGACCACCATTATTTTCTGGCACTGCCTTTAACCCTTTTGGTCATGGCGTTCACCAGAGCGTCACGTTGCCACTGCAATCCTCTTCAACTCCTTCGTGATGACATCACAGAGCTGGTGGATGTTCGAGACCTTGTGCTCCTCCACCTTTCATTTGAGGATGTCGCACAGATAGATTACACAACTTCATGAAGACGAGAAATTCTAAACTTGTCCGTCAACAGATCGTGTTACTGTTTCACTTCAACCTCCACAAAGTGTGCCACCTGCCACACACTGCTATCTTTTTAACACAGCCCCATCTGGTGCGTCACTGCTGCATTTGGCCCCAATGCAAGCAGACCTTAGCAGCAAAAAGTGAAAATTAATTCCTAATTCACAACTTTATCCATTGCCAAAATTATTGGTTTCTTCAATAGCCCATGTTCTATCTTTTCAAAGTTTTGTCGAAATGATTGTATAGTTCTTTTGTAATCACACTTAACAAACCTATAAACAGTTATCAAAAACTTTAATTCAGTCCGAAAAGAAACATTTCTATTCCATACCTAAAACTGTTCTCCAACTGTTATGGATTTTTTTTGTAGCCACACGTTAGCAAGCCATGAATAAATGTTGCAGACTGGGTGGGAAAACAAAGTGTGAAGAACCGGTACCTCGTGAAAGTGACTGTGTTTCTGACCATTGAGCATTTATCTCAATGTACTTTCTATGTTAAAACAAAAAACAGAAAACATCTACATTATCCGATCCGATACTGCAGCCTTGAGTTTTGGCCAACATCGGTTCGATCCGATTTCAGCAATAACATTACATTCTTTACTTATTTTGTAGTATGAAATTTTAGAAAAGGCTTGATCAAGTGATATTACTCAGAACAAAAATCAGCCACAGTAGGTATGAGAAATACTAACCCATTTATTATTAACCAGTGGGTTACATAAAGTACCTGCTGTGTACGTCTTGACCTCTGAGGGGCAGTGTGGTGCACGCAATGAGATACACACGCAGTAACAAAGAAAGTAGAAGTCACTATCGAATATTGTTAATAAAACTCGTTTTTCAGAGTTTAAAGAATATATGCCTAAGAGTATTGTTATATTGCCTGTTTGTATGTTTATTAGGCGTTTATGTACCAATATTCATTATTTGACACTAGTTTGATGCTCATCTTCGTTAACTCGTCAATGGGGTTTTTCATTTGTTGTGTGTTAACTTTGAGCTAGCGATTTATTTTTAAATTTTTGTGTGTGAACAAAAACAAATAAATCAATTCTGTGATGTATTTGAACAGTTAATAGATCAAATTATTTTGTTGTGTGTGTTTAGCTTTGCAGTGAACATCAACTCGAGTGTCAGTAAGCAACTTTAGACAAACAACATTCACTCTTACTGCTTGCTACTATGGTAGCACCTTGGCAACTTGTTGTGATCACGTGGGCTCTGCATGCCGTCCGGGCGCTACTGGATAAACGTGCTAGAGGGGATCATATAATGGACTGCTTGTATAAGAGTGGTCAAATCTGAGAATTTAGATCCAGTCCGATCCAATACTTGTTTTTTTGCTGACATCGGACCGATTGGCAATCTCAAAGACCGGATCGGGACACCCCTATAAAGTATAATGAACATAATAATAGCGTCTGGTGGCATGGTTTTTACTGTGTGAACTTTGTGGTGTGTGAGCTTCATTGTTACCTATGTAATGTATGTGTATAAATAATGTTGGATCTAAATTAAGTTCATTTTCTTTGGTACTAATGTTTTCAATCTCTTCTAACCCCCCCCCCCCCCCCCCCCCCCCCCCAGGAATCAGCCAAAGGTTAGTATTAAATCAAAATGTCACATCCCCTTTTGTTTACGAAATGTTAATCCCTTCGATGTCGGCCTGTTTTTCATCAGGTTTTTGCCTATGATCACTGTTTCTGGTCCATGGATGAATCCCAGAAAGACAAGTTTGCAGGTTTGCCTTTTATCAAACTCTGTTCTGTTTTTAGCTTGTGTGCCTGGTGACTCATTTCTTATACTTATCTCATCACAGAATGTTGGCTGAGCTCTGAACTATTTATGGAGTGAGGCAAATAAATGGGCTGTTTTACTGCTAGGATGTAGTCACACGTTAACTGCAAAAAAAAAAGGGTAGAAAATGTCTATTCTGAGCCATCTTTATATAATCAGATAACAAATAATCGGGGGAAAAAAAATTGAAAAACAATCTTTGTTGTGCGTGACCTCCTCGTTGCCTTTGAAATTAACTTGAAAATGCAGTTTGTATTATGCAGCAGACAAGTTGCAGGAGTTGTCCATGTTATTTGTTTTCTTATGTTCGTACAGGTCAAGAAGTGCTATTCCAGTCCCTTGGGGAGAGTTTGCTAGACAATGCCTTCATGGGTTACAATGCCTGCATCTTTGCTTACGGGCAAACAGGTTAGTACTGTATAACCCCATGAGCAAATGTTATGATTCATATTATTTTTGTTCTTATGAAATTAGATGAGGAACATGCAATTAAAGCTAAGTTAATACATTTCCTTAAAATGTAAAAGAGTATGTAATTGTACTAAATTGCCAAAGTTTTACGTTGACTAAACCAGGGGTATCTATTATAATTGAGTGAGGGACAATTATTATGTTGGCAATGGCTTTACTTGAGTGTAATCTATCTCCTGCAGGTTATTTTTACAGTACTTCTGGCCTTTAATGTGTGGTGTGGAAAGTGAGCAGTCTCACTGGACCAGTTGTCCCTCCCCTTACCCCTGCTGGCTAACACTCATAGGGTCTGATTTACTAAGATCCCAAATAGAGGGTGCTAAATTGTGTGTTCGGTGTTGTAACCGAATGCGCACTGTTGGCAACAGGCACACTAGTGGTTGAGACCGCTGTGTTTAAGAGGGTTTTGTGCTTTAGGTCGCGCTGGTTGGTGTCACCATGGAACATTTTGGAGAGCATCACATGCACAAAATTAAGTTTGATGTGATCCAATTGGAAGTGTTTGTGGAAGAGGCAAACAAAGATATTTTTGAATTTCCAGAAAATAAATTGATTGCTCCAATAATTTTGGGAAGGCCAGAAACCAAGTAAAAGCCATGTTTTGTTTAATTCAACTTGTCCAGAGTGTTTGGCAATTACATCTGTGTCCCCATCCTGTTTAACGTTACGTTTTAAACTTGGGACAGCCCAGCACACCCGGAAAAGTGTTCTGGGAGACGACCCAGGCGATTTTTGTCATTGGTGATGAGGCATAACTCCTTCTTGTGGCTGAAACCAATCAGCCCTGAGATCATTCAGAAACTCCTAAATTGCATTACTGAATAGTCGTATTGTTGCGATAGTTTCTGTGTCTAGGATTTCAAAAATGCTTACAGCGGTAAAGTTCTCCCTGCTGCCGGTATTGAAAGTTGCAAAATCACAATACGTCTCAGGTTTGATAAATCACATTGCACGTGCTAAATTACTCTGTTTGCATATACTCCTCAGGGCTCAACACTAACTTTTTCAGGTCAAATCAATTTTAAAAAACTAACCAAAAAACCAAAGGCTTTACTTTCATTTGATCATTAGTTCAGTTTTTATAGTGAGGGATCCTTACCCTCTTCTCTGAGGAAAACCACTTAATTTTGAGCAATACCACAACCATATGATTGACATACATTTAAAAATGATTGAATCAGTGTACCACCACCTATAAAAATATTATTATTATTCACACTATTTTGCAAATTATTTACCTATTTAAAACCATGGTCCCAAACAGAACATG
This sequence comes from Phycodurus eques, assembly GCF_024500275.1. Taxonomy (NCBI): domain Eukaryota; kingdom Metazoa; phylum Chordata; class Actinopteri; order Syngnathiformes; family Syngnathidae; genus Phycodurus; species Phycodurus eques. The sequence goes on along the minus strand of NC_084542.1, from coordinate 3,958,518 downwards.
GATAGCTCATTCCTCCTGCAATAATTGCACTTCATTTTAATGACAATGAAGATAGATAGAGGGGTTATCTTTGCTAGGTTTATAACAGTTTTTAAAAGCGTTGCACAATACTGTGTGTAATAATGAGTGAAATGAAAACGACAGACAAATTCAGCAGGCAATCTTTGCAGTGTTTCTACCCCCATGCTTCACAGTAGGTATGGTGGTCTTTGAATGCAACTCAGCATTCTTTCTCCTCCAAACACAACGAGTTGAGTTTTTACCAAAGTTCTATTTTGGTTTCATCTGACCACATGACATTTTCCCAATCCTCTTCTGTATCATCCAAACAAACTTCAGACAGGCCTGGACATGTACTGTCTTAAGCACGGGGACTGGTCTGGTGCTGCATGATTTGAGTCCCTGGCGGCGTAGTGTGTTACTGATATCAGGTAGCCTTTGTTACTTTGGTCCCAGCTCGCTGCAGGTCATTCACTAGGTACCCCCCGTGTGGTTCTGGGATTTTTGCTCACCGTTCTTGTGATCATTTTGACCCCACGGGATGAGATCTTGAGCTCTTGCATGGAGCCCTAGATTGAGGGAGATTGTATGTCTTCCATTTTCTAATAATTGATTAATTTCTTCATACCAAGCTGCTTACCTATTGCAGATTTAGTCTTCCCAGCCTGGTAAAGGTCTACAATTTAGTTTCTGGTATCGTTTGACAGCTCTATGGCCTATGGTCTTGGTCATCGTGGAGTTTATAGTGTGACTCTTTTATACCGATAACGAGTTCAAACAGGTTCCATTAATACAGGTAACGAGTGGAGGACAGAGGAGCCTCTTAATGAAGAAGTGACGGGTCTGTGAGAGCCAGAAATCTTGCTTGTTTGTAGGTGACCAAATACTTATTTTCCACCATAATTTGTTAACAAATTATTTAAAAATCAGACAATGTGATTATCTGGATTTTTTTAAATGTTTCTCATTTTTGTCTCAGGTGAGTTATACCTATTTAATACCTATATAATTACAGGCCTCTCTCATCTTTTTAAGTGGGAGAACTTGCACAATTGGTGGCTGACTGAATACGTTTTTGCCCCACTGTACATCACTTCATGATATGACACACCATTGTTTTAACTCGCTTGACTTTGTGACCTATTTATTGAGCATTCACACTAGCCAACCATTACATGTGGTAGGTGTCAAGAATGCTTGTGCCGAGCCATGTAACTAATCACAGTTAGTATGTATGCATTTGTGAGTGTTTCTATGTACAATGGGTTTGGAAAGTATTCAGACCCCCTTAAATTTTTCACTCTTTGTTATATTGCAGCCATTTGCTAAAATAAAAATGACAGTTTTGCAGATTTATTAAAAAAGAAAAACTGAAATATCACACAACCATAGGTATTCAGACCCTTTGCTCAGTACTTAGTAGAAGCACCCTTTTGAACTAATACAGCCATGAGAATTTTTGGGAATGATGCAACAACACTCCTGGATTTGGGGATCCTCTGCCATTCCTCCGTGCAGTTCCTCTCCAGTTCTGTCAGTTTGGATGTTGAACATTGGTGGAGAGCCATTTTCAGGTCTCTCCAGAGATGCTCAATTGGGTTTACGTCGGGGCTCTGGCTGGGCCATTCAAGAACGGTCACTGCTTCAGTTGTTCTGTAGCCACTCCTTCGTTATTTTAGCTTAGGGTCATTGTCTTGTTGGAAGGTAAACCTTCAGCCCAGTCTGAGCACTCTGGAGAAGGTCTTCGTCCAGGATATCCCTGTACTTAGCCGCATTCATCTTTCCTTCGATTGCAACCAGTCTTCCTGTCCCTGCAGCTGAAAGACACCCCCACAGCATGATGCTGCCACCACCATGCTTCACTGTTTGGACTGTATTGGACAGGTGTTGAGCATTGCCTGGTTTTCTCCACACATACCGCTTAGAATTAAGGCCAAAAACTTCTATCTCGTTCTCATCAGACCAGAGAAATTTATTTCTCACCATCTTGGAGTCCTTCAAGTGTTTTTTTTTGCAAACTCCATGCGGGCTTTGATGAGTCTTGCACTGAGGAGAGGCTTCCGTTGAGCCACTCTGTCATAAAGCCCCGACTGGTGGAGGGCTGCAGTGATGGTTGACTTTCTAGAACTTTCTCCCATCTCCCGACTGCATCTCTGGAGCTCAGCCACAGTGATCTTTGGGTTCTTCTTTACCTCTCTCACCAAGGCTCTTCTCCCCTGATTGCTCAGTTTGGCTGGACGGCTCAGTTTTGGCCGGATGGCCAGCTCTCGGAAGGGTTCCCAAACGTCTTCCATTTAAGGATTATCGAGGCCACTGTGCTCTTAGGAACCTTAAATGCAGCCGAAATAATTTTTGTAGCCTTGGCCAGATCTGTTCCTTGCACAATTCTGTCTCTGAGCTCTTCAGGCAGTTCCTTTGACCTCATGATTCTCATTTGCGCTGACATGCATTGTGAGCTGTAAGGTTTTATATAGACAGGTGTAAGGGACATGCTCCCCCCTGATGGCACAGTGACCCCCACACTCTAGACCAAACGGCATTCCTGTCTCCACTCCCCCGCCAAGGGAGACGACTACGGGGATGCCAGATTTCACTTCGCACAAAGACGCTAAGTGAATTACAAGCCTAAGCATCAAAGCAGTACACAGACATCTTGTTTTGAATGCGGATGCTAAGTGAATTACAAGCCCACGGAGCATCAAAGCTATGAAAAAAACAACTGGTTTCGCACCAGAACGCTAAATGAATTAACTTCCACCACCAGCCAGCCTGGAGAGCCTCAACAACAAAGACTTCGCCTTCCTGCTGCGTGCCGTAACACCTGTACATCTGGGCTGGGACAATGGATGACACATCGACCCCCACAGGTGGCGGAAAGCCACTGCAAACCCGGAATAACTGATCACAGTCTTCACTGGACTTGAATGCAATATAATATTTTAAGAACCTTACATGAATGCCACTAGTGATTGTATTTTTGCAAATTTGAATGTCTGATGTCAAATCTGTTTGTCAACTGAACCGGATGAAATGTTTCACCCCACAACATGAATGCCACATTGCAAATATTAGTTTTCCCAATAATCACATACACTTGAAACATTGGTTGTGTGTGACAAGGCAAAGAGGAACAATGGTCTCGTTATCTTAAATCCAGTAATTAATATTTTATTCCACTGGTTTTAAACCAGAGTTTGCATGTTCTCCCCGTGCCTGCGTGGGTTTTCTCCGGGCACTCCGGTGTCCTCCCCACATCCGAAAAAACATGCATTAATTGGAGACTCTAAATTGCCCGTAGGCATGACTGTGAGTGCGAATGGTTGTTTGTTTCTATGTGCCCTGCGATTGGCTGGCAACCAGTTCAGGGTGTACCCCGCCTCCTGCCTGATGACAGCTGGGATAGGCCCCCGCACGCCCGCGACCCTAGTGAGGAGAAGCGGCTCAGAAATTGGATGGATTGATGGATGGTTTTAAACCACAAATTATACTAAGATGAAATGCGATTATAGTGGCGCGGGCTGCCTTCCATTTGGTCAAAAGGGGCCGGCCTCACTCTAAGAAGCTCATGTTCTCTCGCTCGCTCTCTCGTTGTTCCACCTGCCGAAGGTCTGGCCCAGCCTGGGGAGCCCCCGAAGCTCTCACCACGAGGTGGCAAAGGCTGGGAGACACCAAACATCCTGGCCGCGCTGCCAAGCGTGGACCGCAGGGAACACCTGCAAACTCCCCAAAGCTACCCTTTTGGGTGTGGAACAGTTCACGGATGAGGCTGCGTTGGGAAGTAAGTGCGGTGCGAGTTTTTTCTCACCGCGTGGACTGAAGCTGTATATCAAGCAAGAATGGGAAATAATTCCACCTACAAAGCTTCAACAATTAGTGTCCCCAGTTCCCAAACGTTTATTGAATGTTGTTAAAAGAAAAGGTGATGTAACACAGTGGTAAACATGACCCTGCCCCAGCTTTTTTGGAACGTGTTGCAGCCATAAAATTCTAAGTTAATGATTATTTGCAAAAAACAATCAAGTTTATCAGTTTGAACATTAAATATCTTGTCTTTGTAGTGTATTCAATTAAATATAGGTTGAACATGATTTGCAAATCATTGTATTCTGTTTTTATTTATGTTTAACACAACGTCCCACCTTCATTGGAATTGGGGTTGTACATTTTATTCAACTAATATATGCTACACAGGTGTGTGGCTTTCCTAATCAAGTCCAATCGGTATAATCAAACACAGCTGAACTCCAATGAAGGTGTAGAACCATCTCAAGGATGATCAGAAGAAATGGACAGCACCCGAGTTAAATATGAGTGTCACAGCAAGGAGTCTGAGTACTTATGACTGATATTTCAGTTTTTCTTTTTTAATAAATCTGCAAAAATGTCACCATTATGTTTATTTTCTGTCAATATGGGGTCCTGTGTGTACAACGAGGGGGGGGGGGGGGGAAATGATTTTAGCAAATGGCTGCAATATAACAAAGAGTGAAAATTTTAAGGGGGTCTGAATACTTTCCGTACCCACTGTATGTGGGTGTGTGTGTCTGCGTGGTGGTAGGAAGGGCGGATCTTTTTCCATGTGTTGTAGTGCTTTGATTTCCTTTATTTTTTGTGAAGCACTTTGTGTTGCATTTTTATGTAGGAGGTGCTATACAAATAGTTTGATTTGATTTAATCTAACACTTGTTCAGTGGACACACAGAAGTAGCAATTCCTGCTTCTATCTTTATCTGAGAGACGAAAAATGAAATTACTTTCTCTAGCTCCACCACTTTGCTGTTTTCATACAGTGCATGTTTTCATACATATCAAATGCATGGCTAGAACTGCTGTAAAAATTGCCTGCAGATATTACTTCAGAGGCAACTATAGTGTATAGTGTTTAGTAAATTTCACAAACCAGTATAAAATGGCGAAAATACAAGTAAAGACAGAATATAGAACCTTTCTTTGATTGTTGGAGTGTCTTACACTGTAACTGTGCATGTTCAGGCTCTGGGAAATCTTACACCATGATGGGCTCAGCAGAGCACCCTGGTCTGATCCCTCGCCTCTGCAGCTCCCTGTTCTCTAGGACCATGCAGGAGGCTCGAGAGGGAGAGAGCTTCACTGTGGAAGTGTCCTACATGGAGATTTACAATGAGAAGGTCCGAGACCTGCTGGACCCTAAAGGGTGAGGAAAACCAACGACTCGTGTACAGCACATCTCCTGCAAAGAGCTGTGTTTAATGATCAAAACGCCAATCTTTTCATAAAGACGGATCATTGAATATTATATACAGTATGACCTACAGTCTGTTTCCCAAAAATATCGGTGTGCATGTGTAAAATGGGTTAACGAGAGACATTATCATCTCCATTATGATTGACCCACTAACATACCGCAACAACGGGTCATCCATCTCAAGGCGGCCTCTATTCTATGTACAGTGGCACCTCGATTTAACAGACTAATAGGGGGAGGGGTTGTCCGTTAAATCAGATTTGCCGTTAAAGGGGCTCTGAGCAGGTATCTGTGTTTTGTTTCTAAATACCATATTTCTTTTTACTATAAGGCGCACCGGCTTATAAAGCACGCCATCAATGAACAGGTCTATTTTTATACATAAGGCGCACTGGATTATAAGGCGAATTAAGTGAAACAAAACCGATAAGTCACTTATACACACACCATATTATGTTGAAGCACAGTATTACTCCGCGAGGCACCTCACTACGGTAGCCGTAATGCTCCGACAATCCGGCGTCATAGTTTATCAAAGTCAGACTAAAACATTTTGACAGATTTTTAAGCGCCGTATATCACATAAAATTGGTTTGAGGTCAGTAAGCACAACCAGAGTTCATGCGTAAGGCGCACCGGATTGAAAGGTGCAGGTCGGTTTTTGAGAAAATTTGAGGATTTTAAGTGCGCTTTATAGTTCGAAAAATACTATACATTAAATATGTTTGAAGATAAGTGCTGAAAGCATATGCAGACTAATAACAATATAGTGCTGAATTGTTGAGGTATAGCTTAAGCAATGTTTTTCACTGTTTGAATTTTCCTGATTTTGTGGGCGGGGCTAAAACACAGTCCTTTGACATCACAGAGCTGGGCGTATATTTTCTAGCGCGGGTTCCCTCCCTCACTAGTACAAAGTGACGTTTTGTTTGGCTATCTGCTCAGTTGTGAATTAGATTTGTTAAGCTTCCATAAAAAGGCCCATTTACCATTCCAGCGTGTATTTACCAAGCGAACGATGGCTACACCGCGAAAATGTGTCATCGCTGGATGGCTCAATTTTACAGAACAGCTCGGTGACTTTATTTAAGCTCCCAAAAAATGAGGAAATAAAAAAGCGATGGATTGACTTTTTAAAGACACACAGATGGCGAGCTGAACAGCAACACTACCAGCCAACTCTACAGTGCTCATTTTACGACGGATAGTTTTTGTAAACTTTCACGAGAGAAAAAATGGCTTCGTGGGTAACTTGATACTAGTGAATTGGGCAGTCTTAACTACCCGGGCTTCCTCCTAACGTCCCGGTGTTGTCCGGTGCCATGTTGGGCTGTGACATGTCACCAACAACGAGGGTAAGTTGACTTGTGTGCTTTTTTTTTTATTAGGCTTTACACGATCAGGATTTTTGGGGCTGATCACTAATCAGCGAGTTTTTAAAAAAAAAAAAAAAAAAAAAAAAAAAAGGATAACCGATCACCAATCTGATCACAAGATGGAGGAATGTGTCTATTTAAATGACTTGTTCATTTACTGTATATACTTGTGTACTGTATACTGAGTATTCTCGTCCGGTCAGGTCATGTGTTCTAATCAGTCAGGTCAAACCAACATTATAACATGACAGAAATAGTGGGTGCTACCTTACTGTAATTGAATTACTTCACACATATCGAAACTTGCTGTGAGCATGATTTGACACAACGCCGGCATGTTTATGGACAACCGTTAGTGCTAGCACTAGCTTGCTAGGCTACGTAATGTTTTTTTTTTTTTTGCCTGCTGTTGGATTTATCTTACCCAACATTATAAAAAATAGACACAAAAGGAATGAAGACGCTCGTCTCTCTTTCTCATGAGGAGGGCGTATGGGAGATTGTTCAGATTACAGCCTCTCAATACCCTCTAAACAATCTCTCCCGTCGCTCCTGTATTTATTTGAAATAGGGAGGTTTCTAAGTTTACAAGACATAACGTACTAAGCTACAAGACACAACACACTAAGGGTAGGGTTTCAAGGTGAAGACATGGGACTAACACCTGCCACGTCCTTCTCTCTGATGATTCCTGCTGAGTCATGTTCTTGAAGGCGAGACATCCTCCTTTCTCAGAATCGTCCATAATACTAATGCAAGCTAAGCAAATAAATTATAACTTCTACAATATATTTAACACCTTCTTACGAGCTGTATCGTATTAAAAGTATGTGAACACACCTAAAGCAATCCGTAGATAAAAGTAATCTCCCAAAAACCAGTGACCACCACCACACGTTCTTATAATATACGCGATGTTGTCGCCATGGTAACGAGTGTATCCGGTCGCATTTGAGTTGACAAGATGAAAGCCCCCTGATCATAAAAGACGGGATACGAAGATTTTATTACAGTAGTCTGACATAGCGTAATCGTGAAAGACCAAATTTGTCTTATAGTCTGATACAGGCATTACGTGTTGTCTGTCTCAGACGTGTTGTCTGTCCCACACCGCCAACGTTTAAAAAAAAAAAAAAAAAAAAGATTCTTGGCTGTTGGATATTTACAGTAGTACGTCAAAAGACATGCGACAAGGCTAAAAATAAACTAGCTTTTGGATTAAAATCTACTGTACACGATGGCGACGCGGAATAAATGTCTTTTGCGGTCATTGATTGGATCGGCCAATTATGACAAAGCCGATCAGCATAAAATGCTAATTATCGCCCGATACCGTTCAAGCCGATCAGATCGGTGTAAAGTCTTTTTATGATTATAGTCCACAATAACCATTCAATTTTGAAGTTGAGCCTCCTAACGTGATTTTACATTGTATAAGCTATCACCCCCTCGGTGTGTTTGATTTCTTTTGGTGCATCCATTCGACAAGCCCACAGAGTCTGAGAGCTGAGAGGTGGCCCTTATTATTCAAATTTTGAATTCTGCTTTTATTACTTTTGTGATTTTTTTTTTTGTTGTTTTTGTTTTTATTCATTCAAATTTGGCAGGCCTGTTAACATTACTCTTCCCTGTGGTGGGTCGAATTTACATGCCATTTTTTGGGTCTTCTTTGTGCCACTTTAAATTAAATGGAATTTTTTTTCGTGGCCTAAAATCACCAGTACAGTACGACATTTTTGTTTTGTACTTTTTTGTTGTTGTTGGCTAAAACATCCAGTACAGTACAAAGTTACTGTAAATATGAAAAGGTTTACAATGTGTGAAAATGTTTTAATGTTTATCCAAGCTTACCTTACTGGTGTATGAAAGGGGTGATGTTTAAGTTCCAACTACTTTCTGTCTGTTAAATCTGAAGTCTGTTAAATTTGGGTCTGTTAAATTTAGGTTCCACTGTATATGATTTCTGTGGTAAGGAAAACGAAGGAGTGAGCAGAAAGGAGCATCTTTAATGATACTAAACAGTATGTCTGTATTTGTAGAAGCCGACAAGCGCTGAGGGTGAGGGAGCACAACGTTTTGGGGCCTTATGTTGATGGGCTGTCTCGTCTGGCTGTTGCTAGCTACAAGGTACAGCAGCAGTTAACACTATAGACTGCCATGGGAAGAACAATGTTTCTCTCAAGACATACTAAAAAGTCAGTTGTTTCTCTCGATTCTGGCAGGATATAGAGTCTCTGATGTCAGAGGGAAATAAATCTCGGACAGTGGCCGCCACAAACATGAATGAAGAGAGCAGCCGATCTCATGCTGTGTTTAACATCATCTTAACTCACACTCTTATGGACCTGCAGTCAGGAGTAAGACACACACACACGCAACAAAAGCCAACAAGTTAGCTTGTCAGCACTTACTCCATTTCAATTTGACCATGAATATAGAGATGCCCGTTTCTGATTATTTAGTATTTTACATAAGCTTGATTTTCTTACTCAAATGTTTGGATAGCCAAGGGTATTTTAACAGTATACTGTAACTGTTTTGTTTCCCTGTACTGTTGTGTGTTCACTCCAGACAAGCGGAGAGAAGGTGAGCAAGCTTAGTCTGGTGGACCTGGCAGGAAGTGAGCGTGCAGCCAAGACCGGGGCAGCTGGTGAAAGACTGAAAGAAGGCAGCAACATCAACAAGTGAGAGAACGAAATACTACCGCTACGTATAATCATATCGTAAATGGGATGGGATTGTGTCATATTAGTTTTTTGTTTACAATTAAAACTTTCTCACATTGTGAAGTTTATTTATGCAATATTTTTTAAATTAGATTTCTCCTTCCCTCCCCGCTATCTGCCTGCCTCCAGGTCTCTCAGCACATTGGGTTTGGTTATCTCGGCCTTGGCAGACCAGGGTGCAGGGAAGAACAGGAGCAAGTTTGTTCCCTACAGGGACTCAGTGCTCACCTGGCTGCTCAAGGTATCAAGAGAAAAATTACAGAAAAGGAAGATTGTACTCTCTTCTGTACTGTTTTACCTGTTTGCATGTTCAATTTTAATTTTTTTGCGAATTTGCATTCCTTCTGCTTTGTTCGGAAAATGAGTTTTGTGCAGTCTGAGTTCTTAGTGTTACATATTTGATTCCTAAATGTTGTCACAGATGTTGATGAAGAGGTGTCTGTAACTGCAGGACAGTTTAGGGGGGAACAGCCGCACAGCAATGGTGGCCACCATCAGCCCAGCAGCAGATAATTATGACGAGACTCTGTCCACCCTTCGTTACGCCGATCGGGCCAAAAGCATCGTCAACCACGCGGTGGTCAACGAAGACCCCAATGCCAGAATTATCAGAGAGCTGCGAGAGGAAGTCGAGAAACTGAGGGACCAGCTCACAGAGGCTGAGGTTTTATATGCTGTTTGACTTACACACATGGACACAATTCGTGGTACACTTTTGTGCTGCCCATTGTCAGAAACCTTGGTTGTAGTCGCAGGTCATAGTTCTTCAGACAAGGTCATGACCCAAAGCATACAAGTAACAAACATTTGATGATGATGATTCTGAAGTTGACTTCTCTGAGCCCTGACCTACAGAAGGAGCAGTCCATTTTCATTACTTTTTTCCGCTTTTCTTTGAATAATTCTGTTGGACAACATTTCAAAAGCAAAGCCTGATTTTCGTAGTTAATCCATATTTTGTATGCATTTATTATTGTCCATCCATCCATCTATTTTCTGAGCCGCTTCTCCTCACTAGGGTCGCGGGTGTGCTGGAGCCTATCCCAGCTGTCATCGGGCAGGAGGCGGGGTACACCCTAAACTGGTTGCCAGCCAATCGCAGGGCACATAGAAACAAACAACTATTCGCACTCACAGTCATGCCTACGGGCAATTTAGAGTCTCCAATTAATGCATGTTTTTTATTTATTATTTATTTATTTATTATTGTGCTTATGTTATTTTTATCATTAATATTATCCATCCATCTATCTATCCATTTTCTATATGGTTTGTCCCCATTGGGTTCATAGGTGAGCTATAGCCTATACTTGCTGACTTTGGATAATAGATGGCGTATACCCTGGTCTAGCACAAATCTGGGCAATTGAAAGTCTTGAATGAACTTACCTGAATGTATTTGGAAGCCAGAGTGCCAGTAGAATACCCACACAAGCATGGGGAGAACATGCAAATGGAACACGATGGCCGGAGCGGAGATTTGAACCCCAAACCTCAGAACTGTGAGGCAGAGTTTTTAGGGGTTTTTTTTCTCTCTAAAATTTACCAACAATTTTGTCTATGTGTGTATAATAAAGCATCTTATTTTCCCCTTGACAAAGTAAACTAAATACAATAAATAAAAATTGAATTATGTTGTTTTCAGTCTATGAAGGCCCCTGAGCTGAAGGAGCGGCTGGAGGAGTCAGAGAAACTAATTCAAGAAATGACCGTGACTTGGGAGGAGAAACTCAGGAAGACTGAGTCTATTGCACAAGTAACAAACCCTCACACACGAGTTTCACAGCAAATTTTACCCAGACAAAATTTCAATAAAAGGGGTTGCATTTAATTCGGCTGAATAAAATTATAATTTGTTCTTGTAATAAAAAATAAATATTTTCTTCTGTAGGCGCGTCAGAGGCAGCTGGAGAGTTTGGGTATTTCCCTGCAGTCGTCTGGCATCAGAGTAGTGGACGACAAGTGCTTCCTGGTTAACCTGAATGCTGACCCTGCCCTCAATGAGCTGCTTGTCTACTACTTAAAGGTGCTGGACACATGCACAAAAATACAACATATAAACCTGAATAATCTGTATTGTTAAAGTGACTTGCTCATGTCATCTCTATTTCATGTTTTCTACATATGTAGGAGCATACTCGTGTGGGTTCATCCAAATCACAAGACATCCAGCTTTGTGGGATGGCCATCCAAGCCGAACACTGCATCATTGATATCACACAAAACAATGGTGTGGTGCTCACACCGCACTGCAATGCTCGGTATGTATTCAATAAGTCATTTTTATGCAGTACAGTGGACCCTCCCATACTGGCGGTACAGCAGCTGTGGATTCATCTATTTGCAGATTTTTTTTTTTTTTTTTTTTTTTTTTTGTGGGGGGGGACCAGCCCTTACTGGAGGCTTATCCCCACTTGTTCCTATCCCATGCGAATAGTAGAGGGCCACTGTATTACTTATTGCTGTTGTGTTTCATTTATGCTATTATTCTCTGATTTAACTGCAAAAATATAATTGAAATATATCGTTATTGCGTAATATTATTTTAATGTTGACTAAGAGACACAAAGAGAATTTATTATTGTTTAAAGGGGACAAAGTTAAGAAAACTGACTTTAGTTCGGTGTTATAAAACCTACGGCCCATGGGCCAGAACCGGCCCATCAGGGATTCCAATCCGGCTGTAGGAATAGAACTGCAATTCTTAAAATTAACTTGCAGATTTTGTCCACCGGAGGGCGTGCTGACGACCACGTAAATTACCATTTACAACTTAAATGACATTCTAAAATTGGCTGTTACTCAGGATTTTACACTTGCTATTCATGCACTTCTGAAGGCTAAAAAATGGCAAGTTTAAGGAGCAAATTAAGCCTACGTCATATCAAATGCCGTGGTAGAATCGGACATACACGATTGTGGTGCCAGTGGTGAATAGTGCTCAATTGCGTGAGACATCACCTCCCCGTCAGAACAGGCTTATTTCAACAGCGGTCTAAAATGAGGGTGAAAAGTGTGGCTTATTTCTTGGGCCTTGGGGTATTATGACGAAGCATGTCTCAGACGTGTCATTCGACACCTGGGAACAGTTTTATACTATGTTGTCATTACATAGAGATCAATAAATAAATAAAAAAAGAAAGAAAGCTATTTTGCCAATCCAGTTACATGTTCTCATAAGAGCCCCTCTTCGACCTCATCTTAACAACGTTTCAATGCTAAAAATTATAGAAATGATGTCTTCAGAAAGTTTCCTCCTCTATGATCTCATTTGAGGATGGAAGAATTGCCTCCAAAGGTTTCTGTTCGGAGGTGTACTGCAGTCCACCCTCATAGTTCTTCTTTTTTAAGGATGCTCCACAAGTTCTCGATTGGGTTGAGGCCAGGGGACATCATTATTTTTTTCCCCTGACATACCCATAGCAGCTAATGCTTGAATTGTATCTTTTACACCACTGGATGGTGTGTTGTCTTGCATGAGTATTATTTTTCTACAGAAGGCACAGTTCTTTTTTTAACCGTGGCAGTAAGTGATAAGTTTTCGCGCAACATTCATCAGTAAATAAAACGGTTGAAAAATTAGTCTTCATGTATTTTCTGAGCATGTTCCTCTTAGTGAGATTGTTTAGGGGTGGTCAATATAGAACATTATGCATGACAAGCCCCTGCATTAAGAGGTTTGTGAGACTCGAAACACCAGCATCTTAAAATACCTGCTTGTTACTTGCTGCATTTTAACAGCTACTCTGTTAATACGATGCGTTTGCAACATATGGCACTATTAAACTATCGGCACTATTAAAACATGTTATTTGTTAATGTTTACCCCCTGAAGGACGTGGGTGAATGGCACTGTGGTCACCAGTCCAGTGCCCCTTCATCACGGAGACCGGATCTTGTGGGGAAATAATCATTTCTTCAGGTTTGACTGACCAACTCATGTGTGTATATCTTTTTGAAAGTCACGTTTGCTGTATTTTACAACCATTAGCATGACATTTTATGCTTTATCCATCCATCCTGGGCACCAGAGCCTTCCCCATAGCTGCCCCCTCCCTCTGCAACACACTCCCAAAATAGATTTGTGACTTAACCAATATGCGAAACCTTCACCAATATGCATAACTTTTGCAAAACCTTCACCAAAAGCCATCTTTTTAAAATGTTTGATGTTTAAATTCTTTGTATTTTGCACATTTATTTTTCAGTTATTTTGTTTTTTATATTCTTTTTTACAACCCTGTACTGTTAAGGGTCTTTGAGTTTCAGAAAAGTGCTTTATGAATAAAATATTATTCCCATTGTTGTTGTTAATGTTATTTCTCTTTCTTACCTGCTGACATCCACTTTTGCCTTCAACAGAATCAACCTGCCCAAGCATTTGGTCCATCTTGGGGGTGAGGAGCAGGAGGGCAGAGCTAAAATGAAGACCTGTTTTAGTACAGAGGAGCTGGAGGTGGATGTTGATGCATCCAGTGATGTTTCTAGTGAAGTGGGCTTTGAGTTTGCTCAAGCAGAAGTCATGATGAAAGGAATGGCCAACAATGGTAAGTGAGTCTGCTGGACCAGTTTTTAAATTTGGTTCACGAGAAAACACTACCTCATTGTAAATGTTTCCTTTGTATTCATCAAAGAAAGCAAACTTTTATACCCTATTTAATACTACAATAAAATTTTTGAGTCAGGTTACTGAAAGCATTTCATTTAGTGCACTATACTGTGTTCTGTATTTAGCGATTATCTATTTAATTGTCCATATTAATAATCTCAACTTTGGTTCCACCTCTTCAGACCCCTTGCAGTCAGTGTTACAGACCCTTGAGAGGCAGCATGAGGAGGAGAAACGCTGCGCCCTCGAGCGCCAGAGGCAAATGTACGAACAGGAGCTGCAGCGGCTTCGTCAGCAGCTCAACCCTGAGAGCTCTCATCTCCTTGATGTGTCAGGCTTACCGACTAGTGGCACTGCCACTGGAACATCACCAGGCTCCCAGAAACGCATGCGGCGCTGGAGTGAAGACAGGTAAGTCCTGCTCAGTGTGGACCTTTTTATCCCCTCTGCATACATTGTATTGTATGTGTTTGTCATCAAGAGAGGCTATGATTACACGAAGCCTTCGACGTCTGAAGGAGCAGATCGTTCGCGCCAACCTGTTGGCTCAGGAGGCCTGCTTCATTGCAGAGGAGCTCAACAAAAGGACAGAGTACCTGGTCACTTTACAGATACCAGCTGCAAATCTGGATGCTAACAGGAAGGTAAGAGAATCATATGTCTTGTTTCCTCGGAACAAATGGTCTGCTTTCCATACAAAGTAGCCATGTAAGAGGGGCAGTCAAAAAGTAAAGAACCTACGAATAAGTTTTTTCTTTTAGAAATATTCCCAGTTTCTAGTTTAAATGCTTGTTTGAAGCTTCATTAAAAAAAATAAAAATAAAATAAAATATATATATATATATATATATATATATATATATATAAGGCAATGGATATATATATATATTTAAGCCTGTCAGCTAACTTGGAAATTATGTCATTGTTGTGTGGCTGTCAGAAGCAGAGAGCTATGACTGGATTGCCAGTAACGCGTTACAAAGTTCCGCCATTTTGAGTAACGAGCGAAGTAACATGTTACTTTTCCCGGGAAAGTAATGAGACGACACTTACTTCTTCGACCATTGTTACTTTTGAATCATCTTCTCTCACCAAATAGTAGGGGGGGGGGGGGGTAGGAGGGCAGCACTTTTCTGATGACGAACATGTTCAGCAAGCTGTAAAAACTGGTAAGAAGTGCAGCCTACTGAATGTTGTGAGACTGGCATACATGCCCTTGTTCATTGATGGACAGTCGGTGTTGAGAAAAAGGGACATTATATTGAAAAGTAGCGATGAAATCACCCACTTTTTGGGCTTTATTTCTGTGCGCATATTTCCTTACTATTGCAAAAAATATAGCTAGAGGAAAATTGGGCATATTACTCTATGATTGCCTCTGTTAATGTGGTGGTGTACATTATTTTTGCACCATCGAGGAATATTTAACCTCTCCCCTTTTTTTTAAAGCGTGACATGGTGCTGAGCGAGCCAGCTGTTCAGGTTCGGCGTAAAGGGAAAGGGAAGCAGATCTGGGCAATGGAGAAGATGGAGAACAGGCTGGTGGACATGAGGGATCTCTACCAAGAATGGAAAGACTTTGATGAAGACAACCCTGTGAGTCAGAAGAGTGAATCCTCAAGTGGTTGGACATACAGATTGAAATCTACAAGATTTGCTAAAGTGACTCACTCTTGTTAAATCCCTGTAAATTTGACACACTGCAGAGTGTGGTTAACAAGCTTGCCAAATTTGAATACATAAAATTAAAAAAAATCACCAAAATGAAGCTTCAAAACAGCAAAAAAATTGACATTTTCTCAGCTGTAAGAAGCTGTGGGCGTGTCCGATGAATGTGCTGAAAACATGCCCTACTCAACTTTTAACTGTCAATCAAATATGTTCATAGGTCTATGTTCTTTCTTGTACCTTCACATTTCTATATGTTTGAGGCATGAAAATATATCAATTTAAAGCCACCAGAGGCTGAAATATAGCCCACTGAGTCATCGTGGGGCTTTTCCACGCTGCGACGAGAGGCACTCGTCACCAATTAGCTCGCGTGCTAACAGGCTTCTGGACTCCGCGGACCTGCGGCGGGCTTGTCCAATATGTCACTGCCCCCTTTGGTGTTATGGAAGTGTGTAGGTCCACATAGCAGAGACACTTCAGGGAAAGTTAACCGTTTATTAAACACGGCAGCACATGTCATTCAGCCTGTAGCTCATACGACATGGCGGACATTTGTGCACATGCTTCATGCTAGTTATATAACCACAATACGGTTCAACATATTACGGTAGCCCAGAAAATACAAAATACATAGCACTTGGCAAATTAAATAACGACACCCAGCTGAAATGTAAATTATGGCATCCAGGGAAGATGCATTTTTTTTTTTTGGGGTGTAGGTATAGCTAGCCCCTCCTTGAGCCGTCACCTTGTCGTGGTGGAGGGGTTTGTGTGTCCCAGTGATCCTAGGAGCTAAGTTGTCTGGGGCTTTATGCCCTTGGCAGGGTCACCCATGACAAACAGGTCCTAGGTGAGGGACCAGACAAAGCACGGCTCAAAGACCCCTAATGATGACGACAAACAATGGACTTCATTTTCCCTTGCCTGGATGCGGGTCACCGGCGCCCCCCACTGGAGCCAGGCCTGGTGGTGGGGCTCGAAGGCGAGCGCCTGGTGGCCGGGCCTGCACCCATGGGGCCCGGCCGGGCACAGCCCGAAAGGGTAACGTGGGTCTCCCTTCCCATGGGCTCACCAACTGTGTCCTGGTTGACACGCCTCTGCAACATCGCGTGGACATCGGGGACAGTGCCTCTGGATTGGCAGACTGGGGTGGTGGTCCCCCTTTTTAAGAAGGGGGACCGGAGGGTGTGTTCCAACTACAGGGGGATCACACTGCTCAGCCTCCCTGGTAAGGTCTATTCAGGGGTGCTGGAGAGGAGGGTCCGCCGGGAAGTCGAATCTCAGATTCAGGAGGAGCAGTGTGGTTTTCGTCCTGGCCGTGGAACAGTGGACCAGCTCTACACCCTCGGCTGGGTCCTCGAGGGTGCATGGGAGTTTGCTCAACCAGTCTACATGTGTTTTGTGGACTTGGAGAAGGCGTTCGACCGTGTCCCTCGGGGAGTCCTGTGGAGGGTGCTTCGGGATTATGGGGTACCGAACCCCCTGATACGGGCTGTTCGGTCCCTGTACGACCGGAGTCAGAGTTTGGTCCGCATATCCTGCAGTAAGTCGGACTCGTTCCCGGTGAGGGTTGGACTCCGCCAAGGCTGCCCTTTGTCGCCGATTCTGTTCATAACTTTTATGGACAGAATTTCTAGGCGCAGCCAAGGTGTAGAGGGGGTCCGGTTTGGTGGCTTCAGTATTGCATCTCTGCTTTTTGCTGATGATGTGGTTCTGTTGGCTTCATCAATCCGTGAGCTCCAACTCTCACTGGAGCAGTTCGCAGTGTGAAGCGCCTGGGATGAGAATCAGCACCTCCAAATCTGAGATCATGGTCCTCAGTCGGAAAAGGGTGGCATGCCCTCTCCAGGTCGGGGATGAGATCCTGCCCCAAGTGGAGGAGTTCAAGTATCTTGGAGTGAGGGAAGAATGGAACGGGAGATCGACAGGCGGATCGGTGCAGCGTCTGCAGTGATGCGGACTTCGTATCGGTCCGTTGTGGTAAAGAAGGAGCTAAGCCGAAAGGCGAAGCTCTCAATGTACTGGTCGATCTTCGTTCCTACCATCACCTATGGTCATGAGCTGTGGGTCGTGACCGAAAGAACAAGATCCCGGATACAAGCGGCTGAAATGTGTTTCCGCCGCAGGGTGTCCGGGCTCTCCCTTAGAGAGAGGGTGAGAAGCTCGGTCATCCGGGAGGATCTCAGAGTAGAGCCGCTGCTCCTTCGCATTGAGAGGAGCCAGATGAGGTGGCTGGGGCATCTGATTAGGATGCCTCCCGGACACCTCCCTGGTGAGGTGTTCCGGGCACGTCCCACCGGGAGGAGACCCCGGGGACGACCCAGGACACGCTGGAGAGACTACGTCCTTCGGCTGGCCTGGGAACGCCTCGGGATCCCCCCGGAAGAGCTGGATGAAGTGGCTGGGGAGAGGGAAGTCTGGGCGTCCCTGCTAAAGCTACTGCCCCCGCTACCCGACCCGGATAAGCGGTAGAAAATGGATGGATGGATGGTATAGCTTGCTCGCTAACTGTATGCTTTAGTGGGAGAAATTTGACAAGTAATTATAACTGAGTACCTTGCAATTAGGCCGAATAGCCACTCATGGAACAAAGGTGCTCAGTTCTTCTATAGTGGGGGAGAGTTGACTCATGTTGGACGCCCAAGTGCGACACTGGCCGCTGTTTTAGCCACGCCCCCCAAAAATCAGGAAAATGGTGAAACCAGTTTAATGCTATAAACTACACTCCTTATGCTACACAGGTTTTAGTCTTGGAAGGAGTTGAGCAATCATCTTCAGACATGTAAAACCTATTTCGAAAAAAATCTCTGAATTAACTTTACAGGGTCTTTAAGAGTAATGTAATGATTGCTCTTCCGTTTTTTTTTTTTTTTTTTTTTTTAAACACAGGTGATGCGGTCTTATTTCAAACGGGCCGACCCATTTTTTGATGAGCAGGAGAACCACAGTCTCATTGGGGTGGCCAATGTTTTCCTGGCATGTTTGTTCTATGATGTAAAACTACAGTACGCAGTTCCCATCATCAACCAAAAGGGAGAGGTAGGACAGTCCTGATTATGTTTTCTCCAAATTCTTATTGTCCGGGCAGACAGATTAAAAGCTGTTGCCAAAACAATAGCTATGTTACGTTTGTTTGTCAGGTGGCGGGTCGGCTTCATGTGGAAGTGTGGCGAGGAACAGAAGACACTGAGGAAGAAGGTTCACAAGAAAGTAACACAGATGGAGATGCACAGGAGCGTAAACTGAACTGTGTGGTGAGAACTTGAGAACTCTCTCATGTGGTGCGAGATGTGTCTTGATGCATTTTGTTTTGAATGACCAAAGGAATAAGCAGGTAATATGCTTTTCTGTTGTCGCCTCAGGTAAAAATCCTCCAGGCTACCGGTCTTCCTCGTCACCTGTCGAACTTTGTCTTCTGTCAGTATCACTTTTGTGGGGAGACCGAACCTATGTTCATCCCTCCAGAGATGGCGCGGGCGCCCTCGCCATCTGCTTCCAAAGACCCTCAGTGCACAGTTGTTTTTGACAGCTCCAAGGTATCACTTCATGATTTACGACCCCAATTCCAATGAAGTTGGGACATTGTGTTAAACAAAAATAAAAACAGAATACAATGATTTGCAAATCATGTTCAACCTATATTTATGAATACACTACAAAGACAAGATATTTCATGTTCAAACTGATAAACTTTATTCTTTTTAGCAAATAATCATTAACTTCGAATTTTATGGCTGCAACACGTTCCAAAAAAGCTGGGACAGGTGGCAAAAAAGACTGAGAAAGTTGAGGAATGCTCATCAAACACCTGTTTGGAACATGCCACAGGTGAAAAGGCTAATTGGGAACAGGTGGGTGCCATGATTGGGTATAAAAGGAGCTTCCCTGAATTGCTCAGTCATTCACAAGCAAATATGGGGCAAGGTTCACCTCTTTGTGAACAAGTGCGTGAGAAAATAGTCGAACAGTTTAAGGAGAATGTTCCTCAACGTACAATTTCAAGGAATTTAGGGATGTCATCATCTGCGGTCCATAATGTCATCAAAAGGTTCAGAGAATCTGGAGAAATCACTGCATGCAAGCGGCAAGGCCGAAAACCAACATTGAATGCCCGTGACCTTTGATCCCCCAGGCGGCACTGCATGAAAAACCGACATCAATACGTAAAGGATATCACCACATGGGCTCAGGAACACTTCAGAAAACCAATGTCAGTAAATACAGTTCTGCGCTACAGCCGTAAGTGCGACTTGAAACTCTACTATGCAAAGCAAAAGCCATTTATCCACAACACCCAGAAACGCCACTGGCTTCTCTGGGGCCGAGCTCATCTAAGATGGACTGATGCAAAGTGGAAAAGTGTTCTGTTGTCCGACGAGTCCACATTTCAATTGTTTTGGGAAATTGTGTACGTCTTGTCCTCCGGGCCAAAGAGGAAAAGAACCAACCGGACTGTTCTGGATGCAAAGTTTAAAAGCCAGCATCTGTGATGGTATTGGGGCTGTGTTAGTGCCAATCGCATGGTTTAACTTACACATCACCATTAATGCTGAAAGGTAGATACAAGTTTTGGAAAAACCATCCAAGCAACGTCTTTTTCATGGACGCCCCTGCTTATTTCAGCAAGTCAATGCCAAACCACATTCTGCACGTGTTACAACAGCGTGGCTTCGTAGTAAAAGAGTGTGGGTACTAGACTGGCCTGCCTGCAGTTCAGACCTGTCTCCCGTTGAAAATGTGTGGCGCATTATGAAAATACGCCAACAGAGACTCCGGACTGTTGAACAGCTGAAGCTGTACATCAAGCAGGAATGGGAAAGAATTCCACCGACAAGGCTTCAACAATTAGTGTCCTCAGTTACCAAACGTTTATTGGATGTTGTTAAAAGAAAAGGTGAAAACATGAACCCTGTCCCAGATTTTTTGGAATGCGTTTCAGCCATAACATTCTCAGTTAATGAGTATTTGCTAAAAACAATCAAGTTTATCAGTTTGAACATTAAATATCTTGTCTTTGTAGTGTATTCAATTAAATATAGGTTGAACATGATTTGCAAATAATTGTTTTCTGTTTTTATTTGTTTAACACAACGGCCCAACTTCATTAGAATGGGGGTTGTACAATTATTAATGTGAAGTCTTCATCGTAATTGGAATTTATTATGAAATGGTTGATTTGTACTTTGTGCTGTCTTTTTAGGAGTTGTCAGTGCCGGTGTCAGAGGACTTTCTCGAGTATTTGTCTGAGGGTGCGGTGGCAATCGAAGTGTATGGTCACAAACAGGACAACCATCGGAGGAACCTGGCACTGTGGGACCTCGGTGTAATTCAAGCCAAAACACGCTCACTCAGAGAGAGGTTTACAATCTCACAATTATCCAATTTTATTAAGAAATCACTTGAAGAAGTTCAGAGTCTAGGGGAAAAAATGTATATGTAATATATACTTAAAGGACTGCTAAATAGGATTTTCTATGTTGATATTTGTTTTTACTCATCTTTACTTGCTCGTGTGTGTTTAGCGCATCTGTCTCACAGTCAAGAGCTTCTGGGTTCGACTCTCGGCCAAAGCCTTCCTGTGTGGCGTGCATGTTCTTCCTCTGCTTCCTCCATATTCTAAAAGCATGCATGTTAGGTTAATTGAAGACTTTATTTTTCATAGGTGTTAAGTAGATTTTTGTTTGTCTATAAGTACCCTGCAATGACGGGCAATAGGTCCAGATTGTACCCCGCCTCTTGCCCAAAGTCAGCTGGCAAAGGCTCCAGCTTGCCTGCTACCTTGACTAGTAAACGTTGGAGAAAAAGGATGGATGGATGACTAACCTTGTTAGAAGTATTGCAAATTCTTTTGTTCTTTTCCCCCAACTCGGCAGGTGGAGTGAGGTGACTCGGCGGGTGGACCTGTGGGTGCAGCTCATGGAGCTCAATGATGCAGGGCAATTCACACCAGTAGAAATTCTTTCTGCTAAGGATGTACGCACTGGAGGAATCTTTCAGCTCAGACAGGTGTGTATTTCTTTTTAATAAGTTTGCCTGCAGTTAGTTATTCAGTGTCACATTGGTCTGGAAAACATATTTTTATTGCTCATTATCCAAAACCTACACTTGTGAAACATTGCCATCCAGGGTCAGTCTCGTCGTGTCCAGGTGGAGTTGCACTCTGTGGCAGACTCTGGCACAATGCCGCTCATCTCCAGCTCCATCCTCTCTGTGTCCATTGGAGACGTCAAGGTCCAAAATACACCAAAACGCAGGGACTCATTGTTGGTAAGGGGAGATGATTATATTATATATTATATTATTAGTTGATCTTCATTTTATATGCCAACCATCTGCCCTTCCTGGTTTAAATACCACAGATGATCATTTCTATCAAAATATTGATCTAAAAATATAAATTTTCAGGCTAGGGATGAAGAAATGGACAGCTACCAAGTAAGTGCTCACACTTTGCTCTAACCGATTGTAATATATTAGCTAACGTTTTTGGCTAAACTATGAAAGTGTTTTTCTTGGTGAGCAGAACATCAAAAGGTTATTTTGCGTGTGTTTGTGTGAAGGAAGTGGATTTGGAGAGAATGAGGGAACAGTGGCTGGCCACGCTCACTCAGAGACAGGAGTATCTGGATCAGCAGTTGCAGAAAGTAGTGTCCAAACCAGGTACAGATCTCTTCAAAAACTCCACTGTCTTACGGTGTACATTTTAAGGAAACACCTTCCCGCTTCTACCACCAGTAGGCAGCACATAAACTATATTAAAAAAGGAGTGATAATAAAAACATAATTAATCCAGAAATGTCACTAGCACAGCCATATGAATAATACAGAAGCATCAAAAGGGTCAATAACATGGGTCATTGATTTCCCCTCTGTAAAAAAAGGCTCTTTAGCTCAAGGTTGTTGTTATTGAGAGCTGGGCTAGGCTCCACCTCCCTGCAACTTGTTTGTAGGATATAGAATATAAATAAAGGACGGATGTGTCATTGGTTGTTTTAAAAGGTTGCAGCAGTATTATTAAAGCGTTTGTAATATTTTGTCACGTGTTTTTATTGTAATTATGGTTGGCAAGACATTTCAAATTGCAGTTGGATACATCCCCCTTCCTCTATCTCAATCATTTTTAAGTAACATTATCTTCTCTCCCTCATTACCAAACAGTGATTTCACCCGTTTCACCTGTGTATGTGCACACAGATAAGTCAGAGGACGATTTGGAGAGGGAGTCCCAGCTGCTGGAGTGCCGTCTGACACTCACCGAAGAACGCAATGCTGTTTTGGTGCCGTCAGCTGGCAGCGGCATTCCTGGAACACCGGTTGAAAGGTGTGTGTGTGTGTGTGTGTGCGCGCATTTTAGCATTAAAACTTCCCACTTCGTCTCTATAATTACTAAGTGGTTTACTCACTTAAGCCAAACACTGATGCTGCTGTTCTCTTGCAGAGTTCCTGTGCCTGGGATGGAAACGCACATCCCTGTCCTGTTTCTGGATCTCAGTGGTATTTTGTCTGTAATTCTTTCGACACTTTCCTTCACTGACTCTATGGTGAACTCACTTCCTTAATTTTTTTGGTCTTTAGCTGATGATTTCCAGTCAAACCTTTCAGCCCCTCCAGCTGGGGGTGTGGATGCCTATCTTGGTGGGGAGTATGAAGACGACTTCTTTGACCTTCACATTGTCAAACACTACGATTCAGAAGTAAGGTGCCATTCACCAGTTCTGTTCTGCAAACCTAAACTTTGATTTATCCTATTTGGTTAATTAAATATTTGATGAAAACATTTCATTCCCTGTTAATTTACCGTTTTATGTGGTCTAGGTGAAAGTGGAGGCATCCTGGGACTCAACAGTACACGAGTGCCCCGAGCTCAGCCGTGTAACATCTGGTGAGCAGAGGGTCTACCTGACGATCCGTGTCGTGGTTGAGTTGAGCCACCCCGCCCACATGCAATTGGTCCTGAGGAAACGCATCTGTGTTAATGTCAGTGGGAGAAAGGTAAGGTTTTTTTTCCTCCCGTTTTTCAACAGATTTACACTAACTAATTTACAGACTTTGTAGTGGGTAGGGCATACGGTATGTGTATATATGGTGTAAAGAGTACGTGTCGTGATAGTAGAACGTTTGTGTCGCGATCATGAGAAAAAGAAGGCACAGTTCGGGGAGTGAATTACGAACTTCATGTAAAAAAAAAAAAAAAAAAGCCCTTGATGTTCAACACGAGCTATGCCGTAAGTCAGCGTTTCAAAGTTGTATATCTGTAAATAAATTATTTGTTGTTATATAGTTTGAGGGGTTACAAAAGCAAAAAACAAAACCGTCAGTCACTGTTCTGCTTGACATTGTACCACAAAAAAGGTCAGAAACAGGTGTTTTTTATGAAACGAACCTATGTTCTGCTGATTATGAAAGAGAGGAGAAAGAAAAGATAAAAACAACTTTTTCTAGTGAAAGAAGGGATTACTCTTTCTATTAGTAGTTTACATTGTCACAGACAATCATTCACACACAATATTCTGTGGGTCTTGAAAGAGCGGTCAAAATCCTCTAAAACAGCTGGCAATATGGGGAACTCTTCCCTAAAAACGGCTAGTAGTGAATTAGTTCATTGGTAGGCATAGAGATAAAAACATGGAGTAGGGATTTTTTTAAATTTTTTTCCCCCCCTCTTGTTAACGTTTCAAGAGAAAGCATTTGAATGCTTTTTTTTGTTTTTTCAATAAATATTTAGAAATCTGAAAGACAAATCCGGGTATTAACACGAGGTTATCTATTAAGATGCAAAAGGAGCTATTTTAAGAGATTTTGCTTGTTTTGGTGATGTAGGGTTTTGCCCAGAGCCTTCTGAAGAGGATGTCCCAGCGCAGCACCATCCCAGGAAGTGGTGTCACCTTTGAAATTGTTTCAAACATCCCGGGAGTAAGTGTCCGGATTGCACCATTTTATATTGACTCAGAATATATTCTGCCCAAAAGCTACAGAATAGCACAGTGATTAACTGTAAAAAACCCTTTTTTTTACAATTTGTGACCCAAGTGGGATGCAGTTTTTCAATATAAAGGGAGCAAATCAAAAAGAATATTGTTCTCAAATGAAGGCGACCCACAACTTTAACAGCATTTGTCAGCATGTCATTCACCACACTGTTGTTATTAAACATATACAAGCAAGTGACTGTGTATCTCTAAAACCACTGGTGAAATTAGGGAAGTAAAAAAATGTTTTAACGTGTATATTTCAAGCTAAATTTACTTACACAAATGATGTTTTACTGAATGAATATTCATCAAACAAAAATTTTAAATACACATTTTCTTCCATTCCTGCCTTATGTTTTTAGTCACACAATAGTGGCTTATAGGTTGGACCAATGTGAATCACTCCATGCATAGCTGAAATGAACCCCAAATATTTCTTGTGTAACAAAATTCAAAAATTAACCTACAGTGGGTACGGAAAGTATTCAGACCCCCTTTTCACTCTTTTTTTATTTTGCAGCAATTTGCTAAGATCATTTAAGTTCATTTTTTTCCCACATTAATGTACACACAGCAGTCCATATTGAAAAAAAAAAACAGAATTGTTGAAATTTTTTCAGATTTATTAAAAAAGAAAAACTGACATATCACAGCCATAAGTATTCAGACCCTTTGCTCAGTATTGAGTAGAAGCACCTTTTTGAGCTAATACAGCCATGAGTCTTTTTGGGAATGATGAAACAAGTTTTTCACACCTGGATTAGGGGATCCTCTGCCATTCCTACTTGCAGATCCTCTCCAGTTTGTCAGGTTGGATGGTGAAGGTTGGTGGGCAGCCATTTCAGGTCTTTCCAGAGATGCTCAATTGGGTTTAAGTCAGGGCTCTGGCTGGACCATTCAAGAACAGTCACGGAGTTGTTCTGAAGCCACTCCTTCTGTATTTTAGCTGTGTAACCCGACATTGTCTTGTTTGAAGGTGAACCTTCAGCTCAGTCTGAGGGTCTGAGCACTCTGGAGAAGGTTTTCGTCCAGGATATCCCTGTACTTGGCCGCATTCATCTTTTCTTCGATTGCAACCAGTCTCCTTGCCTCTGCAGCTGAAAAACACCCTCACAGCATGATGCTGCCACCCACCATGCTTCACTGTTGGGACTGTATTGGACAGGTGATGACCAGTGTCTGGTTTTCTCCACACATGCTACTTAGCTTTAAGGCCAACAATTTCTATCCTCGTCTCATCAGACCAGAGAATGTTATTTCTCACCATCTTGGAGTCCTTCAGGTGTTTTTTTAGCAAGCTCAATGCGGGCTTTCATCTGTCTTGCACTGAGGAGAGGCTTCCGTCGGGCCACTCTGCCATAAAGCCCTTACTGGTGGAGGGCTGGAGTGATTGACTTTCTAGAACTTTCTCCCATGTCCTGACTGCATTTCTGGAGCTCAGCCACAGAGATCTTTGGGTTCTTCTTTACCTCTCTCACCAAGGCTCTTCTCCCCCAATTGCTCAGTTTGGCCGGACGGCCAGCTCTAGGAAGGGTTCTGGTCGTCCCAAGCGTCTTCCATTTCAGGATAATGGAGGCCACTATGTTCTTAGGAACCTTACGTGCAGCAGACATTTTTTTGTAACCTTGGCCAGATCTGGGCCTTGCCACAATTCTGTCTCTGAGCTCTTCAGGCAGTTCCTTTGACCTCATGATTCTTATTTGCGCTGACATGCACTGTGAGCTGTAAGGTCTTATATAGACGGGTGTGGCTTCACTAATCAAGTCCAATCAGTATAATCAAACACAGCTGGACTCCAATGAAGGTGTAGAACCATCTCAAGGATGATCAGAAGAAAGCACCCAAGTTAAATATGAGTGTCGCAGCAAATGGTCTGAATACTTATGGCTGTGTGATATTTCAGTTTTTCTTTTTTAATAAATCAAAAATTTCAACAATTAAATTTTTTCTGTTCATATGGGGTGCTGTGTGTACATTAATGAGGGAAAAAAAAATACTTAAATTATTTTAACAAATGGCTGCAATATAACAAACTTTCCGTACCCACTGTAAACTTGCTCATTTTACAGCCATCTTGGTTAACTAAGGGCACGAGTATCAGTTAAGGTTGCCGATACCACGATTGTGCAACCGGCACGGTTTTAGTGTAATTCAATACACATTTGTACTGTACCATTGATACGGTATTTAATAATGATAGCAGATGTAATGTTTTATTTATCTCACAAGTAAAACTGAAACATGATTTATCAAGAGTAGCCGATAATCCCCTTAAATATTACTTTTCCTTTTGCTGATTTGTACCCTTGTTACCTCAGGATTTTCACGGGCCAGAAGACAGAGAGATGCTGGCGCGATTGGCCGCTAGCACGGATGATGATCAGTCAGGCGACAGTGAGGCAGCGATAGAAAAATACCTGCGCAGTGTCTTGGCTGTGGAGAACATTCTCACTCTCGACAGACTGCGACAGGTTGTGGCATACAGTAAATATAGAGCATATACATAAATATACTGCCCCCTCCCAACTTTCCTATTCCTAACTTAATATTTGAGTATAGGAGGTAACAGTGAAGGAACAACTAGCAGTCAGAGGGAAAGCTCCCAGACGCTGCCTCAGCACGCCAACCGTCCACCGGGTAAGTTAACAACAGTTTACTGCTAACTCATTCCTGGGTCTTCGTGGCCGTCAAGGTTTTTTTTCTTCACCCCTGGGCTGAACTGCAGTCACTAACTCTCTACTACATGCTGCTTTTGCAATTCCCCACTCAGCTCTCAGCCAGCAATCTGGATGTGTTCTCTTCAACTCATAAACTTGGTGACTTCAAGGTGAGAAGCATAGTACTGCAGCTTCGTCTTTTGTTTATTTTTGTTGTTGTTAATAGTCCTGAACCCTGTGATTTTTCTTTTTTTTTTTTTTTTTTTTCCCTCCTTGCTATATATTGTACAAAAAAAAGTTTTTTGTGTGAAAAAAATACTTTAAGATGATTTTCTTCTAAAGGATCCTGATTAAATTCTCGCGTAGTATTGTGCAAATGCAACCAATGTGGTGTCTGCAGGCTGACCACAGAGAACCTTCTTGTGCAAAAACACACGCCCCCAACCTGGATGTATTGTATAATCAATGTGATTGCTAATGATAACCACCATTTTGCACAATACAAATAAAGGGAAGCGACGTGAAGTCACGTAAATTGAAGGTGAATCGAGGAAGAGTGCAGGCAAAGAGAGTGTGGGGACAGGGAAGGAATTCATCAGCTGTGGGACATGTTTACACAGTGTAGCATATATTGGTTTTGGATAAAACGTAATTAATTTAGGAGAAAAAAATACGCCGGAAGCGACGCCAGCGTTGCTTGATTTTACGTTTAACGTTATAATCAAACTATTTCTGTCTCGTAAAAGGGCACCACATCTCTTTTTAGATGTGTAAAATGTAGGAAAAAGGGATGAAAAACCTTGATCAGTCTCTTCTAGAAGGCGGCTACATTTATGAAATATAAGTTCTCGATTACAGAGGTTTATGTTTGTAACTCAAAACACACACAAAACACAAGTGGAATTTTATAGAACATATATATATATATATATATATATTAAGGCAAACTACAGGGAAACAATACAGGGAGATCTAACTACAAAAAGGAAACATGAATAATGGCAATAGAAAGAAACTAGGCATACAAAAAGGGAGACAACACAAATGGAGATCAGTTTCCCTTGCCCGGATGCAGGTCACCGGGGCCCACCTCTGGAGCCAGGCCTGGAGGTGGGGCTCGAAGGCTAGTGCCAGGTGGCCGGACCTGCACCCATGGGGCCCAGCCGGGCACTTGGCACCAGGACACCCTAGGTCACAGTTTGATGATCGACTTTGTGGTCATGTCATCAGACTTGCGACCGCATGTCGTGGACACTAGGGTAAAGAGAGGGGTGGAGCCGTCAACTGATCACCACCTAGTGGTGAGTTGGCTCCGATGGTGGGGGAAGATGCTGGTCCGACCTGGCAGGCCCAAACGTATTGTGATGGTTTGCTGGGAACGTCTGGCAGAATCCCCTGTCAGAAGGCGTTTCAACTCCCACCTCCAGCAGAACCTCACCCACAAAATTCTGGTCAACCATCCAGCGTCTCAGGTGGGGGAAGCAGTGCACCATCAATACTTTGTACAGTGGGGATGAGGCGCTGCTGACCTGGACTCGGGACGTTGTGAGTCGGTGGGGAGAATACTTCGAAGACCTCCTCAATTCCACCAACACACAATCCTATGAGGAACCAGAGTCTGGGTTCTCTCAGGCGGGCTCTCCTATCTCTGGGGCTGAGGTCACCGATGTGGTTAAAAAGCTCCTCGGTGGCAAGGCCCCAGGGGTAGATGAGATTTGCCCAGAGTTCCTAAAGGCTCTGGATGTTGTGGGGCTGTCCTGGGTGACACCTCTCTACAACATAGCATGGACATCGGGGACAGTGCCTCTGGATTGGCAGACTGGGGTGTTGGGGGACCGGAGGGTGTGCTCCAACTACAGGGGGATCACACTTTTCAGCCTTCCTGGTAAGGTCTATTCAGCGGTGGTGGAGAGGTGGGTCCGTCAGGAAGTTGAATCCCAGGAGGAGCAGTGTGATTTTCGCCCTGGCCGTGGAACAGTGGACCACCTCTACATCCTCGGTAGGGTTCTCGAGGTTGCATGGGCGTTCGACCAACCGGTCTACATGTGTTTTGTGGACTTTGAGAAGGTGTTTGACCGTGTCCTGTGGGGGGTGCTTCGGGAGTATGGGGTGCCGAACCCCCTGATATGGGCTGTTCGGTCCCTGTACAACCAGTGTCAGAGTTTGGTCCGCATTGCCGGCAGTAAGTCGGACTTGTTTACGGTGAGGGTTGGACTCGCCAAGGCTGCCCTTTGTCACCGATTCTGTTCATTACTTTTATGGACAGAATTTCTAGGCGCAGCCGAGGCATAGAAGGAGTCCGGTTTGGTGGCCTCAGTGTTGCATCTTTCCTTTTTGCAGATGATATGGATGTGTTGGCTTCATAAAGCCGTGATCTCCAACTCTCACTGGAGCAGTTCGCAGCCGAGTGTTAACCGGCTGGAACGAGAATCAGCACCTCAAAATCTGAGTCCATGGTCCTCAGTCGGAAAAGGATGTGTGTGCCCTCTCCGGGTCGGGATGAGATCCTGCGCCAAGTGGAGGAGTTCAAATATCTTAGGGTCTTGTTCACGAGTGAGGGAAGAATGGAACGGACGATTGACAGGCAGATCGGTGCAGCGTCCGCAGTGATGTGAACTTTGTATCGGTCCATTGTGGTGAAGAAGGAGCTAAGCCGAAAGGCAAAGCTCTCAATTTACCGGTCGATCTACGTTACTACCCTCACCTATGGTCACGAGCTGTGGGTCGAAAGAACAAGATCCCGGATACAAGCAGCTGAAATTAGTTTCCTCCGCAGGGTATCCGGGCTCTCCCTTAGAGAGAAGGTGAGAAGATCAGTCATCCAGGAGGGGCTCAGTGTAGAGCCGCTGCTCCTCTGCATTGAGAGAAGCCAGATGAGGTGGCTTGGGCGTCTGTTTAGGATGCCTCCTGGACGCCTCCCTGGTGATGTGTTCCGGGCACATCCCACCGGGAGGAGACCCCGGGGACGACCCACGACACGCTGGAGAGATTACGTCTCTTGGCTTGCCTGGGAATGCCTCGGGATCCCCTCGGAAGAGCTGGATGGAGTGGCTGGGGAGAGGGAAGTCTGGGCTTCCCTGCTAAAGCTATTGCCCCCGCGACCCAACCTCGGATAAGCGGAAGAAAATGGATGGATGGATGAACTCGGAAGATAAGTTGAGCTCTGTGGTCTCTTAAATGTAAATTGATTCTAAAGGTTGGACTTGACATTTTTTAAAATAATCATGCCATTTGTATTTATAACATTTAAGCCACTTAACATGTTACATTAAAAAAAAAACATTGTCTTCAGTGGGGGTTGGACTTCAACTTTTAAAGTCGCAGACTAATCACTGATGTAATTTTGTTTCTGTACAGTACTATAATTTAAAACAAAAATCACAGCAGGAGGGGAGAATGCTTTACAGTGATCTATATTCACCGACAGCTCATACACTGAATTTATGCCGAATATACGTTACAGCGCAAGATAAATTTACATGGGCCTGAGTGAAAGGTCGTTTACTGTTGCGTGACGGTATTTCCAGCCAGAGAAATATCCTCTTGCTTGGTGTGCTTGCTGCTGGAACAGTCCCCACTCTCCTTCTACTTGGATAGTACAGGCCGAAATGTTTTTCGAAATCCTGCCCGAGTCTGGTTTATTTTTCCCCCTGTAGTGCTTCTCACTTACTGACTAAAGCTGCGTACAGTGGGTACGGTACTCTTTAGATAGTCCCTTTGACCTCATGATTCTTATATAGACAGGTGTGTGGCTTTCCTAGTCAAGTCCAATCAGTACAATCAAACACAGCTGGACTCCAATGAAGGTGTAGAACCATCTCAAGGATGATCAAAAGAAATGGACAGCACCCGAGTTAAGTATATGTGTCACAGCAAAGGGTCTGAATACTTATGGCTGTGTGATATTTCAGTTTTTCTTTTTCAATAAATCTGCAAAAATTTACACAATTCCATTTTTTTTCTGTCAATACGGGGTGTTGTGTGTACATTGAGGGGAAAAAAATACCGTAAATGGTTTTAGCAAATGGCTGCAGAGTGAAAGATTTAAGGGGTCTGAATACTTTCCGTACCCACTGTATGCAGATATAGAAGATATGAATCAATTACACTGACAAACTAATTTCTATCAAAAAGTCAAGTCAAAACCACGTGATTACGACGAGTCGTCACGCTGTAAACGTTGACTAGTCAACTAGGCTGTACAACCCCTATCTTCAGTAGTGGTTGTTTAAAGCCACAGATGACATGCTCTTTCTTGTGTGTTGTGTGTGCGTGTGTGTACAGGGTTGGGAGAGTCATCAGGACCTCTCTGCTGCTGCTACTCAGACCAGGCGCACGATGCCCAGCTCCATATCGCACAGCTTGTACCCAGACACAGGTGCGACTTAGTAGATTAGCATTGCCTAATTGCTTTTTGTGATGCCAAAGTTATCCTTCATTCTTTCTTCCATTCATCACCTCTTCTCCACCTACTTTTTGTTCTCTTTTCTGCAATTCTCTGCAAAACACATTCTGAGGCTCTGCTGTATCTTCTCTTCCTCCAGTGAAGGCTGTGCCTCACCTCCTGAAGTCGCTGCTTTCTGCTGGCAAAGAAGATAGTGGAGACCAGGTGCCTGTCCATCAGCAGGTAGTCGCTTCAGCTCAGGATTTATTTTACTCTTTGATCAAGGATTTCAAGTTTATCACCAGATTCTGAATTTAAAATGGACATAGTATGGAAAATGTACTTTTAATTTTTTTTTATTTATTGCTCCTATACAGATATTTACTGAAGTGCGTGTGTGTGTCTGTGTGTGTGTGTGTGTGTGTGTGTATACATACACACACACATAGTGGGACAAAAAAGTATTTAGTCAGCCACCAATTGTGCAAATTCTCCCACTTAAACAAATTAGAGAGGCCTGTCATTTTCATCATAGGTATACCTCACCTATGAGAGACAAAATGAGAAAAATAAAATCCAGAAAATCACATTGTCTGATTTTTCAATAATTAATTTGCAAATTATGGTGGAAAATAAGTATTTGGTCACCTACAAACAAGCAAGATTTCTGGCTCTTACAGACCTGTAACTACTTCTTTAAGAGGCTCCTCTGTCCTCCACTCATTACCTGTATTAATGGCACCTGGTTGAACTCGATATCAACATAAAATATACCTGTCCACAACCTCTAACAGTCACACTGCCAACTCCATGATGGCCAAGACCAAAGAGCTGTCAAAGGACACCAGAAAAAAAATTGTAGACCTGAACCAGGCTGGGAAGACTGAATCTGCAATAGGTAAGCAGCTTGGTGTGAAGAAATCAACTGTGGGACCAATTATTAGATTATTAAATGGAAGACATGCAAGACCACTGATAATCTCCCTCGATCTGGGGCTCCACACAAGATCTCACCCCATGGGGTCAAAATTAGAATCAGCTTTATTTGGCAAGTATGTCAAAAACACACAAGGGATTTGTCTCCGGTTGGACCCGCTCTAGTACGACAACAGACAGTCAATTGTCAGAGAATACTTTTGAGACATAAAGACATTGAAAAAACAGTCACTGCGCAGTAAAAGGTTGCTGGTAATGCCGATACAATTTTATTTTTATTTTTTGACTCCTCTAGCAATTAGAGCAGTTTGAAAGACTAATCGAGCAATAGTCAGGTGCAATCACCATTCTGCAACGCGCGCCAAGACTTCAAGAAATGTATGCAGTTGAAAGTAAATAGTGCGATAATCTGGGACAATGTCGATTGTGCAAATGTTGCAGATACTACTCAGTCGATTGTGCAAATGGCGCAGATGCTACTCAGGCACATGAGTGGGCCAGTATTGGTCAACAACAGAAATGCAAATAGTGCAGCGGGGCGAGACTACTACACTGAGTGCATGAGTAATGTATAATTGGCCCGACAGAAATGTTGACAACAAACTCAAGACAGAAAATTGGCAGCATGTTGCAATGGAAATGAAAGTTAACTGTTTAAGCAGTTAATTACAAGAGGGAAGAAGCTGTTGGAACGTTTGCTCGTTTTAGTTTGCATTGTTCTGTAGCGCCTACCTGAGGGAAGGAGATGGAAGAGCTGGTCACAAGAACGGTGAGCAAAAATCCCAGAACCACACGGTGGGGACCTAGTGAATGACCTGCAGAGAGCTGGGACCAAAGTAACAAAGGCTACCATCAGTAACGCACTACGCCACCAGTGACTCAAATCCTGCAGTGCCAGACGTGTGTCCCCCTGCTTAAACCAGTACATGTCCATGCCCGTCTGAAGTTTGCTAGAGAGCATTTGGATTATCCAGAAGAGGATTGGAAGAATGGCATATGGTCAGTTGAAACCAAAATAGAAATTTTTAGTAAAAACTCAACCTGTCCTGTTTGGAGGAGAAAGAATGCTGAGTTGCATCCAAAGAACACCATACCTACTGTGAAGCATGGGGTTGGAAACATCATGCTGTCAGGCTGTTTTTCTGCAAAGGGACCAGGACGACTGATTCGTGTAAAGCAGTGTTCCCCAACCTTCTTTGCACCGCGGACCGGTTAGGAGTCAGCATTTTTCTCACTGACCGGCTGTGGTGGCGTGCGTGTGTATATATTGATATATATTGAGATATATATATATATATATATATATATATATATATATATATATATATATATATATATATATATATATACATACACACACACACACACACACACACACACACACACACACACACACACGTGCTTGCCTTGCTTCTGCTTACTCCTTTGCTGTCCGTGGCACGTCCACTGTGGGCGCGATGCAGGAGTGGGGGCCGGAGTTATTGTAGGCAGCCAGACCAGACTGCAGTTCCAGAGCTGCTCAATGAGAGTAGACTTTTAACTCCGTAAAAGTAGTTCTGCCTGTGTCGAGCAGCAACCTACGACTGTATCTGTATCAGAGCGGACTTGGTGCGTGAGAGTTAACTGTTGCGATAAACCCCTATTTTAAGTAGGACTCCTTATATAGTGTTATTTCGATCGAACGTTTCGATCGAAAGAACAAATCTTTTCAGTAAACGTAATGAGCTGAATTAGTTTATGAAATGATTTAGTTCTTTGAGCTCTGCCGTCGTTAGCCAGCCCGGTCGGACCGGAAACAGAAGCGTTCGAGCCGACTGGGAACAGAAACGGAAGCGTTCTGTGCAGTCTCGACGTATCAATTGAGACACGCTGCTGTTGCGGCGGAGAAGATCCAGTCAATTTTCAAAATAAAACACATTGACACGCGAATTGCAATACAACAGAAATTATATAAATTGGTCATTCTTTCTCTGCGGCCCAGTAACAAATGCTTCACGGCCCGGTACCAGGCCCGGCACCAGGCCCGCCGACCGGTGGTTGGGGACCACTGGTGTAAAGGAAAGAATGAATGTGGCCATGTATCGTGAGATTTTGAGTGAAAATCTCCTTCCATCAGCAAGGGCATTGAAGATGAAACGTGGCTGGGTCTTTCAGCATGACAATGATCCCAAACACACCGCCCGGGCAACGAAGGAGTGGCTTCTTAAGAAGCATTTCAAGGTCCTAGAGTGGCCTAGCCAGTCTCCAGATTTCAACCCCATAGAAAACCTTTGGAGGGGGTTGAAAGTCTGTGTTGCCTAGGGACAGCCCCAAAACATCACTGCTCTAGAGGAAATCTGTATGGAGGAATGGGGCAAAATAGCAACAGTGTGTGAAAACCATGTGAAGACTTACAGAAAACGTTTGACCTTTGTCATTGCCAACAAAGGGTATATAGTATAACAAAGCATTGATATGAACTTTTGTTATTGACCAAATACTTATTTTCCACCAAAATTTGCTAATACATTCTTTAAAAATCAGACAATGTGATTTTCTGGATTTTATGTCTCATAGTGGGAGATCTTGCACAATTGTCATTTTCAGGTCTCTTCAGAGATGTACAATTGGGTTTAAGTCAGGGCTCTGGCTGGGCCATTCAAGAACAGTCACAGAGTTGTTCTGAAGCCACTCCTTCATTATTTTAAATGTGTGTGTAGGGTCACTGTCTTGTTGGAAGGTGAACCTTTGGCCCAGTCTGAGGTCCTGAGCACTCTGAAGAAGGTTTTTGTCCAGGATATTCCTGTACCTGGCCGCATTCATCTTTCCTTCAATTGCAACCAGTCGCCCTGTCCCTGCAGCTGACAAACACCCACACAGCATGATGCTGTCACCACCATGCCTCACTTTTGGGACTGTATTGAACAGGTGATGAGCAGTGCCTGGTTTTCTCCACACACACCACTTAGAACCTTTTGGCCTGAATTCTATCTTCGTCTCATCAGATCAGAGAATCTTATTACTCA
This sequence comes from Phycodurus eques, assembly GCF_024500275.1. Taxonomy (NCBI): domain Eukaryota; kingdom Metazoa; phylum Chordata; class Actinopteri; order Syngnathiformes; family Syngnathidae; genus Phycodurus; species Phycodurus eques. The sequence goes on along the minus strand of NC_084542.1, from coordinate 3,922,958 downwards.
CCATCTTGGAGTCCTTCAGGTGTTTTTTACCAAACTCCATGCGGGCTTTCATGTGTCTTGCACTGAGGAGAGGCTTCCGTCAGACCACTCTGCCATAAAGCCCCGACTGGTGGAGGGCTGCAGTGATGGTTGACATTCTAGAACTTTCTCCCATCTCCTGACTGCATCTCTGGAGCTCAGCCACAGTGATCTTTGGGTTCTTCTTTACCTCTCTCACAAAGGCTCTTCTCCCCCGATTGCTAAGTTTGGCCGGACAGCCAGCTCTACGAAGGGTTCTGGTCGTCCCAAACGTCTTCCATTTAAGGATTATGGAGGCCACTGTGTTCTTATGAACCTTAAGTGCTGCAGCAGAATTTATTTATTTATTTTTTTGTAGCCTTGCCACAATTCTGTCTCTGAGCTCTTCAGGTAGTCCCTTTGACCTAATGATTCTTATATCGACAGGTGTGTGACTTTCCTAATCAAGTCCAATCAGTATAATCAAACACAGCTGCACTCCAATGAAGGTGTAGAGCCATCTCAAGGATGATCAGAAGAAATGGACAGCACCCGAGTTAAATATGAGTGTCACAGCAAAGGTTCTGAATACTTATGGCTGTGTGATATTTCATCCATCCATCCCATATTTGTCTCGCTTATGCTCACAAGGGCCGCGGCGTGCTGGAGCTTATCCCAGTTATCTCTGGGCACGAGGCGGGGTACACCCTGAACTGGTCGCCAGCCAATCGCAGGGCACATAAATATTCATATATTGAATATTCACTCGCACATTCACACCTACGGGCAATTTAGAATCTTCAGTTAACCTACCAAGAATGTTTTTGGGATGTAGGAGGAAACCGGAGTACCCGTAGAAAACGAACGGGAAGAACATGCAAACTCCACACAGGTGGGGCCAGGATTTGAACCCCCAGCATCAGAACTGTGACGCAGATGTGCAAACCAGTTGGTCACTGTGCCGTGTGATATTTCAGTTTTTCTATTTTTTAATAAATCTGCAAAAAATTCAACAATTCCATTTTTTTCTGTCAATATGGGGTCCTGTGAGCACATTCAGCAGGGGGGGGAGAACTTAAATAATTTTAGCAAATGGTTGCAATATAACAAAGGGTCTGAATACTTTCCATACCCACTGTCTGTGTGTGTATGTGCGTGTGTGTATATATATATAAATATATATATAATATAATATAAAAATATGGTCAGATCTGCATCGTAATTGACACCTCATCTTTATGGGGTTTCACTTTTCTCTTCATACTCTGGGCTGCTTAAAGAACAAGTAGCGACTCAATTAACTGCAATGCCCTAGCTACTTTCCAGGTCATCATAGTAATGAAAGCTGTCTTGGGCATTGGTCCCGCTGTAGGGGGAGTGGGGTATTCAGTGGCTCATTTGCATGTGTCAGGTTCACCCCCTCAAAACTGCCTAATATCAGAGGAAAGCTGTGGTGTAATTCTCAATCCCTGGTATTTTGATGTAAGCACATCATAGATATGATAAGACACCTTACCGCTGTTTTAAATTGTGAAAACTCTGCATTATGGCTACTTTAAAGACACACTTCTTTCATCAGCTGTCCATTCATTGGATACAAACATCACTTTAAGCAATCATTTTTTTCGCCAAAACAAATTGTCATTAAGTCATTTGCACGTTCTGCCTGCGTGGGTTTTCTCCGGGCACTCCGGTTTCCTCACACATTCCAAAAACATGCATGGTTGGTTAATTGACGACTCTAAATTGCCCGTAGGTGTGAATGTGAGTGCAAATGGTTTTTTGTTTATATGTGCCCTGCGATTGGCTGGCAACCAGTTCAGGGTGTACCCCGCCTCCTGCCCGATGATAGCTGGCATAGGTTCCAGCGCTCCCGCGACCCTTGTGAGGATAAGCGGCTCAGATAATGGATGGATGGATGGACATTTAAAATGCGACCACTACACTTTTGGTAATAATGAAAGTGACAAAAACTGCTCCAATGAAACACGCAGTCAACCTGACAAATGCAGTATGAGTCATGTATAACTTTGTTTTGTCAATTAGAGTTAGCTGTTTAGAAATTCAAAGTAGCACCACTTATAGTGCAAATGATTGCTGGGTTTCATAATGTGTTTTTTAATGTGCTGTTTGCGATGAAAGCCAAGATTGTTCCAAATACCCCCGCTGAGACAGGAACACACTGTGTAAAAGGAGCAGTAATTAGGAGCAGGTGAACCTTGTCATGCTTGTGCTATTGCGTCGCGAGAGCACAAAGCTCTTCACTGCAGTAAATACATGACAGCTCTCCAGTTGTCTGATTAGTGCCTTAAGCCAAGGTCTGTGGCTTCCCTCTGTGGCCCACAGATGGAAGCTAATCAAGGAAATCATGTGCTGTAGTGCAGTGGAAACTCTTGAGCAGGTTGTTACTGCATCGTTGGAGGCACCCATCACCAAAATCAGCACCTCGCCTGACCTGACAGATGATTACAAATCTTACAAAGATCAAAAACAAAAGCCTCCCGCATGCATTAAGATAATCATGTCGATCGTATCATGGGGCGGAATATAAATGTAATGTACTTGATTAATACATTGATGTCTAAGACAATATAATGGATAGATACAATTAGTCAATACAGTGCTATCTTGACTTAGAAGTTTAAATTGTTTACTGTATGACCAAGTTCGTAACACAATTTCAAGTCAATTTTCCTCATTGAAATGAATTGAAATGTCATTAAGCTGTTCCAGCCCCCCCCCCCCCCCCCCCCGTTTTTAGTCGGTTTTTAAATAAAGAAAAATAGCACTGTAATGTTAATGAAACACAAAACATAATAAAAGAGAATGTCAAGAATAGTGTATCAATTGAACATGAAAGAGAGTAACACATGGTGAATAAAAGGTTCAAAACAGGCTAAAAACACATGCGGCAATCATAGACAGTACCCCTACTAACCTTTTAAACAATGATATTGGGATGAATGAGGTGAGTTTTATAATTTGTTTGTAGAGTATTCCAGTCATTTGGGGCTGAAAATTGAAAGGACCGACTAAAAGTAGAGCAGACTTTGGGAATGAAGAGAATATAAAACTTCCAGAACAGAGTGTGGGGGTGGTAGTTTGTATGTTGAGCAGAAATAGAAGATAGCGTGGTCTTGCCAAAGAGTGTTTTAGAGATTAAAGGAGTGTAAACATGGACCTGATGCAAAAGAGTTAGACGGTTTAAAATGAATGCAATAGTGATGCTAAGTTGCCTATCTATGGCATTTTCCATTGTTCGCCTTAAGCTAGCAGATTTGTGTTAGGCTAGTGATGGCAGTGATCATATGTTGAAAGGACTTTAATGAACATTTACATTAACTATGTCACATTGTACAATTTGTTGTATATGTATTTATTTATATTTGCTTTTATTTCTTGTTTTACTCTGCTGTCTGCAGACAGGTTGGCATTGGCAAATGAGAATCTGAATCTTTTTTTTTTTTTTCAGATTGTCATTGTGTCTAGTGTTTAGATTTTTCAGGGGGGAAAATAATACATTTTGGAATAAGGCTGTTACAAAACAAAATGTGGAAAAACTGAAGCTCTGTGAATATTTTCCAGATGCACTTTAATAACTAATCCTAACCCTTTTTAAAATTACTCGACCTTAGTATGTTGACGGATATTATTTAGCCGTCATATGTCAAAGACTACAGCAGAACCTCACCATCTTTTAAAAAAGTCCTGTGACCAAAGATTGTTTCACCTTGTATCTGCCTCCAAAGCTAACACTAACTGTATGTAAATGTACATGTCAATAGCGTCACTCACATCCAACTCGATGTGCAACTGATCTCCCAAGTTGGCTGCCATGCCGAGCCGCAAACGTGAATGTGCGTAGAAAATGAAAGTGCGTAGTTGTGATGAAATAGTCACAGAAAATGTATATCCAGCTCCAACAAAATAGCAACGCTAGCATTCGCACCGTAAGCAAGCCGACATTAGCCACGGCTGCGGCGCTGGTAGCGTGACATATTTGTAATGGAGTGTTACGATGACACTAAATAGCTTTGGTTTGAAGTGATTTTTTTCGGGAATGTACAATCAATTAAGAACCAAAAAATAGGTGATACACTTACCTGTTGATCAGATTTCTGAATCCTCTCAGATGCCTGAAGTCCCTTTGCTTTGCTTCTGTTTGCTAGTCTTACTCAGTTGTTAGCAAACGAGGAATGGGCTTTTTTTCTTCTTCTCTTTATTCTTTCCCGAGGTAGATATTCCGCCATAGTTTCAATAAATCCCCTAAAGCGCAAGGTAACAGGTCAGCACGAGGGAACACATAAAAACCATAGAAAAGTAAAGTACATTTGGGAAGTTTGAGGGTTGCTTTTCCAGAGAATACTGATTGAAGTCCAAATTGTAGAACTTGAGAATCATTTGACTTTGGTTTGACTGTTTGTTCCGCTGTAATTCAAGGTGGCGTCTTGCATGTGTCAACATTCAGGTTGACTGTCGTGAGCCCCAGCAGGACAGGATACATTTGTTTCACCTGCTCTCTCCTGTTCATGTTGGTTGTGCTGCTGCTTTTTTAAGTTCTCATTTGCTACATGGAGAATGAAGCACATCGCTCAGCCATGCATGCATATGAATTCATTTATCAGCTTTTTTCCCTGCCTCATTGTGTAACTCATTGAGCCTAAAAAAAAAAAAAAAAAAAAAAAAAAAAGCAACGCTCCAGATTTGTGATTGAGATTTATCATGTTGTTCAATGACAACAAAAAAAAAAAGTGTTTAAAAGCAAATGGCACAATATTTCATCAGCTAACAGCTCCTGTCGAGCGGCGGCACAAGACTGGATAGGGATAAACGATTGAGTGCAATTATAATTACCCTGCCAAGGCTGCCATTATCCTGATTGTTTCACCGTGATTGTGTCTGAGGAATCTGATAAACAAATATTTGTCTCATATCACCAGCTTCACTGCTAATCACTACATTAAATACATGTTGTTTCTCTTTGTGAAACATGAATATACGGACCTCATGACATGGATGAAAAGTGCTGGCCTATAATATCATGAAACAGATGGGCCGGTTAGCTCCCGCTTTCATATTCTTTGAGGCAGTCTGGTTTCACTATCTGTCTTACAGATCACACACGAACGTTTCCCCACAGTCTCGATTTCTGTTTTACTGGCTCAACTGAAGCCTGAGTTGTGTGATTTCTTCACAGCGGTAAATCACACCTGCATGCACGTTGTAAAATGCACATGGGGAACACGTGCAGGTCGAGGGAGTTTAAATGATGATTCTACCGTGAGACCTGTTAGAAAACCCAAGTTGAGACTTGAAAAAAGCTCTTCTGTTTCAGAATGTGCCTCGTATCATTGTGCAGTCAGCCAGTGTTGAAGAGGGAATGAACACACGCCAGCAAGTAAGTTCTAGTCAAGATGTTCTCATATGATGCATCTATCAAGAATGTCCGTGCAATTTAGTCCCTTTGGGAATACTCAGCCATATGTTGTGTTTATGGATAACTCTGTCTTCACACCTTGCTAGAGTGCTGCACCTCTTGAGCTAGAGGATGTTGGGCTCTGACTCTTGCGCTAGACATGGCCTGCCGGTTCCAAAGCCCAAGCAAGTCCTGACAGATGTGCTGGCGCCACCCATTTCTCACAGTTACCGCACAATTGCAGCATCATCAAAGACTTAACAATTGAGCCGACCGAGCTCACAGGGGGCGGCATGTTGCTGACACAGATAGCACAAAGAGATTGATAGATAGCTGATGACATCCACTCCAGCGGCTGGTGTCATGTATAAAATCCTTTTCAAACAGCGACAATCGCGTTCAACAGAACAGAGTGGGAGAAGTGAGTCCCGGCTTTCCACTATCCCGTTTGCCACAGCCGCCATCCTACCTCTGATACGAGCTCAGAAAATTTGGGGATCAATTTTCCCTCACTATTCCGTATCAGGGCCTTCCAAATACAACAGTGGAAAAGACAGGAAGACCGCTTTGACGGGTTGTGTGAAACAGGCTGTCCGGGACATCCTTAGTATATTGAAAGTCCTGCCATACGACGTTTGAGGTCGTGCATGGCGTGCAGTGAGCTAGTTTAGAAGAATACGAAGGTACACGGCACAAGAAGGCACGCTCAGTTAAAGGGTTGTTTCAATGATAACTTCTTTTAAAAATGAAAGCCAAAATTGACAATTGTTTCTGGAGAGACAACAGCATTCCGGCACCTTCAAATGGGTCTCTGCTGTACTTGTTTTAAAATGACACCATTAATGTTTCCATGTAAAGGCTGAAAATGGATATCTGTGAAAATGGCAGACATGCGGAGTATGTTACGATCAAATCAATACTAATTCTTGCAAATGTTTACTAGCGTTGCATTACCTAGATGTGTACTATTCTAAACTCACTTATACTAGTGCATATGCAGATTGGGAGACCCTACGTTAATGCTTTCCAAGTAACCCATCTTAGATCTCCTTTCGTACTTTCAGCATCTCTAACAAGTTGTATGTGGTTATTCTGTAGGTTCCTATTCAGGGAATGAGCCCTCCTGACATCCAACAGGAGAGCCCCAGATCAGTGCCTCTCCCTCCACCAATCATCCCAGTGACCGAAGACTCCACCCAGAGCTCAATGAGTGAAGCGTCAAGTGGTGGTTACATTACGAGTATCTCCACGGCACCGCTTTCAGAGGTCTACATGCTCAGCTGGGACCTTCCTCCATCGTCCGGCTGCAGCGGTGAAAGCTGTGCAGCCGTGACAGATGAAGAAGCAAATAAAGTGACACCGATGCTCCCCTTGCAATCTGACATTGGTTCTGGATCTGAACCTCTGGAGACTTTGCAGGCAGCTGCGGCGAACACGGACGTGCTGCAGTCCAAACCAAATGACTATCCCTCTGATTTAAATCAGAGTCACCAGGAACCAGGTCCATCTCTTGTAGTACAGGAAGTAAAAGAGCCTGCTCCATGTGTAGAGTCCAATATTCCAACCAGGCCAGTGTATTTGGAGCGGGACTCGATGGAATCTGAACAATTAGACAGTGTGCTGCCAGGGACAAATTCGTTTTTAGTGCAAGAGCAACAACAAACAACACCAAAGACCTCTGTGAAGGATAGTGTTCAAATGGATATAAAAGAATCCACTAAAACGATTCATGAAGAAAAACAAGTATTGGAGAAGATTGAACACTCAAAACAAGACCAGACTAAGGAGGACTCTGAAGAGCCTGCTCTTGTCTCAACCCAAATATCCTCTGACTCGCCTCTAGTCCCATTGAAGGATTCTGATCCACTAGGTTGTTCGCAGGAACAATCCCATTTAAAGAGCTCCAGCTGTTCTCCCATCCCAGCTTCATCCAGTGATGAGGTCCACCTAGAAGCACCGCCTGATGCCTCTGCTGAGCCCAATGTCCAACGCTCCAAACCTCCTGCAGCAGCAGTCAACCCTTTCAAGATTCAGAAAGTCCAGTCATCAGACCTCAAGTCCTTCCAGCGTATACTCGGTGAACCGATGGGGGAATCTGGTCAGACCGAGACCGGCAGTTTTTCGAAATTGGACACCAATCTCACTGAGCCCTTGGAGCTTATTTTAGACTGTGAGGAAGGAGAGGCAACTGCTGCAGTCACTCTGCCTGACTGGATGAAAGAAGGCGAATTTGTCACCGTAGGGACCAATAAAAGAGGCACCGTGCGCTACTTAGGCCCGACAGACTTTGCAGAGGGCATGTGGGTGGGAGTTGAACTTGAGGTACCCGCAGGTGAGTTTTCTTTGTTTTTGCTTTAAAACCAGGGTTTCCCAACCTTTCTAACTATGTGGACCTGTTAGAATTCATCAAACCTCTGTAGGACAAGTGATGGAACAAGTGAGGGAAGTGCACTGCAAACCTCTCTTTGACACGGAGATGGCACCATTGCTCAGTTTGGTTCAACTCGTGCACTTCCAAACATAGGTTTGACTTCACACAGGCAGAGGGCAACTCAGAACTATTTTATTTCGTCACCGGATGTTGAATATTAGCACCTGGGTCACCGACCCCCAGCTGCTCCGAAACCAGCAAAGAGTCGGTGCTAGCCTGGCACCAGTTTTGCGGAAAAAGAAAATCTGCATTCCATCCAGCGCGGGCGTCAGTTTAGTATGAGAGGGGTTAAAGTAAACCAGTGCACTGGCCCCTCGAAGACGAAAATCCATTTTGTGACGCTCCTCGACAGTTGATTTTCCTTGTCTTAAAAAAAAAAACAACAAAAAAAATCACAATTTTCAGTCTGTGCGCCTTGGTACCTGTCCGCGGACCAATGATCTCTTGGTCCAATGGCCTCTTGCACGAATTTCCGAACACTGGCCCATGGTACATTAGTGTGTTTTTGGAAATTATTAAACTTAACTTAATTGGTCCAAAAATGATTATTTACTACAAATAATGTATCATTCTATGCATTGTATCATCTATCTATGCCAACGACGGATAGTGACAGGCAGAACATTTAAACGCTTGTCCGCTAGATGGCAGAAGATACAATGAACCTGTGCATCCACCAATGTGCAAGTCTGGAAAATTATAAGTTTCTCCAATTTTGCTATTTATAGGAAAGACCGAGTAAAAAATATTTTAAACTCTATAAACTAATGACAACTCCCAAATGTTAATATTGTCAAAGCATTTAGTTGCAGAAAATTAAACAAACAAAACACCAAAGAAATGGGCCAGTGTATTTTAGTCTCTGAATTTTCATCCAGAGCTGTATCTATGTTTACATTTTGGCTTGGTGGTGTGTCATGAGATTTTTCTCATGTAAAATATGTCTTGGCTCACAAAGGTTGGTAAACACTGGACTAGTGAGGTGTGATTGTCCAAAATTGTGTCCTACATTAAAGGCGCATTGTCCAGGAAAGCGAAGCACTGATCTTTCTTTGCAGTCATCATTTCTGTCTTTTACCAGGAAAGAATGACGGCTCCGTTGGCGGGAAGCACTACTTCCACTGCAATCCCGGTTACGGAGTCCTAGTCCGGCCAGACCGGGTGAGCCGCGGCGGTGGCAAACGCCGCCGGCAGCAGCCGAAGCGTCGCAGCGCCAACTTGTCGGGATCCATCCCGAACCTGACGGCCCTCACGGCTCTGGCTAAAGGTGATGGTGCCTGTGCATCATCATCATCATCATCATCTGCTCGCAATAGTGCAGAGGACAATAAAAATTCCTGACAGGAGAAAGTGAGGACCGTCAGCTGTGCAGATTTGGGTTTGAACCATCTTCTACATCGCATAGTTGCTGCTGTAAATGAGATTTAACAACAAAATGTTTATACATGTGCAGATTTTACTCATTTCTCCCTAAGAGTTTTCATTCAATGTGTTGTTCAATTCTATTTAAACTGATAAAACACCAGCACACTTTGTAATGCTACATGCCAAGAAGTATAGTTTGTTCCCCCCCATTTACTACCTTAAGAATCTTAACATGGCATAAAAATGTTTTTGGAAATTGACATGCATTTTAATGCTTTTTGGTTACTGATGTTTTGTGTGCCTTAAAGTTTGTTGAGAAGTCTTCCACATGAACTGTGCAAAGAGCTTTTTATCTTCTAAAATTACATTTTAAAAACATTGCAATCTTCATAATCACCTTTGGGAGATTTATTTTTTACACAATTTTATGATGTGACTGTAAATAAAATGAGTCATTTTTTTGACAAAACAATCATGGGCCATGGATGTCTGATTGGAGAAGGGGTCATTTTTGGAGGGACACTATGACAATAAAAACGCACACTAGCAAATAATTTTGGGGGTGCTTGAGAAGTTGTCGAAATAGGCCTAGCAACACCCCTGAACAGATTGATGATGCTTGCCATGTTTGAGACTTTAAAAATAGAAAACTTGTATCTTAATAAAAGAAATACTACATAATTGTACCCATAAACATGCATGAAGAATACAGTCCTAGTGAACACAAGCAATGTGAGCAACGAATTGCATGCCCTAAGGAATTGCTCATATCCCTCTGTTAAGGAAAAGAAAAACAGCAATGATCATAGAAATAAGTGACAAAAGTAATAATTAAAAAATCTGGAAGTCTGGCACGACGCATGGTAGCTGATTGGTTAGCACATCTGTCTCACAGTTCAGAGATCGTGCATTCAAATCAGTCCTCTGGCCTCCTCCTGTGGAGTTTGCATGTTCTCCCCTGGGTACTCTGGTTTCCTCCTCCATTCCGAAAACACGCATGCTAGGTTAATTGAACGTCAAAATTGTCCTTATGTGAGACGTTTGTCGAAATGTGCCCTGCGATTGGCTGTTGATCAGTCCAGGATGTACCTGGCCTCTCACCCTAAGTTAGCTAGCTGGGATAGGCCCCAGCACACATGCAAACATGAGGAGGATGAGCGGTACAAGAAATGGATCGATGAAAAGCTGACGTTGCTTTTTGATTTGATTGAAAATCATTTGAACACAGACACGTTAAACTAAGGTGTGTCCAAACTTGTAATCAATCAGTCTTGTTGACAGGTGTAGATGTCTTACTAACAGTTAAAGAAATGGCTTGATTGCAGTGATTGCCTCGCAACGGTGTGGATTAGTCCAGGCCTGTTTTAAAAATAAAACTAAAAATATCAGATTTTTTGGGTTCATTTTCAGTAATTAATTTCATTAACTTGTGTCTGTTATTTTACAGACTATGGGTTTTTCTTTAACAGAGAGGTACCAACAACACCCACACACAAGCCTATCAATCACTCTATCCAACCCCAAAAACTCAATTTAAATGTAAACAATTGCATCAGACTTGGTCCAAATGTGTGATGTGATAAGCTTGGGGACTGCTGTGTACCTACTTTAAAAAAAAAAAATTTTAACTAACATTTATTTGAGCTAAAGTAAACACAAGCTGATTATTTACAATAAGTAGTAAATCCAAAGGAGGTTTCAGTCATATAGCTTTATTCTCTTGTACATTATATATATATCATACTAAAATAAACAAAAGTTAAAAAAATGAACAAAGAAACTGTACAAAAATGTATATATACTACATCTTAATTACAGAACAGTCTACTGTCCAAAAAAGGCACTAAATTCCAAAATGGGCAATACAATAAAATTGAACATAACATAGCTTTTGAAATTGACACAACAGCATTCAGTCCTCTTTTTCGGCGCTATCATCGGATGAGGTGTTTAACAGGGGATACGGAGGAGAAACGTATAACATGGAAACTCTGATGTACCACGAGAGGACATCTCTGGAGAAGAAGCACGACGACTGGAGTACATGTTGATGCTGGGAGGGACCAAGTCTTGGGTTGTGGCCTATATTTCAGCAAAGTCACTTTACTGGAAATGCAATACATCTGATTCACTACTTTAGCACCTGAACACTCTTTTTGTCCATCCCGCTTGAAGACTCAGGTTAAACACTGCTGGACAGAAATTTCGACTGCTATTTAATATCTGAAACAACATCGACAATTCATTTGAAAGTAGCTTAAAGTGAGAATGTCTCGACGCACTCGTATGTGCGTGGCAAAGACAAAGTGATTTTTATCTTCTTTATGTGGGCCCCGATCCTCACACAACAACTGACTCCACGACATTGGACAATTTTCCAAATAAGTCATTTTTAAATCATTGTGCCTCTTGAGTTTAAAAAAAAAAAAAAAAAAAACTAAGAAAAAAAAAAACTAATGTCAAATGGATTTGGAAAAAACATGATGTGACTGGATTAAGTTCATCTTTAAATCGTTCCACAAAAAATATGGCATTTGTTATACTCACAACAACAAAAGGCATCCCATGTTCTGTAATAAAACATTTTGATGAATGAAACTAAGGTCAACTTGTGTCGGACTTTAAATTTAGTAGAGGCGATGTTACGGAGTGGTTATATAAGGCTACTAATGGTGGGGGCTCACTGTTGCTTACCGATGTTGCCACTTGAGAAGAAACCATACGAATTCTTCACCCAAATGCTACTAAACTCATAGTAGTAGTGCAAACTACATCAAAGAAAGCAACTGACAACTTTTTTGACAGCGCAACAACGAGGCGCTCTAAAGTGGCCACGCCAGCCCGAAGCCCTAGTCCAAACGTTAGCCGTCAAGCCGGACAAAATTTCCTTCCTCCACGCTCTTCACAGTGTTGTGCATGCACTTAAGGCAGACAAGGTGGCGCTCTAAAGTGGCCATGTCAGTGGACTTTCGGAAGGGAAGATGCATTTTCCGGGTGGGGGATAGCCAGCTAGCTAGTTAACTGGACATCGCAATTGCCATAGTGGGGGAGGGGCTACTCATGCTGGATGCACAAGTGTGTCACTGTGCGCCGTTATAGCCAAATAATAGAAGAAATTAAAGGAAAAAATAAAAATAAATACCTACATACATTTTGAAAAGTCGGGAAACCTGAAACGCTGAAAAACAGTTTAACGCTATATGTCCACAATTCAGTACCACATAGTTCTGTTTAGGCACGTTTTTCTGCAATTATCTTCAAACGTATTTAGAAACATATCTCTGAATTCACTTTACACGATGTTTAATTCTAGGCTTCAATCACATCTTGTTTTATTTCAAATCCATTGTTTTTGGGGTGTAGCAAGGCAAAATGATGAAAACCAATGTCAAAATATTTCTGGGCCTAACTGTATTTGCCTAATAGGTCAATGTTTTTATTTTTTTTATTTTCGTTTTCATGCACCAGTTCTCACAAATTAGGCAAGATCAAATTGCGCCAATTTCACAATGGAGCCTGGCTTAAGGGGAGAGGACAAGATCACATCACGTTTAAGTCAAAAGCAAAACATTTTCCTCCTTTTAAGGTGCATTGTCATTTGTCTTTCACTACATACCTCAGACATAAACAGGAAGACTTGTTCAGTCTAATAATGAATGACAATAGAAAATATAGGTGTAAAAAAAAAAAAAAAAAGAAAAAAGGCAAACTTAAAAAAAGCTTGATTAATTTAACAATAAGTATGTATCTTTTTCAAAACACTTTGTACATTAGCATAAAAAATGAGTATAAATACTTATGTTTCTCTCTTTTTTTTTTTTTTTATACCCTAAAATCCTTTTTGAATTGCAGATGCCAGATATGAGTCATCCTCATACACGCTTAAGATTTTACATTTAAGGGGAGCTTTTGATAAACACTTTCAATGTCATTAAAACCACAGTATGTGATAACGTCCAAATCAGACCATTGAAACGCCTTAAAAGGAAAACTAGTATTCCATTATATGTTCATTTCCTGATAAAGTATTCCAATATTTTGTCTTTATAAAGAATAGTTTCACACTTTGGGAAAAATTTATTTAAGCATCAGATTAATGACGACTTTTTAAAAATGAATCCCCCCCACCCCCAAAACAATTAGTTTAGCCTACAGACTGGATTATTATGCAAAATGTTGCTCCATAAAACTCAAGAGTCTAAACAATTTGCATTGATATGTTGGCAAGATCCTAGTTTTTGGAGGGCAATGTGCGGGCACGATTTATTTTCACCTCTTACCCAAAATAAAAATAAATTGGTGGAACAGAAAAAGAAAAACAGGATAACTGCATTTTATCTGTCCACTGGCAGGCTAATTTCATGAATTGACATAGGAGCACAATTTTTTTTTATTCCGTTATGTTCCTTAAAACAAAATTAGCCAAAAAAAAAAAAATCACAGAGCACTTAAATTTCATTAGGACCATAACAGCATTAAGAGCAACTAAGTTCTACTATTTTTAATATTTTGGGAAAGAGGTGAAAATCAATCAATGTTTTCATACCTTATTTAGTAGGTTCTTGACAAAGTTTCGTAGAACCTGATTTTTTTTAATTTTTTTTTATTAACTATATTTTTAGTTTTTGCTTAAATTGTTTTCCTTTGAATGTTGGGATGTCCTACATTTTTAAAATCAGTTAAGATATTAAAAATCAAAATGCATTTAGGCCGCTAAACTAAAATAAAAAAACAAACAAACAAAAGAAACAAACACCTTGTCCCTTACTGCAAAAGTGGAAGTTATAAGCAATAGCTGACCATTCAAGACTATGAATGGACATCAGTCCAAGTTGATTAGGTTGACAGATTCTGCTCAGATTCAAGTTAAGCTAGTTACCGTATTTTCATGACCATAAGGCGCACTGAAAAGTCTTCAATTTTCTCCAAAATGGACGTTGTTGTGTGACTTTGATGAGCGCTCCGCTTGACCGACTGGGAGCATTTCCTGCCGACACGCTGCTTATTGAGAGGAAAGGCGGACGTGACTGAGGACAGCACGCGGACGTTAAAGCGGGAAGGGTGCGCGTGAAAGAGGACGCTAAAGGCACGCCCCCAGTAGGTATATATTTGCTGAGGACCCCCGAAAACGGCACCTACGAAGAGACACGCTTACGAAGCACAGTTTAAACTGCAAGTTATCAGTTACGCGGAGGAACATGGGAATCGAGCAGCCGCGAGAGAATTCAAGATCAACGAATCCATGGTTCGCAAGGGGATGCCCGGGCTAAGGTATCTGCTTTGACTGTTGTCCGAGCTTTCGCGAAAGCCGGCATCATCGCTGAACAGCCCGCCGGCAACGAGACCGACTCCGACGACGACGAGAGGGAACCCGGCATGTTTGATGGCGAAACCGCCCGGCTGTTCATTTCGGATACAGAAGATGAGGCCTTAATACGGTGCGCCTTATGTATGTGTTAAATACAGAAATAGACCCCGTAACTGAGACTGCGCCTTTTAATACGGTGCGCCTTATGGTCGCGAAAATACGGTACTTCCTGAACTTGTTAACTGTTGTGGATACAAACCTTCTCAAAGATGCATATCAGCAGTTTTCCCAGAATGTAAATCTATTCCTTTGGTGAAAAAGGGCCGAGCTCAGTTTGACTGAAAAGTCGCCGCGTCATCAGGAGGAGACGCTGGCTTTAAGAAATGACACTTCTGCCCTTTGACGATTTCGAGAGCCACATTGAGAGGAAAAACTGCATGCAAAAGTGGTACTTTTTACCCATTAGTTAATTAATGACATTGCCATAATCCAAACCAACTCCATGTGTGGTTTAAGCTTGATGTACGTAATTACTTGAAAAAAAAAAAATAATAATAATAATCTGCTCCAATCACATTCTTTTGGCCATTGTAGAGGCAGAGAAGCCACGATTATATGTCCGACCTCTGTTAGCGACCATTACAACTTGCTGTATTTGGGTCAAACTGGCCCAATAGAAAACATCAAGAACGTGTGCCAACTCTATTTGAAGAAATGGCTTCGGGTGTCCATGAAGACCGTGGTCAGACCAGTATGTGGTGCCGAAAGCCGACTTTGAGCCGGCCACATCACAGCATCTTTTCCTTTGGCATGGATGGCGTTAAAACAAAGCACAGATTCCATTAGTAGATAGCTTACATTTGCTTGATTATCACATTGATCCATAAACTGATTCGTCATTGCCTCAAGCACTTAAGTCATCGATGACCTAAATATCACGATTGTGAAGACGTTCTGCTGTTGAATGGAAACTTACCATAAGCATTGTTCCACACTTTTTAAAGTACAGTACTAATCATGATTCCTGACATGCAAGCAGTCCTGCAGTGAGATTCAAAAGAGGTGTGTTCATTCAACAGCAGAAAACCTCAATGGTTCTGTCAAGGGCTGAGAACATTCCAAGGGTTGGGAGGTCAGGAAATGGAACTGCCTACCAACCAGATTTGTTCTGACGAAGGAGACGCTCTCCATTTGTCTCTCCAAAAGACATCGTCCAGAGTCTTCTCTTGCTGTTAATTGCACAATGACAAGGGTAAGTCTGGAGAGTAGGTAGGTAGCACACCATTAAGTTGGGGCGACTGAGAACTAGAAGAACCATTTATCTTATGTACAGTACACGTTTGCTGAGTTTGTCTCTGAGGTTGAGTGAGACTGAATGAGGATTGGCTCAGACAACCAGGCTGTAGAGGTAAGGAGGAGTCGGGGAGAGGAAAAAGAGAGGAGAGTGTCCTGGGAGGAGCAGGGGCGCACAATTAGAAGCACAGGTTTTGGTTTTGAGAGAAGGCCAGGGCTTCTACTTCCTTTTTTTTCCCTCCATAGACCACTTTCAGGCTGTATCCTTTGTCTTTAGTTGTAAGGATTAGTTAATACATTAAGGAAGTTGAGACAATCAGTCGCGATGGATTGTTTTGGGAAGGCAGGGTGTGAGATCTCATTAGGAACAAGGAACACCCTGGAATAAGGAACTTTCGGCTAAACATTGCACTTTTGGATCGTAGGAACTCTCCCCTAAATTCAGTTCCTTGGATTTTTTTTTCTGGGAAGCAAAGAGAATCATACTTTCGAGAAGCCCAGAAACTTTTTTTCTTTGGGACGGGATCTTGAACGTCAAACATCACATATGATTGGGCAACTAATCACCGCATTTTATTTCACCCGGCCTTACAAACTCAATTTATATAGTTTCTGGATTTTTTTCAGGTTCTGTTTTTTTCCTGGTAACATTGGTGCAAAAGTGCATTGTGTGTTCTGCATCTGTGTATCAATCTTAAGTCCCCAGAACATTTAGGTACAAGGGGACAGCAAAAGAAAAGAGCAATGAGCCCAATTAACCCTAGCACTACTCCCAGGATTAACCACTGAAGATGTTCTGCTGCACCTTGCTTGTCACAGAGATCACTCAAAGCAAGCTCTTGTTCTGCCTTTGATCCTGGACACCCATTTTTTAACAGTGCTGGAGCCTGTTACAGCTTCCCCATACACATTTTGCAACCTTTTCAAAGTGTTTAGTGGTGGTTCCCCTTCCATCCATCCATCCATCCATCCATTTTCTGAGCCACTTCTCCTCACTAGGGTCGCGGGCGTGCTGGAGCCTATCCCAGCTATCATCGGGCAGGAGGCGGGGTACACCCTGAACTGGTTGCCAGCCAATCGCAGGGCACATACAAACAAACAACCATTCGCACTCACATTCACACCTACGGGCAATTTAGAGTCTCCAATTCATGCATGTTTTTGGGATGTGGGAGGAAACCGGAGTGCCCGGAGAAAACCCACCCAGGCACGGGGAGAACATGCGAACTCCACACAGGCGGGACCGGGGATTGAACCCTGATCCTCAGAACTGTGAGGCTGATGCTCTAACCAGTTTTCCACCGTGCCGCCGGTACCCCTTCCAATGCAAGAAATTCAACCGCAGCTCTTTGCCTTCTGATAGGCATCCCACAACGACCTAATTTACAAAATGGCTGACGGGAAGAGGACAGGTATAAACAAAAGTTTGAAAAAAAAAAAAAAACCTTCAAACAAGTATTTAAACTACAACCCATGAAGGGTTCTAAAGAAATTCTCATTTCTTACTAGGTTCAATTAAATTGGACTCATTACTTTTTGACTGCCCCTTGTAAAACCTCTCAAGAGTTATAACCACCAGGTAGGGTGTTTTTCCGACACGGAACTTAACCGCTAACCCCAATTTACATATATTTCCCATGGTTCAAACAAACAATGGTCCTCCAAAAGTTCCCAGTTCTCAGGTAAGGTTCCTGCTGTTGAAATGCACCTTTTAATTCCTCCTTCCCTTCACCATCTTGTTGCTTCCTCCCCTCTCACTGTTCAGTCATCCTCCAGGACTTCTGTCTTGATGTCACTGGGGACCCCTCCAGTTCTAGACAGGGCCAGGATGGTGTGATTGACAGCAGCCATCTCCACAGCCAAGGAGATGGGGTCCTGATGCTCGCTATGAGTGGCACTGTCATCCTGAGACAAGGAAGGAGGATTAAAGGGATTAAAGCAGGATCAGAGGGGGTCACACAATGAGTCCATAAAAATTGAATTTCCGGGTTGCCATACATGACGCAGTATTTCGTGAGCAAGATAAGTTCTCTGATGGGTAGTGTAATGTTTTTTTTAATTGTAACCTGATGGACAATAGCATTTAGGGACAAGATAGGACTAACTTTACTCGAAATGCTTGGTTGTTGACATCTACAAAGTATATGATTTCAGTTGTCCATCCATCCAAATTCTACTCATTAAAGTGAGTTGGAGCCTATAATTTTTTGGAATGTGGGAGAAGTACCTGGTAAAAACCCACACAAGCATGGTGGACAACATGCAAACATCACACAAGAGTCTATGCTGTGGGATGCTAAGAAAATGGATCTTCATAATTTGGACACCGTTTATTTAGACCATGCAAAAGTTTTTTGACCCAGCTCCTAAAAGAATCGGAATAGAGAATCGTTTGGAACCGGAATCGAAATGAACCAGAATTGTAACTGGAATCACTCAAATTCAAACGACGCCCAACCCTACCTCCCATATCCCAAAAACATGTGAGGTAGGTCAATTTAAACTCTATATTGCTTGTAGGTGTGAATGTGAGTGTGAATGGTTATTTGTGCGCCCTGCGATTGGCCGGCGACCAGCTCAGGGTGTACCCCAGCTCTAGACCGAAAATAGCTGGGATAGGCTCCAGCACGCCCGCGACCCTTGTGAGGATAAGTGGTACGGATAATGGATGGTGGATTTTCTTTTAATATCTCATCTGAATATCTTGTACATATTGCTGCAGTATATTTTCCATGGGGAAGTTTGAACTGGATAATGACTTTTCTGAACTTTTGACGATAGAGTTGTGTAATTCGTTAAGTTTATGCCTGGATCAGACTACAAGATTTCAGCCCTGTTATTGGCCTGATTTTCCTATTCAGAACGATTTTCTACATCGGGCCAAACATATTTTGTCAGGAACCACAAAACTTCTTGTGTGACATAATCCATGATCAACGATAACTCTACGATGCTAGAATGAAAAGTCCGGCATTTTTTATTTTTGGGATATCTTTCGTGTAAGGTGACATATCAACAAGAACCCTCCATCATAGCACCTTGACGTCAACCAATAGGATTGCGTCTTGCAATCCTATGCGCACAAACCAATGTTTACCGAAACCTTAGAGAATGAATTGTCAAAACGCTGGGATAATGTTTACATACAAACATGAATGCTAGCACTAGCTGGCTACATAACGTTATATCGCCTGCTTGCTAACAGTATCAAAGGTATGTGAACATTACCTCAAGGTCTCCTTGAAGAATGGACAGCCGAAACCATCCTCTCCGGAGCACCCAGGGATTATACCACACGTCTTTTTTTGTTTGTTGTTCTTTTAATCAACACAAAACATTGCCCCAATCAAAACTAGCGCCATAGTAATGGTTGTATTGGTATCAGGGTGTACCCCGCCTCCTGCCCGATGATTGCTGGGATTGGCTCCAGCACTCCCGCGACCCTTGTGAGGATAAGCGGCTCAGAAAATGGATGGATGGACCAAACTCCAGGGGGGAACAAAGCCTTGGGCAAGTTGTGTTGACCATCCCAACACGAGAGGTTAGCAACGAAGCACATTTTGTAATGCAGTTACAGTACTGTATATGGGTTGTGTACAATGCAAATAATATTGCCACGGCACAAGGGAATCTGGTTATGACTATTGTAAATAAACGTGAAGAGTTACCTGTGTTGGGGAGGTAGGCTCCAAGCGATAAAGGCCAAATGGTCGGCTGAGAGGTCTCTTGTCAAAATACGGCAGATCACATGCCTACAGGGAAAAGAAATACCGAACTATAATTTGAGAAGTAAAACATTCCAAATCTGTGGTGTAACCACAGTACAGCTTCAAGAATGCAGATCAATACTAATTTCCATCCCCTAGTTTACAGATGTAAAAACAAACAAATGAACAAATCAATCAATATTTACCAACAATTAAGACTTCAGCAAATATTCAGTCAAACAGTAGATCAGTTCCTACATGGTCTTTCAGTTCATATTTTTATTTTATTTGTGAGTTGGGCTTAACTGAATTCGATAAATACAATTCTGTTTAGTCTAATGACCGTCAATGACAAGCAGGTCCATAAAAAAAGGTGCCCTCTTTGTCGGAGATAAAGGATGCTGCTGTACCTGGTCTGTAAAATCGCTCCCATCAACGTCGTCGCTGTTGGAGTGTCCCCCTGGACTTTGCACATCTATCCCATGACTCTCCAGGATTGTGGCTTCTTGGAGGAAAAGGACAGAGTGTGACATTTATGATTGATCACTGATCATTCGTGAATCACATTACAAACTGTTGTGCAGTCATGATTCACCACTTGGGAGACTTCTGCAGTGGGTATAAAATGTAGTGGGCAGCAAAACAACATATAGGTAGGCTCATGAGCACTTGTTGGATATTGAAAATCCAACAATTCAAGTTGAGTCAGAAAATAATCAACTTTATTAGACAGGTACTGTAATTTCTCATGTATAATCCCCCAAAAATGTCCAAAATCAATGGTGCGCATTATACATGGGTATAGGGGGAAATGAAAAAACTTTCCCATTTTATAAATGTATGCCGCTATGTAGAGGTTATGAAAAAGCGGTACACTTTCATTCTAATATGCCAGCACCACCTAGAGGCTATGAAAAAGGTGTAGCCTACACTTTCATTCCAGTATGACAGGTATGGTAGGTAGACAGTATGACTGCATATATGTACCGTTGTGCTCCTAAGTTTAGATACCCTGGCAGAATTTGAGAATTATTATTATTTTTTTTTAATATAAATACGACTGATGACTGAACAACAACCAGGATTAATTTCTTTATGGTTGTATTTTGTTTGATGATAATGCTTATCTGAAATGCTTGACAGTTTAATTTCAATCTTATTAAAATAAAACTAAATGTGTTGCACCTGGCCGTTCATGTTTTCTTTAAACAATTTTACCCATCTTAGAAATTCTGTATAACATATTCAAATAAAGTGCTATACTTCAGAATAAGTATTTGAAAAAAACCTTACAAAATGATACTTCATGTTTTGATTATAGGTAGAAGCAAAATCATGCATTGTAAAAACAAATTATACATGGGTAGAAGGGTTTTCCAGAATTCTGAGGTCAACTTTGGGGGGTGCGTATTATACACGAGAAATTACGGTACGCTAAAGCACAAGGAGCTTGTCTTTGCTAGTTGGAGCCTTTTTATTATCACAGCAAAAAAGCCACGATAATGAATATATATTCAGGTACATTAACACCAATGTTCAAAGTTCGGAGAGTCATTAAGAAATAAGTCTAGCCCATTTGACAGCATAGGTGCCAGTGTGTGTATGCAAGCCTTTTACAGTACCAAAGGTCACACTTTATGCTAATGACTAACAATGGACCATCTGTGCCAACTGGTCAACACAAAAACATCCATTCATACATTTTCTATACCACTGGGCCTCATTAGGGTTGAAGGTGAGCTGGAGCCTATCCCAGCTGAATTTGGGCAAAAGGCTGTGTTTACCCTGGACTGGCACCCAATCAATCACAGGCCACATGACAAACAATCATTCACACCTACGTACAATTTGGAATGTGGGAGGAAGCTGGAGTACCTGCAGAAAACCCACGCAAGCAAAGGGAAAACAAGTGAACTCCACACAAGGAGGCCTCAGCTCTGATTCGAACCCCCAACCTTAGAACTGTGAGCAGATGTGCTAACAGGCTGTCCCAACTCGAAAACAAATGAGCCTACTACTTACTGGAAAAACACACCTATTCACGCTTATCTGCAGATTTGGACACACAAAAATATTTTTTTTTGTCAGTTATTTTCACGCAGCCATTGTTAAGATATATAGAATACATTTTTTTTTTTAAAATGCACCTGAAGGTCAAGGAATTTGTAACCTATAAAAATACCAATTACTATTTTCCTACTTTCCATTTTATTACATTTTGGACTTAGTCATAAATTGATACTCTCACTTCTTAAATACATATCGCAAATGCCTATCTTTAATTTGGGACTCACTGTACCTTGGATTGAGCAACTAGCCGTTATCAATTAATACGCTGTTAACTTCCATCTCTGTCGATAGCATAGATCATCTTGAGAAGTTTAACATACTGCTTTCCTTTGCTTTAACCCCACAAGGATCCTCGCCAGCCTGTCGAATCTTCCATCCCACCGATGTTCATTGTCAAGCGAGCCGGCTATCAACTGGTGGCCAACACTAGCTACTCGTCCACGAGCATGGCTCTCCCAACATCCTAAACATTTGAATTACCCCCATTAGTAATTGTTGAAAGTCCTTGGATCCCATGAAAGGCACAAAAACATTTTTAGGGCAGTGTACTAGTCAGATTTTTTTCCCCGCTATTCACGGCATCTTGATACAAAAAATATACAGCTTTAATACAAAATTATGGTAATGAGAAAGCAGAATGACAAAAAAGGCTTACATATTTGTATACATATGTGGCCGGCCGGGGGGGATGGGAGTCGGCTAACCATTGACCAACCATTATGTCATGAAACTGGGTTAAAATGAAAAAATGTGACGTAAATGTTTAATGTGCAGTGATTTAAACAAACTTTGTTCTCTCAAAAAGATACATTACCAATGTTAGCTCGTCTCTTTATCTCTTTGCGGCGGTTCGCAAACCAGTTGTAAACTTTGAGGGAGGTGACCCTCTCCAAATCAGATAGCTTCTTCCCTGAAAAAGATCACAGAGGTCTCATTCCATCGACTCAATGCAATGCAAAGTCTACCTTGCCCCTCCTTTCATCAATCAACTAAAAGCTGATAGCATCACAGTCTCTCATCCTAATTTTACTCACTCCCTCTGATTTGTTTTTCATTTGGGCAACTGCATCAAAGTAAAAGTATTCAGACCCCCTTAAATTTTTCACTTTGTTATACAAGAAGTCCTCGAGTTACGATGTACTCGACCTACGACGTTTCGACTTTACGACGGCCGTGCCTCGTCCGCCATTTTGTCCCCAGCACCATAGTGTTTCTGCTTAGCTAGTGCATAGTGCTTGTCTGTGTTTGTGCGCCGGGACTATCTTTGCCTTTTTCACCCTCCTTTTTTCACACTCTCAGCAGAAATGGTAAGTACAGCATCTTGTTTTTTTATTTTAATGTATTTTAGTTTCTTTATACAACGTTTTAACCTTTCCTGCTACGGTCACCTGACCGTGGTCGGGAGACGCAGGGGTTAACTCCCTTCTCTCGTTGCACAGCTGAGGTGGGTGGCGGCAACAATAAAGGCACGAAACACCGATTTGCTGCTTTAATGGCTTTATTAGCTCCTCTGCATATTCAACGTCAACGGGTCCTCCGCTAATCGCTACTCTTCCCCGGTCGCCGTCACTACACTTGCCACTGTACACACTCGCACCTGCGCGCACTCCTTCCTCCTTCGCAGTCCCGTCTCACTCACACATCGACGCACACGCCCACACACACTGAGCTTGCTGTCACAATCACGTGGGATAAGACCTGCAACAGAAGTATTTCGACGTAAATTTCAACTTTAACGGTGAAATCCGACTTACGCGGAAATTCGGGTTACATCGCCAGCGTAGGAACGGAACTGGTTCGTAAATCGAGGACTTCCTGTATTGCAGCCATTTGCTAAAATCATTTAAATTCATATTTTTCCCTCATTAAATGTACACACAGACACCCCATAGACAGAAAAAAAAGCGGAATTGTTGAAATTTTTGCAGATTTCTTAAAAAAGAAAAACTGAAATATCACACAGCCATAAGTCTTCAGACCCTTTGCTTTGACACTCATTTAACTTGAGAGCTGTCCATTTCTTCTGATCATCCTTGAAATGGTTGTGCACCTTCATTTGAGTTCAGCTGTGTTTGATTATACTGATTGGACCCACACACACCTGTCTATATAAGAACTTATATAGGCACAGATCTGGCCAAGGTTGCAAAATAATTTCTGCTGCACTTAAGGTTCCTAAGAGCACAGTGGCCTCCATAAATCCTTAAATGGAAAACGTTTGGGACGACCAGAACCCTTCCTAGAGCTGGCCGTCCGGCCAAACTGAGCAATCGGGGGAGAAGAGCCTTGGTGAGAGAGGTAGAGAAGAACCCAAAGATCACTGTGACTGAGGTCCAGAGATGCAGTCGGGAGATAGGAGAGCGTTATAGAAAGTCAACCATCACTGCAGCCCTCCACCAGTCGGGGCTTTATGACAGAGTGGCTCAACGGAAGCCTCTCCTCAGTGCAAGACATGAAAGCCTGCATGGAGTTTGCTAAAAAAACACCAGAAGGACTCCAAGATGGTGAGTAATAAGATTCTCTGGTCTGATGAGACCAAGATAGAATTAAGGCCAAAAGGTTCCAAGTGGCATATGTGGAGAAAATCAGGCACTGCTCATCACCTGTCCAATACAGTCACAACAGTGAAGCGTGGTGGTGGTAGCATCATGCTGTTGGGATGTTTTTCAGCTGCAGGGACAGGGACACTGGTTGCAATCGAAGGAAAGATGAATGCGGCCAAGTACAAGGATATTCTGGATGAAAACCTTCTCCAGAGGGCTCAGGACCTCAGACTGGGCTGAAGGTTCACCTTCCAACAAGACAATGACCCAAAGCACACAGCTAAAAATACTGAAGGAGTGGCTTCAGAACAACTCCGTGACTGTTCTTGAATGGCCCAGAGAGCCCTAACTTAAACCCAACTGAGCATCTCTGCAGAGACCTTAAAATGGCTGTCCACCAATGTTCACCATCCAACCTGACAGAACTGGAGAGAACCTGCAAGGAGGAATGGCAGAGCACCCCCAAATCCAGGTGTGAAAAACTTGTTGCATCATTCCCAAAAAGACTCATGGCTGTATTAGCTCAAAAGGATGCTTCTACTCAATACTGAGCAAAAGGTCTGAATACTTATGGCTGTGTGATATTTAAGTTTTTCTTTTTTAATAAATCTGCAAAAAAAGAACTTAAATGATTTTAGTAAATGGCTGCAATATAACAAAGAATGAAAAATTTAAGGGGGTCTCAATACTTTCCGTACGCACACAATGTGCATAGTAAAAAGCTTGGCTTTCTAACTTGCATTAGCTATCATAATACATCGTAAGACAAATGACTGTTTATCTTCGTTCTTTGTGCAGTTCATTGCAAATAAGCATGCTTTGCACTTTGTATTTTGTAATTATTTGTTTGTATGATTTATACTTTTTATTTGTGAAATATTATACCTTTATTGTCACTCCATCCTCTTTTGCTAATTTGATTTAAACTTTCCTTATTTTGTTACATTTGTTTATAATGTGTATATATTGAAAAGTAAATATTAAATAGAAAACAAATTACATTTTACTATTGAACAAATTATTTATTACCACATAAACACAAAAGTACTGAAAATTGCCACTGTTGAGTACCGCTATTGATTCCCAGGTACAGGGAATTGGTACTGTACCAGTTCAAATGTGAAAGGTACACATCCCTATGTGGTGCACAAATTTACAGTTCCTGTGGTTTACCTGGTTTCTGAATAACAGCATTGCAGGCGTTGGCGATTTCCTCCCTTTTGGCCTCATCCGGGTACTGGTTGTCATTGAAGTAGCTATAAATCACACAAGAATCAGGCTGAATTAATCATTTTACACACGGATGAAGACAATCAAGTAGACTGTTTGTAAGTTCTACAACTTTGCCAATGTTCTTTGTGAAGACCAGTGGGTGTTGTGAAACAATTCATTTGTCGTCGATCCACAACTCTTAAAAGTTTTAACTCTCGTCTCCTCACCTCTCCATCACAGCCAGACACTCTTTCCTCCAAGTGAACCGGCTTCCCCGGCGAAGTCGGAAGGTTCCTGGGGCAGTGGCCAGTGGAGGAGGAGTTTGCCTCCACTCCATCTCCTCCAGAGGAAACGGTGCTGGCCGCATGTTTAGAGTGGCACCTGTGTCGAGAAGAAGCACAGTCACTGAAGAGTCAATGTACAACCACACTACAACCAACACTGCTCTCAATCGCCAACTGTTTATATAAAATTTTTTTCCCTTATTAATGTACACACAGCTCCCCATATTGACAGAAGAAAACTGAATTGTTTGAAATTTTTGCAGATTTATTAAAGAAAAACTGAAATATCACACAGCCATAAGTATTCAGACCATTTGTTGTGACACTCATATTTAACTCAGGTGCTGTCCATTCCTTCTGATCATCCTTGAGATGGTTCTACACCTTCATTTGAGTCCAGCTGTGTTTGATTATACTGACTGGACTTGATTAGGAAAGCCACACACCTGTCTATATAAGACCTTACAGCTCACAGTGCATGTCCGCGCAAATGAGAATCATGAGGTCAAAGGAACTGCCTGAAGAGCTCAGAGACAGAACTGTGGCAAGGCACAGATCTGGCCGAGGTCACAAAAAAAATTCTGCTGCACTTAAGGTTCCTAAGAGCACAGTGCCCTCCATAATCCTTAAATGGAAGACGTTTGGGACGACCAGAGCCCTTCCTAGAGCTGGCCGTCTGGCCAAACGGGGGAGAAGAGCCTTGGTGAGAGAGGTAAAGAAGAACCCAAAGATCACTGTGGCTGAGCTCCAGAGATGTAGTCGGGAGATGGGAAAAAGTTATAGAAAGTCAACCATCACTGCAGCCCTCCACCAGTTGGGGCTTTATGGCAGAGTGGCTCAATGGAAGCCTCTCCTTAGTGCAAGACATATGAAAGCCGGCATGGAGTTGGCTAAAAAAAGACCTGAAGGATTCCAAGATGGTGAAAAATAATATTCTCTGGTCTGATGAGACCAAGATAGAACTTTTTGGCCTTAATTTTAGCGGTACGTGTGGAGAAAACCAGGCACTGCGCATCACCTGTCCAATACAGTCCCAACAGTGAAGCATGGTGGTGGCAGCATCATCCTGTGGGGGGGTGTTTTTCAGCTGCAGGCACAGGACGACTGGTTGCAATAGAAGGAAAGATGAATGCGGCCAAGTACAGGGATATCCTGGATGAAAATTGATTTGGTCATAAAAATAAACACATACCACAAGAAAGACTCCAAACAAGATATAACCCAATATAGGAAATTTTATATCCCAATATTATATAGCGTACACATGCAGTGGCTAAAAAGTATTTAACACGCCACCATTTTTCGCACTAAATATACTTCAAAAGGTGCTATTGACCTGAAAATTATGCCAGATGTTGGGAACAACCCAAGTAATCCACACATACAAAAGTAGAACAAATAAGTTCAGAAATTGTGTGTAACAATGTGAACTGAAGTATTGAACACATGAAGGGAGGTGCAAAAAGGAATGGAAAGCCAAGACAACAACTAAAATCCATCAATAATGAAACAGCAATGCAGCCCTGCTTGTGAGGAGGAATGGGCCCAAATTACACCAGAGCAATGCATGCGACTAGTTTCTCCATATAGGAGGTGTCTTGAAGCTGTCATTGCAAACAAAGGCTTTTGTACAAAGTACCGTATTTTCACGACCATAAGGCGCACTTAAAAGTCTTATATTTTCTCCAAAATGGACAAGGGCGCCTTATAATGTGGCGCGCCTTATGTGTGCACTGAGTTCCAAAATCTGTAAATGTTGTGTGACTTTGATGAGCGCTCCGCTTGACTGACTGGGAGCATTTCCTGCCGACACGCTGCTGATATAGAGGAAAGGCGGACGTGACTGAGGACAGCATGCGGACGGTAAAGGGGGAAGGGTGCGCGTGGAAGAGGACGCGTGGAAGAGGACGCTAAAGGCACGCCCGCAGTAGGTATATTGCGCCGGTATGTGCATTGTGCAAAAGGACCCCCGAAAATGGCACCCACGAAGAGACACGCTTACGAAGTACAGTTTAAACTGCAAGCTATCAGATGGATTTGTGGATGAGGATTGATCAAAAAAATAACGTGACTACATTGTTAAATACTTCAACAAAGTACAACTGACCTCAGTTCTGCTCCCACTGCCTTTTTAAAAACATACGCTAACATGCATGCTCGCGTATGTTTTAGCGTGCATGCATGCTACCGTATGTTTTAAGGTAGCATCAGTTTTACCGTGCCTGCGCCCAATAATACAGTGAGCCTTATGTATGTGTTAAATGCAGAAATAAACCCCGTAACTAAGACTGCGCCTTTTAATATGGTGCACCTTAAGGTCGTGAAAATACGGTATTAAATAAATCCCAGTTGGCGTGTTCAATACTTTTTCCTTGTGTCACACAACTTAATTTCTGACCTTATTTGTATGTATGGCTTACTTGGGTTGTTCCAAACATCTGGTGAAACTTTGTCAATAGCACCTTTGGAAATACATCTAATGAGAAAAAAGGTGACGTGTTAAATACTTATTTCAGCCGCTGTATATGATTTTTCCTTAAAGTTACTGTATGACAAACGTAAACAAATATCCTGTGGAAACAAACAATTCAAACACCTACGGGTTGTGAAAAAGATTTAATTTCATTCCAATATTATATGTAATGTCTAATGTTACAAATTTATATATTATACTGTAAAGTTACACCGCTCACCCGAGACTCATGACGTCCTCACAGATGCCGCCATCCATATCATATATCTGTGGCTCCCGCATCTGTCTGTTGACGGCATCCGATTTAACGTGTTAGTTTACAAGACGGCAGATTTATTTAATGTACCCCCACTTCACAAAGCTCATCTCCCAAGTTAAAATAAATGTATATATTAAAAAAATATATATTTTTAAATGTTGCAAAAAAGCTGCCGGCCCTGCATGAAAAGTAATCTGCCCCCTTCGTAAATAATGAATTAACTGCGGCTAATCACATTTTTTGGAAAGCTAAGTTCACTTTTACTGAGACCATTGAAGCCTGATTTGTCTGCAGACCTGTTCCATCAAGAAAAAACTTAAATAGAACCTGTCTGACAAAATAAAAGTCGGCGAAAAGATCTCAAAAAGTTGCAGCAAAATGGCAAGAACAGATGAGAACTATAGTAATTGACATCTATCAGTCTGGAAAGGGTTACAAAGCCATTTCTAAAGCTTTAGGACTCCAGGGAACCACAGTGAGAGTCATATCCACAAATGGAGAAAAAAAATGGAACAGTGGTGAACCTTCTCAGGAATGGGTGGCCTATAATAATTATCCCCTAAGAACACAGCACCAACCCTTCCAGGAGGTCACAAAGGAAAACGGGACATCTAACGAACTGCTGAACTCCCTTGCTTCAATTAAAGTCGATGTTCATGACTCAACAATAAGGAAGAGACTGAGCAAAAAAAAGAAGAAGAACAGAATCCAAGCTGCTTGAGGCCCAGTGTGATATAGCCACAGTCAGTCAAGATCAGGGGTGTAATGTCCAGTGCATGTCTTGGTAAACTCTGCTTTCTTAAATGCAAGGTCACCGCAACAGTCTACCAGGATGTTTTAGAGGACTTCATGATTCCTTCTGTTGAGAATCTGTATGGAGATGCAGATTTCATCTTCCAGCAGGACGTGGCCCCTGCCCATACCGCCAGAAGCACCAAAACCTGGTTTGATGCCCATGCCATCACAATGCTTGAATGGCTAGCCAACTCGCCGGATCTAAATCCCATTGAGAATCTAAGGGGTATTATCAAGAGGAAAATGAGGGGCACCAAACCCAAAAACAAAGAAGAACTGACAGCAAGCATCAAGGAAATCTGGGCTTCCATAACTCCCAGGCAATGCCACGGGCTGATTGTCTCAATCCCACAGCACATCGAGGCAGTGATTAAAGCAAAAGGATTCTCAACCAAGTATTGAAGATTAACATCTCATTTTGAAAGTACCCTATTTTGATTGATTTAATGTGACCCTAATTTCTGTCTCTTTTTTTTCTACAAAAACTGAGAAGTAAATGGTTATTTCTTCACAGTATTCTATTTTTTTTGAATTCCTGATTTCGTGGGTTTTATGAAAATGTACCGTATTATAGAAAATATCTCCATCCATCCATTTTCAACACCGCTTATCCTGGTTAGGGTCGCAGGGAGCTGGAGCCTACACCCTGAACTGGTCGCCAGTCAGTAGCAGGCACATATAGACACGGACAACCATTCGCACTCACATTCATACCGTCACTGAGTGGGAACTGAACCCACGCTGCCCGCACCAAAGTCAGGAGGGTGTACCACTACACTATCAGTGACGTATAGAAAATATATATTATATAAAAATGTGTAACATTGGAATGAAAGTACACCTTTTCACAACCCCTAGGTACTGGTATACATTTATACTATGTGAAAGATTTTTTAAATTATCCTTGTATAATGCGCTCTAGCGACAGTTAAATTTTTGAGAAGGAAAAATTTTCATTATGCAAGAGAAATTACGATGTATGCTATTGCATTTTGTGCATGGAGACAGAACACAAATGTGCATAGCAGAGCACAAATCCACTGAGCTACGCACAACAGACTGCAAGCCAAACCTTTAATGAAATGGTATTCAAACCACACATTCTTATTAAACCTTAGTCACTGGCAGCCCTCCCAGTTGAAATGCATATTTGACATAAAATTTCGTTATCAATGGCAGTGAATGAGTTACAATCTGAATAGTGCTGACAGTTGGTATCTAAAATAAAGAACACAGAAAACATGAATGCAAAGCCAAACTATAACTGCAACCACACTATTAGCATCCAGCTAAAAGCTGGGAAACATTTCCAGAGTCACAACCCAACACAACTGGCTAACCCTTCAACAATGCATGCAATCAGCATTAAAGGGCATCAGTTTCCACTGCATCAGTGATGGGAGTGTGTCTGGTACTTGGCTGGGCTCAGTGTGGCCATAAATATCACAAGTAAAGAGCAGGTTACAGCGTTGATGGCGTTGGCAGACCTTCACCAAGGGGCATGCCGCAGAGGACAAGGTGTGGGATGCCTGCTGCCTGTCTATCGGTTGATACAGCACATTTACACTGGAGATGCAAAATCATCAGCATGTGGTTTGTTGAAGCATGCACATAAAAGTGTGCTTGGGTTGGGTGTGTACTGATGTCGAGCTGGGGGTTGTCGGCATAGAGTTGAAACATCAGTCCATGTTGGCGGATAATTTGACCCAAGATTGCCAAGGGCCACATGGACTAATACTGCTTTTCCACGGCAAGGTTCCAGCGTATACCATATTCACCTCCATTTAGGGTGGCCAATTTTCCATTTCAAAATAGTGCAGCAGGAAACAGGTCTCCTGGATTTACTTCTCGTCATGTGGTTGTTGGGCAAAGTAAGGAGACATATTTTACCAGAGAGGAAAGCGGTTTACTTTACCTATACGGCATCAGCTCGGAACCCTCAATAAAAGCATGTAATGGTCAACACTTGAGTATTTCAACAACTCTTTAAGAAACTGCAGGCAGCATATGTATTTAAATTTTGTATTATTTTATTTTTTTAAGAACAGCTCTGATCTTTACATTTAATGTAGAAATTCAACGGATTCTCTGCATTTGGTCTGTCAGAGTAAAATATTTATCTGTACCTGGAGTAGTTTTCTCCAGCGTGTACCAGCGGTAAAAGGCCCTCTTCTTCTGCTCACTCAAGTCAGAGCCATGCTGGAGCAGCCAATGGGAGATTCTGCTCTGGCTGATGCCTGCAAGGCAGCCAGACATCAAATTAGTGATTGTTTTACATCACGCCTTGGCACAGTTTGCAGACAAATCCCTTGAAAAAAGATTTACAGACAAAAGGGAAAACGAGAGAAAAATGCACTCATCTTTGAAATTTAGCTCCTTGCATCACTACTGTACTGTTGGGTTATTTCATATAACCGACCTCCACTTCAAAGTGCCTGAAGGCGCTACTGTGGTTGATCTCATCATCCCTTTTACTCCTAAGAATAGTGCTTCACCATGGCCACACCTTAATTAACCGATTTTGAATTTCAACTGACAACTTAAACAGCCATTTTGTCACAGTGAAACACAAATGTGGTAGCAGCACAGGTACAGTGCCGTGAAAAAGTATTGGCCCCCTTCTCAAATTCTTATATTTTTGCATAGTTTCCCCACTTTGTTTAAGATCATCAAACAAGTGTAAATAGACAAATATAACCCAAGCTAACTTAAAATGTTTTTAAATGGTGATTTCATTTATTAAAGAAACAACTAAACTTGTTGAAAGAATAAAAAACTCTTTCATACCGAACACTATTATAAAAGGAGTGAATAAGAGCCAGAGAGTGGGGGTGATAAATCAAAATTATTATTGGTCTGGGTTATCTTGATCTTGGAGCAGATAAACACTGGTAACAGGGAAAAATTAAGGCTGCAAATATTAAATTCCCTAGGGAAAATTCTGTTAACGATAAATTGATAAATTGTTTGTTTTACAGAATTTTGTCATTTCTAAATTTATTTTTATCAAAAATGTTTCATTGTCCCTTAATGAAATAATACATAATTACATTATAATAATTATGTGTATTTAAAGATCTTACTAAGGAAAAAAACAAAACAAAGGCAGAACATGAAGCCAGATGCTCAGCGGTAAATCTCTTTACATTCCATGCCAAATGTGACCAAATAAAACTACTACAACCTACTGACTCTTGTTGAGAACATGCCAGCCTGTGACAGCAGTCCAGTGACAGTCAGTCAAACAGCTTAAAAGAGCAACTCTAAAGGTGAGTGGACGCAGACATACTGGAATGCTTCTCCTCTGTGGGGAACTGCACTAAATT
This sequence comes from Phycodurus eques, assembly GCF_024500275.1. Taxonomy (NCBI): domain Eukaryota; kingdom Metazoa; phylum Chordata; class Actinopteri; order Syngnathiformes; family Syngnathidae; genus Phycodurus; species Phycodurus eques. Next base: position 3,890,479 of record NC_084542.1, on the reverse strand, counting down.
CCCTTCCTATCAAAGTTTATTATGCGAATATGACAAGGCAATTAAGGTGAGCATTTGACAATATTTCCATGGTTGAACATTTGGCAAAATTGAAATTTTTTTTGTAATATGATTTTAAATGGAATGGGATAATGTCCCACCAAAACCAGTATGTTGAAGAGTAGATTAATGCTGACCGGAGAAGTTGTCTCATAGAAGAGGTCTTTGCAGATGTAGCTTAAGTGGGCTCTTTTTGTCCCGATTTTGCCCTTCCTGCCCAAGGACATCAAATGCCAGACTATCTAATGTTTTATAAGATTATCCTTAGGTCTGAGGTGTGTTATACATTTACGACCAAAAATTTTCACGTGGGGGGGAAGCGGACCTCTCCCCGAGTTACGATGCCGTGAATTGTGACGTGGAACACAATGTCGCCAATAAAGAAGTGGCCTGACTCAGGAACAAGGAAACGTAAATAAATAAAAACAAACATGTCTCACCCGATGTCATTTTTTTGGTATAAAAGTGGGTACCCCGGACAGCAAGTATTTTACAATGAAAGTCTTTTTTTTGACGAGATTGCAATTTTACAAGGCTCTCGGCTCCGGCAACCTTCGGCAAACATGAATGCATATCCGCTAGGGTTTTTCTTCTTCGGTTTTGTTAGATCACCTATGATCACTCCAGGAGGACGTGTTCCAAGATCGGCGGTGGAACAGAATCTTTATGCGTGTGGTCTTGTGTGTTCAGGTTATTGAAGCACACAATAAACAATACGACTAAAACTGTTAAAGGAATACATTGGCCATTACACAGAAAATTTTATTTCCATCATTCAATTAAACAGTGTGCATACAAATAATCCAGAAAAAAAATCTATGGCACATGATGACCTGAAAAAAGCGGAATTAGTATCAAAATAATAACGTTACCCCGTATAGTGACATTTTGACAGTCGGATGATCACTGTGACGCCACCCGTACGTAAACGTGACAGCGGTCGTTATTTTTCAATTGGTATTTCCGGGAGTGATTCTTAATACAAAATGCCTTGTTGCATTGCCAAGTATTGCCATAATTTGGACAAGTCAATACTAATCATGTCAGGTTTCACCTTCTTCCTTCTTAAATAAATAAATAAATAAAATTAAAATTAAAACAAAATTTTAATCTACAGCGGCAGTGGCTGTCGAAATGCGGCTGGCCAGAGCCACCAAAAGATAAACAATCCCGCGTGTGCAGTGTCCAAGTACCCTGAAGATTTCAGTGAGTGTGATGCAGTACAAAATGGGCTACCTGACGCTCCCGGCCCTAAATAAGGATGCTGTGCCCTCAATCTTCATGTGTGGGGTCTGTAGCAGACAAAAAATATTTTAAGATTTGAAAAATCCTTGCGTGTAGCAGGCCTAACTTTCCATGGCTCACTACATGTTGTACCGCGACTTTCATTCATTATAAGTTGCCTGAAGAAGCGGTTTATCAACAATTAAACACATTTGACAGAATTCTATCAAGAAATTAAAATATCCATTCCTAGAAGGAGATGGCCCTCTGTTTTTCAGGCTTTTTATAAACACATTCAGTACTGTGAACACTTCCATGTGTATGTCTCTAGATTACAGAGAACATCAAGGAGTAACAATAGCACTGGTTGTAAATTGGCTTTGTCGGTGTGTTTGGTACTCACCGGTGACTTGTGCCACCACTGCCTGAGAGATCCTGCGGTTCCCCAGGAACGCTTTAATCTCCTCTTTCACCATGCTGCTATCCCTCCTGCAAATACCCACAGCATTACTCGGTGCACAAATGCATCATTTAGAACACATTCAGCAACATTAGGCTGCATATGATACTGGTATGTGCCAAAAAAATTTAATAACCAGGGAAAGTCCATTTATTTCAATAATTAGTTTCAAAAAGTGAAACTTGTATGTTATATTAGTTCACCAGACACAAAGTGAAATATTTCAAGCCTTTATGTTTCAATTTTGATAATTACGGCAGAAAGACAAAACAAATACAAATCCAGTATTTCACAAAATTAGAATTATTTCATGTGACCAACAAAAAAAGGATCTTAAAACAGAAATGTTGGCCTTCTGAAAAGTGTATTAAAGTAATATTCCCTCAGTACTTTGTTGAGCCTCCGTTTTCATTAATTACAGCGTCAAGGCGGCGTGGCATGGCAGTGACCAGCCCTGGGCATAGTTCAGGTGTTATTGTAGCCCAAGTTGCTTTAATATTGGCCTTTAAATTGTCTGCATTTCGGGGTTTCTGTTCCCTCATCTTCCTTTTTACAACACCCCATACATTTTCAATGGGGTTCAAGTCAGGAGAATTTGCTGGCCAATCAAGTACTGGTATTCCATGGCAATTAAACCAGGTATTGGTAGTTTTGGCTTTGTCGGCAGGTGTCAAATCCTGCTTGAAGATAAAATCATTGTCTCCAAAAAGCTCGTCGGCAGTGGGAAGCATTAAGTGCTCTAATATTTCCTGGTAGACAGCTGTGTAAACTGTGGACTTTATAAAAGACAACGGACCCACATCAGCAAATGACATGGCTCCCCAAACCATTACTGACTGTGGAATCTTCACATTGGACTTCAAGCAGCTTTACTTTTGTGCTTCACCAGTTTTTCTCCAGACTCTGGGACCTTGACTTCCTAATGAATTTACTTTCATCTCTAAAGAGGACTTGGGACCACTGGGCAACAGACCAGTACTTTTTCTCCTTAGCCCAGCACAGATGCTTCTGACGTTGTTTTTGGTTCAGGAGTGGCTTGACACATGGAATTCTAAAGCTGAAGCCCATGTCATGCAGACATCTGTATGTGGTGGTTCTTGATGCACTACACAGGCCATTCCTTATGATGCTCCACCAGATTTCTAAATCGCCGTTGCTTGACAATCCTCTCAAGACTGCGGTCATCCCTGTCACTTGTGCACCATTTCCGGCCATATTTTCTCCTTCCTCTTAACACTCTGTTAATGTACTTTGATAGAGCACTCTGTGAGCATCCAGCTTTTTTATTTTATTTTTTATTTTCTTCTGGATTTTTTTTCTCATTTTGTCTCTCATAGGTGAGGTATACCTATGATGAAAATGACAGGCCTCTCTCATCTGTTTAAGTGGTTTAAGTGGAAGAACTTGCACAATTGTTGGCTGACAATACTTTTTTGCCCCACTGTACAATGAGATTGAGATGAGATGCCATGAATAAATGTACCTGCAAAGGACTAAAATATTCAAATAATACACAGATACAAATATTGACTTTTTAAAATTTTGAACCATACAAGGACAGGCGATCATTCATGGCTTTTATTTAAATACATTTGAATTTGTGAATGGGCAAAGGGGAGCAGTGGCAGGGTATAGTGTTGGTACTGAGCAAAGCGCAAATGGTGAATGTAGTAAGGAAGTGAAGAAATCGGTCTAAGCAGATTGGAACGGGTGGAGGAAAGTGTGAGGTGTGTCCTGAAGAAGAGTCTCTGCTAGGATCAAGGGCAAAGTTTATAAGACAGTGGTGAGGCCAGCCATGATGTACGGACTAGAGACAGTGGCACTAAGAGACAACAGGAAGCACAGCCGAAATAAAGATGTTGAGGTTTGCTCTTGGGACCAGGTTGGATTGGATTATAAATTGGCTCAGAGGGACAGCCGAGGTTAGATGTTTTAGAGACAAAGTTAGAGAGAGCAGACTTCGATGGTTTGGATACATCCAGAGGAGAGATAGTGAGTATATTGGGAGAAGGATGATGAGGATGGAGCTGCCAGGCAAGAGAGTTAGAGGAAGACCAAAGAGAAGGTTGATAGATGTCATGAGGGAAGACGTGAGGGCAGTTGGTGTTGGAGAGGAGGATCCAGGAGATTGGCTTATATGGAAAAGGATGATGCACTGTGACGACCCCTAACTGAACAAGCTCAAAGGAATAGAAGAAGACAAGCTTGTATAGAAAGCTGTTTTCACACTGTATTCCCAGTAAATTGGAACATCCGAGGTGTAAGACAATTATTCACCTGTCCCTTTCGGACAGAACTCCCTAAAGAAACACATTTTCGCGTCCAAACACACTTTCACAGAGCTGTTGCAGCTGGCCCCAGATGGGTGTCATGACGTCAGCACGGCAGCAGCAATTGCTTTCAACACAAAGGGGTATGGGCAGAGTCTCTGGTGTTCAATGTAGCACTGGTCACAGCACAGGTGGTGACAATCTGTTATACCTCTCAATACTGTATTTGGGCCTCCATCCAGCATCAGTGCCTCACAGCGAGGTGTATTTATAAATAAATAAATAAATAAAAGAGGGTATTAAAGACAGCTGAGCCAGTGTGTTAAGCGCTCTAGAAATACACAATGAGCTTCCAGGCAGTTGGGGATGCCTTGCTTAAGGTCACATCAGCAGAGCTAAGGAACCAAACCGCTACAAATCAGGCAGTTTTCATACTCTTGGGTCCACAGCAGGAATTTACTGGCTACCCAAGAATGATATTAAAATATGCAGCGTGTCTAAAATATGACTGCTGAATCTCAAGGCTTCACATTCTTATTGAAAAACCTTTTTTTTTTTTTTAAAAAAAAAAAGGGTCTTATTCTAGGTGGCATTCTAACAGTATTGGTGCATGTTTTTATGACTCATACATCAGCATTGTAACTCAGAGAAGCACAAAGGCTTTCCAAATCAAAATCCTCTGAGCCATGATCATATGATGCAGATTTCCAAAATGTATTTAGCTGAGAATATCGTGTTAGTATGTCTGTACTCAAGGGAGGAAAATATACATACGTACAGAGGTGCAGGAAAAGGAGGGTGGTGATTAAATGTGTATAGTGTACCCACCTAATTTTCTGTACAGTACATTTAAACAGGGGTCACAAACATTTTTGAAAAAGAACGACTCTTTCAGTACTGATTAATTAAGGGATACCAGTTTGATGCACACTTCTTAACAAGTTCGCTCAAATTACATTTGTTACTTATCATTAATTATATTCAGCTATGTGAATACACATTTTAATGATGTCCCACTCACAGTAATTAACAATGATTTAACTAGGTAGGAAACAACTAGCTAGGAAATAAATAATATGCAAAACTATGAATCTCTCCCCGTAGGCTACTCCTGTGGTCATTAGACTTTGGGGCTACCTGATGCCTGTGGGCACCATGTTGGTAATCTCTGATCTACAACAACAAACAAGGGCATTAATTTCAGGGCATAACTTCTCATTATACTACAGATAGTAAATGAAGACATTGCAAATGATGGAGTTTAACCTGATCGTAATCAACATAAAACGCACATCGAAGCCCTGAGTAGATGTTTTTTTTTAGCATACTGTACTTCTCAAATAAACAAAATTAGTCAGGACTCTTGACATCCAGCTTCAATATCCTCCACATTGGTGGTGTCTTCCAGCACAGCTAAAATTAGAGATGAAAAAAAGCTACTTGTATTGACACCAGAGAATCAATGTAGCACGAGTTGCTGTACAAGACTGAGGAAGAGTGGAAAGCAGAAGACAGAGGGAGGGAGGGCGCTAGGCGATTGACTCAAAAAAGGCCAAATCCCCTACAGAGACAGAAATGTGCACTGATAAGTGAGAAAAATCACAAGGGCAACATTGGATCGTTGACTAGCTTGAATCGGTGTGTCACACCCCCGCAGCCCTGTGGAACATAATGCTGGAGGGCCCTATATATGGGAATGGACTTGAATGCTACTTAACTTCTTGGGTTTTTCATGGAGGACATGGAACTTAATGCAGAGGCAGTGGTTAATGCGGTGAGGACATGTTCAACGTCTGACTGCTCATATGAGGCAGCATGAAGGCATCAGGTTTACAATGGGACGGAAGGGCTAATGTGTAAAGTGCTTACAGCCTGAGGAAAAGGTGGCTAAGGGGAGAATACTGATGGATTGTAATGGCTCTAAGTAACTACCACGCTGCTACTTTGAGCATGTGATTCCAAGCCCTAATGTTATTTGACATTTTGAGAATTCAATCTTATAAAATTGTCTGAGGTGGGACTGAACAGCTTTTCTTCTTACAACATAAATATTGTGGTGCGTTTCTTTGCAATAAAGTATTTTGACTGTAGGCACAATAAATAACACCTTTATTTATGACTGTGCTCTTTTTAAGCAAAAAATTTGTAACTTTGCAAGGGAAATGATTTTCAGAAAAACTGAACTGATGACATTAAAATCACATTACTTATTCTTTTTTTTTATTTCAGACTTTCATCCTCAGCCATTATTCACACTGGTAAGCTAAAAGGCCACACAGTAAGGAATAGATTCAGATTGTTCAATCAATCACAAACACTTCCACCACTCATTAAAAACAGATCATACGTAAACATTTGGTTGATCACTATGTAGGAGCAAATAAGCGGCATCTTTGTAAGTAGGAGTGCAGAAAAACCAAAGATTTTAATAAAGAATCTCGACTGTAAGCCTTGATTTTGAATCAATTCACGATACTCAAAAATAGATATGTTTTAAATATGATTGAAAAGTAACTCCCTATTTTTACTTGTAATTTATTTCTTAACTATAATTCTTACAAGAAATTAATACGAGAAAAAAGTGTATTGCATGGAGTTTTATTTAAAATTCGATATGGGCGCCAGCATTAGCCAGCAGTTTCTCAAGCCGCCTGGGAACTGCATTAACTGATTTCACAAGGAACTCTTGTGGGATGGAAGACATAACTTCTAGTATTCGCCCTTCAAGTTCTTCCAAAGTCGTTGGTTTGGTAGAATAGACTTGCTCTTTTAATCATGGAACATACACAAAAACAACTGATAAAAAGATTACATATGAATACATTATAAGCATTTTAAAATAGGGAGTTATTTTTAAATCACCCTGTATATATATGTTTGGCCGTGTCACCTCGCTGAGTGCTACGCACGTATGCGGCGGCTTCAACCTGTGGGCTGCCATAAAGGAAGCTAATGAGTTAGCAGTGGAGTCTATTAGCAGCGTGGATCAGCAACTGGAGATTTGGCCCGTCACTAAAATCCAAAGTGTGGGCGCACTTTTGATTGTACAATGTCCCAGGGAAAAGAGAGCTTGACATGACCACGATTGGATGCAAGGAGTGCAAAACGCGAATGGGGTACTTGGGAAACACAACAAACGCGCCGGCTCATTTAGCGTAACATCCCTCCGAGCAGCTAAAACAAACTGAAAAGCATCCAGTGCTTGCAGATGACCAGAGGACTTTACAACAATGCAGCAAACTACTAGCTAATTCCGCAAAGTCTTTAAATATGTCCAATTCTAATGCCTGCTTTATCATTAAAAAACAAAATGGAACCATAAAGCATGATTGAGAATCAGGGGTTTAGATTTTTGATGAAGACGTGTAATCCAAGGTATGTCGTACCATCCCGCTCTTATTTTCGTGATGAAGTTGTGCCTCAACTTTAAGTTGAGAAAGAAAAAATTTAAAGAAGCAATGGTTAATGTCAAACGAGTAGCACATCAATACATATATACTTATACAATATACTTATGACTCCTGGAATTCACAAGGTACCCAGTCTTCTGTCACGTTTACACTTTATTTCAGATGATGGGCAGCTGACGTCGTGTGTTATGCAAACTCGACTATGTGTGAAAGACACTGCTGCAAACTGGAATGCAATGTTTCACAGTTTAGAAGTCAACATTGTTCTAAAGGTTTACATTGCATGGTTAAGACTGGTTTTACATTTACTTTTTACTCATTTCTTAAAAAAACCCCAAAAAAGCTTGACCAAAGCCTGGAAATACAGTGCACATAATTGTATTTTCATAACATGTACTTGAAGACCACTAATTTCAGTCTGTATTTTGACTCATACAGCATAATTCTATTTTTCAAATATGGAAAGGCTTGTTAGAGTAACTGAAAAAAAACCTTGTCTTGTAGCTCTTTATTCTTTATTTCAGACCCACCGGGATCCATATTATAGAGTAAAGAAAAACAATTTAATAGAGAAACAAGAAAGGAAATTGTAATAATAACCACAACAATACTGATTTAAAAGCAATAACATAAAACATTATTTTTCATGATTCCAGAGGCATTAAAAAAAAACATCTATCATTTATCATGATAGTTTTGCTGCGATTGGCTGGCAACCGGTTCAGAGTGTACCCCGCCTCTCGCACAGTCAGCCGGGATAGGCTACAGCAGGCCCACCAGCCTAGTGAGGATAAGCGTTACGGAAAATAGATGGATGGGTGATAGTTTGGGCGAAAATATGGTCTTAAATAATCGTCTTTAAAAAAAGGTATCACGACAGGCCTAGCTGCAACATGAGTTTGTTTGTCACATTCTGAAGAGAGATACAGAAACTCCAGGTGTGTAATCGTTTCCTGTGCCCTCGATCAAACAAACCGTGTGTTGTTTGATGGGTTCAGAATTTTGTGCTAATCTTATTAGCATGTCCAACCAGTTATTAGCATGTCCAACCAGGTCCCTCTGTTGGAGGAAACTGCGGTGACTATTGTACACTCGTACATTGCAATGACAATGCTGAAATTATATATTGTCCAGCCCTAATGAAAATGTTACTCGGAAGTAAGAATAGTAACAAACCGCACCTGAAACAAAAGCATACAGTGAAATGGGGCCAATGTGCCCCTACGATTTAGTTTGCAGGTCACGTCCCAGTTTCAAAACCACATCTTAAAAATGAGCAAAATCTAGCTGCTTCATTTTCCAGGCAGACAAAACAGAGTTGTACTGTATATGCATTATCCCAGATAAATGCCTACACCTACAACCACAGATATTAGGGGTTGGACGGTACTTAGGGTTGCGAATCTCTGACATGAGGCAGATTCTTATCTGGATACACAGGATAAGATTTGATTAAAAAAAAAAAAACTATACGATTCGGTTCAATAGTGGAGCGATACGACTCGATTCAATTTGGTGCGGAAACAATGCGATCATTAAAATTTGTTGATGAAGACGTTAACCATAAAAGAACCTTGATTTGATTTTTTTATGGCACTGTAAAAAAATTAACAAACCATCCATCCATTTTCCGAGCCGCTTATCCTCACAGGGGTCACGGGAGTGCTGGAGCCTATCCCAGCTATCTTTGAGCAGGAGGCGGGGTACACCCTGAAGTGGTCCCCAGCCAATCGCAAATTAACAATATACATCTACATTGTACACAGTGCCACCACACATGCAATGTTTGGTTTTGTTGTCTTTTTTCCCCTTTTTTTTTTTAACAATTGCACTGACTTTTGAACTCAACCTATAAAAATTCACCTTACCCTAACCTCAACCTTGTTACGGCAGACACAGTTGCAGCCTGAATCAAAGTACCAGTATATTAGATTTCGACATGCCATCATCAAAAATGTGTCTATGGATTAATTAGAAATTTGCCAATTCTGTTTTTCAACCCTGGTAATTAAAAAAAATAAATAAATAAATAAAATAAAGTCTATTAAAGTAGATTAATCAGCTCTCAAACGTCAAAATTAAAACTTGGCACTATTTTGCAAACAAACATAACATTGGTGATAGATTGAATTGGATAGTTTATGTACGGGCAATAGTTTTGGTTTCAATTTTGTGCAATATACTTTTTGCATGTCTTCTCTTGCATGCCATTTATATAAAATTTATATTTTCTATATCCACAATTGCTGATGAAATGATGCAAATTTCCCCATTGTAAGACTACCAAAAGTTATATTACAAATATTTATTTACTTACTCGAAACACGTATTAATTGGCCTGTTATTTTGTTGTTCAAAGTTGGTTACTCTCTGCGAACACACGGTTCCTGCCAGAACTGTGGCAAGTGTACTGTATCACCAAATCACTTATTTCGATGTTTTCCGACTGCATTACACGATAGCTTAGCAATTAGCATCATGCTCTTACGTCTTTTCCTTCCCACTCCTCGTACTCCCTTTATGACACTTGTTAGAAGCATGGTAAGAAGTGTAGCTTATTCGTTACCATGGAGGCGACTTACAATGCGCTGAAACCAGATGCAAAGAGGGCGGCACGGTGGATGACTGGTTAGAGCGTCAGCCTCACAGTTCTGAGGACCCGGGTTCAATCCCCGGCCCCGCCTGTGTGGAGTTTGCATGTTCTCCCCGTGCCTGCGTGGGTTTTCTCTGGGCACTCCGGTTTCCTCCCACATCCCAAAAACATGCATTAATTGGAGACTCTAAATTGCCCGTAGGTGTGACTGTGAGCGCAAATGGTTGTTTGTTTGTATGTGCCCTGCGATTGGCTGGCAACCAGTTCAGGGTGTACCATGCCCGATGACAGCTGGGATAGGCTCCAGCACACTCACGACCCTAGTGAGGAGAAGCGGCTCAGAAAATGGATGGATGGACAGATGCAAAGAGAACATTCGCATCCGCGGCTTGGCAGCCGAGGTGCGTAATATAATAGCGTACACCAAGCAATGTGGACGCGACAGTTATGTCAGAAGCAGGATTATTATTATTTTATTTTTTTCCAATACCCAGAACAATCAGTGTTACGGCCGTAACGAGTCAACGTTTAGTGATTTCCATAACAAAATACGGCCTATGTGGGTTTTCTCCAGGTACTCCGGTTTCCGCACACATCCCAAAAACATGTATTGTAGGTTAATTGAGGACTCAAAGTTGTCTGTAGGTGTGAATGTGAGTGTGAATGGTTGTTTGTCTATGTGTGCCCTGCGATTGGCTGGTGACTAGTTCAGGGTGTACCCCGCCTCTCGCCCAGAGTCAGCTGGGATAGGCTCCAGCACACCCGGGACCCGAGTGAGGATAAGCGGTACGGAAAATTGGGGGGAAATAAATATATATATATTTTGGAATGTGAGTGCGAATGGTTGTTTGTTTCATCTGCCCTGGCGACCGGTTCAGGGTGTACCCAGTCTCCCGCCCGAAGATAGCTGGGATAGGCTCCAGCACCCTCGCGACCTTAGTGAGGATAAGTGGTAAAGGAATTGGATGGATGGATGGATTTGATGGACGTTAAAGCATTTTCCTTATTATAGACTACTGTCCCTGTGTCCTTGCTCCAGAGAGTGAGCACTGCTCCATTTCTGGTTGCCAGTTGTGGGAGTAAACATAAAACGCGCTTCCTCGGCTGGCGAAATCTAAACTCTGGGTCCAACTCAGCCGTCGTTACAGAGCACGCCGCGTCCTCGGCGGCCACTCTTCGCCCATGCTCCGGACCGGCGATGGATGCAGCCAGCCGGTCCGCGAGTTTCTATCGCCGGTTGTGCGGTGCCATCTCCAAAGCGACGTGGAGCAATGCTATTAAGTAGCTAATGTGCAAGATATGTCGGCAGGCAACACTCCTATGTTTATTAATTTGAAAAAGTACCACCACCACCCAACACATTATGTGGAAAGCATAAATATGTGAGCACAGTCAGTATAGCCTGTCACTCACTGCACAGCACAAGTAGCAATATCAGTTAGCCACTGCTAGCAGTGAGGCCACCACACCAAAGCAACAGTCAATCATGTCATCATTATTCAGGTGTGGTAGAATGGTAAAACTAGTTCATCTGTATTATTATTAAAGATGATGCACATTTGAAAGTAGCAATAATACAATCAACAACAACAACAGCATCATAACTGGAGAAGGATAATGTTTACAATCCAAGGTTTCTTCATTATCCCAGAGGGGACAGTAATTTATCATCTTCAGGACTTCAAACTAGTGCACTGTTGTTATATTTTACTGCATTCATTGTGCTGTCGAGTGAAAATTGTTTAGCCTTATTTGCCAATATCATGTTGGGGTTACTGTTTTAAATATTGACTATGAGGAGTGTTGTTAACAAAAGGCGTTAATAAAATGTTGAACTACTCTCTAGCTTCTTTGGCTTTCACTGTAGATGCTTTAAAACCGGCTATTTAATAAAATATATATATTTAAAAAAAATCGAGATCGGCCGATATGAAAAACATTTTTTTTTTTTTTTTTTGCAAGATCGCCCAGCCCTATGATCAGGATCATTTAATCAGAGTAGCCAAAATCGGGATCACAATTAAAATTCAAATCGAATTGTGCAGCCCTAGACCAATTACAGACTAGACTATATTCTTTTCTTTTGCTGTCGAACTCTCAAATGCATGGCGGGCAGCAGCTACAGCTGCATCTCCACACAACAAGCACCACGCCAACAGCGCATTACTCGTTTTTCCTCAAATTATGTTTTTATTATTGTGAGAAGCCAAAATTGAAATCGCAATTAAAATTAGATCAATTGCCCAGCCCAGTTAAATGTGTAAATGGTTTCGTTGGAATTGTGAGCTGGATTAGGCCTGTGTGTCTTCATTAATAAATTGGTTAAGTGGAAACTTGTCTGGGTCCCTGTAAGCAATCCATCAACTTTCCATCTCCGTATTTTAAAAACACAAACACACAACTGTATACTGAAGACATTAGGTTTCAGATCAAAAGATATGAGACAAAAATTCAGAATTCCAGATTTTATTTGATGTTATTGACATTGAAATGTGTTAACTCAGGACAGAGCATCTTTCGTTTTAAGCCACCACTTTTCAAGTGAGCAAAAGTATTAGAACAGACATGATTAAATTAACTTCAAGTGAATAAAATTTAATATTTGGTGGCATAACCCTTACTTGCAATAACTGCATCAAGCCTGCAACCCATTGACTTCATTAGACTGTTGCAATCTTCATTTGAAATGCAGACCTTTACTGCAGCCTCTTTCGGTTCTTGTTTGTTTCTGGGGGTTTCTCCTCTTCAGGAGGTAAAATGCATGCTCTATTGGGTTAAGGTCCGGTGATTAACTTGGCCAGTCTAAAATCTTCCCCCCGGTGAAGTCCTTTGTTGTATTGGCAGTGTGTTTTAGGTCATTGTCTCGTTACACGATGAAGCTTCTCCCGATTAATTTTGATGCATTTTTCTGTAAATTGCCAGACAAAATGGTTTTGTAGACTTCAAAATTCATTGTGCTGCTACCTTCATGAGTGACATCAATAAAGAGTAGTGAGCCCATTCCATAACCAGCCATACAAGCCCAAGCCATGACATTACCACCACCATGACATGATCACAGATGACCTTGTATGTTTTGGATCAGAAGCAGATCCTTTCTTCTCCATACTTTGGCCTTTCCATCACTTTGGTAGAGGTTAATCTTGGTCTCATCAGTCCATAAAACTTTGTTTCAAAACGTTTGTGGTTCATCTCTGTACTTCTTTGCAAAATCCAATTTGGCCTGATGAGTGGTTTGCATCTTGTGGTATGGCCCGTATATTTCTTTTCTCGAAGTCTTCTTCGAACAGTGTATTGTGATACCTTCACCCCTGGCCTGTTGAGCTTAGCAGTGATATCACTGACTGTTGTCTTTGGATGTTTCTTCACAGCTCTCACAATGTTTTTGTCATCAACTGCTGTTGATACCCTTGGCCGACCTGGTCGATGTCAGTTGTGCAGTGCGCCAGTAGTTTCGTTCTTTTTCAGAAAATTCCAAATTGTTGGATTGGCTCTGCCCAATGTTTGTGCAATAGCTCTGATTGATTTTCCCTTTTCTCTCAGCTTCAAAATAGTTTCCTTTTCTCCCAGAGACAGCTCTCTGATCTTCATGTTTGCTTAACAACAAATGCAATTTTCATAGGTGAAACCCAAAGCCAAAAACAAGTACTAATGTTTAAGCAATCAATCTAAAAGGCAACACCTCAAAACAACCATCAGTCATTTGTTCCAATACTTTTGCTCACTTGAAAAGTGGGTGGGTTAAAACAAAAGGTGCTCTGTCCTGAGTTGTTTAACACATTTAGATGTAAATACCACAAAATAAAAGCTGGAATTCTGACCTTTTGTCTCATACTCATCTTTTCATCTTAAACCCAAATGTCTTCAGTATACAACAAAAACAAAGGAATTGACCTTGCCATTCCTGTACTTTTGGAGGGGAGTGTATATACTGTTTATCGGCCTATAACAGCAACTTGCAGGTGAAATGGTTGTCAACTTCTCTGGAGGTGTCTCCGAGACATCTTTCTGGTGAGAGCGCAAGCGATACTTTGATATGTCGGGTCTCGGAGTCCGGTGAGTGATCAGTCTCAGCGACGTCTTCGCCAGTGAGATCGGCCTTTTACTGACCATACTATTTACATAGCTGGCACCGCTATCATTCCGCCTGAAAACCCCAAGCCGGTATTATGGCAAATCGAACTTAAGTTGAGCTCTTGGTAGAAAGGTGGGTTAAAATTCAACAACGGAGGAGAGCAAGGGTTTCCTGTATTTACTATCAATATAAAGAGTCTTCACAGCTCTGTTCAAATGCAAAGGTTTTGTGACAAAAAAACAAAGCTAAATCATTTCAAAGTGTCCACTAATGTGACCTATACCCTGTATAACTCAACAGGAGAAAAAAAAATTGGAAGGGAAGTAAAAGGTTAGTGTGGTTGCAAGGGTGTTCACACCTTTTCATCGCTGGTTATGTGGCTGTGTTCAGAATAAACCAATCACATTCAAACTCATGTTAAATGGGTGTCAGCACACACATGCCACCATTTAAAGTGCCTCTGCTTACCCCAAATAAAGGTCAGCTCTTCTCATCAGCTTTTCCTGATATCTTTGTAGTCAGATCATACAGCACAAGCCATGGTCCGCAGGGAGCTTAGACATCAGAAGGACCTCATTGTTTAAAGGTAAGTAAGTCAGTCAGGTATCAGTCAAATGATTTTTAAGTTAATTAAATATAGTAAAACAGTGAAGACAGTCATCAGCGAGTGGAGAAAATATGACACATTAGTGAAAATACCAAGAAATGGACGAGTGAACGTCTGTCCAAAACTTATGAAAAGACTAGAAAAAGAAATGGTCAGGGAGGCTGCCAAGCGGCCGACAGCAACATTGAAGGAGCTGTGGAAATTTCTAGCAAATTCTGGCTCTTTAATACATATGACAACAATCTCCCGTCTTCTTCATACATATGTCTGGACTACGGTGGCAAAACAGAAGCCTTATCTTACAAAAAAAAAAAAAATTGAAAAAAAAACAAACATGCCAGCCTGGCTACATTTGGCAAAAAGATACTTGAACCTGTTGGCCATAATTCCAAAAGGTCGGTTTTAAGCAAACAACACTGCTCATCAACAAAAGAACATCATACCTACAGAGGATCATGCTTTGGGGCTGTTTTTCTTCAGCTGGAATTGGGGCCTTAGTCAAGGTGGATGGAATTATGAACAGTTCCAAATACCAGTCAGTGTGCAAGCACAAAACCTTCAGGCTTCTGCTAGGGAATTAAAAAAATTAAAAAAAAAAATCATAAAAAGCATTCCAGAAGAGCTGGAATATATTTGGGCCTAATCAGAGGCATTTTAAATGGGGGGGGGGTGCTGACTCCCATTTGACATGAGTTCTGAACAAAGCCACATTCCCAGTTATAAGCACATGTGCACACTTGTGCAACCATATTAACTCAGATATTTTTACTTCCTCACTCTAAAACATGTTTTTTTTTTTCAATTTAGATGTACAGTTATGACATCACATTAATGGTGGAAAAAGTTTTTAAATGATGTATCTTGTCTCATTTTGTGATATGACAAAAACCTAGTATTCGAACAAGGGCATGTAGACCTTTGAAATCCACTAAACTTCTCGGCATGTGACTGTTGGGCAGGCTAAAAAGCCAAATCCTTTTCAAGTGGAGAACAATGTAGCGCTGCAGCAAAATGGAGACTGTGGAGTATAACTGCAGACAGGGAGAAGTGTAAGCTTACCAAATTTGAGCAAGTGTCTTCAGTATTAACATGCCCTCAAATGTTATAATGTGGTGTCAATTATCTGTTAACCAATGAGAGAAAAATCACTTTATAGTACAGTTGATCCCCGCACATTCACCGTTCGCCAATCGTGTATTAACATATTTGCATTATTTTTTTTTGTCTGGAAAAATGTGGCAAGCAGGTTGCCAAGAATATCTGCTTCTGTTTACTGTACTTGACTGCATTGTTAAGGGCACAGAAATGCTTAAAGATGATTATAAACGTTTGAAATGTTATTCAATTGTTTTGGGATCATAGTTTGTGGTATATTTTTGATCGAAACAATTAATACAGGCAGCTAAAACGTGTATCCCTTCATCACAAATTATAATCACTTTTAGGGGAGTGTCAATTATCTGCGGAAATTCGTGGTCAGGCTCGGTCCCTATCCCCTGCTATAGCGGGGGATGAGTGACTCGAGCCAAGTTGAGCTGAGAAGCCACCATGCCGTGGAAAACAGGCATAAGTTTCCAAATATGGTCACATATGACAACAAATATTCAAAAGTTTTAAAAACTCTTCAAGACTTGTTTCTACTGACCTCATCATCTCCTCAACTTTATCGTCAACGTCAAGGTCCTCTTCTATAGCCTCAAACCCAAAGTTTCTTGCTGCTGCGGCGCTGTTCACGGGGTACCGAGGAGGAGACAGCTTTCCATTGGGTGTGGCAGCTAGACTGTCGCGCCCATTCTGTGACAGTGCGACCAATGAGACAGGTGAGGGCAGGATAGTGGAGGATGGAGGCGGCGCTGGAGGTGGGGAGGTGTCATAGGTGTTACTAAGAGAGGGCGAGAGCCCCCCATTGTTGCCAAACTGCGTCTGTGTGGCGGTAGATATCTTGGAGGTCATAGAGGAGGCAGTGGTAGCGGAGTGGTCGCCAACGCTGGCTTCGCCATTGTTGATGGCGCCGTTGCACGTCACGGAAGAGGTGGTAGTTGCCGAGGCAGTGTTGTTGGAGGCAGAGTTGTTGGTGCAGCTGTTTGTCCCGCCTACCATGTAGGAGGAAGAGGAAGAGGAGGAGGATGAGGTGCGACGACCAAACTTGTCGCCGTGCTCCCGGTCCAGCCGGTCCAGAGTTTCGAGTGCATGGAGGATCTCCTGCTTGGTCATGCCGGAGCGACGCAGCCGCTGCAGCAGATCTATCTGCTCTATAGTAAAGCGCGGCTCCTCACTGAAGTCAGACATCCTGATGCTGAACTGGAGACAAATCAGAATGGTTGTAAGACTGAGGACAACGGAGGGGTATACAAATATATTGAGGCAAAGAACTGCAAGAAGAAATAGACCGATGAAGGGATTGTCAAGTAGGAAATGAGAGGATTAAGTAGGAAAGGGTAAAAAAGAACGCAGCTGCAGATGGGCAGAGAAAATGAGACGGATGAGCCAGAGAGAGGAAGCAGTGAGGCAAAATAGAGGGGAAAGTCGAGAGAAACTGTAGGGAAAGTGAGAGAACAAAAACTGCAAGATTAAAATAAAGCTGCAGTAGATAAGAAAATGAAGAGTGAGAGATAGAAGTGTGAAAAGAAAAAGGAAGGGAGGGGCTACGCATTTTAAAAAAAAAAGAAAAAAAAAAGCTATTTTTGGGAACCAGCAAGCAATACACGCAGAGTGCGAGAGTCACCTTGACAGCTGATTCGATCTTAACATTCTGACTGCCATTCTTTAACAGCTCCTGTATATACGCACCACCCGCGCTCATTGCTTCACATCAGCAATTTGCTATGCTAAAAATCAATGCGTATAGAATACGACTGCAGTTACATTTGGTGCAACCTATAACGACAGGGATGATAATGTGGTTAGGTTTAGGTATCGTAGGTTGGATAGATACTTTATTGATCCGATAGGAAATTCTGGAAGAAATTTAGAAGGAAGGGGTGGTCACGTTCAGTTTACTAGATCCATTTCACTTTAAAGTAATGTGGGCATTGTGATTAATACTTGTCTGCTACTTGTCTGCACTAAAACACTCTCAAATGGGGAACTTCAATTAGCTTCAGTATTGCAGCATCATTTTGGGTCAGCATATGTTCATTGCCTCTATTCTATAGGGTAGTTTGGCATTATAGCTGCACATTGAAACAAGTTTTCTGCATTATCGTTAGGGGTTTATAAAGTGCGCTAAAGCTGTAAATGATCAAGCAAAGTTACACAGGAAAACTGGCACATGGCATTGACATCAGCAACATATAGATTCATAAATACAGTATTAAATGTTGAATAGCAATTCGGATTTTGTGCAGGCACTATGTTACACTCAAAACGGCAACTGAGTGATCATTAGCCATCCCGTTCAAGCATTTACAGAGTTAACTATTTACAGACTTCAACACATTTAAATAATTTAATTTAAGATATGTAAGGCAACACAAATGACTGTCCTGCACACAAAACACTGAGAGGCTGAGCAACTTACAGTGGAAATAAAAGTCTCCACACTCCTGTTTTGTGATAAACAAAACAGATGAAGATGAATCATTCCAGAAACCATTTCCACAATTAATGTAACCTATAACCTGTAAAACTCGGTTGGGGGAAAAAAAACGATTTTGTTTTCGAGAAGGGAAGTAGATATAAACACCTAAGCTACTGTGGTTGCACAAGTGTGCAAAGCCCTCACAATTGGGGATGTGGATCATGTTAAATGGGAGTCAGCACACACCTGGCACCATTTGAAGTGCCGCTGATTAACCAAAAATAAAGTTCCATTGTTCTAATAGTCTTTTTCTGACATTTTTTGTAGTCGCATCTCACAGCACAAGATATGGTCCGCAGAGAGCTTCCAGAGCACCAGAAGGATCTCATTAACCTGTTTCACATGGAGCCTTGTATTCCGATTTAAATCTGCTTAGAAGCCCAAACCAATATGAACACCTCAATCGGAATAAACAGGCTGAATCCAAGTTGGATTCAATGGGGTGGAATATTTCTTTTGCCAAACCGATCAGAAGTAAATTTCCGTCATGAAAACTGTGAATCGGAATGGTGTCAGGCTACGTTGTGTCTGTGCATGCTGTGCCTTGACGTAAAGTGCCCCGTGACGTCCTCGTTTACGTACTTGAAAATATGGAGACTTCAAAGCATAGGTCGTCTGCAACAGAGATGTTTTTAGCTACTTGTAACTTGTTTTTAAACAGGCTGTTGCTTTAATAAAGTATAATAACAATCGCAACAACTGTTCTGAATAGATGACCGAGCTCCATCATGATAAATTCCGTGATATTTTCATCGATCTGCACATTTGGCATGTCTGTAAAACGGCTGTTTATTAAATGTGGTGGCCCATGTAAACACCAAATCGGAATAGATCAGGTCACATGTAAACAGTTGACCAGAGATCTTGAATGGGAATTATTTCAATCGGAATGACAAAGAAGTCTGCAGGTAAACATGGCTAGAGTTGAAATGTATCAGTCAGGAGAAGGGTACAAAATAATTTCAAAGTCATTACTATACAATGGAACACAGTGAAGACAGTACTTATCAAGTGGATTAAATATGGCACAACAGTGGAATCACCCAAAACTGGACATGCTCCTCCAAAATTGACCAAAATATCATTCTGGGAGGCTGCAGAAATTTCTGGCAAGGACTGGCTGTTTAAGGACATGTGACAACAATCTGAGCTATGGAGGTAAGGTGGCAACCCGGAAGCCTTATCTTATAAAGGAAAACATACATTTTGTACAAACACACTTGAACTTTCCCAGTTGCACATGGGAAAATATATTATGATCTGATCAAACCAAGGTTGTACCTTTTGGCCATAATTCCAAAATGTATGTTTGGTGCAAACACAACACTGCTAATCATCAAAACACCTGAGCCACAGTGAAACGCTTTGGGGCCGTTTTCTTTTCAGTGTTAGCATGCAACATTCAGGCTTCTGCTGGAAGGCTGAAGATGAATATAAACTTCATCTTTCAGCATGGAAAAGACCCATAGGACACATCAAAATCACCAAAAACTTTTGGAATGGCCAAGCCAGAGTCCAGGTTTGAATCTGAGCAAACGTGGGGTGATCTGAAGAGGACTATGCACAGGTGGTGCCCTCGCAATTTGGAGCATTTTTGCAAAGAAGAGGGCCAAGACCTCCATGTTAAGATACACCACTGAGCCCCCTAAAAGACTGAGTAAAAGCCAAAAGTGCTACAAGAAAGTATTTGTTTGCAGGTGTGCATATTTACGCAACTGGGTTTTTGTACATTGTTTTTTTCTTCTTAAAAGATTTGTTTGTTTTTAAATAGAGTTTTACAGATTATACATCACATTAAGTCTCATGTTTGGAAATCACCAAAATAAAAACAATACAAAACTGGCATTTGAACAGGGGCGTGTTGACTTTATATCTACTGTAAGTGGTTTGTCACTTGAGGAACATGTTTTTAAACCGAATTTTGACATTTTATGCAACAAACTCCTTAATGTAAGGGTGCAGACTCAGAGAGACAATGCTTATCATTCTCCCGACAGGTTACATTCATCCGATGGTTACATTGCGTTTTTCATAACTGTTGCAGTCCTACAAGTTACTACATTACTATCTAGTTTCTACATGTACCCACGCAGCAAGGGTTTTTAGTTGTCGTTAGGTTAGAACCACAAAATGTGTCTTTGGTTTAATCACTTGCGGGCACGACAACTGGTGATGCCAGCTTTCACGCCCTTTGCCCAAACTGCTAATGTTAGCGAATGTCGCTGTGGCAGACGGATAATGTCCGATGTGCCGTTGAACGAGCCACCTTCAAACCATTACACCATTCCGCACCATATATATTTTTTTGGAGAGCCGCGTCGTCCCGCAGACGCCACAAACATCAAATAACAGCAAAGTATATGCTGTATGCGCTAGTTAGCATTCCATGCTAACCGTGCCAACGCGATGACTAGCTGACGTTCGACGCGCCGGCTGCTGCGGCTAGCGATGGTTTGATATTAATATAACAACCCTTTCCGGTGTATTGTGTGGCAAACTACAAGACTTACCTCGGTTTAAATCGTCTGCTTCACCATCTACCTTCAACAAACGACCAACAGCACACCTCTCCTTAAACTGAGGCCCGGTGTTAACGCAGTTTTGATGTCAGTGCTCCGTTCGACTTTTTTTTATTTTTTTCTCCCAAGGATTTCTAATCAGAGGCGAATTATTTGCCTCTCCGCTTTGTCTGTCTGACAACAGCCATATTGACAAGTAGCACTTTCGAGGAGCTCCGAGGGAATTGTAGTTTTCCCTTCAAAAAGCTCTCCAGCATGCGACGGAGTTCTTGGGAGCAAAAACTACAAATCCCCTAAAGGACGAGGAGGAGCGGTGCTGGTGGCTCAGCATTTGCATTCCCTCATCTCATTATTTCATTCCATTGCATGGTATTACAAACTTGTCGCTAAAAAGTAAAAAAAGGATGAATACTGATTCCCATTATATGCTTTAACGCCTAATAATAGCGATGAATCGTACATTTTGATTCAAACGAAACCCAAAATCATTCAAGCTTATCTTTATATGTGTAATATGCAGTGCAGAGATTACTTTAGAATTGTAGTTGCAACGACAGTTACAAGTTACCGTGTTGAAAATGCAATAGTAGTGAAACTAATTCAATTACTTTCTCAAAGTAATATAACTAATTACACTTGATTACATTTGGATTACGTTTCTTAATTTGGAATAAATTCATTAACAGGAGCCTTGGATTTTGTTCTGAAAAAAAGTGGTTAAAACTGTAATCATTATTTTGGAATTAACCACATATTTGTGCTCTACACACATAATAAACTGATGACAAAATATGGTGAAATGTAAGTACATAAACAAGTGATTCTCAACCTGTGTGCAACCAGATTAGTGCGCCGTGAGTGCTCTTCAAAATTTCACTGAATTGCTCAAAAATGATTTATTTACAAGAAATAATGTATCTTTGTTCATCTATTTATGCCCGTGTGGGCATAAGTAGATGAACAAAGATACATTGAATTTCCAAAAGCAATTGTAATGTAATTATTATTTTATTTTTTTTACAATTACATACATTACAATTACATAAAATCAGTAATTACATTAATCTCGTTACATGTAATTAGTCACTCCCCAGCACTGGTAATATGAATAACATGTTGGATGTCTGGTTTGTTTAATTTTTATCATAGGTTGTATTTAGTGAGGCGGCCCGGTGGGCCACTGGTTAGAGCGTCAGCCTCACAGTTCTGAGGACCCGAGTTCAATCCCCGGCCCCGCCTGTGTGGAGTTTGCATGTTCTCCCCGTGCCTGCGTGGGGTTTCTCCGGGCACTCCGGTTTCCTCCCACATCCCCCCAAAAAACATGCATTAATTGGAGACTCTAAATTGCCCGTGTGAATGTGAGTGCGGATGGTTGTTTGTATGTATGTGCACTGCGATTGGCTGGCAAACAGTTCAGGGTGTACCCCGCCTCCTGCCCGAAGACAGCTGGGATAGGCTCCAGCACGCCCGCGACCCTAGTGAGGAGAAGCGGCTCAGAAAATGGATGGATGTATTTAGTGATATTTTGGGGGTATTACGCTGTCGTCTTTTGTTTGGCCTTGCAACCAATTCCACGTTTCCCTCCAGCACCTCCAATACCTACAATCTCCACCCACTTTTCATGCGTATACACAACAACAGCATTTGGATGTTGTCAAAGAATGCATTATTCACTAAGAAAAGAAAAATCGGACTGAAAGTCAGCAACAACTCTTAAAATCTGATTGTGACCTGCATCTTTATTTTTGTCATCAATGTTAGTGGTAGGTTGCACGGTCTTTGAGAAAACAATAGAGGGCAGCAACATCCAGGGCTGTACAAGGCTAAACTTGGGAAAAAAAGGAGTTAGCGTGGCCACTCATGTTCCAGCGAGTCATTACAAGGACAATTTATAAAATTTGCACAGAGCTTTTAAAATACAATATGCATATTGAGTGGAAGGACTGATTTGTAGACACTATGTTAATTCCAACAGGATTAAAGAGTAAATATTTGAAAACGGTTCAATAGTGAGCTGTTTAAAATTATCATTGATCCTGACTCCGTTATTTCAGTTTTTGAATTGTAACATATTCTTATAGATAACAACGCAGACTTATTGCTATTACTAAACCAGTATTGACTTATTGTGCAATGAATGATTGCGCTTCTTGGCCTATCGAAGGTGAAATTGTATTTCAGTGTCTCACTACAAATTACCTCGGTGCTATACTAGTTGGCATGACACAAACCTCATGAAATATTTGTTTGTTTTTCCATAAAATAATTTAATTTCTCATAATTAATTGGATTTTTTTTTAAAGACAAGTTCATAAAACTGAAGGGAAGAAGGGGAAATTACAGAACATTGTTTCAAACACACACGTGCACGCTTCACACGTGCACGCTTCATGCTTCTTTGGTCAATTGAAGACTAAACTGTCTTGAGGTGTGAAGGGGGTTGTTTCTCTATATGTGCCTTTCGATTGGCTGACAACCAATCCAGGGTGCAGGCTCCAGCTCACTCGTGACCCGAGTGAGGATGTGTGGTAGAGAAAATGGACGGGTAGATGAATGGATAATTAAAATGGTTTACTGGCCTACTGAAAAACACATTTTAATCTTTTAACATATGTAATGTCTGTTTGGTAATGTGACTATTTGGAAGGGCCACACTGTGCATCCATGAATACATTCTATAATGATCCAAATTAAATATGAATTTTCACATGATTGGGTGAATACAGTATACTATATTTTCCATAGTACTCTACCAAAACAATGCACAGTGCAGGTTTAATGGTTAAATAGCAGCTGTTTTGAATATATGATTTGTGACATTATGATGTGCATAGTATTTCTCTCTTTATACACGTTGTACATAAGTTATTTAATACTATTCATTAGTCACTTTTTAATTGATTCAGTAGATGCAAATGTTGGCCTTTCAGTTGTATTAGAAAGAAAATTGTTTTGTCTTGTTATTTTCTCTACCACATTATCTGATTTATTAGGGAGTTCGAAAGCATATATGGGCATACAGACATTGGTGTGTACTGAAATTCAAAATGTAATATTATTTAAAAAAAAAAAAAAACAATACATTTGTGAAATACCTTGTTGTAATTTATTCAGAGTGGAATCATTGCTACATTGCATGCATTTAATTTAGAAAATGGAACCAGGGAAAATGAAATTACATGATGGCACGCAGTCAACACAAATGATAAAACTGAACAATATCATGTAGTGTATTATACATTTCACAATACAAGCATGAGAAACATAAAATCAATTTCGAATCACCAAAATCACCTTGAAATATCTTTCCAGTTATAATCATTTCAAAAGCCGACCGGAACCAGTTGTAAAAGAAAGCATAAATAAATGGATTCAGCATTGGATTAGATAATGTGAGCCAGTTCAAAGTTTCAATCACAGGAATCGAGGGATGAGAGAAGAGTGGCTGAAAGACTACACCAAAAAAATTAATGAGACATCAATAATAAAAACACTCCCATAACAATAGCCAGAGTTTTGGTAGTTTTCCTCTCCACCTTACTCACAGAGTTGGAGCTCTGGATGCTGTTCACCTGCTTCTGAGCTTCAAAGAAAATCTTCAAGTCGATGCAGCTCATGATTGCAGGTAGGTAAAAAAAATTAAACAGCTCCCATAATGTTTGATAAAATAACAGTAACAGAGCACATTTCCTCACATGTCCCTTGGCTGAATCCTCCTACTATAATACTGAGTCCAATCATAACAGCCTTCATCCCAGCACACTTGAATCATAGTCAGAGCTACTTGAACAGTTATTTTGGATTTATATGCTAAAGGTTGACACACAGCATAATATCTGTCAATGGAAATGCATCATAGATTCAGAATTGATGATGTGCACAGTGACACGTCAAAAATGTCTCGGATTTTACAGATCAAATTCTCGTGATGAAGACATGAGGTCACAGTAAAAGCCATACTGAAAGGAAAGACTAAAACAGCAACAAGGAGGTCAGCAAAAGACAAAGACAGAATAAAATAGTTAGTAGGAGTCTGAAGCTGTTTGAAGTATAGAACAGAGATTATAACAAGAAGATTTCCACATATTGTAGAAACGGACAAAAAAGCAAGGACACAAAACATTAGAATACAGATTACAGAAGGGTCACTTGTAAATGTTAAAGATAAATTGGATGACTCATCACAAGGATGTAGGACATTAATACCATCGGTCCCATTGTGGATCAATTCCAGTTCCGTGCTTCAGGATTTCTGCAATAATGATCCACAATATCAGCATTTGAAACATAATTGCTTTACAATGGATTGCAGCTAAAACAAAACACTAGTATAACTCATTAACATTTAATGAATAAATAAGGAAAATAATACTTTTTTATCACTTGTCGACTTTTTTCTGTTCTCTTGCCTATTATTTTTGTTGTATATAATAGTAGTAGTTCTTCAATCAGTGGTGCCTGCCCATAGTCAGTGTGTCATCTACAGTAGCTATTTATAAATCCACATCTCATTAATACAATCCTAACAGACTGTGGTCTGCCAATTAGATGTAGATGTAATGCAAATTCAGATGATGCATGATGGACGACTCATCCACGTCTATTTTTATTGTTTCACAAAAACAACATAATTACAACTACTGACAGTAGAATAAAAATATACAATTTAATAATTTGATGTCATAGGCTGTGGTTGACTGTCTTGGGGTCTTTGGATTGCTTCTTTTAGTGCAAGTCTATGCATGGAATGCATGTTTTTACCTTTGCTAATGAACTTAACCATGGTCACTTGCATCCTTTTTTGGAGAGAAATGAACTTCGGTTTCTTTCATGTCGGGTTAAACTGTTATATTAGATCACGCAAAATGGATAAAGCCTCAACCAGAATGGACAGTGTTTGTGGTACATTGTTGTATATTGTGCAAAGCAATTCGGGGTACACCCTGAACTGGTTGCCAGCCAATCGCAGGGCACATACAAACAAACAACCATCCGCACTCACATTCACACCTACAGGAAATTTAGAGTCTCCAATTAATGCATGTTTTTGGGATGTGGGAAGAAACCAGAGTGCCCGGAGAAAAACCCACGCAGGCATGGGGAGAACATGCAAACTCCACACAGGCGGGGCCGGGGATTGAACCTTGGTCCTCAGAACTGTGAGGCTGACGCTCTAACCAGTCGGCCACCGTGCCGCCTTTCAAACATATTTTATTTATTTAGAAACAAAACAGAAACTTAACTGTCCCTTTAAGATTTTACTACACTTAATGATGGGATATAAAAACAGTGTATTGACAACACACTACTTTATTATACTCAGAAATTCATGTTATTTATTCTACAGGGAAAGCAACATAAACAATATGCATTAATTCAATCTAACGCAATATGTATCATATCATACATATATCAATATATACAGTATATCTGAATATTTTTCCAGTCATCATTTTCAAAGCACACTAGAAATAATGCTTTAATAACAGTAACTAACGAAGGGTAGTGGAACCATGGTTGAAAACCAAACCAAAAAAAAACCAAAAAAAAAAAGGTAAGGAGTCAGGTACAGCAGGATCCATCATATAAGAAAAAAAGACTTTTGGTGGAGTTCTCTCCACTTTCCTCAAATATTTGATACTGCCACCTGGTTTTAACATTTTACATTACATTCGCCGTCGATATCACATTATGCTTGTGTGATGTTAAAAAAAAAGATGTGTGAGTTGTGTGGGACGTTCCATTTACTATTCCCATCAGTCATCCTTTACAAAAGTGATGAAAGAGGGTGTTATTTTGGAGAAACACGCCTTTTACTCAAAAGTGCTAAAATTGTCAAGGTGCATTTTTACTATGATTGGAGTTAGAACAGGCATATTAATAAATAAATAAATGTTGGTAAAAAAGTATGCTGCATACTGTATGTATAGTAGACATGTAGTAGGCTAGATGTGATTGCGGTAGGTATGGTTAGAGGGTGCTTTACAAATGTAAGACACAAAACATAACACCAACAACACAAAATATAGAGCAGAGTGTACATACAACAACAACAACAAAAAGAGGTTACGACATGAAAATAAAACTGTAAGATTTCAGCTCTCTTGTACATTTGAGTAAAAATAGACATACCAATGAACTTTTGAAAAACAGACTCCCCATTAAAAAAAAAAAAAATCACATTTACAGACATGCAGTTGCCATACACAAACCTTTCCCATCAGCCAGTACACAGGCTTCCTTACTCCTGCTGCGATCCATCCATCTTTTCTGTCTCTCCCTCTGCCCTCTGTCCCCTCTCTCTTATCACTCGACATCAATTCAACTGGTCGAGGCAGATGGTTTCTTCATCAGAGGGCAGCTGGAAGCTGATACAAATGAAGTATGATGTCCAACATAAAATAAAAACTCCCATAACAATGGCCAGTTTTGGTGACTTTTGTCTCCATCTTATTGACAGTTGATCCTGATTTTGTACGTTTACATGGTGTTCTCTGTATGCTGTGTACATCTCTCTGTGTAAATACTAAGCATGTTAACGAGGATATAAAATGAAAATGTAGATGCCGGAGTGGTCAAAATTAGTGCATCCATTTAGCATCTTTCTTCACATTTAAACATTCGTTGAGAATTACAAAAATATCCAAATAACTATGAAAAAAAATCTAAGAGTTTTGTCTTCGTAAAATCGCCTTGAAATATTTTTCCAGTAATGATCAATCTAAAAGCCGCCCTGAACCAGCTATAAAAGAAAGCATAAATCAAAGGATTCAGCATTGAATTAGAAAGTGCAAGCCAATTTAGTGTTTCAATCACGGCGATTGGAGTAACATCAAACGTTAAAGGCTGAAAGATGATACAAATGAAGTATGGTGTCCAACATAAAATAAAAATTCCCATAACAACTGCTAGAGTTTTGGTAGCTTTTGTCTCCATCTTACTGACAGTTGCTCGTGACATTGTACTCTGACATGTACTCTGGATGCTGCGTACTTGTCTCTGTGCAACTAGGAAAATCCTCAAGTAGATACTAAGCATAATGATAACTGGGATATAAAAGGAAAATATACATGCTACAGTGGTCGAAATTAGTGCATCAATGAAACATCTCTCTTCACATTTCCCTTGATTAAATCCTGCTACTGTTATTCCAATTCCTATTAGTGCAGAAACACCCCAGCTTACCAATATCATGATGCCGATAACATGATAATTTATTTTACTTTTGTAGGTCAGAGGCTGGCACACGGCGTAATATCTGTCAATGGAAATACAACAGAGGTTTAAAATTGAAGCTGTGCTCAGTGTGACATCAAAACAACCTCGTATTTTACAAAACAGCCCTTCATGATGCCAACAGGAGAAGACAGTGAAGGCCATACTGAATGGAAACACCAAAATTCCGACAAACAAATCGGCCACAGCTAAAGACAGAATGAGATAGTTTGTTGGCATGTGGAGCTGTTTGAAGTAAATAATAGTGATTACTACAAGGAGGTTTCCGCATATTGTACAAATAGATAATAAGCCAAGAAAAACATAAAGTGCAACACATATCTTCGAAGGATTACTTGTAAATGTGTAAGTTGTATTATCTAATACATAGCAAGGATGTATGTAACTCAGAATGTTGGTCATCTCTGATTCCATTCTTCGGGATTCCTGTGAATAAATGTTTCATTAAAAGCCATTGATCATGAAAAGCATCATACATTAAACATACATTTCAACTAGCACAGAGACAACATCAATGTTCATGCAAACAAATAAGGTTACCTTGTAAGTGCAGCAGTGTTGCTCTCACTCATGTGCACAAGACATTTGAGTCCCTGCATCATTATTACATTTAAGGCGATATTCTATCCAATCACAGCGCAGGTTTTTTGATGACATCATAGGGCTGTTTTGAGGTTTCTAGAAACATCTCTGATATTTTAAGTCAACAACGTTGCTATGGAAAAAGGCAAACGTCATGTTTTATGAAGCACATACTGTACAGCTTCATCTCTTTATTGTATCCCACTGTGGGAAATCTAAGGCATACTATAGTGATCCATCCATTACATCCATATTTTTGAGATGTCAAACACAGGTGAAAGTTTTATTTTGTTCATGATCAAAAGTGCTCAAAACAATACTTTTCTCTTGGCATGGGCCAAATATTATCGTTGTCACTAAAGGGGCAGATTCTGGCAATAATAATAGCAAACAGGCACAAGGGAAACATGAGCTTGTTTTATTTGCATTTGTAAAAAAAATAAAAAAAACTGCAGGGGTATTCCACCAAGCAGGTTGTGTGAAAACCCGAGAAAGTTGACCCTGAGATGAGGGAAAGCCTGATCAATCGGTTTCAACAAGCCGGGTAAAATAAATTTCGTCTCAGTCACCACGACAGCAGACTCAGTGAAATGCAATTGCAAGGTGCAAAGATGGCGCCTACCAGTGTGGTCGCCTCGGTAACGCGCTCTCTAGTATTGTCCTTGTTTTTGTGTTTTACGTCCGTCTTTGGAGACCTTACACGACTCACTTACACAAGGGGAGACCTGCTAACCATCAAGGAGGCTACTCCGGACTTTCTGTCACCAACTTTCGAAAATCCGCTCAGTTTTTTCCCCGAGTTACTCACCGGAGCGGCGTCCGCGGTTTTCCGCGCATGGAGGCGGAAGCGGCGCCACAGAGGGAAACGAGCCGGCATTCAGGTGAAACTCCGCAAGAGAGGACACAGATTGGCGTTCCCGTCGATCCACCTCGCGAATGTACGCTCCCTACCCAACAAAATGGACGAGCTTCATCTTCTGTTAAAGACCAGTAAAGACTTCGGACGTTCCGCGGCCATGTGCTTCACGGAGGCCTGGCTTTGCGACGCCATACCCGATGGCGCCGTCATGCTTCCCGGCTTCAACATTCATCGAGCGGACCGCGACATGGAATCATCGGGGAAAACAAAGGGCGGCGGGATATTCCTCCATATCAACGGAAAATGGTGTACGGACGTCACGGTGCTCAGCACACACTGCAGCCCGCATTTGGAGTCGCTGTTTTTGAACTGTAAACCATTCTACTCACCACGTGAGTTTGCATCGTTCATACTGGTTGGAGTCTATATTACGCCTCAAGCTAACACGAACGCCGCATTGCTAAAGCTCGCCGAACAAGTCAACGAAATTGAAAAAAAACACCCGGACTCACCCCTCATTATTCTCGGGGACTTTAACAAAGCTAAACTCAACCACGAACTCCTTAAATACAAGCGGCACATCGACTGTCCTACCAGGGAAAATAATACTTTAGACCACTGCTACACTACGGTAAAAAACGCATACCGTGCTATACCTCGTGCAGCCCTGGGCTCATCTGATCACTGCTTAATTCACTTAATACCGACGTACAGCCAAGAACTTAAATGTGCGAAGCCTACAGTGAAAACCATTAAAAAGTGGACCAATGAAGCCAAGATGGAACTTCAAAGCTGTTTATACTGCACAGACTGGAGTGTCTTTGAAAATTCAGCTGGCAGCCTGGATGAATATACGGACACTGTCACATCCTATATCAGTTTCTGTGAAGAGGTTTGTGTACCAACAAAATCATTTCGCACATTCAACAACAACAAGCCGTAGTACACTGCTAAACTTAAGCAGCTTCGCCAAGCTAAGGAAGATGCATATCAGAGCGGGGACAGGGCCCTGTATAATCGAGATAGAAACCAGCTTACTAAAGAAATTAACATTGCAAAGAGGATCTATGCAGCAAAGTTGGAAAAACAGTTTAGCGCAAACGACTCTAAATCAGTCTGGCATGCATTCCAATCGCTGACTAATTACAAGCGACGATCCCCCCAAGTTGAGAACAATAGCACACTAGCCAACGACTTGAATACCTTCTACTGCAGATTTGAAAAGGACAGTTTCACACCACACACCCACCCGGCCGCACTCGCGACCACAACCACACCTCTGACTTCTGGGTTAACCATCCATGAACAGGATGTGAGACGCATCTTCAAACAACAGAAGATTAACAAAGCGGCAGGCCTGGACCATGTGTCCCCATCCTGCCTCAAAGTCTGCGCGGACCAGCTCGCTCCAGTCTTCACTCAGATCTTCAACAGATCTTCGGAAATGTGCGAAGTTCCATCCTGTTTCAAACGCACCACCATCATTCCAGTCCCCAAGAAACCTGCAATCTCTGGTCTGAATTACTACAGGCCTGTCGCTTTGACATCTGTGGTCATGAAGTCCTTTGAACGTCTCGTGCTGGACCACCTCAAGAGTGTCACAGGTCCCCTGCTGGACCCCCTGCAGTTTGCCTACCAAGCGAACAGTTCTGCGGATGATGCAGTCAACATGGGACTGCACTTCATCCTAGAACACCTCGACAGTGCAGGGACCTACGCGAGGATCCTGTTCGTGGACTTCAGCTCATCGTTCAACACCATCATCCCTGAACTCCTTTCAACCAAGCTTCTCCAGCTCAGCGTCTCACCTGCCATCTGCCAGTGGATTTACAGCTTTCTGACGGGCTGGACACAGCAGGTCAGGCTGGGGGAGGCCACCTCATCCACACGCAGCATCAGCACTGGGGCGCCCCAAGGTTGGGTCCTCTCTCCGCTGCTCTTCTCTCGCTACACGAACGACTGCACCTCAGCGAACCCGACTGTCAAGCACCTGAAGTTTGCAGATGACACCACTGTCATTGGCCTCATCAAGGACGGTGACGAGTCTGCATATCGACAAGAAGCGGAGCGGCTGGAGCTGTGGTGCGGCCGACACAACCTGGAGCTGAACACGCTCAAGACTGTAGAGATGATCGTGGACTTCAGGAGGCATCCTTCGCCACAGCTGCCCCTCACGTTGTCCAGCTGCCTTGTGTCAACTGTCGAGACCTTCAAGTTCCTGGGAATTACAATCTCTCAGGACCTGAAGTGGGCGACCAACATCAACTCCGTCCTCAAAAAGGCCCAGCAGAGGATGTACTTCCTGCGGCTTCTGAGAAAGCACGGCCTGCCACCGGAGCTGCTGAGACAGTTCTACACAGCGGTCATCGAATCAGTCCTGTGTTCTTCCATCACAGTCTGGTTTGGTGCTGCTACAAAAATGGACAAACTCCGACTGCAACGGACAATCAAAACTGCTGAAAGGATTGTCAGTACCCCCCTACCCACCATTGAGGGCTTGCACGCTGCCAGAACTAAGACAAGGGCGTGCAAAATCCTCTCGGACCGTCTGCACCCCGGTCACCAGCTCTTCCAACTCCTTCCCTCAGGTAGGCGCTACCGATCAACGCAAACTAGAACTAGTAGACATTCCAACAGCTTCTTCCCTCTTGCGATCAACTTCTTAAACACCTAACCTATAATTCCATTACAACAAGCTGGAAATTTTTTGACTTGAGTTCGTTGTCACATTTCTGTGGGGCCAATTATGTATTGCTCATGCACTCACTGTAGTTGTCTCGCCATCCTGCACTATTTGCATATACTGGCCACTCATGCCAGAGTAGCATCTGCTCCATTTGCACACTGATTGAGGAGTATCTGTAACATTTGCACAACCGACATTGTCCCAGATGATCGCACTACTTGTCACTTTAAACCGCATACACTCCTTGAAGTCTCAGCGCCCTTTGCACAATGGTCATTGCACCGGACTATTGCAATATTCGTCATTCGAACTGCTCTAAGTGCTAGAGGACTCTGCATCTTTTTGCACAATTGTTTTTTGTCAATGTCTTTATGTCTCCAAAGTGCGGCTCCAACTACCGGAGACAAATTCCTTGTGTGTTTTGGACATACTTGGCAAATAAAGATGATTCTGATTCTGATTCTGATTCTGATTCTGATTCTGATCCTGACTTTCTAACAATCTCCTCCCACCTAAAGCCAACATGGCTTTTCCATTTCTCCGTGATCTCATCAATATTGAGGCCCAACTAAATCTAGAATGATATGCTGGTTTTCTTCAATCCATTTTCTTCCGCTTATCCGAGGTCAGGTCGTGGGGGCAGCAGCCTCAGCAGGGAAGCCCAGACTTCCCTCTCCACAGCCACTTCCTCCAGCTCTTCCGAGGTGATCCCAAGGCGTTCCCAGGCCAGCCAAGAGACGTAGTCTCTCCAGCGTGTCCTGGGGCGTCCCCGGGGTCTCCTCCTGGTGGGACATGCCCGGAACACCTCACCAGGGAGGCGTCCTGGAGGCATCCTAAACATATGCCCGAGCCACCTCATCTGGCTCCTCTCAATGCGGAGGAGCAGCGGCTCTAATCTGAGCTCCTCCCGGATGACTGAGCTTCTCACCTTATCTCTAAGGGAGAGTCCGGACACCCTGCAGAGTAAACTCATTTCGGCCGCTTGTATCCGGGATCTTGTTCTTTTGGTCACGACCCACAGCTCATGACCATAGGTGAGGGTAGGAATGTAGATCGACCTGTAAATAGAGAGCTCCGCCTTTCGGCTTAGCTCCTTCTTCACCACAACTGACCGATACAAAATCTGCATTACTACAGACGCTGCACCGATCCACCTGTCGATCTCCAGTCTTCCCTCACCCGTGAACAAGACCCCAAAATATTTGAACTTGGGGTAGGATCTCATCCCCGACCTGGAGAGGGCACTCCACTCTTTTCCAACCGAGGACCATGGTCTCAGATTTGGAGGTGCTGATTCTCATCCCAGCCGCTTCACACTCGGCTGCGAACCACTCCAGTGAGAGTTGGAGATCACGGCTTGATGAAGCCAACAGAACCACATCAACTGCAAAAAGCAGAAATGCAAAACTGAGGCCACCAAACCGGAAACTATTCCGACTTACTGCCGGCAATGAGGACCAAACTCTGACACCGGTCGTACAGGGACAGAACAGCCCGTATCAGGGGGTTCGGTACCCCATACTCCCGAAGCACCTCCCACAGGACTCCCCGAGGGACACGGTCGAACGCCTTCACCAAGTCCACAAAACACATGTAGACTGGTTGGGCGAACTCCCATGCACCCTCGAAGGTGAAGAGCTTGTCCACTGTTCCACGGCCAGGACGAAAACCACACTGCTCCTCCTGTATCTGGGATTCGACCTCCTGACGGACCCTTCTCTCCAGCACCCCTGAATAGACCTTACCATGGAGGCTGAGGAGTGTGCTACCCCTGCAGTTGGAACACACCCTACGGTCCCCCTTCTTAAAAAGGGGGACCACCACCCAGAGGCACTATCCCCGATGTCCACGCGATGTTGCAAAGGCGTGTCAGCCAGGACAGCCCTACAACATCCAGAGCCTTTAGGAACTCTGGGCGAATCTCATCCACTCCCGGGGCCTTTTTAACCACCTTGGTGTCCTCAACCCCAGAAATAGGAGAGCCCGCCTCAGAGACCCCAGACTCTGGCATGGTGTGCGAGACCCCCAGTGGCTCTGTAAATATTGTTTGTGCAGAGTTTGTGTAGAGGAAATCTTCAAAATTAATTGTTGTATTGTTGTGATCTATTTCAATAATAACTTTTTTTTATTAAGTCATAATTTCGTATTTATTTTTTTATGTTTTACAGTGCCATAAAGCAACGATGCTCATGGTTAAGTGGTCTTTTATTGTAAATGTTTGAAAATAAGGTTAGACAAATATCATCTTATAGAACTGGGTTAAGTCAAGTCAAGGTTCTTTATGATTAGCACATGTGCAAAGGTTAAGTATCACATTTTATCTCCATCGAATTGAATCGAGAATCGTATCGCTCCCATCCTGAATGGAGTCATTCTGCCCATAAAGATATCATTTTTTAATTGAATTGCTACCTGTGTATCTAGATACGTATCGAATCGGCCCTGTGCCAGAGATGACCAACCCGAGCACATAAAACAGCATGTTTACAGACGGTGCAATGAACCGTTTAACGAAAAGGACAACCTGCCAACAGTCAAGCATGGTGGAGGATCCATAATGCTGATGGGCTGCTTTGCTATATCTTGTACAACAGGCCTTGACTGTATCTCAGGTATCATGAAATCAGAAAATTATCAAGAGATTTTAGAGTGGGCAGCACTGTGAACGAATGGTTAGAGCATCTGCCTCACAGTTCTGAGGACCGGGGTTCAATCCCCGGCTCCGCCAGTGTGGAGTTTGCATGTTCTCCCCATGCCTGCGTGGGTTTTCTCCGGGCACTCCGGTTTCCTCCCACATCCCAAAAACATGCATGGTAGGTTAATTGACGACTCTAAATTGCCCGTAGGTGTGAATGTGAGTGTGAATGGTTGTGTCATGTGTGTGTGTTCCGGGATTTGTCTTCCCCTCCCTGTTTCACACACACCTGCTCCTGTGAGCATCTTCACCACCTGTGCCTCGTTCACCCTAATTACCTATTGTATTTAATCTCGTGTCTCATTCCCTCTCATTGCCAGTTCGTTGTACCTTGTCGTTGCGTTCCAGCATTCCTTGTTTCCACGTCACAGACACACAGTAAGATTTGACCCTGTTCCGAATATCGACCTTGCCTCTTTGCCTCATGTTTTTGGATACTGTTGCCTTTCTTGGATTGCCTGCCTGTGTACCGCCCTATGCCCGTCTATTAAACCTCTCTTTTTGGAAACTGTCCATTTGTTTTGGAGTCGTGCATTTTCGGGTCCTATCCTCTGTTCAGTTCATGACAGGTTGTTTGTTTGTATGTGCCCTGCGATTGGCTGGCAACCAGTTCAGGGTGTACCCCGCCTCCTGCCCGAGGATGGCTGGGATAGGCTACAGCAGCCCGAGACCCTAGTGAGGAGAAGCGGTAAAGAAAATGGATGGATGGATGGATTTCAGAGTGAAATGTCTTACCCAGTGTAAGAAAACTTTGTTTGAGGTGAACAAAGATCATGGGTCCTCCAGCAAGACCAATACCAAAACCACACAGGAATGGTTGAAAAGGATATTTTTTTTTACTGTTTTAAAATGGCCAGCAATGAGTTCTGATCTCAATTCAATTGAAAATCTTTGGGGGGAGTGTAAATCTGCCATTGGAGAAAATAACCCTGCAAATGTTCAAGAAATGTTGAATCAACTGCAAGGGAAGAGTGGGAGAAAATACCACCTGAGAAGTGCAAAAAGCTTATTAGATGCATACAATAAACATTTGGAGGGTGTCAATGCTGCCAAAGGGTGTGCAACTCAATATTAAGGACGGGCGCTAATATTGCTGCACATGCTGTTTTCTTTTTATTTTTTCCAAGTTGAAAAAAAAAAAAAATCTTTGTTAAATTTATATTACTTTGGACCTCCAATTAAAAGATTCTGATGATATATGTTTGGTACGTTTCCATTTATGGCTGAAGATATTATACAGGTTTTGCAAAGAATTAAGGGGTGCCAGTAATAGTGACCAGGATTGGTTTTTCGGCCAGTCTTACTTTTAGATCTTGAAACAAACAATTCAGTACTAAATAGTTCTCAGTCTTTGCACATGTTTTATGTATTTAGAAACAA
This sequence comes from Phycodurus eques, assembly GCF_024500275.1. Lineage (NCBI taxonomy): Eukaryota > Metazoa > Chordata > Actinopteri > Syngnathiformes > Syngnathidae > Phycodurus > Phycodurus eques. The sequence continues at coordinate 3,854,264 of NC_084542.1, read as the reverse complement.
AACAGAAACTTTACTGTCCCTTTAAGAATTTACTTCACTTAATGATGGGATATAAAAACACCACTTTATTATACTCAAAAATTCATGTTATTTATTCTACAGGGTAAGCAACATAAACAGTATAAATTAATTTAATCTAACGCAATATGTATCATATCATACATATATCAATATATACAGTATATCTGAATATTTTTCCAGTCATCATTTTCAAAGCACACTAGAAATAATGCTTTAATAACAGTAACTAACGAAGGGTAGTGGAACAATGGTTGAAAACAAAACAAAAAACAAAAAAAAAGGTAAGGAGTCAGGTACAGTAGGAACCATCATATGAGAAAAGAAGACTTTTGGTGGATTTCTCTCCACTTTCCACAAATATTTGCTACTGCCAACTGGTTTTAACATTTTACATTACATTAGCCATATATATCACATTATGCTTATGTGATGTTAAAAAAAAGATGTGTGAGTTGTGTGGGACGTTCCATTTTCTATTCCCATCAGTCATCCTTTATAAAAGTGATGAAAGAGGGTGTTATTTTGGAGAAACACGCCTTTGACTCAAAAGTGCTAAAATTGTCAAGGTGCATTTTGACTAGGATTGGAGTTAGAACAGGCATATAAATAAATGTTGGTAAAAAAAAAGGATGGTGCATACTGTATGTATAGTAGACATGTAGTAGGCTAGATGTGATTTTGTTAGGTATGGTTAGAGGGTGCTTTACAAATGTAAGACACAAAACATACAGCAGAGTGTACATTGGATTTTCTCTTGACACATTATAAGTATAATGAACAATAATTGAAATATTCAGCAACTGCATTACACAAACAACAACAACAAAAAGAGGTTACGACATGAAAATAAAACTGTAAGATTTCAGCTCTCCAGTACATTTGAGTAAAAATAGACATTCCAATGAACTTTTGAAAAACAGACTCACCATTAAAAAAAAACAAAAATCACATTTACAGACATGCAGTTGCCATACACAAACCTTTCCCATCAGCCAGTACACAATCTTCCTTACTACTGCTGCGATCCATCCATCTTTTCTGTCTCTCCCTCTGCCCTCTGTCCCCTCTCTCTTATCACTCGACATCAATTCAACTGGTCGAGGCAGATGGTTTCTTCATCAGAGGGCAGCTGGAAGCTGATACAAATGAAGTATGATGTCCAACATAAAATAAAAACTCCCATAACAATGGCCAGTTTTGGTGACTTTTGTCTCCATCTTATTGACAGTTGATCCTGATTTTGTACGCTTACATGGTGTTCTCTGTATGCTGTGTACATCTCTCTGTGTAAATACTAAGCATGTTAACGAGGATATAAAATTAAAAGGTAGATGCCGGAGTGGTCAAAATTAGTGCATCCATTAAGCCTCTTTCTTCACATTTAAAGATTCATTCAGAATTACAAAAACATCCAAATAACTATGAAAAAAATCAAAAGAGTTTCGTCTTCGTAAAATCGCCTTGAAATATTTTTCCAGTAATGATCAATCTAAAAGCCGCCCTGAACCAGCTATAAAAGAAAGCATAAATCAAAGGATTCAGCATTGAATTAGAAAGTGCAAGCCAATTTAGTGTTTCAATCACGGCGACTGGAGTAACATCAAACGTTAAAGGCTGAAAGATCAAAAAAATGAAGTATGGTGTCCAACATAAAATAAAAATTCCCATAACAATAGCTAGAGTTTTGGTAGCTTTTGTCTCCATCTTACTGACAGTTGCTCGTGACATTGTACTCTGACATGTACTCTGGATGCTGCGTACTTGTCTTTGTGCAACAAGGAAAATCCTCAAGTAGATACAAAGCATAATGATAACTGGGATATAAAAGGAAAATATACATGCCAAAGTGGTCGAAATTAGTGCATCAATGAAACATCTCTCTTCACATTTCCCTTGATTAAATCCTGCTACTGTTATTCCAATTCCTATTAGTGCAGAAACACCCCAGCTTACCAATATCATGATGCCGATAACATGATAATTTATTTTACTTTTGTAGGTCAGAGGCTGGCACACGGCGTAATATCTGTCAATGGAAATATAACAGAGGTTTAAAATTGAAGCTGTGCTCAGTGTGACATCAAAACAACCTCGTATTTTACAAAACAGCCCTTCATGATGCCAACAGGAGAAGACAGTGAAGGCCATACTGAAAGGAAACACCAAAATTCCGACAAACAAATCGGCCACAGCTAAAGACAGAATGAGATAGTTTGTTGGCATGTGGAGCTGTTTGAAGTAAATAATAGTGATTACTACAAGGAGGTTTCCGCATATTGTACAAATAGATAATAAGCCAAGAAAAACATAAAGTGCAACACATATCTTTGAAGGATTACTTGTAAATGTGTAAGTTGTATTATCTAATACATAGCAAGGATGTATGTAACTCAGAATGTTGGTCATCTCTGATTCCATTCTTCGGGATTCCTGTGAATAAATGTTTCATTAAAAGCCATTGATCATGAAAAGCATCATACATTAAACATACATTTCAACTAGCACAGAGACAACATCAATGTTCATGCAAACAAATAAGGTTACCTTGTAAGTGCAGCAGTGTTGCTCTCACTCATGTGCACAAGACATTTGAGTCCCTGTATCATTATTACGTTTAAGGCGGATATTCTATCCAATCACAGCGCAGGTTTTTTGATGACATCATAGGTCTGTTTGGAGGTTTCTAGAAACATCTCTGATATTTGAAGTCAACATTTTTCTCTACTACGAGATTTATTTTATTTTTTGCATAGAGTTTCTTTGAATAATATCTAAAAGCACAAACGTTGCTATGGAAAAAGGCAAACGTCATGTTTTATGAAGCACATACTGTACTGCTTCATCTCTTTATTGTATCCCACTGTGGGAAATCTAAGGCATACTATAGTGATCCATCCATTACATCCATATTTTTGAGGTCTCAAACACAGGTGAAAGTTTTATTTTGTTCATGATCAAAAGTGCTCAAAACAATATTTTTCTCTTGGCATGGGCCAAATATTATCGTTGTCACTAAAGGGGCAGATTCTGGAAATAATAATAGCAAACAGGCACGAGGGAAACATGAGCCGACAGGTTTTATTTGCATTTGTAAAAAAAAATAAAAAAAACTGCAGGGGTATTCCACCAAGTAGGTTGTGTGAAAACCCGAGAAAGTTGACCCTGAGATGAGGGAAAGCCTGATCAATCGGTTTCAACAAGCCAGGTAAAAGAAATTAGTTATGCATGATAAAAGAAAGAAGTTATGCATGATAAATCCTGACTTTCTAACAATCTCCTCCCACCTGAAGCCAACATGGCTTTTCCATTTCTCCGTGATCTCATCAATATTGAGGCCCAACTAAATCTAGAATGATATGCTGGTATTATTCAATCCATTTTCCTCCGCTTATCCGAGGTCAGGTCGTGGGGGCAGCAGCCTCAGCAGGGAAGCCCAGACTTCCCTCTCCCCAGCCACTTCCTCCAGCTCTTCCGAGGTGATACAGAGGCGTTCCCAGGCAAGTCAAGAGACGTAGTCTCTCCAGCGTGTCCTGGTGCGTCCCCGGGGTCTCCTCCTGGTGGGACATGCCCGGAACACCTCACCAGGGAGGCGTCCTGGAGGCATCCTAAACAGATGCCCGAGCCACCTCATCTGGCTCCTCTCAATGCGGAGGAGCAGCGGCTCTACTCTGAGCTCTTCCCGGATGACTGAGCTTCTCACTTTATTTCTAAGGGAGAGCCCGGACACCCTGCAGAGTAAACTCATTTCAGCCACTTGTATCCAGGATCTTGTTCTTTCGGTCACGACCAACGGCTCATGACCATATGGGAGGTTAGGAATGTAAATCGACCGGTAAATAGAGAACTTCGCCTTTCGGCTTAGCTCCTTCTTCACCACCACTGACCGATACAAAATCTGCATTACGACAGATGCTGCACCGATCCACCTGTCGATCTCCCGTTCCATTCTTTCCTCACTCGTGAACAAGACCCCAAAATATTTGAACTTGGTGTAGGATCTCATCCCCGACCTGGAGAGGGCACTCCACCCTTTTCCAACCGAGGACCATGATCTCAGATTTGGAGGTGCTGATTCTCATCTCAGCCGCTTCACACTCGGCTGCGAACCACTCCACTGAGAGTTGGAGTTCACGGCTTGATGAAGCCAACAGAACCACATCATCTGCAAAAAGCAGAGATGCAAAACTGAGGCCACCAAACTGGAAACTATTCCGACTTACTGCCGCCAATGAGGACCAAACTCTGACACCGGTCGTACAGGGACCGAACAGCCCGTATCAGGGGGTTCGGTACCCCATACTCCTGAAGCACCCCCCACAGGACTCCCCGAGGGACACGGTCGAACACCTTCGCCAAGTCCACAAAACACATGTAGACTGGTTGGGCGAACTCCCATGCACCCTCGAAGGTGAAGAGCTTGTCCACTGTTCCACGGCCAGGACGAAAACCACACTGCTCCTCCTGTATCTGGGATTCGACCTCCTGACGGACCCTTCTCTCCAGCACCCCTGAATAGACCTTACCATGGAGGCTGAGGAGTGTGCTACCCCTGCAGTTGGAACACACCCTACGGTCCCCCTTCTTAAAAAGGGGGACCACCACCCAGAGGCACTATCCCCGATGTCCACCCGATGTTGCAGAGGCGTGTCGACCAGGACAGCCCTACAACATCCAGAGCCTTTAGGAACTCTGGACGAATCTCATCCACTCCCGGGGGCTTTTTAACCACCTTGGTGACCTCAACCCCAGAGATAGGAGAACCCGCCTCAGAGACCCCAGACTCTGGCATGGTGTGCGAGACCCCCCGTGGTCTAAAGATATTGTTTGTGCAGAGTTTGTGTTGAGGGACTCTTCAAAATACATTGTTGTATTGTTGTGATCTATTTCAATAATAACTTTTTTTGAATTAATTAATAATTTCTTTTTTTTTTTTTTTATGTTTTACAGTGCCATAAAGCAACAATGCTCATGGTTAAGTGGTCTTTTATTGTAAATGTTTGAAAATAAGGTGAGACAAATATCATCTTATAGAACTGGGTTAAGTCAAGTCAAGGTTCTTTATGATAAGCACATGTGCAAAGGTTAAGTATTACATTTTATCTCCATCGAATCGAATCGAGAATCGTTTCGCTCCCATCCTGAATCGAATCATTCCACACTTAAAGATATCATTTTTTATTTGAATTGCTACCTGTGTATCTAGATACGTATCGAATCGGTCCTGTGCCAGAGATGACCAACCCGAGCACAGAAAACAGCATGTTTACAGACGGTGCAATGAACCCTTTAACGAAAAGGACACCCTGCCAACAGTCAAGCATGGTGGAGGATCCATGATGCTGATGGACTGCTTTGCTATAACTGGTACTACAGGCCTTGACTGTATCTCAGGTATCATGAAATCAGAAAATTATCAAGAGATTTTAGAGTGGGCAGCACGGTGGACGAATGGTTAGAGCGTCTGCCTCACAGTTACGAGGACTGGGGTTCAATCCCCGGCCCCGCCAGTGTGGAGTTTGCATGTTCTCCCCGTGCCTGTGTGGGTTTTCTCCGGGCACTCCGGTTTCCTCCCACATCCCAAAAACATGGATGGTAGGTTAATTGACAACTCTAAATTGCCCGTAGGTGTGAATGTGATTGTGAATGGTTGTTTGTTTATATGTGCCCTGCGATTCGCTGGCAACCAGTTCAGGGTGTACCCCGCCTCCTGCCCGATGATGGCTGCGATAGGCTCCAGCAGCCCGAGACCCTAGTGAGGAGAAGCGGTAAAGAAAATGGATGGATGGATGGATTTTAGAGTGAAATGTCTTACCCAGTGTAAGAAAACTTTGTTTGAGGTGAACAAAGATCATGGGTCCTCCAGCAAGACCAATACCGAAACCACACAGGAATGGTTGAAAAGGAAAAAAAAAGACTGTTTTAAAATGGCCAGGGATGAGTCCTGATCTCAATCCAATTGAAAATCTTTGGGGGGAGCGGAAATCTGCCATTGGAAAAAAGAACCCTGCAAATGTTCGTTTTAGATCTTGAAACAAACAATTCAGTCCTAAATAGTTCTCAGTCTTTGCACATGTTTTCAGCACTTTCAAACATATTTTTATGTATTATATATCAATATATACAGTATATCTGAATATTTTTCCAGTCATCATTTTCAAAGCACACTAGAAATGATGCTTTAATAACAGTATCTAATGAAGGGTAGTGGAACAATGGTTGAAAAAAAAAAAAAAAAAAAAAAAAAAAAAAAAAAAAAGGTAAGGAGTCAGGTACAGTAGGAACCATCATATGAGAAAAGAAGACTTTTGGTGGATTTCTCTCCACTTTCCTCAAATATTTGATACTGCCGACTGGTTTTAACATTTTACATTCCATTAGCCATCGATATCACATTATGCTTTTGTGATGTTAAAAAAAAGATGTGTGAGTTGTGTGGGACGTTCCATTTACTATCCCCATCAGTCATTCTTTATAAAAGTGATTAAAGAGGGTGTTATTTTGGAGAAACACGCCTTTTACTCAAAAGTGCTAAAATTGTCAAGGTGCATTTTTACTAGGATTGGAGTGAGAACAGGCATATTAATAAATAAATAAATGTTGGTAAAAAAGTATGGTGCAAACTGTATGTATAGTAGACATGTAGTAGGCTAGATGTGATTGCGGTAGGTATGGTTAGAGGGTGCTTTACAAATGTAAGACATAAAACATAACACCAACCAACAAAAAATCTACAGCAGAGTGTACATTGGATTTTCTCTTGACACATTATAACTATAATGAATAAAAATTTAAATATTCAGCAACTGCATTACACAAACGACACTCGACAACAACTGAACTGGTCGAGGCAGATGGTTTCTTCATCAGAGGGCAGCTGGAAGCTGATACAAATGAAGTATGATGTCCAACATAAAATAGAAACTCCCATAACAATAGCCAGCTTTGCTGACTTTTGTCTCCATCTTATTGACAGTTGCTCCTGATTTTGTACGCTTACATGGTGTTCTCTGTATGCTGTGTACATCTCTCTGTGTAAATACTAAGCATGTTAACGAGGATATAAAATTAAAATGTAGATGCCAGACTGGTCAAAATTAGTGCATCCATTTAGCCTCTTTCTTCACATTTAAACATTCAGAATTACAAAAATATCCAAATAACTATGAAAAAAATCAAAAGAGTTTCGTCTTAGTAAAATCGCCTTGAAATATTTTTCCAGTAATGATCAATCTAAAAGCCGCCCTGAACCAGCTATAAAAGAAAGCATAAATCAAAGGATTCAGCATTGAATTAGAAAGTGTAAGCCAATTTAATGTTTCAATCACGGCGATTGGAGTAACATCAAACGTTAAAGGCTGAAAGATGATACAAATGAAGTATGGTGTCCAACATAAAATAAAAATTCCCATAACAACTGCTAGAGTTTTGGTAGCTTTTGTCTCCATCTTACTGACAGTTGCTCGTGACATTGTACTCTGACATGTACTCTGGATGCTGCGTACTTGTTTGTGTGCAACAAGGAAAATCCTCAAATAGATACTAAGCATAATGATAACTGGGATATAAAAGGAAAATATACATGCTACAGTGGTCGAAATTAGTGCATCAATGAAACATCTCTCTTCACATTTCCCTTGATTAAATCCTGCTACTGTTATTCCAATTCCTATTAGTGCAGAAACACCCCAGCTTACCAATATCATGATGCCGATAACATGATAATTTATTTTACTTTTGTAGGTCAGAGGCTGGCACACGGCGTAATATCTGTCAATGGAAATACAACAGAGGTTTAAAATTGAAGCTGTGCTCAGTGTGACATCAAAACAACCTCGTATTTTACAAAACAGCCCTTCATGATGCCAACAGGAGAAGACAGTGAAGGCCATACTGAAAGGAAACACCAAAATTCCGACAAACAAATCGGCCACAGCTAAAGACAGAATGAGATAGTTTGTTGGCATGTGGAGCTGTTTGAAGTAAATAATAGTGATTACTACAAGGAGGTTTCCGCATATTGTACAAATAGATAATAAGCCAAGAAAAACATAAAGTGCAACACATATCTTCGAAGGTTTGCTTGTAAATGTGTAAGATGTATTATCTAATACATAGCAAGGATGTATGTAACTCAGAATGTTGGTCATCTCTGATTCCATTCTTCGGGATTCCTGTGAATAAATGTTTCATTAAAAGCCATTGATCATGAAAAGCATCATACATTAAACATACAGTTCAACTAGCACATAGACAACATCAATGTTCATGCAAACAAATAAGGTTACCTTGTAAGTGCAGCAGTGTTGCTCTCACTCATGTGCACAAGACATTTGAGTCCCTGCATCATTATTACATTTAAGGCGGATATTCTATCCAATCACAGCACAGGTTTTTTGATGACATCATAGGGCTGTTTTGAGGTTTCTAGAAACATCTCTGATATTTGAAGTCAACATTTTTCTCTACTAGGAGATTTATTTTATTTTTTGCATAGAGTTTCTTTGAATAATATCTAAAAGCACAAACGTTGCTGTGGAAAAAGGCAAATTCATCAGTCATGTTTTATGAAGCACATACTGTCCTGTAATGTATGGATCCCCACATTCATTACAATGCTTCACCTTTTTATCGTATCCCACTGTGGGAAATCTAAGGCATACTATAGTGATCCATCCATTACATCCATATTTTTGAGGTGTCAAACACAGGTGAAAGTTTTATTTTGTTCATCATCAAAAGTGCTCAAAGCAATACTTTTCTCTCGGCATGGGCCAACTTTAATCGCTTTTTATCACTGGAAGTGCAAAACAATATAACAAATTGTGAAACACTTTTACATTTCAAAAAAAAAAAGAAGAAAATCCAAAACACTTTTACATTTCAGAAAACAAATTAACAAAAGGGCGGCACGGTGAACAACTGGTTAGGACATCTGCCTCACAGTTCTGAGGACCTGGGTTCAATCCCGGCCCCGCCTGTGTGGAGTTTGCATGTTCTCCCCGTGCTTGGGTGGGTTTTCTCCGGGCACTCCGGTTTCCTCCCACATTCCAAAAATATGCGTGGTAGGTTAATTGAGGACTCGAAATTTCCCGTAGGTATGAATGTGAGTGCGAATGGTTGTTTGTTTGTGTGTGTTCAGTTCAGGGTGTACCCCGCCTCTCGCCCAAGATAGCTGGGATAGGCTCCAACACGCCCGTGACCCTAGTGAGGAGAAGCGGCTCAGAAAATGGATGGATGGATGGATAGATTTAAGACTAGGGTTGAGGTTAAGGCAGTTTAGGATGAGTTAAGTTTAGGATTATGGTGGTTAAGGCTGTCGCACACCGAGCACTGTCGCCGAACCCCACTGAACTATGGCGCAGTGTGTGTGCATGGTTGGGCAATTGTTTCCTTGAGCGGCCGATCGGTCGGCCGCAGGTTTTGACGCAATTCAAAATTATAATCGCCATTGCGTGCCGTCTTTACGTCGCAATTTGCATTCAATCAAAATGCACAGAAGCTTTCCCCTACGGTGAAAATACATTTCCAGGTTCGCGGGCAGTGCTGCTGCGTTGCCTCGGCCCAAGCCATAGGGCGGTCCTTCTACTGCGGGCAGTTGGGTCATTCCGTGAGCAACTGTTACGTCAAGGTTGCCGGTGCCGGTAACAAGGGAACGAGAGCGGTGAGTCTAAATAAGAAGACCCGACCCGGGTTCTTCCTAAAGTGACACTATGCTCTCCAGATCAAGAGATTCATACATCTGTATTGATTGACTCTGGTTCTGACGGAAATTTACTCAACTCCCTCCTCGTTAGCCGTATGCACCTTAGAAGTAAAACGCCACCGCAACACCTATGCTGCAGACAGGAGTTTTATGGGCAGGATCACTCACCGCACCCAAACACTCACATTAACATTTCCTGATTCTCACTCGGAACACATTAGTTTTCATTTTTTTGACGCCATGAACTATGACCATATTTTAGGGAACCCGTGGTTGAAATTACATAACCCCCACATTGACTGGTCCTCTGGGAATGTTATGTTATGGGGCAGCAATTGCGCCCAGAACTGTTTCAAGTCTCCATGTAATGTTCAGGGATATGTTTGTAATGAAATTCCAAAGACCCCATCAGGGGATCCTGACTTATCTCAAGTGCCCACCTGTTACCATTAAAGACGTTTTTCCAAATCCAAAGCCAAATCCCTTCCACCCCACAGACCTTATGACTGTGCAGTTGACTTGCTGCCTGGGACCACACCTCCATGGGGGAGGTTGTTTTCTCTTTCAGGGCCGGAACACAAGACTCTGAAGGAGTATGTGGAAGAATCAGTGGCAGTCGGGATTATTCGCCCATCTTCATCCCCTGCTGGAGCAGGAATTTTCTTTGTGGACAAAAAGGACAAGACCCTGCGACCCTGTATCGATTACCGGGGTCTCAACGAGATAGCTGTAAAAAACAGGTACCCTCTTCCTCTCATGTCCACTGCCTTCGAGTTTCTGGAGAGAGCCAAGGTTTTCACCAAACTAGACTTAAGAAATGCATATCATCTAGTCAGGATAAGGGAGGGGGATGAATGGAAAACAGCATTCAACACACCAATGGGACATTATGAGTATTTGGTAATGCCTTTTACCCTCACTAACGCTCCAGCTGTTTTCCAAAACCTTGTCAATGATGTCTTGCGTGACATGTTGAATGTGTATGTTTTTGTCTATCCATCCATCCATTTTCTGAGCCGCTTCTCCTCACTAGGGTCGCGGGCGTGCTGGAGCCTATCCCAGCTATTATCGGGCAGGAGGCGGGGTACACCCTGAACTGGTTGCCAGCCAATCGCAGGGCACATACAAACAAACAACCATTTGCACTCACATTCACACCTACGGGCAATTTGGAGTCTCCAATTCATGCATGTTTTTGAGATGTGGGAGGAAACCGGAGTGCCCGGAGAACATGCAAACTCCGCACAGGCGGGCCCGGGGATTGAACCTGGATCCTCAGAACTGTGAGGCTGACGCTCTCACCAGTCGGCCACCGTGCCGCCTGTTTTTGTCTATTTGGACGATATTTTGATATTCTCCCCGGATGAGGAGACTCACATCATTCATGTCCGCTCTGTATTGCAGCGGTTCCTGCAGAATGAACTTTATGTCAAGGCTGAGAAATGTGAGTTTCACAAGGCGTCCGTTTCTTTTCTGGGTTTCGTGCTGGCTCAAGGTGAAGTCAAAATGGACCCTTGCAAAGTCGATGCCGTGATTAATTGGCTTACTCCCACGTCACGCAAAGATGTACAAAGGTTCTTAGGGTTCGCAAACTTCTACAGAAAATTCATCAGAAATTTCAGTTCAATAGCCTCACCTTTGCATGATCTTACCTCGCCACACAGACCCTTTGTGTGGAACCCGGTTTGTCAGTCAGCTTTACAGAGACTAAAATCGAGCTTTACCTCTGCTCCCATCCTCACTTCGCCAGATCCCAAACAGCAGTTTGTGGTCGAACTTGATGTGTCTGATGCCGGAATAGGAGCAGTGCTCTCCCAGAAATGTCTCAAGGATGGTAAGTTACATCCTTGTGCCTATCTCTCTGTTATTATGAATGAGAAATTATGACACAGGTGACTGTGAACTGCTGGCCGTCAAAGTGGCTTTGGTGGAGTGGAGGCACTGGCTAGAGGGGGCACAGACTCCGTTTTTAATATGGACAGATCACAAGAACCTTGAGTATATTAAATCTGCTAAAAGATTAAATGCTAGGCAGGCTAGATGGACTCTATACGAGATTTAATTTCATGTTATCCTACCGACCTGGTTCTGAAAATGCCAGATGCTTTGTCACGTACTTTCTGCGACGAGAATTCTTTGTCCGACCCTAATACTATATTGCCCAAGTCATGTTTTATTTCTGTTTTTGTTTGGGACGTTGAAACTGTGGTGAAAGAGGCTCTGAATAACACTCTTAGCCCTGAAGATTGCCCTAAAAACAGGCTTTATGTGGTCCCGACCTTAAGTGGAAGAGTCATCCACTGGGCTCACACTAACCGGACTGTATGTCACCCAGGCATTGCCAAAACACAATCTGTGGTCAAATAGTGCTTTTGGGGGCCCAATGTTAGAAGGGATGTTATCAATTATGTCACTGCTTGCCAGGTATGTGCTGCTAACAAGCCATCTCATAAACGTCCTTCTGGGGAGTTGCAACCCCTGCCAATACCACAACGTCCTTGGTCAGACATCTCCGTAGAGTTTGTGACGGGATTACCGGCCTCGAAAGGGCCTACCACCATTCTCACAATTATTGACAGGCTCTCTAAGATGGCACACTTCATTGCACTTCCGAAACTCCCCTCAGCTAAAGACACTGCCAAGTTGATGATTAACCAGGTATTCAAGTTTCATGGTTTCCCCAAGAATGTGGTATCTGATAGGGGCCCCCAATTCATTTCACAATTTTGGATGGAGTTTTGCAGTCTGATAGGTGCTACTGTCAGTCTGTCATCTGGGTTTCATCCTGAAACCAACGGACAAACTGAGAGGCTGAATCAGGACCTGAAGACTGGGCTCTGATGTCTCGCTTCACAGGAGCCACAATACTGGTCTCAGAAACTGGTTTGGTTCGAGTTCTCTCACAATACTCTCCCCTCTGCACCCACTGGTTTATCGCCTTTTTACATTGTGCATGGTTACCAACCATCTCTGTTTCCTGCCATAGCCCCAGAGTCCACGGTTCCAGCTGCATTGACCTTGGTGAGACGCTTCAGGAGGACCTGGGATCGAGCCCACCAGATGCTGCTACGCCAAGGACCGCAGCTGACCGTAGGAGGACACCGGCCCCGAACTATCAAGTGGGTCAGGGTGTTTGGCTCTCCACCAAGCATATTCCACTCTGGGTGGAGTCCAGGAAGCTCGCTCCCAGGTTCATTGGGCCCTTCCCATCACAAAGGTCATCAACCCTATAACCATGAAGCTTAGGCTCCCAAGGTCGATGCGGGTCCACCCTGCATTTCACGTCAGCCTGCTTAAGCCCGCCCGGGTGTCCCCTCTGGTCCCGCCTTCCTGGCCGTTTCGTGGATAGTGGCCCTGTCTTCTCGGTGAGGCGGCTGTTGTCGTCTGGTCTGCGGGGGAGGGGGTTTCAATATCTGGTGGACTGGGAGGGCTACGGCCTGAGGAACGTTCATGGGTGCCGTCTGGGTTTATCGTTGATGACTCACTCATTCGGGACTTCCACGTTGTGCATCCTGGGGCTCCGGGCCCGTCTGGGGCCGGCCGTTAAGGGGAGGGGGGGAGGGGTACTGTCATGGGTGTGTGTTCTGATTGTTGTCTTCCCCCTGTCTCATACACACCTGCTCCTGAGAGCATCTTCCCCACCTGTGCCTCGTTTACCCTCATTACCCCATGCATTTAACCTCGTGTCTCATTCTTTCTGGTCGCCAGTTCGTTGTACCTTGTTGTCACGTTCCAGCATTCCTTGTTTCCACGCCACCGACTCATAGTAAGACTAGACCCTGTTCCGATTATTGACCTTGCCTCTTTGCCTCACGATTTTTGGATACTGTTGCCTTTTCGGATTGCCTGCCTGTGTACCGACCTCTGCTCGTTGATTAAACCTCTCTTTTGTGAAACTGTCCATTTGTATTGGAGTCATGCATTTTTGGGTTCTGTCCTCTGTTCCGTTCATGTCACACTTTCCCTTTAACTCTTGCCGGCATCCTCTTTCTTTAACAACCTGCATCTTGTTGAACTCTTCATCTATCTTTTTATGATTTAAGAAATGTGATCAAGTACAATATATTGTATATACAGCATCAAACGCCTATACAGGCTCGCTGTTTTTAGGGCGTCCATATTTAGAATCGCTATTTGGGATGGACATCTCGTTACATTTTCAGTTTGTTTGGCGAACAGTCAAGGGTGCGTCATACCTTTCGCCCAGTGTAGCGGAACCAGGGGAGCACAGTGCCATCCACTTTCTGCCCTACCTTAGATGTGCCCCTTTGCCCCTTATTTATTGCATTGGGTGGTGCCCATCTGAGTATACTGGATGTTGATTATCAGTAGCATAATTACATGTAGCAACCAATATGTATTTAATTTTTTAGCATGGTTGCCCTCTTTGTTGGAAGTTCCCCCCTGAGGACTGTGCCCCCCCCCCCAGTCCACAAGTTGGCTGCAATATGCAGTACAAGCAAACAACAGCAACTACAGTATTTCGGTGTTGCCAATTTAGCAACTTTGTCACTTTTGTTTTTTTTTCAAAAAAGCGACACGCAACAATGCCAACATTAGTTTTAATGTTAGCAACATTCTCATTTACTTTACTGCAGAGGGGAGATGGGCATGTGCCCTGATAATAATGAGCGTCTAAAATGCGTTAGCGGCTGGTGCTCATAATGTCAGCAACATTTAAAAATGAGTTTTTTTTTAATTGATTAATTGTGCTATATGAGTATACAGCATGTGTAAATTGAACATAACTGATTATAATTTACACTTGTATTTCTTAATATTATTATTAAGAAGTAGCAGCTTATTTGAACAATTCAATTTACTGCTTTATATAAAGACTTTCACTTCATATTAAATAGAGTTGAGGTATTGGTGTGGCCTTTGACAACTGTCTTGGTTTCTCACATGGCTTCTTTGAAAAATTAATTGCCCACCCCCGTTGTAACGTAGACCCTCGCTATTCGTGGGAGTATATTCAAATATTGAATTTTTTTTTTTTGATGAGTATGATGACTGTATATTAGGTTTAGCGATGTTCTGCTGAGCTGTTGTTAGAGATTCCACTGGTTTTTGACTCCATGTTTAGTCCTGTTGAAACTATTGTGAGCCAAAGGACACATGGTTGCTGCCATTTTCGCTATCCTCTGCCCTTGGTAAATCACAAATCTAACACGGCTTAGATTTGTGAGAAAGGTTGGGGACCGCTGCTGTGGACAGTATTTTGCTACACAAAAAAAAGGTGTCCCATTGCATTCCCAAATCGCAAAAAAATCTGCAAAAATATGCCCCCCCCCCAAAAAAAAATTCTGACAATAGGTAAATTCGCAAAATGCTAACCCGCAAATATGTAGGGGTCCGCTGTATACTGTAGGTCTCAGTCTGTTGATAAGTGCAAACAAATGTTTGAGTGGTTATGTTTGCTGGTCTCGTTTTTCTTTTGAGACCATATGGCCCGAGTGCTATAAATGCACAAAAGAACAGGGATGGGGAGAGGGGACACTGGGAAAAACATATTACTTTTCTTTTATTGTGTGCTGTGCACCTAGTCTCACATCCACACTGAAAAAGAAATGAAACATTGGATAAACTTAAAACACTTTAAGTAATCCATCACATCTAATATTTTAGCTTAGACTCATGTAAATAATTCATTTAGTGCAACCTGAAATTTTTAACTTAATAATTTGGCTTTATTACACAATGCAAATAATCGTTTCAGTTGAACCTGAACATTTTTACTTCATGTAAACCATTTTTTGAATGTTGGAACTGGAATTTTTGTTGTCTCAAATTAAATAAAAAAAAAAAAAAAAATCAAGTTTTTTTTTTTTATAAACCTATTCTTATTCATTTGTTAAATGTTTGATTGTTTTTGGCCAAATGGCTAACATTATACTTAAAAACATTATTTTAGTCTTTAGTCCACTCTCAGCCATAACACAACAATTAAGCACGCACATTTAAGGCCATTCATAACCTGTCTTCTTCATATCTCTCTGATCGCTCCGTATCCCACTCAGACTCAGATCTGCCTCCTCCATCAGTCTCATCGTCCCTCCGGTCCGTCTGTCCACCATGGGGTCCAGAGCCTTCAGCCGTTCTGGTCCTCGGCTTTGGAACTCCCTCCCTCCTTCCTGACATCACAAACATGGACTCCATATCCAATTTGAAAATTCATTCGAAAACCCTCCTTTTTAAACAGGCCTGTTCACTCTGATTGTTGTCACTTTTATTCTGCTGCTCCTGTTGCCCTTAAGTTGGTGGTCTGCGGCAAATTGATTCTTGATTGTATTTGAACGGTGTTTTAATTGTCCTGTACAGTGACCTGAAGTGGCTTGAAAGTTGCCTTGCAAATAAAATGTATGATTATGATGATGATTATTATTATTGTTGTTATTAAATTTGGTACATTCATGATTAATTGATATCTGAGTGACTTATCTATCCGGCTGAAAATTACGTCCAGTCAAGGACAGAAAAATGTTTAAAAACATAAATGACTTTAACATTACCAGAATCCATCCATCCATCCATTTTCTGAGCCGCTTCTCCTCACTTGGGTCATGGGCGTGCTGGAGCCTATCCCAGCTGTCATCGGGCAGGAGGCGGGGTACACCCTGAACTGGTTGCCAGCCAATTGCAGGGCACATAGAAACAAACATCCATTCGCACTCACAGTCATGCCTACGGGCAATTTCGAGTCTCTAATTAATGCATGGTTTTTTTTTTAACCCGGGTCCTCAGAACTGTGAGGCTGACGCTCTAACCAGTCGTCCACCGTGCCGCCCATTACCAGAATGAAAAGGTTAATCTTTTTTTCCTTACCACTGTCAACGTCGCTCCTTCCTTCCCATTCAAGTTTTAAAGAAAGCATGAGCAAATCATACTCAATCAAATGCCCACTATAAATTTACATCAAAGTAAAAAAAAAATTACCATCATTATCACATTTACTTTTAATCAGAACACTATTATTTGTCAACTATTGGAATTTTAATAAATAAACAAATCAAATCTTTGTTATTCTTTTTTTTTTTCAGTGCAGTGTCAAAGCATGAACTCAGCTAAATAAACAGCGGATTTGTCCTACATGAGCCCAAGAACCATATTTACATTGAAGGACCAAGAATGTCTAGAGCATCAGCACGACAAGTGCCTCAAGGGCTTTTACACACTGCAACAGTTTTAGTCAATTCTCCTTTTGCACGTTGGTTCAAAACAATTCCCTCATTAGTGGTAGTGTAAAGATTAAACATTTCCATATAAAAAAACAACAAAGATCCCCATTCATATGGTGATGCCAACACCACAACACCTTCAGTTCTGTTCAGATGATTATTTGCTGTGCATTGATATGTTATTCCTCGATGGTCATGGTGAATTGAAGTTGAATGCAAAAGAAAAAAACTATCGCAGAACCAGAAAGGAGTCATTAAGTTGAGAAACGTAACTAACAGGTACAAGACAGTGAGAAACGTAACTAACAGGTACAAGAAAGTGTAAGTCCACTCCCTTCATTCTAAATTAAATGTATTGTAATAATGTGTCCAACTCACATTAAACAAGGCAATGCATCTACTACACACATCGACATCAAATCAAAACAATGCTGAATTAGCATAATCACCCTGGAATATTTTTCCTGATACAATCATCCTGAAGGCAGACCTGAACCAGCTGTAAAAGAAAGCATAGATGAATGGATTAAGCATTGAGTTGGACAGTGTGAGCCAGTTAAGCATTTCAATTACTGGAACTGGGACTAAAACATCGCTAAAAGGCATAAATGTTATACAAAGAAAGAAAGGAGTCCAACAGATCAGAAAAACTCCAAGTACACATGCAAGAGTTTTGGTGGCTTTTCTCTCAATCTTACTGACAGTCAGGCCAGGCATTGTTGAGATGTGAATGCTGTGTGCTTGTCTCAATGCAACAAACAAAATCTTCAGATAGATGCAAAGTATTATGACGACAGGTAAGTAAAAAGATAAAATCGGCCCAATAGTGTTTTCCATGACAACATCAATTAAACACCTTTCTTCACAATCTTCACTCTGTAATCCGGCAATCATGACACCAGTTGCAATCAGAGCAGAAACCCCCCAGTTGATCAATATCATAATCACAACAACACAGTGATTCATTTTAGCCCTGTATGTCAGAGGCTGACACACTGCATAATATCTGTCAATGGAAATACAGCAGAGGTTCAAAATAGAGCATGTGCTTAGCGATATGTCAAAACTGCCTCGTATTTTGCAGAACAGGTCCTCATGATACATGCATGAGCTCAGAGAGAAGGCCATGCTGAGGGGAAAAACTAGAAGACCCACAAGCACATCAGCCACAGCCAGGGAGAGAATGAGATAGTTGGTCGGGGTTTGGAGCTTTTTGAAGTAAAGGATGGTCATTATTACAAGAAAGTTTCCACAGATTGTGACCACAGACAATAAAGCAAGAAACAAATACAAAGAAACACATGTGAACGACGGGTTACTTGTCAGTACGTAAGATAAATTATCTATTTGATAACAAGGATGTACGTCATTGATGACATCAGTCGTGTTGACATGAGCCATGTTTCTGCAAAAAAGAAATAAAATAAAATGTAATGTTAAAAAAAAATCCAAAACAGCAAAACGAAGTATTCAACCAAGTTAAACAATTCTCACCTGATACTTGGGACACGATACAGCGATCAGCAGCAGCTTCTGACTTCTTTGTATTTTAAAACCTCCTTTGGGCATAATTAAATCTCCAGCTGACCAATTGGCTGCAACAACTAATACATTTTTCATGAGACACCCACACAACACTAACTGTATGTAATGTGCAGACATTTTACGGCCATATTAATTCAAAAGGTTCCATCTACATACAGACTAATGTGAACTCCTAATTTCAATCTGATAGTTGAGTGGAGTGTGTGTTATTTAAAATAAAATGTAATCATATTTGAGTTGTGCAAATTGAGTCAGAGTAGTATTGCCTGTCTTGCAAACATACAGTGAAACATTGGGTTAGGATTGTGTTCCCTTGTAGTCTGAATGATAAAAGATGAGTCTTATAAAATGACATACATAATATCTTCTTCTTTTCCTTTCGGCTTGTCCCGTTAGTGGTTGCCACAGCGCGTCATCCTTTTCCATGTAAGCCTATCTCCTGCATCCTCCTCTCGAACACCAACTGCCATCATGTCTTCCCTCACGACATCCATCAACCTTCTCTTTGGTCTTCCTCTAGCTCTCTTGCCTGGCAGCTCCATCCTCATCATCCTTCTACCAATATACTCACTATTTCTCCTCTGGACGTCTCCAAACCATTGAAGTCTGCTCTCTCTAACTTTGTCTCCAAAAATTCGAACCTTGGCTGTCCCTCTCATGAGCTCATTTCTAATTTTATCCAACCTGGTCACTCCAAGGGCGAACCTCAACATCTTCATTTCCGCCACCTCCAGCTCTGCTTCTTGTTGTCTCTTCAGTGCCACTGTCTCTAATCCATACATCATGGCTGGCCTCACCACTGTTTTATAAACTTTGCCCTTCATCCGAGCAGAGACTCTTCTGTCACATAACACACCTGACACCTTCCTCCACCCGTTCCAACCTGCTTGGACCCGTTTCTTCACTTCCTGACCACACTCACCATTGCTCTGGACGGTTGACCCCAAGTATTTAAAGTATATCCTCAAGGCAAATAATGCATCTGTGGTACTCTTTCTAGGCATGAAACCATACTGTACTGTTGCTCGCAAATACTCACTTCTGTCCTGAGTCTAGCCTCCACTACTCTTTCCCATAACTTCATTGTGTGGCTCATCAACTTTATTCCTCTATAGTTGCCACAGCTCTGCACATCACCTTTGTTCTTAAAAATGGGCACCAGTACACTTTTCCTCCATTCCTCAGGCATCTTCTCACGCACTAGAATTCTATTGAACAAGCTGGTCAAAAACTCCACAGCCACCTCTCCTAGATGCTTCCATAACTCCACAGGAATGTCATCAGGACCAACTGCCTTTCCATTTTTCATTCTCTTTAATGCCTTTCTAACTTCCCCCTTACTAATCATTACCACTTCCTGGTCCACCACACTTGCCTCTTCTACTCTCCCTTCTCTATCATTTTCCTCATTCATCAACTCCTCGAAGTATTCTTTCCATCTATCTAGCACACGACTGGCACCAGTCAACATATTTCCATCTCAACCCTTAATCATCCTAAACTGCTGCACATCCTTCCCATCTCTATCCCTCTGTCTGGCCAGCCTGTATAGATCCTTTTCTCCTTCTTTAGTGTCCAACCTGCCATACATGTCATCATATGCCTCTTGTTTTGCCTTTGCCACCTCTACCTTTGCCCTGTGTCGCATCTCAATGTATTCCTTTCGCCTCTCCTCGGTCCTCTCAGTGTCCCACTTCTTCTTAGCATCTTAGCATATTCCTTAGCATACAAGGAAAAAGCTTCTTAGCTTTTTCCTTGTATGATTTCCTGTACTGTGAGGTTCCACCACCAAGTCTCCTTCTCTCCTTTCCTGACAGAAGATACACCAAGTACTCTCCTGCCTGCTTCTCTGATCACCTTGGCTACAGTGGTTTAGTCTTCTGGAAGGTCCTCCCGTCCACCGAGAGTCTGTATCACCTCTTCCCGAAAAGCTGCACAACACTCGTCCTGTCTCAGCTTCCACCACATGGTTCTCTTCTCTGCCTTTGTCTTCCTAATTTTCCTCCCCACCACCAGAGTCATCTCACACACCACCATCCTATGCTGTCTAGCCACACTCTCCCCTACCAATACCTTACAGTTGGTAACCTCCTTCAGATTACATCGTCTGCACAAGATGTAATTTCTCTTTCACCTCTAGGTCACATCCTACCTGTGGGGCATAGCCACTAATCACATTACACATAACACCCTCAATTTCAAATTTCAGCCTCATCACTCGATCTGATACTCTTTTCACCTCCAAGACATTCTTAGCCAACTCTTCTTTTAAAATAACCCCGACTCAATTTCTCTTCCCATCTACACCATGGTAAAATAATTTAAACCCTGCCCCTAAACTTCTAGCCTTACTGCCTTTCCACCTGGTCTCCTGGACACACAATATATCAACCTTTCTCCTAATCATCATGTCAACCAACTGCCGAGATTTTCCTGTCATAGTCCCAACATTCAAAGTCCCCACATTCAGCTCTAGGCTCTGTGTTTTCCTCTTCTCTTTCTGCCAAAGAACCCGCTTTCCACCTCCTCTTCTTCTTTGACTTCGACCCACAGTAGCTGAATTTCCAACGGCGCCCCACAGGTTGATGGCGTCGGTGGCGGACGTTGTTAACCCGGGCCACGACCGATCCGGTATGGAATTCTTTGGATGAACGCTCATATTTGTTTGGCAAGGTTTTAAGCCGGATGCCCTTCCTGCATTTATCCGGGCTTGGGACCGGCCTACAGTTTGCACAGACTTGTGCCCCCCATAGGGCTGCATTAAAATGACATACATAATATATTAAATCATAATTATAACAACCTTTTGAAATTCCTAAAGATTTTAGCAAGGATATTTTTCTGTGTAGCAAGGGCTATGTGTCATTGCATATTAAGAACACCTTAGTTCTGACATTATTTGTGGTGTGAATAGTCAGCGCCCTCGAAAATCGTGATGAGGAAGAGCTCAATTGAGTTGAAATGGAAGAGTTGAAGCCATTTAGTGTGGAAACAAATACTTCGACTTCCGTCCATATGCACAGTAATCCAGATATCTATAGAAATACAACATTCTTTTGTAGGTTCAAAAGTCCTAAAAGATCCTTAGCTGGCCTTTTTTTTTTTATTTACGTGATTTTGGAATGCCCTTCTGAGAGCTTGTAACTCGTAGCGTTTATGGAATGGATTAATAATTGTGCTTAATTTAGAAGGAAATGATGAGTTGGAAGCGGCGCGTGCGTCACTTCCGGGTTATCGTAATTTTAAATTACAGTGTTATAAATCAAGATATTTGATAGATATGAGGGGCACCACGTCATATTTTTACAAGTTTAACTTGAGGCAAAATGACAACAAACCTTTATAATCAGTCTCTTATCGGAAGGTGGCTACATTTAAGAAACTTCTAGACTTTCTAGAGGTTTCGTTCTGAGCCCAAACACACACATAATCAATCCAAGTGGTGAATTTTATAGAAAATGTAATAATAAAAAGGGGTTTCTACAGAATAAAACACAGACAAACACAAAACAAACAAGGTATCTACGAACATTGGCAAAGGAGGGGATTTGTGACGTGAGATGAGCAGAATGGGCATGTAGTGAATGCGAATAGCTGAGGACTCCTGGTCTCGTTAATATAAAACCCAAATATGCACTAATCCGTACTTTTAGTAGATCGCAATGTTGGACTTTGAGGCAGGCGAGTCAGGCTCCCGAGTGTTCAGCTGGCCCGGTCCACACCGGGAACAGGTGGATTCGACGGAAGGAAGAAAAAAAGGGAGGAGAAGAAGGAGGCCAACGAGTTCTCAGGCAGGACGTCTCTCGGGTGACGTTCGGAGTGGGCGCGTTGCGTCCGCCTCCGTTCCCACAGACTGAGTTCGGGCCCCCAAGCAAGGTGGCTCGGAGCGCTTGAAGGAAGCGCTGCAGCCGGGGATCGTCCAGTGTGTCCTTGCCACCTCGGGTGAGGTGGGCGTCCTGCCTGGGCCGGTCGTCTGCGAGTTGGTCAGGGTGACCAAAGGAAGACTTCTCCACCAAGACTCCAAAAACTTCTCAACTGCTCAACTTCTCAACTCTGGCCCCTTTTATGGCCGGAGCGGGTCAAAACGGGGGGTCGCCCCCCCCCCCCCCCCCTCCTTTTCTACCACCTTCGCGAACACCGAGGGGCTGGACTGCCTTTTGGAATTATTTTTCCATTCTCGGATTATTTTGTGGTTTAAAACCAGTGGAATAAAAATATTCATTATTGGATTTAAGATAACGAGACCATTTCCTTACCCTGCATTGGTCCACGCTCATCCTCTTTCATACCTGTAATGAATGTTTCCAATGTTGTGTGGTGTGGAGAACATTACTATTTTCATGTGACATTTGTGGTGTGAGGTGAAACATTTCATCTGGTTCAGTTAACAACAGATTTGACGTTAGACATTCAAGTTTGCAGCAATACAGTCACTAGTGGCGTTCATGTAAAGTTCGTAAAATATTAACTCCCAGTTGAGTCACAGACTATCTTATGAACACATGTCTGTAGTGTCGTTCCGTCGGCCGTGGGTGTCGCTGTTGCCTGTTCCAACTCCCAAGTAGCAGCACTCAGCAGGGTGGAGGCGTCTTTGTGGGTACAATCCTTCGACTGGCGGGGAGTTAATTAATTTAGGGTCCGGGGGCGAACTCGGCATGCTTGGGTCTCCGCTTTGAAGTACCAGGCAGACGTGATTCACTTAGCGTCGGCATGGCAAAGCAAATGTCTTTGTCTTGTTGAAGATAGTTTATGGTGTTAAACCATTTAGACTGCGTGTGACTCTGGAGTTAACGTCTACCTCGGCGGGGAGCGGCGGTAGTACGAGGCTGGGTTGCCGGGTGGCATCTTTTGTGTGGCATGTCCGTTGCACTCTTTTTTGGTGTTTACTGTACGAGTTTTTGATATTCATTACAAACAAGATTGTAAAAGAATTTGCCAGCAGGAGGTGGCCGACTGGACTTCTTTTTATACATTAGTAGTAGCATAGTACAGTGATTCCCAATCAGTGTGCCATGGTACATTTAAGTGGTGTGAGACATCATCAGGTGTCCCGCATGAAATTATCCAATTTCACTTAGTTGCTCCAAAAAATATTAATTTACAAAGAATGTATCTTTGTTCATCTACATTGTATTTACTGTATGCCAGTGATGTATAGTGACAGGAAGAACAATGAAATTAACCTGTGTATACCCTTTTTGATACGATCTTGTTTGGTGGTATGCCATGGCATTTTTCGAATGTAAAATATGTGTGTTGGCATGATAAAAGTTGGGAAAGACTGGAGTATGATAATTTGCATTTTCTGTGACATCCACCTGGGTATGCATTAAAATGTTGTTAAGGACATTGTTAAGCATTCACCATGCTAGCTTCACTGCACTGGCTTCCTGTGAAATTTTAAATTTAATTTAAAATCATTGGTGGACTCGTGGCTAGCACCTTTGCCTCACAGTCCCTCACATTTCAACCAAAATCAACCTTAATGAGGACAAGCAGTACAGAGAATGGATAGATGTTTACTCCTTTAGTTGTTTAGCTGTATTGGCAAAACAGATGAAGACAATAAATCGGAAGTGGGCACTTGGAAATCAAGCCATTATGAATTTGGAGCTGGATCGTTGCATTGCTTGTGAAAATTGTTGAATAGACACCATTATTCAGATCGTCAATATATATTAATGTGCCCCCTTAATGGAAATCCATTTTGCACTTTATGTAATCCACCAATCTGTTTATTTTCTACAAGTTATGGTTGTAACATGTAAAAAATAATTTCCATGGTACATTTTAAAAACAAAGCAAGGGGTGGCCTGTAGGATTCTGAATGTTTAGATTCTCGTGTACATTACCTGTGGTTTAACAATGGCAAAAAGTAATTAATTACTTCAATCAAAATCAGACCGTAGCATGCCATTCAGCAGTACCTACAGTATTTTAGTATTTCTTTGTTGTTTTGTACATTGGCATCCAATAATTTTGTGCTTGAAAATGTATCTCAACTGTAATCTTTTTAGCAAAAATCTAATCAAAATTGTCACAAATTAAAATATAATCATGTCTCCAGTTAGATGTGATGAAACAACCCCCAATTAAAGGTGTGAATTACGTGTGGTGTGGCTGTAGGTCCCTTGGCTGGCTTTGTTATGAAAACACATGCGCACACACATTTGCAGACATGCACGCACACACACACACACACACACACACACACACACACACACGCACATTTAAACAAAGACAATCACACAAGCTTCTCACTTTTTCAACCTGGGGTCTCATTGTTTTTTGTTTACCTGAACTAATAGAGCAGAACTTACACACAACAACTTAATGATCCAAACAATGACTCACACTTGAGCAAATTTAGAACAAACATCTGCGATCTGTGAGGAGCCCTCCCAACAATCTTGGGAGTATTTGTTTCGTCACTCACTATCGGGGTGTTTAGCTGTTATTAACCTGGCATGAAAAACATAACTCTTTTATTGTAAAAGTAAAGTCTTAAACAACACAAATCATTTAAACTTATACCAATATTAATTCTCATCAGTACTTACATTTAACAACACTGATATACAGTACAAGTATGTAGGTCAAAGGGCAATTTGTTTGTTCACCAAACTGAAACTAGCAAAAAAAAAAAAGCAGTGGTATAAACTCAAACTAAAGTAAAATTTAATTCATACCTAACATTGTATTAAACACAGATAGAAACCCAACACTCAGCTGCTCAAACAGGCAAGAGTTTCTCTTTTTATATCAGTGATGTTACGTGCTACCTTCATTGGGAAGTAAAAATAAGATAATGAATATATGAAACTAGAGGGATAGCAATAATTTAATTGACATGTCAACGTGCCAAACAACTACAAGGGTTTGCACTTGGAAAGTGCTGCATGTTTCTGACTTGCTCCCCTCCTGCTCGCAATCTATCCAGACCCGTCAAAAGGGTGGCGTGCTCTCTCCAGGTCGGAGATGAGATCCTGCTCCAAATGGAGGAGTTCAAGTAGGTCTTGTTCACCAGTGAGGGAAGAATGGAACAGGAAATCAACAAGCAGATCGGGGCAGCGTCTGCAGTGATGCAGACTTTGTATCGGTCCGTTGTGATGAAGAAGGTGTCACGTACGTGGTTAAGGCGAGGGCGAGTAACGCAAGGTAAGAACATGGTGGACCCAATTGCAGGGAAGCAGGGAGGCAAGGCAGGAGTGCGGGAGTCTCAAAATAATATTTAATCTTAGAAAAGGGAAAACTGAACAAAGTCCCACAACAGATACCACTCAAATCAAAGTAACAAAGAAACACTCAAATATCTAAAACTGGAAACAAACTATGACCTGTGAGTAAGACGTGGAATAGAAACGGAAAATGACACCTGACAATGACATACCACAATGATAAAGACAACTGACGACGATGACATGGCAGAGACATGTGACAACGACAATGAACCGACAAGAACTGAAAGAAACCAGGGAACTAAATACAAACAGATAGACGAGACAACGAGGAACACCTGGACAAGACATGAGTGGCTGGAGAGAGCTGATTGGTCGACACAAAGCAGACGAGAACAGGTGGACACAACAACTTAATGAGCACACGACAAACATGGAACACAGGAAAACATGGAACAAAACTAAACACAACCCAAACCAAAACACAGACCATGACAGAAGGAGCTAAGCCATAAACCGAAGCTCTCAATTTACCGGTCGATCTACGTATCTACCCTCACCTATGGTCACGAGCTGTGGGTTGTGACTGAAAGAACAAGATCCCGGATACAAGCTGCCGAAATGAGTTTACTCCGCAGCGTGTCCGGGCTCTCCCTTAGAGATGGGGTGAGAAGCTCCGACATCCGGGAGGGGTTCAGAGTAGAGCAGCTGCTCCTCCACATTGAGGGGAGCCAGATGAGGTGGCTGGGGCATCTAATTAGGATGCCTCCTGGACACCCAGGACCCGCTGGAGAGACTATGTCTCTCGGCTGGCTTGGGAACATCTCAGGATCCCCCCGGAAGAGTTGGGGGAAGTGGCTGGGAAGAGGGAAGTCTGGGCTTTCCTGCAAAAGCTACTGCCCCCGTGGCCGACCTCGGATAAGCGGAAGAAAATGGATGGATGGACGACGCAGTAATCATCAGGTTAAACCAACAGCAAATATGACCAGCTACCAGTACTCATAATTTAAGGTATGATGATCCAGAAAACACTTGAGTGTTCAGCTTATGACCTGTAGCACCAGAAGCATCTCTCAAAATGAAAAAGTTTAAGGGTTCAATATGCATTGCCCACACACACACACACACACACACACACACACGCACACAGGTGCACTTTGAACCTACTTTTGAGTAGGGTGTCAAGATAGCGGGAGATAGCGTCTCTATGCCCTGAACATCGTCATCAACACTGCATACCTCCAATCAGATTAAAATATGTGCGTGAGATCATTTTCTAAAGTAACCTAAGTCACATGGGCCTTTTGTCTGGGAAGATGCAAGTTTGAAATGGAAGACCCAAACGGTATACTGGAAATGCCTTGCAGAGTCCCATCAGAAGGAGTTTCAACTTCCACATCCAGCAGAACTTCGACAAAGTTCGAAAAAGTCCTGTGGGACATTGGAGGCACTAGGAACGACACAGGACACATTGAAAAGAGTATTGCTTGGCTGGCCTGGAAATGCCTTGGGATCCCATTGGAAGAGCTGGACGAAGTGGCCAGGGATAGGCTTGCATTGGCTGCTGCTTCAGTGACCTGAACCTGAATAAGTGGAAAAGGATGAACGGATGGACGGACGGACGAATTTTCCTGAGGTGTGAGGTATACCAAGACTGATTTGGCCAACAATCATAAATGTTAAACCTGTTCAATATTTATGTCACAAATCCTTTAATGTATGATGAACACGGAATCGATCGAGTCACAGACTCTCAGATTGTGATGTTAAACGGAACAATAGGCAATTAGGAAGCAACACAAATGCAGGAACAGCTGAGTATGTTAAGTGTTTGTCAAGTCGTTCATCTCAGTATAAATTGAAAGAAGAGTTTACATCCGCAATCTGTTTGCACATTAGTAATTGTGTTCTCCAGCAATTAAATAATTTTCATGCATGTGAGAGCGGAAGGTGGGGTTCGGTTGCTTTTACCGCTCAGAAAAACCTTACATCAAGCCTTTAAAAACAGGTTCGCCACTATGGCCGCACGCACGCGCGCACACAAACACATTTACAACATTAAGCATTATATAATTATTCCAAGGCGAGCATTGTATGACTTAAACACATGGTTTAGCTTTAGAAGAGTTGAGGTGGCATGTGGGCATTTTCATATATGCGAGAGCGGTGTCCTTCCACTCGCTTGTGCATTTTCGGGTCACGTCCCTCAAACGCCAGCTAAAACAACTGGGCCTTTTATTTTGTGGAGCATTGTTCACCTGTGGCCTGAAAACGTTTTTCTGAAAGTGGAGAATGAATTCTCGCACATTGTGGAGGCGCCAACTGTTAGTCTAAGTTTGAAAGCAGTCAGGTCACTTAACACTTGACATGGTCACAGATGCATGTACAGTATACAGTACTTTGAGAGGAAGTGATATGCAAATTGTTTTTATTTGGTTTTTAATCTCCTTTATCTTCATCTTACTGTTAATGGTTGAAATGAATTGATTTACACTTTGATTAAATTATAAAGTTTGACACAAAAAGGCTAAATTGCAGGAGGCGGTGGCAGGGGTGCACAGTAACTAATTTGGGGGGTGTTCCCTGTGCATGCCCCCTCCATGATGTTGACACTGCCCCTACGTTAGAGGTGTGTGCCATTATGTCAATGTTATGTAAATTTTGACAGATTGACAGTTATGTAAATTTGTAGAGACCCTGACAAAGGTCAAGGTTGAACCCGAGCTATCATTTCAAACATGGATTAAGTTTGGCTTGCATCTGTATCTTGAGACTTCAAAAAACTGTAAAGTGTAGAACAGACATTCGGTGGAGTAATGTCAATACCCCAAAATTTTGGGCCCTGCTTAAGTGCACTTTGTCAGTGTTTGAGAAGTAAATTCACATCACTCCCTCAACAGGTCCCAGATCCCATTCCTGGTTCTTACAAACTGCAGCTAACAGCCCCCCCCCCACCCCCAAAAACATCTCTGACACAAAGATTTTGAATTTTATAAAATAATGAATATATGTTGCACACAGCAATATAAAGGTGTAAACAACAGTATAAACAATCTTTTGTAAGAAAAACTTCATGCTTATCTGAAAGGACTTTGGAGCTGCAGTTATCAGAATCAGAATCAGAATCAGAATCATCTTTATTTGCCAAGTATGTCCAAAACACACAAGGAATTTGTCTCCGGTAGTTGGAGCCGCTCTAGTACAACAGACAGTCAATTTACAGAACACTTTGGGGACTTAAAGACATTGACGAAAAACAATTGTGCAAAAAGATGCAGAATCCTCTAGCACTTAGAGCAGTTCGAACGACTAATATTGCAATAGTCCGGTGCAATGACCATTGTGCAAAGGGCGCTGAGACTTCAAGGAGTGTATCCGGTTTAAAGTGACGAGTAGTGCGATCATCTGGGACAATGTTGGTTGTGCAAATGTTACAGATACTCCTTAATCAGTGTGCAAATGGAGCAGATGCTACTCTGGCATGGGTGGCCAGTATATGCAAATAGTGCAGCGTGGCGAGACAACTACAGTGAGTGCACGAGTAATACGTAATTGGCCCCACAGAAATGTGGCAACGAACTCAAGTCAAAAAATTTCCAGCTTGTTGTAATGGAATTATAGGTTAGGTGTTTAAGAAGTTGATCGCAAGAGGGAAGAAGCTGTTGGAATGTCTACTAGTTCTAGTTTGCGTTGATCGGTAGCGCCTACCTGAGGGAAGGAGCTGGAAGAGCTGGTGACCAGGGTGCAGACGGTCCGAGAGGATTTTGCACGCCCTTGTCTTAGTTCTGGCAGCGTGCAAGTCCTCAATGGTGGGTAGGGGGGTACTGACAATCCTATGATTGAAGTCCAATAAAATATAAAACTGGCAATTAGTTGTTCGAGACATGCTAGTCTGCTTCCTGGCTACTGTTCAGGTGCTCCTGAGCAAAGCCACCCAGCACTAGAAGCGCAACACTGCTTGAGCGCCTCTTTCACTCACACATCTCTCCTTGCATGCCTGCATGTGTTTGGTGTACAACCCAAAAATATATATCATGAATGGGAATAGGGAAATATGAATTTTCCCTTGAGAGATACTAATGAGTTTGATAAATGTATTTTATTTTAATGAGGAAATGGGGAAATGAAAAATGAAAGGGAGGAACCGAGAGTCTCCCTAATTGTTTTGTGGCCTGTGAGTGGCCTTAAAGGCAATAAACAAGGAAGCTCTAAACACAAATTTGAATAGTGATGTCATGAGCACTAAATGACTGTAATTATTCTTTATATCTCTGTTGAGCAACTGAACCTGTCAGACTGGTGTGTCTCAAACTCTTGTTTCAGGAAATGCAGTTGATGGATGGCCACTTCACGCACACGTTTCTTCGGGCATTCAGTCAAATAAGTCGGTTTTATCAATTATAAGCAGACAAAAGGTAAATAAACACTTTTTTTCTTTCTTTTTTTGATGCTAACACACGGGTAGCAATGCCCCTGTCTATTAATGTCTCGTCTCTTCCTGTCCCGTCTTATTTGGTATCTGTTACGTTCCTTATTCACAGGGGGTAGCACTACCTTCCACATTATAAACTGTAGATACTGTAGAACTCAACTCCTATGTAAGGTTAACGTAATCTAAATACCGTTTTATTCTGCTGTTATTCTGTTTTTTCCCTCTGTTCTCTTTTCTCTCTGTCTGTCTTCTCTCAAACCTTGTTCTGTCTGACAGCATTCCCAATTCTTTACTGCTCCATTCGAACATTTCCTTGAAAATTTGCATAAACAACAAAATACATTTTCTGCTCAACTCACGCTACAAATGCAAATTAACAACCAATTTCTCAGAGGACAGCAGAGTGAAATAGTGCTTAGCATGTCTGCCTCACAGTTCTGAGGCTTGGGGTTTGAATCTCTACACCGGCCATCATGTGCTTGGGTTTTCTCCAGGTACTCAGATTTACTCCTACATTGAAAACAAATAATGCTGGTTGCTTGCAGACTAAATTGTCCATAAATTGTGCATGTAAACAGATCTGGAAGCTGATCTATTAACAAGGTGCAACCAGGGTTGCGTCTACCAGCTCTTGGGGGAGCAGCAAAAGCAAATAAATTCAGCACGCACAATGGGATTCATCAAACCCGAGACAAATTGCCGTGGCTGATTTTGCATCTTTAAGAAGCATGCCTAAAAGGCAGGTGCAAATCAGCATGCAAAGCAGTGGAAAATAAGAGGCAGCAGGGAGAACTTTCACATTCATGTAAACATTTTTTGAAATGCCAACAAAAATTATTGTAACCTATCGTCTATTCAATCATTCAATTTTGGATCCGAATGATCTAAGGGCTGACTTTGCGGAAGTCACAACAAGGAGTTATGCCATGTCAGTGATGACAAAATTCCTTTCAACGCTGCATTTCCGTGTATCTGGGTACAATTGGTACTAGCGTTTCCCAAAGAAGTTTCACAGGTGACGGATGATAAAAATAATAAATGTGATTGAGATACAGGTTGGTAAACGTTTCAAGTAAACGCGTGATGGACTCCCAACTGCTCCTTGTAGCTGGAATGCAAGAGGGAAAAGGATCAGCAACATCTGTAACCAAAAACCACACACAGTCCACACTGATCCGGGCTACACACACACTGAATTTAAGCATTTTCCCTCGCTTACGGTCTGAGTCAGCCAATCGAATGTCTCTTAAAGATTATCTGGAGCAATTTGTCTGAAGTTTACGTTACGCAGGATGGCACATACCCGTCGCATGTTTTTTTTTTTTTTTTGTGGTTCCTGTCTTCCTCAAAATATTTAGAGCGAGTGATTTATTGTCTTTACCTCAATAATGTTTGTTTGCCTCTTCTAATAACACTACCAATTCCATCATTTCAAAAAACTTAAAACACTTAAAACTGCTCTTATTTGAATTACAGTAAATCATTATTAATTAGGATTACATTTTATGTACTGCTAAACTGCATTTTACAAAATTATGATTTGAATTTCTCTCTACAGTGGGGATGATATTACCAAAGGCAGTCAGATTCATCATTCTACCCCTTCTGGCTGTGTATTTCTTTTTGGAG
This sequence comes from Phycodurus eques, assembly GCF_024500275.1. Taxonomy (NCBI): domain Eukaryota; kingdom Metazoa; phylum Chordata; class Actinopteri; order Syngnathiformes; family Syngnathidae; genus Phycodurus; species Phycodurus eques. The sequence goes on along the minus strand of NC_084542.1, from coordinate 3,822,578 downwards.
AATACGGGCTACACTCAGCCGACAGAATTGGTTTTACAAGTAAGAATTTACAGCAATGTAACAAACAAATTAGGAATTATATTCTTAAATCACAAATGGGCTATGTTCATCAGAATCAGAATCATCTTTATTTCGTCAAGTATGTCAAAAACACAGAAGGAATTTGTCTCCGGTAGTTGGAGCCGCTCTAGTATGACAACAGACACTCAGTTGACAGAGAACACTTTTGAGACATAAAGACATTGAGAAAAACAGTCACTGAGCAATAAAAGGTTGCTAGTAATCTGGTAATGCCGTGAGAATTAAAACAAATTGACAATTGTGCAAAAAGATGCAGAGTTACTCGAGCAATGAGAGCAGTTTGAATGACTAATCTCGCAATAGTCTGCTGCAATGACCATTATGCAAAGGGCGCAGAGACTCCAAGAAATGTATGCAGTTTAATGTGCGATAATCTGGGACAATGTCGATTGTGCAAATGTTGCAGATACTACTCAGTCGATTTTGCAAATCGTGCAGATGCTACTCAGGCACACGAGTGGCCAGTATTGGTCAACAACAGATATGCAAATAGTGCAGCGTGGCGAGACTACTACAGTGAGTGCACGAGTAATGTATAATTGGCCCGACAGAAATGTGACAACAAACTCAAGACAAAAAAAAAAAAAAAAATTTGGCAGCATGGAATGAGGATTTCATTGTGATGTAGAAGCCCGTGCTTGTTCCCAAACCCCCCAAATCATTCACTTTTCTTTTACACTATTTGGGTGAATAGCAAAGCATTAGCCATGCATTCATTGAAAAGGTGACGACCGGTATTTGTTGAATATTAGATTTTTGGGACAAATGTTTTCTGAATAGCTCATGAAAGTCTTGTGGCCTATTGGTTCATATTCTTCTCTGCAACGGTTACTATTTCAAGCTCAAAACAACTTCAAATTGGTAATTTATGTGAAGAAATCATGTTTTCATTTTTTCCAGGATGTGACACATAGAAAACTATCCCATAATCATGTCAGAGAGAAAAGAAATGGTGAGGCACATTTTAGTGAACTTGGTGTGGTAGTAGTGCATTGATCAATTAATGTGGTGATGAAAGCATGTACTGAAACTGAATGTTTTTTTTGTGTTTTTTTTTTTTTTTTTTTTTAATTTTGACTGACTTCACTCCACAGCTATAGGACGTTGTTGTGCAACAAATTGGTCTCCAATATCAGTGGACATTGTCCTCTCATTGGACACTCTAACAGTGGACATTGAGCCAACAGAGTTCATTAATCTACTGAGGGATGTTGTGGAAAATTTCATTTTACCGTTCAACCTAACAGATGATTTAATGCTGGCATGCTTACATTTTACCACAGGTGAGAGTTTTGGTCATACTTTAGCTCATTTTAAGGTTTGAGTTAATTTATTAGTGAATGCTGTCATGTTCATTTTTCAGCCTGCTATCCTGACTCTACTGGAGGACATCAATGTCATTGTGAGGAGCCGTTCTTATGGTCAAGGGACATTTGTAACACTTATGGTGCATGCAGCAATACCAACACACAAACCTGCAACTGCATTAACGGAATTCCATCTGGACAGTTCTGTGAACCAAGTAAGTGCAGCTCATAGTACAAACCCCAATTCAAATGAAGCTGGGATGTTATGTAAAATGTAATTAAAACAGAATACAATGATTTGGAAATCCTTTTCAACTTATATTAAATTGAATACACTACAAAGACAAGGTATTAAATATTCAAACTGATTAATGTTATTGTTCTCTTTTTTTTGTTGCAAATATTCTCTCCTTTTGAATTTGATGCCTGCAACATGTGCCAAAATAGCTGGGACATGGGCAACAAACATTCATTACATTCATAACAAATATTCATTCTAATTTGGATGTCTGCAAAATGAGACGCGCAGCAAAAGACGGGGAAAGTTGAGGAATGCTCGAAAAAACATCTGTTTGGAACATGGTGAAAAAGTTAATTGGAAACAGGTGAGTGTCATGACAGGGTATAAAAAGAGAATGCTCCTAAGGCTCAGTTCACAAACAAGGATGGAGTGAGTTTCACCATCTTTTTAACAACTGCGTGAGCAAATAGTCCAACAGTATAAAGAACGACGTTTCACAACATACAGTTGCAAGGAATTTAGGCATTTCATCATTTACGGTCCATAATATCATCCAAAGTTTCAGGGAGTCGGGAGAAATCTCTGCACATAAACAGCCAGGCCAAAAACCAATTGAATTCCTGTGACCTTTGATCCCTCAGGCGGCACCGCATTTAACACCGGCATCATTGTGTAAAGGATATTGCCACATGGGCTCAGCAACACTTCAGCAAACCATTGGCAGTTAACACAGTTCGTCACTACATCTCCAAATGCAAGTTAAAAGTGAAAACCATATATTAACAACGCCCGGAAACGCCGACAACGTCTTCGGGCCTGAGCTTATCTGAGATGGACTGGCGCAAATTGGAAAAGTGTGCTGTTCTCAGACAAGTCCACATTTCAGATTGTTTTTGGAAATCATGGACGTCGTGCCCTCCGACCAAAGAGGAAAGGTACTAGACTGGCCTGCCACCAGTCCAGCCCTGCCTCCTATTGAAAATGTGTGGCGCATTATTAAGCGCAAAATACGACAACGGAGACCCCAGACTGTTGAGCAACTCAAGTTGTACATCAAGTAAGAATAGGAAAGAATCCCACCTACAAAGCTTCAACAATTAGTCCTCAGTTCTTCAATGCTTATTGAGCGCTGTTAAAATGAAAGATGATGTAACATGATGGCAAACATGCCCCTGTCCCAACTTTTTGGGAATGTGTTGCATGCATCAAATTCAAAATGAGTAAATATTTGCAAAAAACAAAGTTTACCAGTTGGAAGATTAAATATTTTGTCTTTGAGATGTTCAATTGAATATAAGTAGGTTGCAAAGGATTTGCAACATTTTATTTATGTTTAACACAACGTCCCAACTTCATTGGAATTGGGGTTGTATTCTGTTTTTATTTGTTTTACACAATATCCCAACTTCATTGGAATCAGGGTTTGTAAAATGTGTCATTAGCAGATACAAAAGTCATGTGAAAAAGACAGAACAGCCTCATTCGCGTAAGGTTTTAAACATCAAGATTTATAAAAACATAGGTGCTTCAAAAGATGCTCGATTAACAATATCACAAGACATTATATTGTGTTATTATCTAAACCCCCATTCTTATTATAAGGGAAATCAGTGGTTAAATGGGTTTTCGCAACTTAAAGAAAAACAAAACAAAACAAAACATTTTTGTCATATTTATTTGACAGTACTACATGATAAATATGATCTGTGGAAAAAAAAAAAAAATCATCCATCTCTGGCCCCATCTTGTGTCTCTAATTTAGTTTTGAAAAACCTGTCACACCCAAGGAAAAATAACCAATCAGAGACAAGGTGTCAATCATTTGTTGCGCCCTGGTGGGCACACTCATCGCAAGCGCACCCAGGCAATGTATTAATCATTTACTACTGTCAGGTCATAATCACTAGGGTCGCGGGCGTGCAGGAGCCTATCCCAGCTGTCATCGGGCAGGAGGCGGGGTACACCCTGAACTGGTTGCCAGCCAATCGCAGGGCACATACAAACAACCATTTGCACTCACAGTCACACCTACGGGCAATTTAGAGTCTTGAATTAATGCATGTTTTTGGGATGTGGGAGGAAACCGGAGTGCCCGGAGAAAACACAGGCGGGGCTGGGGATTGAACCAGGGTCCTCAGAACTGTGAGGCTGACGCTCTAACCAGTCGTCCACCGTGCCGCCCAAGAAACAAATAATTAAAAATAATTGTCGTTGTTGTAATTAGTGGGAGTCCTGCGCAGGTTCCCTTCAACAAACCGAAACTTAAACTATGGGGAAATACAGTAAATATAACAGCTCTGAACTTGTTACGTGTACCAGAGACAATCTAGGCAATTGGCAATGGCTGTTTTTCCTTGGACCGGGTTAAATGTCTCAGAATCAGTTCTTTGCCAATAGTAAAGGTCTTCTCAGCTTTACCAATGTAGTCAGCTGCCAAAAATGACGTGCAGACACATTTGTTGTACTGGTGGTGATCGATAATTGTTTCTCTCCTTCATGTTCATGTGTTTTTTCTTACAAACATTTCCAAGCGTTTGTCTTTTAGTGTAGTGGGCTTGGTTTCAATGTGGCAACGCAGTTTTGAGGGTGTTCGATGGCTTCATTAACTAGCCAATCACCGCATTCAGTATTAGACAGAACGGATGTGAAGCTCCCAAATCACTTGTTGCAATGAATCAGTAACCTCAGCAGGACTCTTGGTAGTTTCTTTTAGACGCTGCTATGGTTGTGGTTTTCCCGGTACCGGTTGGTGGGTTGGGGACTCCTGCTTTGGCGGCTCACAGTCTGAGTCCCGCTGCGGCCAAAAAGAGAGGAGAAAAATTATAACTAGTTATCAAAGAAATGCTTGTCTGCTTCCTGACTACCATTGCAGTGCCAAGGAATTAAGATTTGAAAAATCCTTATGTGTGTACTGTAGTACAAGACCTTATTTCCAAGTCCGTTTGTGATCATTATCCACTCTTTGACTTCTCCTCCTGTTTCTGATTGCTTATAAATATCCAGTAGATTTCTCCCCCCCCCAAAAAAATAATGATCAAACCTTCTTTGACAACTAATGATACAACTAAAGATACAAAAAAACAACAACTTAGAAATCCTCATATTTGAAGCTAATAACGAGGCCACTTTTGCTTATCAATTTATTGGCTGCAAACACTGAAACATCACATGCTATGTAGTAAATGTTGAAGACATTTTTGACAAAATCAGACAATGAGCTCACTCATTTCAGATAACATTTAATGGAAATGACATAGTATGCTACTAGTGCATGCTAGTTTCAACCACTATCCACTTGTTCAGAATACACCTGCCATGTTGAAATACTCACTGGAAGTGGTCCTCAGTGTCACATTACCTTTGTACTTTCCTTTGGCTGCCAATTAAAAATAATGATTCAACGTTTCGAACACAACCGCATTGAATGCCATGTCTGCATTGCAAAGGAGAATCTGTTCTCGATTGCGTTACCTGGATAAAGATTACATAACTACACATAACCTACCAGGGACTTCGTTTCTTAAATCCCTGACCTTTTTTTGTGTCATTAAAAACACATTAAAGAAAAAAAGCCAAATCAAAATTTTATTTGTCGAAAAATTTAAAGAATCCACAGAAATTTGGGAAAGTTATTAAGTCACTTTTAGTGATTAAATGCACTACATTTTAGGTGACTCTACTATTGTACATAATAAGATTGAGGGTTTGAACTGTTTTAATAAGCATTTTATGAAATCTATCTGGTGCCCCTTTTAATCGTGTAGCTTTTTTCTGTGCAGGAAGTTCATAAAACCCTCAAAACATTAGATCATAGAAATCCTTCTTGTCCCGATTTGATTATTCCTTACTTTTTAAAATTGACAGCGGACTTTGTGGCAGCGCCTATTACAATCATTTTTAACCTCATATTCGTAAAAAGAAATTATATACATTCTTTCTGGAAATCAGCTTTTGTCCTCTCATTATTAAAAAGGGGTGACCCTGCAATCTTGAGAAATTTTAGACCAGGGGTCATCAACATGGTGCCCGTGGGCACCAGATAGCACCCAAGGACCACAGCCTATGGGCCTGTTGTGAAAATAGCTCACCAGTGATGTGACTCTTGGATTTCGTTGGAATGTTGCAGAAATGATCATTTGAAAATGTAAACACTTGCAGAGATTTGTAGAAATAAAGTGTCATCTACTAATATTCATCTGTTTCGCATCTTGTTAAATCATTGTTGATAATTATTGTGATCAATCTTTAACATGATCAGTCTTTTCACATAGATACTTTTATTGATAATTATTATTACTCAAAAAAATAAATTCTGCGACAATTAAAAGTAATTCGAGCATTTTTAACATTATTATTTCAGAAGTTGGTATCAAATCGGCTGCCTTCACATTAATCAGTACCCATAAAGTAGCTCGCAGTTTCCAAAAAGTTGGTGACCCCTGTTATAGACTAATATGCAACCTCTCTATTTTGGCCAAAATTGTTAAAGTTCTTGTTAGAGAGCAATTAAAGGAGTTGTTCTACTCAAATAACATTCGATTTGGCTATCACTGGCTTCAGGGGAAAAACATGGTACGTATTGTCACAGCAGTAATGAAAGTGGTAAATGACATTACTGTCACACTTGACAAAAACAATGTGCATCTCTTTTTATTGATTTATCAAAAGCCTGTCACACCATTTGACCATGATATCTTAAAAAATCACTCTGGATTCTCAGAGCAAACTGTTTCTTGGTTTTCAAATGACCTCAGCATCAAATATTTTACGTTTTCAATTTGTAAGTGTCCACTAGGGAGATCCACAGGATTCTGTATCGGGTTCCCTCTTATGTGTCATTTACAGTAGATCAATGACTTAGGTCTGCCAATAAATGTGTCTGATGTAAATTTGTATTTCTGAGGACGACACTGCTTATTTACTGCTTTGAATCAACTCTTATTCAGGCTGTTGCATATTTGGGGGAAGCTTTTGAAGCTTTCCAGCTCATTATTCTCTTGCAACCCGTTCCCAAAGCTGATAAAACAAATGTTATGTTATTTTCTAACTGTAAAAAACTGCCTCATTGCCACAGTGCCCACTCTTGAAAGCAATGGAATAGAGGTGGCCTATATGTACAAATACTGAGGTGTCTTAATTGATGACTCACTCACTTTCAACCCTCATAGAGAAAATCTTGTGAAGAGGCTAAAGCAAAAATTGGGTTTTTACTTGCGAACTAAGTTGTGTTTTTCTTTTAATGTAAAAATACAAAATAAAAATAAAAATAAAAGCCCCTTGTTGCTGCAACATTTTCATCTGTGTGGGATTATGGAGATCTTTCGAATATGAATTCTGCTGTTCCCTGTCTTCGAATGATTGACACTGTTTATGACACTTCTTTGAGGTAAATTATTAACTGTAAACCACTCGAAGGACCAGTAATTATAATTACAGTTTTATTTATGAGCCAATATTGGGACTACTGCCTTCATACATTTGTTCCGGAATTACCCAGAGAACTACTGAATACTATTCTCTTCGGTCACCAGATTATTTGTTGCATTCAGTCCCTTATGCGCGTACAGAGTTGTGTAAAGGGGCTCTTGTTTATTCTGCTCCTGATGCCTGTAATATACTACAGAAAGTCTGGAAATTAAATGTAATTCCTTGGAACAGTTTGAAATCCAAACAAAGTTTTTGAGATCAATTGCACATTATTCACCTGTATGTAAATATGAAACTATATTTTGTGCTTGCTGCTGCCTCCTGACGAGTATTCCCTTGTTTAAGAGGTTCATAATTTCAACGTGATGTCTCCTGGTTAAGTAAATGTTAAACAAATCTTGAAAAAAAATCTAAAGGTGATAGGGCCTCTGCCATTGTGACCCCAGCCTCCTAAAACTGTCTTAACCGATTGATGTCATTTGCAGCATTTCTAGACCATATATATATATTAAAAAAAAAAAACTTCCTTCCCCAACAAGCTAACCACCATGCTGCCCATAGATGCTTATGTTTTGCCCATTTTTAATTAATTTACATATTGCTCCATTGGTAACTTTTTGTGTTACACAGGTATTGCACATGAACCACCAACAACGGAAGGTATTGGTTTGACAGTTAATCCTCTAAATAAAACAAAATAACTTGGGCGAAAAATAAATGTCAGACCTTACAATGAACTGGCAATGAGAAACACTTCTAATCGAAGTTAACTACTGTTCTTATGTCCCATGCGCTCCTTCTCTGCATCAGTTGAAGTTGTCATCGCAGTGGACACTCCAAATGACAATGAGTCTTCACAGTTGATGTCTTCGGGACAAATACGACTGGTCGTTCTAAATTTATGTTTTTAAAGAGGTTATTAATGAACATCGTGACACCTATATTGCAGCCTGCTATCTAAACTCTATTGGAAGACATTGGTGGCAGTGCGAAGCTTCCTTTGGTTGGTCATGTGACATCTTTGAGATTTATGGTGTATGCAGCAATGCTTGTACATTAATCTGTGACTGCGTACATGGACTCCCTCCATTTGGGCAGTTTTGTAAACACATTTGTGCCACTCCCCACTCCTCACATCACCACGGGGACAAGGTGGAATGCCTTTTTTTTTTTTCTTCCTGAGGAGTGCGATTAGCCTAACGTTGGAGCCAACCCATTGGTCCTCCTTAATAGGGTGGTGGGGGCAAAACCCTAGTGTGTCAAATTTGAAGTTCTTTGCGAATATCCTACGCAATGTTGAACATGTGTCTACGATGACATTTTCAAAGATTTGAGGTATTCAGGGAGCTGGAATTGATGGCAGTTACCATATATTGTGTATCTGGTTGTTTTTTATTCAAATGACAGTTGCTATAAAGTTTTTTTTTTTAGGATTTGAAACATTTGATAACCTTTGACTGACTGGTGAACAGCCCAGAATTTACCAGACCTCTCCCTCAAAGCCAGATGAGATTGGCTCCAGCTCACCAACAACCCTAATGAAAACAAGCGCAATCGAAAGTTAGATGGATGGAAAGAATTTGATGAGGGTATTTTTTTCCCACTTCAGAGAGCAATACTAAAATCTTTTTTCCAATTTTTCTCTTCAGATATCGACACATGTGAATCACCACAACCAGCACAACTAAAAGAAGGTACTGTATAAAAATGTTTGATAACTGTTACATGACGATGTAAGACATTCTTTGAAGGCAGTTTTAAGGACTATCATTGTATTAATGTCATAGAAGCTGAAGAAATTAAAATAGCAATCAAGTAAATGGAAGCAAAATATTCTTTACTTTTGTGTTAACATTTTACGTTAACAGTGATTCAACAATATTAGGTGTGTTCATTCAGTCTTGACAGGTTTGGTTAAATCTTATAATTTTAATTCAGCATCTTAGGTACTTGGAAATACTTTTCTTCATTTAAAGCAGAAGATTAGAAAATTTGGTCTTAAGGTCATAAAGACTGCATTTTGTGTCCCATGTTAGCAAACTTACATTTCAAATAGCAAAACTACCATGAGGTGTAAAACTTCATCGTGAGATGAAGTGCAGACAAATAGCTTATCAAGTCATGATGGCTGCATTTGGAGTAAAGTGTTTTTTCCTGTCTCCTGTGGTGCTCCTCTCCTTCAGTGGACGTTGTCCTCACGGTGGACACTCCAGCCGACACTGAGCCATCAGACATCATTAATCTACTGAGGGATGCTGTGGATAACGTCTCTTTGCCATTTGAGATAGCAGATAATTTAAGACTGACAAACTGGAATTTGACCACAGGTGAGATTTTCTTAGTTCATCAGTCTCCTACACAAATGATAGAGGCCATTGTCATTGTATGTTTTTAAATAGGTTACTATTAATATTGTGGCACCAATATCTTTTTAGGCTGCTATCTGAAGTCTACCAGAGGACATGAGTGTCATTGTGAAGATTCCTTTGCTTGGTCATGTGACATCTGTGACACCTATGGTGCATGCAGCAATGCTAGTACATTCACCTGTGACTGCATTAATGGCATCCCTCCGTTTGGACAGTTCTGTAAACCAATCTCAAGTAAGTGCAGCTCTTATGAAACTGTTCAAACAACAGTCTATAAACGTCAAGCATAGCTGGTGTCCATCAATCCATTGTCTTCTAATCATCGGGGTTGTGGGAGCAGCAGTCAAAATTGGGATGCCAAGACTTCCTTGTCTACGGCCACCTCCTCCAGCTCCACTTAGTTGTTCCCAGGCCAGCTCTGACACGTTGTCCCTCCAGCATATTCTAGGTGTGCCCCAGTGTTACCTCCCAGTGGGACATAACTGGGCCACTTCGTCGTGATCTGTCAGGGAGGAATCTTACCGAAGTGCCAGAGCCAGCTCATCTGGCTCCTCACAATGCGGAGAATCAGTGGCTCTGACTCCCTCCTGGATGACAGAGCTTCTCTTGCCATAGATTAGAGTAAGCAAAGCCACACGGCGGAAAAAGCTTCTTTTGGCCGCTTGTGCGCTCGATCTCGTTCTTTAGGTCACTCACCAAAGCTTGTTACCATCGATGAGAGTGGGAATGTAGGTGGACTTATCAATTGGAAGCTTCCTGTTTTCGCTCAACTATCACGTCCCCACACCAGTTCCATGCAGTTAATGCATTACTGCAAACGGCCGTATCGAATCGACTTTGGATTTCACAATACATCCGTCACTCACGCGTAACCAAGACCACAAGAGACTAGAACTGCTCCACCTGTTGCACCTGAAGAAAGGCTTTGTTCCAACCCCGTAAGTCACAATTCACCCATTCCCAATTGAAGAACAGGACCTTCAATTCATCGGGGATAATTCCAGTCACAGCAGCTCCACACTCAGTTGGGGACCATCCCAGCAAATGTTGCAGTTCACCGATTATTCAGGCTATCAGCGCCACATCATCTGCAATTAAAAGGGATTAGATCCTAAAGTGACCAAACTGGATGCCTTCTACACATGGGCTGCATGGAGAAATTATTTCCAGAAATATAATGAACACAACCGTTGTCAAAGGACAGCCTTGCCAGAGTCCAACATTCACAGTGAAAAAGAACGACTCACAACCGGAGAGGAGGTGGAATGCCTTTTCTAAGTCCGCGTCTTCCTGAGGAGTAAGTTTACCCTAACGTTGCAGCCAACCCATTGTTCCTCCTTAATGGGGGTGGGAGGGGGGTGCAAAACCCAAGTGTGTCAAATTTGAAATTCTTTGCTAATCTCCTCCGCAATGTTGAACATGTCTAAAATGACAGTCCCAGAAGTTTCAAAGATTTTGAGGTATTCAGGGCAATGGATTTGATGGCAGTTACCATATATTGTGTATCTGGTTGTCTTTTATTCAAATGACAGTTGCTATAAAGTTTTTTTTTTTAGGATTTGACACATTTGATAAACTTTGACTGACTGGTGAACAGCCCAGAATTTACCAGACCTCTCCCTCAAAGCCAGCTGAGATTGGCTCCAGCTCACCTACAACCCTAATGAAAACAAGCTCATTCGATAGTTAGATGGATAGAAAGAATTTGCTGAGGGCATTTTTTTCCCACTTCAGAGAGCAATACTAAAATCTTTTTTCCAATTTTTCTCTTCAGATATTGACACATGTGAATCACCACAACCAGCACAACTAAAAGAAGGTACTGTATAAAAATGTTTGATAACTGTTACATGACGATGTAAGACATTCTTTGAAGGCAGTTTTCAGGACTCTCATTGTATTAATGTCATAGAAGCTGAAGAAATTAAAATAGCAATCAAGTAAATGGAAGCAAAATATTCTTTACTTTTGTGTTAACATTTTCAAGTGATTCAACAATATTAGGTGTGTTCATTCAGTCTTTACAGGTTTGGTTAAATCTTATCATTTTAATTCAGCATCTTAGGTACTTGGAAATACTTTTCTTCATTTAAAGCAGAAGATCAGACAATTTGGTCTTAAGGTCATAAAGACTGCATTTTGTGTACCATGTTAGCAAACTTACTTTTCAAAGAGCAAAAGTACCATGAGGTGTAAAACTTCATCGTGAGATGAAGTGCAGACAAACAGCTAATCAAGTCATGATGGCTGCATTTGGAGTAAAGTATTTTTTCCTGTCTCCTGTGGTGCTCCTCTCCTTCAGTGGACGTTGTCCTCACGGTGGACACTCCAGCCGACACTGAGCCATCAGACATCATTAATCTACTGAGGGATGCTGTGGATAACGTCTCTTTGCCATTTGAGATAGCAGATAATTTAAGACTGACAAGCTGGAATTTGACCACAGGTGAGATTTTCTTAGTTCATCAGTATCCTAAACAAACGATAGAGGCCATTGTCATTGTATGTTTTTAAATTGGTTACTATTAATATTGTGGCACCAATATCTTTTTAGGCTGCTATCTAAAGTCTGCCGGAGGACATGAGTGTCATTGTGAAGATTCCTTTGCTTGGTCATGTGACATCTGTGACACCTATGGTGCATGCAGCAATGCTAGTACATTCACCTGTGACTGCATTAATGGCATCCCTCCGTTTGGACAGTTCTGTAAACCAATCTCAAGTAAGTGCAGCTCTTATGAAACTGTTCAAACAACAGTCTATAAAAGTCAAGCATAGCTGGTGTCCATCAATCCATTGTCTTCTAATCATCGGGGTTGTGGGAGCAGCAGTCAAAATTGGGATGCCAAGACTTCCTTGTCTCCGGCCACCTCCTCCAGCTCCACTTAGTTGTTCCCAGGCCAGCTCTGACACGTTGTCCTTCCAGCATATTCTAGGTGTGCCCCAGTGTTACCTCCCAGTGGGACATAACTGGGCCACTTCGTCGTGATCTGTCAGGGAGGAATCTTACCGAAGTGCCAGAGCCAGCTCATCTGGCTCCTCACAATGCGGAGAATCAGTGGCTCTGACTCCCTCCTGGATGACAGAGCTTCTCTTGCCATAGATTAGAGTAAGCAAAGCCACACGGCGGAAAAAGCTTCTTTTGGCCGCTTGTGCGCTCGATCTTGTTCTTTAGGTCACTCACCAAAGCTTGTTACCATCGATGAGAGTGGGAATGTACGTGGACTTATCAATTGGAAGCTTCCTGTTTTCACTCAACTATCACGTCCCCACACCAGTTCCATGCAGTTAATGCATTACTGCAAACGGCCGTATCGAATCGACTTTGGATTTCACAATGCATCCGTCACTCACGCGTAACCAAGACCACAAGAGACTAGAACTGCTCCACCTGTTGCACCTGAAGAAAGGCTTTGTTCCAACCCCGTAAGGCACAATACACCCATTCCCAATTGAAGAACAGGACCTTCAATTCATCGGGGATAATTCCAGTCACAGCAGCTCCACACTCAGCTGGGGACCATCCCAGCAAATGTTGCAGTTCACCGATTATTCAGGCTATCAGCGCCACATCATCTGCAATTAAAAGGGATTAGATCCTAAAGTGACCAAACTGGATGCCTTCTACGCATGGGCTGCATGGAGAAATTATTTCCAGAAATATAATGAACACAACCGTTGACAAAGGACAGCCTTGCCAGAGTCCAACATTCACAGTGAACAAGCACGACTCACAACCGGTTATGTCAACCCAGCTCCTTCTCCCATTTTATGAGGGCCAAATGACCCGTAGTAGCGTGCCAGGACTCTGTACACCTGCCGCTCTCCACTCCTCACATCACCACAGGGACAAGATGGAATGCCTTTTCTCAGTCCACGTCTTCCTGAGGAGTACGTTTACCCTAACGTTGGAGCCAAACCATTGTTCCTCCTTAATGGGGCTGGGGGGGCAAAACCCTAGTGTGTCAAATTTGAAATTCTTTGCGAATCTCCTACGCAATGTTGAACATGTCTAAGATGACAGTCCCAGAAGTTTCAAAGATTTCGAGGTATTCAGGGCTGTGGAATTGATGGCAATTGCCATGTATTGTGTATTTAGCTGTCTTTTATTCAAATGACAGTTGCTATAAAGTTTTGTTTTTTTTAGGGTTTGAAACATTTGATAACCTTTGACTGACTGGTGAACAGCCCAGAATTTACCAGACCTCTCCCTCAAAGCCAGCTGAGATTGGCTCCAGCTCACCCACAACCCTAATGAAGACAAGCTCATTCGAAAGTTAGATGGATAGAAAGAATTTGATGAGGGCATTTTTTTCCCACTTCAGAGAGCAATACTAAAATTGTTTTCCAATTTTTCTCTTCAGATATCGACACATGTGAATCACCACAACCAGCACAACTAAAAGAAGGTACAGTATAAAAATTTTTGATTCCTGTTCCATGACGATGTAAGACATTCTTTGAAGGCAGTTTTAAGGACTATAATTGTATTAATGTCATAATGCAGCCCTATGGGTGGCACAAGTCAGTGCAAACTGTAGGCCGGTCCCAAGCCCGGATAAATGCAGAGGGTTGCGTCAGGAAGGGCATCCGGCTTAAAACCTTGCCAAACAAATATGAGCGTTCATCCAAAGAATTCCATACCGGATCGGTCGTGGCCCGGGTTAACAACGTCCGCCACCGGCGCCGTCAACCTGCGGGGCGCCGTTGGAAATTCAGCTACTGTGGGTCGAAGTCAAAGAAGAAGAGGAGGTGGAAAGCGGGTTCTTCGGCAGAAAGAGAAGAGGAAAACACAGAGCCTAGAACTGAATGTGGGGACTTTGAATGTTGGGACTATGACAGGAAAATCTCGGGAGTTGGTTGACATGATGATGAGGAGAAAGGTTGATATATTGTGTGTCCAGGAGACCAGGTGGAAAGGCAGTAAGGCTAGAAGTTTAGGGGCAGGGTTTAAATTATTTTACCATGGTGTCGATGGGAAGAGAAATGGAGTCGGGGTTATTTTAAAAGAAGAGTTGGCTAAGAATGTCTTGGAGGTGAAAAGAGGGTAATAGGGGTGATGAAGAAGTGATGGGTAAGTACGGCATCCAGGAAAGGAACTTGGAGGGACAGATGGTGGTAGACTTTGCAACAAGGATGCAAATGGCTGTAGTGAACACTTTTTTCCAGAAGAGGCACGAACATAGGGTGACCTAGAAGAGCGGAGGTGGAAGCACACAGGTGGATTACATCTTGTGCAGACGATGTAATCTGAAGGAGGTTACCAACTGTAAGGTAGTGGTAGGGGAGAGTGTGGCTAGACAGCATAGGATGGTGGTGTGTAAGATGACTCTGGTGGTGGGGAGGAAAATTAGGAAGACAAAGGCAGAGAAGAGAACCATGTGGTGGAAGCTGAGACAGGACGAGTGTTGTGCAGCTTTTCGGGAAGAGGTGATACAGGCTCTCGGTGGACGGCAGGAGCTTCCAGAAGACTGGACCACTGCAGCCAAGGTGATCAGAGAAGCAGGCAGGAGAGTACTTGGTGTATCTTCTGGCAGGAAAGGAGAGAAGGAGACTTGGTGGTGGAACCTCACAGTACAGGAAATCATACAAGGAAAGAGGTTAGCTAAGAAGAAGTGGGACACTGAGAGGACCGAGGAGAGGCGAAAGGAATACATTGAGATGCGACACAGGGCAAAGGTAGAGGTGGCAAAGGCAAAACAAGAGGCATATGATGACATGTATGGCAGGTTGGACACTAAAGAAGGAGAAAAGGATCTATACAGGCTGGCAGCAGGTTAGGGTGATTAAGGATAGAGATGGAAATATGTTGACTGGTGCCAGCAGTGTGCTTGCTAGATGGAAAGAATACTTCGAGGAGTTGATGAATGAGGAAAATGATAGAGAAGGGAGAGTAGAAGAGGTAAGTGTGGTGGACCAGGAAGTGGCAATGATTAGTAAGGGGGAAGTTAGAAAGGCATTAAAGAGGATGAAAAATGGAAAGGCAGTTGGTCCTGATGACATTCCTGTGGAGGTATGGAAGCATCTAGGAGAGGTGGCTGTGAAGTTTTTGACCAGCTTGTTCAATCGAATTCTAGTGCGTGAGAAGATGCCTGAGGAATGGAGGAAAAGTGTACTGGTGCCCATTTTTAAGAACAAAGGTGATGTGCAGAGCTGTGGCAACTATAGAGGAATAAAGTTGATGAGCCACTCAATGAAGTTATGGGAAAGAGTAGTGGAGGATAGACTCAGGACAGAAGTGAGTATTTGCGAGCAACAGTATGGTTTCATGCCTAGAAAGAGTACCACAGATGCATTATTTGCCTTGAGGATGTTGATGGAAAAGTACAGAGAAGATCAGAAGGAGCTACATTGTGTCTTTGTAGATCTAGAGAAAGCCTATGACAGAGTACCCAGAGAAGAACTGTGGTACTGCATGCGGAAGTCTGGAGTGGCAGAGAAGTATGTTAGAATAATACAGGACATGTACGAGGGCAGCAGAACAGCGGTGAGGTGTGCTGTAGGTGTGACAGAAGAATTTAAGGTGGACGTGGGACTGCATCAGGGATCAGCCCTGAGCCCCTTCCTTTTTGCAGTGGTGATGGATAGGCTGACAGATGAGGTTAGACTGGAATCCCCGTGGACCATGATGTTTGCAGATGACATTGTGATCTGCAGTGAAAGCAGGGAGCAGCTGGAGGAACAGTTAGAAAGATGGAGGCATGCACTGGAAAGAAGAGGAATGAAGATTAGCCGAAGTAAAACAGAATATATGTGCATGAATGAGAGGGCTGGTGGGGGAAGAATGAGGCTACAGGGAGAAGCGATAGCAAGGGTGGAGGACTTTAAATACTTGGGGTGAACCGTCCAGAGCAATGTTGAGTGTGGTCAGGAAGTGAAGAAACGGCTCAAAGCAGGTTGGAACGGGTGGAGGAAGGTGTCAGGTGTGTTATGTGACAGAAGAGTCTCTGCTCGGATGAAGGGCAAAGTTTATAAAACAGTAGTGAGGCCAGCCATGATGTACGGATTAGAGACAGTGGCACTGAAGAGACAACAGGAAGCAGAGCTGGAGGTGGCGGAAATGAAGATGTTGAGGTTCGCTCTTGGAGTGACCAGGTTGGATAAAATTAGAAATGAGCTCATCAGAGGGACAGCCAAGGTTCGATGTTTTGGAGACAAAGTTAGAGAGCGCAGACTTCAATGGTTTGGACACGTCCAGAGGAGAAATAGTGAGTATATTGGAAGAAGGATGATGAGGATGGAGCTGCCAGGCAAGAGAGCTCGAGGAAGACCAAAGAGAAGGTTGATGGATGTCGTGAGGGAAGACATGATGGCAGTTGGTGTTCGAGAGGAGGATGCAGGAGATAGGCTTTCATGGAAAAGGATGACGCGCTGTGGCGACCCCTAACGGGACAAGCCGAAAGGAAAAGAAGAAGAATTGTATTAATGTCATCGAAGCTGAAGAAATTAAAATAGCAATCAAGTAAATGGAAGCAAAATATTCTTTACTTTTTTTCGTTAACATTTTCAAGTGATTCAACAATATTAGGTGTGTTCATTCAGTCTTGACAGGTTTGGTTAAATCTTCTGATATTAATTCAGCAGTTTAGGTACTTGGAAATATTTTCTTCATTGAAAGCAGAAGATTAGACAATTTGGTCTTAAAGTCAAAAAGACTGCATTTTGTGTCCCATGTTAGCAAACTTACTTTTCAAATAGCAAAGGTACCATGAGGTGTAAAACTTCATCGTGAGATGAAGTGCAGACAAATAGCTTATCAAGTCATAATGGCTGCATTTGGAGTAAAGTGTTTTTTCCTGTCTCCTGTGGTGCTCCTCTCCTTCAGTGGACGTTGTCCTCACGGTGGACACTCCAGCCGACACTGAGCCATCAGACATCATTAATCTACTGAGGGATGCTGTGGATAACGTCTCTTTGCCATTTGAGATAGCAGATAATTTAAGACTGACAAGCTGGAATTTGACCACAGGTGAGATTTTCTTAGTTCATCAGTCTCCTACACAAATGATAGAGGCCATTGTCATTGTATGTTTTTAAATAGGTTACTATTAATATTGTGGTACCAATATCTTTTTAGGCTGCTATCTGAAGTCTACCGGAGGACATGAGTGTCATTGTGAAGATTCCTTTGCTTGGTCATGTGACATCTGTGACACCTATGGTGCATGCAGCAATGCTAGTACATTCACCTGTGACTGCATTAATGGCATCCCTCCGTTTGGACAGTTCTGTAAACCAATCTCAAGTAAGTGCAGCTCTTATGAAACTGTTCAAACAACAGTCTATAAAAGTCAAGCATAGCTGGTGTCCATCAATCCATTGTCTTCTAATCATCGGGGTTGTGGGAGCAGCAGTCAAAATTGGGATGCCAAGACTTCCTTGTCTCCGGCCACCTCCTCCAGCTCCACTTAGTTGTTCCCAGGCCAGCTCTGACACGTTGTCCCTCCAGCATATTCTAGGTGTGCCCCAGTGTTACCTCCCAGTGGGACATAACTGGGCCACTTCGTCGTGATCTGTCAGGGAGGAATCTTACCGAAGTGCCAGAGCCAGCTCATCTGGCTCCTCACAATGCGGAGAATCAGTGGCTCTGACTCCCTCCTGGATGACAGAGCTTTTCTTGCCATAGATTAGAGTAAGCAAAGCCACACGGCGGAAAAAGATTCTTTTGGCCGCTTGTGCGCTCAATCTCGTCCTTTAGGTCACTCACCAAAGCTTGCTACTCTCGATGATGGTGGGAATGTAGGTGGACTTATAAATTGGAATCTTCCTGTTTTCACTCAACCATCACGTACCCACACCAGTTCCAGCAAGTGAATGCATTACTGCAGACGGCCGTATCGAATCGACTTTGGATTACACAATGCATCCGTCACTCACGCGTAACCAAGACCACAAGAGACTAGAACTCCTCCACCTGTTGCACCTGAAGAAAAACTTTGTTCCAACACCGTAAGGCACAATTCACCCATTCCCAAATGAAGAACAGGACCTCCAATTCATAGGGGATAATTCCAGTCCCAGCAGTTCCATACTCAGCTGGGGACCATCCCAGCAAATGTTGCAGTTTACCGATTATTCAGGCTATCAGTGCCACATCATCTGCAAATAAAAGGGATTAGACCCTCAAGTGACCAAACTTTATGCCTTCTACGCATGGGCTGAATAGAGAAATTATTTCCAGAAAGATAATGAACACATCCGTTGACAAAGGACAGCCTTGCCAGAGTCCAACATTCACAGTGAAAAAGCACGACTCACAACCGGAGAGGAGGTGGAATGCCTTTTCTAAGTCCACGTCTTCCTGAGAAGTACGTTTACCCTAACGTTGGAGCCAAACCATTGTTCCTCCTTAATGGGGGGTGGGGGGGCAAAACCTTAGTGTGTCAAATTTGAAATTCTTTGCGAATCTCCTTCGCAATGTTGAACATGTCTAAGATGACAGTCCCAGAAGTTTCAAATATTTCGAGGTATTCAGGGCTGTGGAATTGATGGCAATTGCCATGTATTGTGTATCTAGCTGTCTTTTATTCAAATGACAGTTGCTATAAAGTTTTTTTTTTTAGGGTTTGAAACATTTGATAACCTTTGACTGACTGGTGAACAGCCCAGAATTTACCAGACCTCTCCCTCAAAGCCAGCTGAGATTGGCTCCAGCTCACCCCCAACCCTAATGAAGTCAAGCTCATTCGAAAGTTAGATGGATAGAAAGAATTTGATGAGGTCATTTTTTTCCCACTTCAGAGAGCAATACTAAAATCTTTTTTCCAATTTTTCTCTTCAGATATCGACACATGTGAATCACCACAACCAGCACAACTAAAAGAAGGTACAGTATAAAAAATGTTGATTCCTGTTCCATGACGATGTAAGACATTCTTTGAAGGCAGTTTTAAGGACTATAATTGTATTAATGTCATAGAAGCTGAAGAAATTAAAATAGCAATCAAGTAAATGGAAGCAAAATATTCTTTACTTTTTTTCGTTAACATTTTCAAGTGATTCAACAATATTAGGTGTGTTCATTCAGTCTTGACAGGTTTGGTTAAATCTTCTGATCTTAATTCAGCAGTTTAGGTACTTGGAAATATTTTTCTTCATTGAAAGCAGAAGATTAGACAATTTGGTCTTAAAGTCAAAAAGACTGCATTTTGTGTCCCATGTTAGCAAACATACTTTTCAAATAGCAAAGGTACCATGAGGTGTAAAACTTCATCTTGAGATGAAGTGCAGACAAATAGCTTATCAAGTCATGATGGCTGCATTTGGGGTAAAGTGTTTTTTCCTGTCTCCTGTGGTGCTCCTCTCCTTCAGTGGACGTTGTCCTCACGGTGGACACTCCAGCCGACACTGAGTCATCAGACATCATTAATCTACTGAGGGATGCTGTGGATAACGTCTCTTTGCCATTTGAGATAGCAGATAATTTAAGACTGACAAGCTGGAATTTGACCACAGGTGAGATTTTCTTTGTTCATCAGTCTCCTACACAAATGATAGAGGCCATTGTCATTGTATGTTTTTAAATAGGTTACTATTAATATTGTGGTACCAATATCTTTTTAGGCTGCTATCTGAAGTCTACCGGAGGACATGAGTGTCATTGTGAAGATACCTTTGCTTGGTCATGTGACATCTGTGACACCTATGGTGCATGCAGCAATGCTAGTACATTCACCTGTGACTGCATTAATGGCATCCCTCCGTTTGGACAGTTCTGTAAACCAATCTCAAGTAAGTGCAGCTCTTATGAAACTGTTCAAACAACAGTCTATAAAAGTCAAGCATAGCTGGTGTCCATCAATCCATTGTCTTCTAATCATCGGGGTTGTGGGAGCAGCAGTCAAAATTGGGATGCCAAGACTTCCTTGTCTCCGGCCACCTCCTCCAGCTCCACTTAGTTGTTCCCAGGCCAGCTCTGACACGTTGTCCCTCCAGCATATTCTAGGTGTGCCCCAGTGTTACCTCCCAGTGGGACATAACTGGGCCACTTCGTCGTGATCTGTCAGGGAGGAATCTTACCGAAGTGCCAGAGCCAGCTCATCTGGCTCCTCACAATGCGGAGAATCAGTGGCTCTGACTCCCTCCTGGATGACAGAGCTTTTCTTGCCATAGATTAGAGTAAGCAAAGCCACACGGCGGAAAAAGCTTATTTTGGCCGCTTGTGCGCTCGATCTCGTCCTTTAGGTCACTCACCAAAGCTTGCTACTCTCGATGATGGTGGGAATGTAGGTGGACTTATAAATTGGAATCTTCCTGTTTTCACTCAACCATCACGTACCCACACCAGTTCCATGCAGTGAATGCATTACTGCAGACGGCCGTATCGAATCGACTTTGGATTTCACAATGCATCCGTCACTCACGCGTAACCAAGACCACAAGAGACTAGAACTCCTCCACCTGTTGCACCTGAAGAAAAACTTTGTTCCAACACCGTAAGGCACAATTCACCCATTCCCAAATGAAGAACAGGACCTCCAATTCATAGGGGATAATTCCAGTCCCAGCAGTTCCATACTCAGCTGGGGACCATCCCAGCAAATGTTGCAGTTTACCGATTATTCAGGCTATCAGTGCCACATCATCTGCAAATAAAAGGGATTAGACCCTCAAGTGACCAAACTTTATGCCTTCTACGCATGGGCTGAATAGAGAAATTATTTCCAGAAAGATAATGAACACATCCGTTGACAAAGGACAGCCTTGCCAGAGTCCAACATTCACAGTGAACAAGCACGACTCACAACCGGTTATGTCAACCCAGCTCCTTCTCCCATTTTATGAGGGCCAAATGACCCGTAGTAGCGTGCCAGGACTCTGTACACCTGCCGCTCTCCACTCCTCACATCACCACAGGGACAAGGTGGAATGCCTTTTCTCAGTCCACGTCTTCCTGAGGAGTACGTTTACCCTAACGTTGGAGCCAAACCATTGTTCCTCCTTAATGGGGGGTGGGGGAGCAAAACCTTAGTGTGTCAAATTTGAAATTCTTTGCGAATCTCCTACGTAATGTTGAACATGTCTAAGATGACAGTCCCAGAAGTTTCAAAGATTTCGAGGTATTCAGGGCTGTGGAATTGATGGCAATTGCCATGTATTGTGAATCTAGCTGTCTTTTATTCAAATGACAGTTGCTATAAAGTTTTTTTTTTTAGGGTTTGAAACATTTGATAACCTTTGACTGACTGGTGAACAGCCCAGAATTTACCAGACCTCTCCCTCAAAGCCAGCTGAGATTGGCTCCAGCTCACCCACAACCCTAATGAAGACAAGCTCATTCGAAAGTTAGATGGATAGAAAGAATTTGATGAGGGCATTTTTTTCCCACTTCAGAGAGCAATACTAAAATCTTTTTTCCAATTTTTCTCTTCAGATATCGACACATGTGAATCACCACAACCAGCACAACTAAAAGAAGGTACAGTATAAAAAATTTTGATTCCTGTTCCATGACGATGTAAGACATTCTTTGAAGGCAGTTTTAAGGACTATAATTGTATTAATGTCATAGAAGCTGAAGAAATTAAAATAGCAATCAAGTAAATGGAAGCAAAATATTCTTTACTTTTTTTCGTTAACATTTTCAAGTGATTCAACAATATTAGGTGTGTTCATTCAGTCTTGACAGGTTTGGTTAAATCTTCTGATCTTAATTCAGCAGTTTAGGTACTTGGAAATATTTTTCTTCATTGAAAGCAGAAGATTAGACAATTTGGTCTTAAAGTCAAAAAGACTGCATTTTGTGTCCCATGTTAGCAAACTTACTTTTCAAATAGCAAAGGTACCATGAGGTGTAAAACTTCATCTTGAGATGAAGTGCAGAGAAATAGCTTATCAAGTCATGATGGCTGCATTTGGGGTAAAGTGTTTTTTCCTGTCTCCTGTGGTGCTCCTCTCCTTCAGTGGACGTTGTCCTCACGGTGGACACTCCAGCCGACACTGAGCCATCAGACATCATTAATCTACTGAGGGATGCTGTGGATAACGTCTCTTTGCCATTTGAGATAGCAGATAATTTAAGACTGACAAGCTGGAATTTGACCACAGGTGAGATTTTCTTTGTTCATCAGTCTCCTACACAAATGATAGAGGCCATTGTCATTGTATGTTTTTAAATAGGTTACTATTAATATTGTGGTACCAATATCTTTTTAGGCTGCTATCTGAAGTCTACCGGAGGACATGAGTGTCATTGTGAAGATTCCTTTGCTTGGTCATGTGACATCTGTGACACCTATGGTGCATGCAGCAATGCTAGTACATTCACCTGTGACTGCATTAATGGCATCCCTCCGTTTGGACAGTTCTGTAAACCAATCTCAAGTAAGTGCAGCTCTTATGAAACTGTTCAAACAACAGTCTATAAAAGTCAAGCATAGCTGGTGTCCATCAATCCATTGTCTTCTAATCATCGGGGTTGTGGGAGCAGCAGTCAAAATTGGGATGCCAAGACTTCCTTGTCTCCGGCCACCTCCTCCAGCTCCACTTAGTTGTTCCCAGGCCAGCTCTGACACGTTGTCCCTCCAGCATATTCTAGGTGTGCCCCAGTGTTACCTCCCAGTGGGACATAACTGGGCCACTTCGTCGTGATCTGTCAGGGAGGAATCTTACCGAAGTGCCAGAGCCAGCTCATCTGGCTCCTCACAATGCGGAGAATCAGTGGCTCTGACTCCCTCCTGGATGACAGAGCTTCTCTTGCCATAGATTAGAGTAAGCAAAGCCACACGGCGGAAAAAGCTTCTTTTGGTCGCTTGTGCGCTCGATCTTGTTCTTTAGGTCACTCACCAAAGCTTGTTACCATCGATGAGAGTGGGAATGTAGGTGGACTTATCAATTGGAAGCTTCCTGTTTTCGCTCAACTATCACGTCCCCACACCAGTTCCATGCAGTGAATGCATTACTGCAAACGGCCGTATCGAATCGACTTTGGATTTCACAATGCATCCGTCACTCACGAGTAACCAAGACCACAAGAGACTAGAACTGCTCCACCTGTTGCACCTGAAGAAAGGCTTTGTTCCAACCCCGTAAGGCACAATACACCCATTCCCAATTGAAGAACAGGACCTTCAATTCATCGGGGATAATTCCAGTCACAGCAGCTCCACACTCAGCTGGGGACCATCCCAGCAAATGTTGCAGTTCACCGATTATTCAGGCTATCAGCGCCTCATCATCTGCAATTAAAAGGGATTAGATCCTAAAGTGACCAAACTGGATGCCTTCTACGCATGGGCTGCATGGAGAAATTATTTCCAGAAATATAATGAACACAACCGTTGACAAAGGACAGCCTTGCCAGAGTCCAACATTCACAGTGAACAAGCACGACTCACAACCGGTTATGTCAACCCAGCTCCTTCTCCCATTTTATGAGGGCCAAATGACCCGTAGTAGCATGCCAGGACTCTGTACACCTGCCGCTCTCCACTCCTCACATCACCACAGGGACAAGGTGGAATGCCTTTTCTCAGTCCACGTCTTCCTGAGGAGTACGTTTACCCTAACGTTGGAACCAAACCATTGTTCCTCCTTAATGGGGGGTGGGGGAGCAAAACCTTAGTGTGTCAAATTTGAAATTCTTTGCGAATCTCCTACGCAATGTTGAACATGTCTAAGATGACAGTCCCAGAAGTTTCAAAGATTTCGAGGTATTCAGGGCTGTGGAATTGATGGCAATTGCCATGTATTGTGTATCTAGCTGTCTTTTATTCAAATGACAGTTGCTATAAATTTTTTTTTTTTAGGGTTTGAAACATTTGATAACCTTTGACTGACTGGTGAACAGCCCAGAATTTACCAGACCTCTCCCTCAAAGCCAGCTGAGATTGGCTCCAGCTCACCCACAACCCTAATGAAGACAAGCTCATTCGAAAGTTAGATGGATAGAAAGAATTTGATGAGGGCATTTTTTTCCCACTTCAGAGAGCAATACTAAAATCTTTTTTCCAATTTTTCTCTTCAGATATCGACACATGTGAATCACCACAACCAGCACAACTAAAAGAAGGTACAGTATAAAAAATGTTGATTCCTGTTCCATGACGATGTAAGACATTCTTTGAAGGCAGTTTTAAGGACTATAATTGTATTAATGTCATAGAAGCTGAAGAAATTAAAATAGCAATCAAGTAAATGGAAGCAAAATATTCTTTACTTTTTTTCGTTAACATTTTCAAGTGATTCAACAATATTAGGTGTGTTCATTCAGTCTTGACAGGTTTGGTTAAATCTTCTGATCTTAATTCAGCAGTTTAGGTACTTGGAAATATTTTTCTTCATTGAAAGCAGAAGATTAGACAATTTGGTCTTAAAGTCAAAAAGACTGCATTTTGTGTCCCATGTTAGCAAACTTACTTTTCAAATAGCAAAGGTACCATGAGGTGTAAAACTTCATCTTGAGATGAAGTGCAGACAAATAGCTTATCAAGTCATGATGGCTGCATTTGGGGTAAAGTGTTTTTTCCTGTCTCCTGTGGTGCTCCTCTCCTTCAGTGGACGTTGTCCTCACGGTGGACACTCCAGCCGACACTGAGCCATCAGACATCATTAATCTACTGAGGGATGCTGTGGATAACGTCTCTTTGCCATTTGAGATAGCAGATAATTTAAGACTGACAAGCTGGAATTTGACCACAGGTGAGATTTTCTTTGTTCATCAGTCTCCTACACAAATGATAGAGGCCATTGTCATTGTATGTTTTTAAATAGGTTACTATTAATATTGTGGTACCAATATCTTTTTAGGCTGCTATCTGAAGTCTACCGGAGGACATGAGTGTCATTGTGAAGATTCCTTTGCTTGGTCATGTGACATCTGTGACACCTATGGTGCATGCAGCAATGCTAGTACATTCACCTGTGACTGCATTAATGGCATCCCTCCGTTTGGACAGTTCTGTAAACCAATCTCAAGTAAGTGCAGCTCTTATGAAACTGTTCAAACAACAGTCTATAAAAGTCAAGCATTGCTGGTGTCCATCAATCCATTGTCTTCTAATCATCGGGGTTGTGGGAGCAGCAGTCAAAATTGGGATGCCAAGACTTCCTTGTCTCCGGCCACCTCCTCCAGCTCCACTTAGTTGTTCCCAGGCCAGCTCTGACACGTTGTCCCTCCAGCATATTCTAGGTGTGCCCCAGTGTTACCTCCCAGTGGGACATAACTGGGCCACTTCGTCGTGATCTGTCAGGGAGGAATCTTACCGAAGTGCCAGAGCCAGCTCATCTGGCTCCTCACAATGCGGAGAATCAGTGGCTCTGAATCCCTCCTGGATGACAGAGCTTCTCTTGCCATAGATTAGAGTAAGCAAAGCCACACGGCGGAAAAAGCTTCTTTTGGTCGCTTGTGCGCTCGATCTTGTTCTTTAGGTCACTCACCAAAGCTTGTTACCATCGATGAGAGTGGGAATGTAGGTGGACTTATCAATTGGAAGCTTCCTGTTTTCGCTCAACTATCACGTCCCCACACCAGTTCCATGCAGTGAATGCATTACTGCAAACGGCCGTATCGAATCGACTTTGGATTTCACAATGCATCCGTCACTCACGAGTAACCAAGACCACAAGAGACTAGAACTGCTCCACCTGTTGCACCTGAAGAAAGGCTTTGTTCCAACCCCGTAAGGCACAATACACCCATTCCCAATTGAAGAACAGGACCTTCAATTCATCGGGGATAATTCCAGTCACAGCAGCTCCACACTCAGCTGGGGACCATCCCAGCAAATGTTGCAGTTCACCGATTATTCAGGCTATCAGCGCCTCATCATCTGCAATTAAAAGGGATTAGATCCTAAAGTGACCAAACTGGATGCCTTCTACGCATGGGCTGCATGGAGAAATTATTTCCAGAAATATAATGAACACAACCGTTGACAAAGGACAGCCTTGCCAGAGTCCAGCATTCACAGTGAACAAGCACGACTCACAACCGGTTATGTCAACCCAGCTCCTTCTCCCATTTTATGAGGGCCAAATGACCCGTAGTAGCGTGCCAGGACTCTGTACACCTGCCGCTCTCCACTCCTCACATCACCACAGGGACAAGGTGGAATGCCTTTTCTCAGTCCACGTCTTCCTGAGGAGTACGTTTACCCTAACGTTGGAGCCAAACCATTGTTCCTCCTTAATGGGGGGTGGGGGAGCAAAACCTTAGTGTGTCAAATTTGAAATTCTTTGCGAATCTCCTACGCAATGTTGAACATGTCTAAGATGACAGTCCCAGAAGTTTCAAAGATTTCGAGGTATTCAGGGCTGTGGAATTGATGGCAATTGCCATGTATTGTGTATCTAGCTGTCTTTTATTCAAATGACAGTTGCTATAAAGTTTTTTTTTTTAGGGTTTGAAACATTTGATAACCTTTGACTGACTGGTGAACAGCCCAGAATTTACCAGACCTCTTCCTCAAAGCCAGCTGAGATTGGCTCCAGCTCACCCACAACCCTAATGAAGACAAGCTCATTCGAAAGTTAGATGGATAGAAAGAATTTGGAGAGGATATTTTTTTCCCACTTCAGAGAGCAATACTAAAATCTTTTTTCCAATTTTTCTCTTCAGATATCGACACATGTGAATCACCACAACCAGCACAACTAAAAGAAGGTACAGTATAAAAAATGTTGATTCCTGTTCCATGACGATGTAAGACATTCTTTGAAGGCAGTTTTAAGGACTATAATTGTATTAATGTCATAGAAGCTGAAGAAATTAAAATAGCAATCAAGTAAATGGAAGCAAAATATTCTTTACTTTTTTTCGTTAACATTTTCAAGTGATTCAACAATATTAGGTGTGTTCATTCAGTCTTGACAGGTTTGGTTAAATCTTCTGATCTTAATTCAGCAGTTTAGGTACTTGGAAATATTTTTCTTCATTGAAAGCAGAAGATTAGACAATTTGGTCTTAAAGTAAAAAAGACTGCATTTTGTGTCCCATGTTAGCAAACTTACTTTTCAAATAGCAAAGGTACCATGAGGTGTAAAACTTCATCTTGAGATGAAGTGCAGACAAATAGCTTATCAAGTCATGATGGCTGCATTTGGGGTAAAGTGTTTTTTCCTGTCTCCTGTGGTGCTCCTCTCCTTCAGTGAACGTTGTCCTCACGGTGGACACTCCAGCCGACACTGAGCCATCAGACATCATTAATCTACTGAGGGATGCTGTGGATAACGTCTCTTTGCCATTTGAGATAGCAGATAATTTAAGACTGACAAGCTGGAATTTGACCACAGGTGAGATTTTCTTTGTTCATCAGTCTCCTACACAAATGATAGAGGCCATTGTCATTGTATGTTTTTAAATAGGTTACTATTAATATTGTGGTACCAATATCTTTTTAGGCTGCTATCTGAAGTCTACCGGAGGACATGAGTGTCATTGTGAAGATTCCTTTGCTTGGTCATGTGACATCTGTGACACCTATGGTGCATGCAGCAATGCTAGTACATTCACCTGTGACTGCATTAATGGCATCCCTCCGTTTGGACAGTTCTGTAAACCAATCTCAAGTAAGTGCAGCTCTTATGAAACTGTTCAAACAACAGTCTATAAAAGTCAAGCATAGCTGGTGTCCATCAATCCATTGTCTTCTAATCATCGGGGTTGTGGGAGCAGCAGTCAAAATTGGGATGCCAAGACTTCCTTGTCTCCGGCCACCTCCTCCAGCTCCACTTAGTTGTTCCCAGGCCAGCTCTGACACGTTGTCCCTCCAGCATATTCTAGGTGTGCCCCAGTGTTACCTCCCAGTGGGACATAACTGGGCCACTTCGTCGTGATCTGTCAGGGAGGAATCTTACCGAAGTGTCAGAGCCAGCTCATCTGGCTCCTCACAATGCGGAGAATCAGTGGCTCTGACTCCCTCCTGGATGACAGAGCTTCTCTTGCCATAGATTAGAGTAAGCAAAGCCACACGGCGGAAAAAGCTTCTTTTGGTCGCTTGTGCGCTCGATCTTGTTCTTTAGGTCACTCACCAAAGCTTGTTACCATCGATGAGAGTGGGAATGTAGGTGGACTTATCAATTGGAAGCTTCCTGTTTTCGCTCAACTATCACGTCCCCACACCAGTTCCATGCAGTGAATGCATTACTGCAAACGGCCGTATCGAATCGACTTTGGATTTCACAATGCATCCGTCACTCACGAGTAACCAAGACCACAAGAGACTAGAACTGCTCCACCTGTTGCACCTGAAGAAAGGCTTTGTTCCAACCCCGTAAGGCACAATACACCCATTCCCAATTGAAGAACAGGACCTTCAATTCATCGGGGATAATTCCAGTCACAGCAGCTCCACACTCAGCTGGGGACCATCCCAGCAAATGTTGCAGTTCACCGATTATTCAGGCTATCAGCGCCTCATCATCTGCAATTAAAAGGGATTAGATCCTAAAGTGACCAAACTGGATGCCTTCTACGCATGGGCTGCATGGAGAAATTATTTCCAGAAATATAATGAACACAACCGTTGACAAAGGACAGCCTTGCCAGAGTCCAACATTCACAGTGAACAAGCACGACTCACAACCGGTTATGTCAACCCAGCTCCTTCTCCCATTTTATGAGGGCCAAATGACCCGTAGTAGCGTGCCAGGACTCTGTACACCTGCCGCTCTCCACTCCTCACATCACCACAGGGAGAAGGTGGAATGCCTTTTCTCAGTCCACGTCTTCCTGAGGAGTACGTTTACCCTAACGTTGGAGCCAAACCATTGTTCCTCCTTAATGGGGGGTGGGGGAGCAAAACCTTAGTGTGTCAAATTTGAAATTCTTTGCGAATCTCCTACGCAATGTTGAACATGTCTAAGATGACAGTCCCAGAAGTTTCAAAGATTTCGAGGTATTCAGGGCTGTGGAATTGATGGCAATTGCCATGTATTGTGAATCTAGCTGTCTTTTATTCAAATGACAGTTGCTATAAAGTTTTTTTTTTTAGGGTTTGAAACATTTGATAACCTTTGACTGACTGGTGAACAGCCCAGAATTTACCAGACCTCTCCCTCAAAGCCAGCTGAGATTGGCTCCAGCTCACCCACAACCCTAATGAAGACAAGCTCATTCGAAAGTTAGATGGATAGAAAGAATTTGATGAGGGCATTTTTTTCCCACTTCAGAGAGCAATACTAAAATCTTTTTTCCAATTTTTCTCTTCAGATATCGACACATGTGAATCACCACAACCACCACAACTAAAAGAAGGTACAGTATAAAAAAATTTGATTCCTGTTCCATGACGATGTAAGACATTCCTTGAAGGCAGTTTTAAGGACTATAATTGTATTAATGTCATAGAAGCTGAAGAAATTAAAATAGCAATCAAGTAAATGGAAGCAAAATATTCTTTACTTTTTTTCGTTAACATTTTCAAGTGATTCAACAATATTAGGTGTGTTCATTCAGTCTTGACAGGTTTGGTTAAATCTTCTGATCTTAATTCAGCAGTTTAGGTACTTGGAAATATTTTTCTTTATTGAAAGCAGAAGATTAGACAATTTGGTCTTAAAGTCAAAAAGACTGCATTTTGTGTCCCATGTTAGCAAACTTACTTTTCAAATAGCAAAGGTACCATGAGGTGTGAAACTTCATCTTGAGATGAAGTGCAGACAAATAGCTTATCAAGTCATGATGGCTGCATTTGGGGTAAAGTGTTTTTTCCTGTCTCCTGTGGTGCTCCTCTCCTTCAGTGGACATTGTCCTCACGGTGGACACTCCAGCCGACACTGAGCCATCTGACATCATTAATCTACTGAGGGATGCTGTGGATAACGTCTCTTTGCCATTTGAGATAGCAGATAATTTAAGACTGACAAGCTGGAATTTGACCACAGGTGAGATTTTCTTTGTTCATCAGTCTCCTACACAAATGATAGAGGCCATTGTCATTGTATGTTTTTAAATAGGTTACTATTAATATTGTGGTACCAATATCTTTTTAGGCTGCTATCTGAAGTCTACCGGAGGACATGAGTGTCATTGTGAAGATTCCTTTGCTTGGTCATGTGACATCTGTGACACCTATGGTGCATGCAGCAATGCTAGTACATTCACCTGTGACTGCATTAATGGCATCCCTCCGTTTGGACAGTTCTGTAAACCAATCTCAAGTAAGTGCAGCTCTTATGAAACTGTTCAAACAACAGTCTATAAAAGTCAAGCATAGCTGGTGTCCATCAACCCATTGTCTTCTAATCATCGGGGTTGTGGGAGCAGCAGTCAAAATTGGGATGCCAAGACTTCCTTGTCTCCGGCCACCTCCTCCAGCTCCACTTAGTTGTTCCCAGGCCAGCTCTGACACGTTGTCCCTCCAGCATATTCTAGGTGTGCCCCAGTGTTACCTCCCAGTGGGACATAACTGGGCCACTTCGTCGTGATCTGTCAGGGAGGAATCTTACCGAAGTGCCAGAGCCAGCTCATCTGGCTCCTCACAATGCGGAGAATCAGTGGCTCTGACTCCCTCCTGGATGACAGAGCTTCTCTTGCCATAGATTAGAGTAAGCAAAGCCACACGGCGGAAAAAGCTTCTTTTGGTCGCTTGTGCGCTCGATCTTGTTCTTTAGGTCACTCACCAAAGCTTGTTACCATCGATGAGAGTGGGAATGTAGGTGGACTTATCAATTGGAAGCTTCCTGTTTTCGCTCAACTATCACGTCCCCACACCAGTTCCATGCAGTGAATGCATTACTGCAAACGGCCGTATCGAATCGACTTTGGATTTCACAATGCATCCGTCACTCACGAGTAACCAAGACCACAAGAGACTAGAACTGCTCCACCTGTTGCACCTGAAGAAAGGCTTTGTTCCAACCCCGTAAGGCACAATACACCCATTCCCAATTGAAGAACAGGACCTTCAATTCATCGGGGATAATTCCAGTCACAGCAGCTCCACACTCAGCTGGGGACCATCCCAGCAAATGTTGCAGTTCACCGATTATTCAGGCTATCAGCGCCTCATCATCTGCAATTAAAAGGGATTAGATCCTAAAGTGACCAAACTGGATGCCTTCTACGCATGGGCTGCATGGAGAAATTATTTCCAGAAATATAATGAACACAACCGTTGACAAAGGACAGCCTTGCCAGAGTCCAACATTCACAGTGAACAAGCACGACTCACAACCGGTTATGTCAACCCAGCTCCTTCTCCCATTTTATGAGGGCCAAATGACCCGTAGTAGCGTGCCAGGACTCTGTACACCTGCCGCTCTCCACTCCTCACATCACCACAGGGACAAGGTGGAATGCCTTTTCTCAGTCCACGTCTTCCTGAGGAGTACGTTTACCCTAACGTTGGAGCCAAACCATTGTTCCTCCTTAATGGGGGGTGGGGGAGCAAAACCTTAGTGTGTCAAATTTGAAATTCTTTGCGAATCTCCTACGCAATGTTGAACATGTCTAAGATGACAGTCCCAGAAGTTTCAAAGATTTCGAGGTATTCAGGGCTGTGGAATTGATGGCAATTGCCATGTATTGTGAATCTAGCTGTCTTTTATTCAAATGACAGTTGCTATAAAGTTTTTTTTTTTAGGGTTTGAAACATTTGATAACCTTTGACTGACTGGTGAACAGCCCAGAATTTACCAGACCTCTCCCTCAAAGCCAGCTGAGATTGGCTCCAGCTCACCCACAACCCTAATGAAGACAAGCTCATTCGAAAGTTAGATGGATAGAAAGAATTTGATGAGGGCATTTTTTTCCCACTTCAGAGAGCAATACTAAAATCTTTTTTCCAATTTTTCTCTTCAGATATCGACACATGTGAATCACCACAACCAGCACAACTAAAAGAAGGTACAGTATAAAAAATGTTGATTCCTGTTCCATGACGATGTAAGACATTCTTTGAAGGCAGTTTTAAGGACTATAATTGTATTAATGTCATAGAAGCTGAAGAAATTAAAATAGCAATCAAGTAAATGGAAGCAAAATATTCTTTACTTTTTTTCGTTAACATTTTCAAGTGATTCAACAATATTAGGTGTGTTCATTCAGTCTTGACAGGTTTGGTTAAATCTTCTGATCTTAATTCAGCAGTTTAGGTACTTGGAAATATTTTTCTTCATTGAAAGCAGAAGATTAGACAATTTGGTCTTAAAGTCAAAAAGACTGCATTTTGTGTCCCATGTTAGCAAACTTACTTTTCAAATAGCAAAGGTACCATGAGGTGTAAAACTTCATCTTGAGATGAAGTGCAGACAAATAGCTTATCAAGTCATGATGGCTGCATTTGGGGTAAAGTGTTTTTTCCTGTCTCCTGTGGTGCTCCTCTCCTTCAGTGGACGTTGTCCTCACGGTGGACACTCCAGCCGACACTGAGCCATCAGACATCATTAATCTACTGAGGGATGCTGTGGATAACGTCTCTTTGCCATTTGAGATAGCAGATAATTTAAGACTGACAAGCTGGAATTTGACCACAGGTGAGATTTTCTTTGTTCATCAGTCTCCTACACAAATGATAGAGGCCATTGTCATTGTATGTTTTTAAATAGGTTACTATTAATATTGTGGTACCAATATCTTTTTAGGCTGCTATCTGAAGTCTACCGGAGGACATGAGTGTCATTGTGAAGATTCCTTTGCTTGGTCATGTGACATCTGTGACACCTATGGTGCATGCAGCAATGCTAGTACATTCACCTGTGACTGCATTAATGGCATCCCTCCGTTTGGACAGTTCTGTAAACCAATCTCAAGTAAGTGCAGCTCTTATGAAACTGTTCAAACAACAGTCTATAAAAGTCAAGCATAGCTGGTGTCCATCAATCCATTGTCTTCTAATCATCGGGGTTGTGGGAGCAGCAGTCAAAATTGGGATGCCAAGACTTCCTTGTCTCCGGCCACCTCCTCCAGCTCCACTTAGTTGTTCCCAGGCCAGCTCTGACACGTTGTCCCTCCAGCATATTCTAGGTGTGCCCCAGTGTTACCTCCCAGTGGGACATAACTGGGCCACTTCGTCGTGATCTGTCAGGGAGGAATCTTACCGAAGTGCCAGAGCCAGCTCATCTGGCTCCTCACAATGCGGAGAATCAGTGGCTCTGACTCCCTCCTGGATGACAGAGCTTCTCTTGCCATAGATTAGAGTAAGCAAAGCCACACGGCGGAAAAAGCTTCTTTTGGTCGCTTGTGCGCTCGATCTTGTTCTTTAGGTCACTCACCAAAGCTTGTTACCATCGATGAGAGTGGGAATGTAGGTGGACTTATCAATTGGAAGCTTCCTGTTTTCGCTCAACTATCACGTCCCCACACCAGTTCCATGCAGTGAATGCATTACTGCAAACGGCCGTATCGAATCGACTTTGGATTTCACAATGCATCCGTCACTCACGAGTAACCAAGACCACAAGAGACTAGAACTGCTCCACCTGTTGCACCTGAAGAAAGGCTTTGTTCCAACCCCGTAAGGCACAATACACCCATTCCCAATTGAAGAACAGGACCTTCAATTCATCGGGGATAATTCCAGTCACAGCAGCTCCACACTCAGCTGGGGACCATCCCAGCAAATGTTGCAGTTCACCGATTATTCAGGCTATCAGCGCCTCATCATCTGCAATTAAAAGGGATTAGATCCTAAAGTGACCAAACTGGATGCCTTCTACGCATGGGCTGCATGGAGAAATTATTTCCAGAAATATAATGAACACAACCGTTGACAAAGGACAGCCTTGCCAGAGTCCAACATTCACAGTGAACAAGCACGACTCACAACCGGTTATGTCAACCCAGCTCCTTCTCCCATTTTATGAGGGCCAAATGACCCGTAGTAGCGTGCCAGGACTCTGTACACCTGCCGCTCTCCACTCCTCACATCACCACAGGGACAAGGTGGAATGCCTTTTCTCAGTCCACGTCTTCCTGAGGAGTACGTTTACCCTAACGTTGGAACCAAACCATTGTTCCTCCTTAATGGGGGGTGGGGGAGCAAAACCTTAGTGTGTCAAATTTGAAATTCTTTGCGAATCTCCTACGCAATGTTGAACATGTCTAAGATGACAGTCCCAGAAGTTTCAAAGATTTCGAGGTATTCAGGGCTGTGGAATTGATGGCAATTGCCATGTATTTTGTATCTAGCTGTCTTTTATTCAAATGACAGTTGCTATAAATTTTTTTTTTTTAGGGTTTGAAACATTTGATAACCTTTGACTGACTGGTGAACAGCCCAGAATTTACCAGACCTCTCCCTCAAAGCCAGCTGAGATTGGCTCCAGCTCACCCACAACCCTAATGAAGACAAGCTCATTCGAAAGTTAGATGGATAGAAAGAATTTGATGAGGGCATTTTTTTCCCACTTCAGAGAGCAATACTAAAATCTTTTTTCCAATTTTTCTCTTCAGATATCGACACATGTGAATCACCACAACCAGCACAACTAAAAGAAGGTACAGTATAAAAAATTGTGATTCCTGTTCCATGACGATGTAAGACATTCTTTGAAGGCAGTTTTAAGGACTATAATTGTATTAATGTCATAGAAGCTGAAGAAATTAAAATAGCAATCAAGTAAATGGAAGCAAAATATTCTTTACTTTTTTTCGTTAACATTTTCAAGTGATTCAACAATATTAGGTGTGTTCATTCAGTCTTGACAGGTTTGGTTAAATCTTCTGATCTTAATTCAGCAGTTTAGGTACTTGGAAATATTTTTCTTCATTGAAAGCAGAAGATTAGACAATTTGGTCTTAAAGTCAAAAAGACTGCATTTTGTGTCCCATGTTAGCAAACTTACTTTTCAAATAGCAAAGGTACCATGAGGTGTAAAACTTCATCTTGAGATGAAGTGCAGACAAATAGCTTATCAAGTCATGATGGCTGCATTTGGGGTAAAGTGTTTTTTCCTGTCTCCTGTGGTGCTCCTCTCCTTCAGTGGACGTTGTCCTCACGGTGGACACTCCAGCCGACACTGAGCCATCAGACATCATTAATCTACTGAGGGATGCTGTGGATAACGTCTCTTTGCCATTTGAGATAGCAGATAATTTAAGACTGACAAGCTGGAATTTGACCACAGGTGAGATTTTCTTTGTTCATCAGTCTCCTACACAAATGATAGAGGCCATTGTCATTGTATGTTTTTAAATAGGTTACTATTAATATTGTGGTACCAATATCTTTTTAGGCTGCTATCTGAAGTCTACCGGAGGACATGAGTGTCATTGTGAAGATTCCTTTGCTTGGTCATGTGACATCTGTGACACCTATGGTGCATGCAGCAATGCTAGTACATTCACCTGTGACTGCATTAATGGCATCCCTCCGTTTGGACAGTTCTGTAAACCAATCTCAAGTAAGTGCAGCTCTTATGAAACTGTTCAAACAACAGTCTATAAAAGTCAAGCATAGCTGGTGTCCATCAATCCATTGTCTTCTAATCATCGGGGTTGTGGGAGCAGCAGTCAAAATTGGGATGCCAAGACTTCCTTGTCTCCGGCCACCTCCTCCAGCTCCACTTAGTTGTTCCCAGGCCAGCTCTGACACGTTGTCCCTCCAGCATATTCTAGGTGTGCCCCAGTGTTACCTCCCAGTGGGACATAACTGGGCCACTTCGTCGTGATCTGTCAGGGAGGAATCTTACCGAAGTGCCAGAGCCAGCTCATCTGGCTCCTCACAATGCGGAGAATCAGTGGCTCTGACTCCCTCCTGGATGACAGAGCTTCTCTTGCCATAGATTAGAGTAAGCAAAGCCACACGGCGGAAAAAGCTTCTTTTGGTCGCTTGTGCGCTCGATCTTGTTCTTTAGGTCACTCACCAAAGCTTGTTACCATCGATGAGAGTGGGAATGTAGGTGGACTTATCAATTGGAAGCTTCCTGTTTTCGCTCAACTATCACGTCCCCACACCAGTTCCATGCAGTGAATGCATTACTGCAAACGGCCGTATCGAATCGACTTTGGATTTCACAATGCATCCGTCACTCACGAGTAACCAAGACCACAAGAGACTAGAACTGCTCCACCTGTTGCACCTGAAGAAAGGCTTTGTTCCAACCCCGTAAGGCACAATACACCCATTCCCAATTGAAGAACAGGACCTTCAATTCATCGGGGATAATTCCAGTCACAGCAGCTCCACACTCAGCTGGGGACCATCCCAGCAAATGTTGCAGTTCACCGATTATTCAGGCTATCAGCGCCTCATCATCTGCAATTAAAAGGGATTAGATCCTAAAGTGACCAAACTGGATGCCTTCTACGCATGGGCTGCATGGAGAAATTATTTCCAGAAATATAATGAACACAACCGTTGACAAAGGACAGCCTTGCCAGAGTCCAACATTCACAGTGAACAAGCACGACTCACAACCGGTTATGTCAACCCAGCTCCTTCTCCCATTTTATGAGGGCCAAATGACCCGTAGTAGCGTGCCAGGACTCTGTACACCTGCCGCTCTCCACTCCTCACATCACCACAGGGACAAGGTGGAATGCCTTTTCTCAGTCCACGTCTTCCTGAGGAGTACGTTTACCCTAACGTTGGAGCCAAACCATTGTTCCTCCTTAATGGGGGGTGGGGGAGCAAAACCTTAGTGTGTCAAATTTGAAATTCTTTGCGAATCTCCTACGCAATGTTGAACATGTCTAAGATGACAGTCCCAGAAGTTTCAAAGATTTCGAGGTATTCAGGGCTGTGGAATTGATGGCAATTGCCATGTATTGTGAATCTAGCTGTCTTTTATTCAAATGACAGTTGCTATAAAGTTTTTTTTTTTAGGGTTTGAAACATTTGATAACCTTTGACTGACTGGTGAACAGCCCAGAATTTACCAGACCTCTCCCTCAAAGCCAGCTGAGATTGGCTCCAGCTCACCCACAACCCTAATGAAGACAAGCTCATTCGAAAGTTAGATGGATAGAAAGAATTTGATGAGGGCATTTTTTTCCCACTTCAGAGAGCAATACTAAAATCTTTTTTCCAATTTTTCTCTTCAGATATCGACACATGTGAATCACCACAACCACCACAACTAAAAGAAGGTACAGTATAAAAAATTTTGATTCCTGTTCCATGACGATGTAAGACATTCCTTGAAGGCAGTTTTAAGGACTATAATTGTATTAATGTCATAGAAGCTGAAGAAATTAAAATAGCAATCAAGTAAATGGAAGCAAAATATTCTTTACTTTTTTTCGTTAACATTTTCAAGTGATTCAACAATATTAGGTGTGTTCATTCAGTCTTGACAGGTTTGGTTAAATCTTCTGATCTTAATTCAGCAGTTTAGGTACTTGGAAATATTTTTCTTCATTGAAAGCAGAAGATTAGACAATTTGGTCTTAAAGTCAAAAAGACTGCATTTTGTGTCCCATGTTAGCAAACTTACTTTTCAAATAGCAAAGGTACCATGAGGTGTAAAACTTCATCTTGAGATGAAGTGCAGACAAATAGCTTATCAAGTCATGATGGCTGCATTTGGGGTAAAGTGTTTTTTCCTGTCTCCTGTGGTGCTCCTCTCCTTCAGTGGACGTTGTCCTCACGGTGGACACTCCAGCCGACACTGAGCCATCAGACATCATTAATCTACTGAGGGATGCTGTGGATAACGTCTCTTTGCCATTTGAGATAGCAGATAATTTAAGACTGACAAGCTGGAATTTGACCACAGGTGAGATTTTCTTTGTTCATCAGTCTCCTACACAAATGATAGAGGCCATTGTCATTGTATGTTTTTAAATAGGTTACTATTAATATTGTGGTACCAATATCTTTTTAGGCTGCTATCTGAAGTCTACCGGAGGACATGAGTGTCATTGTGAAGATTCCTTTGCTTGGTCATGTGACATCTGTGACACCTATGGTGCATGCAGCAATGCTAGTACATTCACCTGTGACTGCATTAATGGCATCCCTCCGTTTGGACAGTTCTGTAAACCAATCTCAAGTAAGTGCAGCTCTTATGAAACTGTTCAAACAACAGTCTATAAAAGTCAAGCATAGCTGGTGTCCATCAATCCATTGTCTTCTAATCATCGGGGTTGTGGGAGCAGCAGTCAAAATTGGGATGCCAAGACTTCCTTGTCTCCGGCCACCTCCTCCAGCTCCACTTAGTTGTTCCCAGGCCAGCTCTGACACGTTGTCCCTCCAGCATATTCTAGGTGTGCCCCAGTGTTACCTCCCAGTGGGACATAACTGGGCCACTTCGTCGTGATCTGTCAGGGAGGAATCTTACCGAAGTGCCAGAGCCAGCTCATCTGGCTCCTCACAATGCGGAGAATCAGTGGCTCTGACTCCCTCCTGGATGACAGAGCTTCTCTTGCCATAGATTAGAGTAAGCAAAGCCACACGGCGGAAAAAGCTTCTTTTGGTCGCTTGTGCGCTCGATCTTGTTCTTTAGGTCACTCACCAAAGCTTGTTACCATCGATGAGAGTGGGAATGTAGGTGGACTTATCAATTGGAAGCTTCCTGTTTTCGCTCAACTATCACGTCCCCACACCAGTTCCATGCAGTGAATGCATTACTGCAAACGGCCGTATCGAATCGACTTTGGATTTCACAATGCATCCGTCACTCACGAGTAACCAAGACCACAAGAGACTAGAACTGCTCCACCTGTTGCACCTGAAGAAAGGCTTTGTTCCAACCCCGTAAGGCACAATACACCCATTCCCAATTGAAGAACAGGACCTTCAATTCATCGGGGATAATTCCAGTCACAGCAGCTCCACACTCAGCTGGGGACCATCCCAGCAAATGTTGCAGTTCACCGATTATTCAGGCTATCAGCGCCTCATCATCTGCAATTAAAAGGGATTAGATCCTAAAGTGACCAAACTGGATGCCTTCTACGCATGGGCTGCATGGAGAAATTATTTCCAGAAATATAATGAACACAACCGTTGACAAAGGACAGCCTTGCCAGAGTCCAACATTCACAGTGAACAAGCACGACTCACAACCGGTTATGTCAACCCAGCTCCTTCTCCCATTTTATGAGGGCCAAATGACCCGTAGTAGCGTGCCAGGACTCTGTACACCTGCCGCTCTCCACTCCTCACATCACCACAGGGACAAGGTGGAATGCCTTTTCTCAGTCCACGTCTTCCTGAGGAGTACGTTTACCCTAACGTTGGAGCCAAACCATTGTTCCTCCTTAATGGGGGGTGGGGGAGCAAAACCTTAGTGTGTCAAATTTGAAATTCTTTGCGAATCTCCTACGCAATGTTGAACATGTCTAAGATGACAGTCCGAGAAGTTTCAAAGATTTCGAGGTACTCAGGGCTGTGGAATTGATGGCAATTGCCATGTATTGTGTATCTAGCTGTCTTTTATTCAAATGACAGTTGCTATAAAGTTTTTTTTTTTAGGGTTTGAAACATTTGATAACCTTTGACTGACTGGTGAACAGCCCAGAATTTACCAGACCTCTCCCTCAAAGCCAGCTGAGATTGGCTCCAGCTCACCCACAACCCTAATGAAGACAAGCTCATTCGAAAGTTAGATGGATAGAAATAATTTGATGAGGGCATTTTTTTCCCACTTCAGAGAGCAATACTAAAATCTTTTTTCCAATTTTTCTCTTCAGATATCGACACATGTGAATCACCACAACCACCACAACTAAAAGAAGGTACAGTATAAAAAATGTTGATTCCTGTTCCATGACGATGTAAGACATTCTTTGAAGGCAGTTTTAAGGACTATAATTGTATTAATGTCATAGAAGCTGAAGAAATTAAAATAGCAATCAAGTAAATGGAAGCAAAATATTCTTTACTTTTTTTCGTTAACATTTTCAAGTGATTCAACAATATTAGGTGTGTTCATTCAGTCTTGACAGGTTTGGTTAAATCTTCTGATCTTAATTCAGCAGTTTAGGTACTTGGAAATATTTTTCTTCATTGAAAGCAGAAGATTAGACAATTTGGTCTTAAAGTCAAAAAGACTGCATTTTGTGTCCCATGTTAGCAAACTTACTTTTCAAATAGCAAAGGTACCATGAGGTGTAAAACTTCATCTTGAGATGAAGTGCAGACAAATAGCTTATCAAGTCATGATGGCTGCATTTGGGGTAAAGTGTTTTTTCCTGTCTCCTGTGGTGCTCCTCTCCTTCAGTGGACGTTGTCCTCACGGTGGACACTCCAGCCGACACTGAGCCATCAGACATCATTAATCTACTGAGGGATGCTGTGGATAACGTCTCTTTGCCATTTGAGATAGCAGATAATTTAAGACTGACAAGCTGGAATTTGACCACAGGTGAGATTTTCTTTGTTCATCAGTCTCCTACACAAATGATAGAGGCCATTGTCATTGTATGTTTTTAAATAGGTTACTATTAATATTGTGGTACCAATATCTTTTTAGGCTGCTATCTGAAGTCTACCGGAGGACATGAGTGTCATTGTGAAGATTCCTTTGCTTGGTCATGTGACATCTGTGACACCTATGGTGCATGCAGCAATGCTAGTACATTCACCTGTGACTGCATTAATGGCATCCCTCCGTTTGGACAGTTCTGTAAACCAATCTCAAGTAAGTGCAGCTCTTATGAAACTGTTCAAACAACAGTCTATAAAAGTCAAGCATAGCTGGTGTCCATCAATCCATTGTCTTCTAATCATCGGGGTTGTGGGAGCAGCAGTCAAAATTGGGATGCCAAGACTTCCTTGTCTCCGGCCACCTCCTCCAGCTCCACTTAGTTGTTCCCAGGCCAGCTCTGACACGTTGTCCCTCCAGCATATTCTAGGTGTGCCCCAGTGTTACCTCCCAGTGGGACATAACTGGGCCACTTCGTCGTGATCTGTCAGGGAGGAATCTTACCGAAGTGCCAGAGCCAGCTCATCTGGCTCCTCACAATGCGGAGAATCAGTGGCTCTGACTCCCTCCTGGATGACAGAGCTTCTCTTGCCATAGATTAGAGTAAGCAAAGCCACACGGCGGAAAAAGCTTCTTTTGGTCGCTTGTGCGCTCGATCTTGTTCTTTAGGTCACTCACCAAAGCTTGTTACCATCGATGAGAGTGGGAATGTAGGTGGACTTATCAATTGGAAGCTTCCTGTTTTCGCTCAACTATCACGTCCCCACACCAGTTCCATGCAGTGAATGCATTACTGCAAACGGCCGTATCGAATCGACTTTGGATTTCACAATGCATCCGTCACTCACGAGTAACCAAGACCACAAGAGACTAGAACTGCTCCACCTGTTGCACCTGAAGAAAGGCTTTGTTCCAACCCCGTAAGGCACAATACACCCATTCCCAATTGAAGAACAGGACCTTCAATTCATCGGGGATAATTCCAGTCACAGCAGCTCCACACTCAGCTGGGGACCATCCCAGCAAATGTTGCAGTTCACCGATTATTCAGGCTATCAGCGCCTCATCATCTGCAATTAAAAGGGATTAGATCCTAAAGTGACCAAACTGGATGCCTTCTACGCATGGGCTGCATGGAGAAATTATTTCCAGAAATATAATGAACGCAACCGTTGACAAAGGACAGCCTTGCCAGAGTCCAGCATTCACAGTGAACAAGCACGACTCACAACCGGTTATGTCAACCCAGCTCCTTCTCCCATTTTATGAGGGCCAAATGACCCGTAGTAGCGTGCCAGGACTCTGTACACCTGCCGCTCTCCACTCCTCACATCACCACAGGGACAAGGTGGAATGCCTTTTCTCAGTCCACGTCTTCCTGAGGAGTACGTTTACCCTAACGTTGGAGCCAAACCATTGTTCCTCCTTAATGGGGGGTGGGGGAGCAAAACCTTAGTGTGTCAAATTTGAAATTCTTTGCGAATCTCCTACGCAATGTTGAACATGTCTAAGATGACAGTCCCAGAAGTTTCAAAGATTTCGAGGTATTCAGGGCTGTGGAATTGATGGCAATTGCCATGTATTGTGAATCTAGCTGTCTTTTATTCAAATGACAGTTGCTATAAAGTTTTTTTTTTTAGGGTTTGAAACATTTGATAACCTTTGACTGACTGGTGAACAGCCCAGAATTTACCAGACCTCTCCCTCAAAGCCAGCTGAGATTGGCTCCAGCTCACCCACAACCCTAATGAAGTCAAGCTCATTCGAAAGTTAGATGGATAGAAAGAATTTGATGAGGGCATTTTTATCCCACTTCAGAGAGCAATACTAAAATCTTTTTTCCAATTTTTCTCTTCAGATATCGACACATGTGAATCACCACAACCACCACAACTAAAAGAAGGTACAGTATAAAAAATTCTGATTCCTGTTCCATGACGATGTAAGACATTCTTTGAAGGCAGTTTTAAGGACTATAATTGTATTAATGTCATAGAAGCTGAAGAAATTAAAATAGCAATCAAGTAAATGGAAGCAAAATATTCTTTACTTTTTTTCGTTAACATTTTCAAGTGATTCAACAATATTAGGTGTGTTCATTCAGTCTTGACAGGTTTGGTTAAATCTTCTGATCTTAATTCAGCAGTTTAGGTACTTGGAAATATTTTTCTTTATTGAAAGCAGAAGATTAGACAATTTGGTCTTAAAGTCAAAAAGACTGCATTTTGTGTCCCATGTTAGCAAACTTACTTTTCAAATAGCAAAGGTACCATGAGGTGTAAAACTTCATCTTGAGATGAAGTGCAGACAAATAGCTTATCAAGTCATGATGGCTGCATTTGGGGTAAAGTGTTTTTTCCTGTCTCCTGTGGTGCTCCTCTCCTTCAGTGGACGTTGTCCTCACGGTGGACACTCCAGCCGACACTGAGCCATCAGACATCATTAATCTACTGAGGGATGCTGTGGATAACGTCTCTTTGCCATTTGAGATAGCAGATAATTTAAGACTGACAAGCTGGAATTTGACCACAGGTGAGATTTTCTTTGTTCATCAGTCTCCTACACAAATGATAGAGGCCATTGTCATTGTATGTTTTTAAATAGGTTACTATTAATATTGTGGTACCAATATCTTTTTAGGCTGCTATCTGAAGTCTACCGGAGGACATGAGTGTCATTGTGAAGATTCCTTTGCTTGGTCATGTGACATCTGTGACACATATGGTGCATGCAGCAATGCTAGTACATTCACCTGTGACTGCATTAATGGCATCCCTCCGTTTGGACAGTTCTGTAAACCAATCTCAAGTAAGTGCAGCTCTTATGAAACTGTTCAAACAACAGTCTATAAA
Source organism: Phycodurus eques (assembly GCF_024500275.1). Taxonomy (NCBI): domain Eukaryota; kingdom Metazoa; phylum Chordata; class Actinopteri; order Syngnathiformes; family Syngnathidae; genus Phycodurus; species Phycodurus eques. The sequence goes on along the minus strand of NC_084542.1, from coordinate 3,779,050 downwards.
AGTCAAGCATAGCTGGTGTCCATCAACCCATTGTCTTCTAATCATCGGGGTTGTGGGAGCAGCAGTCAAAATTGGGATGCCAAGACTTCCTTGTCTCCGGCCACCTCCTCCAGCTCCACTTAGTTGTTCCCAGGCCAGCTCTGACACGTTGTCCCTCCAGCATATTCTAGGTGTGCCCCAGTGTTACCTCCCAGTGGGACATAACTGGGCCACTTCGTCGTGATCTGTCAGGGAGGAATCTTACCGAAGTGCCAGAGCCAGCTCATCTGGCTCCTCACAATGCGGAGAATCAGTGGCTCTGACTCCCTCCTGGATGACAGAGCTTCTCTTGCCATAGATTAGAGTAAGCAAAGCCACACGGCGGAAAAAGCTTCTTTTGGTCGCTTGTGCGCTCGATCTTGTTCTTTAGGTCACTCACCAAAGCTTGTTACCATCGATGAGAGTGGGAATGTAGGTGGACTTATCAATTGGAAGCTTCCTGTTTTCGCTCAACTATCACGTCCCCACACCAGTTCCATGCAGTGAATGCATTACTGCAAACGGCCGTATCGAATCGACTTTGGATTTCACAATGCATCCGTCACTCACGAGTAACCAAGACCACAAGAGACTAGAACTGCTCCACCTGTTGCACCTGAAGAAAGGCTTTGTTCCAACCCCGTAAGGCACAATACACCCATTCCCAATTGAAGAACAGGACCTTCAATTCATCGGGGATAATTCCAGTCACAGCAGCTCCACACTCAGCTGGGGACCATCCCAGCAAATGTTGCAGTTCACCTATTATTCAGGCTATCAGCGCCTCATCATCTGCAATTAAAAGGGATTAGATCCTAAAGTGACCAAACTGGATGCCTTCTACGCATGGGCTGCATGGAGAAATTATTTCCAGAAATATAATGAACACAACCGTTGACAAAGGACAGCCTTGCCAGAGTCCAACATTCACAGTGAACAAGCACGACTCACAACCGGTTATGTCAACCCAGCTCCTTCTCCCATTTTATGAGGGCCAAATGACCCGTAGTAGCGTGCCAGGACTCTGTACACCTGCCGCTCTCCACTCCTCACATCACCACAGGGACAAGGTGGAATGCCTTTTCTCAGTCCACGTCTTCCTGAGGAGTACGTTTACCCTAACGTTGGAGCCAAACCATTGTTCCTCCTTAATGGGGGGTGGGGGAGCAAAACCTTAGTGTGTCAAATTTGAAATTCTTTGCGAATCTCCTACGCAATGTTGAACATGTCTAAGATGACAGTCCGAGAAGTTTCAAAGATTTCGAGGTACTCAGGGCTGTGGAATTGATGGCAATTGCCATGTATTGTGTATCTAGCTGTCTTTTATTCAAATGACAGTTGCTATAAAGTTTTTTTTTTAGGGTTTGAAACATTTGATAACCTTTGACTGACTGGTGAACAGCCCAGAATTTACCAGACCTCTCCCTCAAAGCCAGCTGAGATTGGCTCCAGCTCACCCACAACCCTAATGAAGACAAGCTCATTCGAAAGTTAGATGGATAGAAAGAATTTGATGAGGGCATTTTTTTCCCACTTCAGAGAGCAATACTAAAATCTTTTTTCCAATTTTTCTCTTCAGATATCGACACATGTGAATCACCACAACTACCACAACTAAAAGAAGGTACAGTATAAAAAATTTTGATTCCTGTTCCATGACGATGTAAGACATTCTTTGAAGGCAGTTTTAAGGACTATAATTGTATTAATGTCATAGAAGCTGAAGAAATTAAAATAGCAATCAAGTAAATGGAAGCAAAATATTCTTTACTTTTTTTCGTTAACATTTTCAAGTGATTCAACAATATTAGGTGTGTTCATTCAGTCTTGACAGGTTTGGTTAAATCTTCTGATCTTAATTCAGCAGTTTAGGTACTTGGAAATATTTTTCTTCATTGAAAGCAGAAGATTAGACAATTTGGTCTTAAAGTCAAAAAGACTGCATTTTGTGTCCCATGTTAGCAAACTTACTTTTCAAATAGCAAAGGTACCATGAGGTGTAAAACTTCATCAGATGAAGTGCAGACAAATAGCTTATCAAGTCATGATGGCTGCATTTGGGGTAAAGTGTTTTTTCCTGTCTCCTGTGGTGCTCCTCTCCTTCAGTGGACGTTGTCCTCACGGTGGACACTCCAGCCGACACTGAGCCATCAGACATCATTAATCTACTGAGGGATGCTGTGGATAACGTCTCTTTGCCATTTGAGATAGCAGATAATTTAAGACTGACAAGCTGGAATTTGACCACAGGTGAGATTTTCTTTGTTCATCAGTCTCCTACACAAATGATAGAGGCCATTGTCATTGTATGTTTTTAAATAGGTTACTATTAATATTGTGGTACCAATATATTTTTAGGCTGCTATCTGAAGTCTACCGGAGGACATGAGTGTCATTGTGAAGATTCCTTTGCTTGGTCATGTGACATCTGTGACACCTATGGTGCATGCAGCAATGCTAGTACATTCACCTGTGACTGCATTAATGGCATCCCTCCGTTTGGACAGTTCTGTAAACCAATCTCAAGTAAGTGCAGCTCTTATGAAACTGTTCAAACAACAGTCTATAAAAGTCAAGCATAGCTGGTGTCCATCAATCCATTGTCTTCTAATCATCGGGGTTGTGGGAGCAGCAGTCAAAATTGGGATGCCAAGACTTCCTTGTCTCCGGCCACCTCCTCCAGCTCCACTTAGTTGTTCCCAGGCCAGCTCTGACACGTTGTCCCTCCAGCATATTCTAGGTGTGCCCCAGTGTTACCTCCCAGTGGGACATAACTGGGCCACTTCGTCGTGATCTGTCAGGGAGGAATCTTACCGAAGTGCCAGAGCCAGCTCATCTGGCTCCTCACAATGCGGAGAATCAGTGGCTCTGACTCCCTCCTGGATGACAGAGCTTTTCTTGCCATAGATTAGAGTAAGCAAAGCCACACGGCGGAAAAAGCTTCTTTTGGCCGCTTGTGCGCTCAATCTCGTCCTTTAGGTCACTCACCAAAGCTTGCTACTCTCGATGATGGTGGGAATGTAGGTGGACTTATAAATTGGAATCTTCCTGTTTTCACTCAACCATCACGTACCCACACTAGTTCCATGCAGTGAATGCATTACTGCAGACGGCCGTATCGAATCGACTTTGGATTTCACAATGCATCCGTCACTCACGCGTAACCAAGACCACAAGAGACTAGAACTCCTCCACCTGTTGCACCTGAAGAAAAACTTTGTTCCAACACCGTAAGGCACAATTCACCCATTCCCAAATGAAGAACAGGACCTCCAATTCATAGGGGATAATTCCAGTCCCAGCAGTTCCATACTCAGCTGGGGACCATCCCAGCAAATGTTGCAGTTTACTGATTATTCAGGCTATCAGTGCCACATCATCTGCAAATAAAAGGGATTAGACCCTCAAGTGACCAAACTTTATGCCTTCTACGCATGGGCTGAATAGAGAAATTATTTCCAGAAAGATAATGAACACATCCGTTGACAAAGGACAGCCTTGCCAGAGTCCAACATTCACAGTGAAAAAGCACGACTCACAACCGGAGAGGAGGTGGAATGCCTTTTCTAAGTCCACGTCTTCCTGAGAAGTACGTTTACCCTAACGTTGGAGCCAAACCATTGTTCCTCCTTAATGGGGGGTGGGGGGGCAAAACCTTAGTGTGTCAAATTTGAAATTCTTTGCGAATCTCCTTCGCAATGTTGAACATGTCTAAGATGACAGTCCCAGAAGTTTCAAAGATTTCGAGGTATTCAGGGCTGTGGAATTGATGGCAATTGCCATGTATTGTGTATCTAGCTGTCTTTTATTCAAATGACAGTTGCTATAAAGTTTTTTTTTTTAGGGTTTGAAACATTTGATAACCTTTGACTGACTGGTGAACAGCCCAGAATTTACCAGACCTCTCCCTCAAAGCCAGCTGAGATTGGCTCCAGCTCACCCACAACCCTAATGAAGTCAAGCTCATTCGAAAGTTAGATGGATAGAAAGAATTTGATGAGGTCATTTTTATCCCACTTCAGAGAGCAATACTAAAATCTTTTTTCCAATTTTTCTCTTCAGATATCGACACATGTGAATCACCACAACCAGCACAACTAAAAGAAGGTACAGTATAAAAAATTTTGATTCCTGTTCCATGACGATGTAAGACATTCTTTGAAGGCAGTTTTAAGGACTATAATTGTATTAATGTCATAGAAGCTGAAGAAATTAAAATAGCAATCAAGTAAATGGAAGCAAAATATTCTTTACTTTTTTTCGTTAACATTTTCAAGTGATTCAACAATATTAGGTGTGTTCATTCAGTCTTGACAGGTTTGGTTAAATCTTCTGATCTTAATTCAGCAGTTTAGGTACTTGGAAATATTTTTCTTTATTGAAAGCAGAAGATTAGACAATTTGGTCTTAAAGTCAAAAAGACTGCATTTTGTGTCCCATGTTAGCAAACTTACTTTTCAAATAGCAAAGGTACCATGAGGTGTAAAACTTCATCTTGAGATGAAGTGCAGACAAATAGCTTATCAAGTCATGATGGCTGCATTTGGGGTAAAGTGTTTTTTCCTGTCTCCTGTGGTGCTCCTCTCCTTCAGTGGACGTTGTCCTCACGGTGGACACTCCAGCCGACACTGAGCCATCAGACATCATTAATCTACTGAGGGATGCTGTGGATAACGTCTCTTTGCCATTTGAGATAGCAGATAATTTAAGACTGACAAGCTGGAATTTGACCACAGGTGAGATTTTCTTTGTTCATCAGTCTCCTACACAAATGATAGAGGCCATTGTCATTGTATGTTTTTAAATAGGTTACTATTAATATTGTGGTACCAATATCTTTTTAGGCTGCTATCTGAAGTCTACCGGAGGACATGAGTGTCATTGTGAAGATTCCTTTGCTTGGTCATGTGACATCTGTGACACCTATGGTGCATGCAGCAATGCTAGTACATTCACCTGTGACTGCATTAATGGCATCCCTCCGTTTGGACAGTTCTGTAAACCAATCTCAAGTAAGTGCAGCTCTTATGAAACTGTTCAAACAACAGTCTATAAAAGTCAAGCATAGCTGGTGTCCATCAACCCATTGTCTTCTAATCATCGGGGTTGTGGGAGCAGCAGTCAAAATTGGGATGCCAAGACTTCCTTGTCTCCGGCCACCTCCTCCAGCTCCACTTAGTTGTTCCCAGGCCAGCTCTGACACGTTGTCCCTCCAGCATATTCTAGGTGTGCCCCAGTGTTACCTCCCAGTGGGACATAACTGGGCCACTTCGTCGTGATCTGTCAGGGAGGAATCTTACCGAAGTGCCAGAGCCAGCTCATCTGGCTCCTCACAATGCGGAGAATCAGTGGCTCTGACTCCCTCCTGGATGACAGAGCTTCTCTTGCCATAGATTAGAGTAAGCAAAGGCCACACGGCGGAAAAAGCTTCTTTTGGTCGCTTGTGCGCTCGATCTTGTTCTTTAGGTCACTCACCAAAGCTTGTTACCATCGATGAGAGTGGGAATGTAGGTGGACTTATCAATTGGAAGCTTCCTGTTTTCGCTCAACTATCACGTCCCCACACCAGTTCCATGCAGTGAATGCATTACTGCAAACGGCCGTATCGAATCGACTTTGGATTTCACAATGCATCCGTCACTCAGCGAGTAACCAAGACCACAAGAGACTAGAACTGCTCCACCTGTTGCACCTGAAGAAAGGCTTTGTTCCAACCCCGTAAGGCACAATACACCCATTCCCAATTGAAGAACAGGACCTTCAATTCATCGGGGATAATTCCAGTCACAGCAGCTCCACACTCAGCTGGGGACCATCCCAGCAAATGTTGCAGTTCACCGATTATTCAGGCTGTCAGCGCCTCATCATCTGCAATTAAAAGGGATTAGATCCTAAAGTGACCAAACTGGATGCCTTCTACGCATGGGCTGCATGGAGAAATTATTTCCAGTAATATAATGAACACAACCGTTGACAAAGGACAGCCTTGCCAGAGTCCAGCATTCACAGTGAACAAGCACGACTCACAACCGGTTATGTCAACCCAGCTCCTTCTCCCATTTTATGAGGGCCAAATGACCCGTAGTAGCGTGCCAGGACTCTGTACACCTGCCGCTCTCCACTCCTCACATCACCACAGGGACAAGGTGGAATGCCTTTTCTCAGTCCACGTCTTCCTGAGGAGTACGTTTACCCTAACGTTGGAGCCAAACCATTGTTCCTCCTTAATGGGGGGTGGGGGAGCAAAACCTTAGTGTGTCAAATTTGAAATTCTTTGCGAATCTCCTACGCAATGTTGAACATGTCTAAGATGACAGTCCCAGAAGTTCCAAAGATTTCGAGGTATTCAGGGCTGTGGAATTGATGGCAATTGCCATGTATTGTGTATCTAGCTGTCTTTTATTCAAATGACAGTTGCTATAAAGTTTTTTTTTTTAGGGTTTGAAACATTTGATAACCTTTGACTGACTGGTGAACAGCCCAGAATTTACCAGACCTCTCCCTCAAAGCCAGCTGAGATTGGCTCCAGCTCACCCACAACCCTAATGAAGACAAGCTCATTCGAAAGTTAGATGGATAGAAAGAATTTGATGAGGGCATTTTTTTCCCACTTCAGAGAGCAATACTAAAATCTTTTTTCCAATTTTTCTCTTCAGATATCGACACATGTGAATCACCACAACCACCACAACTAAAAGAAGGTACAGTATAAAAAATGTTGATTCCTGTTCCATGACGATGTAAGACATTCTTTGAAGGCAGTTTTAAGGACTATAATTGTATTAATGTCATAGAAGCTGAAGAAATTAAAATATCAATCAAGTAAATGGAAGCAAAATATTATTTACTTTTTTTCGTTAACATTTTCAAGTGATTCAACAATATTAGGTGTGTTCATTCAGTCTTGACAGGTTTGGTTAAATCTTCTGATCTTAATTCAGCAGTTTAAGTACTTGGAAATATTTTTCTTCATTGAAAGCAGAAGATTAGACAATTTGGTCTTAAAGTCAAAAAGACTGCATTTTGTGTCCCATGTTAGCAAACTTACTTTTCAAATAGCAAAGGTACCATGAGGTGTAAAACTTCATCTTGAGATGAAGTGCAGACAAATAGCTTATCAAGTCATGATGGCTGCATTTGGGGTAAAGTGTTTTTTCCTGTCTCCTGTGGTGCTCCTCTCCTTCAGTGGACGTTGTCCTCACGGTGGACACTCCAGCCGACACTGAGCCATCAGACATCATTAATCTACTGAGGGATGCTGTGGATAACGTCTCTTTGCCATTTGAGATAGCAGATAATTTAAGACTGACAAGCTGGAATTTGACCACAGGTGAGATTTTCTTTGTTCATCAGTCTCCTACACAAATGATAGAGGCCATTGTCATTGTATGTTTTTAAATAGGTTACTATTAATATTGTGGTACCAATATCTTTTTAGGCTGCTATCTGAAGTCTACCGGAGGACATGAGTGTCATTGTGAAGATTCCTTTGCTTGGTCATGTGACATCTGTGACACCTATGGTGCATGCAGCAATGCTAGTACATTCACCTGTGACTGCATTAATGGCATCCCTCCGTTTGGACAGTTCTGTAAACCAATCTCAAGTAAGTGCAGCTCTTATGAAACTGTTCAAACAACAGTCTATAAAAGTCAAGCATAGCTGGTGTCCATCAACCCATTGTCTTCTAATCATCGGGGTTGTGGGAGCAGCAGTCAAAATTGGGATGCCAAGACTTCCTTGTCTCCGGCCACCTCCTCCAGCTCCACTTAGTTGTTCCCAGGCCAGCTCTGACACGTTGTCCCTCCAGCATATTCTAGGTGTGCCCCAGTGTTACCTCCCAGTGGGACATAACTGGGCCACTTCGTCGTGATCTGTCAGGGAGGAATCTTACCGAAGTGCCAGAGCCAGCTCATCTGGCTCCTCACAATGCGGAGAATCAGTGGCTCTGACTCCCTCCTGGATGACAGAGCTTTTCTTGCCATAGATTAGAGTAAGCAAAGCCACACGGCGGAAAAAGCTTCTTTTGGTCGCTTGTGCGCTCAATCTCGTCCTTTAGGTCACTCACCAAAGCTTGCTACTCTCGATGATGGTGGGAATGTAGGTGGACTTATAAATTGGAATCTTCCTGTTTTCACTCAACCATCACGTACCCACACCAGTTCCATGCAGTGAATGCATTACTGCAGACGGCCGTATCGAATCGACTTTGGATTTCACAATGCATCCGTCACTCACGCGTAACCAAGACCACAAGAGACTAGAACTCCTCCACCTGTTGCACCTGAAGAAAAACTTTGTTCCAACACCGTAAGGCACAATTCACCCATTCCCAAATGAAGAACAGGACCTCCAATTCATAGGGGATAATTCCAGTCCCAGCAGTTCCATACTCAGCTGGGGACCATCCCAGCAAATGTTGCAGTTTACTGATTATTCAGGCTATCAGTGCCACATCATCTGCAAATAAAAGGGATTAGACCCTCAAGTGACCAAACTTTATGCCTTCTACGCATGGGCTGAATAGAGAAATTATTTCCAGAAAGATAATGAACACATCCGTTGACAAAGGACAGCTTTGCCAGAGTCCAACATTCACAGTGAAAAAGCACGACTCACAACCGGAGAGGAGGTGGAATGCCTTTTCTCAGTCCACGTCTTCCTGAGAAGTACGTTTACCCTAACGTTGGAGCCAAACCATTGTTCCTCCTTAATGGGGGGTGGGGGGGCAAAACCTTAGTGTGTCAAATTTGAAATTCTTTGCGAATCTCCTTCGCAATGTTGAACATGTCTAAGATGACAGTCCCAGAAGTTTCAAAGATTTCGAGGTATTCAGGGCTGTGGAATTGATGGCAATTGCCATGTATTGTGTATCTAGATGTCTTTTATTCAAATGACAGTTGCTATAAAGTTTTTTTTTTTAGGGTTTGAAACATTTGATAACCTTTGACTGACTGGTGAACAGCCCAGAATTTACCAGACCTCTCCCTCAAAGCCAGCTGAGATTGGCTCCAGCTCACCCACAACCCTAATGAAGTCAAGCTCATTCGAAAGTTAGATGGATAGAAAGAATTTGATGAGGTCATTTTTATCCCACTTCAGAGAGCAATACTAAAATCTTTTTTCCAATTTTTCTCTTCAGATATCGACACATGTGAATCACCACAACCAGCACAACTAAAAGAAGGTACAGTATAAAAAATTTTGATTCCTGTTCCATGACGATGTAAGACATTCTTTGAAGGCAGTTTTAAGGACTATAATTGTATTAATGTCATAGAAGCTGAAGAAATTAAAATAGCAATCAAGTAAATGGAAGCAAAATATTCTTTACTTTTTTTCGTTAACATTTTCAAGTGATTCAACAATATTAGGTGTGTTCATTCAGTCTTGACAGGTTTGGTTAAATCTTCTGATCTTAATTCAGCAGTTTAGGTACTTGGAAATATTTTTCTTTATTGAAAGCAGAAGATTAGACAATTTGGTCTTAAAGTCAAAAAGACTGCATTTTGTGTCCCATGTTAGCAAACTTACTTTTCAAATAGCAAAGGTACCATGAGGTGTAAAACTTCATCTTGAGATGAAGTGCAGACAAATAGCTTATCAAGTCATGATGGCTGCATTTGGGGTAAAGTGTTTTTTCCTGTCTCCTGTGGTGCTCCTCTCCTTCAGTGGACGTTGTCCTCACGGTGGACACTCCAGCCGACACTGAGCCATCAGACATCATTAATCTACTGAGGGATGCTGTGGATAACGTCTCTTTGCCATTTGAGATAGCAGATAATTTAAGACTGACAAGCTGGAATTTGACCACAGGTGAGATTTTCTTTGTTCATCAGTCTCCTACACAAATGATAGAGGCCATTGTCATTGTATGTTTTTAAATAGGTTACTATTAATATTGTGGTACCAATATCTTTTTAGGCTGCTATCTGAAGTCTACCGGAGGACATGAGTGTCATTGTGAAGATTCCTTTGCTTGGTCATGTGACATCTGTGACACCTATGGTGCATGCAGCAATGCTAGTACATTCACCTGTGACTGCATTAATGGCATCCCTCCGTTTGGACAGTTCTGTAAACCAATCTCAAGTAAGTGCAGCTCTTATGAAACTGTTCAAACAACAGTCTATAAAAGTCAAGCATAGCTGGTGTCCATCAACCCATTGTCTTCTAATCATCGGGGTTGTGGGAGCAGCAGTCAAAATTGGGATGCCAAGACTTCCTTGTCTCCGGCCACCTCCTCCAGCTCCACTTAGTTGTTCCCAGGCCAGCTCTGACACGTTGTCCCTCCAGCATATTCTAGGTGTGCCCCAGTGTTACCTCCCAGTGGGACATAACTGGGCCACTTCGTCGTGATCTGTCAGGGAGGAATCTTACCGAAGTGCCAGAGCCAGCTCATCTGGCTCCTCACAATGCGGAGAATCAGTGGCTCTGACTCCCTCCTGGAGGACAGAGCTTCTCTTGCCATAGATTAGAGTAAGCAAAGCCACACGGCGGAAAAAGCTTCTTTTGGTCGCTTGTGCGCTCGATCTTGTTCTTTAGGTCACTCACCAAAGTTGTTACCATCGATGAGAGTGGGAATGTAGGTGGACTTATCAATTGGAAGCTTCCTGTTTTCGCTCAACTATCACGTCCCCACACCAGTTCCATGCAGTGAATGCATTACTGCAAACGGCCGTATCGAATCGACTTTGGATTTCACAATGCATCCGTCACTCGCGAGTAACCAAGACCACAAGAGACTAGAACTGCTCCACCTGTTGCACCTGAAGAAAGGCTTTGTTCCAACCCCGTAAGGCACAATACACCCATTCCCAATTGAAGAACAGGACCTTCAATTCATCGGGGATAATTCCAGTCACAGCAGCTCCACACTCAGCTGGGGACCATCCCAGCAAATGTTGCAGTTCACCGATTATTCAGGCTGTCAGCGCCTCATCATCTGCAATTAAAAGGGATTAGATCCTAAAGTGACCAAACTGGATGCCTTCTACGCATGGGCTGCATGGAGAAATTATTTCCAGAAATATAATGAACGCAACCGTTGACAAAGGACAGCCTTGCCAGAGTCCAGCATTCACAGTGAACAAGCACGACTCACAACCGGTTATGTCAAACCAGCTCCTTCTCCCATTTTATGAGGGCCAAATGACCCGTAGTAGCGTGCCAGGACTCTGTACACCTGCCGCTCTCCACTCCTCACATCACCACAGGGACAAGGTGGAATGCCTTTTCTCAGTCCACGTCTTCCTGAGGAGTACGTTTACCCTAACGTTGGAGCCAAACCATTGTTCCTCCTTAATGGGGGGTGGGGGAGCAAAACCTTAGTGTGTCAAATTTGAAATTCTTTGCGAATCTCCTACGCAATGTTGAACATGTCTAAGATGACAGTCCCAGAAGTTTCAAAGATTTCGAGGTATTCAGGGCTGTGGAATTGATGGCAATTGCCATGTATTGTGTATCTAGCTGTCTTTTATTCAAATGACAGTTGCTATAAAGTTTTTTTTTTTAGGGTTTGAAACATTTGATAACCTTTGACTGACTGGTGAACAGCCCAGAATTTACCAGACCTCTCCCTCAAAGCCAGCTGAGATTGGCTCCAGCTCACCCACAACCCTAATGAAGACAAGCTCATTCGAAAGTTAGATGGATAGAAAGAATTTGATGAGGGCATTTTTTTCCCACTTCAGAGAGCAATACTAAAATCTTTTTTCCAATTTTTCTCTTCAGATATCGACACATGTGAATCACCACAACCAGCACAACTAAAAGAAGGTACAGTATAAAAAATGTTGATTCCTGTTCCATGACGATGTAAGACATTCTTTGAAGGCAGTTTTAAGGACTATAATTGTATTAATGTCATAGAAGCTGAAGAAATTAAAATAGCAATCAAGTAAATGGAAGCAAAATATTCTTTACTTTTTTTCGTTAACATTTTCAAGTGATTCAACAATATTAGGTGTGTTCATTCAGTCTTGACAGGTTTGGTTAAATCTTCTGATCTTAATTCAGCAGTTTAGGTACTTGGAAATATTTTTCTTCATTGAAAGCAGAAGATTAGACAATTTGGTCTTAAAGTCAAAAAGACTGCATTTTGTGTCCCATGTTAGCAAACTTACTTTTCAAATAGCAAAGGTACCATGAGGTGTAAAACTTCATCTTGAGATGAAGTGCAGACAAATAGCTTATCAAGTCATGATGGCTGCATTTGGGGTAAAGTGTTTTTTCCTGTCTCCTGTGGTGCTCCTCTCCTTCAGTGGACGTTGTCCTCACGGTGGACACTCCAGCCGACACTGAGCCATCAGACATCATTAATCTACTGAGGGATGCTGTGGATAACGTCTCTTTGCCATTTGAGATAGCAGATAATTTAAGACTGACAAGCTGGAATTTGACCACAGGTGAGATTTTCTTTGTTCATCAGTCTCCTACACAAATGATAGAGGCCATTGTCATTGTATGTTTTTAAATAGGTTACTATTAATATTGTGGTACCAATATCTTTTTAGGCTGCTATCTGAAGTCTACCGGAGGACATGAGTGTCATTGTGAAGATTCCTTTGCTTGGTCATGTGACATCTGTGACACCTATGGTGCATGCAGCAATGCTAGTACATTCACCTGTGACTGCATTAATGGCATCCCTCCGTTTGGACAGTTCTGTAAACCAATCTCAGGTAAGTGCAGCTCTTATGAAACTGTTGAATCAACAGTCTATAAAAGTCAAGCATGGCTGGTGTCCATCAATCCATTGTCTTCTAATCATCGGGGTTGTGAGAGCAGCAGTCTAAATTGGGATGCCAAGACTTCCTTGTCTCCGGCCACCTCCTCCGGCTCCACTTAGCTGTTCCCAGGCCAGCTCTGACACATTGTTTTATTCAAATGACAGGTACTATCAAGTTTTTTACGTTTAGTAACCTTTGACTGGCTGGTGAACAATCCAGAATTTACCAGACTTGTCACCCAAAGACAGCTGACATATGCTCCAGCTCACCCACGATCCCAATGATGACAAGCTCCTTATAAAGTCGATGGTTGCATCGAATTGGATGCATTTTAGAGAGTTATACTCATATCCATCCATCCATCCATTTTCAACGCCGCTTATACTGGTTAGGGTCGTGGGTCGCTGGAGCCTATCCCAGCTGACTTCGGGCGAAAGGCGGACTACACCCTGAACTGATTGCCAGTCAGTCGCAGGGCACATACAGATAGGGACAACCATTCGCACTCACAGTCACACCGTCACTGAGTGGGAACTGAACCCATGCTGCCCGCACCAAAGTCAGGCGAGTGTACCACTACACCATCAGTGACTTTAATACTAATATACTTTTTCTAATTCACTCTTCAGGTATCAACCCATGTCCACAACCACAACTAAAAGAAGGTACTGTATAAAGATGTTTGAAAACTGTTACTTTTTGTAAGATCTTCTTTGAACGCAATTTTAAGGACTAACGTATCAGTGTTATAGAACCTGCACAGTTTAAGTTTAACCTGTGCTCTTCAGCTGTAACACTTTTTTTTATACTGCCACTTTTTTTATAATGCCACTTATACTGCCACTGTGGTTCTTATTCTTTATTTAGCATTTCAGTTGGACAGAACACATTTTTAAAGAGGAGTGACAGAAAGAAAAAGGAGCTGATAGAGAAAAACAAAAACAAAAATAGACAGGGGACACTATTTGTAAGAAAAATGAGCAAAACCAAAAATTTTTCGCATCATCAATTTCACATTCAATTCCAGTATTGTACGGGGCAGTATTGCTCGACCCTTTGAGGGAAGAACAGGACAATGTAAGACAGACAAGACAGGACAGGGACAGGAGGGGAATAGAGCAGGACAAGGGTAGTGGACCCGGCTGTTCAATTGGATTGCGGTGGGAGTGTCTATGCAAATTCTGAACCTCAATAGAAAAGGAATGCATGTCAGGGAGTCATGGGACCTCCCAAGAGTTATTTATAGCAATCAGGGAGTGGCTTCACACCAAGCAATTGAGTGTATACACACACACGCACAATATATATCTATATATATACCTCTAATACATATCGACGTTTCAAGACGATCTAGCAGTACATATTGATAGGCGGTATCAAAGGCAGCCCCCAGGTAAAGTAGTAATACTAGTTTTGAGGTGTTGGTCTCCACAGCTCGAAAAAGATCATCAAACACTTCCATGGGGGCTGTCTCAGGAGAGGGATTCGCCCTGAAAAAGTTCAAATACATTTCTAGAGAACATTTGATGGCTATTTTTTTTAAAGAATTTTGGAAGATTTGACACCGTTCCCCCTCCTTGAGCCATCACCTTGTCATGGTGGAGGGGTTTGTGTGTCCCAGTGATCCTACGAGCTAAGTTGTCTTGGGCTTTATGCCCTTGGCTGGGTCACCCATGACAAACAGGTCCTTGGTGAGGGACAAGACAAACCACGGCTCAAAGACCCCTAATGATGATGACAAACAATGGACTTCGTTTTCCCTTGCCCGGACGCGGGTCACCGGGGCCCCCCACTGGAGCCAGGCCTGGTGTTGGGGCTTGAAGGCAAGCGCCTGGTGGCTGGGTCTGCACCCATGGGGCCCGGCCGGGCACAGCCCGAAAGGGTAACGTGGGTCCCCCTTCCCATGGGCTTACCACCTGTGTGAGGGGCCTCAGGTGTCGGGTGCAGTTTGAGCTGGGCGGTGGCCGAAGGCGGGGACCTTGGCGATCCGAATCCCGGCTACAGAAGCTGGCTCTAGGGACGTGGAATGTCACCTCTCTGGCAGGGAAGGAGCCCGAGCTGGTGTGTGAGGTCGAGAAGTTCTGACTAGATATAGTCGGACTCGCCTCCACACACAGCTTGGGCTCTGGTACCAGTCCTCTCGAGAGGGGTTGGACTCTCTTCCACTCTGGAGTTGCCCACGGTGAGAGGCGCCGAGTTACACCCTAGGTCGCAGTTCGATGATCGACTTTGTGGTCGTGTCATCGGACTTGCGGCCGCATGTCTTGGACACTCGAGTGAAGAGAGGGGCGGAGCTGTCAACTGATCACCACCTGGTGGTGAGTTGGCTCCGATGGTGGCGGAAGATGCCGGTCCGACGTGGCAGGCCCAAACGTATTGTGAGGTTCTGCTGGGAACGTCTGGCGGAATCCCCTGTCAGAAGTAGTTTCAACTCCCACCTCCGACAGAACTTTGCTCATGTTCCAAGGGAGGTGGGGGACATCCAGTCCGAGTGGACCATGTTCCGCGCCTCCATTGCTGAGGCGGCCGACCCGTTGGTGGACACCAACGGTGAGGGATGCCGTCAAGCTGAAGAAGGGGGTCCTATCGGGCCTTTTTGGCCTGTGGGACTCCTGAGGCAGCTGATGGTTACCGGCTGGCCAAGCGGAATGCAGCTCTGGTGATCGCTGAAGCAAAAACTTGGGTATGGGAGGAGTTCGGTGAGGCCATGGAGAAAGACTTCCGGACGGCTTCGAGGAAATTCTGGTCCACCATCCGGCGTCTCAGGAGAGGAAAGCAGTGCACCACCAACACTGTGTATAATGGGGATGGGGCGCTGCTGACCTCAACTCGGGACGTTGTAAGTCGGTGGAGAGAACACTACGAAGACCTCCTCAATTCCATCAACACGCCTTCCCATGAGGAAGCAGAGTGTGGGTTCTCTGAGGCGGGCTCTCCTATCTCTGGGTTTGAGGTCACCAAGGTAGTTAAAAAGCTCCTCGGTGGCAGGGCCCTGCGGGTGGATGAGATTCGCCCAGAGTTCCTAAAGGCTCTGGATGTTGTGGGGCTGTCCTGGTTGACACGCCTCTGCAACATCGCGTGGACATCGGGGACAGTGCCTCTGGATTGGCAGACTGGGGACCGGAGGGTGTGTTCCAACTACAGGGGGATCAAACTCCTCAGCCTCCCTGGTAAGGTGTATTCGGGGGTGTTGGAGAGGAGGGTCCGTTTGGAAGTCAAATCTCAGATTCAGGAGGAGCAGTGCGGTTTTGGTCCTGGCCGTGGAACAGTAGACCAGCTCTACACCCTCGGCAGGGTCCTCTAGGGTGCATGGGAGTTCGCCCAACCAGAGAGAGTCTTTTTTGAGGTGCTTTGGGAGTATGGGGTATCGAATGCCCTGACGCTGTTCGGTCCCTGTATGACCGGTGTCAGAGTTTGGTCCGCATTGACGGCAGTAACTCAGACTCGTTTCCGGTGATGGTTGGACTCCGCCTAGGCTGCCCTTTGTCACCGATTCTGTTCATAACTTTTATGGACAGAATTTTTAGACGCAGCCGATGCGTAGAAGGGGTCCAGTTTGGTGGCCTCAGAATTGCATCTCTGCTTTTTGCAGATGATGTGGTTCTGTTGACTTCATCAAGCCGTGATCTCCAACTCTCACTGGAGCAGTTCGCAGCCGAGTGTGAAGTGGCTGGAATGAGAATCAGCACCTCCAAATCTGAGACCATGGTCCTCACTCGGAAAAGGGTGGCGTGCTCTCTCCAGGTCAGGGATGAGATCCTCCCCCAAGTGGAGGAGTTCAAGTATCTTGGAGTCTTGTTGACGAGTGAGGGAAGAATGGAACGCGAGATTGACAGGCGGATCGGTGCAGCGTCTGCAGTGATGTGGACTTTGTGTCGGTCTGTTGTGGTTAAGAAGGAGCTAAGCCGGAAAGCGAAGTCCTCAATTTAACGGTCGATCTACGTTCCTACCCTCACCTATGGTCACGAGCTGTGGGTCGTGGCAGAAAGAACGAGATCCTGGATAAAAGTGGCCGAAATTAGTTTCCTCCGCAGGGTGTTCGGCCCCTCCCGTAGAGATAGGGTGAGAAGCTTGGTAGGAGCTCAGAGTAGAGGCGCTGCTCCTCCACATTGAGAGGAGCCAGATTAGGTGGCTGGGGCATCTGATTCGGATGCCTCTCGGACGCCTTCCTGGTGAGGTGTTCCGGGCACGTCCCACCGGAAGGAGACCCCAGGGACAACCCAGGACAGGAGACTACGTCTCTCGGCTGGCCTGGAAATGCCTCGGGATCTCACCGACGGAGCTGCATGAAGTGGCTGGGGAGAGGGAAGTCTGGGCGTCCCTGCTCAAGCGACTGCCCCCGTGACCCGACCTCGGATAAGTGGGAGAAAATGATGGATGGGTGGATGGAAAACATGAAGGGCCAGGCAAAACACATTTATTTTTATTTTAATGGGATTCAAATTAAACGGTCAAACATTTCAGAAAAGCATGATAATTTAACAAAATATAACCATAAAGAAATTAATGATGGTTGTTGTTCAGTCATATTTTTAAAAAATATTTCACAAATTCTGTCAGGGTATGTAAACTTATGAGCACAACTGTACAGGTTTGCAGTCGTACGTACCTTTGTCATATTGTTGTAGGCTACACCTTTTTCATAACCACTAGATGGCAGTATACATTTATGAAATGTAAAAGTTTTTTTCCATTTTCCCCGATACCAATGTAAAATGGACACGATTGACTTTTGACAATTTTTGGCGGTGAAAAATGCACATTATACACGAGAAATTCCGGTAAAACTCTTACATTCATTCACCTAATATCTGAACTCTATGTAAAATGATGTTAACACTCTCATGAATACTACACTTGATGTAAATTGTTTTTCTGTGTTCCTCCTTAGCTTCAGTGGACACTCTTCTCACCATAACCACATTCAACACTGAGCCAGAGGAACTCATTGTTCAACTAAGAAAAGCTGTGGAAAATGTCCCTTTACCTTTCAACATTACAATTGATTTAATACTGACAAGCTTAAATTTGACCACAGGTGAGAATGTATTGAACATTAATTTGTTTCTGTAATCTGTCTAAAAAGTCTAGTCTTTGAGTTTTTTCAATATTTTATTAGTCAATGTAGTGGCATAATTTTTTTTCAGCCTGCTATTCAGACTTTAAGGGACAAGAGCAATGTCAGTGTGAGGATCCATATCTATGGCCATGTGACATCTGTGAGATTTATGGTACATGCAGTAATGCCAGTATGCAAACCTGCGACTGCATAAATGGAATTCCTCCAGAT
Organism: Phycodurus eques; assembly: GCF_024500275.1. Lineage (NCBI taxonomy): Eukaryota > Metazoa > Chordata > Actinopteri > Syngnathiformes > Syngnathidae > Phycodurus > Phycodurus eques. The sequence continues at coordinate 3,761,011 of NC_084542.1, read as the reverse complement.
GGCCAGTATTGTGAATTAAGTAAGTGCAGCTACTCCGACTCCTGTTTCAGAATATGAACAACAAATTCACTATTAAGTTTGTTAGTAATTATCATGTAATGACCATGTATTTGTATACTGCGAATAAACACAACTTTTAATTTTGCTCCACAGATATCATCACCACATGTCCAACAACAACAACAACAACAACAACAACAACAACAACAACAACAACAACAACATCACCACCAACAGAAAGTGAAGTATCTGAGACATATACAACTCTTACATTCTTTCATCTAAGAACTAAACTCTCAGTCCAATTACATTCACATGGAGCTAACAGTATGAAATAAGATAGATAGCAGCATTTTAAATTGCTCTCCAAATAAGTCTTCAAATACGTCTTACGTTCTTCGGCACCAAACATGAAATATGTCGAATGAGTCTTTAGCTAACTCAAATTATTGTATAAAGTTGTAGACAGAAGTACTCTACCCTTCAGAATTATTGGAACAGTGAGGCCAATTCCTTTATTTTTTTGCGATAAATTGAAAACATTTGCGTTAGACTTGAAAAGATCTCTATGACACAAGTGATAAACATTAAAGCTTTTATTTCCAGGAATTTGCATAAGTCAACAAAATAATTCAAACGTGCCTGATAGATGTGCTTGTTGCCCAGGTATATCCTATTACATTGATTATTCAAACTATAAATAGCACTGAATGTCTTCACTTAGTTTCAGATTTTGAATTTCGCCTGCCAACTTTTTTTAATAGTTAAAGATGTAACCAACATGAACACTGTGTGAGATCTGTCTCTGGGCAAAAAACAAACAAGCAATGGTAAGGCTGAGAGAGTCATTGCACAAGCATGATTTCTTTTACATTTGTGTTTTGATGTCAAACTCAAATGTGTCCAGTTGACAGCAAATCCAAATTGTCTCAGTTATCCCAATACTTTTGGAAATGGAGTATATTGTACACAGTAAGTGATATATATCAGTTGTATCTGATATACCATAATATCCTTAGCAATTAAAATGGCACAATGTTTGACAACTTTTTCTTTTTCTTTACTCTTGCTAAGACATTTGTACACTACTTGAGTTAGATTAGCGAAAGGCTATTGGAATGTTTGAACACTTCTGATTCAACTTTGTTCTTCCATTAATTTTTTAGGTATAACTCGTACAACCCTGACAATAGACGGTAAATAAGTTACACACAATGACTCTTTTCTTAATTCTAATTTGTACTAATGAGGTCTCTTTTTATTTTAGAGAGGTCGTTGTCGTTCACAATGGGGATCGAATTTGACGAATTATACAACAATATAAATAATGAAGTTCACCAGAGATGTTTAGGTTCTGTAAGTAAGAATGCTCACAATTGTTATGATTGCTGTAATTATTTAACTCACGTTGGATGTGCTCACCATCTCAAACAGATTGAAACACAATCTGCGATCCATATCCCAGGTCTACTATCAGCGAATCTTTCAGGCTTCAGGTAGATTTAATTCTTTAATTTGATATTTGTTAAGCTTTTTACAATGATTTAACTTACCTACCTGTCCTTACTGTGCCTACAGTACAATGCAAGCCTTTTTGTCCTTTGTTTCATGATTTTAACAAAAGGTATCTTCAGTCACTGTGTACTCAAACAACAAACAAGAATGTAAACATTTTCTGAGATGAAGCAACATTAGACCTCTTTTAAAGGTCTACCATCAAGTTCCCCTGTAATGCTTATTCTGTTTTGAAATGTTTGATATAGGAATGGTAGCACCATTGGTGACTTTGAAATTACTGCAAATACTCCAATTCAAGACCCAGCTGTTGATGCACTTCTAGTGGCATTATTCAATGACCTGAGAAACACATTTCCTATGGTATTTGAGAGTAAGTAACTTTAATAATGTTCTCATTGGAACAACCTTAGAGACGTTTTAATATCATCTCACTATTAAGCCTATTTGTCTAGAAAATTTTCTGCAGAAAAATAATTGTCCACTCTTTGTATTGTTTTCCATTAAAGGCCGTAGAGACTTAATATTTCAACCAGATGTTTTATTTTTCGACGACACTTTGAGTGTGACATGTGGCCCGCCACCAGAAGAGCTAGAGTTTCGTATCACCTTGTCAGAGTGGACACGTGATGGTGTTTTAATAAATGAAGACGATCGACACAGCTTTTCACAAGTTAATGGAGTGCCAACACTTACGATCACAAATTATTTTTCCACTGACAATGGTAAGAATCACTTGAAGTACTTTATATTAGTACATGGTCTTTCGAAATAAATATTCAATAAAATGTATATGAGACTACTGCACAGTTGTAATCTTTTCTGGGGAAAATTGAGGAAAAGCAACTCGACCTAACCCTTTATACACTGTTTGAAATCCATTTCCCTTTATTGTAATCTAACAATTGTTGGAATACTTGGTAGTTGGTAATGAAGTCTTAATTTTAATTTGCAAAACAATTTCATTACAGGACGCTATCAATGTCAGCTGTTTGATCAGAATTCAAGTTTCCGACAGGACTCTAATGAAATACTCAGTCTTTTGGAAACACCCACAATCCAGATGGTTCCCCTCCAAAACACTATCTTGTGTGATGTTGGGCAGCAAGTGTCACTAGAGTGCACTGTCCAGGACCCCTACCAGGTGGAGTTTAAAGACATCCCAAATGCAGGTAAAACTAAAACAGAAAAGCATCAAAATTATGTCTTGCATTTGTAAAGTTATGCAGATCTACGGTTTAGCCCAAAATTATTGTTAGCCTTGCCAAATTGTGAGTTATAGTGAATTTGTATCTTTTGAATAGGCATCTTGTTGTTAGAAAACAACAAGAAAATGAGAAAATACTTGACCAATCACAAGGTTTGGGCATCGTTTGAATTTGAGCGATTCCAGTCCTGATTCAGGTTCCAAACGATTATTGATTCCGATTCTTTTAGGGTGGAAGTTTGCATGGTTTAAATAAAGGGTGTCCAAATTATGAACATCCATTTCCTTAGGAGCCCAAATTTGATTCAAGGTTCTTTATAACCAGTATCAATATCAAACCTATGAACTGAAAGGCAATGTGTGTGGAACTAACCCAATTGATGTAATATTCATTAATTAATGTTTCAGCTAAAAGTTAAATATAGCATTGTTAAAATCGTTATTTGGGACTGTTTCATCAAGTCCAATGGTTTATTTTTTTTGTCCTGTTCGGCTGTTAGGTCAAGCAGATTGGAATATCTGTATCCCTTTTATACCGAATTTTACTGTGTCACAGTGGAGTTTTTAAGCTTCCGCTGTGGTTTCTTAGTATTATAATTTAAGTTTATTGAGAATCAGAGTCGATCAGTCGAACAGAACAAAGTTTCTAGAGGGGAGAGAGAAACAAAGACAAAAGACAAAGCACTAATTGTAAACAAGATGAGAGAAGTAAATCATTACATTATCTACAATGAAACATTAAATATGAGTGTTGAATGGGGCTGTAGTGCTACACCCTGTGAGGGAAGGACAGGACAAGATAGAACAGGACAAGGACAGGAGAAGAAGCATGCAGGACAAGGGTCGTCATGCCGGCGGTACAACTGAAGTGTGGTGGTATTAATTATGTAACTGACAGAATGTTCTGTAATTGCTGTGGCCGCACCGCGGCGGCTGAGGACCCCACCCAATCAATCGAGGGGCGGGATCAGGCCCAGGGGTCCACCCGAGAGCAGCCCGGTGGATGGGACACGTCCCACACCGAGGGACCCAGGGCGGTCCACCGGCCCCACCGAGGCGCCCCAACAACCGGCCACCCAGTGGGGGCCGCAAGCACCCAATGCCACCCCCCCAGCCAACCACCCCACCCTACACCACCGCCGAACACACACCACCACCATCCCCAGGAGAGCTAGACGCCCCCCCTAACCCGCAGGGCCCGCGATGCAGCCAGTCCCCGCCCAGCCCAAGGGCGGGAGAGTGTCGCTTGTTTGTTGGAAAGGAGGGCGAATAGGGGCACCCAACAGGGGAATGATAAGGGGAGGAACCCAAGGAGCAGCCGCGGGCCATGATAGGTCAGCCCGAACACCAAGCAGTCATCCAGCCCGGGTGGCCCGGCCTCGGGTGCACCGCCATGCAAGTAAGTGAGACCCACCTCCCCCCTGTTACTATGACTGCCAGGTCCCTGACTGGCAGTCATTGGCCCTACCCCGTGTATCAGTGCCCCCCCAAGTGGTATGGTGCATTAAAATCTGGAGATGTCAGTGAGCCGAGGGAGTGGAGGCAGTGCTGCCAGGCACTACTGCCTAACAGCCAAACCCCCCCACCTACGACCCACGGCCCCCCAGAGATAGGTGTATGTGGTGCATTAAAACATGGGGAGTGTGTGTGATGCATTTAAAATCCAGGGGGGCAGGCAGGGCCGAGGGCCAAAGCGCACGGACCGGGAAACAGCACAGACACAGACACCCACACCTCCCCACCCCAAATCAGGCAGGGAAAAGAACCCCACGGTAGGACCCACAGCCCGCAGGGGACCACCCGTCTCCCGCACGGGAAAAGGAAGAAGCGACCGCAGCGGCACGCAAGGAACGGAGAGAAGAGCAGGAAGCAGGCCCGAGGAGCGACAGGAGAGTCCCACTCCTCCAACCAGCAGCCAGAGCGGGGGACCCAAGCGGGTGCAAGCCGGCACCGCCCCAGCACCCACGGAACATGGGCGAGTCACCATCACACCACCATTACTCCCCAGGAGGTCACCCCAGTGGTTCCCCCCCCACCCCCGAGATCAGGAAGGAGTGAAATAAAGTCCCGCCCCCACAGACTCTGGAACAGCAAACAGGGACAAGAGGAGAAGAAGGGACGTGTTGAAGCGCCATGTTGGTGGGGGTCCGAAATTTGATTAAACTTTTGGATTGGTGCTTGGTCGCTGATGATGATCGGATGTATTTTGGGGCTAATTCTTTGAGCTGCCGAATTGTTTGAAAGAATGAAAGCTATTCTTGCGAAAGAACGGTGAACTGATGAGAAAAATATGTATTCTCTTTTTGTACCATTTTTCAGCATCCATATGTCAATGAGACCAAAGTTATCCATATACTCCTCGAGTATACTGGAGCATTCTGGCTGATTGCTATTTTTGAGATTTGAGCGATCTATTAGGGGATTTAGTGTAAGGTTAAAATCACCTACCATAATAATTGTAGAATTGGCTGACAACTTTAACAAGTGTGAAAAGAGCATGTGAAAAAAGGCTGGATCATCTTTATTTGGAGCATATAGATTGGCAATTGTGAAAAGCTTGTTAAATATTGTAGCCTGTATAATTATATATCGGTCTTCTGGATCTTCCACTGTACTATTTATTATAAAAAGTAACACAAAGATACTCCCGCCGCAAAAACAACTAAGAGCTATGCACTAGCTAAGCAGAAACACTATGGTGCTGGGACAAAATGGCGGACGAGGCACGGGCGTCGTAAAGTCGAAATGTCGTAGGTCGAGTGCGTCATAACTCGAGCACATCCTGTGTTATTAATAATAATATGAAATAAAAAGCTTTAATAATTGCATTGGAGACAGAGGGAATGTTGTGTACGTACATACATTTATTTTTAATTTACATTTATTTTAAATATGTGTGCTTGTTTTCATGTGCTTGACTGACTCAACATTAGCCATTAGGTTGAACAAACGGCTGCGAGTGAAAGCTATCCCCACAAGGACGTCTGGACTTGTGGTTAAAAATCACTCATGAGTACGTTCACTGCATAGTGCGCTGTTCCTTACGCAAACGATTCACTCATCGCACTAGTACATCGTTCCTTAGAGGATCACAAACGAAGAAGTTCAATGAACGAATCATTCGTGTCTCATGGATCGCGAATGACAAGTTCAATGAACGAATCACTCTTCACTTCTTCAGTTCTTATGTTCCTCAGTACACCAGTACATTGAACGAATCACTCAGTTCACTGAAGTCCCTCCCATGAACGAATCACTCTTCAGTTCTTCAGTTGCTCATTACACCAGTACATCAGTTCACTGAACTTATCACTCTTCAATTCTTCAGTACACCAGTTCACTGAACGAATCACCCAGTTCACTTAAGTCCCTCCCCCGCCTGCACGGCACTGCCTGACGCTGGCTGCTCATTGGTCATTCGTCAAAGTGAATGACAACGCTGGTGAAATGCAAATCACATGGCAGTACGTTTAATGAAGTCCCGCCCCTGCCTGCACGCTAGCTGTTCATTGATCATTCGCTAAAGATTCAGAATTGAGTCAGAACGCTTCAACAGTTACGTTTCCCCTCCCAACCGGTTCTCAATTCTCGATCCCCAACCCTACCAGTCACACAACAGTGGTGTGGAGTTTTCTTGTTCTTGTGTGGGTTTTACTGAATTAGGGATTTTCAAAAATTCACAAAGCAAAATTCACTTTTAGAATTTATTTATTTTATTTACTTAACTATGGAAATAATTGTGATCACTTTCACAGTGCTGTGTGTTGTTTGTCCATGTTTAGAAACAGGCCCTGCAATCCGACATCTGATAACAATCACACAGGCAGACTGTGATAACCAAGAATTAAACATTACTTGTCAAGTGATTGATTTTTTGCAATTCAAACGGATTCTAACATTGGTGTTAGTGGCTGATGGTAAGTATTGACCAAGCAATGACAACACATTTAATATGATACAGTTCAGGCTTTTTTCTAACCATTCTCTCTCACTTGTAAACATGTATTGTCTTACCAGGTGCATTCACATGTGATGCTGATCCAGTATTTGGAAATGGATTTTTAAATGATACGGGTAGAGCTACTTGTGAACTAAATGAGGTGGGAGAGAAGACTGCCATTTGCAGGGAAAGTGGAGAATGGGAAGATCGAGCAGACAATTGCACCCTCCAAAGGATTGCGCAACTAATCTTTGAATCTGGGGTGAGTGAGCTGGTTGGCTTGATTTTTGTTTCTTTTTTTTCTTTGGCACACAACTGAAACTGCAAGGACTATTTGCGTTATTGGAGAACCAATGGGAGTTGTTTCCCCAGTAGGGGTTTTCTGGACTTCCATTAAGGCAGTAAAATCACAAATGATAAAACACTGCATTTGATCGATGAACTACAAATCTGAGTTTGTTGAAACATTAGATACATTTGGCTGAGTTGGATAATTTCACTGTTGTGTGTAGAAACCTTGAGCCATGCACTGATTGTAACACTGTTTTTTCCCCTTTGCAAAATCAGTTTTTGACTGAAGGGACGTTGTCAGATTTCTTGGAAGAACTCAGGATCACCACTCTTGAACTAAGTCAGCAAGTGACTGAATCTCCTAACAATATTGAGGCCATTGTTACAATTCTCAACAATGTAGCAACGTTTGTAACAACATTTAATATCGAGATAAGTCAGGACTCCATGGAGGTATGTGTTTTCTTGCTGATCTAACAACAGATGTTAAAATAAGTATTGACTGTTTTTCTTTCTCCCCTTTTACTTTAGGATATTCTTATCACTACTGATGTCCTTACTAGAGACGAGGCAAGAGAATCATGGGACATTCTCAACCTTGAAGCAGTCATTGAGACCATAGAAACAAGAAACATCACTCCCAGAAATGAGAGTGTCAGCTCATTATTGTTGTTTGGTCTTGAGGGTATAGCAAGTAGGCTAATCAATGCCTCGTTTAACATTGAAACACCTTTGATTCTCTTGAACAAAACTACATTCACCAACACTTTCAATGGGGATTTTAATTCTACAGTGGAGATAGACATAGAGGAGTCTAGTGGGCCAACAAACCTCACTGTGATAACCTTTGAATCATTGGATAATGTACTTCCCCCAAGAGATGAAAACAACTCTACAGGCAGGGTAATCAATGGGAGAGTCGTACTTGTTCAGTCTGACACCACCGTGGACAATGTCTCTTTCACATTTGACATTATAAATGAGACTCTGGGGAACCCTCAGTGTGTGTTCTGGAACTTTACTCTCTTTGAAGGTCTTGGAGGATGGGACGATGAAGGCTGCGAGCTAGTTGACAGAGATGACGAAACGGTTACATGTCAGTGTGACCACCTAACCTCCTTTTCAATGCTAATGTCACCCTTTGTTCCAAACAGACGTGTGTTGGATTTCATAACCTACATTGGCGTCGGTATTTCCATGGCATCCCTAGTTATATGCCTCATTATTGAGGCATTTATATGGAAAAAAGTTAGGAAGAGCAACACATCACACTTGCGCCATGTTTCCATTGTTAACATTGCACTGTCTCTCCTGATTGCAAACATTTGGTTCATTATTGGTGCAAGTATCTCGGAAGGTGATCAAAGGAATCCAGATGCATGCACTGCTGCTACCTTTTTCATCCATTTCTTTTACCTCGCTCTCTTTTTCTGGATGTTGGCGTCTGCACTGTTGCTGTTCTACCGCTCAGTCAGAGTCTTTGGTGGAGAACTTTCTAAAACCACTATGATGGCTATTGGATACTCTCTTGGCTATGGGGCCCCACTGATTATCACAGTTATTACGATTGCTGTAACAGCACCGAACAATGCTTACATTCGAGAAAATGTGATCTGCTGGCTAAATTGGGAAAGGTCACGAGCGCTGCTGGCATTTGTGATCCCGGCACTGCTCATTGTGTTTATAAACATTGTAATCCTAATTGTGGTGATAGTAAAAATACTGCAGAGTCGGGGGATGACAAGCACTGCACAAGACGATGAGAAGTATGTCCTGGTGGTCATTATTCGGAGCTTGGCCATCCTCACACCCTTTTTTGGAATAACTTGGAGTCTTGGAGTTGGAATCTTAATTGACCCAACTAATCTAGGAATCCATGTAGCCTTCGCCTTCTTCAATTCTCTGCAGGTGAGTTTCTGTTATTGTTTTGTATGTATATATTTTTTGGGTGTTTTATATGGTTTCTTTTTATTAGAGGTTCACGAACAAAGGAAGGCAGTGGCTCAGGTTTAAGCCTGGTGGCCGTGCGAACCTCTAATAACCTGGTTCTTTTATTCTGGTCGAGGTGATTTTTCAATGATCAGGCCGGATGAAAAGTGTAACAATTTATTCGAGCCAAAAATACAGAGCTAAACTACAAGGTTGGTGAAGCTTCAGCGCTAAGGTCTTCCACACGCAGCTCGAACAGCTCCAGGTGAAAAGACTCCGGAAGTCTGCTGCCATAGTCTTTTATAGTGGAGTCTCTGCTTTCTGTCGTGATGTCATGCAGTCGCGGACCAATCCTAGCTTTGACTCGGTGTGTTGATTTTTGTGCGAGTGTTGCTCTGTGCGACCAGGTGTATTATACGTACAAGTGTATATATAATGCAACTATATGTTTGTGAGAGGAGCTGTGTGTGTATCTGTAATGGAAAGTGGAGAACAAAAATGTGTATGCAGTGTTGTGTAAGCATGCAGTTCATAAGTTACTTTCTTTCGTTTTACTTTTTATTATTATTCAGTCTTGTCTATATTAAGTCAATTTAAGAACATTCTTAATTATAATGTAAGTGGGCAGATGTGTAACCACTGTGCAGTTAAACAACAAATTATGTACAATCATTAACTTATTATCATTGACTTTAACACCTCGCAGAGGCATGATGTAGTGGTAAAGGGAATTACTGGGAGGCGAATATCACAGTAATTTACTACACTCGGAACAGAGCTGATTTTGGAGCATTCATTTAGTTTTTCTGATAATGATATCGCCATTTTGTTGCTCTAGCCATACAATATTGAATTAATTAGCAAGGAGAGGAACGTGGACCATTTTCCCAATATTCGCTATTACTGGTACAGGAGAGGAACGTGGACCATTTTCCCAATATTCGCTATTACTGGTACATCTGTGGTGGCATTGCAAACAAAAACACAAAAATAAAAAAATTGTTCGCAGAATCCTATAGCCACTAAAATGAAATCTCATGAGAGTTGCCAAACACAGGAAATTTTATGATTTCAAGCATGAGAAAGATCCAAGACAACGAGGCTTCATTTTATCCATCCTTGCTAGCTTTCCATTAAGCACTTGGATTTACCAAATTGAACAATCCTGTTATAAAAAATCAAAAGGAAAGAAAAGAAAAATAAATAAATATCAATGTGTAGTGTCCCTTCGAAATTGGTAATTCAGAACTGCCATAACAAGTTCTGATATTAAATGTATGATGAGTCAACATACATACATGTGGATGTGGTTGCATGTTTTACAATGCACAACATTGTTCATCTAAAAATGTTTCTTGTTTTCTAAAATTTCTCTCTATCTTCACATAGGGTTTCTTCATATTAGTTTTTGGAACTCTCTTAGACAAAAAGGTAAGTGCCTCTAACAGGAAAAAAAGGCTATTTATGTGTGAGTGTTTGTGCTGCAATTATGCACAATTAAAATGAGCATGGCAATCACAATGACTGCATTTCAGCAGTCTCACAACTGTCCTAGTTTTGATGTTATCTTTGCTTAGATTTCCTTCATTGTGTTATTGGTAACACACATTAGCAAATGAGTATAAAAGTCACAAACTTGTCATAACTCCTCGCAGAATCATCGACCTAGAATTTTACAGTAGTATGCTAATTTGTGTGCATAAACGTTTTTCAGGTCCGGTCAGAAATTTCAGTTTTCAAATCGTCTACAAGTTCTGGAAGCGGGACAAGGGTAAGAACAGAACTCATCCACATTTTGTTAGCAGATCACAGATCCTTTCTCCAACAATGTTTTTTATGTGTGGTTTTGTCAATTCTTTTAGACGACGAGTTCTGCAAATTCATCAAGTGGATGGCAGATATGGAAGAACTTTGGAAGAAGAGGTATAGCATCTTTTGAAAAGTGTGCGGTATACCTCCTATGTTCATAAAGCACAAAACCTAAGTTGTAGTGGTTTTTAACCTTGTTTGTACATTTTTGTAGCTCATTCTGAGCACATATTCATCTCTCTGTTGTCAGTTACCAATGGTAGTTACAGTCGTATCATCGCAAATAACATGGGAATCCACTGATTACATTATATTTTACATATCAGGTCAGAATACTCAGAAACACCAAAAACTGACTAGCTTCACATCCATATGAGCTTACAGTACATAAAATGCAGATTTTAAATGGTGATTTTATTTATGAAGGGGAAAAAAATATATTCAGAGCTACCTGACCCTGTGTGAACAAGTAATCGCCCGTAAACCTAATAACTGTTTGGGCCACATTTTGTTAGCAGATCACAGATACTTTCTCCAACAATGTTATCATAACTGTTTGGGCCGCTCTCAGCAGCAACTGAAATAGAGCGTTTTCAAAACTTACAATGAGTCTTTCACACCTCTGTGGAGATATTTTGGCACACTCTTTCTTGCAGAATTGTTTTAATTCAACAACTCTTGAAGGCTTTCAAGCATGAGCGGCCTTTTTAAGGTCAAGCCACAGCATTTCATTTGGATTCAAGTCAAGGCATTGACTAGGCCACTCCAAAACCAGAGTTTTTAACCCACTGAGAACCATTGGCTCTGATTTGGCAGTACTAATTCCGATTCTGCCAGCTACGCACGCAGCTGTAAACTGTCCCAACAAACACAGTAATGTTGCTCCTTCCCTGAGACAATTTTAGTTCAAGACTTTCCCACCAACCCTTTGGACCAAATTATGTCAAGATGGGATGATCAACATGACCCAGTAAACAAAGCAACATATGACAGCAACCAGGATGTAGCATCTAGCCATTTGCTACAGTTTGGTCACGGATTGAATCCATTTTGTTCATGTTTTTCAGGTGGCAACAACGTGTCATCAGATTTATCTTCATCTCAGGCGATCAATGCTTGATGTCTCCTGCGAACATCTCTGCTCAGGCTGACCAAGCAACAAACTGTTTCCAGAAAGTGTGTGAATGCGCAGAGATAAGCTGTTACACTAATGCTAAAGTACTTTAATACTACTGTCCCGTTGTCTACTTATTATAATTCCATCCACGACTCTATCAACTAAACACATTTGACAGGAGTACTATTGCCTTGAAACTGGTGACCTATTTAGGATTTACTTTGTCCCAAACAGACCCCAAACACTGTTACTTGTTTCTAAATATTGGACTCTATCTGCATGATCGTAGGCAGGTTTACGAACAAAGAAGCAATCGTGTGGCAATGATACGATAACTTTTTTTTTTTTTTTTTTTTTTGCTGTCAAGTTTGCAAAGTATCTAAGGATTGCTAAATTACCAATTGCTTTAAATCATTAACCAATGGTATAGTCCTCAAAATATTTCTTCTGCATTTTGGTTGGTGACGTAATCTCACAGAAAATAATTGATGATTTTGTATGGATACGTGATTGTTAGAGTTGTTAATTTAATAACACATTAGACCCAAAATATTGTAATTAATTTGCGAAGGGCTTTTTCTTTTGTCTGACCTGTCCAGGCAAAGTTTTGATTATCCTACACAGGTCAGTGAATTTGCATGAATTTACTGGAGGTGCATTGCAACGACTGGCATAGGATTATCAGTTGAAGTAAAATTATTAAAGAATAAATATCACAGCATGACAGGAGGCAATTTAAAAGCATTCACTGTTTTCATGATTTATATCATTAAATAAGTTTGATACACTTGCAAGACAACGTTATCATAAGCTGTTTGAAGCACTTTACAAATATATGTGTGATAAATTATACCTTATACTTAGTGTGTACAGTATGTTTCCTCTAATCAAATGTACAATACAACAGGTAACTCTTGACAAAAGTCACAGAGGCTCAGGATTGTCTTACTTTTAAAATGTTTAACGTTCTGTAATACGCTTTACTACTTTGCGGAATTATTCTTTAGTCACAAAACGTTAGGGATACTCAGCTTTGGAGTGAAATTTCAGGATTAACCTAAAATGCCTTTCAACCTTTACAGGTGGACTTAATTTGACCTTCTTTCAACATTTGAATGCACTGGTCAATCACTTCAATGTTTCACTACATTTTGCACATCTTTCTGTTCTTTATCAAGGAGCTGAATGACAAAATTAGCAACACTCTAAGCACAATAGCCACTGTCCTCTGAAACATCCCGTTTGAAGCTTTGTAATGGCGAGGTACTGTTGATTAGGTTAAATTTTGGTCTCTTGAATGTAAAGAGCGAGATGAAGAGGACTGTTTAAATACCAAGTCTAATTAAACCAGGAAAGTAATTGGTCAATTCATGGATCAAACACTTTTTGTGTATTTTTCTGTTCATCTCCTTGTTAGAGAAGAGCAAGTTGTTCAAAAACTACCTGAACATTGAACAGTTGGTCAAAATAAGAGTAATACGCAGTATACAGTGCATTTTAGACTCAACCTAAAATTTTACCTGAAAGCCAAATATCCCGAACTTTTTGTGAGTAGTGTATGTATTTTTAGTGCAGAAGCAGTTATATACTGACTGTGTTAGTCAAGGACATCATTTGTGTAACACTATTGTACACGTTTGTATATTTTTCCTGTCTTACCTGTTAGTGTTATTTAACATACTTCCATTAAGGGAGTATATTATACTATGTTGCGATACAGTATGTTCCGTGTTCAAATGATTCAATAATTAATTCAAGACATCATTAAAAACATAGATAATGAAGTGTATTTGTAAATTAATGTGTACGTGATGATTAAAATGTTGAACCCAAGCAATGAATTGTGCTTTGAAATTGCTTTTGTCCTTCAGAAAATTGCAGTTGCATGCATTTTATGACTTAAGCATAGGATATTTTGTTGGGCCTTAGCAGTGCTAACACACACACACACACACACACACACACACACACACAAAAGAAAGTAAAAAAATTGAGCAAGATATTCGACAGGGAGCGCAGTGGGAGAAATGAATATGAATGTAAATGCCCCCAAAAATAGTATGGTGGCCCATCGACAATGTTGCTGCTACTGGTGAGGGCAGGAACACTCCCGGGCTCACACAGAAGGACACACAAATACTGCAGCTTCCATCATCAGGAACTCAAGTGTTGCTGGTGTAATGTAAAGCACTGGAGGACGTGTCCTAACGAGGTCACAAGGAATACACAGACAACAATAAAGACCCCTCTCATGGAGAACAGAGCTGCCACAAAACCCAATAATGTGGACGGGAACCGCATTCACGCTGTAATCTCTCAAACGTTGAGGGTGACATCCAACACGGCTTGCCCTGGCAACCCCATTTTACATCGCCAAAAATAATATGCCGCTATATCTTGGTGTGATGTCATCAAGCGGACTGGAGACATTTTTGTTGCAATATTCATCAAACCTCTTGCTACCGCTATATGCTAATTTAAAGGTATCTGAATGCTAATTTAAAGGTATCTGCTCGCCAGTTGACAGAACACAAACTCAATCTGGATGCTGATGAAATTCGTCTTTATTTACAGGAACCCAAGTCATCTCTTCAGGCAGTCTACACTCATGAAAACATTTTCACAAATACCAGATTACTCTCTCAACTGGACAAAATCAACAATACTCCCAATAACAGCAAACTCATGGAATCCATCCATCCATCCATCCATCCATCTTCTACCGCTTATCCGAGGTCAGGTCGCGGGGGCAGTAGCTTTAGCAGGGACGCCCAGACTTCCCTTTCCGCAGCCACTTCATTCATCTCTTCTGGGGGGATCCCAAGGCGTTCCCAGGCCAGCCGAGAGTCTCTCCAGCGTGTCCTGGGTCGTCCCCGGGGTCTCCTCCCGGTGGGACGTACCCGGAACACCTCATCGGGGAGGCGTCCGGGAGGCATCGGAATCAGAGTCCCCAGCCACCTCATCTGGCTCTACTCTGAGATCCTCCCAGATAACCGAGCTTCTCACCCTATCTCTAAGGGAGAGCCCGGACACCCTGCGGAGGAAACTCATTTCGGCCGCTTGTATCCGGGATCTTGTTCTTTCGGTCACGAACCACAGCTCGTGACCATAGGTGAGGGTAGGAACGTAGATCGACCGGTAAATCGAGAGCTTCGCCTTTCGGCTTAGCTCCTTCTTTCCCACAACCAGTCTACATGTGTTTTGTGGACTTGGAGAAGGCGTTCGACCGTGTCCCTCGGGTGGTCCTGTGGGGGGTGCTTCGGGAGTATGGGGTACCGAACCCCCTGATACGGGCTGTTCGGTCCCTGTACGACCGGAGTCAGAGTTTGGTCCGCATATCCGGCAGTAAGTCGGACTCGTTTCCGGTGAGGGTTGGACTCCGCCAAGGCTGCCCTTTGTCACCGATTCTGTTCATAACTTTTATGGACAGAATTTCTAGGTGCAGCCGAGGCGTAGAGGGGGTCCGGTTTGGTGGCCTCAGTATTGCATCTCTGCTTTTTGCAGGTGCTGTGGTTCTGTTGGCTTCATCAAGCCGTGACCTCCAACTCTCATTGGAGCAGTTCGCAGCCGAGTGTGAAGCGGCTGGGATGAGAATCAGCACCTCCAAATCTGAGACCATGGTCCTCAGTCGGAAAAGGGTGGCGTGCCCTCTCCAGGTCGGGGATGAGATCCTGCCCCAAGTGGAGGAGTTCAAGTATCTTGGGGTCTTGTTCACGAGTGAGGGAAGAATGGAACTCATGGAATCCTGCAGATCAAATCCCAGATAACCCCATTCCTATAGGAAACATTAAGTATTTAGGTTTTCATATTTCGCCAAAAACTCACAGAGCTAACAAATTTAATTTACAAACCACTTCTGGAAAAAATCTCATCTGATTTAATACGCTGGAATAAGTTGCCAATGTAACTACTGGGAAGAATAGCCACAATAAAAATCTAAACGTTACCTCAAATAAATTATTTATTCTCAATGATTCAATTTGAGACCACATTTAGATGGTTCCAAACATTAGTTTCAACCGTAATACATTTATCCATCCATCCATTTTCTGAGCTGCTTCTCCTCACTAGGGTTGCGGGCGTGCTGGAGCCTATCCCAGCTGTCATCGGGCAGGAGGCGGGGTACACCCTGAACTGGTTGCCAGCCAATTGCAGGACACATACAAACAAATAACCATTCGCACTCACAGTCACACCTACGGGCAATTTAAAGTCTCCAATTAATGCATGTTTTTGGGATGTGGGAGGAAACCGGAATGCCCGGAGAAAACCTACGCAGGCACGGGGAGAACATGCAAAATCCACACAGGCGGGGACGGGGATTGAACCCGGGTCCTCAGAACTGTGAGGCTGAGGCTCTAACCAGTCGTCCACTGTGCCACCCGTAATAAATTTTTATTCAAAAAATAAGAAAAACAGAATTAGTTTATCCACTCTTCAGAAAAGTAAACAGGAGGGAGGCTTAAATTTACCAACTTTAAACACTACTATATAGCTAACCAATTACAATACCTCATCAAATGCATCATCATTCTTGGCTAGAATTGGAACAGAGAGAATGCAACAACATCAAACTCTCAGAAGTCTTAAACGCCATGAATGTTTCAAGAACCCAATAGTTGCATCCACCTTAACGGCTTGGTGGAAAAGTTTAGAAGCTAAAGGTTCTCAATGAGCTCCCAGTATGCTCTCCCCAATTTGGCACAATCCAGATTTCGAAATTCACAATAAACCCCTTTATTTTAGCACATGGGAACAATGTGTAATTGACCACCTACAACAACTATTTAACGATAATATTTTTAGGACACATGATGAATTGTTCCAAGACTTTCAAATAAGTGGCGGAAACTTCCTTCAATACAATAAATTAAAAGCAGCAATAAAAAAAACAAAAAACTGAGTACAACACTCCAGAGCGCCCTCGGACTGCTGGAGTTTGTTCAGCAAATAGTGAAACTTCTCCCGCAAAGGAAAAAAAATCGCTCAAAAGTTTACAAATTAATCTCATGCACTAAATCAATGCACTTACCAATCACTAAATGGGAAGAAGACATTTCTTTGTCCGCTGACCGTAATTACTGGAAACAGATATGTAACAATATGTTTAGAATGACAAAAAACAAAAATTTACAGCTTATACACTATAAAGTGCTCCATCGGACACACTTTAAATTGGGCTCGTCTCGATCTAATGCAATGCACCAAAAATACCCCAAACACGTATTTTCATGCTACTGTATATGGGAACGCACACCAATTCAATGCTTTTGGACTTGGGTTACGCAGAAACTCTTTTATACTTTGAACTGCAGGATTCCACCTTCCCCAAGATTGTGCATACTTGGTGACTTAAGCACACGCATGGAGTGGGGATCTTCTCTTCTTGACCCTATGCTTTCTTTACTCCTTCCTGATCTCGTGGAGGGGTGATCACTGGGCGGACCTCCCAGCGGGCATTGGTGGTGGACTCGCCCATGTTCATCAGGTGCTGGAGCGGCGCCAGCTGGCTCCCGCCTTCATCCCTCGCTCTGGCTACTGGTCGGTGGCCGGTGGGAAACCATTGTTGCTCCTCAGGCCTGCTTCCTCCTCTTCTCTCCGTTTCTTGCGGAGGCACAGCAATTACAGGACACTTCTGTCCGTCATTGTGCTTGCGAAATGGTGTGAATTTCCTTGCATGTGTCCGCAGACACACACCCCTGGGTGTGGGGCCACTCACTCATTGCGACAAATAACATATGCAAATTCCTTGGGTATCCCCTCGTTCACACTCTGGTCCTATAGACGTTTATAATTTACATAGCCACTCCCACCACATTTCAGTTGTGCAGCCGGGTTCACGACCCTTGTCCTGCATGCTTCCCCTCCTGTCCAGTCCAGTCCAGTCCTATCTTGTCCTTCCCTTCTGCCCCGTACAACACTGATATCTAATGTGTCTTTGTTCTATGTATATGATGATTTACTTTCCTCATTTTGTTTACAGTTAGTGCTTTGTCTTTTGTTGTCTTCTTTTCTCACTCCCCTCTAGAAACCTTGTTCTGTTTGACTGATCGACTCTGATTCTCAATAAATATCCATTATAATACTAAGAAACCACAGCAGCAGCTTAAAAAGTTCACTGTGACCCAGTAAAACTGTTCCGACATAAAAGGGATACAGATCCTCCTTTCTGCTTGACCTAGTAGCCGAACAAGACACACAAAAAAAATAACCAAGCGCAGCTCAGCCAGCAGTACTCTCTATCAATAATAATAATAAAAAGAATAAATTACATTCATATAGCACCTTTCATGACATGTAAGGACACTTTACAAATAAACAAAGTGTGTGGGGGGGGTGGGGGGGGGGGGTGGTTGAGTGTCAACCTTGTGCCTCATTTGTAATTTGGATTTAAAGCAATAACCAAACCAAGAGAACAGTGTTTTGCAATTTTTGATCCAAACAACACCCGTTGTGGTACATTCATAACAAATAAATCAGAAAGACAACCCTGTAGACAGTCCGGGGAGTATTTACTGTTTAATTAGTATCAGGGTGTGGAGTTGTTATTAACCAGGCATATAAAAAGAAAAAAAAAACCCACCCAGGTATTTCAAGTACATGCACCACTCATATTACAAATCCCAGAATGCTTTGCTAGTGTGTTGGCCCATCAGTCTAGACCGGCGAGCGCCCCTTCCCTTTATGTTGCAGTCGTGAGCAACTATGCTACCAGTCTCCTCGAGCAAATTTACACTTTCCCTTCCCAAAAATGGCCAAACAAAAGATGGAAAACAGTCAACTTCCAAGACAAGAGAGAGGCAGATAGTCTGTTCACGAAAGTAAAAGACAGACCTGTTTGTCGTGTGCGGAGCAACGTGGCTGTCCATCCATCCATTTTCTTTAACACTTATCCTCACATGGGTCACGGGCCAATGTGACTGTAACAAATAATATAACATAATTGAATTAGGCGGCACGGTGGACGACTGGTTAGAGCGTCAGCCTCACAGTTCTGAGGTGCGGCGTTCAATCCCCATCCCCGCCTGTGTGGAGTTTGCATGTTCTCCCCGTGCCTGTGTGGGTTTTCTCCGGGCACTCTGGTTTCCTCCCACATCCCAAAAACATGCATTAATTGGGGACTCTAAATTGCCCGTAGGTGTGAATGTGAGTGCGAATGTTGTTTGTTTGTATGTGCCCTGCGATTGGCTGGCAACCAGTTCAGGGTGTACCCCGCCTCCTGCCCGATGATAGCTGGGATAGGCTCCAGCACGCCCGCGACCCTAGTGAGGAGAACCGGCTCAGAAAATGGATGGATGGATGGATAATTGAATTAATGTTTTTTTCTCAATGCCCTTTATCAACTCCTAGGCAGGGACTGTTAATAGTTTGAGGTTTGGATTTTTATTGAAGGACATTCTTATTTTGTTTTTGTTTTGTCGTTGGCCTTTGAAAAAAGATTTACATCAAAAAGAGGTCGTTGGCGATCGATAAATAAAAGCTGGAGAGACAGAAGAATTCCTGTCATCTATTTAAATACAAAACAACAAATAAATACCACTGATGTCTTTTATCGCAAATTTGATTTCTCGTGTTTATAATATTAAAGTTTGTTTATTCCAGATTCAGTGGTTAAGCAAAATGTAAGTTTGATGTCAATAATCAACTTTAATGCTACATTTCTGCAGAAAAGGGAAACGTGCACATCGCAGTAATTTTTCATTAAATATTGAGTTTGGCCCATGACGTTGTCCCAATTTTTTATTTTGGCCCACCGTGAATTTGAGTTTGACACCCCTGATTTAGGGCAAAAGGTAGCTTGTGTAACTTGCAAACAAAGCTGTTTCAAGTAAAGTGAAATTGAAAGTAAACTACATAATTTTACCGACCCGTCAACATGCCAGAAAAGATTGCCAAACCACTACTGTAGCTGGATCTTCACCAGGAAAGTGCGGCATGGGCCGCAGACCGTCCTGCTTACATAAGAGAATAAGAATGCCTTGTTTTTACTGACACTGCCAGAGAGTTACAGTATGCATTTAATAATGTGTTTAGTGTCGTAAGTGTAGTTTTCAGTTGTGTAGCATTACACTGTTTCCCATTACTGCGGTCAAGCCAGCCTCCACTCGTAAAGTAGCAGTCAAGCCAGCCGCCCCTAATTTTGTTCATACTAGGCATTACGGTAGTAGGTCGCCAACTCGCGGCGAAGTCACCTTCAAAATAAAAACTTCCCAATAAAACGGACGTCAGTGCTCTTCGGTTAAGGAATGCAACCAGCAAAGTTAATTTGAATCTTGAGATACAAAGCCACCCTAACATAATCCCATTGGTATCGCAAGACAAGTCCAGATCTGTGTGACAGACCACGAAGGACTCCACGAAAAGAGGTTTGATGAAGATCTGATATTGTATTTCAAAATAAAAATCAATGAAAACTGCATATGTTGCTTTCATTACCCCTGACTGAAAAAAATCTGTTAAATCTTTTTAATGAGATATCGCAACACCGGTCCAGTTCTGGGGGACACTACACCTCCCCAGGTCTGCAACAAAAGAGATCCCATCAAAATCTGATGTGGCATTTCAAAATAAAAGTCCACTGAAATTGGTATATTTCACTGTCATTATCACGGATTTCAAAAATTATTTTTAAAAAATATGTTAGTTATCACAACTCCAGTCCAGTTCTGGGGGACACTACACCACCCCAGGTATCCAACAAAAGTGGTCCCACCCAAATCTGATGTCCATCCATCAATTTTCTACCGCTTATCCGAGGTCGGGTCACGAGGGCAGTAGCTTTAGCAGGGAAGCCCAGACTTCCCTCTCCCCAGCAACTTCATCCAGCTCTTCCGGGGGGGATCCCTATGCGTTCCCAGGCCAGCCGAGAGACGTAGTCTCTCCAGCGTGTCCTGGGATGTCCCCGGGGTCTCCTTCCGGTGGGACGCTCCCGGAACACCTCACCAGGGATACGTCCGAGAGGCATCCGAATCAGATGCCTCAGCCACCTAATCAGGCTCCTCACAATGCAGAGGAGTATCGGCTCTACTTTGAGCTCTTCTCAAAGGGAGAGCCCGGATACCCTGCGTAAGAAACTCATTTCGGCCGCTTGCATCCAGGATCTCATTCTTTTGGTCACGACTCACAGCTCGTGACCATAGTTGCGGGTAGGAACGCAGATCGACCGGTAAATTGAGAGCTTCGCCTTTCGGCTTAGCTCCTTCTTTACCACAACGGACCGATACAAAGTGCGCATCACTGCAGACGCTGCACCTGTTGATTTCCCGTTCCATTCTTCCCACACTCTTGAACAAGATCCCAAGGTACTTGAACTCCTCCACTTGGGGCAGGATCTCATCCCCGACCTGGAGAGGGCATGCCACCCTTTTCCGACTGAGGACCATGTTCTCAGATTTGGAGGTGCTGATTCTCATCCCAACAGCTTCACAATCGGTTCAGTGAGAGCTCCAGTGAGAGTTGGAGATCACGGCTTGATGAAGCCAACAGAACCACATGCTCTGCAAAAAGCAGAGCTGCAATACTGAGGCCACCAAAACAGACCCCCTCTACGCCTCGGCTGCGCCTTGAAATTCTGTCCATGAAAGTTATGAACAGAATCGGTGCTCCACTAAGCAGCCTTAGTGGAGTCCAACCCTCACCGGAAACGAGTCAGACTTACTGCCACCAATGCAGAACAAACTCTGACACCGGTTGTACAAGGACCGAACAGCCCGTATCAGGGCGTTCGGTACTCCATACTCCCGAAGCACCCCCCACAGGACTCCCAGAGGTACACGATTGAATGCCTTTTCCAAGTACACAAAACACATGTAGACTGGTTGGGCAAACTCCCATCCACCCTCGAGGACCCTCCCGAGGGTACAGAGCTGGTCCACCATTCCATGGCCAGGACAAAAACCACACTGCTCCTCCTGAATCTGAGATTCGACTTCACGATGAACCCTCCTCTCCAGCACCCCCGAATAGACCTTACCAGGGAGGCTGAGGAATGTGATTCCCCTGTAGTTGGAACACACCCTCTGGTCCCCCTTCTTAAAAAGGGGGACCACCACCCCAGTCTGCCAATCCAGAGGCACTGTTCCCGATGTCCATGCGATGTTGCAGAGGTGTGTCAACTAGGACAGCCCGACAACATCCAGAGCCTTTAGGAACTCCGGGCAAATCTCATCCACCCCTGGGGCCTTGCCACCGATGAGCTTTTTCACCACATCGGTGACCTCAACCCCAGAGATAGGAGAGCCCGCCTCAGAGAACCCAGACTCTGCTTCCTCATGGGAAGGCGTGTCGGTGCAATTGAGGAGCTCTTCGAAGTGTTCTCCCCACCGACTCACAACGTCCCGGGTTGAGGTCAGCAGCGCCCCATCCCCACTATACACAGTGTTGATGGTGTGCTGCTTCCCCCCTCCTGAGACGGCGGATGGTGGAACAGAATTTCCTCGAAGCCGTCCGAAAGTCTTTCTCCATGGCCTCACCGAACTCCTCCCATAATCAGAGTTTTTGCTTCAGTGACCAACAAAGCTGCATTCCGCTTGGCCAGCCGGTACCCATCAGTTGCCTCAGGAGTCCCACAGGCCAAAAAGACCCGATAGGACTCCTTCTTCAGCTTGACGGCATCCCTCACCGTCGGTGTCCACCAACGGGTTCGGGGATTGCTGTCAGGCAACGACCACCTTACGGCCACAGCTCTGATCGGTCGCCTCAGCAATGGAGGCGCGGAACATGGTCCACTCAGACTCGATTTCCCCCGCCTCCCCCGGAACATAAGCAAAGTTCTGTCGGAGGTGGGAGTTGAAACTCTTTCTGACAGGGGATTCTGCCAGACGTTCCCAGCAGACCCTCACAATACGTTTGGGCCTGCCACGTCGGATCGGCATCTTTCCCCACCATCGGAGCCAACTCACCACCAGGTGGTGATCAGTTGACAGCTCTGCCCCTCTCTTCACCCGAGTGTCCAAGACATGCGGCCGCAAGTCCGATGACATGACCACAAGGTCGATCATCGAACTGCGACCTAGGGTGTCCTGGTGCCAAGTGCACGTGTGGGCACCCTTGTACTTGAACATGGTGTTCGTTATGGACAATTCGTGATGAGCACAGAAGTCCAATAACAGAACACCGCTCAGGTTCTGATTGAGGGGGCCATTCCTCACAATCACAGTCACCTCCCACAGTTGGTGAGCCCATGGGAAGGGGGACCCCCGTTACCCTTTCGGGCTCTGCCCGGCCAGGCCCCATGGGTGCAGGCCCGGCCACCAGGCGCTCGCCTTCGAGCCCCACCTCCAGGCATGGCTCCAGAGGTGACCCACGTCCGGGCAAGTGAAAACGTCTTCCTGAATTGTTTGTCATCATAGGGGTTTTTTGGAGCTGTGCTTTGTCTGGTCCCTCACCTAGGACCTGTTTGCATAAAGCCCCAGACAAATTAGCTCCTAGTATCATTGGGACACACAAACCCCTCCACCACGATAAGGGGACAGCTCAAGGAGGGGCCAAATCTGATGTGGCATTTCAAAATAAAAGTCTGTCACTGCCACTGATTTAAAACATCCATCCATTTTCTGAGCCGCTTCTCCGCACTAGGGTCGCGGGCGTGCTGGAGCCTATCCCAGCTATCATCGGGCAGGAGGCGGGGTACACCCTGAACTGGTTGCCAGCCAATCACAGAGCACATACAAACAAACAACCATCTGCACTCACATTCACACCTATGGGCAATATAGAGTTGTCAATTAACCTAGCATGCATCTTTTTGGGATGTGGGAGGAAACCGGAGGCCCGGAGAAAACCCACCCAGGCACGGGGGAGAACATGCAAACTCCACACAGGCGGGGCCGGGGATTGAACCCTGCTCCTCAGAACTGTGAGGCAGAAATGTGAGGCAGACGCTCCAACCGCCTGATTTAAAACATTCATTAAAAAAAATCTATGTCAATAATACATCTTTTAAGAAATAATTAGAAATAATCCTGTTCGTATCGCAACACCTTTTACCCTTCATACATGTAGGAGACAATTACAGGATGCTACTACATTACTGTAATCACCATTTAATGTAATATATCTGCTATCTGTAAAAAAAAACACAGATTGTTTTATCATTAAATATGATTGTTTGGGGTATCAACATTAACACTTTAACCACTGAAGTAATTTCTCATGCCAGTCTGACACTGGAAGGAAGACATGCATGGATCCATCCATTTCAACAGCACTTATCCTATTGAGTCACAGGGTTGTTGGGTCTCCAATTAATGCATGTTTTTAGGATGTGGGAGGAAACCGGAGTGCCTGGAGAAAACCCACACAGGCACGGGGAGAACAGGCAAACGCCACACAGGCCGGGCCGGGGATTGAACCCAGGTCCTCAGAACTGTGAGGCTGACGCTCTAACCAGTTGGCCACCGTGCCGCTGGAAGGAAAACAGTATATTTTAAATAGTTACAAGAAAGATGGTTTTCAATTTTTTTCTTTTTTTTTTTTTTTAAATCTTGATCAAACCTCTTTTAGTGGAGACCTGGTGTGGTGTAGTGTCCCCCACAACTGGACTGGTGTTGCGATATCTCGTAATTTTTTTAAATGAATGTTTTAAATCAGTTGTAGTGACAGTGAAATATACCAATTTCAAGAGTCTTTTATTTTGAAATGCCACATCAGATTTTGATGGGATCTCTTTTGTTGCAGACCTGGGGAGGTGTAGTGTCCCCCAGAACAGGACCGGTGTTGCGATATCTCATTAAAAATATTTAACAGATGTTTTCAGTCAGGGGTAATGGCAACAACATATGCAGTTTTCAGAGATTTTTATTTTGAAATACAATATCAGATCTTCATCAAACCTCTTTTCGTGGAGTCCTTGGTGGTCTGTCACACAGATCTGGACTTGTCTTGCGATACCAATGGGATTATGTTAGGGTGGCTTTGGCTCAGTATGTAGAAGAGGTTCGAATCCCTGCTACGACTGTCCGCATGTCGAAGTGTCCTTGGGCAAGACACTGAACCCTAATTTGCTCCCAGTGGGTCTGGCAGCACCTCGCATGGCAGCAGTCGCCCATTGGTTTATGAATGTGAGGCTTTGGGCACTGTGATGATGTAGATAAAGCGCTATATAAGTGCAGTCCATGACCATTTATTTTTCCTAAGATATCAAATAAAGTAATTTTTTTAATGTATGTATGTATGTATGTCAGTATTTCAAGATTCAAACTAACTTTGCTGGTTGCATTCCTAAACCGAAGAGCACTGACGTCCGTATTATTGGGAAGCTTTTATTTTGAAGGTGGCTTCGCCGCGAGTTGGCGACCTATTACCGTAATGCCTAGTATGAACAAAATTAGGGGCGGCTGGCTTGACTGCTACTTTACGAGTGGAGGCTGGCTTGACCGCATAACTATGTATTATGATTCTAATTGTTCTGTCTACGACTGGAAGAATCTGAACCTGTCAGACTGGTGTGTAACTTGGACACAAACTGTATACAGTTGATGGATGACTACTTGACGTGCAAATTTCTTCAGGCATTCGTGAAAATAAGTCATCATAAATAACAAGACCAAAGGTAAATAAACACTTTTCCCCTCCTTTTTATGTTGTACATTTTTACTCAAAATTTGTAGGTGAAACATTTTACATTAGTCTTAGAAATGTTTGTCTTACAAAAAAAAACTGTATTTTCAAAATAAGCTGCATTTAAGCAGAGAAGATGATAACAAATTGATGTGATTTACTCATTTGCAATGCCTATCACGTTTTAAGAAAAAAAAAATTCAATTCATGGGTGTGGGGGTGCGAGGGACTAGAACAAACAAGATCTGCCTCAAAGTCAAGAGGTCCTGGGTTCCAACCGGGGCTCAGACCCTTCTGCATGGAGTTTACATTTTCTCCCAGTAATTGAAGGCTCTAAATTGTCTATGGGTGTGAATGTGTTAATTATAAATTATGATTGTGATTATGATTTCTCTCTGCAGTGGAGATGAAATTACTACAGGCATTTAGATTCATCGTTCTCCTTCTTCTGGCTGCATACATCTTTTGTCTGAATAAGGACTACACGCCATCTTTCAACTCATTCTTCAAAGTAAGAATTGACAGCAATGCAGATCACTGACAAGTTAGAATTATTCTTAAATGACAAATTTGCTATGCTTACTGTACAGAATGAGGAGTTCTGTGTAATTGGGGAGCCATTTGCCCCCCCCCCAACACACACACACACTGTATGTCTACTTTTCAGGTATACTGTGGTAAATAGATAAGCATTAGCCATTCATTTACAACTGCAGTGAGTATACAGTTTCCTTGAACACTAAACATACATAATTTATTTGAATTTTTTTTTTGACCAGCTCTCAAAAGCCTTGCACCCTATTGGTTCATATTCTGTTTGACATTTTTCCTATAGTATAGTTAATGTTATTGAGGTTAGCTTGCGGTGTGATATAGACTCCAGCCAGTATAAACGATGCAAACTCACGTGGCGCGTAAAATGGTTTACAGTTCAGAAACAGCGACTCCAAATGCGGGCTGCAGTGTGTGCTGAGCACCGTGACGTCCGTACACCATTTTTCGTTTATATGGAGGCATATCCCGCCGCCCTTCGTTTTTCCCGATGATTCCATGTCGCGGTCCGCTCGATGAATGTTGAAGCCGGGAAGCGCGCCATCGGGTACGGCGTCGCAAAGCCAGGTCTCCGTGAAGCACATGGCCGCGGAACGTCCGAAGTCTTTACTGGTCTTTAACAGAAGATGAAGCTCGTCCATTTTGTTGGGTAGGGAGCGTACATTCGCGAGGTGGATCGACGGGAACGCCAATCTGTGTCCTCTCTTGCGGAGTTTCACCTGAATGCCGGCTCGTTTTCCTCTGTGGCGCCGCTTCCGCATCCATGCGCCGAAAACCGCGGACGCCGCTCCGGTGAGTAACTCGGGGAAAAAACTGAGCGGATTTTCGAAAGTTGGTGACAGAAAGTCCGGAGTAGCCTCCTTGATGGTTAGCAGGTCTCCCCTTGTGTAAGTGAGTCGTGTAAGGTCTCCAAAGACGGACGAAAAACACAAAAACAAATGTCCAGCTGCCTTGTGTCAACCGTCGAGACCTTCAAGTTCCTGGGAATTACAATCTCTCAGGACCTGAAGTGGGCGAACAACATCAACTCCATCCTCAAAAAGGCCTAGCAGAGGATGTAGTTCCTGCGGCTTCTGAGAAAGCACGGCCTGCCACCGGAGCTGCTGAGACAGTTCTACACAGCGGTCATCGAATCGGTCCTGTGTTCTTCCATCACAGTCTGGTTTGGTGCTGCTACAAAAAAGGACAAACTCCGACTGCAACGGACAATCAAAACTGCTGAAAGGATTGTCGGTACCCCCCTACCCACCATTGAGGACTTGCACGCTGCCAGAACTAAGACAAGGGCGTGCAAAATCCTCTCGGACCGTCTGCACCCCGGTCACCAGCTCTTCCAGCTCCTTCCCTCAGGTAGGCGCTACCGATCAACGCAAACTAGAACTAGTAGACATTCCAACAGCTTCTCCCCTCTTGCGATCAACTTCTTAAACACCTAACCTATAATTCCATTACAACAAGCTGGCAATTTTTTGACTTGAGTTCGTTGTCACATTTCTGTGGGGCCAATTATTTATTACTTGTGCACTCACTGTAGTTGTCTCGCCAGGCTGCACTATTTGCATATACTAGCCACTCATGCCAGAGTAGCATCTGCTCCATTTGCACACTGATTGAGGAGTATCTGTAACATTTGCACAACCGACATTGTCCCAGATGATCGCACTACTCGTCACTTTAAACCGCATACACTCCTTGAAGTCTCAGCGCCCTTTGCACAATGGTCATTGCACCGGACTATTGCAATATTAGTCGTTCGAACTGCTCTAAGTGCTAGAGGACTCTGCATCTTTTTGCACAATTGTTTTTTGTCAATGTCTTTATGTCCCCAAAGTGTTCTGTAAATTGACTGTTTGTTGTACTAGAGCGGCTCCAACTACCGGAGACAAATTCCTTGTGTGTTTTGGACATACTTGGCAAATAAAGATGATTC
This sequence comes from Phycodurus eques, assembly GCF_024500275.1. Lineage (NCBI taxonomy): Eukaryota > Metazoa > Chordata > Actinopteri > Syngnathiformes > Syngnathidae > Phycodurus > Phycodurus eques. Next base: position 3,733,161 of record NC_084542.1, on the reverse strand, counting down.
TGATTCTGATTCTGATTCTGATTCTGAGATTGGCTGGCAACCAGTTCAGGGTGTGCCCCGCCTCCTGCCCGATGACAGCTGGGATAGGCTCCAGCACGCCCGCGACCCTAGTGAGGAGAAGCGGCTCAGAAAATGGATGGATGGATGGATGGATGGAATGAATGATGAGACAGACAAAAAGAAACATTTATAAAAAATTGTGTTCATGTGGTAAACAAAACTGAACTAAAATGTTTGTTGAAGACAACAAAACAGCTACTATTTCAACCTAAAAACAACCACAAATTGGTATTTTATGTGAATCAAACGTGTTTTTATACTTTCCAGGAGCTGACAGTGAGACAACGATCCCACAGTCATGCCAGAGAGAAAAGAGCTGCAGGAGATTGTTTTCCAGAAAATTGCTCCAAAATAAATGTAGATCTTTTCCTCTCAATGGACACTCCAAACAACGCCGAGGCAATAAAGTTCATTAATCTACTGAGGGGTGCTGTGGAAAATGTCATTTTACCAATCCATATCATAGATGAATTAGTGCTGGGAAGCTTAAATTTGACCACAGGTGAGCGTTTTTGTCTTAAACTGACCAATTGAATGTATTTTCATGTTTTAGTTAATTAATTAGTTAATGCTGTCACGCCCATTTCTTTTCAGCCTGCTATCCTAACTCGACTGGAGGACATCAGTGTCATTGTGAGGATCAGTTGTTATGGTCAAGTGACGTTTGTGACACTTACGGTGCATGCAGCAATGCCAGCCCACAAAACTGCGACTGCGTAAATGGAATTCCAAATGGCCAGTTCTGTGAACCAAGTAAGTGCAGCTTATATGAAACAGTTTCACAAACGGCATACGAAATGATTATGTGAAAATATTGCTAACATAAACAAAAGTTAGCTAGTGAGATGTTTCATTCTTTTGAAGACGTCAGTAAATGGACAGACAATGACTGTGGTGAACAGCGTCTTAAGTGCAGCTTTGCAAGGAGTACAGACAGCTACCTGGACAGTCGCTTACTTACTGAACTATGTAACTAACAGCTTAGCTGCTGTGTGAACTTTCTACCGGCATAGGATGCTAACAGACTCGCATGGTCATAAGGAGCATGACTTACAATGGCCTAAATGTGGACATTATATCCTTTGTTAAGGACGTAATATAATGTCAATGTTCAATAGATCATGGAACCTTCAATCGTCCTTGCGTGTTCGTTTTCTTTGTCCAAAGAGAGAGGAAAAAACAAGACACCAACGTGCTGAGTCTAAGGGTGCATTCAATGAACTGCCCACACACACCTTGTTTATTTGCGCTAACTCCTTTCATACACGTCAGAAGGTTTCGTTATGACTGTTCAGCAGAAGGTTTTGATATATGTTTAGCAGAAGGTACCTCTGGCCTTGGGTGTTATCAGAAAAGGGGAGTCATCCTAAGAGCATCATTCTTCAGTAATCTACCTTGTACATATTCCCATGGATAACAAAACTTAAACATGTATTACCCTAGTGTTTTGGAAATGGAACTTAATTGTTAGAAAAAGGAACATAGCTTCATGAGTACAAATAGAACAATCCAACACCATCCATCCATTTTCTACACCACTTATCCTCACGATAGGGTTGCGGGCATACTGGAGCCAACTGAGTGTGGGCGAGAGGCGGGTTACACCCTGAACTGGTTGCAGTCAATCGCAGGGCACAGATAGACAACAATCATTAACACTCACATTCACACCTACGGCCAATTTAGTCATCACCGAACCTACCACGCATGTTTTTTGGGAAGTGGGAGGAAACTGGATTACCGGGAGAAAATCTACCCAGGCACGCGGAGAACATGCAAACTCCACACAGGGGAGAGCACATGTCATAAAAAGAAGAAAGACATGTTTTGCATATTATTGAATTACTTAACATTTTACTCATTTGTTAACTGTTTGTGTTTCACAGGTATCATTACACTTCCCACACCACCAATGACAGGTACTGTATTTTTTATTTAATTTTTTTACATGCTCCTATAAATACAGTGGTCCCTCATTTTTCACGGTTAATGGGGACCAGAACCCCCCGCGAAAGGTGCCCCCCCCCCTAGGAATTTTTGTGTATGTGTATGTGGGTACCAGAATGTTTAAAATATGTAAACAGTATTTATACTTTACATATTTGAGACAAAGATTACAACAGTACACATATTTACTTAAATCTTTAATTATAAAACCTTCTACAGTAATTAACATTCATCAACATTGTTTTCTTACCACACGTTTCGCTTCCTGATTGAAGCAGTTTTGCGGATGTTTGCTTCCTCTTTCTCGATGTACCGCACTGTAGATTCATTTACGCCATTATGGCGTGCCACAGATGCATAACTTCTGCCCTCTTTGATCATATCTAAAAGTTTAACTTTTTCGCTGATGGTCATCATCTTCTTAGGCGGCATTGTAAGGGCTTAACTAATCAAAAAAAGTTATCTCTTAAACAAAAAAAGTTATCATGAACACAACACTAAGATACAGTCTGCGAGACAAGTCAACAGCGTGGACGAGACTGCTGAGACACAACAAGGGAAGATGCTGGGTGAGGCTGTGATGATGCGCAGCCAATCAGCTCACGGGATAAATCCACTCGTGCTCTCATTGGTTGATGCTGCGCTGGGGAACCAATCACGCGCCTTGTATGAGTGTGGCATGTACAGTACAGGCATGTACAAATCCTCTGAGTCAACTCATCTCTTTGTTTGGCATGCAGGGAAACCTCTCTCGTGCATCAACATGAAACATGAATGCAATATGGCTGCTGATATGCCTGTATTATTTCATTTTAATTTTTTGATTAATAATTTTTTTTTTTGAGGAATATTTTTGAAAAACCTGCAAAGCACTGAAGCCGCAAAACATGAAGCGCAAAGTGGCGAGGGAACACTGTAGTACTTTTTTTTATCTCTTAGGCCAAAATGTCAGACCTAACATTTATATGTCAGTGAGAGGCATACATGGTGATAGATATTTCTTAATTTTCTCCTCTCGGAACACGATACCAGTTCCAATCAGTTCCAAAATTCCAGTGGACTGAAGTACACGACTCAACCCATAATATATGACTTAAGTTGGTGAATTTGGCTTCTCAAGATAGACAATATCAACTTTTTTTTAGGGTAACATTCATACATTATGTAATGCCTCTGAATTGTAGTATTTGTCTGCCTTTCAGCATGTGTTTATACAAAGTGAACGCTTCTTTTGCATCACATTGTTATTCTCCTCTTCAGCAGAGTGCGCTGACAACCGTGTGCTGTTGATCACGGCCAGGGCGACTCGTGTCGTGTCAAACACATGACCCACGCAAACTTCATTGACTTTATATGTAATTACGTCACAAGAATAGTTAAATTTGCAACCGGTGTGAATGCATCTTAATACTCCGTTTGACGCAACGCGAGTGGAGTGAGCACAAGCGAAAAGTCACTACTTCGCCCATTTTACTCGGGTTGGAAAATTAGAACTCAAGCCACAAATCATGTTGCGACAGCCAATTGGCTTGGAGAATGGTGAGTAAAGGGCCAGCCTGGGGGACAAGGCGTACTGCTAGCTGCCGTGGCTGCTCACGGCGCACCGTCGCCGGGCAGAGGGGCTGAAATGGGGAGTAAAACATGGAAGAAAAAAATAATAATTCAAAGGAACGAGTTGGGAGCATGTCATACTTGCCGTGGCCACTCACAGTGCATCGTCATTGGACGTGAGTGCGCTAACGACCCACTGAAGAGGGACAGAGGTGGGAGGAGCACAGAAATGTGGCGCAAATGAAGCGCATGCACGCACGTTCAGTGTGCAAAAAATAACTCCAGCAATCAAACTTGTGTGAGTAACGTGTGGTGAAAGTTTGCTTCCAATGTGAACGTAGCATTAATCTGACTCTTTTTAGATTGTGCAGCAACTTTGCCAGTAGGTGCTGCTTTCATTTGATGATCCGATGTGTTAAATTTCGCTGTGTTTTACTGAAAATTGAATAAATACGATTCAATGCAAGCATAAAAGCCACGAGCTGAGCTAGAAACTGGGCGTCAGACACCCTATGCATTGACGCAACGCTGAGCGTAACGTCAAAACGCGCTCATGCCCCCTCAGCACACGCACAATGAATGGGCAAGTCGAAGGTGTCAGACGGAGCCAAACCATTGGTATAAAAAATTTTGATTCCTGTTCCATGACGATGTAAGACATTCTTTGAAGGCAGTTTTAAGGACTATAATTGTATTAATGTCATAGAAGCTGAAGAAATTAAAATAGCAATCAAGTAAATGGAAGCAAAATATTCTTTACTTTTTTTCGTTAACATTTTCAAGTGATTCAACAATATTAGGTGTGTTCATTCAGTCTTGACAGGTTTGGTTAAATCTTCTGATCTTAATTCAGCAGTTTAGGTACTTGGAAATATGTTTCTTCATTGAAAGCAGAAGATTAGACAATTTGGTCTTAAAGTCAAAAAGACTGCATTTTGTGTCCCATGTTAGCAAACTTACTTTTCAAATAGCAAAGGTACCATGAGGTGTAAAACTTCATCTTGAGATGAAGTGCAGACAAATAGCTTATCAAGTCATGATGGCTGCATTTGGGGTAAAGTGTTTTTTCCTGTCTCCTGTGGTGCTCCTCTCCTTCAGTGGACGTTGTCCTCACGGTGGACACTCCAGCCGACACTGAGCCATCAGACATCATTAATCTACTGAGGGATGCTGTGGATAACGTCTCTTTGCCATTTGAGATAGCAGATAATTTAAGACTGACAAGCTGGAATTTGACCACAGGTGAGATTTTCTTTGTTCATCAGTCTCCTACACAAATGATAGAGGCCATTGTCATTGTATGTTTTTAAATAGGTTACTATTAATATTGTGGTACCAATATCTTTTTAGGCTGCTATCTGAAGTCTACCGGAGGACATGAGTGTCATTGTGAAGATTCCTTTGCTTGGTCATGTGACATCTGTGACACCTATGGTGCATGCAGCAATGCTAGTACATTCACCTGTGACTGCATTAATGGCATCCCTCCGTTTGGACAGTTCTGTAAACCAATCTCAAGTAAGTGCAGCTCTTATGAAACTGTTCAAACAACAGTCTATAAAAGTCAAGCATAGCTGGTGTCCATCAATCCATTGTCTTCTAATCATCGGGGTTGTGGGAGCAGCAGTCAAAATTGGGATGCCAAGACTTCCTTGTCTCCGGCCACCTCCTCCAGCTCCACTTAGTTGTTCCCAGGGCAGCTCTGACACGTTGTCCCTCCAGCATATTCTAGGTGTGCCCCAGTGTTACCTCCCAGTGGGACATAACTGGGCCACTTCGTCGTGATCTGTCAGGGAGGAATCTTACCGAAGTGCCAGAGCCAGCTCATCTGGCTCCTCACAATGCGGAGAATCAGTGGCTCTGACTCCCTCCTGGATGACAGAGCTTCTCTTGCCATAGATTAGAGTAAGCAAAGCCACACGGCGGAAAAAGCTTCTTTTGGTCGCTTGTGCGCTCGATCTTGTTCTTTAGGTCACTCACCAAAGCTTGTTACCATCGATGAGAGTGGGAATGTAGGTGGACTTATCAATTGGAAGCTTCCTGTTTTCGCTCAACTATCACGTCCCCACACCAGTTCCATGCAGTGAATGCATTACTGCAAACGGCTGTATCGAATCGACTTTGGATTTCACAATGCATCCGTCACTCACGAGTAACCAAGACCACAAGAGACTAGAACTGCTCCACCTGTTGCACCTGAAGAAAGGCTTTGTTCCAACCCCGTAAGGCACAATACACCCATTCCCAATTGAAGAACAGGACCTTCAATTCATCGGGGATAATTCCAGTCACAGCAGCTCCACACTCAGCTGGGGACCATCCCAGCAAATGTTGCAGTTCACCGATTATTCAGGCTATCAGCGCCTCATCATCTGCAATTAAAAGGGATTAGATCCTAAAGTGACCAAACTGGATGCCTTCTACGCATGGGCTGCATGGAGAAATTATTTCCAGAAATATAATGAACACAACCGTTGACAAAGGACAGCCTTGCCAGAGTCCAGCATTCACAGTGAACAAGCACGACTCACAACCGGTTATGTAAACCCAGCTCCTTCTCCCATTTTATGAGGGCCAAATGACCCGTAGTAGCGTGCCAGGACTCTGTACACCTGCCGCTCTCCACTCCTCACATCACCACAGGGACAAGGTGGAATGCCTTTTCTCAGTCCACGTCTTCCTGAGGAGTACGTTTACCCTAACGTTGGAGCCAAACCATTGTTCCTCCTTAATGGGGGGTGGGGGAGCAAAACCTTAGTGTGTCAAATTTGAAATTCTTTGCGAATCTCCTACGCAATGTTGAACATGTCTAAGATGACAGTCCCAGAAGTTTCAAAGATTTCGAGGTACTCAGGCCTGTGGAATTGATGGTAATTGCCATGTATTGTGTATCTAGCTGTCTTTTATTCAAATGACAGTTGCTATAAAGTTTTTTTTTTTAGGGTTTGAAACATTTGATAACCTTTGACTGACTGGTGAACAGCCCAGAATTTACCAGACCTCTCCCTCAAAGCCAGCTGAGATTGGCTCCAGCTCACCCACAACCCTAATGAAGACAAGCTCATTCGAAAGTTAGATGGATAGAAAGAATTTGATGAGGGCATTTTTTTCCCACTTCAGAGAGCAATACTAAAATCTTTTTTCCAATTTTTCTCTTCAGATATCGACACATGTGAATCACCACAACTACCACAACTAAAAGAAGGTACAGTATAAAAAATTTTGATTCCTGTTCCATGACGATGTAAGACATTCTTTGAAGGCAGTTTTAAGGACTATAATTGTATTAATGTCATAGAAGCTGAAGAAATTAAAATAGCAATCAAGTAAATGGAAGCAAAATATTCTTTACTTTTTTCCGTTAACATTTTCAAGTGATTCAACAATATTAGGTGTGTTCATTCAGTCTTGACAGGTTTGGTTAAATCTTCTGATCTTAATTCAGCAGTTTAGGTACTTGGAAATATATTTCTTCATTGAAAGCAGAAGATTAGACAATTTGGTCTTAAAGTCAAAAAGACTGCATTTTGTGTCCCATGTTAGCAAACTTACTTTTCAAATAGCAAAGGTACCATGAGGTGTAAAACTTCATCGTGAGATGAAGTGCAGACAAATAGCTTATCAAGTCATGATGGCTGCATTTGGGGTAAAGTGTTTTTTCCTGTCTCGTGTGGTGGTCCTCTCCTTCAGTGGACGTTGTCCTCACGGTGGACACTCCAGCCGACACTGAGCCATCAGACATCATTAATCTACTGAGGGATGCTGTGGATAACGTCTCTTTGCCATTTGAGATAGCAGATAATTTAAGACTGACAAACTGGAATTTGACCACAGGTGAGATTTTCTTAGTTCATCAGTCTCCTACACAAATGATAGAGGCCATTGTCATTGTATGTTTTTAAATAGGTTACTATTAATATTGTGGCACCAATATCTTTTTAGGCTGCTATCTGAAGTCTACCGGAGGACATGAGTGTCATTGTGAAGATTCCTTTGCTTGGTCATGTGACATCTGTGACACCTATGGTGCATGCAGCAATGCTAGTACATTCACCTGTGACTGCATTAATGGCATCCCTCCGTTTGGACAGTTCTGTAAACCAATCTCAAGTAAGTGCAGCTCTTATGAAACTGTTCAAACAACAGTCTATAAAAGTCAAGCATAGCTGGTGTCCATCAATCCATTGTCTTCTAATCATCGGGGTTGTGGGAGCAGCAGTCAAAATTGGGATGCCAAGACTTCCTTGTCTCCGGCCACCTCCTCCAGCTCCACTTAGTTGTTCCCAGGCCAGCTCTGACACGTTGTCCCTCCAGCATATTCTAGGTGTGCCCCAGTGTTACCTCCCAGTGGGACATAACTGGGCCACTTCGTCGTGATCTGTCAGGGAGGAATCTTACCGAAGTGCCAGAGCCAGCTCATCTGGCTCCTCACAATGCGGAGAATCAGTGGCTCTGACTCCCTCCTGGATGACAGAGCTTCTCTTGCCATAGATTAGAGTAAGCAAAGCCACACGGCGGAAAAAGCTTCTTTTGGTCGCTTGTGCGCTCGATCTTGTTCTTTAGGTCACTCACCAAAGCTTGTTACCATCGATGAGAGTGGGAATGTAGGTGGACTTATCAATTGGAAGCTTCCTGTTTTCGCTCAACTATCACGTCCCCACACCAGTTCCATGCAGTGAATGCATTACTGCAAACGGCCGTATCGAATCGACTTTGGATTTCACAATGCATCCGTCACTCACGAGTAACCAAGACCACAAGAGACTAGAACTGCTCCACCTGTTGCACCTGAAGAAAGGCTTTGTTCCAACCCCGTAAGGCACAATACACCCATTCCCAATTGAAGAACAGGACCTTCAATTCATCGGGGATAATTCCAGTCACAGCAGCTCCACACTCAGCTGGGGACCATCCCAGCAAATGTTGCAGTTCACCGATTATTCAGGCTATCAGCGCCTCATCATCTGCAATTAAAAGGGATTAGATCCTAAAGTGACCAAACTGGATGCCTTCTACGCATGGGCTGCATGGAGAAATTATTTCCAGAAATATAATGAACACAACCGTTGACAAAGGACAGCCTTGCCAGAGTCCAACATTCACAGTGAACAAGCACGACTCACAACCGGTTATGTCAACCCAGCTCCTTCTCCCATTTTATGAGGGCCAAATGACCCGTAGTAGCGTGCCAGGACTCTGTACACCTGCCGCTCTCCACTCCTCACATCACCACAGGGACAAGGTGGAATGCCTTTTCTCAGTCCACGTCTTCCTGAGGAGTACGTTTACCCTAACGTTGGAGCCAAACCATTGTTCCTCCTTAATGGGGGGTGGGGGAGCAAAACCTTAGTGTGTCAAATTTGAAATTCTTTGCGAATCTCCTACGCAATGTTGAACATGTCTAAGATGACAGTCCCAGAAGTTTCAAAGATTTCGAGGTACTCAGGCCTGTGGAATTGATGGTAATTGCCATGTATTGTGTATCTAGCTGTCTTTTATTCAAATGACAGTTGCTATAAAGTTTTTTTTTTAGGGTTTGAAACATTTGATAACCTTTGACTGACTGGTGAACAGCCCAGAATTTACCAGACCTCTCCCTCAAAGCCAGCTGAGATTGGCTCCAGCTCACCCACAACCCTAATGAAGACAAGCTCATTCGAAAGTTAGATGGATAGAAAGAATTTGATGAGGGCATTTTTTTCCCACTTCAGAGAGCAATACTAAAATCTTTTTTCCAATTTTTCTCTTCAGATATCGACACATGTGAATCACCACAACTACCACAACTAAAAGAAGGTACAGTATAAAAAATTTTGATTCCTGTTCCATGACGATGTAAGACATTCTTTGAAGGCAGTTTTAAGGACTATAATTGTATTAATGTCATAGAAGCTGAAGAAATTAAAATAGCAATCAAGTAAATGGAAGCAAAATATTCTTTACTTTTTTTCGTTAACATTTTCAAGTGATTCAACAATATTAGGTGTGTTCATTCAGTCTTGACAGGTTTGGTTAAATCTTCTGATCTTAATTCAGCAGTTTAGGTACTTGGAAATATTTTTCTTCATTGAAAGCAGAAGATTAGACAATTTGGTCTTAAAGTCAAAAAGACTGCATTTTGTGTCCCATGTTAGCAAACTTACTTTTCAAATAGCAAAGGTACCATGAGGTGTAAAACTTCATCTTGAGATGAAGTGCAGACAAATAGCTTATCAAGTCATGATGGCTGCATTTGGGGTAAAGTGTTTTTTCCTGTCTCCTGTGGTGCTCCTCTCCTTCAGTGGACATTGTCCTCACGGTGGACACTCCAGCCGACACTGAGCCATCAGACATCATTAATCTACTGAGGGATGCTGTGGATAATGTCTCTTTGCCATTTGAGATAGCAGATAATTTAAGACTGACAAGCTGGAATTTGACCACAGGTGAGATTTTCTTTGTTCATCAGTCTCCTACACAAATGATAGAGGCCATTGTCATTGTATGTTTTTAAATAGGTTACTATTAATATTGTGGTACCAATATCTTTTTAGGCTGCTATCTGAAGTCTACCGGAGGACATGAGTGTCATTGTGAAGATTCCTTTGCTTGGTCATGTGACATCTGTGACACCTATGGTGCATGCAGCAATGCTAGTACATTCACCTGTGACTGCATTAATGGCATCCCTCCGTTTGGACAGTTCTGTAAACCAATCTCAAGTAAGTGCAGCTCTTATGAAACTGTTGAATCAACAGTCTATAAAAGTCAAGCATGGCTGGTGTCCATCAATCCATTGTCTTCTAATCATCGGGGTTGTGAGAGCAGCAGTCTAAATTGGGATGCCAAGACTTCCTTGTCTCCGGCCACCTCCTCCGGCTCCACTTAGCTGTTCCCAGGCCAGCTCTGACACATTGTTTTATTCAAATGACAGGTACTATCAAGTTTTTTACGTTTAGTAACCTTTGACTGGCTGGTGAACAATCCAGAATTTACCAGACTTGTCACCCAAAGACAGCTGACATATGCTCCAGCTCACCCACGATCCCAATGATGACAAGCTCCTTATAAAGTCGATGGTTGCATCGAATTGGATGCATTTTAGAGAGTTATACTCATATCCATCCATCCATTTTCAACGCCGCTTATACTGGTTAGGGTCGTGGGTCGCTGGAGCCTATCCCAGCTGACTTCGGGCGAAAGGCGGACTACACCCTGAACTGATTGCCAGTCAGTCGCAGGGCACATACAGATAGGGACAACCATTCGCACTCACAGTCACACCGTCACTGAGTGGGAACTGAACCCATGCTGCCCGCACCAAAGTCAGGCGAGTGTACCACTACACCATCAGTGACTTTAATACTAATATACTTTTTCTAATTCACTCTTCAGGTATCAACCCATGTCCACAACCACAACTAAAAGAAGGTACTGTATAAAGATGTTTGAAAACTGTTACTTTTTGTAAGATCTTCTTTGAACGCAATTTTAAGGACTAACGTATCAGTGTTTTAGAACCTGCACAGTTTAAGTTTAACCTGTGCTCTTCAGCTGTAACACTTTTTTTTATACTGCCACTTTTTTTATAATGCCACTTATACTGCCACTGTGGTTCTTATTCTTTATTTAGCATTTCAGTTGGACAGAACACATTTTTAAAGAGGAGTGACAGAAAGAAAAAGGAGCTGATAGAGAAAAACAAAAACAAAAATAGACAGGGGACACTATTTGTAAGAAAAATGAGCAAAACCAAAAATTTTTCGCATCATCAATTTCACATTCAATTCCAGTATTGTACGGGGCAGTATTGCTCGACCCTTTGAGGGAAGAACAGGACAATGTAAGACAGACAAGACAGGACAGGGACAGGAGGGGAATAGAGCAGGACAAGGGTAGTGGACCCGGCTGTTCAATTGGATTGCGGTGGGAGTGTCTATGCAAATTCTGAACCTCAATAGAAAAGGAATGGATGTCATGGAGTCATGGGACCTCCCAAGAGTTATTTATAGCAATCAGGGAGTGGCTTCACACCAAGCAATTGAGTGTATACACACACACGCACAATATATATCTATATATATACCTCTAATACATATCGACGTTTCAAGACGATCTAGCAGTACATATTGATAGGCGGTATCAAAGGCAGCCCCCAGGTAAAGTAGTAATACTAGTTTTGAGGTGTTGGTCTCCACAGCTCGAAAAAGATCATCAAACACTTCCATGGGGGCTGTCTCAGGAGAGGGATTCGCCCTGAAAAAGTTCAAATACATTTCTAGAGAACATTTGATGGCTATTTTTTTTAAAGAATTTTGGAAGATTTGACACCGGTCCCCCTCCTTGAGCCATCACCTTGTCATGGTGGAGGGGTTTGTGTGTCCCAGTGATCCTACGAGCTAAGTTGTCTTGGGCTTTATGCCCTTGGCTGGGTCACCCATGACAAACAGGTCCTTGGTGAGGGACAAGACAAACCACGGCTCAAAGACCCCTAATGATGATGACAAACAATGGACTTCGTTTTCCCTTGCCCGGACGCGGGTCACCGGGGCCCCCCACTGGAGCCAGGCCTGGTGTTGGGGCTTGAAGGCAAGCGCCTGGTGGCTGGGTCTGCACCCATGGGGCCCGGCCGGGCACAGCCCGAAAGGGTAACGTGGGTCCCCCTTCCCATGGGCTTACCACCTGTGTGAGGGGCCTCAGGTGTCGGGTGCAGTTTGAGCTGGGCGGTGGCCGAAGGCGGGGACCTTGGCGATCCGAATCCCGGCTACAGAAGCTGGCTCTAGGGACGTGGAATGTCACCTCTCTGGCAGGGAAGGAGCCCGAGCTGGTGTGTGAGGTCGAGAAGTTCTGACTAGATATAGTCGGACTCGCCTCCACACACAGCTTGGGCTCTGGTACCAGTCCTCTCGAGAGGGGTTGGACTCTCTTCCACTCTGGAGTTGCCCACGGTGAGAGGTGCCGAGTTACACCCTAGGTCGCAGTTCGATGATCGACTTTGTGGTCGTGTCATCGGACTTGCGGCCGCATGTCTTGGACACTCGAGTGAAGAGAGGGGCGGAGCTGTCAACTGATCACCACCTGGTGGTGAGTTGGCTCCGATGGTGGCGGAAGATGCCGGTCCGACGTGGCAGGCCCAAACGTATTGTGAGGTTCTGCTGGGAACGTCTGGCGGAATCCCCTGTCAGAAGTAGTTTCAACTCCCACCTCCGACAGAACTTTGCTCATGTTCCAAGGGAGGTGGGGGACATCCAGTCCGAGTGGACCATGTTCCGCGCCTCCATTGCTGAGGCGGCCGACCCGTTGGTGGACACCAACGGTGAGGGATGCCGTCAAGCTGAAGAAGGGGGTCCTATCGGGCCTTTTTGGCCTGTAGGCCTCCTGATGCTGATGGTTACCGGCTGGCCAAGCGGAATGCAGCTCTGGTGATCGCTGAAGCAAAAACTTGGGTATGGGAGGAGTTCGGTGAGGCCATGGAGAAAGACTTCCGGACGGCTTCGAGGAAATTCTGGTCCACCATCCGGCGTCTCAGGAGAGGAAAGCAGTGCACCACCAACACTGTGTATAATGGGGATGGGGCGCTGCTGACCTCAACTCGGGACGTTGTGAGTCGGTGGAGAGAACACTACGAAGACCTCCTCAATTCCATCAACACGCCTTCCCATGAGGAAGCAGAGTGTGGGTTCTCTGAGGCGGGCTCTCCTATCTCTGGGTTTGAGGTCACCAAGGTAGTTAAAAAGCTCCTCGGTGGCAGGGCCCCGCGGGTGGATGAGATTCGCCCAGAGTTCCTAAAGGCTCTGGATGTTGTGGGGCTGTCCTGGTTGACACGCCTCTGCAACATCGCGTGGACATCGGGGACAGTGCCTCTGGATTGGCAGACTGGGGACCGGAGGGTGTGTTCCAACTACAGGGGGATCAAACTCCTCAGCCTCCCTGGTAAGGTCTATTCGGGGGGTGTTGGAGAGGAGGGTCCGTTTGGAAGTCAAATCTCAGATTCAGGAGGAGCAGTGCGGTTTTGGTCCTGGCCGTGGAACAGTAGACCAGCTCTACACCCTCGGCAGGGTCCTCTAGGGTGCATGGGAGTTCGCCCAACCAGAGAGAGTCTTTTTTGAGGTGCTTTGGGAGTATGGGGTATCGAATGCCCTGACGCTGTTCGGTCCCTGTATGACCGGTGTCAGAGTTTGGTCCGCATTGACGGCAGTAACTCAGACTCGTTTCCGGTGATGGTTGGACTCCGCCTAGGCTGCCCTTTGTCACCGATTCTGTTCATAACTTTTATGGACAGAATTTTTAGACGCAGCCGATGCGTAGAAGGGGTCCAGTTTGGTGGCCTCAGAATTGCATCTCTGCTTTTTGCAGATGATGTGGTTCTGTTGACTTCATCAAGCCGTGATCTCCAACTCTCACTGGAGCAGTTCGCAGCCGAGTGTGAAGTGGCTGGAATGAGAATCAGCACCTCCAAATCTGAGACCATGGTCCTCACTCGGAAAAGGGTGGCGTGCTCTCTCCAGGTCAGGGATGAGATCCTCCCCCAAGTGGAGGAGTTCAAGTATCTTGGAGTCTTGTTGACGAGTGAGGGAAGAATGGAACGCGAGATTGACAGGCGGATCGGTGCAGCGTCTGCAGTGATGTGGACTTTGTGTCGGTCTGTTGTGGTTAAGAAGGAGCTAAGCCGGAAAGCGAAGTCCTCAATTTAACGGTCGATCTACGTTCCTACCCTCACCTATGGTCACGAGCTGTGGGTCGTGGCAGAAAGAACGAGATCCTGGATAAAAGTGGCCGAAATTAGTTTCCTCCGCAGGGTGTTCGGGCCCTCCCGTAGAGATAGGGTGAGAAGCTTGGTAGGAGCTCAGAGTAGAGGCGCTGCTCCTCCACATTGAGAGGAGCCAGATTAGGTGGCTGGGGCATCTGATTCGGATGCCTCTCGGACGCCTTCCTGGTGAGGTGTTCCGGGCACGTCCCACCGGAAGGAGACCCCAGGGACAACCCAGGACAGGAGACTACGTCTCTCGGCTGGCCTGGAAATGCCTCGGGATCTCACCGACGGAGCTGCATGAAGTGGCTGGGGAGAGGGAAGTCTGGGCGTCCCTGCTCAAGCGACTGCCCCCGTGACCCGACCTCGGATAAGTGGGAGAAAATGATGGATGGGTGGATGGAAAACATGAAGGGCCAGGCAAAACACATTTATTTTTATTTTAATGGGATTCAAATTAAACGGTCAAACATTTCAGAAAAGCATGATAATTTAACAAAATATAACCATAAAGAAATTAATGATGGTTGTTGTTCAGTCATATTTTTAAAAAATATTTCACAAATTCTGTCAGGGTATGTAAACTTATGAGCACAACTGTACAGGTTTGCAGTCGTACGTACCTTTGTCATATTGTTGTAGGCTACACCTTTTTCATAACCACTAGATGGCAGCATACATTTATAAAATGTAAAAGTTTTTTTCCATTTTCCCCGATACCAATGTAAAATGGACAAGATTGACTTTTGACAATTTTTGGCGGTGAAAAATGCACATTATACACGAGAAATTCCGGTAAAACTCTTACATTCATTCACCTAATATCTGAACTCTATGTAAAATGATGTTAACACTCTCATGAATACTACACTTGATGTAAATTGTTTTTCTGTGTTCCTCCTTAGCTTCAGTGGACACTCTTCTCACCATGACCACATTCAACACTGAGCCAGAGGAACTCATTGTTCAACTAAGAAAAGCTGTGGAAAATGTCCCTTTACCTTTCAACATTACAATTGATTTAATACTGACAAGCTTAAATTTGACCACAGGTGAGAATGTATTGAACATTAATTTGTTTCTGTAATCTGTCTAAAAAGTCTAGTCTTTGAGTTTTTTCAATATTTTATTAGTCAATGTAGTGGCATAATTTTTTTTCAGCCTGCTATTCAGACTTTAAGGGACAAGAGCAATGTCAGTGTGAGGATCCATATCTATGGCCATGTGACATCTGTGAGATTTATGGTACATGCAGTAATGCCAGTATGCAAACCTGCGACTGCATAAATGGAATTCCTCCAGATGGCCAGTATTGTGAATTAAGTAAGTGCAGCTACTCCGACTCCTGTTTCAGAATATGAACAACAAATTCACTATTAAGTTTGTTAGTAATTATCATGTAATGACCATGTATTTGTATACTGCGAATAAACACAACTTTTAATTTTGCTCCACAGATATAATCACCACATGTCCAACAACAACAACAACAACAACAACAACAACAACATCACCACCAACAGAAAGTGAAGTATCTGAGACATATACAACTCTTACATTCTTTCATCTAAGAACTAAACTCTCAGTCCAATTACATTCACATGGAGCTAACAGTATGAAATAAGATAGATAGCAGCATTTTAAATTGCTCTCCAAATAAGTCTTCAAATACGTCTTACGTTCTTCGGCACCAAACATGAAATATGTCGAATGAGTCTTTAGCTAACTCAAATTATTGTATAAAGTTGTAGACAGAAGTACTCTACCCTTCAGAATTATTGGAACAGTGAGGCCAATTCCTTTATTTTTTTGCGATAAATTGAAAACATTTGCGTTAGACTTGAAAAGATCTCTATGACACAAGTGATAAACATTAAAGCTTTTATTTCCAGGAATTTGCATAAGTCAACAAAATAATTCAAACGTGCCTGATAGATGTGCTTGTTGCCCAGGTATATCCTATTACATTGATTATTCAAACTATAAATAGCACTGAATGTCTTCACTTAGTTTCAGATTTTGAATTTCGCCTGCCAACTTTTTTTAATAGTTAAAGATGTAACCAACATGAACACTGTGTGAGATCTGTCTCTGGGCAAAAAACAAACAAGCAATTGTAAGGCTGAGAGAGTCATTGCACAAGCATGATTTCTTTTACATTTGTGTTTTGATGTCAAACTCAAATGTGTCCAGTTGACAGCAAATCCAAATTTTGTCTCAGTTATCCCAATACTTTTGGAAATGGAGTATATTGTACACAGTAAGTGATATATATCAGTTGTATCTGATATACCATAATATCCTTAGCAATTAAAATGGCACAATGTTTGACAACTTTTTCTTTTTCTTTACTCTTGCTAAGACATTTGTACACTACTTGAGTTAGATTAGCGAAAGGCTATTGGAATGTTTGAACACTTCTGATTCAACTTTGTTCTTCCATTAATTTTTTAGGTATAACTCGTACAACCCTGACAATAGACGGTAAATAAGTTACACACAATGACTCTTTTCTTAATTCTAATTTGTACTAATGAGGTCTCTTTTTATTTTAGAGAGGTCGTTGTCGTTCACAATGGGGATCGAATTTGACGAATTATACAACAATATAAATAATGAAGTTCACCAGAGATGTTTAGGTTCTGTAAGTAAGAATGCTCACAATTGTTATGATTGCTGTAATTATTTAACTCACGTTGGATGTGCTCACCATCTCAAACAGATTGAAACACAATCTGCGATCCATATCCCAGGTCTACTATCAGCGAATCTTTCAGGCTTCAGGTAGATTTAATTCTTTAATTTGATATTTGTTAAGCTTTTTACAATGATTTAACTTACCTACCTTTCCTTACTGTGCCTACAGTACAATGCAAGCCTTTTTGTCCTTTGTTTCATGATTTTAACAAAAGGTATCTTCAGTCACTGTGTACTCAAACAACAAACAAGAATGTAAACATTTTCTGAGATGAAGCAACATTAGACCTCTTTTAAAGGTCTACCATCAAGTTCCCCTGTAATGCTTATTCTGTTTTGAAATGTTTGATATAGGAATGGTAGCACCATTGGTGACTTTGAAATTACTGCAAATACTCCAATTCAAGACCCAGCTGTTGATGCACTTCTAGTGGCATTATTCAATGACCTGAGAAACACATTTCCTATGGTATTTGAGAGTAAGTAACTTTAATAATGTTCTCATTGGAACAACCTTAGAGACGTTTTAATATCATCTCACTATTAAGCCTATTTGTCTAGAAAATTTTCTGCAGAAAAATAATTGTCCACTCTTTGTATTGTTTTCCATTAAAGGCCGTAGAGACTTAATACTTCAACCAGATGTTTTATTTTTCGACGACACTTTGAGTGTGACATGTGGCCCGCCACCAGAAGAGCTAGAGTTTCGTATCACCTTGTCAGAGTGGACACGTGATGGTGTTTTAATAAATGAAGACGATCGACACAGCTTTTCACAAGTTAATGGAGTGCCAACACTTACGATCACAAATTATTTTTCCACTGACAATGGTAAGAATCACTTGAAGTACTTTATATTAGTACATGGTCTTTCGAAATAAATACTCAATAAAATGTATATGAGACTACTGCACAGTTGTAATCTTTTCTGGGGAAAATTGAGGAAAAGCAACTCGACCTAACCCTTTATACACTGTTTGAAATCCATTTCCCTTTATTGTAATCTAACAATTGTTGGAATACTTGGTAGTTGGTAATGAAGTCTTAATTTTAATTTGCAAAACAATTTCATTACAGGACGCTATCAATGTCAGCTGTTTGATCAGAATTCAAGTTTCCGACAGGACTCTAATGAAATACTCAGTCTTTTGGAAACACCCACAATCCAGATGGTTCCCCTCCAAAACACTATCTTGTGTGATGTTGGGCAGCAAGTGTCACTAGAGTGCACTGTCCAGGACCCCTACCAGGTGGAGTTTAAAGACATCCCAAATGCAGGTAAAACTAAAACAGAAAAGCATCAAAATTATGTCTTGCATTTGTAAAGTTATGCAGATCTACGGTTTAGCCCAAAATTATTGTTAGCCTTGCCAAATTGTGAGTTATAGTGAATTTGTATCTTTTGAATAGGCATCTTGTTGTTAGAAAACAACAAGAAAATGAGAAAATACTTGACCAATCACAAGGTTTGGGCATCGTTTGAATTTGAGCGATTCCAGTCCTGATTCAGGTTCCAAACGATTATTGATTCCGATTCTTTTAGGGTTGAAGTTTGCATGGTTTAAATAAAGGGTGTCCAAATTATGAACATCCATTTCCTTAGCAGCCCAAATTTGATTCAAGGTTCTTTATAACCAGTATCAATATCAAACCTATGAACTGAAAGGCAATGTGTGTGGAACTAACCCAATTGATGTAATATTCATTAATTAATGTTTCAGCTAAAAGTTAAATATAGCATTGTTAAAATCGTTATTTGGGACTGTTTCATCAAGTCCAATGGTTTATTTTTTTTGTCCTGTTCGGCTGTTAGGTCAAGCAGATTGGAATATCTGTATCCCTTTTATACCGAATTTTACTGTGTCACAGTGGAGTTTTTAAGCTTCCGCTGTGGTTTCTTAGTATTATAATTTAAGTTTATTGAGAATCAGAGTCGATCAGTCGAACAGAACAAAGTTTCTAGAGGGGAGAGAGAAACAAAGACAAAAGACAAAGCACTAATTGTAAACAAGATGAGAGAAGTAAATCATTACATTATCTACAATGAAACATTAAATATGAGTGTTGAATGGGGCTGTAGTGCTACACCCTGTGAGGGAAGGACAGGACAAGATAGAACAGGACAAGGACAGGAGAAGAAGCATGCAGGACAAGGGTCGTCATGCCGGCGGTACAACTGAAGTGTGGTGGTATTAATTATGTAACTGACAGAATGTTCTGTAATTGCTGTGGCCGCACCGCGGCGGCTGAGGACCCCACCCAATCAATCGAGGGGCGGGATCAGGCCCAGGGGTCCACCCGAGAGCAGCCCGGTGGATGGGACACGTCCCACACCGAGGGACCCAGGGCGGTCCACCGGCCCCACCGAGGCGCCCCAACAACCGGCCACCCAGTGGGGGCCGCAAGCACCCAATGCCACCCCCCCAGCCAACCACCCCACCCTACACCACCGCCCCACACACACCAACACCATCCCCAGGAGAGCTAGACGCCCCCCCTAACCCGCAGGGCCCGCGATGCAGCCAGTCCCCGCCCAGCCCAAGGGCGGGAGAGTGTCGCTTGTTTGTTGGAAAGGAGGGCGAATAGGGGCACCCAACAGGGGAATGATAAGGGGAGGAACCCAAGGAGCAGCCGCGGGCCATGATAGGTCAGCCCGAACACCAAGCAGTCATCCAGCCCGGGTGGCCCGGCCTCGGGTGCACCGCCATGCAAGTAAGTGAGACCCACCTCCCCCCTGTTACTATGACTGCCAGGTCCCTGACTGGCAGTCATTGGCCCTACCCCGTGTATCAGTGCCCCCCCAAGTGGTATGGTGCATTAAAATCTGGAGATGTCAGTGAGCCGAGGGAGTGGAGGCAGTGCTGCCAGGCACTACTGCCTAACAGCCAAACCCCCCCAACTACGACCCACGGCCCCCCAGAGATAGGTGTATGTGGTGCATTAAAACATGGGGAGTGTGTGTGATGCATTTAAAATCCAGGGGGGCAGGCAGGGCCGAGGGCCAAAGCGCACGGACCGGGAAACAGCACAGACACAGACACCCACACCTCCCCACCCCAAATCAGGCAGGGAAAAGAACCCCACGGTAGGACCCACAGCCCGCAGGGGACCACCCGTCTCCCGCACGGGAAAAGGAAGAAGCGACCGCAGCGGCACGCAAGGAACGGAGAGAAGAGCAGGAAGCAGGCCCGAGGAGCGACAGGAGAGTCCCACTCCTCCAACCAGCAGCCAGAGCGGGGGACCCAAGCGGGTGCAAGCCGGCACCGCCCCAGCACCCACGGAACATGGGCGAGTCACCATCACACCACCATTACTCCCCAGGAGGTCACCCCAGTGGTTCCCCCCCCACCCCCGAGATCAGGAAGGAGTGAAATAAAGTCCCGCCCCCACAGACTCTGGAACAGCAAACAGGGACAAGAGGAGAAGAAGGGACGTGTTGAAGCGCCATGTTGGTGGGGGTCCGAAATTTGATTAAACTTTTGGATTGGTGCTTGGTCGCTGATGATGATCGGATGTATTTTGGGGCTAATTCTTTGAGCTGCCGAATTGTTTGAAAGAATGAAAGCTATTCTTGCGAAAGAACGGTGAACTGATGAGAAAAATATGTATTCTCTTTTTGTACCATTTTTCAGCATCCATATGTCAATGAGACCAAAGTTATCCATATACTCCTCGAGTATACTGGAGCATTCTGGCTGATTGCTATTTTTGAGATTTGAGCGATCTATTAGGGGATTTAGTGTAAGGTTAAAATCACCTACCATAATAATTGTAGAATTGGCTGACAACTTTAACAAGTGTGAAAAGAGCATGTGAAAAAAGGCTGGATCATCTTTATTTGGAGCATATAGATTGACAATTGTGAAAAGCTTGTTAAATATTGTAGCCTGTATAATTATATATCGGTCTTCTGGATCTTCCACTGTACTATTTATTATAAAAAGTAACACAAAGATACTCCCGCCGCAAAAACAACTAAGAGCTATGCACTAGCTAAGCAGAAACACTATGGTGCTGGGACAAAATGGCGGACGAGGCACGGGCGTCGTAAAGTCGAAATGTCGTAGGTCGAGTGCGTCATAACTCGAGCACATCCTGTGTTATTAATAATAATATGAAATAAAAAGCTTTAATAATTGCATTGGAGACAGAGGGAATGTTGTGTACGTACATACATTTATTTTTAATTTACATTTATTTTAAATATGTGTGCTTGTTTTCATGTGCTTGACTGACTCAACATTAGCCATTAGGTTGAACAAACGGCTGCGAGTGAAAGCTATCCCCACAAGGACGTCTGGACTTGTGGTTAAAAATCACTCATGAGTACGTTCACTGCATAGTGCGCTGTTCCTTACGCAAACGATTCACTCATCGCACTAGTACATCGTTCCTTAGAGGATCACAAACGAAGAAGTTCAATGAACGAATCATTCGTGTCTCATGGATCGCGAATGACAAGTTCAATGAACGAATCACTCTTCACTTCTTCAGTTCTTATGTTCCTCAGCGCTGGTGAAATGCAAATCACATGGCAGTACGTTTAATGAAGTCCCGCCCCTGCCTGCACGCTAGCTGTTCATTGATCATTCGCTAAAGATTCAGAATTGAGTCAGAACGCTTCAACAGTTACGTTTCCCCTCCCAACCGGTTCTCAATTCTCGATCCCCAACCCTACCAGTCACACAACAGTGGTGTGGAGTTTTCTTGTTCTTGTGTGGGTTTTACTGAATTAGGGATTTTCAAAAATTCACAAAGCAAAATTCACTTTTAGAATTTATTTATTTTATTTACTTAACTATGGAAATAATTGTGATCACTTTCACAGTGCTGTGTGTTGTTTGTCCATGTTTAGAAACAGGCCCTGCAATCCGACATCTGATAACAATCACACAGGCAGACTGTGATAACCAAGAATTAAACATTACTTGTCAAGTGATTGATTTTTTGCAATTCAAACGGATTCTAACATTGGTGTTAGTGGCTGATGGTAAGTATTGACCAAGCAATGACAACACATTTAATATGATACAGTTCAGGCTTTTTTCTAACCATTCTCTCTCACTTGTAAACATGTATTGTCTTACCAGGTGCATTCACATGTGATGCTGATCCAGTATTTGGAAATGGATTTTTAAATGATACGGGTAGAGCTACTTGTGAACTAAATGAGGTGGGAGAGAAGACTGCCATTTGCAGGGAAAGTGGAGAATGGGAAGATCGAGCAGACAATTGCACCCTCCAAAGGATTGCGCAACTAATCTTTGAATCTGGGGTGAGTGAGCTGGTTGGCTTGATTTTTGTTTCTTTTTTTTCTTTGGCACACAACTGAAACTGCAAGGACTATTTGCGTTATTGGAGAACCAATGGGAGTTGTTTCCCCAGTAGGGGTTTTCTGGACTTCCATTAAGGCAGTAAAATCACAAATGATAAAACACTGCATTTGATCGATGAACTACAAATCTGAGTTTGTTGAAACATTAGATACATTTGGCTGAGTTGGATAATTTCACTGTTGTGTGTAGAAACCTTGAGCCATGCACTGATTGTAACACTGTTTTTTCCCCTTTGCAAAATCAGTTTTTGACTGAAGGGACGTTGTCAGATTTCTTGGAAGAACTCAGGATCACCACTCTTGAACTAAGTCAGCAAGTGACTGAATCTCCTAACAATATTGAGGCCATTGTTACAATTCTCAACAATGTAGCAACGTTTGTAACAACATTTAATATCGAGATAAGTCAGGACTCCATGGAGGTATGTGTTTTCTTGCTGATCTAACAACAGATGTTAAAATAAGTATTGACTGTTTTTCTTTCTCCCCTTTTACTTTAGGATATTCTTATCACTACTGATGTCCTTACTAGAGATGAGGCAAGAGAATCATGGGACATTCTCAACCTTGAAGCAGTCATTGAGACCATAGAAACAAGAAACATCACTCCCAGAAATGAGAGTGTCAGCTCATTATTGTTGTTTGGTCTTGAGGGTATAGCGAGTAGGCTAATCAATGCCTCGTTTAACATTGAAACACCTTTGATTCTCTTGAACAAAACTACATTCACCAACACTTTCAATGGGGATTTTAATTCTACAGTGGAGATAGACATAGAGGAGTCTAGTGGGCCAACAAACCTCACTGTGATAACCTTTGAATCATTGGATAATGTACTTCCCCCAAGAGATGAAAACAACTCTACAGGCAGGGTAATCAATGGGAGAGTCGTACTTGTTCAGTCTGACACCACCGTGGACAATGTCTCTTTCACATTTGACATTATAAATGAGACTCTGGGGAACCCTCAGTGTGTGTTCTGGAACTTTACTCTCTTTGAAGGTCTTGGAGGATGGGACGATGAAGGCTGCGAGCTAGTTGACAGAGATGACGAAACGGTTACATGTCAGTGTGACCACCTAACCTCCTTTTCAATGCTAATGTCACCCTTTGTTCCAAACAGACGTGTGTTGGATTTCATAACCTACATTGGCGTCGGTATTTCCATGGCATCCCTAGTTATATGCCTCATTATTGAGGCGTTTATATGGAAAAAAGTTAGGAAGAGCAACACATCACACTTGCGCCATGTTTCCATTGTTAACATTGCACTGTCTCTCCTGATTGCAAACATTTGGTTCATTATTGGTGCAAGTATCTCGGAAGGTGATCAAAGGAATCCAGATGCATGCACTGCTGCTACCTTTTTCATCTGCTGGCTAAATTGGGAAAGGTCACGAGCGCTGCTGGCATTTGTGATCCCGGCACTGCTCATTGTGTTTATAAACATTGTAATCCTAATTGTGGTGATAGTAAAAATACTGCAGAGTCGGGGGATGACAAGCACTGCACAAGACGATGAGAAGTATGTCCTGGTGGTCATTATTCGGAGCTTGGCCATCCTCACACCCTTTTTTGGAATAACTTGGAGTCTTGGAGTTGGAATCTTAATTGACCCAACTAATCTAGGAATGCACATAGCCTTCGCCTTCTTCAATTCTCTGCAGGTGAGTTTCTGTTATTGTTTTGTATGTATATATTTTTTTGGTGTTTTATATGGTTTCCTTTTATTAGAGGTTCACGAACAAAGGAAGGCAATGGCTCAGGTTTAAGCCTGGTGGCCGTGCGAACCTCTAATAACCTGGTTCTTTTATTCTGGTCGAGGTGATTCTTCAATGATCAGGCCGGATGAAAAGTGTAACAATTTATTCGAGCCAAAAATACAGAGCTAAACTACAAGGTTGGTGAAGCTTCAGCGCTAAGGTCTTCCACACGCAGCTCGAACAGCTCCAGGTGAAAAGACTCCGGAAGTCTGCTGCCATAGTCTTTTATAGTGGAGTCTCTGCTTTCTGTCGTGATGTCATGCAGTCGCGGACCATTCCTAGCTTTGACTTGGTGTGTTGATTTTTGTGCGAGTGTTGCTCTGTGCGACCAGGTGTATTATACGTACAAGTGTATATATAATGCAACTATATGTTTGTGAGAGGAGCTGTGTGTGTATCTGTAATAGAAAGTGGAGAACAAAAATGTGTATGCAGTGTTGTGTAAGCATGCAGTTTATAAGTTACTTTCTTTCGTTTTACTTTTTATTATTATTCAGTCTTGTCTATATTAAGTCAATTTAAGAACATTCTTAATTATAATGTAAGTGGGCAGATGTGTAACCACTGTGCAGTTAAACAACAAATTATGTACAATCATTAACTTATTATCATTGACTTTAACACCTCGCAGAGGCATGATGTAGTGGTAAAGGGAATTACTGGGAGGCGAATATCACAGTAATTTACTACACTCGGAACAGAGCTGATTTTGGAGCATTCATTTAGTTTTTCTGATAATGATATCGCCATGTTGTTGCTCTAGCCATACAATATTGTATTAATTAGCAAGGAGAAGAACGTGGACCATTTTCCCAATATTCGCTATTACTGGTACAGGAGAGGAACGTGGACCATTTTCCCAATATTCGCTATTACTGGTACATCTGTGGTGGCATTGCAAACAAAAACACAAAAATAAAAAAATTGTTCGCAGAATCCTATAGCCACTAAAATGAAATCTCATGAGAGTTGCCAAACACAGGAAATTTTATGATTTCAAGCATGACAAAGATCCAAGACAACGAGGCTTCATTTTATCCATCCTTGCTAGCTTTCCATTAAGCACTTGGATTTACCAAATTGAACAATCCTGTTATAAAAAATCAAAAGGAAAGAAAAGAAAAAGAAATAAATATCAATGTGTAGTGTCCCTTCGAAATTGGTAATTCAGAACTGCCATAACAAGTTCTGATATTAAATGTATGATGAGTCAACATACATACATGTGGATGTGGTTGCATGTTTTACAATGCACAACATTGTTCATCTAAAAATGTTTCTTGTTTTCTAAAATTTCTCTCTATCTTCACATAGGGTTTCTTCATATTAGTTTTTGGAACTCTCTTAGACAAAAAGGTAAGTGCCTCTAACAGGAAAAAAAGGCAATTTTTGTGTGAGTGTTTGTGCTGCAATTATGCACAATTAAAATGAGCATGGCAATCACAATGACTGCATTTCAGCAGTCTCACAACTGTCCTAGTTTTGATGTTATCTTTGCTTAGATTTCCTTCATTGTGTTATTGGTAACACACATTAGCAAATGAGTATAAAAGTCACAAACTTGTCATAACTCCTCGCAGAATCATCGACCTAGAATTTTACAGTAGTATGCTAATTTGTGTGCATAAACGTTTTTCAGGTCCGGTCAGAAATTTCAGTTTTCAAATCGTCTACAAGTTCTGGAAGCGGGACAAGGGTAAGAACAGAACTCATCCACATTTTGTTAGCAGATCACAGATCCTTTCTCCAACAATGTTTTTTATGTGTGGTTTTGTCAATTCTTTTAGACGACGAGTTCTGCAAATTCATCAAGTGGATGGCAGATATGGAAGAACTTTGGAAGAAGAGGTATAGCATCTTTTGAAAAGTGTGCGGTATACCTCCTATGTTCATAAAGCACAAAACCTAAGTTGTAGTGGTTTTTAACCTTGTTTGTACATTTTTGTAGCTCATTCTGAGCACATATTCATCTCTCTGTTGTCAGTTACCAATGGTAGTTACAGTCGTATCATCGCAAATAACATGGGAATCCACTGATTACATTATATTTTACATATCAGGTCAGAATACTCAGAAACACCAAAAACTGACTAGCTACACATCCATATGAGCTTACAGTACATAAAATGCAGATTTTAAATGGTGATTTTATTTATGAAGGGGAAAAAAATATATTCAGAGCTACCTGACCCTGTGTGAACAAGTAATCGCCCGTAAACCTAATAACTGTTTGGGCCACATTTTGTTAGCAGATCACAGATACTTTCTCCAACAATGTTATCATAACTGTTTGGGCCACTCTCAGCAGCAACTGAAATAGAGCGTTTTCAAAACTTACAATGAGTCTTTCACACCTCTGTGGAGATATTTTGGCACACTCTTTCTTGCAGAATTGTTTTAATTCAACAACTCTTGAAGGCTTTCAAGCATGAGCGGCCTTTTTAAGGTCAAGCCACAGCATTTCATTTGGATTCAAGTCAAGGCATTGACTAGGCCACTCCAAAACCAGAGTTTTTAACCCACTGAGAACCATTGGCTCTGATTTGGCAGTACTAATTCCGATTCTGCCAGCTACGCACGCAGCTGTAAACTGTCCCAACAAACACAGTAATGTTGCTCCTTCCCTGAGACAATTTTAGTTCAAGACTTTCCCACCAACCCTTTGGACCAAATTATGTCAAGATGGGATGATCAACATGACCCAGTAAACAAAGCAACATATGACAGCAACCAGGATGTAGCATCTAGCCATTTGCTACAGTTTGGTCACGGATTGAATCCATTTTGTTCATGTTTTTCAGGTGGCAACAACGTGTCATCAGATTTATCTTCATCTCAGGCGATCAATGCTTGATGTCTCCTGCGAACATCTCTGCTCAGGCTGACCAAGCAACAAACTGTTTCCAGAAAGTGTGTGAATGCGCAGAGATAAGCTGTTACACTAATGCTAAAGTACTTTAATACTACTGTCCCGTTGTCTACTTATTATAATTCCATCCACGACTCTATCAACTAAACACATTTGACAGCAGTACTATTGCCTTGAAACTGGTGACCTATTTAGGATTTACTTTGTCCCAAACAGACCCCAAACACTGTTACTTGTTTCTAAATATTGGACTCTATCTGCATGATCGTAGGCAGGTTTACGAACAAAGAAGCAATCGTGTGGCAATGATACGATAACTTTTTTTTTTTTTTTTTTTTGCTGTCAAGTTTGCAAAGTATCTAAGGATTGCTAAATTACCAATTGCTTTAAATCATTAACCAATGGTATAGTCCTCAAAATATTTCTTCTGCATTTTGGTTGGTGACGTAATCTCACAGAAAATAATTGATGATTTTGTATGGATACGTGATTGTTAGAGTTGTTAATTTAATAACACATTAGACCCAAAATATTGTAATTAATTTGCGAAGGGCTTTTTCTTTTGTCTGACCTGTCCAGGCAAAGTTTTGATTATCCTACACAGGTCAGTGAATTTGCATGAATTTACTGGAGGTGCATTGCAACGACTGGCATAGGATTATCAGTTGAAGTAAAATTATTAAAGAATAAATATCACAGCATGACAGGAGGCAATTTAAAAGCATTCACTGTTTTCATGATTTATATCATTAAATAAGTTTGATACACTTGCAAGACAACGTTATCATAAGCTGTTTGAAGCACTTTACAAATATATGTGTGATAAATTATACCTTATACTTAGTGTGTACAGTATGTTTCCTCTAATCAAATGTACAATACAACAGGTAACTCTTGACAAAAGTCACAGAGGCTCAGGATTGTCTTACTTTTAAAATGTTTAACGTTCTGTAATACGCTTTACTACTTTGCGGAATTATTCTTTAGTCACAAAACGTTAGGGATACTCAGCTTTGGAGTGAAATTTCAGGATTAACCTAAAATGCCTTTCAACCTTTACAGGTGGACTTAATTTGACCTTCTTTCAACATTTGAATGCACTGGTCAATCACTTCAATGTTTCACTACATTTTGCACATCTTTCTGTTCTTTATCAAGGAGCTGAATGACAAAATTAGCAACACTCTAAGCACAATAGCCACTGTCCTCTGAAACATCCCGTTTGAAGCTTTGTAATGGCGAGGTACTGTTGATTAGGTTAAATTTTGGTCTCTTGAATGTAAAGAGCGAGATGAAGAGGACTGTTTAAATACCAAGTCTAATTAAACCAGGAAACTAATTGGTCAATTCATGGATCAAACACTTTTTGTGTATTTTTCTGTTCATCTCCTTGTTAGAGAAGAGCAAGTTGTTCAAAAACTACCTGAACATTGAACAGTTGGTCAAAATAAGAGTAATACGCAGTATACAGTGCATTTTAGACTCAACCTAAAATTTTACCTGAAAGCCAAATATCCCGAACTTTTTGTGAGTAGTGTATGTATTTTTAGTGCAGAAGCAGTTATATACTGACTGTGTTAGTCAAGGACATCATTTGTGTAACACTATTGTACACGTTTGTATATTTTTCCTGTCTTACCTGTTAGTGTTATTTAACATACTTCCATTAAGGGAGTATATTATACTATGTTGCGATACAGTATGTTCCGTGTTCAAATGATTCAATAATTAATTCAAGACATCATTAAAAACATAGATAATGAAGTGTATTTGTAAATTAATGTGTACGTGATGATTAAAATGTTGAACCCAAGCAATGAATTGTGCTTTGAAATTGCTTTTGTCCTTCAGAAAATTGCAGTTGCATGCATTTTATGACTTAAGCATAGGATATTTTGTTGGGCCTTAGCAGTGCTAACACACACACACACACACACACACACACACACAAAAGAAAGTAAAAAAATTGAGCAAGATATTCGACAGGGAGCGCAGTGGGAGAAATGAATATGAATGTAAATGCCCCCAAAAATAGTATGGTGGCCCATCGACAATGTTGCTGCTACTGGTGAGGGCAGGAACACTCCCGGGCTCACACAGAAGGACACACAAATACTGCAGCTTCCATCATCAGGAACTCAAGTGTTGCTGGTGTAATGTAAAGCACTGGAGGACGTGTCCTAACGAGGTCACAAGGAATACACAGACAACAATAAAGACCCCTCTCATGGAGAACAGAGCTGCCACAAAACCCAATAATGTGGACGGGAACCGCATTCACGCTGTAATCTCTCAAACGTTGAGGGTGACATCCAACACGGCTTGCCCTGGCAACCCCATTTTACATCGCCAAAAATAATATGCCGCTATATCTTGGTGTGATGTCATCAAGCGGACTGGAGACATTTTTGTTGCAATATTCATCAAACCTCTTGCTACCGCTATATGCTAATTTAAAGGTATCTGAATGCTAATTTAAAGGTATCTGCTCGCCAGTTGACAGAACACAAACTCAATCTGGATGCTGATGAAATTCGTCTTTATTTACAGGAACCCAAGTCATCTCTTCAGGCAGTCTACACTCATGAAAACATTTTCACAAATACCAGATTACTCTCTCAACTGGACAAAATCAACAATACTCCCAATAACAGCAAACTCATGGAATCCATCCATCCATCCATCCATCCATCTTCTACCGCTTATCCGAGGTCAGGTCGCGGGGGCAGTAGCTTTAGCAGGGACGCCCAGACTTCCCTTTCCGCAGCCACTTCATTCATCTCTTCTGGGGGGATCCCAAGGCGTTCCCAGGCCAGCCGAGAGTCTCTCCAGCGTGTCCTGGGTCGTCCCCGGGGTCTCCTCCCGGTGGGACGTACCCGGAACACCTCATCGGGGAGGCGTCCGGGAGGCATCGGAATCAGAGTCCCCAGCCACCTCATCTGGCTCTACTCTGAGATCCTCCCAGATAACCGAGCTTCTCACCCTATCTCTAAGGGAGAGCCCGGACACCCTGCGGAGGAAACTCATTTCGGCCGCTTGTATCCGGGATCTTGTTCTTTCGGTCACGAACCACAGCTCGTGACCATAGGTGAGGGTAGGAACGTAGATCGACCGGTAAATCGAGAGCTTCGCCTTTCGGCTTAGCTCCTTCTTTCCCACAACCAGTCTACATGTGTTTTGTGGACTTGGAGAAGGCGTTCGACCGTGTCCCTCGGGTGGTCCTGTGGGGGGTGCTTCGGGAGTATGGGGTACCGAACCCCCTGATACGGGCTGTTACCGAACAGCCCGTATCAGGGGGTTCGGTACCCCATACTCCCTGTACGACCGGAGTCAGAGTTTGGTCCGCATATCCGGCAGTAAGTCGGACTCGTTTCCGGTGAGGGTTGGACTCCGCCAAGGCTGCCCTTTGTCACCGATTCTGTTCATAACTTTTATGGACAGAATTTCTAGGTGCAGCCGAGGCGTAGAGGGGGTCCGGTTTGGTGGCCTCAGTATTGCATCTCTGCTTTTTGCAGGTGCTGTGGTTCTGTTGGCTTCATCAAGCCGTGACCTCCAACTCTCATTGGAGCAGTTCGCAGCCGAGTGTGAAGCGGCTGGGATGAGAATCAGCACCTCCAAATCTGAGACCATGGTCCTCAGTCGGAAAAGGGTGGCGTGCCCTCTCCAGGTCGGGGATGAGATCCTGCCCCAAGTGGAGGAGTTCAAGTATCTTGGGGTCTTGTTCACGAGTGAGGGAAGAATGGAACTCATGGAATCCTGCAGATCAAATCCCAGATAACCCCATTCCTATAGGAAACATTAAGTATTTAGGTTTTCATATTTCGCCAAAAACTCACAGAGCTAACAAATTTAATTTACAAACCACTTCTGGAAAAAATCTCATCTGATTTAATACGCTGGAATAAGTTGCCAATGTAACTACTGGGAAGAATAGCCACAATAAAAATCAAAACGTTACCTCAAATAAATTATTTATTCTCAATGATTCAATTTGAGACCACATTTAGATGGTTCCAAACATTAGTTTCAACCGTAAT
This sequence comes from Phycodurus eques, assembly GCF_024500275.1. NCBI lineage: Eukaryota > Metazoa > Chordata > Actinopteri > Syngnathiformes > Syngnathidae > Phycodurus > Phycodurus eques. The sequence continues at coordinate 3,702,173 of NC_084542.1, read as the reverse complement.
ACATTTATCCATCCATCCATTTTCTGAGCTGCTTCTCCTCACTAGGGTTGCGGGCGTGCTGGAGCCTATCCCAGCTGTCATCGGGCAGGAGGCGGGGTACACCCTGAACTGGTTGCCAGCCAATTGCAGGACACATACAAACAAATAACCATTCGCACTCACAGTCACACCTACGGGCAATTTAAAGTCTCCAATTAATGCATGTTTTTGGGATGTGGGAGGAAACCGGAATGCCCGGAGAAAACCTACGCAGGCACGGGGAGAACATGCAAAATCCACACAGGCGGGGACGGGGATTGAACCCGGGTCCTCAGAACTGTGAGGCTGAGGCTCTAACCAGTCGTCCACTGTGCCACCCGTAATAAATTTTTATTCAAAAAATAAGAAAAACAGAATTAGTTTATCCACTCTTCAGAAAAGTAAACAGGAGGGAGGCTTAAATTTACCAACTTTAAACACTACTATATAGCTAACCAATTACAATACCTCATCAAATGCATCATCATTCTTGGCTAGAATTGGAACAGAGAGAATGCAACAACATCAAACTCTCAGAAGTCTTAAACGCCATGAATGTTTCAAGAACCCAATAGTTGCATCCACCTTAACGGCTTGGTGGAAAAGTTTAGAAGCTAAAGGTTCTCAATGAGCTCCCAGTATGCTCTCCCCAATTTGGCACAATCCAGATTTCGAAATTCACAATAAACCCCTTTATTTTAGCACATGGGAACAATGTGTATGTCACGTACGTGGTTAAGGCGAGGGCGAGTAACGCAAGGTGAGAACATGGTGGACCCAATTGCAGGGAAGCAGGGAGGCAAGGCAGGAGTGCGGGAGTCTCAAAATAATATTTAATCTTAGAAAAGGGAAAACTGAACAAAGTCCCACAACAGATACCACTCAAATCAAAGTAGCAAAGAAACACTCGAATATCTAAAACTGGAAACAAACTATGAACTGTGAGTAAGACGTGGAATAGAAACGGAAAATGACACCTGACAATGACATACCACAATGACAAAGACAACTGACGACTATGACATGGCAGAGACATGTGACAACGACAATGAACCGACAAGAACTGAAAGAAACCAGGGAACTAAATACAAACAGATAGACGAGACAACGAGGAACACCTGGACAAGACATGAGTGGCTGGAGAGAGCTGATTGGTTGACACAAAGCAGACGAGAACAGGTGGACACAACAACTTAATGAGCACACAACAAACATGGAACACAGGAAAACATGGAACAAAACTAAACACAACCCAAACCAAAACACAGACCATGACAGTACCCCCCCTCTAAAGGAACGGATCCCAGACGTTCCCCAAACAACAACCAAAAAGTCACCAACCCAGGGTGGGCGGAAGGGGGCCTGGAGGAGGGTACAGAGTCCACCCCTCAGGTCAGTCTGGTGGCCATCCAGGCCACCCAGGGTGAGGTGCTTGGCTGAGCGGTTCAGGAGGTCGTCCAGGACGCCAAGCACCAGGGTCTTTACAGGGCCATTCAGGTGGACGGCCACGGTGCCGAAGCCAATGGTAATGCAGGGGCCAGGCAATAGGGTTGGGTGGCGGCCGCTGGACGAATGCCGCCAGAGCGAGGACGGGTGACGGCCGCTGGGCGAGCGCCGCCGGAGCGAGGACGGGTGGCGGCCGCTGGACGAGAGCCGCCGGAGCGAGGACGGGTGGCGGCCGCTGGACGAGCGCCGCCGGAGCGAGGACGGGTGGCGGCCGCTGGACGAGCGCCGCCGGAGCGAGGACGGGTGGCGGCCGCTGGACGAGCGCCGCCGGAGCGAGGACGGGTGGCGGCCGCTGGACGAGCGCCGCCGGAGCGAGGACGGGTGGCGGCCGCTGGACGAGCGCCGCCGGAGCGAGGACGGGTGGCGGCCGCTGGACGAGCGCCGCCGGAGCGGGGTCGGGTGGCGGCCGCTGGACGAGCGCCGCCGTAGCGGGGTCGGGTGCCGGCCGCTGGACGAGCGCCGCCGAAGCGGGGTCGGGTGGCGGCCGTTGGACGAGAGCCGCCGGAGCGGGGTCGGGTGGCGGCCGCTGGACGAGAGCCGCCGGAGCGGGGTCGGGTGGCGGCCGCTGGACGAGAGCCGCCGGAGCGGGGTCGGGTGGCGGCCGCTGGACGAGAGCCGCCGGAGCGGGGTCGGGTGGCGGCCGCTGGACGAGAGCCGCCGGAGCGAGGACGGGTGGCGGCCGCTGGACGAGCGCCACCGGAGCGAGGACGGGTGGCGGCCGCTGGACGAGCGCCGCCGTAGCGGGGTCGGGTGGCGGCCGCTGGACGAGCGCCGCCGTAGCGGGGTCGGGTGGCGGCCGCTGGACGAGCGCCGCCGAAGCGGGGTCGGGTGGCGGCCGCTGGACGAGAGCCGCCGAAGCGGGGTCGGGTGGCGGCCGCTGGACGAGAGCCGCCGGAGCGGGGACGGGTGGCGGTACAAGGACCGAACAGCCCGTATCAGGGCGTTCGGTACTCCATACTCCCGAAGCACCCCCCACAGGACTCCCAGAGGTACACGATTGAATGCCTTTTCCAAGTACACAAAACACATGTAGACTGGTTGGGCAAACTCCCATCCACCCTCGAGGACCCTCCCGAGGGTACAGAGCTGGTCCACCATTCCATGGCCAGGACAAAAACCACACTGCTCCTCCTGAATCTGAGATTCGACTTCACGATGAACCCTCCTCTCCAGCACCCCCGAATAGACCTTACCAGGGAGGCTGAGGAATGTGATTCCCCTGTAGTTGGAACACACCCTCTGGTCCCCCTTCTTAAAAAGGGGGACCACCACCCCAGTCTGCCAATCCAGAGGCACTGTTCCCGATGTCCATGCGATGTTGCAGAGGTGTGTCAACTAGGACAGCCCGACAACATCCAGAGCCTTTAGGAACTCCGGGCAAATCTCATCCACCCCTGGGGCCTTGCCACCGATGAGCTTTTTCACCACATCGGTGACCTCAACCCCAGAGATAGGAGAGCCCGCCTCAGAGAACCCAGACTCTGCTTCCTCATGGGAAGGCGTGTCGGTGCAATTGAGGAGCTCTTCGAAGTGTTCTCCCCACCGACTCACAACGTCCCGGGTTGAGGTCAGCAGCGCCCCATCCCCACTATACACAGTGTTGATGGTGTGCTGCTTCCCCCCTCCTGAGACGGCGGATGGTGGAACAGAATTTCCTCGAAGCCATCCGAAAGTCTTTCTCCATGGCCTCACCGAACTCCTCCCATAATCAGAGTTTTTGCTTCAGTGACCAACAAAGCTGCATTCCGCTTGGCCAGCCGGTACCCATCAGTTGCCTCAGGAGTCCCACAGGCCAAAAAGACCCGATAGGACTCCTTCTTCAGCTTGACGGCATCCCTCACCGTCGGTGTCCACCAACGGGTTCGGGGATTGCTGTCAGGCAACGACCACCTTACGGCCACAGCTCTGATCGGTCGCCTCAGCAATGGAGGCGCGGAACATGGTCCACTCAGACTCGATTTCCCCCGCCTCCCCCGGAACATAAGCAAAGTTCTGTCGGAGGTGGGAGTTGAAACTCTTTCTGACAGGGGATTCTGCCAGACGTTCCCAGCAGACCCTCACAATACGTTTGGGCCTGCCACGTCGGATCGGCATCTTTCCCCACCATCGGAGCCAACTCACCACCAGGTGGTGATCAGTTGACAGCTCTGCCCCTCTCTTCACCAGAGTGTCCAAGACATGCGGCCGCAAGTCCGATGACATGACCACAAGGTCGATCATCGAACTGCGACCTAGGGTGTCCTGGTGCCAAGTGCACGTGTGGGCACCCTTGTACTTGAACATGGTGTTCGTTATGGACAATTCGTGATGAGCACAGAAGTCCAATAACAGAACACCGCTCAGGTTCTGATTGAGGGGGCCATTCCTCACAATCACAGTCACCTCCCACAGTTGGTGAGCCCATGGGAAGGGGGACCCCCGTTACCCTTTCGGGCTCTGCCCGGCCAGGCCCCATGGGTGCAGGCCCGGCCACCAGGCGCTCGCCTTCGAGCCCCACCTCCAGGCATGGCTCCAGAGGTGACCCACGTCCGGGCAAGTGAAAACGTCTTCCTGAATTGTTTGTCATCATAGGGGTTTTTTGGAGCTGTGCTTTGTCTGGTCCCTCACCTAGGACCTGTTTGCATAAAGCCCCAGACAAATTAGCTCCTAGTATCATTGGGACACACAAACCCCTCCACCACGATAAGGGGACAGCTCAAGGAGGGGCCAAATCTGATGTGGCATTTCAAAATAAAAGTCTGTCACTGCCACTGATTTAAAACATCCATCCATTTTCTGAGCCGCTTCTCCGCACTAGGGTCGCGGGCGTGCTGGAGCCTATCCCAGCTATCATCGGGCAGGAGGCGGGGTACACCCTGAACTGGTTGCCAGCCAATCACAGAGCACATACAAACAAACAACCATCTGCACTCACATTCACACCTATGGGCAATATAGAGTTGTCAATTAACCTAGCATGCATCTTTTTGGGATGTGGGAGGAAACCGGAGGCCCGGAGAAAACCCACCCAGGCACGGGGGAGAACATGCAAACTCCACACAGGCGGGGCCGGGGATTGAACCCTGCTCCTCAGAACTGTGAGGCAGAAATGTGAGGCAGACGCTCCAACCGCCTGATTTAAAACATTCATTAAAAAAAATCTATGTCAATACTACATCTTTTAAGAAATAATTAGAAATAATCCTGTTCGTATCGCAACACCTTTTACCCTTCATACATGTAGGAGACAATTACAGGATGCTACTACATTACTGTAATCACCATTTGATGTAATATATCTGCTATCTGTAAAAAAAAACACAGATTGTTTTATCATTAAATATGATTGTTTGGGGTATCAACATTAACACTTTAACCACTGAAGTAATTTCTCATGCCAGTCTGACACTGGAAGGAAGACATGCATGGATCCATCCATTTCAACAGCACTTATCCTATTGAGTCACAGGGTTGTTGGGTCTCCAATTAATGCATGTTTTTAGGATGTGGGAGGAAACCGGAGTGCCTGGAGAAAACCCACACAGGCACGGGGAGAACAGGCAAACGCCACACAGGCCGGGCCGGGGATTGAACCCAGGTCCTCAGAACTGTGAGGCTGACGCTCTAACCAGTTGGCCACCGTGCCGCTGGAAGGAAAACAGTATATTTTAAATAGTTACAAGAAAGATGGTTTTCTATTTTTTTTTTTTTTTTTTTTTTTTAAATCTTGATCAAACCTCTTTTAGTGGAGACCTGGTGTGGTGTAGTGTCCCCCACAACTGGACTGGTGTTGCGATATCTCGTAATTTTTTTAAATGAATGTTTTAAATCAGTGGTAGTGACAGTGAAATATACCAATTTCAAGAGTCTTTTATTTTGAAATGCCACATCAGATTTTGATGGGATCTCTTTTGTTGCAGACCTGGGGAGGTGTAGTGTCCCCCAGAACAGGACCGGTGTTGCGATATCTCATTAAAAATATTTAACAGATGTTTTCAGTCAGGGGTAATGGCAACAACATATGCAGTTTTCAGAGATTTTTATTTTGAAATACAATATCAGATCTTCATCAAACCTCTTTTCGTGGAGTCCTTGGTGGTCTGTCACACAGATCTGGACTTGTCTTGCGATACCAATGGGATTATGTTAGGGTGGCTTTGGCTCAGTATGTAGAAGAGGTTCGAATCCCTGCTACGACTGTCCGCATGTCGAAGTGTCCTTGGGCAAGACACTGAACCCTAATTTGCTCCCAGTGGGTCTGGCAGCACCTCGCATGGCAGCAGTCGCCCATTGGTTTATGAATGTGAGGCTTTGGGCACTGTGATGATGTAGATAAAGCGCTATATAAGTGCAGTCCATGACCATTTATTTTTCCTAAGATATCAAATAAAGTAATTTTTTTAATGTATGTATGTATGTATGTCAGTATTTCAAGATTCAAACTAACTTTGCTGGTTGCATTCCTAAACCGAAGAGCACTGACGTCCGTATTATTGGGAAGCTTTTATTTTGAAGGTGGCTTCGCCGCGAGTTGGCGACCTATTACCGTAATGCCTAGTATGAACAAAATTAGGGGCGGCTGGCTTGACTGCTACTTTACGAGTGGAGGCTGGCTTGACCGCATAACTATGTATTATGATTCTAATTGTTCTGTCTACGACTGGAAGAATCTGAACCTGTCAGACTGGTGTGTAACTTGGACACAAACTGTATACAGTTGATGGATGACTACTTGACGTGCAAATTTCTTCAGGCATTCGTGAAAATAAGTCATCATAAATAACAAGACCAAAGGTAAATAAACACTTTTCCCCTCCTTTTTATGTTGTACATTTTTACTCAAAATTTGTAGGTGAAACATTTTACATTAGTCTTAGAAATGTTTGTCTTACAAACAAAAAACTGTATTTTCAAAATAAGCTGCATTTAAGCAGAGAAGATGATAACAAATTGATGTGATTTACTCATTTGCAATGCCTATCACGTTTTAAGAAAAAAAAAATTCAATTCATGGGTGTGGGGGTGCGAGGGACTAGAACAAACAAGATCTGCCTCAAAGTCAAGAGGTCCTGGGTTCCAACCGGGGCTCAGACCCTTCTGCATGGAGTTTACATTTTCTCCCAGTAATTGAAGGCTCTAAATTGTCTATGGGTGTGAATGTGTTAATTATAAATTATGATTGTGATTATGATTTCTCTCTGCAGTGGAGATGAAATTACTAAAGGCATTTAGATTCATCGTTCTCCTTCTTCTGGCTGCATACATCTTTTGTCTGAATAAGGACTACACGCCATCTTTCAACTCATTTTTCAAAGTAAGAATTGACAGCAATGCAGATCACTGACAAGTTAGAATTATTCTTAAATGACAAATTTGCTATGCTTACTGTACAGAATGAGGAGTTCTGTGTAATTGGGGAGCCATTTCCCCCCCCCCCAACACACACACACACTGTATGTCTACTTTTCAGGTATACTGTGGTAAATAGATAAGCATTAGCCATTCATTTACAACTGCAGTGAGTATACAGTTTCCTTGAACACTAAACATACATAATTTATTTGAATTTTTTTTTTGACCAGCTCTCAAAAGCCTTGCACCCTATTGGTTCATATTCTGTTTGACATTTTTCCTATAGTATAGTTAATGTTATTGAGGTTAGCTTGCGGTGTGATATAGACTCCAGCCAGTATAAACGATGCAAACTCACGTGGCGCGTAAAATGGTTTACAGTTCAGAAACAGCGACTCCAAATGCGGGCTGCAGTGTGTGCTGAGCACCGTGACGTCCGTACACCATTTTTCGTTTATATGGAGGCATATCAGCCGCCCTTCGTTTTTCCCGATGATTCCATGTCGCGGTCGGCTCGATGAATGTTGAAGCCGGGAAGCGTGACGGCGCCATCGGGTACGGCGTCGCAAAGCCAGGTCTCCGTGAAGCACATGGCCGCGGAACGTCCGAAGTCTTTACTGGTCTTTAACAGAAGATGAAGCTCGTCCATTTTGTTGGGTAGGGAGCGTACATTCGCGAGGTGGATCGACGGGAAGGCCAATCTGTGTCCTCTCTTGCGGAGTTTCACCTGAATTCCGGCTCGTTTTCCTCTGTGGCGCCGCTTCCGCATCCATGCACCGAAAACCGCGGACGCCGCTCCGGTGAGTAACTCGGGGAAAAAACTGAGCGGATTTTCGAAAGTTGGTGACAGAAAGTCCGGAGTAGCCTCCTTGATGGTTAGCAGGTCTCCCCTTGTGTAAGTGAGTCGTGTAAGGTCTCCAAAGACGGACGAAAAACACAAAAACAAAGACAATACTAGAGAGCGCGTTACCGAGGCTACCGTTACCGTTTAGAAACACCCACAATCCAGACAGTTCCTCTCCAAAACACTATCTTGTGTGAGGTTGGGCAGCAAGTGTCACTACAATGCTCTGTCCAGGACCCCTACCAGCTGGAGTTTAGAGGCATCTCAAATTCAGGTAAAACTGAATCAGAAAAGCATCAAAAGGATATTTTGCATTTCTGAAGTTATGCAGATCTACAGTTCAGCTGCAAATTATTCTTAACCTTGCCACATTTTGAGTTGGAGTGAATGCGTGTGTTGAAGAGGTGTCTTATAGTTTAAAATGACCCAAGAAAATTTGAAAAACTCAGACTAATCACACAATAGTTGTTGTGGAAAACAAGAAAAAAGTTCTGCCGTGCTAATATGACAAGAAAAAAGCTTTGAGAACTCCCAAATTAGTTCATTCTTTTCTCACTGCCCTGAAAGAGAGACTAAACCTCTTTCTCACAGAGTATGTACTCTCCTTTACCCAGACCAGAAAATTATTGTGGAAAACAAACACTGTTGAGTTTATTAACTGGTGTTAAAAACAAAGCAAAACAAAAACAAGAACAAACAAAAACATCAACAGTTCAGTTTGACTGGACACCAACAACATTAGGATCACCTGTAAAATCTGTGTTACAAGACAAGAGCCATTAAACTCTCAGCATTTACAAAAAAAAAAAAAAAAAGCTAAGTTTTGTTTTGATTGACACAGCGGTACTATGTTAACTATTAGCTATTGTAATTTGCTGTTGTGTACAGCTGAATTGAGAATCAAACTGAAATGTTTTCCTAATATTTTGACCTTCTCATGTAGTTGTTTGAGGTAACCAAAGTATGTGAAATAGCTAGCTTGTACCCAACATTGTGGCTGGACATTGTAGGGTAGCCGTTTTGACTATGCATTATAATCAGCATGGAGAGGATGACTGCAATGCAGCCCTTTAGCGGGCACAAGCCAGTGCAAACTGTAGGCCGATCCCAAGCCCGGATAAATGCAGAGGGTTGCGTCAGGAAGGACATCCGGGTAAAAACTTTGCCAAACAAATCCGTTCATCTAAAGAATTCCATACCGGATTGTTCCTGGCCCGGGTTAACAACGTCCACCCCCGGCACCGTTAACCTGCAGGGTGCCAGTGTAAATTCAGCTACTGTGGGTCGAAGACGAAGGAGAGGTGGAAAGCGGGTTCTTAGGCAGAAAGAGAAGAGGAAAGCACAAAGCCTAGAATTTAATGTGGGGACTTTGAATATTTGGACTATGACAGGAAAATCTCAGGAGTTGGTTGACATGATGATGAGGAGAAAGGTTGATATAGTGTGTGGAAAGGAGACCAGGTGAAAAGGCAGTAAGGCTATAAGTTTAGGGGGAAGGTTTAAATTATTTTACCATGTAGATGGGAAGAGAAATGGAGTAGTGGTTATTTTAAAGGAAGTGTTAGCTAAGAATGTCTTGGAGGTGAAAAGAGTATCAGATTGAGTGATGAGCATCGGGTGGTGGTGTGTAAGATGACTCTGTTAGTGGGGAGGTAGATTAAGAAGACAAAAGCAGAGCAGAGAACCATGTGATGGAAGTTGATACAGGAAGAGTGTTGTGCGGCTTTTCGGGAAGAGGTGAGACAGGGTCTCGGTGGACAGGAGGAGCTTCCAGAAGACTGGACCACTACAGCCAAGGTGATCAGAGAGACAGGCAGGAGAGTACTTGGTGTATCTTCTGGCAGGAAAGGAGAGAAGGAGACTTGGTGGTGGAACCTCACAGTACAGGAAATCATACAAGGAAAGAGGTTAGCTAAGAAGAAGTGGGACACTGAGAGGACCGAGGAGACGAGGAAGGATTACATAGAGATGCGACGGAGGGCAAAGGTAGAGGTGGCAAAGGCCAAACAAGAGGCATATGATGACATGTATGGCATGTTGGACACTAAAGAAGGAGAAAAGGATCCTTACAGGTTGCCCAGACAGAGGGATAGAGATGGGAAGATGTGCAGCAGTTTACAGTGATTAAGGATAGAGATGGAAATGTGTTGACTGGTGCCAGTAGTGTGCTGGACAGATGGAAAGAATACTTTGAGGAGGTGATGAATGAAGAAAATGAGAGAATGAAGAGTAGAAGAGGCAAGTGTGGTGGACTAGGAAGTGGCAATGATTACTAAGGGGGAAGTTAGAAAGGCACTAAATAGAATGAAATATGGAAAGGCAGTTGGTCCTGATGACATCCCTGTGGAGGTATGGAAGCATCTAGGAGAGGTGGCTGTGGAGTTTTTGACCAGCTTGTTCAACAGAATTCTAGTGGGTGTGAAGATGTCTGAGGAATGGAGGAAAAGTTTGCTGGTGCCCATTTTTAAGAACAAAGCTGATGTGCAGAGCGGTGGGACCTATAGAGGAATAAAGTTGTTGAGCCACACAATGAAGTTATGGGAAAGAGTAGTGGGGGCTAGAATCAGGACAGAAGGGAGTATTTGCGAGCAACAGTACGGTTTCATGTGGAGAAAGAGTACCACAAATGCATTATTTGCCTTGAGGATGTTGATGGAAAAGTACAGATAAGGTCAGAAGGAGCTACATTCTGTCTTTGTGGATCTAGAGAAAGCCTATGACAGAGTACCCAGAGAGGAACTGTGGTACTGCATGCGGAAGTGTGGAGTGGCAGAGAAGTATGTTAGAATAATACAGGACATGTACGAGGGCAGCAAAACAGTGGTGAGGTGTGCTGTCGGTGTGACAGAGGAATTTAAGGTGGACGTGAGTCTGCCTCAGGGATCAGCCCTGAGCCTCTTTCTGTTTGCAGTGGTGATGGACAGGCTGACAGATGAGGTTAGACTGGAATCCCCGTAGACCATGATGTTTGCAGATGACATTGTGATCTGCAGTGAAAGCCGGGAGCAGGTGGAGGAACAGTTAGAAAGATGGAGGCATGCACTGGAAAGGAGAGGAATGAAGATTTGCCAAAGTCAGACAGAATATAGGTGCATGAATGAAAAGAATGGAGGGGGAAGAGTGGGGCTACAGGGAGGAGAGATAGCAAGGGTGGAGGATTTTAAATACTTGGGGTCAACAGTCTAGAGCAGGGGTCAGCAACCCGCGACTCTCGAGCCGTATGCGGCTCTTTAGTGCCCCCCTAGTGACTCCCTGGAGCTTTTTCAAAACTGCATGAAAATGGAAAATGATGGGGGATTAATATGGTTTCTGTAGGAGGACAAACATGACACAAACATTCTTAACGTTTTCCAATGCTGTAAAAATGTGTGGAACAAAACAAAATAAAAATGACGTAAAAAAATGTTGTTTTCTTTATTATATTTCTATAATTTCATCAATGCAACGAAACTTAAAACACCATCACGTGGTGCGTCATTCTCTCCTGGATGCACTGCAGGAAAAATAGAAGAGAATAGAATAGATAAAATAAACCTTTAATCATGAATGCTCATTATGTCATTTGGATAATAGGCGAATATAGACACTTACAGCATGTGTTGCCTTCATTACAAGGCATACATAAAGCTTTTCATTTTTTGCGGCTCCAAACAGATTTGTTTGGAGGAAGGTGTTAGGTGTGTTTTGTGACAGAAGAGTCTCTGCTAGGATGAAGGGGAAAGTTTATTCGACAGTAGTGAGGCCAGCCACGATGTACGGATTAGAGACAGTGGCACTGAAGAGACAACAGGAAGCAGAGATGGAGGTGGCGGAAATGAAGATCTTGAGATTCAGGAGTGACCAGGTTGGATAAAATTAGAACTGAGCTCTTCAGAGGGACAGCCAAGGTTAGATGTTTTGGAGACAAAGTTAGCGAGAGCAGACTTCAATGGTTTGGACATGTCCAGAGGAGAAAGAGTGAGTATATTGGTAGAAGGATGATGAGGATGGAGCTGCCAGGCAAGAGAGCTAGAGGAAGACCAAAGAGAAGCTTGATGGATGTCGTGAGGGAAGACATGAGGACAGTTGGTGTTAGAGAGGAGGATACAGGAGAAGGATGACACGCTGTGGACCCCTAATGGGACAAGCCGAAAGGAAAAGAAGAAGACATGGAGAGGATGACTCCTTTGTGAAATATGGATATTTTTTTCAAAATCTCAAGAAAATAATACAAAATAGCAAAGAACAATAATACATCCTCAATTGTGTTGCATGTGGTTGCCGTGTCTCCAACTTGAGAGTTTCTTGATTCCAGTCTTAGCTCAGTCCTTGTCTGTTTTTCTCTAAGCAAAAATGCTGTTCAATTTTTTTTACCTAAATGTATGTAAATATTTATCACTTTCATGGTGTTGGGTTTTGTTTTTCCATGTTTAGAAACAGGGCCTGCAATCCAACATCAGGTTACAATCACACAGGCAGACTGTGATAACCAAGGATTAAACATAATTTGTCAAGTGATTGATTTACCTCTATTCAGACGGGAACTAAGATTGGTGTTGGTCCTAGATGGTAAGTGCTAAGCAAAAAAAAAAAAAGACCCCTTGAATATTGCTGTATAAAGTTAAAGCTTTTTCTGCATGTTCCATCACTTGGCTGAACATGTATTGTCTTTCCAGGTGCATTCACGTGTGTTGCTGATCCAGAATTTGGAAATTGATTTTTAAATGATGTGGGTAGAGCTTCTTGTGAAATAAATGAGGTGGGAGAGAAGACTGCCATTTGCAGGGTAAGTGGAGAATGGGAAGATCGAGAAGACAACTGCACCCTCCAGAGGATTGCGCAACTACTCAGTCAATCTAGGGTGAGCTGTTGGACTTTTCACACAAAAACTGCAAGAATGATTCGAGTTATAGGAGAACAAATGGGAGTTATATCCACATAAGGGGTTGTCTGGGCTCCCATTGATCCAGTAAAATCACAAATGATCTACAATGCCTTGAGTACACTATACAAACTACAATTGTGCAAAGATTACATGGGTTTGCCTGAGTTTGATATTTCATTGTTCTGTATAGAAAAGCCAGATATTGACTGTAACACCTGTTTTCCCTCTGAAATGTTAGTTATTGAATGAAATGACATTGCCAGAGTTCCTGGAAGAACTCAGCAATGTCACTCTCGAACTGAGTCAACAAGTGACTGAATCTCCTAACAACATTGATGCCATTGTTACAATTCTCAACAATGTAGCAACCTTTGTAACAACATCTACTATCCAGATAAGTCAGGTCTCGATGGAGGTATGTGTGTGTCTCTTGTTTCATCTAACAACAGATGTTAGGTATTGACTGTTTTTCTTTTTCCTCTAGGATGTCCTTCTCACTACTGATGTCCTTACTAGAGATGAGGCAAGAGAATCATGGGACATTCTTAACCTTGAAGCAGTCATTGAGACCATAGAAACAAGAAACATCACTCCCAGAAATGAGAGTGTCAGCTCATTATTGTTGTTTGGTCTTGAGGGTATAACGAGTAGGCTAATCAATGCCTCGTTTAACATTGAAACACCTTTGATTCTCTTGAACAAAACTACATTCACCAACACTTTCAATGGGGATTTTAATTCTACAGTGGAGATAGACATAGAGGAGTCTAGTGGGCCAACAAACCTCACTGTGATAACCTTTGAATCATTGGATAATGTACTTCCCCCAAGAGATGAAAACAACTCTACAGGCAGGGTAATCAATGGGAGAGTCGTACTTGTTCAGTCTGACACCACCGTGGACAATGTCTCTTTCACATTTGACATTATAAATGAGACTCTGGGGAACCCTCAGTGTGTGTTCTGGAACTTTACTCTCTTTGAAGGTCTTGGAGGATGGGACGATGAAGGCTGCGAGCTAGTTGACAGAGATGACAAAACGGTTAAATGTCAGTATGACCACCTAACCTCCTTTTCAATGCTAATGTCACCCTTTGTTCCAAACAGACGTGTGTTGGATTTCATAACGTACATTGGCGTCGGTATTTCCATGGCATCCCTAGTTATATGCCTCATTATTGAGGCGTTTATATGGAAAAAAAGTTAGAAAGAACGACAAAGCACAGTTGAGCCATATTCCCATTGTTAACATTGCACTGTCTCTCCTGATTGCAAACATTTGGTTCATTATTGGCACAAGTATCTCTGAAGGAGATAAAAAGAATCCAGATGCATGCACTGCTGCTACCTTTTTCATCCATTTATTTTACTTTGTGCTCTTTTTCTGGATATTGGCGTATGGCCTGTTGTTGTTCTATTTAACAGTCTTTATCTTTGGTAATATTTCTAAAACGACTTTGATAGCTATTGGATTTTCTCTGGGCTATGGGGCCCCATTGATTATCACTGTCATTACGATTGCTGTAACAGAACCGAACAATGCTTACATTCAAGAAACTGTGATCTGCTGGCTCAACTGGGATAAATCTTGAGCACTACTGGCATTTGTGATCCCAGCACTGCTCATAGTGCTTATAAACATTGTAATTCTAATTGTGGTGTTGGTTACAATACTGCATAGTAAAAGGATGTCAATCACTGTACAAAACAATGACAATTATATTGTGGTGGAGATTGCTCGGACCTTGGCCATCCTTACACCCTTCTTTGGAATAACTTGGAGTCTTGGAGTGGGAACTCTAACTGACCCAACTAATCTCGGAATCCACATTGCCTTCGCCTTCTTCAATTCTCTACAGGTGATTTTCTGATACTATTTTTCTGTATAATGGATTTATTTGTAACTACATTTATTCCTTTGTCTTTGTCGACTCTCAGCCATCAGATTACGGCAAAAGTTTGAGTTAAAGACAACTGGACTATGGAAGAAGCCTTTTGTATTAATAGTGAAACATTAAAACACAAAGACGTCCATTGCCTTTAAATAAGATCATGTCACAGTTACAGCTAATGTTAAACCTCACTCAGTTTCCTTTTTTAGTCTAAGAGTTTTATACTTCGTATTTTTGTGCTTTCTATATTCAGAGCCATCCATGATGCACCAAATACCTACGTACATGCAAAGCTGCGTGTGTGTCTCAGTGGGTTCACCAATTTCTTGACCCACACTGCATTTTAGTAGCTTGTCATCACTCTGACTATACCATGAGGTGTAGTCTGAGTTATTGCAAACTAATAAGTGTAAGTGTGAAAAAGTCTAACACAACAGTAACTCAACAATTTCAGTTTCACGTAAAGACATATGATGGACCACCGCCAGAGAAACAAATTTTAATTCAATATACAAATCTCCATTATGCCGAATGTAATTATTGTACTTAGTGGAAGCCTTGGTCTGGTTTCTCTTTAATGAGGCGGTCCTATCCTGGGGAATTATTTTTTTTCTTTTCAAAAATTACACAGACTTGCCTTAATGGACCCAATGCTTGGGCTCTTGTGCCAAAACAACTTCAATGGCTTCACTGCCTCATTTGCGAGCTTGTCGCAGGATCTCAGCATTTTACGTGGACTGGGTTCTGGTGCGTGCAAGTCAACTAGCAATAAACCCATACTTTAAGTAGTACTGCCAATTTGGCTCCAGTGCCGATATTATCTGATACTCTCTCATTATTTGTCCTATTCCCATTTTCAAAGTAACTCTCCAAACAAGCTTTCAGTGTTTTACTCTTTTGTTCGCTTGTGGGCTTACTTCTTTCCCGTATTGGGGGGCCGAGATCAAAGTTTTGACAGAGGCACATGCAGATGCACCTGATTCGAAATGGCCTGGTGACAGATATGGTCTTGGCTTTGAGGGGATGTAAAGCTGTGATTTGCTAGAAGTAGCGCTTATGATAATAGACTTCTCTGATTATTGTGCAGTCAGTTTTTAATGTTACAACTATCGGACTTGGATAAGTGGGTCGGAAAATGAATGAATGAATGAACTATCAGACAGTAGAAACCTCCAAAGTTGTTAATAAGTTGTATGATGCTGGACAACTTCCAGGTTGTTCTAATTGCCAAACAATATTTTATATGTTTTATTTGCTATCATTCATTCACACACATAACTACTGTCGAATAAAACAGTGCGTTGTATTCATCAAAAATTCAAGCACCTTGCAGAGGCATGATGTTATAACACAGGGAGATGATGGTCATTGCTTGAGAGGTGAGTCGCTTCACTTTGATTACCCCCGGAACAGAAGTGATTTGTGGTTTTCATTTCATTTTTCGATGTCAACAGATGTCCCTTTAGCCACACAGTATTATCAAGTAGCAAGGACCTAGACATAGACCATTTTTCTATCTGTCGTGGCATTATAAACAAAATTAAAAGTTGAACTATGGGTTCATTTTCCACTCTTTGTAATTAATAATTGTAATTAAACGAACTTTTCAATTTTGAATTGGATTTACCATATTTTGTGAAACAATGCGAGTATAAAAACTATTAATTAATTCATTAATTCATTCATTAGTGCCCCTTAAAAATTGTTTATCCAGAATTGTCTGAACAAGGGTTTAAAGCTATAATGAGTAAACATACACACATGGGTCTGCTTGCATTTTTTTATGTGCTACCATAGTCATATAACCCGTAAAACTCTGACTTTGATTTTCTAAAGCTTCTCCCCATCTTAACACAGGGCTTCTTCATATTGGTTTTTGGAACACTCTTAAGGAGACAGGTATGTGCCTCTAATACCAAAAACTTTTACAATTTACAGTTTTACAAAACTAAAGTGAACCCAACCCACATTGTTTCTTAATTGACAAAATCTGATGTGTTTGTGCTGTTACTATGCACAGTTAAAATGCAATGACAAACAACGTTTATCTTTTTAGCGTTAGTGTAAGGATAGCACTTGACTAGCACTTGCAGTCCCACAATTGTACTCATTCTGAAGCTAGCTTTGCCCAGATGATCGTCAATGCACTATTTGTAATACTCATTGGTTGCATGGCATACAGGTAATTTATTTCCTGATAAACTTGTCCAGCTAGAGTTGTACAATAGTATGCTAATTTTGTGTACACTAAGATTTTCAGATCCGGTCATCAATGTTTGGGTCTGAAACCGTCTCAAAGTTCTGGAAGTGGGACAGCGGTAATAACACAATTCATGCGAACTTTGGTAGCGGCTCACATATCCTTTCTCCAATGGATTGATGTGTGGTTATGTCAATTATTTTAGACCACCAATTTTGGAACCTCATCGAGTGGAGGACATGTGATGAGTGTTCTCCACTCATCGAGTGGAGAACAAGAAAATAAACGGTATCACAACTTTTTATAAGGGTTCATTGCACCTCTTGTCTCCAAACAGCACAACAACCAAGTTGTAATCTATTTTGTTTATGTATTTTGTTATTATTATTCTTTTTTTTCAGGTGGTAACAATTCATCATCGGATGCCAGTGCATCATCTCAAGCTGCCAACTCTTGAAGACCACTGCACTCTACTCTGCTCAGGCTGGCCAAGCAACAGTTTCCAAATACTGTTTGAAAGCTGAGAGGCAAGCTTTCAGACTAATGCTAAAATACTTTAATGCTCCTGTCCTATTTTTCTCTTAATATCATTCCAATTATTTAGAAAATTAAAGAACAGGATTATTGCTCAACAAATATGTGCCTGTTGCTCGAGACAAGTGAGCTATTTTCTTATCCTAAACATTGTTTTTTTTTCATTTCGTAAAATAACTCATGGCTGCATGCGAGTACAGTAACGCCCCACTATATCACGTTTCACGCTTCGAGGTCCCACTGCGTTGGCTAGCATTTACAAAATAAATGTTATTACGGTTGTTACTGTATTCCGTACAATATCTTTGTGTTAGCTGTTGTTCTTGCTCTCTCAATATATTACACTGTATACCTATCTGTATGTCTAAATGTGTTTGTATTTTTTGAAGTGTGTTTCAAAAATATAAGCGCCATAAATGCTATAAAAATATGCCTCAATAAAATCTGGGGCACAATAGTGGTGTAATAGGGTATAATGTTTGCAAAGTATCTAGCTACAGTATGTTGCGATATCCTTGAAAAGGATGACAAATGTAATAGTCCTAAATATATTTAATTATTTGACATTTTGTTTCTGAGATGTTAATTTAATATAACAGTCATATACTAATAATATTACAACTATTTCAAATTCTTAATCAGTAAAAAATAATGATTCTTATCACAACAAGGCAGAAGGCAGCCATGCACTTTGGAACATTACTAACTGAAATAAACTATAACTATTTGTTTTCATGACTTGTATAATGAAATAGTTTTGATAAACTTGCACTTCTTATATTAGAGATAGAATATAGGCCACATCATCATCAGTGTGTTTGTCCAGTAGTCAAATATAGAGCAGCACAGGTTTATTCTATTAAGTGACAGAGGCTCAGATTTGATGTGATGTTTCATTTTTACCACAGTAAAAAATACTAAAAAGGTAGACAGTAGCTAATTATATTACTCTTTATGGGTTTGGATGTCTCTGATGTTTTAAATGTTTAATGTACTGTCATATGGAAAATGGTAAAAGCAGATATGCTGACTAAGGGACATTGCTTGTGTAACACTTTGTTAACGTGTGTCTGTCTTCTCTCTGTATCTTTTGTATTTGACTTATCAGTTTGTTAGCAAAACTATACTGCAAAAATGTGTGTTCCATGTTAAAGCATCAATAATACAGCTAATATAGTGTATTTCATCGCTGTCAGGTAGGAACCTCTTATGCCATAATTTGGTAAATTTTTCACAAATCAATACAGAAGTCCCAGTACAAATTATTAAACCAATCGAAAGTATTGAAAATAGCTTACTTTTTTTACTATTCGTTGTTAAAAACTAAAAGTGTGTATATATATATATATATATACATATATATTATATATATATATATATATATAAAATATCATATATATATATATATATCACATATATATATATATATATATATATATATATCATATAATATATCATATATTAGTTAATGTAATTAATTCATTAATAAAAATTTAAAAAAAATAAAAATGTAATAATTTAGGAGAAAAGAATAAGATGGAAGCAACGCCTGTGTTATTTCCGGTTTCGCGTAATTTTAAATTACAGCTTTATAAATCAAGCTATTTTATCTCGAAAGGGGCACCACGCCACATTTTAGATGCATAAAACTTCAGGACAAAGTGACGACAAACCTGTTATCCTCAGTCTCGTAATTTGAAGGTAATTTGAATTAGATAAGAGTTCTAGACGACCAAAGGTTTTTTTTCCTCGAACCCAAACACGCACAACAATGCAGGTAGTGAATTTTATGGGAATTGTAATGATCTAGCATGGGGAATCTGCAGGGAAGCAATACAAAAAAAAACAAAGGGCAGATGAACACTGGCAAAGGAAACTGACTTGTGATTCGAGGTTGGTCGTGAGCATGGGGTGACAATGCGTATAGCTGGAATTCCTGTTCTCGCTTGTTTAAAACCCAAATATGCACAAATCTGTACTTTTAGTAGACCGCAAGTTTGATTTATGTGTGTTGACCAATTCAGGCAAGCGGGTCGACCTTCCGGGGTTTGGCAAGAGCGCTCACAAGTGATGGTTTGCAGGAAAAGGAAGGAAAGAGAAAAAGACGCACATCAAGAGCAGGTTGGCCGATCCCAGCTATAAACCCAGTGGAATAAAATATTAATGATTGGATTTAAAATAACGAGACCATTGTTCCGCTTTTCCTTGTCACGCGCCCATCCTCTTTAATCCCGGTAACGAATATTCACTAGTGGCGTTCATGTAAGGTTCTTAAAATATTGTCTTACATTCAAGTCCAGTGCTAGTACACAATACTACAATGTCTTTAAATACAATTAGACATCATACAAATGACTCTGCATACTTTTTTCTAGAGAAGGAAAAAGGTAAATGTGTGTTGGTTTTCACGTTACATGTTTGTTATCCAGTTTTTTCTAACATTGCAATATACAAATTGTATATAGCAGGGTTAAAAAAAATCGCAATGTATTTTTTTTTCCAATGTCGTGCATACTCTTAAACACCTTTTAAACTTTTGAATACACAGCAATGCACAGTGCTCTATGTACATTTTATTCCTTGTAATGTTTTTCTGGTTTTGTTTTTGTTTAGTTTGTTTTAGTTTTTAGTTTTAATGTTTTAGGTTAGGAAGCGCGGCATGGTGACCGACTGTTTAGCACATCCGCCTCACAGTTCTGAGGACCTGGGTTTAAATCCCGTGCCTGTGTGGGTTTTCTCCGGGCACTCCGGTTTCCTCCCACATTCCAAAAACATCCATGAAGGGTTGATTGATGATTCTAAATTGCCCGTAAGTGTGAATGTGTTCGCAAATGGTTGTTTGTTTATATGTGCCCTGCGATTGGCTGGCGAACAGTTCAGGGTGTACCCCGCCACTGTTGGCTGGGATAGGCTCCAGCACACCCGCGACCCTTGTGAGGATAAAGCAGGACAGAAAATGGATGGATGGAAGGTTAGGAAGCGTTTATTTTACCACATTTAAAAAAAAATATATATATATTTTCTTTTTAACAGTATACACTAAAAATTTCGCAATAATGAATTATGGGCAATATGAATATGGACGAAAATCCACAATGCACTGAATCCGCAATAGGTGATGTAGTCAGGGAACACTGTATTTATAAACCTTTAACTATATTTAAGCTTAGAATTGCAGGTTCATTTGCTTGTCTTATTTGTTCCATCTGCACTGACCGATATGCTCTAATTCATAGAGACTGATCTATATGAAATAGTTTTATGCGCTTAAAACTTTTGTATTAATTAATGTAATTTAAATGTGACCAAATCTTGCTGTCACCCATTTT
This sequence comes from Phycodurus eques, assembly GCF_024500275.1. Taxonomy (NCBI): domain Eukaryota; kingdom Metazoa; phylum Chordata; class Actinopteri; order Syngnathiformes; family Syngnathidae; genus Phycodurus; species Phycodurus eques. Next base: position 3,681,655 of record NC_084542.1, on the reverse strand, counting down.
GTCACCTTTCTAGTGCAGTGTCTCTGTCTCCCTCCCTCTAGTTTCTCTCTGTGTGTGGCCTAAAGCAGTGGGGGAAGGCTGCTATCAAACCCAGAAAGGGAAAACTAAGCTGAATTTCTTAAATGTGCCTCTCTGCAACATCTTGCTGCAGAAAGCGTCAATATTAATCCTTTCTAAAAATGAAAGGTTGTCTGCCTCTTTTTATAAGAAGCACCTTTGTTCTGAAGCACCATTAACAATTTGCATCAGTTACATGTTTCATGACACTCCTGTCATGAAACATGTAACTGATGCAAATTGTTAATGGTGCTTCAGTACAAAGGTGCTCCTTATAAAAAGAATCCCACCTCCCTCATGAATTTGTCTCAAATTTGGATGTACAGTGCATCCAGAGTACATTCCTCTTTGCCAGTTTCAGCTAAAAGGTAAGAACTGTACTCTCAATTGGCTAACATTTCTTGGATATATATATTCATAAAACCTATCTTGAATGTTAAACAAGTAATATTCATCTGTAACAATAGTGCTGTGCTGGAAAGCTATAGGCAAAGCAAGTTTGTCTGTTTATTTTCTTTACAGGCAGAAAAAAAGTATGAGGCACTCTACATTGATAATTTATTGTCTATTTAGATGATTACATGCACAAAGGAATGCACAAGGTTGCTCAATAAATAATAATTTTTTTTTCAGAAATTCTCTTGAGGGTCGTTAGAGCAGGTTTTGAGTTGACTTAAGGCCATTATCTCAAATATAATTGGTACTACATTCCCTTGATCATAGGGACTCCTGTGACCCTTGTGAGGATAAGTTATCAATTCATTATTGATAAGTTATCAATTCATTTTAAATGGCATCATATGACTGTGCCTTTGTGAGTTAGATTATTATTTGCACTCTTTACTACGTTTATAAATGTAACTGAAATGCACATTATGATACCCCCTGTGTTCTTTCAGTATGTCTATTATAAAAGTAATGTAAAAATTAATGAGGAAAAAAAATGCCACTGTGTCCTTAGTGGAGAAACAATGAGGTGGCCTACTCAATTCAAATTTTGTGGTATCATAGCCGTAAAGAGGAGTGAATACAGCACTGTTATTAGAAGCAGTAAACCTTCATGTGTGCCTGGTTATTTGCGCCAGTGGACAATTATGGAAATTACAATGACTAGCTACTCCAAGTTATGTGTTGCTGTCATGAGCTTTGGCGCTAGGAGCTTAGTGAGGGGTCAGCATTTATGCTATTTCATTCTTTTGCAGTCTAGAGTGCCAATGCTCTGGTTAATATTATGTTTAATTATTATACCTGACCGACTTGACACTGGGAGTCAGGGATGTGCACAAATTTTTGGGGGGCAGGTGTTCAAGCCAAAAAAAAAAAAAATAATAAAAAGGCACTTCCTTACTTTTTTAAAAACTACTTACTTTTTCAACCTGTCCTGTTCAGCTGCATGGCCATGCAGAATAATGGATCTGTATGCCCTTTTGTGCTGGAACCGTTTTGCTTTGCAACAGGGGAGTCTGAAATACTCCCTCTGCTTAGTTTTTATTTTTTAAATTATTTTGATGTTTATTGGAAATGCAGCCGGACAGAAAAGAGTTTTAGGGGACAGACAGAGGGACGGAGTGGACAAGGGGAATAGGGGCGCAAACCCCAGTAGAAAAATAGTTAGACAGTCTAGATATTTGACCACAAGTAACATTACAAAAGTCAGCGCAACCCACTCCCCAGGACCCAGGGTGGTCTCCCAGCCCAACTGAAGTGCCTCGACCAGTCCCAAAGGGCAGGGCACGGGTACCGGACCACTACCTCCCCACACCCAATCCCCCCCACCGCCATCACCACCCCCATCACCCCCGGAAAGCATGAGGGCCCCAACCACCAACATGGCCAAATCCCCATCTCCCCGTAGCCTGACAACCTAAGGAGAGTGTGTGGGGGGGGCAGGCCCCAGGAGTCGAGCCAAGAGAAATTTGAAGACCCACCACCCACCCTATTACTATGGTTACCAGGTCCCCGACTGGCAACCATTATCCTTATCCCTAACCATTATCATGTGATCGTGTGTGTTGGGGTGCATTAAAATTGGGGAGACTGGCGGTCGTGAGGCGAGACGGTCACGGGGCAATGATGACCTGCAACCGTCAGCTCTGCCAAGGCCAATCAGCTCCCCAAAGAAAGTGCGAATGTATGTGGTGCATTAAAAATCCGCAGGAAAAAGGCATGGCAGGCCAAAGAGCCCTCCCAGCCTGACCATGCCCTCCCCCAACTGACGGGTGTATGATGCATTAAAACTGCAAGACCGGCAGGGCAGAGACGGGGGGCGACCAGACCGGAGACCAACACAGATGTGCTAGGACCGGACCCAGCGTCCACACCATCATGCCTCGTGCCATCCCCTCAGGGGACCCTGAATGAGATGTGAATCTGCCCAATGTGCAAAATATGTACAGTGTGAGTCACAAAAATGTGAGTGTGTGAAGTAAGAGACAAGACTCCTGCGAGACCGGCACAGAGACCACAGAGAAAAGGGGGACAGCCCCTCCCTGCCCCACGGCTAATACCTCTGCACCATCATCCCAGTCGGAATGACTACAGGCCTGTCGCCCTGACATCAGTGGTCATGAAGTCCTTGGAATGCCTCGTGCTGGACCACCTCAAGTGCATCACAGCTCCCCTGCTGGAACCCCTGCAGTTTGCCTACCAAGCAAACAGGTCTGTGGATGACGGAGTCAACATGGGAGTGGACTTCATACTAGAACACCTCGACGGCCCGGGGACCTATGCAAGGATCCTGTTCGCGGACTTCAGCTGGCAGCTTCCTGACAGGCAGGACACAACAGGTGAGGCTGGGGGACACCACCATATCCACATGCACCATTAGCACTGGGACGCTCCAAGGATGTGTCCTCGCTCCGCTGCTCTTCCCTCTCTACACGAACGACTGCACCTCAACACACCCGGCTGTCAAATTCCTGAAGTTTGCAGATGACAGCACAGTCATCGGCCTCATCAGATGCTGACGAGTCTGCATATCGACAGGAAGTGGAGTTGCTGAAGTTTTGGTGAGGCCGACACAACCTGAAGCTGACCATGCTCAAGACTGTAGAGATGATCATGGACTTCAGGAGGCATTCTTCGCTACAACTGCCCTGTGTCAACCGCCAAGACCTTCAAGTTCCTGGAAAATACACTCTCGGAGAGTGGGAGACCAACAGCAACTCCATCCGCAAAAAGGCCCTTCACAGCATGTACTTCCTGAGGCTTCTGAGGAAGCATGGCCTGCCACAGGAGCTGTTGAGGCAGTTCTACACAGGATTCATCGAATCAGTCCTGTGTACATCCATCACAGTCTGGTTTGGTGCTGCCACAAAAAAGGACAAACTGCGACTGAAACGGACAATCAAAACTGCTGAAAAGATTGCCGGTACCCTACCCACCCTTGAGGACTGTCACGCTGCCAGAACTAAGACAAGAGCATGCAAAATCCTCTTGGACCTGCCACAACCCGGTCACCACCTCTTCCAGCTCCTTCCCTCTTGTAACATGCTGCCAATTGTTTTATCTTGAGATTGTTGTCACATCTCTATCAGGCCAATTATACATTACCCGTGCACTCACTGCAGTAGTCTCACCAACCTGCACTACTTGCATATCTGTTGTTGACCAATACTGGCCACTCATGTGCTTGAAGAAGTATCTGTACCATTTGCACAATTGACATTGTCCCAGATTATCGCACGACTCATCACTTAAAACTGCATACATTTCTTGAAGTCTCTGCACCACTTGGACAATGGTCACTGCACCCGACTATTGTTCTGTCAGTCATTTCAAACTCCTCTAATTGCTTGAGGACTCTGCATCATTTTGCACAATTGTCAAAAAATTAAAAATTAAAAAATTGTACCGGCATGACCAAAATACTGGTACCCTTTTATTGCTCAGTGACTTTGTTGTTATGTCTCAAAAGTGTTCTCTATCAATTGACTGTCTGTTGTCGTACTAGAGCAGATCCAACTACCAGAGACAAATTCCTTGTTTGTTTTTGACATACTTGGCAAATAAAGATGATTCTGATGGCTGTCTGTTGTCGTACTAGAGCAGCTCCAACTACTGGAGACAAATTCCTTGTATGTTTTTGACATACTTGGCAAATAAAAATGATTCTGATTATTGTTCATCTAACGGTGATATTTTCCCTCTAGGAACACAATGTTTCACACCATGTTTGTGTACCTGATGGGAACTTTATACATGTACTATCAGGTAATGATAGTTCACATTGTATTGTGTCATTATTTCTGGTGTTTACTCTTGCATGAACTTAAATTACTGTCAATTTAAAGTCCTTATAAAGTGAAATCAATATTTTGTGTAAATTTGACAGTCCGCAAAGAAGAGTTACCAAATGACGCTTCAAATTCGAAAAAAATAAAAATTAAAAAAATCAAGCTGTCATTACCGCCCGCATGGATTTTCTCCGGGTACTCCAGCTTCCTCCCACATTCCAAAAACATCCATGGTAGATTACTTGAGGTCTCTTAAATTGTTTGTAGATGTGAATGGTTGTTTGTCTATATGTGCCCTGCGACTGGCTAGTGACCAATTCTGGGTGTACCCCGCCTTTACCCTAAAGTCAGCTGGGATCGGCTCCAGCACAGACGTGACCCTAGTGAGGATACGCGGTACAGAATAAATGATTAGTTTTCTAATCATTTATTGATTAGAAAAAGCGGGGTGGGATTTGAAGTTTATTTGTCTTTAGTGGAACTAACGTGTCAAGTACCAATTTAATTTTCCTGTTAAAACCATCCACAATAATGAGCGAACCACTCAGCACCGTTTTACCCACACCCAGGAAAATCAGGAAAACTACAATGATGAAAAACAATTGAATGCTATATCTCCACAATTGAGGACTACATGTTTTCAGGAAAGCAAAAGTTACATTTTGTATGCATTAGAATGACAACAAATGTAAAAGTTATTTGATTATAGTTGTTCTTTAATACCTGCAAAACAAATAAGATTTACCAATGTCTAAATTTATTGACTGTTCTTATGATTTGCAGGCTTATGCTGTTGGTATGTATAACTACTTCTACAATTTTCCTCTAGTCATTCTTAACTGGTCATACTGTCATACACCTAGGTTATTATAAAGCTGGATTTATTTCTTACCAGAGTGTCCTTTTTCACCAACACCTGGCGCCGACCTTGTTGACCTGGGCGACGTCCAAGCCAGTATGACTGAATATTTCTAGTGCTGCTAGCCACAATTTATCTGCTTATTTTATAATTGATACAGCTCTAATGTACTATATTTAGACCATTAATTGTCTATACTCACGCTGCAGTTTAGATTTACAGACTATGTTTTTTGATGTGTTTACTTGTGTTCTTTGGGCACGCACGGGTGTGTATTTTGAGGGTACACCATCTTTGCGTTTACGGTGCACCATCGTTGCGTTTACGGTGCACTCACATTGGCAGATACAGCCATTTTTTCTCACTAAATATACTTCCAAAGGTGCTAGTGACGTGAAGATTTCACCAGATGTTGAGAACAAACCAAGTACTCCACACATACAAAAATGTAGAACAAATAAGATCAGAAATTAAGCTGTGCTTACAAATGTGAAACGACACAGGGAAAAGGGAAGAAAGGGAAGTGCAAAAAGGCATGGGAAGCCAAGACAACATAAAATCTATCAATAATTAAAAAGCAAACCAAACCGTTGCCAGTGCAAATGAAGATTAACTAAATTCAAGGTCCATAAAAGAAGCCCACGGAACCTTCAAGAATTGAAGACAGCTTGTCTGGAGGAATAGGTCAAAATCTGACCAGAGCAATGTTGCGACGAGTTTCTCCATACAGGAGGCATCTTGAACCGGTCATTGCAAACAAAGGCTTTTGTACAAAGTATTAAATAAATACCAGTTTTCGGGTTCAATACTTTTTCCCTGTGTCGTTTCACATTTTTACACAACTTAATTTCTGAGTTTATTTGTTCTACTTTCTTTGTATGTATGGATTACTCGGGTTAGTTATTCCCAACATCTGGTGAAATTTTCAGGTCAATAGCACCTTCAATAGGACCTTTGGAAGTATATGCAGTGAGAAGAATTGTGACTTGTCAAATACTTATTTCAGCCGCTGTATCCAATACATATCACGTTGTTATCCTAATTTGGAAGAGGCCTGATCACGAGCCGAAGAACTCCAATTTCATGTTTGTTTGTTTTTCTATTTACGCTGCAATGATGCATATCTGAATTGTGCCACATGGGATAAAACAAATTATATTTTTGTCATTTGAATAATGCATTGTAAATCCAACTTTAATGAACATGAATATTTGTGGACTGTTGGAGCTTAGAGGGAGCTGGAAGCAACATGCTTTTGCAACTGACAAAAAGACACTTGACCTGCTAATTTAACATACTAACTTGACATTAATATTGACTCAGTCAGTACTGGTAAATCAACTACAATAGCAGACTCATTCAGTCGCACTCTTTTCATTGACGAATACAAAGTGTACTGTTTTCTTTTTTTTTCCTTTTTTTTTTTTTAAATGAGATTTACCTGACTCTCAAATTTGAAACAACTACATTTGGATATTATGGATTCAAAAGGGTCTACATCATTGATGGAATTTAATGCATATATTTTGTATATATGGAAACCCTGTAGGCGGCACGGTGGACGACTGGTTAGAGCGCCAGCCTCACAGTTCTGAGGACCCGGGTTCAATCCCCGGCCCCGCCTGTGTGGAGTTTGCATGTTCTCCCCGTGCCTGCGTGGGTTTTCTCCGGGCACTCTGGTTTCCTCCCACATCCCAAAAACATGCATTAATTGGAGACTCTAAATTGCCCGTAGGCATGAGTGCAAATGGTTGTTTGTTTCTATGTGCCCTGCGATTGGCTGGCAACCAGTTCAGGGTGTACCCCGCCTCCTGCCCGATGATAGCTGGGATAGGCTCCAGCACGCCCGCGACCCTAGTGAGGAGAAGTGGCTCAGAAAATGGATGGATGGAAATACTGTAAAGACCAAAGATGTTACTAATATTTTTCTAGGAACGGCCTACATTGCTGAACTTTTGGTGGAAAGTAATGTCACAGTACAAGCGCAGACCATCCTGTCACTCTTTGACACGGTACCCAATCTCCAGGTGCAAGATGCCAGTGGAACTTTCCACACAGTGACGCTTGTTGACAGTGGACTGGTTGCAGGTACATCACATGCAAATGACTGATTAGGTTGTTCCGTCGTCCAGCAAGGGAGAACCGAGACTATTGCAATCAAGTTCCACATGCTCACCAATGTTGTTGGAATGAGGAACCAACATCAGTTGGAAGAATATATACAGTGCCGTGAAAAAGTATTTTTCCCCTTTTCAAATGATTTTTTTTCCAGACTCCCCACTTTGTTTAAAATCAAACAACTGTAATCATCAGACAAAGATAACACAAGTAAACTTAAAATGAAGTTTTTAAATGGTGATTTTATTTATTAAGGAAAAAACTATTCAAAGCAAACTGGCCCTGTGTGTGTGTGGGGGGGGGGAATTGCCCCATTTAAAATCATGGATTAACTGTGGCTAATAAATTTTTGGGGGAAAGCCGAATTTATTTTCACTGACCACACCCAAGCCTGATTACCTCAAGGCCTGCTCATCCAGGAAATCACTGAAATACAATCTGTTTGACAAACTGAAGTGGGCCAAAAAAATTCTATAACCTGCAACAAAATGCCACGATTCAATTTTCCAATAATAAAAAAATATATAACAATAACATTGCATTTTATTTTAACTTGTTTTATCTTTGTGTGATATTTAATTTTGTTTGATGATCTTAGTCATTCAAATGTGCAAGCTATGCAAAAAACATTAATTTCAGAAAAGGGGCAAATACTTTTTCACAGCACTGTAAATTAGTTGCCACTAGGATAGGGAAAAAAATAATAATCTTCTTAGAGATAATTGCATCTTTTACATTTTGTGTCTTATACAGCCCATTATGTCCCAACGCAACATGTGTTTCTTATTCTAGATTGTAAAATTTTTGGAGATGATTACTCTTGCAAGTGTTCTGATGGCTACATTTGGAGCAATGAAGTGTGCTACAACTTCAGCTGCTGTAATGAAAGTATATGCAAGCACAATGTGTTGACAATCACACCAGTCTGCATCACCAAGGTCCAAGGTAACAGATTACTGGAGGCGGGACTCGATTAAAAAAAAACCATGTTATCAATTATTGTCCCGATTCAGGTTGCAAGTTTCACTCTCACATGCACGTACACACACAAGGTCTGTACTCAGGGTGCTGAAACAGCAGCCCTGACAATTCGTCTAATTAATTAATCACACTCCTAGCTGACTCAAATATAAATATTTGATACAATAAGTTATGTTTATCCAATTAAAATACATCAAATCACAGCTCTAAATAAGAAGAGGATAGAGTGCTTCCTGTCATGAACGGAAGAGAGGACAGGACCCAAAATGGACGACTCCAATACAGATGAACAGATTCAAAAAAAGAGGTTTAATATACGAGCAGAGGTCGGTACACAGGCAGGCAATCCGAAAAGGCAACAGTATCCAAAAAACGTGAGGCAAAGAGGCACGGTCAAAAATTAGAACAGGGTCTAGTTTTACTATGAGTCGGTGACGTGGAAGCAAGGACTGCTGGAACGTGACAACAAGGTACAACGAACTGGCGACCGGAAAGAATGAGACAGGAGGTTAAATGCATGGGGTAATTAGGGTAAACGAGGCACAGGTGGGGAAGATGCTCTCAGGAGCAGGTGTGTACGAGACAGGGGGAAGACCAGAACACACACCCGTGACACTTGCTTTAGGTTTCTTCCAAATGTTCTCCACCCTATTAGCTCAATGAGATCAACAAAGCAATGTGGTAAAGGCAAGATCATGCCTAAACTTCTCCGTTTTGTGAGACAATGGGCAAGGCAAATCAATAATACCAAATATTTGTTTTTCCTTTGCAATAGATGTATGACGAATGAATTAGTTTCAGTATCAAACTGCGGCCCTCATAAAACCTTTAACTGCCTTGTAAAAAAAAAAAAAAAAAAGTCAAGAAACCAGTCAGTGTTTGCAGGGATCCTTTAAGAAAATGATGATGGTGATGTCAGAAGAACTGAACAAAATCCTGCTTGTCATCTCAACAGTTCACCTCAGTGGAACTTCAACACTGAACAGAACCACATGGGATTCAAACAAAACTGAACAGGTATACCATTTTTTAATTGATTTCTTTGTATTACCAATGAATGTTTCTTCATATCAAATTAAGCACAATTCTTACTGTTTTTTTTTTTTTTTTTTTTTAAAGCTTGAAACTGCCTTTCGAGGACTTAATGGTTTTGAACACCTGAACATTACTGGCCTGAGGTATTAAATCAATTGAAATATGAATATTAGTAAGCACAGTTTTCTTCTGAGTCATCTTAAAATGAAAGATTTGCTGGTATCACCAATTGTTTGATTTTGGGCTATTCTCAACCTTCAAGGCTGTCCAACCGTACTGTGGACTTTGAGGTGGATCTTAGCGTCAAATTTGAAATGTCTCTACTCCAAGGCATTGTGTCTACTTTGGAAGCCAGTCTCGGAGCTGTTTTCAGTATCAACTCTGTAGGCAAGTCAAAGTTTGATTTAGATTTTTTCGTACGATGCTGATTTACAGTATGTTTTATTATGTTTGCAAGAGTTTGTTGAAGTCACGTTCTGGAAAGAGACCGCTTCCGTTTTCCAAAATTGCTAAAGTGGGATACACTCATACCGATTTTTTACATCTAACCCAATTATTTTTGTGTGTGTGTGTGTGTGAGAGAGAGAGAGAGAGAGAGAGAGAGAGAGAGAGAGAGAGAGAAAGAAACTTAGTTAAAGGATGTCAAGACAATCAATTCGGCAGAGGTTAAATTGCTCTTTTTCCCCAAGTGTCAACAACAAAGGAGACCATCACTTATCTCTTTGGTGATATTTGTTCCTGAGCACCTCGAGCCCCGGTGGACAGCAGAGACTGACCAAGTGTCCCCTAATATCATCGAAAGGGGCAACACTGGGTTGTGTTGGCACATCCATCCATCCATTTTCTGAGCCGCTTCTCCTCACTAGGGTCGCGGGCGTGCTGGAGCCTATTCCCAGCTGTCATCGGGCAGGAGGCGGGGTACACCCTGAACTGGTTGCCAGCCAATCGCAGGGCACATAGGAACAAACAACCATTCGCACTCACATTCACACCTACGGGCAAAATAGAGTCTCCAATTAATGCGTGTTTTTGGGATGTGGGCGGGACCGGGGGATTGAACCCGGGTCCTCAGAACTGTGAGGCTGACGCTCTAACCAGTCGTCCACCGTGCCGCTGTGTTGGCACAAATTTTTTTTTTTAATCATCAAACTTGTAGTGCATTAAAAACCATACGTTTTCCACAACGCCTTATCTATCCCATAGGCCCCTCCCATAGGACGGACCAAAACATCCATTTTTAAAACGCTTATCCTCAGGGCGTTGAATCGATCGTCTTTAAGACATTTCATCCAAGCAAGCTGCATCAATTCATGCGCATATGTTAGATAGAACAGCGCGAGGCTGAGTGTTGTGTGGAAACCGTACCGACCAATCACTTGCGAGTACAGCCACCTCCCTCAGCCAATCAAATCAGACTTCAGGCGGTATTCACGGACTGTGCGCAGTCCAGGCTGAGATGAGGAGAAACGTAGCAGGGGAGAGAGAAAGAGACATGGCGTGGAAGTCATTTAAAAACAGAGAAAGGCCATTATGAAACAAAAATAAAGGCTTTGAACAAACATATCCTCTAAAACGGCTCGTTTGTTAAGATTTGCTCAATTAAAATATGTAAAATTGTTTGAGACCTCACAATTAAGATGCCAAACAGAAAATGGGAAAGTTAAGCACTTGATTTGAACAAGTATAACTTTCTCTTTTTATTTACTTGCTCTTATTTTGAAATGGACAGCCCTACTTTTATTTGGCAAAGGACAGAACACACAGTTGTTTGATCATCCAGGCAGAATTTGTAAGATGTGCGCAATTCTTTAACGGAAACATGAAGGACCAGGAGAAACAAGTTTAATTTGATTTTAAATGGGATTTTAGAAAAAGCACAATCATTAAACAGAACATAACCATAAAGAAAATAATGATGGTTCTTGTTCAGTCATCAGTCATATTTTTATTAAAACAAATTCTGCCAGGTTATCTCAATTTATAAGCACAACTGTACATACCAGCAGTCATGCATATTTGCTTCGTTCTGTGTTATTTGACAATAATAAATAACAAAAGGTTTTTGGACTTGACTGAGGTATGTATTACAAGCAGATGTAGTCAACTAGGCAGGCTTTAAATATATATCACATTAAATAGACATGTAATTATCTTCCAGACTTTTGCTTCAAGAAATTTTCTTGATCTGGACATTTTAGAATTAGATTAGAATCTTTATCTTAATCTGTAGCTAGTCTGTCGTCAGCTACTATATTTCATACATTAATGTATTTTCTTTCTTACATAGGCTTGGTCACCATAGAGTCAACAGAACCTTCCGTACCTTACATGTCTGAGTCAACACTGAAATGCACGTTCGAGGAGGCATCGAGCAGCTCTGGCTGGAAAATCACCAGAATGGATGAGTGCCTGGAGCTATATAACGGCAGTGTGGTGAAACTGGACTCCAGCTGTGCCACAAAAGAATACAAATCTTGCACCATTGTGACCCTTCATAATTTAACAAGCGTTTGGACAGGTGAGTTTAGAGATTGTTTACTGATAATGTCATTAACCTCTGGTAGATTAAAATAATTCCCATTCACTTTGTGTTTTCTATAAGAAACCATGTTGTCAAATTATTGGGTCATGAATATAACTCCATTTTATAATATTCTGCCATATTATTCACTGCTCAAAAAATAAATCAACGCCCTCCCAGATCCAAATGAATCAAATATTCCAGTTGAAAAATGATTTATTGATGATTGATTACATAGCGTAATTCATAACGAAATCATTTTAGCACAATCAACGCCAACCCAAAACATTAACCCATTGAGAGCTGGATTCTGAATCATACTCAATATCAGAGTTGGGGGGGGGGGGGTGAGAGCAGGCTGATCCAATTTCTGGTGAATGTCCTAAAGACAACTAATCATATGGGTCAGTAGTTTGTATGGCAGCTGTGTGCCTGTGTGCACTCCCTGCTACATCTGGGCTTACTTCTGGATCAGCATCAGTCAGCTCCTGAACAGTCTGCTGTGCATGGCGGTGGAATGGGATTTAGCAACAAATGGTGGCGCAGATGTGTTTGATCAGATTCAGGTCTGGAGAACAAGCAGACCAGTGAATGATCTTAATGCCTTCCTCATGCAGGGACTGACTTGAAACGACATTGCAATGATGCTCTTTTTTTTATATATATATATATATATATATGTAGCAGTGTATAATTTGTCCTACAAAAAAAAAAAAAAGCATGTTTTGTTGTTGAGTCTTTTCTAGTATAACAAATTGCAAATGTGTGTGTAGTCACTATCGTGACATATTCTAAGTGTTCCCTACGTTTGATGCAGGCACCTATGAATGTGAATTCTCCAGTGGGTCAATCAGGCATACAGCAACGACAGAACTAAGAGTGGCGCCCCTGCCTGAGCATATCTTCATGACAGCCAAACCTGTTACGGTGGCCTGCTCTAACAGAGCTGCAAATGTGACAGTAGACATAACTGCCACTGTCTACAACGACAATGACAACTATGAAGTGCGGTGGAGCTACAAAGGTGGAAATGAAATGCAATGTAAGGCAAGCATAAACAATCACGGCAACTTTTCACTTCTTTTCTTCTTTTTAGCTGCATCACAAAAACATCACAAATGATAATGATAACATTGACACCACAAGAGATTCTGATCTTAGCTATAGATGGACATTTGATTATGTTTCATTCAGTATCTATGCATAAGGAATAAATTATTAAAGAAAGCATACTTTCAACAAATGTTCCAAGTTTTTTTAGCCACACCAGGCGAAGCACAGCAATTTACCGTGCCTACCTGCTGCTTTGGTAAATTATGGTTGAAAGCAGTGGCTCCCAACATTTATTTATAAATCTTGTGGCACAGCACCAAACAATAATGTCACCAAAAGGCGGTATACTGAAGTAATGAGGATGTCGTCACAAATTTACTGTGAAATCTGGTCCGGTTTAGGACAAAAAGCTATTACAGTGTTCCCTCATTTTTCGCGGTTAGTGGGGACCAGAACCCCCCGCGAAAGGTGAAAAACCGCGAAGTAGGATTTGCCCCCCCCCCCCGAGGAATTTTCGGGGATGTGTATGTGGGTAGCAGAATGTTTAAAATATGTAAACAGTATTTATACTTTACATATTTGTGACAAAGATTATAACAGTACGCGTATTTACTTTAATTATAAAACCTTATACAGTAATTAACATTTACTTTGTCCTGATATTAGTGTCCAAACTCACTGTCTTTTCCCTGCAATCCACAATGCCAGTGCAGCTTCCATTTTCACAATTCTCTTTTTACGCGGAGTTACTACACGTTTCGCTTCCTTATTGAAGGTTATTGAAACAGTTTTGCGGATGTTTGCTTGTTTTTTTCTGCATCCCATTTAGGGAGAAAACAAGTTTGGCCTCAATGAATTGCTTTGCCCTTCTGGTGGTTGCTGCACACATATCATCTCTTTATTGGGACTGCATCGTACGAGGGGCAGTCAAAAAGTAATGAGCCCAATTTAATTTAACCTACAAATAATTGCATTTTATCCCCCCCTAAAATGTTCACAGTTTATGCTTTAAATATTTGTTCAAATGCTTATTTGGCAAAGAGAAAAAGAAAAAAAGCTTTGTTTGACCCTGTCCTCTTCCTGTCAGCCATTTTGGAAATGATGTCATTGTTGGATACCCGTAAGAAGCACAGAGCTGTGATTAAATTTCCTGCTTTAGAAAGGGGTACCACCACTACACATTTTCAAAAGGTAGGCAAAGCCATCTTCAGCGGTCCACATCCCAAAACACTGTCACCGTTACTTTTCCAGGTGGTTACTGACTTGTGAACTTTGTTCTTGGGGATGTAGAGTGACACTATGTCATGGATGCTCTTTAGTGATGAGCCCATGTCTCATCCCCAGTCACCATACACTTGAGAAAAGATTAATCACCTTTGTGACACTCAAGAAGCTCCAAACAAGCTTCAAAATGTGTCTCCTTGTGTGCATCTGTGAGTTGTCTGGGAACCCACTTGGCGCAAATCTTTCTTTCATGATTTTTGTAGCACTTCCGTGGCTTCTTCCCAGAAAATTCACCGATGTCATCAACGATGACATTACAATCTTCTCTGATCAGTACCTCGACCGTAGCGCTATTGCCAGGATTAACCGCTGAAGATCGTCTGTCGCTCCTTTGATTGTCACGACAGTCACTCAAAGCAGGCTCTTGTTCTTCGCCCTTGTTTCTACACACCCACTTTTTCACTGTGCTGTAGCCTATAGCAGCTTCCCCATACACATTTTGCAACCTTTAGAAAATGTTTAGTGATGGTTCCCCTTCCAAAGCAAGAAATTCAATCCCAGCTCTTTGCCTCTGACAAGCATCCAACAATGACATCGTTTCCAAAACAGCTGAAAGAGAGGACAGGCTGAAACAAACTTTTTTTTTTAAAAGAAATAAACCTTCAAACAAGTTTTTAAACTATGAACCGTGAACATTTCTGAAAACAAAAAAATCAATTATTAGTTGGTTAATTAAAATCGGGCTCATTACTGTTTGACTGTCCCTCGTACTTGCAATTTATACGCACTAAACCACAACCTCAAACATCATCCTGAAACAGACATGTTTTTGTTTACAGCTGCTGCGGATTCATTAGGCTACTATTTCAAAGTTGTAATCAGCTGCAAGAAAACAACTGAAGCACATTATGTGACTGTCACCTTTAAAAACAACAAGGATCAAGAAAAAACTGCAAGACTGGACATTCCAGTAATTTACGGTACAAAACATTAGAGTTGACAATGATTCTTTCTACCTGACAGATTTTTTTATTTTATTTTTTTCACAATTCTTAATTATCGTAACAATGCTTATTTGTAGTCATACTCAATTCTTCTATTTCCTCCAAGAGGGTGACAAATTCTGCAAAGAAGATGATTTGTGGCCAAAGACCCCAAGTGGAGACACAGTGATTAAGCAAACATGTCCAGAAGGCAGGGTTGGCTACGAGACGCGCACTTGCACAGGAAACAAGTGGCAGTCAGTGGTCTCCAAATGTGTCAGCTGCCATTTGTTTAACCTTTCAAGAGCAGCAGAGGTACAGCATTCCCCCCCCCCCCCCCCCCCCCACACAATTGAATACCCAGGTGCCTTAATAAAAGGTTGCTCACATTTTTCAGTTAAAATACAGTAAAGAAAAAAAATTACAGCACACTTATCATGCATTTGCATGCAGTTGGGGAGGGGGTTCTGTCTCAAGGAAACAAATTGCTATTCACCGCCTGTTCTAACAGGGCTAATGGACTTTCGTTATCATCAAAACCAGTGGTGAAGCAGGGCGTCGCGATTAAACAAGCGGTTATTTATTCTCAGAAAGCCTAGTCTGAAGAGAAAAGTGAGCAGGAAAAAAACCAAAGAAATGGTCTTCTTTACTCATGTAGGCAGTACTTCCTCACTGAGCCGCCGAATTACACTAGCCAATTAGTGCACACATCTGCACTGACAACATCAAAACAAGCAGTTTGGCATCAGCAGTGAAGATTTTGCACATTTTACTTGGGCTCAGCTTAGTACTTATGCTCATCCCGCAAATACAGGTTCCTTACTAATGGGGAATTGTTTAAAAGGGAAATTCCAAAAGGTAACAAATGTATGAATAGGACGAAATGTAAAATTAATAATAATGTGCCACATGTGGTGGACATCACCAAACACAAATAAAATATTGGGCCAAATTTCAAAACATATTTTTGAAAATGGGGAGAAAACTAAAGATTGGCAGTACTTGGTTGTTTTATTTCATAATTGATAGATGGGCAGGCACTCCATAGACCCAAACAAGGAAAAAAAATTTTAATCAAAATATGACCCCTTTAAGGTTACTCCTGTTGAATTAACACTCTTAGTGTCGTACACAATACAGGTGTGGGTTCCCTTTAAAAAAGCAAGAGGCTATGGACGGTTATTTTTTACAGACACAAAAGAGAGCAATAAACCAAATGTATTTTTACAGAATGTCTATATTACTCACTATATTAGCCAGTGAGCACTCTTTTATTTATTTCATTATAGAAAATAAAAATGAGTTGAAACACAGAAACTGCCTCTTTTGAGAGTGCATCTGCAAATAAAAGATGAAATTGTTCACACCGCAATTAATTTAATCTTAGCCAAATCAACAGGGGACAAAAATCTACGAAAGCACATTACAAAAAGTACAAAGATACGTAGTTTATAAACAATATCATGAACAGTACCAGAGATACAACCCAAATGCAAAACTCAAGGCAAAGGCAATGTGAGACAAAAAGCAAGACTGAGAAACAAACAGGGTCAGATCTCACGGGTTCCTGGCAATAGACAGGAGTGATGGAATGTGACGACAAGCTACAACAATCTGGGGACGAGACAAGGGGTTAAATACACAAGGTAATGGGGAGTGACAAGACCGTTGTGGGAAGGATCAGGTATGCACATAATGGGAGGAGGGACTGAACACCGACAGACATGACAAACATACAGTAAAGCCTAATGACAGTTTTTCATATTTCTAGAACTTCATGACAGGACAAGGGGCAACTCCAGAGGCGGCTGTGGCTATTTTTAAAGGTCTTCGGAACAGTTCTATGTTGCATTCAAACTCAAGTGGCAGGATGGCTGACCTTACTGTATCTATCCGCATTCTTGAGTTGATGGCTAATGCGTCAGAAAGCAATACCCTACAGAATAGTGTTTTACCGGTAAGCCCTCTTCAGTTCTCATTATCCATCCAACCTTTGTACCACTTATCATCACTGGGGTGGCGGTTGTGCTGGAACCTATCCCAGGTGACTTTGGGCGAGAAACAGGGTACACCCTAAACTGGTTGTCAACCAATCGCAGGGCACATATACACAATCAGTCACACTCACATTTACACCTACAATTGGGAGTCTTTAATAAACCTAACATGCATGTTTTTGGAATGTAGGAGAAAACCCACGCAGGCACAGGGAGAACATGCAAACTCCCCACAGGAGCCCGGATTTGAATTTACAACCTCCGAACTGTGAGGTTGTGCTACCGTGCCACCCAGTTCTTATTACTCTGTATCTACTGTATATATATACAAATATTATAGAGCAACAAGGCAGCCTCTTTTGAGGATTTTCTTTAAAAAGGGGTACCGGAGGGTGTATTCCAAACAGGGGTGTCAGACTCGGCCTAACTGGTTTTCAACCTGGCTGTGGAACAGTGGACCATCTCTACACCCCAAGCAGGCTGCTAGAGGGGACAAGGGAGTTAGCCTAACCAGTCCACATGTGCTTTGTAGACTTGGGAAAGGCATTTATTCAACCATGTCCATCTGGGACAGTATTGCCATCTCCTCAGTAAGAAAAGTAGCTATTGTTTGTCCTAAAGGTTGCTAGAAGTTGCTAGATGACAACATAGTCTCATTTGCATAAATGATTTAAATGGAAGCTATAGGAGAGAGAAATAACGTCGTGGGAGACCTTAAAGGTGAGTTTAAAAAACGCTAGGTATGATTAGAATTGCAAATGAACTTTATTTTGTTGATTCTTAGTTTTCTTTCAATTTAAATCAAATTTGTTCTGAATTGTTAAGTGTTACAGTATCAAATTTGATAAAAAAAAGTGAAGGGTTGTGACATTCACGAACGAACCGAATCTAGTGACTGGCTCATTGACATGAACGAGTCGCAATTGAGGCTATGTGAGTCAAATGCAGTGATTTATTTTAACGTGATAGTGAAGAAACATTTACATTTGCATCTCGCTCCGTAAACCAAGGCGGACACAGTCCATGTGTTATGTGTTATGTCCAAGTGCACATGCACATGGACATAATTCATAGATGCAGCCGAGGCATTGAGGGGGTCCGATTTGATGGCTTTAGTATTAGGTCTCTGCTTTTTCCAAACGACATGCTTCTGTTGGCTTCATCATGCCACAATTTCAAACTCTTGTTAAAGCTGTTGGGATGAGAATTAGAACCTCCAAATATAAAATCATGGTCCTCTGTCAGAAAGTAACGAAGTTGCTCTCTCTATGTCAGGGATGAGATCCTGCCGCAAGTAGAGGAGTTCAAGTACAGTATCTTGGGGTCTCCTTCACGAGTGTGGGAGAAATGGACCGGGAAACTGACAGGTAGATCGGTGAAGTGTCTGCATTGATGTGGACTCTTGTCGGTCTGTCATGGTGAAGAAGGAGCTGAGCCGAAGGGCCAAGTTCGCAATTTCTAAGTTCTCACCCTCACCTATGGTCACCAGCTGTGCTAATAACCGAAAGAGCAAGATCACAGGATCAAGTGGCAGAAATGAGTTTCCTTGGCCAGGGGTCCAGGCTCTCCTTTAGAAATAGGGTAAGAAGGTCGATCATCTGGGAGGGGCTCAGAGAAGAGTCAATGGCTCCTCATACATAAGAGCCAGATGAAGTAGCTCAGGCATCTCGTTAGGTTGGTTAGTTGTCCGAAACACCTCCCTGGTGAGGTGTTCCAGGCACGTCCAATTGCAAGGAGGCCCAGAGGAAGACCCAAACCCTATGTTTGTCCACTGGCTTGGGAACACCTAGCAATCCCTCACATACTTCTAAAATGTAGTCTGACAAAAAAAAAAAAAAAAAAAAAGTACAGTGCAGGTAATTCTCTCAGGTAGACTTACTTTGAAATGGAAATTTAACAGGCACTATTAGATAATGACGTAAACACTGTAAACTAAATTTTAAGATGGTTTCAAATATAACATTGATTTTTTGTATTTCAGGACTTCATACATGCAGCAAGTAATATGTTGGACCAAACCTGGGATGGAGGCAACAACACCCCTGTTATTCATGACATGTCGTCACATTTTCTTAGGTCTGTGGAAGGTTTGGTGAAGAACATCCAAATCAACAGTGAGGAAGGGTTCATCACTCACAATTTAGCCCTCAACCTCTGCCCAGGTGGTCACTGTGAAGTGACAATGTTCAATATCATGATAAATATGAACAAAACCTCTGGATCATCAAAAATACTTGGTGTGAAAAATCTGACGGATAAATTACTAAACAACTTCCCCAATATGGTGCCATCTCCAATTTTAATATCTGCATCACTGGAAAACAAGGAAGAGTCATTTCTGCAAATTAGTTTGGAATTCGCCAAGGAGCAGCCGAACTCCGGAAAACCTTTGTGTGTGTTCTGGAACAGCGCAGGGAGGTGGTCAGAGGAAGGATGCACTGCAAAACGTGACACTGGTAATAACACCCTCTGTGTGTGCAACCACTTGACCGCATTCTCCGCCCTCTGGTTCAACAGTGGCAAATCTCCAGCAACCCTTTCAACAATTACAACAGTAGGTCTGAGTGTGTCCATTTGCTCCTTGATCATCTTTCTTATGAGTCAGTTTCTGGTGTGGTCAGCGGTGGTGAAAACAAATCTTTCCTATTTTTATCACACAGTCATGGTGAATATTGCCGGATTCCTCTTGCTTGCCCAGTGCAGTTTCTTGGTTTCCTCAATAATCAATCTCTCAAAACATCCCCCATGGTGCGTCATTGTGACAGTCTGCAAACATCTCTTTTTCTTGGCCACTTTTTGCTGGATGCAGTGTATGAGCTTTGTGCTCGTCCACCATCTGATCTTTGTTTTCAGTCCACTGAGAAAAAGGGTTTTCACGTTTCTCTCCAGCATGGTCGGCTACGCCTGCCCAGTGCTCATAGTGGGATTCACCTACATGTATTGTAAATATAGCAACCAGGATTACTATGATGAAAACTGTTGGCTTGTTTTTAAAAAACCCTTGCAGGGCTCCTTGTGTTCTTTTCTCCTCCCAGTTGGAACCATTACTTTTACAAATCTCTGTTGTGTGGTGATTGTCATTGTCACTCTGATGAAGACTCCAGGCCCTGATGGCAGCAAGGCAGATCACAAAGAGACAGCCAAAAGTATACTCAAAGTGGTGTTCTTTATGACGCCAGTGTTTGGACTAACATGGACAACTGGATTCCTTTTGTACATGGTGGACCGCAACACACTACTTTTTACTGTTATGGACTACAGTTTTTGCATCCTCAATTCCTTTCAGGTACTTTCAACACACACAAACATAACCACAATACTAACTCCTCCAATGTACCAATTAATGCTTTTCGTGATCAAAACCGGTTCTAAAATCTCAAGCTTCCTCTGGTAACCACAAAACCGTACCATCTATTAGCAGTGCAGAGTTTTCCCGAAAGTTAAACTTAATTGACATCTCATTGAAATGTGACCGACGGTGAAGTTTGGTTAACCTCTGGGTTTCAGACCATCGGCCAGGGATCAGTACTGACCATTTCATGGGTGAGCTGGCCAGTACTGTGGTCAAAAAAAACCTTGGGAGGCAACGGGGAAATAAAGTGTCATTTTGCATTGTGTGTTTATCCTTTTTAAATTGTGAATTTAAAAAAACAAATTGAATTGAATCCCGCTGGTGGGTACACAGTGGAGTAACAGTACTTGAGATCTCAAAATGGACCAGTAATGGTATCTCTTGTTCAATTTTGATTTGATTAGTCTGAAAAGGAAAGCGCTTAATGCATCTCACAAATGATAGCGTCTCCAACCCTGTCCACATAGCTTCACAGGTTTGACATATTGTACCGTAATTGTAGTTTGTCCGTGTGGTCCAACATTACTTGAATGGTAAAATCAATTAAATATTAAATGAATGAAATGAGAATGCCAAAATAAGCAGTGTGGTGCAGTGATGATTTGACATATTTTACATGGACTCAACTGAGTTGTGCTGTTCATCTCCCAAATACATGCTTCTTACAAACAGGGAATCCTTTAAAAGGGCAACAAACAGGCTCGCTAACGTTATGTATTCACAAAAAGCAACACTAAGATAAATAATATCATCGACCAATCTAGTTGTTTTATATTTATTTTATTGTCATTTCTTACTGTCTTGCAGGGAGTTTTCATTTTGCTGTCAGGCTGTTTTGCAGAGCAGAAGGTTGGTATATTTGATTTAAATAGGAGTAAACCTACAGAATCGGTATGCAAAGGGTCCCTGAAAATTTGTGCGTGTGTGTGTCACAAATGACAGGTTCGAGAGGAACTGTTAAAGCTCATAACGGTACATGAACAAATCTGATTAATTGAATTATGCCATGGAATGGAACATATATATATATATATATATATATATACCATTTACCTCTTTTTTGCTTATATTCTCAGGTGTATTCAAAAAGAAGACCTGAGAACATTAAAACAGCCACCACATGCATGAAAAGCAAGTCTTGAGTCTTGAGGACAGCCCGTGCTCTTCTTGTGTTTGACCTGTTTCTGCATGTTTGATCCTTATTTTTTTTGAGAGAGAGAATATGGAATATTTTCATTATTTTGTTGCTAAGTGTTACTGTCTGATGATAACCATATTAGTCTAGTTAGCCAGTTTTGACGTTTTACTATGTGACTGCGACTGCTACTATGTGAATGTGACTGCCTATATTCTGCTCCATGTTCTGTCAACGTCCCACAGCTAAACAATCAATGACACACATCCAGCTGTGTGCACTATGGTAACACATGATTGTCTCTAAATGTCATTCTGTCGTTCTCTTCGATGTTATCTGTGAGCACTGAGGTTTCAGGCTGTATGCTGATGTGCCACTGGGCACAGGCTTCTAATAAACTAATAACGAAGATAAAGTATGTACTGGATTATTAAATGTAGCATTCTTCCCTGTAAATAGCAGCTTCACCACTGACATACTGGATATTAGGGGTACACTGGGTAGTCTCTATTGCCAATCACCCTATCTTTTTGCTCTTGTGTTGGCATTAGTGTTTATGGTAACTCCTACCTCTTGTGTTAGCACTAGTGACATTGGAACTGCAAAACGACAACAACAACAATGTTCTTTCAAGAAATGTAACCGCTCCGGTATATGTTGAATGTACAAATTTAAGATTAAATTTAAATTTGCCTCATTTCTTTTCTTTTTTGTTTTGGCCTCCAACTTGAGGCAGGCTCATCTCCACCTGTACCTGATACACGCTTCAAGCTGTGCCACGTGAATAGCATCCTCCTCTTTCAGCACTCTCATTCTGAAAAAGAATTGACTAAAATCATCGTCTGTTTCACTTCATTTTTCACTATTCACTAGGCTAATCCCAAATGCATCCTCCAGGAAAATATTAAGTACAATATTTTTATGTTTTTATTGGCCATTTCTGAATTTGAAGTGAGTTCATTCTGCGTTGTGACATAATCGCTAACATCGCTCCGTCGCTTGATACATTTAACATTAACATCTGTGAACTAATTAGATAATTGTAGGTGCGTTTCCTAATTAATACAAGGTGTACTAGCGGATCAACTCTTGTCGCCGAATTTACGTGTGCTTGGCGGTTCCGCTGGGACCACAAGCAGGGCCACGAATCGCAGCACCTCAACACGAAAATACAAAAGACCAGTGCAACAAATACGACACTGGCTGATCTGATGAGCAAAAATGTTGCTTAAACGTAAGAGTAGCAAAAGAGGATGTCCGCTCCAGATGTGGGTTGAGTAGCCAAATATTGTACTCAAGTGAGATTACTGTTACTTGACAATAATGTGACTCAAGTAAAAAGTAGTCCTCCCAAAAAATAAGTGAGCTGAAATTTCCATGTTTGGGCTGACAGTGGCAGACAAATACTAAAATACATGAAAGCTGTTGTTTTTGTTCATCTAAATGTAAACATGAATAGCGCGCTGTTGCCTTCATGGTAATGATGACGTTCCCAAAATGGTGGCCATTTAGGCATGACGATCAGCCGGGGTGGGTTATCTAGTCCTAATACCTCTGTCTGGAAAGCCCAATAGAAGACCTTGTGCGTGGTCATGTGACTTTCTTTTGTCATTTGATTGGTGAACTCCACTTAAGAAGCCTTTATACTCCCGCGCACATGACCGCCACATTGTGCCACGCAGCCCCTCTGCGTCACTTGACGCGCACACAGCAAAAATGGTGCCCATGGCATGGGTAAATTGCACATCTGTGAAAGTATGTTATTATTAAAAAATATATTATATGCAGTCCCGGACATACTGGGACCAAAATTCAACCAGGGAATTTGAGATGGAGAGGCCTCTGATCTGCGCGACCTAGGACCGATTTTTTTCATTTTTTTTGTTTCTCCTGCCATGCAGCGAAGCCCCCAATATTAACCAATGACCGGTGACCGTGATTTTAGGTCTCATCATTTTTGTGGTTATACTATGGATAATATAATTGCCTACCCAGCCTTACACACTGCGTCTCTACCGGTCTGGTTATTGTTGGTTCCAGTTCCATTCTCCTTCTTTTCCTCCTCCTCCTCTCCCAATAACACCAGCACATCTTCCTCCTCATTCTCCAAGACCAGCACCATGTCCTTACAGCCACCATGACTCAGATCACCCAGTCCCTCAATAACCCTTCTGCTAGTGACCACCCCCGATGTTGTTGCTGCTAATAATAATAATAAGAATCCGGTCTGGAATGGACCGGCCGTTCTGGAGTTGTCCCGAAATTCTCAATTGCCACACCACCCCTGTATGTAATGAATAGAAAAAGTCTACACACCCCTGTTCTACAGCCCAGTTTTTGTTTTTGACCATTATTCAACCAATATTTTCGAGAGGGGAAGTACAAATAAACAACTCTTAAAACTCGGGATATGGCTATGTTCAGAATGAACCAGTGTCATTCAAATGCATGTTAAATGGAAGTCACCACACACCTGCCACCATTTACAGTGCATCTGATTGACCCCAAATATACTGTACTTCTGATGCTTTACTATGCTTTTCCTGACATCTTTCTTGTTGCATCTTCCAACACAAGCCATTGTGCTTATCCATGATCCGCAGAGAGAGCTTCCACAGCATCAGACGGTTCTCATTGCTCTCGAAAATATTCTTCTTTTTTGTTTTTTAATTGAGTTCTACAGGTTATTAGTCATATTAATGGTGGAAAAAAAGTTTTTAAATGATTTATCTTGGTCTCATTTTTGTATATCACAAAAAACTGGCATATGAACAGGAGTGTGTAGACTTTAAATAACCACCGTAAGTCGGGACACGGATGTTTCTTTGTTATGTAACATAAATAGAGGCACAAATACAGTGTGACAAGAAAATATAAATTGTGAAACAGCATGCAGTCTTTGTTCTTGCCGTAAAGATGACTCCTTTAAACACCAACGTGTTGCTTTTTACCATCGGTCATAAAAATCAATTCTTTGCGTTAACTTATCATGGACATTTTCATTAGGTTTTGCCGACTTGGGCGAGCTTTAGTGCAGGATGCTACCATTGCTCAAACCTCATTAGATGCATTGTGTAACTTATGGGCTCTGTATTCAGTGTAAAGTGGCACTAAATATAGCTTTCAAGCCCTTTAAAGCTTTGCTCTCTTTAAAATGACATACACACCTGCATGATGCTGCTCCATCTCTCTCCACACAAACACCTAAATTCAAACAAGGGTTGGGACGACATGGGTCTGCATCAGCACGTGCTTTTCTGGGTTTGGAAACCTCCAAGCTCATTTCCACTGGCTTCTCAGCCAATGTATCTTTCCACTGTGTAACAGGTTTGATGGGAACCTCAGACTTGATCAAATGCGTCAAATCTGATGATACAAATTCATAAAATTGACATTTATTTTTACACCGATAATAAATGTGACATTTATGATGGTGAAGCTTGGTAAGAGAGTGTATATCAGGGATCATCACCATTAAAGTCAGCAAATATGATGAGGTCATTGTTTTTAATGAAACTCCTCTTGTGGAGTTGTTGGTGAGAAATAAAAGTGCTCCAGCCTCTTTCTAAACCTCAGTAGCAGTTGCAATTACCATCCCAAACTGCACAAGATGCAGCTCTTGGTTTGCTCCAGCGGCCATCGACATCTACATAGAACATCATGTACGTCAATTACAAACATTTGATGAAATACTGTCCCTTGCATTCTATCAGCTATAATTTTTGTAAAGATGTGATTATTTACTTCATTTGGGTTAGACAAGACTTTTGTCTTGATTGATAATTCTGACAGCCATTGTTCCCTAGATAATGCCCTCATTTTCGGGCTGAAAAACAAACCTTGCCATCATTTTAAAATCGTTGAGGGTTGGTGTGCATTCTTTCACTACGTTGTGACTCACATTTCTCTTTTAGCACCTGCTTCTTAAATGACATCTAAATGTAGAAACGTTGTGCCCGCAAAAGCTAGAATCTCCATCAACGTTCATAAAGTCATGGCCTTTCAATATGTCAGTCATCACGGGCAGCACCACTGAATGGTGGGTCACCCAGTCTTCGTGAAGACATTTGTTAGCATGTCAGTCAGTACATGTATCAATAGAAATTACTCTTAGCCCCTGTTTATAATAACAAACAGTTTATAATAAAACACAGGTACTAGAGTTAGATGTTTTGTTAAGGCCAAACAGTTAGAAAGGATGCAAATTATTTGTGAGTAGCACAATGAATAGTAGGTAGCTGGTTCAAGTATTCATTCCGTGCTTGTGTGGGTTTTCTTCAGGTACTCTAGCTTCCCCCTATATTCCAAAAAAAACCACACTAGTTTAATGGAAGTCTCCAAATTGTCCATTGACATCCTCATTTTAACATCAGGATCTTGGTCCATGGTAACAAATGTCACGTGTCGATTCTGGGCCGGCCACTGCATCACTGCATCATCTTCATCACTGCACAGGTGGAAGAACAGACCCACGTAGCCTTGGTAGGCACTGTCTTTACCATTTCGGTAAACGCTTATTCCGAACGAGTTGCCCTCAGAGTTGTAAAAGCAAGAACTTTTTACTGGACTGCCAGGTGGGGTGCTGGAAAGAAGTCCAGAAAAGTTGTGAATTTGCCAGACAAGAAAGATGGCACCAGAGGAGCTGGGTGATCCTTTGATCCCCTGGAAGATATAGCGGAATTTCTGGGACATCTTAAGTGTTACATAGGCTATTTTCCACACGTTATTTCCATCACCTAAGAAGAAAACAAAAAAACTTAAATCGATTCATGCATCATCTGGTATACCAAAGTTCCCAAAATTCAACACCTGTGATGGTGTGGATCTTCCTGACACTGCGAACAGTCCCTGTTCCGTCGTCAATCCGGACCCAAATAACCAGTTTGTCCCCTGCTGCTCCTGTCATCTTGTAGAAGAACTGCAAGCACTGCTCATGTCTTTTGGGGTAGAGGATGCGAGACTCCAGTAAGGCGCTGTTTTGCAGCATTACCAGAAGATGTGTCAAACTTCATAAAGTAGCCAGAATCTTAAAACAGAAAAAAAAAACATTTAACAAAACGTTTTGTGAGGATTGCATACATTTGAATCGAGACACAATCGAAAACCTTTTTTTCTGTACCTCTGCACCGTCCTGCAAGGGTGCGATCTGTAGCCGCAGGAGTACTCAACGTCTGTATCCAGTCTGAATTGTCATCCTCATTATGGATCATTCCACATATGTTATTCAGTTTGAATGAACACTGGTCCAGAAGAGTGTGTGTGTTTGCTATTAAAAGACAATGGATGAAAAAAATAATCTAAAATGAAAACTGTTGAATTGAATCAAAAGTTTCTAATATCAGCTGAAACCAGAGCACTACACTCCACAAACAAAGGAAGATGAGTACGTGATGCAGAAGTGGACACAGACACTGGTAATTGCAGTTCAGACACATCCTGGTGACTGGGGCGGTGATGCAACTGAAGATTGGTGAAAATGGAGAGTATATTTTAATTGAGAGAGAGAAAGGGAGAGAATATAAATAGAACCTGTCTGACAAAGTTAAGTCAGCCAAAATATCTCAAAAAGCTGCAACAAAATGCCACCTTCCAAAGAAATTCGAGAACAGATGTGGAATAAACTAATTGACATCTACCTGTCTGGAAAGAATTACAAAGGCATTTCTAAAACTTTAGGACTCTGTCAAACCACGTTGAGAGAAATGGAGAAAACCAGGAACAGTGGTGAATCTTCCCAGAAGTGGTCAGCCTACAAAAATTACTCCAAGAGCACAGTGACGACTCATCCAGGAGGTCACAAAATAACCTAGGACAACATCTAAAGAACTGCAAGTCTTGCTTGCCTCAGTTAAGGTCAGTGTTCAAAAGGAAGACTGGTCAAAAATGGCATCCATGACATGGAGTTTCGAGGCAAAAACAACTGCTGACTAAAAATAACAAAGGCTTGTCTTACTTTTGGGAAAAAAAAAAAAAAAAAACCATCTGATTCCCAATCTGATTAATTCCCAAGACCTTTGGGAGAATATTCATCGGACTGACGAGACAAAAGTTAAACTTTTTGGAAGATGTGTTTCTTGTTACATCATAAAAAGATCACCACCCAAAGAGTCAAATATGGTGGTGGTAGTGTGATGGTCAGGGGCTGCTTTCCAATTCAGAAACTGGACAACTTGTGTTGATTGATGGAACCATGAATTCTCCTATTAAGCAGAAAATCTGGAAGGAGAATGTTCAGCCATCAGTTTGTGACCTCAATTTGAAGTGCACTCGGGTTCTGCTGCATGACATTGATCCAAAACACACCAGCAAGTTAACTTCTGAATGGCTTAAAAAACAAAACAAAATGAAGCTGTGGCAGGACCTTAAAAAGGCCATTCATGCTTAAAAACCCTCCACTGTTGCCGGATTAAAATGATTCTGCAATTAAGAGTGGGCTAAAATACGTACTTCTACAGAGATGTGAACCACTCATTGCCGATTATAGAAAATGATTGATTTCATTTGTTGCTGCTGCAGGTGGCCCAACCATTTCTCAGGTTCAGGGGCCAATTAGTTTTTCCACACAGGGCCAGGCAGCTGAATATTTTTTTTTCCTTAGTAAATAAAATCACAATTAAAATAATGCATTTTGTTTATTTGGATTATCTTTGTCTGATATTTACATTTATTTTACGATAATAAAAATAGTGGGGAAACTATGCAAAAAAAGGAAAATTTGAGAAGGGGGAAATACTTTTTTACGGCAGTGTAGATATACAGTAGAGTTGGTACTGTGAAGTAGACATGATACCAGTTTCTTACTACCTCATGGTTATAATTCTAATACGCTATTTTAATGACCTGTCTAAGTCCAGAGGATCATGTAGGTCTTATCTCTTCATAAGTTTATCAGCAAAAACTGACCACAACTGTACATGTAGTTGAGTCTTGTGATATCCACTGCGCTGAAGTCCAGTCGCTGTCCGATGACCTCATTAAAAAATGGAATGGCGGTGGTGATTGTAGGGATACTCTCATTCTTGTTAAAGGAAAGCGGCCTGTAGTGCATGATGGACTCATAATCATATGGAGTGTTCAGATCAGTGATGAAGTCATCCTTGTACTTGTTGAAATTGTGCTCCTTTCCTGTGATGTAGTGACATTGGTCATTTGATTTTTTTCATTATTTCAATGTAATGTAGTTCAGTTAAAACCACAAGTCAAACACCCCTGTTGGCCCATAAATAAGAATTCGGCCAGAATATTGAGAAGAACATCCTTCTAAAGCAGAGCTGGGACCAAGTCATTGCTTTGCAAGTCTCAAGTAAATCTCAAGTCTTTGTCCTCAAGTACCGAGTCAAGTCCCAGGCAAGTCCCAAGTCAATTCCCAAGTCAAGAAACTAAAAGTCAAGTCGCAGGTCACACTAAAGTCACACAAGACCGCAGCGTGCCTCACGCAGTACATCCAAAAGCAGTAATCTTACAACATAAGCTGTTATTAAGAATGTTGCTTTACTGTTAAGACTGACTGAAGACCATAGACGCTACCTTCTTCAATCTGGTTGACATAGTCGTCTCTGTCGGAACGTGACTGTTCATGGTAAAAGCCGAGAGCGTGCAGGAGCTCATGCTGTACAATGGCCTTAGTGTCACATCGGGCCCCGATGGACACATTCTGTCCCCTTCTATCATCTCCAACATATGACCAGCATCTGGATTGAGAAAAGGGGAAAACGTTCTTACTTGAGTCCGAGGTTTGCATAACATTCAGCAACATCAACATGTTTGGTGATTAGACGCGTGATCATAAGGTTATACTTTACCCAGAGAGCTGTGTGAAGGAGATGTAGCTTGCCTCTCCTTCATAGGGTTTGAAATCCACACAGGATCTTAAACGGTATTCCTCAAAAGCCTGGAGTATTACCCCTCTAGCATTCAACTCTATGACATCAACAGACATGATTACATTACTGTTTTTCAATCAAAAATACCGCTAATAATGTTATTCATTCAGCTCAATGTACCTAATGAATCCGTTAAGATGTACGGTATAGGGAGCTCCCATCTCACCAGCATCTACATTATCATCTGTATAACACATACATTGTGTCTTATTGGTCAAAAAGTCATTGAAGGGCTACAACACGCATGTGATCATTGTATCATGATGAGCCAACCTGTAGCTGTTGGAGCAGCCTGCACCTAGCATAAAAAAGACAGTTTAAGTCCAACACTGCAATACCTTTCCCAGGTGGAACTCAATTTGAGATAGAGATACCTGTAAAACTGCCAAAATGACAATCAGCGACCCAATCTTCATCCAGCTCTCTCCAAAACCCATGTTGCTATCTCCACGTATACTTGGTTTTGTGGTGCGAGTGTCAGCCTGCCCATAAAGAAAGCAGGCGGCGAGGAACTTTGCTCTCCAGAATGGGGCTTAATGGATAACTTATATCTTACACATCCGTCCAAGCCTCGTCCTCAAGTGCTGCTGTTGACTCTGTTCATAATCTGATATGATCGTAACCTTGATGATGCTTTCAACTCCAGAAAAACATATTTTTACACACACACACACACACATCTTTTCATAATATATAATTCTGTATAGTTGCTATACTGTCACCAATATTACAGACCATTAAAGTACGTGCTCTGGGGTTTCTGGGTTTGAAACTATTGATGCTAATCTGTATCTATTTTACTATTTTTTTTTTTTTTAATTGCTACAGTTTTGCCTGAAATAAAATGATCATTATGATCCCTTCCAACCTGTTTCCCTTACGTATTAATAACGTTGCTCATTCTTGATGTAGATCTCCATGTTAGAATAAGGCCTCTATTTTTCTGAACGGCGTAAATCCAGCACAGCAGGTGGCACAATTGTGTGCCAGAGGCGGGTTGGACCGGTGTTGGTAATTTCGTAGACGAACGCCGGCGGATCTGATAATGGGCGGGCTGTGCCGCTGTGTGGGTGTTTAGAGCTGACTTCAGTCGCCGCCAATCAAAGTGGCTCCTCTCTTTCCCTTTAAATGCGGTGCAACTGAGAGTGTGGATGGAGAGATGACACCATTCTCTGTGCGGAAGAGGACGGTGCGTAATCACAGCAATCTGTGCGTGAGTGGAACATTCTCATTGCTCTGGCCATGGTGTGGCAACAGACGATGTGTGCGGGTACCCTTATTTAATACAGAAAGTGCTGGTGACAACCGCTGGTGACTGAAACATGTCCGCAGAGCTCAGTATCTGTCTGCCTGCGGTCCAATCAAATTGGCCAAAATCACGTTAGACCAAGCGTCTAGCTTGCGCGTTAGACGAGTGCAGACAGCGTGGTTTGAGTGAATGTTTAGACTGACTTTCTACCATAACGGCCAGTTGGCGCAGGCCCATTTTCGTTGGCCAAATTAGCAAACACGTAGCGAGCATTGCGCTTGGATGGAAATCATTTGCGCCCCACCGCAGATGCACTATGAACATACAGCCCAAAGTGTACGATTTTACAATTACAATAGGACACTTTTTAGAAAAAAAATATTTTCTTGAAAGAGGACAGAGCACTGAAACCAAAAGCCTAATGCTCACAAAGCTGGAAGATACTTTTTATAAATGTGGTACAGACCTAATTACAGTGTATACACAAAACATAACACAAAGATAACTTTGCCAAACTTCGTAGTTAGAGTCCGATGGTGCCTGCCATCCTTCAGCGATGTGTTTGATGTCTACCAGGATACCAAGACAGTTGACTGATTTGTCAGTGAGCTAGAGAGGGAAGATTATTGAACAATGACCTGAAGATGAAGCAAAGTCAAAGTACAAGTTATACTTAATGTCAAATTTAGTTCTCATTTGATGGGGTCACCTAGCGTATAAAAACAACAACAACATTAACACTTCTCTTGCTGTTATCATCACTTATATCTCACACCAGACTTTGCCACAGTCTGTTTACATTTCTGCTTGCCATGACTGTAATAAAAGTGGGATCGTACCTCTGTTATCATGATTATTGTCTAAACAAATATCTCGTGAACTGAATGAGGTACTCAACTTATCTTCACCTTAATATTTCACCTTTTAAATACAGTATGCTAATTTTATGGCTATACTTACTTTTTTATGAAAGGAAAATATTCGGTATTGTTATCATTATGCCTGCCTGTAAAACTATTAAGGACTTTGGCAGATTTACAGTCCATCAATGATGAAATGGCTAATATGTGGCTTTTGAAGTTCAGTTTAATAAAAACAATCAACGTAGTAATAATAAAAAAACAGAGGCGGGTAGAGTACCCAAATATTGTACTCAATAAGAGTACTGTTACTTTAAAATAATATGACGCAAGTCAAAGTAAAAAGTAGTCATCCAAATATTTACTTGAGTAAGAGTAAGAAAGTACTCAATGAAAAAAACTACTCAAGTAAAGAGTAAATATGTGAGTAACTTCTGATTATTATTATTATTATTATTATTATCAAGCAGTTGTACATCCTGTTGAGTCTGAATGTGTCCATCTTGCTGAAGACAAGGTACTGCCCAATTATGTTGTAGAATTCTGGGATTTTGGTGGTAATAGGAGGAATGGACTGGTTCTTGTTGAAGGAGAAGAGCCTATAATGCATGATGGATTCGTAGTTGTAAGCTGTGTTTTAGTCTGTGATCAAATCGTCATTATATTTGTTGAAGTTGTGCTGAAGTCCTGGATACATTTAGAAAAAATCATAATAATAAATAAAATGTCGGACGGATCCTGGACATTTTTATCAAGTCTGTGTGTGGGTGTTCTAATTTTGAGAGTACTGCAACGTGACCTGGTTGCACTTTGATCAAGCCAGATGTCCACATCGTCATCCCTATCTGTGCGGAGCGGGGCTCATGTTCAATCACTGCCTCGTGGTCGCAGCCTGACCCCAGAGACAGAATCTGACCGTTCTGCTGGTCCGCAACACTAGAGGAACACCTACAACAAATTCAGCTACAGTTTATTCAGGCACGTTGTTTGATTGATTTGTCTGGAGTTGATGAGTTAGCAGTACTGGGAACACAATGTCCACATATTTATGATTGCAAACTTCTCTGTACTTAAAAGGCAGAATGATCCACATTCAAGTTCATTCATTCATTCGCTACCACTTATCCTGTTCAAGTGCAGACAAGCGCGGCAACAGTGAGAGGCTACTGAGGCAGTTTTGAGAGGAAAACAAACAAAAAAATAAACAATGACATCCATCCATTTTCTGAGCCGCTTCTCCTCAGTAGGGTCGCGGGCGTGCTGGAGCCTATCCCAGCTGTCATCGAGCAGGAGGCGGGGTACACCCTGAACTGGTTGCCAGCCAATCGCAGGGCACATACAAACAAACAACCATCCGCACTCACATTCACACCTACGGGCAATTTAGAGTCATCAATTAACCTACCATGCATGTTTTTGGGATGTGGGAGGAAACCGGAGTGCCCGGAGAAAACCCACGCAGGCACGGGGAGAACATGCAAACTCCACACAGGCGGGCCCGGGGATTGAACCCCAGTCCTCTGAACTGTCAGGCAGACGCTCGAACCAGTCATCCACCGTGCCGCCACGATGACATTGATTATTAAATTAATTAGATTTAAAAAATGTTTTCAACGGGTTGGGGGTAAGAATGGAGCAAACAGGCCAAAGTGGCTAGTGGGAGTGGCTGTGCTACCCACGGTGGAAACTGACCCGCATTTGGGAGGTTGGCGGGTGTAAATGTCAAGCCCTGAGCACTTGTTTTCCTAACATCAGCTCTGCAAATTGTAGGATTGTTTAGTGTATCTTTTATATTTATTTGTATTCTTGAAACACAAACATGGAGTTGCAAATCCCAATTGAAGGCTTTCTATTTTATTTGATTCTATTCTATTCAATTGTGTTCAAACAGGTTGACATCTGACCCTGCAGTAGAATTCAAGCAGATCATTCAAATTTGATCAGTTTCATATTTGTCTGAAGAGTCAAAGTATATATTGTCAGTCTCTTGAACTACACAGCATTTGCACCTCACCAGGGTTGAGGAATGGGTGCAAATCTTCACCATTCTCGTACACCGACCTTTTCACACTCAAACGTCTTGTATACTGTGTATTAAAATAATCCCCTGACGTACGTGCCACGGACCGCGGGTGAAAATCGGTATCGGACAGACGATGACTCGAGATGTAAGATGACGGCTTTCATGAGAACAAATCTTGCATTATGTGGTATACTGTCATACCTGCGCGCGCATGGCCATAGTTAACTCTGACAATTTAATTTAGTCCTTTTTCAGGAATAGTTTTGACAATGTCCTTTTGTGAATGGGTGGTTACCTTGGGTGTGTATATCTGAAAAGGCAGACGTTTTGTGACCTATTGCACTCGTCAAAATAGTTTTATTGTAACATGCTTTTTACTTTTACGTAAGTATTTTCGGGAAGAAGAAATGCTACTTTTACTCCATTACATTGAACTATTTTTATTCTTATCTGTTTATTATCTCTTGCCGAAGCTATTCATTTTGGTTTGTCGGAGACTTTGCCTCGGGACCTGACAAATGATTCCGTTTCATCCAATCCAACATATGACTGCACACAAAGTGAGCCCACACAGTCAATTTTTCCGTCACAAATTTCTAACATTCTGCCTAGAAGAAGTCTACTTCAAACTTTTGCTGTTTTCACAAGTGTACACAAAGAAAGGTAATTTCCGAACATGTCTTATGGATACATTTTGCCTCAATTTATGTTGTTTTATAAAGATTCAATTTATTATTCTTTTCATTGAAGTTACATTGTTGGGCATATCTGAATTTGCGCGTTATGTATTTGATATTTTTGTGAAATTGAAGGGGCAAAGATGTTTACATTTTGTGTGTGTGAATGGACACGATGTTTACATTGTGTGTGTATGCGAATGGACGGATATTCCTTTGCATCATGTAAGCGGGCCACTGTGGACTAAACAGTCATGTTTCCTAGGTGTATGTGAATAAATTGAATGTGAAATTCAAATGTAATTCTTATATAAATTTTTTTTTAAAAAGGCATTCAACCACACACTTGAGACAGATGATATAATAGTAATACCAACATCCCTTAATGGAAATGATGTAAATTCTTCAGTAAATATTAATTTGTATGAATTTGCGGTGTTAATTTCAACACAGTATATTACGTGGTTGGTATAATGATGGAAATAGAAGAAAAAAGTAACTGACATATTGAATTTTGGCAAAAGGTCTTTCTTTTTTTTTTACTGGTTGTTTTTCTTTCCTCTGGCACTGTGCTTCGACATGAGTGCAGTACGCTTCTGGTACCACGAGAGGGCGCCTCAGGGTTGTTAACGATGGGAAGACCAGGAAGACGTTTCAGGTGCTGCTTTGTCGAGATACGGCGAAGCATTTCTCGTTTGAATTCCACAAATGGTGGTACAACCCAATTTGATCCATCGCTAACGCGTGTTCATGTTTTGAGCTAACAAAAATGAACTCTTTGGGTGTGGACTTGACAGTAAATACTCGGGGGCAAATGTGTTAGGATTGAACTGTTATCATACTTGAGTGACGTGAAAAGTAGATGGCAAGGCTGGTTTTATATAGGTTTGACGTGTTATCACTACCTGAAGAAAATTATAGATGGATACTCTTTATCTATATTTAGTCACACGTAGCAGGCTCACACGACGAGGTGGCCGAGTGGTTAAGGCGATGGACTGCTAATCCATTGTGCTCTGCACGCGTGGGTTCGAATCCCATCCTCGTCGCACAGTTTTCTTTTTTTTTTTTTTTTTTTTTTTTTTTTTTTTTTTTTTATTTATTAAGAATTGCAAATTTTGTGCTCTCAGGTCACCAGCTAATTACACTTACGGATTGCACTCAATAAAGCGAAATGCAACAAAGCGCACGAAATTACTGCATCTCGTTCGCCCATTCACACACAATATATATTTGGTCAACAAATACACTGAAACAAGTACAGTCAGCCACTTTTAATCTGTTAATTATGTTTAGGATATTGATAAGCACCAAACCGTCTGTCTGAATGTTATCATGAGTGTTTACAGCTATCAATATATGAACACTGTTACTGTGATGATAAATATTTAAATGATAGAAAATATTTGCTAAGCAACTTAACCGCAGTACTTCAGAGCAATTCAGTTTAATAGGAAGTTGGATAAATGTTGATAAAGCTTTAATTAGCTTTTTGGTCTTTTATATGGTTGAAAATTTTTTTTTGCAGATTGGACTCTCAAAATAAAAATATAGAAACTCACAAAAGCGTGCAAGGACTCGGTTATAACTGTGATTTATTATTGATTGTAGTGCAGTTTACAGAAACGACAAAAGGTACATACATTACAATGATTTTCAGTTGTGATAATGAACTCAACCCTTTGATGAGAACACAAAACAAGCATCAGTCAGTTCCAAAGAGCAGAACAATTGTTTCTCTCATTGTATTCCTGTTTTGTAGCATTTTGCCAGCATTTCCATTTTTCACTGTCACCGTCCATCTGGACAAAAACGTTGACAAACAGCACAACAGCGTGGACACAGTTCGAGTGGTTGCGCTTCAGCTCACGCAAGTTGAAATCCCACTGGGAGTCTTTGACGCTGTAACTGTCTGTCACGCAGCTCTGCAGCTGTTTCTTTAATTGTCCGTTTGCAGTTAAACTCCCAAGTACTGGGAGTTTTTTTTTTTTTAGCCAATAAAGTAAACATGATTCAGCAGTTTATGTAAGGCAATTGTGATGCATAAAGAATATGAGAAAATTAATTTGGACAAAAATAATTTGAGTCCCACTTGACTGTAAACTGTTGGTTTGAAGTTATCTACTAAAATTATACATAACATGAATAAATAAGGAACTATGATTATGAGGGACAGACTCCCAAGACTAATGTAGCTTTGTTATTAATTTCATTTATTAGTAAACTGACAGATCCATGTTATGTCAATAAATACCTATAGTTGTGATTTAACATGATTGTAAAATGCTACACCTAAAATAAACTACATCTGGTGTACATGCAACCTACTACTACAACAAAACAACCTGTTTGGCAATGGGGACTTTGACAAATCCCCCGTATGAACTTAAAACGTCTACAATGTTCATTTTTTAGATTTGAGATGTCACCACAGAGCCACCAAAGTTGACAATATTCAATGTTTACGCTTCATTCGTGTTTACTGTACCATGTTTGTATAAATAAATGATCTATGTATATAATTTTTGTCCAAAGACACCAGCTATAAAGAAAGAAAAGTGTGAGCAAATTCGAGTTCAAACAATATGTCATCAAACCGTTGTCATGATCATTATCGCGGCATACACAGGAAGTCCGCCAACCTGTTTTCAGGGTTTGGTCACGTGACGTCGGCGCACGTGGCAACTTCAGTTCTTATTTATTCTGTTTACCCACCATGGATTTAAATGAATGTCAAGCTAATTATATTTCTAAGACAGATTTCATCAAGTGCATTTGCAAAAGTATTATATATATATATATTTTTTTTTTTTTTTTTTTTTTTTAAAGGATCGTTATTTTCATGGTCCCCATTGATATATTTCTTGTGTTGAGTGCCATCTCATTGCGCCAGAGCACACACCCCGTGGATCAAAACTCCAGTGAGGCACCAAACTTAACCACTCCAAGCTGAATGAAAAAGACTGAGTTGATTACATTGAGGTTTACATTATGAAGGACAGTTGTAATCAAATGCCACAAATACTTGGGCTTTACTATGAGCTCTAAAAATAATGTGACCATAACTGGCTCTGGCAATCATGATGGTGATGTTATATCCAAATACGCTAAACATTCCAGCATACATGTAAAATAAGAGAGGCTGTATTATGGGCCTACTGGATGCTACTGCAGTATGAGAGGAATAAATCCAATATATTTAGGAAACGGTACAGCCTGTGTCCTTCTGGGGCTTTAAATCGGGTTCCTTCATTGGTTTCACTTCTTCCTCTTTAGGTTTGGCCTGGAGAAAAAGCCACAATAAACATGATTAATTGTCACAAATGTGAATTGTTGCACCCGGTGTTTTTTCAAATGTAACATTTTCTTAGAAACACTAGGGTAAATGCTAATGGACCTTTACTTGTATAGTGCTTTTCTACATTCTGCGCTTGGTAACACCATCTCCTCATTCACCTACTGATGACGCAGCATGAGGAACAACTGGGATTTCAGCACTGTTCTTCGCAGAATTGTTTTAACTCAGTATTATTGGAGGCTTTTCGAGCATGAATTGGTTTGGAGTCCAGACGATTCAGAGGCAAAGAATTTGCTCGTGTATTTCAAGTCGATGTCCCTGTGATTAGCTTGGGCTAACTGAAGTCAAGCTAAACACACACACAAACTGATGGCCGGATTTTGCCTGCAGCATTTTCTGGTAGACAGCAGAATTCATTGTTCCATTAATCAGAGCAAGTCATCCAGGCCCTGAAGGGGCAAAGCAGTCCCAGACATCACACCGCCAAGACCATGTTTGACTGTTGGCAGGATGTTCTTTTTATCAAATGTAGTTTTCTTTTTCTTTGTTTGTTTGTTTTTTTTACACTAGATGTAAAGGGCCACACGCATTCTAAAAAGTTCAACTTCAGTCTTGTCAGTCCCCAGAATAGTTCCTCAAAAGTCTTGGGGGTCATCAAAGGTTAGGCTCACAATGCAGGTCAATTCACTGCAGGTTTTTTTGCCCAATGTAATATGGACCTGATTTTTTCATGTCAGTGTGAACAGTACATTCCAATTTTTCAAATCTAACCCAGCCCTCTTTCGTACTGTACTGTATGTGGATATATGAAAATTGGACACGTATCCGATGCGAGTGCAATATGGACGCTTAGGGCAGGCTCACCCGGCCTACACGTCATCAAAAGGCGACATGCGTCACAGACGTGCCACAAAAGCAAGGGCAGACAAAGGAGCAGAAAAGTCAGTGGTGGAAAGATGCTGCTTTACAACTGATAAATATAAGAAAATGTTGGCTCCGGTTGCACAAAATCCTTGAAATTGCCATAAATGCGTCATGACGAGACCTATGCGAGGGGCCGTATTTACTTCTGTAAACACGACGCACAATGTGTGATGTCCTGTTTTATGCGCAAGCGTGTGACGTCACGGAGGTGTTCCATCCACAATAGAAGTTTTTTTTTTTGGGAATGTGGCGTCACGGTGAATGACTGGTTAGCACATCTGCCTCACAGTTCTGAGGACCGGGGTTCAAACCGGCAACAAATGCACACTGTTTCAATCACTAAAAAACAACAACAACAAAAAACACCCCTTGATGTGAGTTATACCTTGTCATTTTTGGCTCCCCGAGTCAGGTCAAAGGTGGCATAAACTTCAGGAGTACACTGCTCATTGGGGGGTGGGAGCTCATACGGGGCTGGCTCAGCCAGGCCATAGCTCGCCTTCATCTCTAGCTGGGGAGGTTCCGCTGGGACCTTGTGGAAGTATCTGGAAAAAAAAATATGAAATCAAGTGGTTAAGTTGTGTTAGTGGGGTTCTTTTACAATAAACTAGACCAACATTTGGTGCACATTCTTTGACAATGTTTTCCATTGTGACCCATGTCCTAAACTTTAATATTGGTGACAAGCAATGCTGCATGAGCAAAACTGTTTTTCATAAATAATAGTGCCCGTTCAACTTTTATTGGTCAGTGCTACATGTTAACTAGTATTAACTTGACCAATGGTTTCGCGGTGACTTTTTGAATAGGGTCCACTACTCAACTAACTTTTTGTTCCCATTTGCCTTCATTTGCTTTACTGGTATACAGTGTATGTGTGCTTATGTGTGTGACTCACATAAAGCCATTTTCTCTCTGGCACTTCTCCAGTGTGTTCTTAACGAAGCCACCCAGTTTGAGGAAGAAAACCTGCTCAGATGGTTTGGCTGTGGTGCCCGGGCCTTTGGTGTGACGATACTCTTTACACAGCTCCTCGGCGCGGGAATATGCTACAAAAAAATACGTTGTTATGTTACTTCAATAAGGAAGTCTGCCAGTTAAGTGAGGGCGAGGGAGTTTTTGGGCATGTACAGACAAATCTGAAAAACACCAAGCCCGTGTAGTGCTGCATTGTACGGCAAGATCAAAAGCAGATATTTTTTTATTTGGGCATACATGGGCATATTTTCAAAATGTTGCCAAATTCATCCAAACAAAGGAAATGCACGGCTTGAGAATTTTTAAGATGACATTTGTAATGGTTTCGTAACCATGAGAAGACTCCATGACAGTTCTAGTTATCTCGAAAGACTATTCGGTGGCAAACTAAACTGGTAAATTTAACATACTCAGTGGTAACATGGGGGGGAATCATTTATTCAGCTTTACTAATTGTAATTGCTTGAAACCAATTAAGTCTACAACTAGGAAGTAGTTTCTTCTTTGTCTCCCACAGGCATCCAACACTTTATGGAGTTGGGACAGTTGTGCAAAAAACAGTGACCTATGTTTAAGAAAAAGCCATCATTTATGGATACTGATGAGCTATAACCGAAACCAAGACATATACCCTTTTCTGCTTCTTGCAGAGATCGTATCGCCTCACCACACTTATCATTCCCCAGCAGCGTCTGTCCATGATAGCAGTACGCCTGTAAATACAAAGCAGCAAA
This sequence comes from Phycodurus eques, assembly GCF_024500275.1. Taxonomy (NCBI): domain Eukaryota; kingdom Metazoa; phylum Chordata; class Actinopteri; order Syngnathiformes; family Syngnathidae; genus Phycodurus; species Phycodurus eques. The sequence continues at coordinate 3,641,479 of NC_084542.1, read as the reverse complement.
TGTAAATAAGAGCACCGCACTGCTGAGAATATGAGATCACACAATCCTTCTAACCCTTACGCAAGCAAACAAACTTACATAAGCCATGTAAAAGTAGAACTTCAGCTGGAGATACTTCCTCCACTTGCTGCTGCACTCGGGCTCCAAAGTGTTCAGTGTGTGGTCTAGAGATCAAAACGGCAGGTTTTAGTAAGCTTTAGTTCTCTCGATTATGGCTATAATTCACCGTGGAATGGACATATTAAACAACATCACATGACAAATGAAAAAAAAAAAAAAACTCTCCACTTGAAATGCTCACCGGCTTTCTGATAAAAGTTTGCTGTCTCGGATGCCAACGCCGCAACAATTGAGGCGTTGTGCTTCAATTCAATGGCTCTGGCGATTGTCACTGTGGATAAAAGGGAACGTTTACAGACTGGCACCGTTGTCTCTTGAGTTCATTGCCTCACAGAGACGAGAACTTAAAAGGGGAAGAAGTCGATCCAACAATGATATATAACGCTGTGCCATGTGACATTGGCTGTAATTGCACACATGGGTTTCCAACTACTGGAACAAGGTACCTTCTTGAGCTTCTGCCTGAGACTGGATGATGTATGCATCAATCACTCTGGGATCCAGGTCTCTACCTTTTTCTGCGGGGGTGATGAGACGGGGGATGTGGACCTCCTGTATGAAAATTAGAGCCATTTCTTCCATTTATTTGGTTTTAAGTCTTCATGGCAGCACATCAAATGAGGCCAACCGACTATATTGAAATTCATTTAGTGCAATGTGTTGTGCAATAAGTAGGCTGCGAGCCTGTTAAAACATTTTTTTTTTTTTTATAAATAGCTCACCAGTGATGGACATTTCCTTGCAATGCTGAAGTAATGATCATTTCAAAATGTAAACACTTGTAGAGATTTATAGACGTGTTCAATATTGACATTTATGTTTCCTACCCTTTAAATTTGTTATCATTATTGTGATAAATCATTAACATTACCAGTGCCTTCATAGATGAATATTATTGATTATTAATAATAAAATAATGAATGTAAATACTGATATGTTATTGTAATTTCAATAAATTTGTGATCTAAGGTGTGTGTCTCAAACAGGTAGCCATTCGCATGAATCTGTATCCAGGAAGTAGCTCTCAGTTTAAAAAGGTTGGTGATCCGCCCATCACCATAATTACTATATGGACTTCTTGATCGGTAAATAAAAAGGACACAATAATTTTTCCGGACTTGATAAATTGTCATCGTTGCCGTGAGCCAGAGCACGGCTCACACAGTGTATTTGTGTCTATTTTCACTTGGAAATCGGGAAAAGCCTACGTCCAGTCCTCAGGAGTGTTTGCGTTTAGGATTACGCCAAAAAAGACGAAAGAAAACGACCAAAGCTGCGGCGTCGAGTACAGCAAGTCCTCGCCCCCCCAGCCCACATGTCCACCATTAATATAAGACAGCATCAGCATCCTACTTCACTTCAGACTGCCATGAGACTCATACTGTAAACCCTAAGTTTTTCATTAAAATAATTTTGAAAACATTCCAACAAAAGTATGTACCGTATTTTAACGACCATAAGGCGCACCTTTATTAAAAGGCGCAGTCTCAGTTACGGGGTCTATTTCTGTATTTAACACATACATAAGGCGCACCGTATTATTGGGCGCAGGCATGGTCAAACATACGCTAGCTTAAAACATACACTAGCATGCATGCACGCTAAAACAATGGTTTTTAAAAAGGCAGCGGGAACAAAACTGGGTTCGGTTGTACTTTATTGAAGTATTTAACAATGTACTCACGTTATTTTTTTTATCAATCCTCATCCACAAATCCATCAAAGTCTTCATCTTCTGTAACCAAAATGAACAGCTGGGCAAGTTCTCCTTCAAACGCGCCAGGTTCCCTCTCGTCATTGTCAGAGTCAGTCTCGTTGCCGTGCGGCTCCCCAGAAATTATGCCGGCTTTTACGAAGGCTCGAACAACAGTTCAAGCAGACACGTTAGTCCAAGCATCCACAATCCATTCACAAATTGTGGCGCAACTCGCCCGGCGCTGCCTCCTAGTCTTAGTAAAGCTGTGTTCGCCATCTGTCATCCATAGCTCCCACGCCGCTCGCAACTTCACTTTGAACGCCCTGTTTACACCGATGTCCAGCGGTTCGTCAAGCCTCCCGGAACGATGGCAAGCTCAAGAGTTATTGCACTCAGTCCAATGGTGACTTGAGACGCTTCTCCCGGCTGTTCTTTGCTCATTAATCCGTTGCTCGACTTGGTCTTCCAACTCGAGCCACCTCGCCTTATTTCCCCGTTTTCTTTTTCTTTTTTTTCCCGCGGAAACTCAGCTTCGTCTTCTTGACTTGGCGAAGCTCGTTTTCCTGCTTCCTCCACTTGCGAACCATGGATTCGTTGATCTTGAATTCTCTCGCGGCTGCTCGATTCCCATGTTCCTCCGCGTAACTAATAGCTTGCAGTTTAAACTGTGCTTCGTAAGCGCCTCTCTTCGTAGGTGCCATTTTCGGGGGTCCTGAGCCAAACCGATGCACATACCGGACTATATACCTACTGGGGGCGTGCCTTTAGCGTCCTCTGTCACGCGCACCCTTCCCCCTTTACGTCCGCATGCTGTCCTCAATCACGTCCGCTTTTCCTCTATATGAGCAGCGTGTCAGCAGGAAATGCTCCCAGTCACCCAAGCGACGCGCTCAACAAAGTCACACGACAACATTTATAGATTTTGGAACTCGGTGCACACATAAGGCGCCCATCCATTTTGGAGAAAATTTAAGACTTTTAAGTGCACCTTATGGTCGTGAAAATACGGTAGTTGTAATTATGTACAAGTACTCCATATTTTGAAAACAACTACATTGTTGCCAAAAAATAAAAAATAAAGTTCTGCTCGTCTGTTTACAAATAAACATTTTATATTCAAGTCACACATTGTTTTAATCCCTTAATCGAAACCCCTCCTGTATGCTGATAATAAGTTAAAGTTATGCTGCTGAACATGTTTCTATTATGGCTTTTAAAATTACTTAAAAGAAATGACCCGTTTCGTCAGCCAGTGCATCTTGTAGACAAACTTCATATTCGCAGTACAATATTTGAGATATAACTCGAGTCACTGTTAATGTAGTAAAATGTATGTAAAGTTAGAGCCCTTAAATGTTTAATTTTACAGTTGATATTAATTTCTTGGTATGTTTCTCTCTTCCTTTCTTTATATATTTATATTATCTATACGATTGTATTTTTTAAATGTTATTTATTATGAGCTATTCTGTAAGTGTTTGCTTAACGTTTAACCCCCCTCCACCTCAAAGCCCCTGGACAGCTGCCGGATACCCACAAGCAGAAATAGATTCCGGTCCTGTGGGAAACACTGCACAGCCTTGCTCCATGTGCAATGTTAGCACACAACAGAGACACTTCTGGGAAGTTTATTACATTTGCTAGTCCACGAGCCAGTGAATTAAGCTGCTGCAAAGCTTGCTCCACTGCCACGACGTCGTTTAAAACGTTAGCGCCTCACTCGGAGTTGCCGTGTGTGTTGGTCCCCAATTAACACACACACTTGAACGTTAAAGTGTTTACAATGTTCTCGAGCCCGCGAGCTAGGACCTAAACAGCTCGCTCTGATGCGGTGACATTTAAAACGTTGTTGGTCATGACCTGGATTGTGAATACAGTGCTTTGAAAAAGTATTCATACCCCTTGAACATTTTCTCATATTTTGACCTTACAATCACAAAGTTGAATGTATTTTGTTGAGATTTTATTTAATACATAGACCAAAACAAAGTAGCACATAATTGTTAAAAGTGGAATGAAAATGGTTTTCCAAATTTGAAGGGAGTATAAATCTGAAAAGCGTGGTGTCCATTTGTGTGTATTCAGCCCCTCGGAGCCCCCTAAATACAATCCAGTGCATTCAATTGCCTTCAGAATTCACCTAATTTGTTAAGTCCACATGTGTGCAATTTACTCAGTATACAGTAAATACACCTGTTCTGTGAAGGCCTTTGTGGTTTGTTAGTGAACACTAGTGAACAGCATCAAAGCAATGCTTTTCTTCAGCAGGGACAGGGAAGCTGGTCAGAGTTGATGGGAAGATGGATGCAGCTAAATACAGGGCAATCCTGGAAGAAAACCTGTTGGAGGCTGCAAAAGATTGGAGACTGGGAAAGAGATTCATCTTCCAGCAAATAAAATTACCCTAAATATAAAGCCAGAGCTATCATGGAATGGTTTAGATCAAACAATATGAATGCGTTAGAATGGCCCAATCAAAGTCCAGACCTAAATCCAACTGAGCATCTGTGGCAAGACTTGAAACTTGCTGTTCACAGACGCTCTCCATCCATCCATCCATCTGGCTGAGCTTGAGTTATTTTGCAAAGAAGAATTGGTAAGAACTTCACTGTCTAGCTCTGCAAAGAGACATAACCCAAAGGACTTCAAATACAAATTTTTATTTGCTTAAAATTTTAAAAACTATATCATGTTCGTTCCCCTTTACAATTATGTGATACTTTGTGGTCGTTGATCACATAAAATCTCAATAAAACATTTAGGTTTGTGGTTATAAGGTGGCAAAATGTGAACTAGTTCAAAGCAGTATGAATACTTTTTCAAGACACTGTATGGATATTGACAAAAATCTAAAATATAGCATCAGGTCATGACAAAGAGCTACAGGTATGTCCGAATTTTGATCAAAATCTGCTCACAATTGCTGGTTTGTTGAACATGTGTCTAATACATTTTATGAAATACAGTATATAACTAGTCACTGTATGTCTATTACCTTAAGAGATTTGAAGATTCCAGCAGCAACCTTCAGGCTGCGGTGAACATCTTTCGCTTCATCATCTGAGACACTGTCAAAAAGGAAACTATCTCATGACAGGAATACTTCTGGAACATTTAAAAGACAATTCAATAAACATACTTTTCTTTTCCAGCAAGCCTTGACGCAAACTTTGTGTACCAGAGCGCTACGTTGAAGGACATGGAGACCAGCTCGAAGACTGCATCTTGTTGGGCACTAAGTTGAGTGCATAGAAGAAAGGGACTGTTAAAACAAAGTCATCAACTTTAAGGATGAGAGTTCGCATGCATAAACACAGCTGCGCCTATGGCTGCCGATTTAGAAGACAGTGCAAACAATACTTGCTATTAAGTGTTTAACTCATAAAATGCACGTCAGGTCAATTGTTTAAATGTGCTGTCGGAAGTTATTTAATTAAGGTCATATACTATTGGGACACACGTTATTTCAATTATTAAACTTTTAAATTATTTATTACAATAAATTGCAAAATGTAATTTAGACGTATCATTACATTTATAGGTATCTCGTTTGATGTGCGTCCCGCATCTGAGAGGCACATAAATGAGCAAGTATGCATAAAGTAAGATCAATCTGCATCCGAGGGCGCAATGCTATGTATCAAAGTTTTACGGCGTCGTGCTGGAAATCTGGTGTATGAATTTTTTTGGCTAGACAGTGCTTTAGAGTGTGAGTAATTTGGTCGCATATGTGCCCTAATTTCTGAATAGCGCGGTCAACCTGTACGCCCAGTCATTTGAGGAAGAAAAAAAATAACACGGATTGATGCGTGCGTACCTGTGTGCGTACCTGTGTGCGTTTTTCAAATGCGGGCTCCAGTGTACTCAAAGCTAGTTTTTTGACGGCGAGCCAGTAGATGCGCAGTTATAGAACGTTGCGCTGCAAAAATGGAATTAGTTCCAAAGCCTAACGTGATGATGTGGGAACAATTTGGATTCAAGTCAGATGAACGCTGCCATCAAGCTAACACAAAAGAGCTGGTATGTCGAAGTTGTATGAAGTCGCAACAAAGACAACACGACTTAAAACCTCAAAGTGACAAAATCCATTTTAAACACAAACATCCCACCCAATTTCTTGAGCTGGGAGTAAAAGAAAAACACAATACGACATTTCCCGTTTCCCATCAGCTTGCAATTATGGAACCTTTTGGAAAACAATGTAAATACAAACGTGATTGAACATGTTGACAAAGCAGCGTTTAAAGAAAGGCTGCAGACTTTTGAAAAGTAGTAAAAATCTTGAATCAAAACAGGTTGCTTTGATCTACTTGTCGTAGTGTTTTTAATGTTGCTATACTTTGCACTTTTTCTTAACCAACTGGAAACTTGATTGGCAGTATATTACCTCTTAAGGCATTAACATATGTAATCTGTGCCAAATGTTTTTTCATTTCAAAACAGAGCCTGAGTGTGTTGTATTTATATTTTTTATTTATCTAGGATATATTTATTGTTCTACATTACAATACCAATGTTCAATATACATTATTATTCGAGTTAATTGTTCTGAAAAAGGATGTACGTTAATTTCTCGTGTATAATGTGCATTGCTCCCCGCCCCCGCACTTGAAATATTATGCTTGATAATCACTATATCAGTGGCATCAAAAATATCAACGATACTATCGTTTGTCATGATAGTTTTTGGAAAAACATATCGTCCTAAAAAATGTAAATTAAAAAAACTAAAAACTAAATATATTGAGAGAGCAATGGATGACACAAAAATATTTAACAAATCATATACAAAAAAAAATAGAGTAACAACTGTAATAAAAATTCCGCAAAATAGTGGGACAGCAAAGTAAGAACCAGGATATAGCGTAGGATTACTGTATCTGTATTCCGTGATGATAAATTGCAGGGACTCATTGTTCCAGGAGTGGGACTCATTGATTCCAGACATGTACATCCTGGGACTCACACAGTTTAAAGTGGAAAATGATCAATGCAGTTAGAATAGATTACATGCACTACTGCCTGAAAAGGCGAATTTAAAATGTATCACAAACGTGAGGATGTTATGTGATGTTTTACACAGCTGAAAAAATATATATATCTAAATAAAACAAGTTTTATACTCAAAAATACTTTTAAAATATGTTCTACATGAGATTTAAAAACAAGACGATAAAGTGGTAATTGACAATAATGGCAACGCTCTTTCAGACTCTTTTGCGATTAAGGGCTATAAAAATAAACTTGACAAAAACCAAAACAAGGAGTTATAATTTCACATATTATACTTAATTACAGTCCTTCAAAGGGATTCAACTCCTACTCAAGATCACACACACACGCAGGCATGCAAGGACAGATTCATAGTGAAAGGGTTGGGCAGAGTGCTGCACGACTTGAACTGATGTGGTGGAGATTATGCCTTGCTCAAGAGCACCTCAATAGTCACCACTCACCACCAAGCAGAACTAGCATCTCCCCAACTACTAGCTGCCATTTTTACATTTTTTGTCAGTAGTGGGACTCGTAACCTGTGTCCTCCAACTCCAAATCCCAAATCCTTACAGACTGAGGTATTTTAGAGCAAATAAGGGACTGCGCCTCCTATCTTAAATATCAGCAATGCCTGCTGGGGTACAACAGTGGTGAGGTACAATATCTCGCTGTATTGTGAGTGGATAGGTTGAAACAATTCATTCATACCTTGGTGTGTTCCCTTGTAAAGTATCAGTCCATTTGAAGTTCTGGATATACCTCATCTTGTTGTCCTGTGTTGTTCCATCCAAGGATACAAGAAGGCCTGTTGTATCACAACCACATTCAAAAAGAACACCAACAAATGCATTAAAATGGTCATTTATGAATAAAATGGAATGTTAGACGGAATGGGTTTACTATAAGAGTGTTCCCCGTGTTGTTGCCAGATTAAATTTCTATAAATAAATATACCGTAATTTATCATGTAAAATGCGCACTTTTTTACCCCCCAAAATTTTCAAAAGTCAATCGTGTGCATTATATATAAGTATAGGAGAAAATGAAAAAGACTTTCACATTTTATAAATCTATGCTGCCATCTAGAGGTTTTAAAATGTTGTACACTTTCATTCCGCTATGCCACCGCCCCCTAGAGGAAAAAGTTGTACACGTTCATTCCAGTATGCCACCTAGAGGTTTTGAAAAAGGTGTAGACTACACTTTCATTCCAATAAGACAGGGGTACATATGACTGCATATATGTACAATTGTACTCATAAGTTTACATACCCAGGCAGAATTTGTGAAAGACTGTTTTTTTTGTTTTGTTTTTTATAAATACGACTGATGACTGAACAACAACCATAATTTATTTCTTTACGGTTATGTTTTGTTTAATGATGATGCTTTTCTGAAATGATTGACAGTTTAATCCCATTCAAATAAAATTAAATGTGTTTCGCCTGGTCCTTCATTTTTTCTTAAAATAATTGTACACATCTTACAAATTCTGCCTGGGTAATCAAACATATGAGCACAAATGTCTGTTTTCTCATTTACTAAATAAAAGTAGAGCAAGTAAATAAAAAGAAAGTATGTGTTCAAATAAAGTGCTTCAGAATAATTATTTTAAAAAACCAACAAAATACAGATAATACTTCATGTTTTGATCATATGGGTAGAAGCAAAATCATGCATTGTAAAAATGCATTATACATAGGTTGAAGGGTTTTCCATATTTGGAGGTCAACTTTGGGGGTGCGCATTATACATGGGTGTACATTATACACGAGAAATTACGGTACATATATTAACTTTTGTCCGAAGACACCACCCATAAAGAAAACAAAATCTAAGCAAGGGTGGCTTCAAACAATCATGTAAGTCATGCTCGTTAGCGTAGCACACACAGGAAGTCACCCACCAAGAGTCATTGGGTTAGTCACACTTATTTTCGTTAATTAATGATGGCAATGTCATACTGGCCATACAGTTTTGGATCGTGCAGCCATCAAGCGAGACAAACGGAAACTACTGACAACAACCGTGTTTGCTCTTGGCACTTTATATAATGATAATACACATAACTTTGCATGATTTGGTTTTGCAATATCATATTACAATATTAAATATAATATTATTCTCATCTAATCTTTATATTTTTCATATTAGGCATAAAAGCAATCACAAAAGATTAATCTCACATTAGCTAGCAACTTGCACCTCAAATATTTGATGCATTAATTTTGGTGATATTGTAACTTTTATTGTAGGCCTATTATCGCATACAAATTACAAAAGGAAATAATATGGCCCTTAATCTTTAACCAAATATGTAAATACATGTCACGTAACGAGATGTTTCACTGTCTAAACATTTTCCACTCAGCAACTGAATGATTAACACTTGTATGTGTCAAGAGACTTGTAGGCTTTCATTAAATCTTTTGTGTTGGCCTATTTTGAGTGATTTCCTGATAGATAATTTTATTTTGTTGTTGCACAATGTTAGCAAACAATACAACACAATACAATACAAGGGTCCCTTCATTTCAACAACCAAAAGCAAATGGGCAGAAACAAAAGCTGGTTGTTTTGGCCGATCCCATATTAAAAGTGGCCAATCAAATATAACACCTCAGGCCAGGCCAGGTGGGTGGATTTGTTCGTCACTGCGCACTGGCATAATGCAAAAGCTGGGGGCTACTGCTGTACAGCTTTTCTGCATATCTTTGCTTGGCATCAGATGGCACAAACTTGCATCGTGCAAAAAACAAGCCACGAAAACTAGGTGACGACGCATTCTGGGGTTTTGTCGATCAATTTCATACACGTGCAAAATTATTTGTCACACTCCTCTTCAGCGAATGCTCCTTTAACATTGTCTTTCACTACATGTAATGTAATGTAACATGTTTAAAGTGTGTGATAGGATCACGTTCATATTTCTTCAGATAGATTTTTTTTTTTTTTTGAGTGCTTGAGGATGCTACAAAATGTAAAGAGAATAAAAGCGGTCAGTTAGTCCAGAGACAAATTGAGGCACTGTACCAATTAGAGCAGAGAACACAGTTTGAGGATATGATACAATACATGGCTGTTCAGATTATTATTAACAGCGGCACACATCATTACGTTTTACAAATTATTTATAGGGATTTTGTGCAAGTGTGACAATTTAATTATGATACAGTACATGGCTGTTCAGATTATTTGATTAACAGCGGCACACATCATTACGTTTTACAAATTATTTATAGGGATTTTGTGCGAGTGTGACAACTGACATTGTAGGAGGGAGAAGTATGCATCTGTGGCACTTTTCATGATTTCTGCGTTGCAGGTGACATCGGTGAACATTTCCAGCAACCTTGCCCTGGTTGTCCTGAGGTCACTGCATTTGGTGAACAAACAGCAAATCATGAGATGGTGTTTCTCTTGATAGAACATTCGGCTGGCTATAGCACATTATCAGGAGAGAAGACAGACCACAGTTTGAGATTGTCATTTGATCATGATGTAAATATCTGCATATGCTGTCATTAATATATAACGTGGAGATCAACACATCAGACATACTTGCAGATTTTATTAGCGGTGGGGCTCCCTGCAACACCATAAAAATTAAAGGACACAGGCGCTGTAGCCTTGAGAGGATTTCGGTGAAACCAGTGTGCCATCTCCTGGGCGAGGACACGCCTATAATGGCTGCAACAGTCAACATGACAACAGGTTAATCCACGGGTTATGTCCTAATATTAGACTGATGAATTTCGGTGATTGATGACAGTTTCGACAAGGTGCTCCATCCGGTGGATAGCGTGTGCTAGCTAATATGCTTTCGCTAACAACAGCAATACGACGATGAAAACTCGCTGAGACTTGTCACGTATTCTCGTTGCAGAAAAATAAAATAATAATATTTGGGGCTTCAAGTCTTTCATTGGGGCTCTCAACTCGGTGTCTTGAAAAGAATCGAAATTCCATTACGTAAGCCACAGAGCATGTAACAGCTAACAGCTAATGTTAACGCTGGTTAAAAATTTAAGAGCTGTGATAACAGTGTGTTGAGCAAATCGTTACACCACAAATGTGTAATACGCGATGTAAAATAACGGTTTCAACACTTACCAATCGTGGTGACTTTAGTTTTTTTGTGATTTGACAGCCGTGACGGAAAGTCTGAACCTGACAAGTTATTTCCGGAAATAAACAGGACTGAACGTTGACCAATGAAAACAGGCTGTTCAGTCACATGACAACAATCCCGAAAGTACACACGTTCAACCTGCTTGTCAGGCCGGGCAGTTCTTGTATCAACCCTGTTATCTATTTACAACACCAAGTCAGTCTGTATGTGATTAATTTCAACGTCAATTTAGATGACTAGTCCTGTAATTATTTTTAATTATTATTATTTAACCTGTCCTGCTTAGTTGCATGGCCATGCAGGATGATGGATTTGTATGCCTTTTGTACTGGAACAGTTTTGCTGTTAAACAATGAGTTTGAAATACTTCCTCTTCTTATTTTTTTTAATCATCGTTTATTAAAAATAAGATAAAATAAAAGTGAGGTCTGATACTGATATAAAATTGTTGCCAGTGTATAAGCTACGTTTTCATCAAGAGTTATATTACACTTTACACACTATGCTCTTGCTGGTATTAGCCTATTTTAAAGGAGTTGTTGTTTGATGAAATGATCACAGATTACTCTGCTCCATACACAACAGGACCAATGTTAAGTACCAATTTCGTTACCATGGTGACAAGAGGGTGCTGAGCCTAACACTAATTCAGTTTTGCCGCAGGCCACATCGTTGTTAAGGTTTCCCTTTTTGGGCCGTTATGACTCTGAAACCATATACAGTAACTATATATCCGCCTCATCATATTATTTCATTCAGTATAAACAAAAGAAAACTGATGGATAACTAGTTTTGAAATGCCAAGGAAAACAAATTGTTCAACTATTGTTCAGTTTATTTCCAAAAGTGGTTTGGTAACAAAACAAAATTAAATGCATGGAATCTCACAGCAATATTAAAAATGAAGACAATTTGCAATTGTGGAACACCATTTAGCAAAACATTTGAATTAGACGCATATTATTTGCTTTTGAGGCCACATGTGGCCCCTGAGGCTTGAGTTTGACATCTGTGGCCTCGAGTGTAAAAAAGAGAGCTTAAACTGTGAGGCACACACAAGATCTGCATAAAGAAAGCACGGATTGTATTTTCCCCCGTGGAGTCAACGCTTTAACACCAAACCACTGAATTGCACTTCTCACATGAAGAACCATGTATGTGGCGTGCATGTAAATTGAATCTTTTCCTCTTTGGCCCGGAGGACACGACGTCCACAATTTCCAAAACCAATTTGAAATGTGGACTCGTCGGACCACAGAACACTTTTCCACTTTGCATCAGCATCTTAGATGAGCTCGGGCCCAGAGAAACCGACGGCGTTTCTGGGTGTTGTTGATAAATGGCTTTTGCTTTGCATAGTAGAGTTTCAAGTTGCACTTACGGATGTAGCATCCGAACTGTATTTACTGACACTGGTTTTCTGAAGTGTTCCTAAGTCCATGTAGTGATATCCTTTACACATTGATGTCGGTTTTTGATGCAGTACCGCCTGAGGGATCGAAGGTCACGGGCATTCGATGTTGGTTTTCGGCCTTGCCGCTTACATGCAGTGATTTCTCCAGATTCTCTGAACCTTTTGATGACATTATGGATCGTAAATGATGAAATCCCTAAATTCCGTGCATTGAAGAACATTGTCCTTAAACTGTTCAACTATTTTCTCACGCACTTGTTCACAAAGAGGTGAACCTCGCCCCATCTTTGCTTGTGAATGACTGAGCAATTCAGGGAAGCTCCTATTATACCCAATCATGGCACCCACCTGTTCCCAATTAGCCTGTTCACCCGTGGGATGTTCCAAACAGGTGTTTGATGAGCATTCCTCAACTTTCTCAGTCTTTTTTGCCACCTGTCCCAGCTTTTTTTGCAACTCGTTGCAGCCATAAAATTCTAAGTTAATGATTATTTGCTAAAAACAATAAAGTTGATCAATTTGAACATTAACTATCTTGTGTTTGTAGTGTTTTCAATTAAATATAGGTTGAACATGATTTACAAATCATTGTATTCTGTTTTTATTTGTTTAACACAACGTCCCAACTTCATTGGAATTGGGGTTGTATTTGTATACAGTAACAAGCAATAAAAAGTAAATGTTCCGTAAATGTCCCTTTTTCAAACAGAAATATAATTTTAAAGTAAAAAGTCAACTGACAATGTCATCGACTAGATGCTATATTTTAACCACCAGTAATCACTAAATCCTCATAAGCAGGAAGTACTATATCACAGATCAATAAGGATTTTTTTTTGTTTTCGCCATTCTGAAAAAAAAGTCAACAGCTATTACAAGTAATGATCAGAATTAAGTCAAGAGAAAACAGAAATCACATTATCATTATCACGTGCAACCAACTTGAGAATCATGAAATCTATTGGCCCTCAGAGGTATAGCAGTATACCGCATGTTTGCGATATTCTTCACCAGGAATTACGAATTTGAGTTTACCATCTAGTTGCGCTATTATCAGTGAATCATCTTGGTTTACTGACTGCATAAAAAACAAGATGTCACTGTTAATTTCAAATAACTAAACATTTGTGAAATGAACATTAACATCCGTTCCCCTCCTCCTCTTCTAATACAAAGTGCTTTGTTGACACCAATTCTCTGTTTTAAACTGCCAAAACACAATTCACATTAATGCATTCTCCCTTTTGTTTGTATCACAAATGTACATTTTGGGATCCCTCAGGACAAGATTCCAAAAGGACACATTTCACCTGTTTCAAAAGCAAACACCCAGGAACAAAAATCAATAAATCAAACTGTCATGTTTGATACCAGTGACGATCATAGAAGGGAGCAAACATGGAAGGCATCAGGTCCAATGAACAACCCTGATTACAGTCTACTGACACAAGAGCTACTTACTGTATGTGGGTATTCAGTAACTTAACTTCAATTATGTGCATTCGTTTAAAATTTCCATGAATGTGCCAGTTTAACTGCACTTGAAATCGTACCATGGAAACTAGATGTATTTTTTTTAAAAAAACTGACTTAAAACTTCATGTTTCATTGAAGCAGCGCTAGACTTGACCCACTTGTGTAAAAAATGTCAAAAATGAAAAAAAAAAAAAACATTGGAAACAAAATGGTCAAGGGAATTCTATGACTTGAAAGATATAATGCACCGCTTCTTTACCGCTTGTCCTTATTTGGGTCACGGGTTACTGGAGCCAATCCCAGTTGATTTGGGGCGAGAGGCGGCGTTCACTCCAATCTCAGATTAAATGCATTGTACACACAAATTATTAATTTAGTCTTTGGCAAAAGTACATCTTTGGTGATGTAGATCAAATAAACAATGTACAAAAGAGTTCAAGCAGTGTATGTACAACATGCTTGGAATTAATTTGCTCATGATTTTTGGGGGAACACCTCCCAAACATGATAACACACACTAAAGACTGGTGAATGTGTACGTAAATGTGCAGCGTGGACATTTTTAAACATCATTATATAAAGGCACAGTTCAGAGACGTTTGGCATAGTTATTGCATAAACCATGGTCTCGGACGTCTCCCCAACCTCCATTCTTCATATGGTCCTTGTGTTGGGCTGCTTCAGAAGCAGTAAGGACAAGAGAAGGAGGGAAAAGGCCATCTTTTGCTATCTTAAGTGCCTCCTCGACCCTCTGTGAGGCCCATTCTGGCCTGCAGTTCTGCTTCTGGTGCAGCCCACAGTCCCCAGTGTGAAGAACCCTAGAGCCCTGAGCCACAAGCACTTTTATAGGCTTTGAAATGCAGGCACCAGAAAGATGCTGCAGAGTCCAGTCCCAGTTGTAATCATCATACGTGCAGAAGTCGTCGCTGCAGCCCATCATCTTGTAGTACACCTCTCTGGAGATGGCCATGCCTATGTTGTGTTTTGTGGACATCCAACCAGTGGTCAATACCTTGTTAGACAGTGTGTGAAAGCCAGTAAGGTCATTATGGTTTCCCAAAGCCAGCAAATCACAATCATGGCAGCTGTTCCTCTTGAACTCAACCATTGATTTATAGAAATGGTAAAAGTCTGGTAGAATGTAGTTGTCCTCCTCCAGAAATATTACAAATCCATTGTAGCCCTGCATTGCCTGCACTCGCTCCCACACAAAGTGTAACTTCCACCACCAGTGATGCTTGGTTTGAGTGATGGAGGCTTCTCTGTAGTGTCCGTAAGAGTCCGGGTGCTCTGCGTTGAGACATCCTGTTTTGAGGGCTCTGTCTTTGGGTATGTCCCGTGGACAGTCCCTAGGATCCTGCCCGGGGAACTCAGTGGGATACAGCTGAGTGCTGAACGGGAAATAAATTTGCAGTACCTTGCAGAAAGTGATCCCTTGCACAATGGCGTTGACTTCCGCTGAAAAATAGTCATGGCTGAAGATGAGGAGGAAGCTTTGGACCTCTGCAGCTTTCTCCAGAGAATTAATGAGAAGTTGGAGGTATTCTGGTCTGTTGTGGACCTGCACGACCAGCACCAGCTGGGGCTCCCTTGGAAACTGCTCAGCATTTAAAACATGCTGCTTGTAATTGGCATTGTAGACAGATTGTGTCAGTTCCGACAGCGACCCAGAAAAGTCGAACTTTACTGTTTCACTTGAGCGTGTGTCCTGATTAGCTTGATTTCCCACATCACCTGTGCCATTCTCTGAAACTGACAGCACACGGGTAGAAACCAAAAGAGTCCAAACAACAAAGGAAACACCCAAAAGTACCAGCAGATTCTTTTTAACCAGCCGAAACCTCATTTTTGATAGATTAGAAAAGCAACCTTTGGTCGATGGCAGCTCACATTGTCCGGAAAGTCCTCTTTATGCGTCACGTGTGGTGATTTAAAGAACTGCCCGTAACTTCTCTTCCCGTTCTTTTAAACACCGTGCCAGCTGCCACACACGTTGTGCTTGTGAAGGGAAAGGAGCTAAAATAAGTATTCTTTACAACCGCAAAAGCATTGTGTTAAAAGTGGTCTGAAACTTACCCTGGCTGCGGTGTAACTTGACAGTGTGCACTGCTCGTAACAGGAAGAGAGGAAATTGACGGGGCTGTTTCATCTTCTGCACTCTACAACTCCTTGACTGCTGACGTGTACAATACAGGCAGGCGTCACAGGGAGTGAGCGGCTGCTGGACGAATCAGACCTGCAGTGGTGTATGTAATGTGAGAAGCAGACTGAAAGTGTTCTGGCACTGTTTGACAGTAAAAGGAGGGGCGTCTCTCCAATGAGCTTTACTGCTGAATTCTTGAAAACAGCTTTGGTAAAGTACCCCTTCTCTCTCTCTCTCTCTCTCTCGCTCTCTCTCTCTCTCTCTCTCTCTCTTTCTCTCTCTCTCATCTATACAGTGTTGGGAAAATTACTTTGGAAATGTAGTTGGTTACAATTACAAGTTACCCCATTCAATATGTAATAATCGTGTAACTATTTTGATTACTTTCTCAAAGTGATATAACTAATTACTGTACATTCGATTACATTTTGATTCCTTTTCTTAATTTTGAATGAATGCATCAACAGGACACTTGGATGTTTCCCCTAAAATAGAGGATTAAACACAAATATCATTATTTTGGAACTAACCACATATTTGTTCTTTACACAAATAATAAATGGATAACAAAACATGATGAAATGTAAATACAGTACATAATAAAACAAATATGTTTTTGTTATATGTGCATAGCTTGCACCATATAATACCATGTTGACCTAATGACAAATGTGTACAACTTAGACAATATCGCTTCACATAACAACTCAGATAAGTGAATGTTCCATAAAAAGTCCGCAATCATGAAGATAAATCGGTTTTAAAGTCAATGTTCTTTTAGTGTTCAAAAGTAACTATGACTCTAATCTTTTCAAAATCTGAGACAAACGGCGCTTGTCATGTCTTTGTTAAAAGACATCTGTATTTCATGCGGTTAAAATTAGTAGTTAAAAAGTTATAAGTTCATATTAGCTAGAAAAATATCTTCATGTTGTAGTATATATTTAATTGTGCAAACTGTTAAAGCGTTTGGAGTAAAATTGTCAGTGAGACATCTTATCATTGAGGATCGTTTGTTTTGCCAGCAGTGTAGGAGCATCTTTCTGCTCGTAGAGGATCTTTGACGTATTCTTTCGAACTCTGAAAATGGCCCATAACTGGCTAATTGCGCTGGAAATGTTTCAGCTTTGGAACATTTCCATCTTTATCATTATTTGTACTGTATTTTGACAAGCACTAGTTCGAGGTCCATAATTTTTTTATTTGAATACTGAAAATTGTGATGAGTCCATCTGATTATAACTGCTAGATGCATGTGTACTGTATAGGCTAGCTACTTGTATTTAACACAAATATACAGTGTAGTTAAATGTATATTTTTCTGTTTGTTTCAGTTACTATCTTTCCAGCCTGATATTTGTATCAGCACAAGAGACCTCCATAAAAACAAGTAAAGAACGCCTTGTGTACGGAGTTTTCTGTATTAATTCGCTGGCTGTCTAGCTTCATATGGCCAACGTGTCGTGAGGACAGTACAGCGCTTCAAGGTCGTATTTGGAAAAATATCTCACATTTGAGACTACAGCAGAATGGCACATGACCAGAGAGAGACAATCATAAGCATCGACTTGAAGAGGAAGAGTTATGGACAAAAAAAAATCTGAGCAAAAATCTGAGTTTTAGCGACTACTTTTCAAATGTAACTAAAATTGTAATCTTGGAAATTTCCAAAAGCAAACGTAATTTAATTATACATTTTCTCCCAGTAATGTACTGGATTACAATTACATAAATCATGTAATATAATTCCAAACCCAAATTCCAATGAAGTATGGGTGTGTAAAATGTAAATGAAACCAGAATACAATCATTTGCAAATCCTTTTCAACCTATATTCTATCGAGTACACTACAAAAACACGATTTTTCCAAGACGCTTGGATGGCAGCATATGTTGCTCCAAAACGTGTATGTACTTTTCAGTATTAATGGGGCCTGTGAGGGACAGATGCAACAATATTGTCATTCCCTGTGTATCAGGTCTGTCTGAGAAAGTCAGAAGGATTTTCAACAAACACAACATTTTGTGACATTTCAAATTGGCTAACACCCTGAGACAAAGGCTGGTACACCCCAAAGACTGGACACCACACACAGTAATACAATCTGGTGTATTCGGTCAAGTGCAGTGAGGAATGCTCAGACACTTACATTGGAGACACCAAGCAACCACTGAGCAAACACATGGAACAACAGAGGAAAACTCCTTTGGTCAAGATTCAGCTGTATACCTGCAACCTCCAAGAGAAACACCAATCTTTTGAGGACAAAAATATGTATATTCTGGATAGGGAAGACATGGTTTGAAAGAAGGGTTAGAGAGGCCATATACACAAAGGTGGAAAAAACATCCCTTAACAGAAGAGGGGGCTTACGGCATCACCTATCTCCTACTTACAATGCCGTCCTTTCGTCCAATCCAAAGAAACTCAATATTTCTGCCTCCAACAGACAGCATGGCCTCCTGGACCGTTAGGTAACTCCATGACCACTTTACAACTGAATGGAATATCAATGAGGGAGTTTCCAACCGAGGACTCTGTTGGACTGACAATGGCCTCTCGGCCAGGCGGCTTAATGGCTCCCCCGTTTTGCATTCCAAAAGAATGATTTCATACATAATGTGGGTTTTGCCTCTAAGTTGGAGCATAAATAGTTGAGCTTTCCACACAAACACATCATAACTAAGCCTTGTTGCATGAATTGATGAAGCCTGCTTGGATGAGAGGTGAACCGTCTTCTAAGAAAAACAGAACAGTCCAGTTGCGATCAATTCAATGCCCTGAGAATGAAGTATTAATGGTGTCTCCACAGATGTGCAAGTTACTATGCCACTGGCACGAGCAAACCCCCATACCATCAGAGATGCTGGGTTTTCAACTTTGTGCTGATAAAAATCTGGATGGTCCTTTTCTTCTTTGGCCCATAAGACATGACGTCCATGATTTCAAAAAACAATTTGAAATCTAGACTTGTCAGACCCCAGCACACTGTTTCACATCCATTTCAGATGAGCTCTAGCCCAGAGAAGCTGGCGGCATTTCTAGGTGTTGTGGAGCTATGGCTTTCGCTTTGGATGGCTCCCCCCTCTGCTTTCTGTTTTAACCTGCATTTGTCGATGTTGCGACGTGTGCTAACTGACAATGTGTTAACTGACAATAAGTGTTCCTGAGCCCACGTGGCAATATCCTTTACACCGCCTGAGGGATCAAAGGTTATGGACATTTAATGTTGGTTTTCGTCCTTGCAGCTTACGTGCAGTGATTTCTCAAGATTCTCTAACTTTTGATATGAACTGTAGATAATGAAATCCCTAATTTACTTGCAGTCGTATGTTGAGAAACATTCTTAATGTTAAGTATTAGACTATTTCCTCACACAGTTGTTCACAAAGTGGTGAACCTTTCCCCATCCTTGCTTGTTAACAAGTGTATTGTATTGTAGTGTCCAGCCATCCATCCATCCATCCATCCATTTTCTGAGCCGCTTCTCCTCACTAGGGTCGCGGGAGTGCTGGAGCCTATCCCAGCTGTCATCGGGCAGGAGGCAGGGTACACCCTGAACTGGTTGCCAGCCAATCGCATGGCACATACAAACAAGCAACCATTCGCACTCACATTCACACCTACAGGCAATTTCGAGTCTCCAATAAATGCATGTTTTTGAGATGTGGGAGGAAACCGGAGTGCCCGGAGAAAACCCACGCAGGCACGGGGAGAACATGCAAACTCCACACAGGCGGGGCCGGGGATTGAACCCGGGTCCTCAGAACTGTGAGGCTGACGCTCTAACCAGTCCTCCACCGTGCCGCCGTATTGTAGTGTATTCAATTGAATATAGGTTCAAAAGGATTTGCAAATCATTGTCTTCTGTTTTTATTGACATTTCATACAACGGCCCAATTTCATTGGAATTGGGGTTTTAAAAATGTAAACGAACTTGTAGATATGTACTGTAAGTACAATATGAAACATGCGTTTACTAAGATGAAAGCTTACTTTCAATCAAGTGTTCAGAACAAACCTGTCTGTATGGACTGGGTATCTGTTAGTGTTCTAACACTCATCAATACCAGTCTTGGTCTCAAGATCGGTCTTGAGACCACATTTTTAAGGTCTTGGGTCTTGTCTTGCGATTTTCCGTCGAGACCGTTCGTGACCAGCACTTATCTGTTATTCCTCAACTTCATTAATGTGATTATAAGGAGAAGCACTTGGGGCGGAAAAAACCCAAACATAAATTCATGTGTTACTAACCCCGCCAGCACTCCCGTAATGACTGCAACCTTTGCGGTGTTGTGACTGAGGGACACTATCAAATGTATTTAAAAGATAATTAAAATGAAAGATTGAACGATTTTGACTTCACTTAATGAAAGCAGTTAATTTTTACTCTTCTATTATGTTTTTTGGACTATATTTTCTGCGATTGGCGGGCTACCGGCGGTGGACGACTGGCCTCACAGTTCTGAGGAGTGGGGTTCAATCCCCAGACCCGCCTGTGTGGAGTTTGCATGTTCTCCCCGTGCCTGCGAGAAATATTTATTGAGATAACACCATGGTCACGGAATTAATTAAACCTGTATCTCAATACACCACTGGATAGAAAATACTGTAGATGGATGTGGAGTATGATTTAGGGTTATTCAGCTGTTATGTACTGTATATCCACTGGACACATCATTCACACGTTTACAATCTAAATTTAGCAACGGGCCTAATGTCTGATCGGTACTACCACTATCACTACCACGTTCCTTTTTTACCCGCAAACATCGCCAAATGTAACTGAACTGAACATCACACATATACAGGTTTAGGGAGTAACAGAATACATGTACCGTCGTTGCATATTCAGAATACAAAAATGTTTTAACTATTCCAGTGCAGTTACAGACAAAAAGGTAATCAGATTACAGGTACATTTATTAAAAATTAAGGTTATTTTGCAGAATTACATTTTTACTGTGGCGAGAGGCTGGTTGTTGATTTTAACCCCCGCTCGTTCTTAAACTAGTGGCCGAGGAATCTTTAGCAGAGCAACAAGTGGGATAAGTGGTCACAATGTACCTCAATGGAACGCAGGGAAACATTTTTTTGTTGGCCAACCAAAATGATACAGGCCACTGGATGTAACACTTGTTATACAATAACCATTATGAAGGATCTTAAGGACTTTATCTCGCTCAGGAAATACCTGAAAAAAGGAGGGAAAAAAGCTTTCAGATAATTGTAACAAAATTCTAAAGTAGGAAAAAGTGGTCTAAATTACATAGCTCAAATTGAACTAAAGTGCAATACTTCAGTTAACATGAATGTGGCCGGGGGTGGTGTTGGGGGTTCCTTGGGCCCCCAAATGACGAGCTACGGCCCTGGGCCGAGCCAGCGACGCAGCCGCTCGGCATGACAACCAACCTGTGATTAGCAGCTTGTGCATGAATGAAGAAGGCAGCTAGCGAGCTGCGACAACGAATGTGAATTGATCATTGACACTTTAAGTGTGCGTTGCAGGAATATGCTTCAATTTGGTGCCAAGCAGCGGCATCGGCTCTTCTCTTCCCCGATGTGCCACTATGCTGCAGTTGGGAAAGCCCATGAGCCTGTCTGCTTAGCCAGCAGCAGGCAGTGTTGCCACAGTTACCTTGAAAAAGTTACTTAGTTACTTTACTGATTACTTGTTTCAAAAGTAACTAAGTTAGAAAAATAGTAACTTTTTAGTTACTTTCAACAGCTGCCAAGGGGCAGGAGTATCACTTATCCACAGTACAAAAAAAAGTGTTAACCGTACCCATTACTTGGTAATGTATGAAACACAAGTTTACAGAATGAGGTCATCAACATGAACCGATAAGTTAAATATTAGTATAGTTGAAGCCACATTAAATGAGCAACTTAGTGCAGACTTGACATGCCAACACAGTACGGTAAGTATCCACAGTAAATGTAAACAAGCACACTATTCTCAATACACTTCTCGAGAGACTCTTAATTGATAGATAGATGCTGATTGTGGTCCATGAAAGCAACTGTGTGTGTGTGTGTGTGTGTGTGTGTGTGTGTGTGTGTGTGTGTGTGTGTGTGTGCGTGTACGTAAACGTGTAAGTGAGTGGCAGTTTGATATTGGGGCATACACACACACACACACACACACACACACACTGTCAGGATTCAGGTTGCAATTTGGACCCAGATGCAAAGAGTAGAGGCAGGTGACTTTGTGAAGAATGTTTATTGTAGATTGGAAGCAAACAAAGAAACTCTCGAGAACAAGAAACGGGATTGACAGGGTTCCAACGAGGACTGGTCTGGCAGGTACTGAAACAGCAGCCCTGACACACACACACCAGTGCTCCCACCATCGTAACTTTGATGCGAAGAGCGAGAAAAGGTGACAAGATTACGCAAATGTTTAACGAGCAAAGCTGTGGGTGGTTGAAGGCGGGGGGGAGCCTCGTACTTCTGACGAAGTTGAAAGTTCTCACTTTTCATTGTAAATATTAAGATAAGTATTGTCAGCCCTTCAGTGAGTCAGTCCTTATTATATGTCGGCTTATGACCGCGCACTTCAGAATGAATAATTAACCCACAATGCATTGCACGCTTAACACGCCAGTAAAACTAATGTGTAAATAAAAATGTAACATCAGTGAAATTTTCAACACCACTTATCCTGGTTAGGGTCGCGGGACGCTGGAGCCTATCCCAGCTGACTTCGGGCGAAAGGCGGACTACACCCTGAACTGGTCGCCAGTCAGTCACAGGGCACATATAGACACGGACTACCATTCACACTCACATTCACACCGTCACTGAGTGGGAACTGAACCCACGCTGCCTGCACCAAAGTCAGGCGAGTGTACCACTACACCATCAGTGACCTCGAAACAAAATCATCCTATAAATATCACAGCCCATCAACTCAGGAATCATGAAACTTGTTACCAGTTTAAGGTCAAAGGCCGTGATTTACAGTATACAGGACTGCATTTACGGTATATTCTTGATCAAGAATTACTAATTTGAGTTCACATTCACAATCTAAAGATCCACAAGTATCAGTGCACCATATTGGGGTATTGACTGCATAACTACCAAGGTGTCTGTCATGTACTGCCCTGCAGTAATGTTTCGGAACCTGGATGGAGCTTTGCACCCTCTCGTCCTCTCTCTCCCTTCCCCACTCTCTTTCAGCTTCTCCTCAAGCCACGCACCTGTCTCCAATCAACCCTCATCACCACCTACATTTTAGCCTGCCTGTTCCCGGAAATCCTCGCCAAAGTATCGCAGCCTCTCCTAGCAGTACCACGGCCCACCGTACTCATGTAAGATACTCAACTCCTTGTTCCCTTGTTAACTCTTGTTTCTCCTCGTTCCCAGTGTTTCTGACCCATGTCATTCCTGCCAGCCGCCTGTTCTGTCCACTGCCTGCCACTTGTCCACGCCGCCACCTGTCAACACATCCAGGACCACTTCCATAACCTTTACTCAATAAACTGTTCATCATTTTACATCAGCCTCCGCCTGCTCTTGGGTTCAGCTACTTCCCATACGTGACAGTGTCACTGTTATGAATGAACATTTGTGAAATGAACATTTAACATGAAACTTCTCAGGTGTACACTTGAAAAGAAAACGTCAAAGTCATAACACAATTCATGTAACTGCATTCTCCCTTTTGTTTGTATCACAAATGTACATTTTGGGATCCCCTCTTGGATTCCAAAAGGAAACATGTCTCCTGTTTCAAGAGCAAACACCCAGGGGGAAAGAAAAATCAATAAATAAAGCGCTCATTGTTGCACTCAGTGAGCGTCCCAGATGTGTGCAAATATGGTATGTATCAGGTCCAATGAACAACCCTGATTGCAGTCTGCCGACGCAAGATATACTGTGTGTGGTATTCAGTAACTCCATTTCCATGATGTGCATCAGTTTAACATTCCTTACATGCGCCTTTTCAACAGCACGTTAAATTTTACCATGAAAAGCACATTTAAAAAAAAAGTGCAACTGAACATTTCATTGAAGCAGTCCAAGACATGACACACTTGTGTAAATCATCTTGTCAACCATTTGAAATCAAATGGTCAAGAGAATTCTACGGCTTGCAAACAAAACATCGTGGTATGAAATGCATCCACCGATCTACGTTCTACACTGCTTGTCCTTATTCGGTTCGTGGGTAACTGGAGCCTATCTCAACTGACTTGGGGTGACAGGGCGTTCACATTAGACTGGACACCAGCCATTTACTCTTTGGAAACGGTGCATCTTTGGTGATGTACATAAAAAAATTATGTAGGAAAAAAGCTGATGTTGTGCATGAACATGGACTTTCTTGTTCCCAGCAGAACTCGAACCCATGACCCTTCAGTTCCAAAACCCAAGGCCTTACAGATGATGATTACAACATCCCAGGAGTGGAAAGCTGACCTGTTTAAAGCTGGGCTGTTTATACTGGTTTACCTGAATTATCACGTAAACTCGAGAAGCTCTGCATTGTCATCACGTGCAATGCACATATTTCTAAGGGAAGATTTGAGAGATGGCGCCTACCAGTGTTGGCGCCTCGGTAACGAGCTGTCTAGTATTGTTTTTGTTTTTGTGTTTTTCGTCCGTCTCTGGAGACCTTACACGACTCACTTACACAAGGGGAGAACTGCTAACCATCAAGGAGGCTACTCCGGACTTTGTCACCAACTTTCGCAAATCCGCTCAGTTTTTTCCCCGAGTTACTCACCGGAGCGGCGTCCGCGGTTTTTGGTGCATGGCGACAGAAGCGGTGCCACAGAGGGAAACGGGCCGGCATTCAGGTGAAACTCCGCAAGAGAGGACACAAATTGCCGTTCCCGTCGATCCACCTCACGAATGTACGCTCCCTACCCAACAAAATGGACGAGCTTCATCTTCTGTTAAAGACCAGTAAAGACTTCGGACGTTCCGCGGCCATGTGCTTCACGGAGACCTGGCTTTGCGACGCTGTACCCGATGGCGCCTTCATGCTTCCCGGCTTCCACATTCATCGAGCGGACCGCGACATAGAATCATCGGGGAAAACAAAGGGCGGCGGGATATGCCTCTATATCAACGAAAAATGGTGTACGGACGTCACGGAGCTCAGCACACACTGCAGCCCGCATTTGGAGTTGCTATTTTTAAACTGTAAACCATTCTACTCGTCACGTGAGTTCGTAGAACTGTCTCAGCAGCTCCGGTGGCAGGCCGTGCTTTCTCAGAAGCCGCAGGACGTACATCCTCTGCTAGGAAGTGGAGCGGCTGGAGCTGTGGTGCGGCCGACACAACCTGGAGCTGAACACGCTCAAGACGGTAGAGATGATCGTGGACTTCAGGAGGCATCCTTTGCCACAGCTGTCCCTCACGTTGTCCAGCTGCCTTGTGTCAACCGTCGAGACCTTCAAGTTCCTGGGAATTACAATCTCTCAGGACCTGAAGTGGCCGACCAACATCAACTCCGTCCTCAAAAAGGCCCAGCAGAGGATGTACTTCCTGCGGCTTCTGAGAAAGCACGGCCTGCCACGGGAGCTGGTGAGGCAGTTCTACATGGCGGTCATCGAATCAGTCCTGTGTTCTTCCATCACAGTCTGGTTTGGTGCTGCTACAAAAAAGGACAAACTCCGACTGCAACGGACAATCAAAACTGCTGAAAGGATTGCCGGTACCCCCCTACCCACCCTTGAGGACTTGCACGCTGCCAGAACTAAGACAAGGGCGTGCAAAATCCTCTCGGACCCTCTGCACCCCGGTCACCAGCTCTTCCAGCTCCTTTCATCAGGTAGGCGCTACCGATCAATGCAAACTAGAACTAGTAGACATTCCAAAAGCTTCTTCCCTCTTGCAATCAACTTCTTAAACAGCTAACCTATAATTCCATTACAACAAGCTGGTAATTTTTTGACTTGAGTTCGTTGTCACATTTCTGTGGGGCCAATTATGTATCACTCGTGCACTCACTGTAGTTGTCTCGCCATGCTGCACTATTTGCATATACTGGCCACTCATGCCAGAGTAGCATCTGCTCCATTTGCACACTGATTGAGGAGTATCTGTAACATTTGCACAACCAACATTGTCCCAGATTATTGCACTACTCGTCACTTTAAACCGCATACACTCCTTGAAGTCTCAGCACCCTTTGCACAATGGTCATTGCACCGGACTATTGCAATATTAGTCATTCGAACTGCTCTAAGTGCGAGAGGACTCTGCATCTTTTTGCACAATTGTTTTTTGTCAATGTCTTTATGTCTCCAAAGTGTTCTGTAAATTGACTGTCTGTTGTACTCGAGCGGCTCCAACTACCAGAGACAAATTCCTTGTGTGTTTTGGACATATTTGGCAAGTAAAGATGATTCTGATTCTGAAATAGGTTAACCATAATGATGGTGAATATTGCAAGGCGGTATTGCGCTTGAGCGGGAGTAACACAGCACAAATACTTTTACATTAAAGAGGAATTTGCATATCATGCATGTGTCACCTACAGGAGGCTACACTTACTGGTTATCCCTGACCAGAAAGCAAACATGAAAGGCGCTATGACACAGGCATGTCTTTCAGCGTGAGCCATAGTGCCTCTCTGTGGCACAAGCTTGAGACTGCATATAGTGTCTCTAAAAACACATTTATTTTCAGTGTATTATACACTGAACTAAATACCCTTATTAAGAGACAACGAGTTTTGTTTCAGGAGACTCACATATTCAAACAGTGATTGCAGTATAGTATAATCTTAATGTAGTCCAATAAATGGTACAAACACAATTTATACAATTTGATGCATCAATCAGCATTACAGACCTCAGTTTATTTCTTCTACCTTTTGGCCTGGTGATTTCAGCTTCTTCATACTGACATTCAATTTCCATCTGGATTGCATCTTGTGTATTTGGTTTGGCATTTCACTCCATTCCTAAAATCCAGGAATTCCAATGATTTACTCTTGACACTAAGGAGGAAAGTATGTGAAATGTTTTCAACTCCAATTCCAATGAAGTTAAACATAAATAAAAACAGAATACAATGGTTTGCAAATCATGTTCAACCTATATTTAATTGAATACACTACAAATACAAGATATTTAATGTTCAAACTGATAAACTTTATTATTTTTACCAAATAATCATTAACTTAAAATTTTATAGCTGCAACACATTCCAAAAAGCTGGGACAGGGTCATGTTTACCACTGAGTTACATCACCTTTTCTTTTAACAACATTCAATAAACATTTGGGAACTGAGGACACTAATTGTTGAAGCTTTGTAGGTGGAATTCTTTCCCATTCTTGCTTGATGTACAGCTTCAGCTGTTCAACAGTCCGGGTGTCCGGTGTCGTATTTTATGCTTCATAATGCGCCACACATTTAAATGGGAGACAGGTCTGGACTACAGGCAAGCCAGTCTAGTACCCGCACTCTACTACGAAGCCACGCTGTTGTAACACGTGCAGAATGTGGTTTGGCATTTTCTTTCTGAAATAAGCAGGGGCATCCATGAAAAAGACTGCTTGGATGGCAGCATGTGTTTCTCTAAAATCTGTTTGTAACTTTTGGCATTAATGGTGCCTTCACAGATGTGTAAGTTACCCATGCCATTGGCACTAACACAGCCCCATACTATCACAGATGCTGGCTTTTGAACTTTGCATCCATAACAGTCCGGATGGTTCTTTTCCTCTTTGGCCCGGAGGACACGACGTCCACAATTTCCAAAAATATTTTGAAACGTGGACTCATCGGACCACAGAACACTTTTCTACTTTGCATCAGTCCATCTTAGATTAGCTCGGGCCCAGAGAAGCCGGCGGCGTTTCTGGGTGTTGTTGATAAATGGCTTTTGCTTTGCATAGTGGAGTTTCAACTTGCACTTACGGCTGTAGCGCCGAACTGTATTTACTGACATTGGTTTTCTGAAGTGTTCCTGAGCCCATGTGGTGATATCCTTTACATATTGATGTCGGTTTTTGATGCAGTGCCGTCTGGGGGATCGAAGGTCATGGCCATTCAATGTTGGTTTCCGGCCTTGCCGCTTACATGCAGTGATTTCTCCAGATTCTCTGAACTTTTTGATGATATTATGGACCATAGATGATGAAATCCCAAAAGTCCTTGCAATTGTACGTTGAGGAACATAGTCTTTAAACTGTTCAACAATTTTCTAGTATTTGTTTTAGATTTTAATTAATTTGTAGTTAATTAACCAGTTATTTATTTATTAATATAAAAAAAATTGTTTAAGTCATTGTGACAGGGATGGAACATATATCTTTACGTCACACAAGATGGTAATTATCAGTTTGTGGGAAGCCACATCAGCTGTGTGTATGTGCACTAAAGACAGGAATTATAAAACATTGGTATTCTCTTTGTTGTATGTGAAACTCACAATTTAAGAAAAAGGATTCTGGAACCGGCGGCACGGTGGACAACTGGTTAGAGCGTCAGCCTCACAGTTCTGAGGACCCGGGTTCAATCCCCGACCCCGCCTGTGTGGAGCTTGCATGTTCTCCCCGTGCCTCCCTGGGTTTTCTCCGGGCACTCCGGTTTCCTCCAACATCCCAAAAACACTCTAAATTGCCCGTAGGTGTGAGTGTGAATGGTTGTTTGTTTGTATGTGCCCTGCGATTGGCTGGCAACCAGTTCAGGGTGTACCCCGCCTCCTGCCCGATGACAGCTTGGATAGGCTCCAGCACGCCTGCGACCGTAGTGAGGAGAAGCGGTTCAGAAAATGGATGGATGGATGGATGGATTGTGTAACCGCTCTGTAACTTGCCAGTCCCACAAAGAAGCCTTGACCTTTCATCAGATTTTCAGTGCCAACTTTTAAACAAAAAGTGACAATATTTTATTGCCTATTTGTCAACATATGGAAGGTCTTGGGAAAGCTTCCCTTTCCCTTCTGTGGCACCTTTTTCTGCTCTGATTAGCACAGTTCAGTCCTTCAAAATGCTTTTTTTCCCTTTTTTTTATTAACTGATGATTTGAGAGGGACGAGCGCCTTTGTCCACACATCCCGCCTGAAAACCGAGTGTGTCCCTATGAGACATTATTTCTTTGCACAGGCAATGAGGTAATCTTAAGAAAGGACACTCCTATACAAAAGAATACCACAGTGCCAAATATGTGTTGGCTTAAATATAAAGTTTTAATATCCTTTTTCATTTTTCATTTAGTCTGTCAACAACCAAGTGCTATTGGTAGTGAAACCCAATTAGATGTCATGTTTTTCTTGGGTTTCACTTGTTCCCTTTGGCAGACACAATGATGCAACTTCAAGCCAAACAACCATCCATCCATTTTCTTTACCGCTTGCCCTCAGTGGGGTTGAACAAATAAAGAGAAAACTAAAGTATTAGAAATAGCTCGTGTAAGTGCTGCTTTAAAAAAAAAAAAAAAAAAAAAAAAAAACAGGACGTGATAATTTGGTAAAGGCTGTGCAATGAATTAGGATTCAAATCTTGGCTCCTGTGTGTGTGTGTGTGTGTGTGTGTGTTAAATATATTTGGGACTGTAACAAATATTTGGTTTGATTTTAGTGAAACTGTCCAGTTTATTAAGACAATTAGCATCATTTTATTTTTTATTTTTTGTATTGTCATTTTTATCTAAATTGAATCCAAGTTATAAAGTTAACAAATTGCAATTAAATGTTAGGTTAATTCAAAGAGGAAATTCTGGTATCCAGTGGCTGCAATAACAGTAACAAAACAATCATGGAAATCACATCACATTACAGCAATCAAGCAACTACTGTGTGATTATAAAGAAGCAATAGATAGAAAAACAAAGTTTTATTTGCAGCTTCTACCAACTTTTTAACTGATCTCCACAAACCCACAGGGATTATTACAATTATTATTATTACAATCGGTGACACGTTTGGCAGGATCGTATCGTGAAAATACGCCATATTGTCCAAAATAGGACATTTTAAATTCCCATGAAAGAATCACAGATGCTGGCTTTTGAACTTTGCGTCCATAACAGTCCATAACGGACTGTTATGGACGCAAAGTTCATAACAGTCCATAACAGTTCCTTGCGTCCATAACAGTTCTTTTCGTCTTTGGCCCGGAGGACACGACGTCCACAATGTCCAAAAACAATTTGAAATGTGGACTCTTCGGACCACAGAACACTTTTCCACTTTGCATCAGTCCATCTTAGATGAGCTCGGGCCCAGAGAAGCCGACGCCGTTTCTGGGTGTTGTTGATAAATGGCTTTTGCTTTGCATAGTCGAGTTTTGAGTTGCACTTACGGATGCAGCGCCGCACTGTATTTACTGACATTGGTTTTCTGAAGTGTTCCTGAGCCCATGTGGTGATATCCTTTACATATTGATGTCGGTTTTTGATGCAGTGCCGTCTGAGGGATCAAAGGTCACGGGCATTCAATGTTGGTTTTCGGCATTGCCGCTGACATGCAGTGATTTCTCCAGATTCTCTGAACCTTTTGATGACATTATGGATCGTAAATGATGAAATCCCTAAATTCCGTGCATTGAAGAACATTGTCCTTAAACTGTTCAACTATTTTCTCACGCACTTGTTCACAAAGAGGTGAACCTCGCCCCATCTTTGCTAGTAAATGACTGAGCAATTCAGGGAAGCTCCTATTATACCCAATCATGGCACCCACCTGTTCCCAATTAGCCTGTTCAACTGTGGGATGTTCCAAACAGGTGTATGATGAGGATTCCTCAACTGTCTCAGTCTTTTTTGCCACCTGTCCCATCTTTTTTTGCAGCCATAAAATTCTCAGTTAATGATTATTTGCTAAAAACAATAAAGTTGATCAATTTGAACATTAACTATCTTGTGTTTGTAGTGTTTTCAATTAAATATAGGTTGAACATGATTTACAAATCATTGTATTCTGTTTTTATTTGTTTAACACAACGTACCAAGTTCATTGGAATTGGGGTTTTATTTGTATACAGTAACAAGCAATAAAAAGTAAATGTCCCTTTTTCAAACAGAAATATAATTTTTAAGTAAAAAGTCAACTGAAAATGCCATCAACTAGATGCTATATTTTAACCACCAGTAATCACTAAATCCTCATAAGCATGAAGTACTATATCACAGATCAATAAGGATTTTTTTTTTGTTCTCTCCATTCTGAAAAAAAAGTCAACAGCTATTACAAGTCATGATCAGAATTTAGTCAAGAGAAAACAAAAATCACATTATCATTATCACGTGCAACCAAC
Organism: Phycodurus eques; assembly: GCF_024500275.1. NCBI lineage: Eukaryota > Metazoa > Chordata > Actinopteri > Syngnathiformes > Syngnathidae > Phycodurus > Phycodurus eques. Next base: position 3,610,273 of record NC_084542.1, on the reverse strand, counting down.
TTGAGAATCATGAAATCTATTGGCCCTCAGAGGTATAGCAGTATACCGCATGGTTGCGATATTCTTCACCAGGAATGACTAATTTGAGTTTACCATCTAGTTGCGCTATTATCAGTGAAAAACATTGGAAACAAATAATGGTCAAGGGAATTCTATGGCTTGATAGATATAATGCACCGCTTCTTTACCGCTTGTCCTTATTTGGGTCACGGGTTACTGGAGCCAATCCCAGTTGATTTGGGGGGAGAGGCGGCGTTCACTCCAATCTCAGATTAAATGCATTGTACACACAAATTATTAATTTAGTCTTTGGCAAAAGTACATCTTTGGTGATGTAGATCAAATAAACAATGTACAAAAGAGTTCAAGCAGTGTATGTACAACATGCTTGGAATTAATTTGCTCATGATTTTTGGGGGAACACCTCCCAAACATGATAACACACACTAAAGACTGGTGAATGTGTACGTAAATGTGCAGCGTGGACATTTTTAAACATCATTATATAAAGGCACCGTTCAGAGATATATGATATGATGACATCCCTAAATTCCTTGCAATTGTACGTTGAGGAACATTGTCCTTAAATTGTTTGACTAATTGGGAAACTAATGGTCTTAGGCTCTCCTGCAAAATGTCTTGATAAACTGAACATTCAAACTAATCAATAATAGTGTTGCGCCCAAGCCTCGAGCAACAATCAGCCCCAAACCATGATGCCTCCTGCACCATGATTCAGAGTTGAGATGAGGTTTGTTTGAGTGGTCTGTTGTGCCATTTTTTTCGTCACACACTCAACTTTGATTTCATTTGTCCACACAATAGTTTGCCAGGAGTGCAGTGGAACATTCAGGTGCTATTTTGCAAAGTTCTAATCTGTAAAATTGTTTTTTTTTGGGACAGCAATGTAATCCTCCATGGTGTCCTCAAATGACACTGATTCCTGCATGTGCCAGAGATTTCTATGTCCTCAGCTAACACTTGAGGATTTTTCTTCACCTCATTGAGCACATATAGACAAACAACGATTCACACTCGCATTAACACCTATGGACAATTTAGTCCTAACATGCATTTTTGAGGAACGTGGGAAGGAGTACCCGGAGTTCACTATTGTTATTTTATTTGAAATCTTAATTGTTTCGCTGGTTAGCGCGTCTGCTTCACAGTTCTGAGGACCGGGGTTCAATCCCCGGGCCCGCCTGTGTGGAGTTTGCATGTTCTCCCCGTGCCTGCGTGGGTTTTCTCCGGGCACTCCGGTTTCCTCCCACATCCCAAAAACATGCATGAATTGGAGACTCTAAATTGCCCGTAGGTGTGAATGTGAGTGCGAATGGTTGTTTGTTTGTATATGCCCTGCGATTGGCTGGCAACCAGTTCAGGGTGTACCCCGCCTCCTGCCCGATGATAGCTGGGATAGGCTCCAGCACGCCCGCGACCCTAGTGAGGAGAAGCGGCTCAGAAAATGGATGGATGGATTTAAATTATTTTTATGTGAAAGCCGGAAAGGAAAAAAAAGCATGGCCATAAACATTTTGCAGTAGAATAATAAGTAACTGTCGCAATAAAGTGTTGAAAATAGAAACATATATAATATTTTATAATTACAGCATCCTGGCCTTTTGTGGAGAAAAAGTCACCTTTAGTGAAGGAGATATTTTCATGGAAGAATTTCAACAGTTGAGGCTTACAAATGAGTAACAATTTTCCTGAGTATTTAACATTACAAACTAATATGTATAGTAAATGGGAAAATAATAATCCTGTCCGTTAAAATCCATCCATCCATTTGTACACCCTGAACTGGCTGCCAGCCAATCGCAGGGCACATAGAAACAAACAACCATTCGCACTCACAGTCACGCCTACGGGCAATTTAGAGTCTCCAATTAATGCATGTTTGTGGGACGTGGGAGGAAACCGGAGTGCCCAGAGAAAACCCACGCAGGCACGGGGAGAACATGCAAACTCCACACAGGCGGGGCCGGGGATTGAACCCGGGTCCTCAGAACTGTGAGGCTGACGCTCTAACCAGTTGTCCACCGTGCCGCCCTGTCTGTTGAAATGATTGATAAAAAGGAAAATATGATTAAGCTGTTATTTGATTTTATTGGCATAATACTATGCCCATTGTTAACTTGAATTACCCAATGAGGGTTTCTGATCTTAAATGAAAGGTAGGGCTTAAGTTGAGCTACAATACAGTTTGGTGAGGTATAATGATATCAGTCATGCTGTATTAATAAAGTCATGCTTCAACTGTCAGACAACAGCAAAATAATGTTTTATGCATTCTGTATTTTGTATGTATTCTCAGGTTGATGGAGATTCAATACGTCACTCTTGATTATTATTATACACAACGTAGATTTTACCAAGACAAGTAAGGCCAGAAAAATATTCCAAGTGAGGTGGGTGGTCCTGTGAAGTGTATGAACAATCCTGCTCGCTCTACCTTCATGGAGGATTTTTTTTTTTTTCATTTAGATTTTCTTTTCCTGTTATTTATTTATTTATTTATTCAATTTGACAATATGAGTCACCCGATTGAATTAGAAAATAAATATGCTGAATATATCCTACTGTGTTTTTTTCTCTTAATTTTATGAGTAATTTTGCCCATAGGTGCCCTTTTTTTTATTATTTTTTTTTTTGCTTGACCATCCCCCTCCAAAAATATCCGTTTACGTGCCTGATGCTCATGTTATGGTTTAAATACTCATAATGCGGGAGTTATGAAATCATTTTAGGGGAAAAGAGTGTTCATGTAGAAAAGAGTTCAGTAAGGCTCATTTATCAAGAGAAGTGAAATAAAGCAGCGATAAACACCATCATAGGTTCATATAGCAGCATATGACAAGATGATGACTCCTTTTTTTGCCACTTGGTGGTAGCAGTGAGCAATTTTTAACTGCTATCTTTATAAACTACTATTTATTATGGTGACGTGATGGTTGTCTCATCATAAAGGACAGCCAAAGAATGAAAGTAATCACCGGCTTGACGAATCTACAAAAAAAAAAAAGAAAAAAAAGCAGCGAATGGTTTCATAAAGGTTATTATATCATTGATGTCTGAGCTATGCCACGTCAACACCCTTCCACGGTTGCTATAAACACGCAAGTTTTGGGAGGTACGCCCGCAAAAACAAGACAATAAACTCCCTGAAGTATGTGCTTCCTTTTGCCGGAGAATGATTACTCTCCTCCTTAATTTCCATACATGATTGAAGAACAGCAGGATGTGTGTGCAAGTGGGAAATCATTGAGGATAATGTAACCTTTTTTCTTTCACACGAACACTCGCGTGAGCATGAAGAGTGGTGTGGATCAAATCATGGTTTCACGTTGTTATCACAGAGACATTTTAGAATATATTTTTCATTTGCAGGACTTGAATGGTGCAAGTGTTAACACTTTCAGTCTGTCTATAGTTTATAGTTTTTTGTTTTACAATAAAAGACAAAATTACTGCTACAGTATATTTGATAGAATGCCACGTTCAAAGCTTTTTGATTCAACTTAATGTAAGGTGCATTTGACATGTTACAAACTGAAGATGCACATTTAACTTTCTGTGTGTACATAAAATGTTTTACTTGTATAACGAAAAGATTTTAATTATCATCATCTGATCGTATTGTAATGATATACCGTGATAACAATATATTAATAATATTTAATAATTGCATTTAATTTAATAGAATTTCATAAGATTTTTTTCATTGTCATCATAGTTTTTATTCACAGATTAATTTAGTGTTATTGCTTATTTGTCATTTTGGGTCACCCAGCAAAAGGAGAGGATAATGGATTAATTACATCAAAAAAAAAAAAAAAAAAGAACAATTATCAGTGGTTTCTGTCAATTATGAAAAGAGGCTTGTACAAGGTCCGAGCCACTCAAAACAAGACTGTGGTTCAATTTGCGCACATTTCTACATATCATTTTCAAGTAGTTCAAAACGGCAAGTAAGGGGTCAAAAAGCACGATTATATAACTCCATTATGCACGCTTGAACTCTGCATGGACCTCAAACACACGATATGAACGAAGTAATCACTCTATTAACATTAACATTGCTGCGGAGCATGAGGAGGACATCATGCTGTCAGCAAAAACAGGAAGAGAAGAATTTGTGCTCAGTTTTCTCCAGTGTACAGAGTGTGTTCATGTCCATCAGAATTCCTCACTAACATGCAGTCATTGAACCGTATTGGTATAAGCCACTGGTGTGTAGAATTAGTGCTGAGCATCTTGGGATGGCATGGCTCATGGGGGAGACTGGCCTCTTGGAAAGGTCTATAAAAATGCCAGTGTGAAACAGAGATTTAAAGTACAAGCCCAATTCCAGTGAAGTTGGGATGTTGTGTATTGTGTTTGATGAGCATTCCTCAACTTTCTCAGTCTTTTTTGCCACCTGTCCCAGCTTTTTTGGCACGTGTTGCAGCCATAAAATTCTAAGTTAATGATTATTTGCTAAAAACAATCAAGTTGACCAGTTTGAACATTAAATATCTTGTCTTTGTAGTGTATTTAATTAAGTCTAGGTTGAACATGATTTGAAAATCATTGTATTCTGTTTTTATTAATGTTTAACACAACGTCCCAACTTCATTGGAACTGGGGTTGTACAAGTATAATGAAAACGTGGTTTCATAGCTAAAGTCAATTTGGATGATGTTTATGAAGTATTCCGAAACAGGATTATACAAGTATTCACAGAACAACATTATTTTTACTCTGACGTTTCGTAGCACACTTTGTATGCTCCATATTTCAACCGTTTCTGGGAAACCTGTAGCGATAGTGTAGAAACCGAAAATTGCGATACTCTAAGATCACCAACCTGTATCACTTTTGAAATCACGGAACACACCTTCCAACTCCCAGAAGAGCCATATGAGCTCACAATGCTACCAAACCTGTTATTATTATTATTCATTTATTCATTCATTCATTCATTCATTTTCCTCCGCTTATCCGAGGTCGGGTCGCGGGGGCAGCAGCCTCAGCAGGGAAGCCCAAACCTCCCTCTCCACAGCCACTTCCTCCAGGTCTTCCGAGGGGATCCCAAGTCATTCCCAGGGCAACCGAGAGACGTAGTCTCTCCAGCGTGTCCTGGGTCGTCTCCGGGGTCTTCTCCCGCTGGGACGTGCCCGGAATAGCTCACCAGGGAGGTGTCCAGGAGGCATCCTAAACAGATGCCCAAGCCACCTCATCTGGCTCCTCACAATGCAGAGGAGCAGCGGCTCTACACTGAGCCCCTCCCGGATGACCGATCTTCTCAAGCTATCTCTAAGGGAGAGCCCGGACACCATGCGGAGGAAACTCATTGCATCCGGGATCTTGTTCTTTCGGTCACGACCCACAGCTCGTGACCATAGGTGAGGGTAGGAACATAGATCGATCCAGTAAATTGAGAGCTTCACCTTTCGACTTAGCTCCTTCTTCACCACAACGGACCGATACAAAGTCTGCATCACTGCAGAAGCTGCACCTATCTGCATTGTCGATCTCCCGTTCCATTCTTCCCTCACTCGTGAACAAGACCCCAAGATACTTGAACTCCTCAACACGGGTCGGGGATGAGATCCCTGACCGGGAGAGGGCACGCCACCCTTTTACGACTGAGGACCATGGTCTCAGATTTAGAGGTGCTGATTCTCATCCCAGCTGCTTCACACTCAGCTGCGAACTGCTCCAGTGAGAGTTGGAGATCATGGCTTGACGAAGCCAACAGAACCACAGCACCTGCAGAAAGCAGAGATGCAATACTGAGGCCACCAAACCGGACCCCCTCTATGCCTCGGCTGTGCCGTGTAATTCTGTCCATAAAATTTATAAACAGAATCGGTGACAAAGGGCAGCCTTGGTGGAGTCGAACACTCACCAGAAATGAGTCCGACTTACTGCCGGATATGCGGACCAAACTCTGACTCCGGTCATACAGGGACCGAACAGTCCGTATCAGGTGGTTCGGTACCCAATACTCCCAAAGAACCCCCCACAGGACTCCCCGAGGGACACGATCGAAACGCCTTCTCCAAGTCGACAAAACACTGGTTGGCCGAACTCCCATGCACCCTCGAGGACCCTGCCGAGGGTGTAGAGCTGGTCCACTGTTCCACGGCCAGGACAAAAACCACACTGCTCCTCCTGAATCTGAGATTTGACTTCCCGACAGACCCTCCTCTCCAGCACCCCTGAATAGACGTAACCAGGAAGGCTGAGGAGTCTGATCCCCCTGTAGTTGCCAAGTCCCCAGTCTGCCAATCCAGAGGCACTGTCCCCGATGTCCACGCTATGTTGGAACACACCCTCCAGTCCCCCTTTTATAAAAAAAAAAAAACAACAACAATATGGATGCCAGTAGTTGGCAATGGCACTTTCTAAAGAAAACAACTGCTTGTTTTGCTGGACATCATTTTAATACACAATGTTAGTGTATATGTGATATGCAGTGTGTGAATAATTTTGAAAGTATTTCCAATCTGCTTGACTGAGTAGTGAGGCTGTAAATGTATATTTTTCTGGGTAAACGTTCTAAGTACCAATGCTCACACAGGATACTGTTCTGCAATGACCATTTTGACTCTGATGTGCTTGTGCAGGCCCATATCCTCTATTTTAATCTTTTTTTTTAGTATTTAGACAAAATTCGTAAGTAACTGTAGCCTATTAAAACATCCACGTCAAAATGTTATCAAAGTGTAATCTTTTCGTTGGAACATCGTAATGTAAAATTAAAGAAAACATTGAAGAAGTGCATGATGATCTGGTGATAAAATACCGTGGATGTGTTTTTAGACGCAGAGCCACTGCAGAGCAGTTGAGCCCTGCTCAGATTAACGGCATCTGTTTTAGTTTAACTACTAGCTAATAGCTAACATCATCGTGTGGTGCTGCTTCGAGTTAAGGATAATCGTCAACATTTCTCAACGTATTCATTTTGTAGGAAATCCCTTCCTTGTACAATCTGGAGACCACATGTGCATTTAATAAGTGACATAGCGCCTCATGCATTCCCTTTCACGTTCTTGTGTGGATTTGGGACACATGTATTACGCTCACGTGCTAAGGTGCTGTCAAATATGCAACTTACATCTCTGTTCTTCCTGTTGTTCCACGTGTTTTGTTAAAGAGATGGCCATTGTTTTGACAACACTGACAGTTCCAGTCAAAAAAAAAATTTTCGAAAATGTTTTCGTTCTCATGTAAACGTTCCCCTCAGAGCCCCTCAAGCTGTCGATAAGTGCATCATAAGTGAATGCATGAGCTTAGTGTGAGGGAGCAAAGGGTTCCAGATTTGGCGCGCAGCTCCGCCTCACAGAATCACTTTTTCAGTTTGTCAGGGTGTTGACATTCACGTGGCGAGAAGTAAGTAAAAACAGATGAGGCCATGTGCAAACATCCCCATCTGACATCTCAGGTTGTCGTTGGTGCCGGGAAACGTGGGCCTGTAAACTTGTGCAGACAGGGTGACTGATTAGATGAGCGTGCGTGTGTGCACACGTGCCGTGCGTGTATATGTGTCCCTCCTGATGAGTCCTGTAGAAGCACATAACGTAATAATAATAAGCCATAGTGTAAGAAATGTTATTATTATTATTATTTTTTAAATGTAATAGGCCCATAACATAATAACTGGCCAATAACATCCTGAACCTATAACATAATAACGTTTTGCTGATTATTACATTATTGACCTGGTAAAGAAAAAAATATTTGCAAATGTAATTCCTGACTCCAGAAAAATTGACTAAAACCACTTTATTTAACTTTTTATTTTTGGATATAACTGCAGAACTACATTTTGAAAAGGGCACATTTATTATGTTATGGGCTTCGACAAGGCCAAAAATAACACACACAAAACTCTATTTCTCACACATACACACGTGCACAGACACTAAAAAAACAACAACAAAAAACGCTCACTCACCCGAAAACCTCTCGCACACACCAACATTTTTTTTTAAACACAAACACATGCGTGTGCACACACACACACACACACACACACACACACACACTCCCAAAAAATCGAAACAAAAATCTCATATTCAGCAAACTAAAATAACCTTAAAAGCAAAGAAAATAAGATAAAAAAAATAAGAAAATAAAAACAAAATAAGATGAAAGTGAGAGTTGAGAGTGTTCTATCTTGTCCTGTCCTTCCCTCACAGGGTGTAGCACTGCAGCTGCATGCAACACTCATATCTAATGCTTCATCCATCCATCCATCCATTTTCTGAGCCGCTTCTCCTCACTAGGGTCGCGGGCGTGCCAATCGCAGGGCACATACAAACACACAACCATTCGCACTCACATTCACACCTACTGGCAATTTAGGGTTTTTGGGATGTGGGAGGAAACCGGAGCACCTGGAGAAAACCCACGCAGGCACGGGGAGAAAATGCAAACTCCACACAGGCGGGGCCGGGGATTGAACCCAGGGCCTTAGAACTGTGAGGCAGACGCTCTAACCAGTCGTCCACCGTGCCGTCCTAATGCTTCATCCTTGTAGCTATGTAATGATTTAATTTTCTCAACCTGTTTGCAATTAGTGCTTTGTCTTTTGTCTTCGTTTCTCTTTCTCAAATTTTGTTCTGTTCGACTGATCGATTCCGATTGTCAATAAACATCAATTATAATACTAAGAAAGCCCAGCGGAAGCTTAAAAATTCCACTGTGACACAATAAAACTGTTCGGGTGTAAAAGGGATACAGATCCTCCATTCTGCTTGACCTAACAGCCAAAGCGGACAAAAAAAAAAAAAAAAAAGACAGAAAGAAAGTGAGAGTCTCAAATTGCATGTGGAAGGAAGTTGTCAGCGGCAACAGGCTGAGGGAAGGGCTTATAGAATGGCAAAGCCAATCAGCATTTATGATTTGAGATGACTTCCGTTTTCATTTTTGAGCCTTCTTTCACAGACACAATTTGTGACTCTTCCTAAGACAACTAATGGTCTCACTTAGGGCCGGTACACCCAAAGACAATACGGCTGCTTTTGCCCCTACCCGACCATAAACAACAAATTATTTTATGTCTGAGATTATAAAATTATACTTTGGTCTTTGGCGTGTTAGGAGTGAATTTGTCCCGATAAATAGGGTCCGAAATAGGGTTGGGGCCTGCAATGAATCATTAAACGTGTTCAATATTTAGAACCAAAATTCTTTGTATGTGTGCGGAAAGCCGATGTCTCCCGAGTCGTGACTCCGTGATGAAATGTAGCCAATAAAGCCAACTGTAAAGCAGCCATAAAGCAAAAACAACATGTCCTACCCAGTGTCGTATTCCCCCCCCCCCCCCCAGACTTTAAGAAGTACTTTCGAAAGCAAACCTATATAGAGGAAATCATCATTCTACAACACTCCCTCCTTCGGTCCCATTCGGCAACACTCGGGTAACACTGATGCATCATATACAGTAGCGTGTAAAAATCGTGCCTTCCAAATAAAAGCCTGGAAAAAAGCGGTTCACATGCCCGTCATTATCAGAGCACACCATACAGTACAACCAAACTGTTAAATGGCTGATTTTTTTCTTCTTCTTCGTGTGTGGGGTCGTTACCAAATATAAAATCTTTTAAGATTTTAACATTCCGTTTTTGTTACCAGGTCTTGGACAAAAAAAAGCTCTCACAAAGAAAAAACAATTTTTTTTCTTTAGTGTCATGTTTTGGTTTTTCTTACTCAGAGGGTATTTGGTCAATAAGAACTTTTTGATGTGTGTGAAAGGTTTTTGCGTCACTTTTTTAATGGTGTATGTGTGGGAGAGATAGCGTTTTGGTGAAGGTTTGAGCGTTTTTTTATTTTTTTTTTTATTTTATTAGAGTTTGTTTGGGTGAGTATGAGTTTGTTGTTGAATGTGAGGTTTATTTTCTTTTTGCTTGCGTGTGAGAGTTGAATGTTATTTTTATGTTTTTTAAAATTATATTATATGATTTATTTATTTATTTGTGTTCCACTGCATTTTCTTAAAAACACTTTGTTTCTGTACACTTTTTATTTTTTATTTTTTGAAACTATTGTTGCCACATATATTCAGACCTCTCTCTGATGAATGGTGCCAATAAAAGATCACTTCCATGCCTGTCTGTGTTGAAAACACTCATCATTTTAAATCGTTTTTAGACAGAGGCAAGAATGTTTTGTGCAGGTCTTCGCTGATTTCGCAAAGGGGAAATTTGTGTGGGAGGTTAAATATTTGACTTCCTTAGAAATTCTTGTCCTTTGGTAAAGGAAGATTAGGTTTGTAAACAGTGATTTCTGCCCACTTATCACAACTCTCTATGACGTAACAAGATCATTATCTCAAGCTTGCAGCAGAAATTATGTTCAAGGATCCCTTGATTTTAGCAGCTGCAATTATGCAAAAGAATCCATTGTGGTGTTGACGCACTTCAGATCACGTGGCCTTGTTTTGTTCACAATCAAAAAGCCATTCATGTGCAGGAGGCACCCATCAATTTAGTTTAACAGAGCAAACTTGCAAAAATAAAAGTGTTTGGGAGCCACTGCAAAAAAATAAATAAAAGAATAATTGTATAGTGAGAGAAGGATTTCAAAGTTGTGTCATTCAAATCAAATTCAAGCCTCCAGGTTTTAAGTGTTTGTCTGCAGGGTACGATCACAAGATTTTGTAACAGAAGCTCACACCTGCTTTCAACCCTGGGATCTTACCAAGGGGACACTTATTCCCATTAATGGAGAGACAGCTGCGAGGCAGAGTTGTTGAAATGTACTTGAGTTCTGTTCAGGCGCAAAGGAAAGGAATGTTTGAAACAAATGGCGTGTTATTGATGGCGGTGGAGGAGGGTCCGGGAAGAACGGCTGGGGGGGGGGGGGGAATTTGTTGCAGGAAGGCTGAAGACCAACACTTGTGGAAATATGTTCGAAAAAAGCAGTTGTAGTTGTTTGTTTTTAGTCACAGTTACCACAGTGTTTAAAACAACGCGTGACACATGCTGCCTCTTCTGGTCTTCATTTGAGTCGTATTTTTTTCATTCCATAATTGCCTACTGGGACCATGGCATCATTAGAACATTGTGCCATCAGAATATAATGATGCTTTTGGACAAAACCTCAAATGTGTGCCTCATGTTTGGCTCAAACATCAAGATAAACTGTCCAATGTCAAGCCAAACTAATGTTGAATGTGCTAGAAAATACTGTAGTGTGTGTGTCAGAGAGCGAGGTTGTGAGGTCTTGAGCTTCACTCATCACTTAACTATCCAAGACCTTGTATTACTCATCTGGAGGGATGAGAAAATTTAACTCAATCGCAAATTATAAATAACAACATCTGGCCTGAGTGGTACCTACATACAGTATGATTCATACAATGAATTATAACATTTAAAACATGTCAGTATTGTATGTTATCCTTCTGAAGAAAAGAACTGGTGGAAAGCTGTGGAGGTGTGTACTTGTGAACTTGGAATGAAATATTTGTTACCTCTTTCCATGAAGTGATTGCAACAGTGGGATTTATTCTTCACACGTGTATACACGGGGGGGGGGAGTCATTTGAATTGACTTAATTCAAACACGTACACTAGTTTCACATGATTTAAATGTTTTAAACTAACATATATTATTTAATTATTTTCAAGGAAAAGAGGGAAAGATGCGGCACGGTGTATGTATTGTATGTGCCCTGCGATTGGCTGGCAACCAGTTCAGGGTGTACCCCGCCTCCTGCCCGATGATAGCTGGGATAGGCTCCAGCACGCCCGTGACCCAAGTGAGGATAAGGGGCTCAGAAAATGGATGGATGGATGGATGGATATTTGATGTCTGGAATTAGTCGAAGATGGCCAAGTTGCGCTCAACGTGGGTTCACTTAAATCCTGTAGATGGATTCTATGGAGGAAAAGATGAAATGTTATTATCTCCTCAAAAAAAAAAAACTAATAATAATCCTGGATCTGGCTGTTGGATGTCATTTTGATGCAATATCAAAAATACAGAAAACATAGACATACATGCCAGTAGAAACATGACTTCCTTGGCAGTGGTAACCATTCTGTGGGGACAAAAAAGCTTCCAAACTTGAACAGAATCACAACTCTTAGAGAGCTGAGTGAGAATGGTACACTGATATTCGGGCCTCAGTGGCTGTATTTAATCTCCGCCCCACTAACAATTCCGTCATCGATAAAAAGCTACAGCTGAAGATAATGATTTAATTGTGTGTGTACGTCTAACCACAGTGTGTTGTAACCTTGTAAAGACGTGTGTTACAAATGAGCTGAACACTTCAGCGTGAAGTTATGCAGGCTCCCGCTCTGATTGGATTATGCCACACAGTCACAGCCAGCAATGTCAACCATGTGCTAATGTTATTTTTACAAGGCCAGATTCTTTCATGGGATTTTAAAATGTCCTATTTTGGACAATATGGCGTATTTTCACGATACGATCCTGCCAAACGTGTCGCCGATTGACTGCTCTGAAAAAAACAAATCCCTGTGGGTTTGTGGAGATCAGTTAAAAAGTTGTTGGTAGAAGCTGCAAATAAAACTTTGTTTTTCTATCTATTGCTTCTTTATAATCACACAGTAGTTGCTTAATTGCTGTAATGTGATGTGATTTCCATGATTGTTTTGTTACTGTTATTGCAGCTACTGGATACCAGAATTTCCTCTTTGAATTAACCTAACATTTAATTGCAATTTGTTAACTTTATAGATTCAATTTAGATAAAAATGACAATACAAAAAATAAAAAATACAATGATGCTAATTGTCTTAATGAACTGGACAGTTTCACTAAAATCAAACCAAATATTTGTTACAGTCCCAAATATATTTAAAACACACACACACACAGGAGCCAAGATTTGAATCCTAATTCATTGCACAGCCCTTACCAAATTATCACGGCCTGTTTTTTTTTTTTTTTTTTTTTTTTTAAAGCAGCACTTACACAAGTTATTTCTAATACTTTTGTTTTCTCTTTATTTGTTCAACCCCAGTGAGGGCAAGCGGTAAAGAAAATGGATGGATGGTTGTTTGGCTTGTAGTTGCATCATTGTGTCTGCCAAAGGGAACAAGTGAAACCCAAGAAAAACATGACATCTAATTGGGTTTCACTCTCAATAGCAATTGGTTGTCGACAGACTAAATGAAAAATGAAAAAGGATATTAAAAATGGACATTTAAGCCAACACATATTTGGCACTGTGGTATTCTTTTGTATAGGAGTGTCCTTTCTTAAGATGACCTCATTCCCTGTGCAAAGAAATAATGTCTCATAGGGACACACTCGGTTTTCAGGCGGGATGTGTGGACAAAGGCGCTCGTCCCTCTCAAATCATCAGTTAATAAAATAAAAAATAAAAAAGCATTTTCAAGGACTGAACTGTGCTAATCAGAGCAGAAAAAGGTGCCACAGAAGGGAAAGGGAAGCTTTCCCAAGACTTTCCATATGTTGACAAATAGGCATTAAAATATTGTCACTTTTTGTTTAAAACTTGGCACTGAAAATCTGATAAAAGGTCAAGGCATCTTTGTAGGACTGGCAAGTTACACAATCCTTTTTCTTAATTTGTGAGTTTCACATACAACAAAGAGATAGCACTGAGAGCAACAACATGTTTGTCATGAAAGTGTTTCCAATATTTGTAAACAATACTGCTTTACAATTAACAAGAACGTGAATTTGTTTCTAGCGGTGAACTGTGAGTAAGCCAATTTAATATTATCAGCTTGAATAATACGCCATACCACCAAATATTGTTGACTGAGCTGAGCCTATAGCATAGGTGTGTTTTTTTTTTTCTAAAAAAAAAACATTTTTAGAAAATAGATTAATTGAATACCAATGTTTTATAATTCCTGTCTTTAGTGCACATACACACAGCTGATGTGGCTTCCCACAAACTGATAATTACCGTCTTGTGTGACGTAAAGATATATGTTCCATCCCTGTCACAATGACTTAAACAATTTTTTTAATTTTAATAAATAAATAACTGGTTAATTAACTACAAATGAATTAAAAATAACATCTAAAACAAATACTAGAAAATAGTCGAACAGTTTAAGGACTATGTTCCTCAACGTACAATTGCAAGGACTTTTGGGATTTCATCATCTATGGTCCATAATATCATCAAAAGGTTCAGAGAATCTGGAGAAATCACTGCATGTAAGCGGCAAGGCCGAAAACCAACATTGAATGCCAGTGACCTTCGATCCCTCAGACGGCACTGCATCAAAAACCGACATCAATATGTAAAGGATATCACCACATGGGCTCAGGAACACTTCAGAAAACCAATGTGAGTAAATACAGTTCGGCGCTACAGCCGTAAGTGCAACTTGAAACTCTACTATGCAAAGCAAAAGCCATTTATCAACAACACCCAGAAACGCCGCCGGCTTCTCTGGGCCCGAGCTCATCTAAGATGGACTGATGCAAAGTGGAAAAGTGTTCTGTGAACCGACGAGTCCACGTTTCAAAATGTTTTTGGAAATTGTGGACATTGTGTCCTCCGGGCCAAAGAGGAAAAGAACCATCCGGACTGTTATGGACGCAAAGTTCAAAAGCCAGCATCTGTGATAGTATGGGGCTGTGTTAATGCCAATGGCATGGGTAACTTACACATCTGTGAAGGCACCATTAATGCTGAAAGTTACATACAGGTTTTGGAGAAATATATGCTGCCATCCAAGCAACGTCTTTTTCTTGGACCCCCCTACTTATTTCAGCAAGACAATGCCAAACCACATTCTGCACGTGTTACAACAGCGTGGCTTCGTAAAAACAAAAACAATAAAGTTTATCAGTTTGAACCTGAAATATCTGGTCTTGGCCCACAGTTTAAACAATTTCAAGTATATATTTGTTTATTTTTACACAATTTGGGCTTCCAGCTCATAAAACCCAAGAAATCAGGAATTCAAAAAATTGTAATATTGTGAAGAAATCAGCCCAAATTTTGCAGGCCATAAATGTTTTAAAGGGAGAGTCACACACTAATCAAAGCACCTGCACAGGTTTCCCCAGGTGTCATTAAATTGCTTCAGTTTGACTCAATTGTCTCAGTTGGGTTCAATATGGGGAAGACTGCAGACTTGGCAACTGGCCAGAAGACCATCATTGATACTCTCCATTGGCTGGGTAAGCCACAAACGTTCATAGCTAAGGAGGTTGGGTGTTCACAGAGTGCCCGCATATCAATGGAAGGACAAAATGTGGCTGGAGAAGATGCACCAGCAAAAGAGAAGATTCAAGAATCTAGCAGAGATCCAGAAAGAGTGGAATGAGGTGGGAGTCACAGCTTAAAAAACCACCACATTCCGACGGATCTGGGAGATGGGCTACAACTGTCGGGTTCTTTGGGTCAAGCCACTTCTGAACCTGAGCCAACGTTGGAAGTGTCTCAACTGGGCCAAGGAGAAGAAGGAATGGACTGTTGGTCAGTGGTCCAAGGTCCTATTTTCTGATGAAAGTAAAGAGTGCCTTTCATTCGGGAATCAAGGTCCAATGGCTTAGAGGAAGACGGGTGAAGAACAGAACCCAAGCTGCTTGAGGTCCAGTGTGAAATATCCACAGTCAAGTCATGATTTGGGGTCCAATGTCCAGTGCAGGTGTTGGTAAATTCGACTTTCTGAAATCCAAGGTAACTGCAACAGTCTACCGGAATGTTTAAGAGGACTTGATGATTCATTCTGCTGAGGATGTATGGAGATTTCATCTTCCAGCAGAACCTGGCCCCAGCCATGCCGCCAGAAGCACCAAAACCTGGTTTGATGCCCATGCCATCACAGTGCTTGACTGGACAGCCAACTCACCGGACCTAGACCCCATTGAGAATCGATGGGGTATTATTAAGAGGAAAATGAGGGGCACCAGACCTCAAAACAAAGAACAGCTGACAGAAAGCATCAAGGAAATCTGGGCTTCCATTAACTCCCAGGCAATGCCACAGGCTGATTGCCTCAATCCCACGGCGCATCGACGCAGTGATTAAATTTTTGGAATTCCTGATTTTGTGGGTTTTATGAGATAGAAATCCAAATTAAGTAAAAATAAACAAATAAATACTTGAAATTGTTTAAATTGTGGGCCCCGAATCTATAATCTATGAAAGTTTATCTTTTTGAATGAAATTATGGAAATAAATAGACTTTTCCATGATATTAAATTTTTTTGGAAAGGGTCTGTACTGTGTAAATCAAACTCTTACCTTACTGGTCTTTCTTTGGCCCAGTTAAAAAATTACATTTTACCAAGGAACGCTTTCCACAAGGGAAATTCCCCCCAAAAAATCCTCTGTGATAAATGTCATTATCTTCCGAAAGGCTGCGATCGGCTGGAGCACAATCCAGGGTGTGTCCCGCTTCTCGCGCAAAGTCGGCTGCGATACGCTCCACTCCACCCATGACCGTAATAATGACAAGCGGTATAAAAACATTTTATGGCTGTTTCGAAAGGACGATTAATCTTCATAAATGACATACAAAAATTGTAGAATTGACTTTACATCCTGTGAGTAATGAAACCACTTACACAGACCATGTTGTCAACAGTTATTATCCAAAGCCTCCCAAAAAATGACATGCAGTGAAAAAACTGTCTCAGCAACATACAGAAGCAAAAGGTCACTCGTCACGACTTTGTACAAAACTGTGGGTTTCATCCACCAAGGCAATATATATATAAAATAGCAAGGGGGCAAGTAGTTTTTAGAGGTACTGTGGTTCATAAAAAGAAGTGTAATATCGGCCCATAAAGGAAGTTGTGGGGTCAAGAGTTTTCATCCTGCTTAAGGTTTTTATAATTGACGATATTTTTTTTCACATGACAATATGGGAACACATAGAGGACCCATTATAATTTGTCATGCTTTATACTCCACAGCTATTATTCAGTCATGTCATTTTGCAAAACTACACGTGGCTTCAGTGCAATAGTCACGACAGACTTAATTTACTCTTTAAAGGGATCAATCACTTTTCCAATAAGCATTTTAAGAATCGGATACAAATGTAAATACTGGGCAAAAACCCAGACACACACACTGTACAGGGGAGCCTGAACCGAGATTCAATAAATGATATCCAATAAATGCTATTGGACATTACAGTATGTATTAACTTTAATCAGCTAGTCACTTGAATTTTTGTGGGAAAATATTAGAGCCATTGGTAGTGTAGTGACTTTCGTTCAGGTGTGGTGAATTTATTTCCATCTTTGTCATGTTTTTGAGTTTGGGTGCGCCCACGAAGCCCTCACACTCACAACTCCTCTCCTGACTGCTCAGTACGATACTGTATCACTGAAATGGCAACACGGTGGCATCAAAACAAAAACAAAGTACTGCACACCACAAAGCCAGTCCTGTTTTGAGGGTGGAGAAAGTTAATGTGAAGAACCCGACCTCCTAAGTCCACTGCGTAGTGCACACACACAAAGATGGGTCTAGTGTTCCCATTCACTTTCATTATACATCAGCTAGATAGTATACTGCATGTACTGTATTGGACGTACAGTACATTTAAACCCTTGAGAAACAGGAAGTGTGGGAATAGTTGCCCTGTGTGAGGACGTGGCAGACTGCACAATGTAAGCATGAATTATTTGGGAAATTATAGCAAGACCTCCAAAACAAACACGCATTTGAACACATCACATAAACCTTCACTCCCACTCACAGCCAGCAAATCAGTCAAACACCCTGTTTCCAGTGTACTCAGTTGACCATGAAAAATGGAAACTGTTATAATTACATTGTATAACTGCTACCATTCATGATATTCATCGTCAGAAAATGTTAAAAATCATGAAACTTCATTTGAGACACAACGGTAAAGACATTTTGACATTAAAAGCATGAAAGATATCACTTTAGAACACTTTTTTTTCTCTTAAAAACAATTACTATTACTTTTCAATGATAACAACGAACAATGATTCAAATACTCCTAGCTGTAGAATTCATCCATCCATCCATCCATTTTCTGAGCCGCTTCTCCTCAGTAGGATCGCGGGCGTGCTGGAGCCTATCCCAGCTATCATCGGGCAGGAGGCAGGGTACACCTTGAACTGATTGCCAGCCAATCGCAGGGCACATACAAACAAACAACCATTTGCACTCATATTCACACCTAGGGGCAATTTAGAGACGTCAATTAACCTACCATGCATGTTTTTGGGATGTGGGAGGAAACCGGAGTGGGAAAACCCATGCAGGCACGGGGAGAACATGCAAACTCCACACAGGCGGGGCCGGGGATTGAACCCTGGTCCTCAGAACTGTGAGGCCGACGCTCTAACCAGTCGTCCACTGGCTGCCCTGTAAAATTCATTGATTTTCAAAATGAAATTCAGTGGGGTATGTTTTTATCGATATTGATTAAATTATATGAAAATAAGATGTAACATTCTAATTAAGTTTCATAAACAAGTTATACGTATACCTACATGTTTGGGTTCTTTGTATCGAGTGTCATCTTGTAGGATTATGTTAGACAGCGATTATAATGTGAATGAACCGCACTACAAATAATATACGGTGTGTTGGTGTTATTTCCCTGGCTCCGCGCGAACACCGGCTCGAGAATTTTTATTGTATTTTATTTTTCCCCCCTCATTGGTGGTAGTAGCAGGCCTTCTCCTGATTGGTTTGTCAGAACAGATCTTGCATTGAGAAACTTGCCATGGATAGCGTAAATTGTACTATACGTTGGAGCCATAAAGCTTCTCAAACGGGTGCTGAACTGCAGTCGGGGGTAAGAAAAACATCTTGCCACGTAGCAATATTGCAAATAACCTTGCTAAAATATCAATTGGTGAGCCATGGGCGATGGAATGAGTCAAAAACTTCAAAGCCCAAGCTGTCAAATATGTGTGGAAGTGTATACTTACTTTCGATTCACTGTATTTTTAATTTGGATTGATAAGAAGTGGCCCAAAATAAATGTGATTTCCACAGAGCTCTAAATCCCTAATGTAGGTCTACATTCTGGGAACACTTAATTTTGTATTTTTCCAGAGAAGGAGTGGATCGGATGGGGAATAAAAAAAATTCTCAGCCGATTAGAGAAACGTTTTTTTTTTTTTTTTTGAGTGCAATTTTTCTTCATTCACTGACTTACTATTACATTCTCACTCTCCATAGCCCTTGTGTGAAAATATCATCATCTAAACGTTGTGCATACAGTATATGAAAAATTGGAAACAATGCAGCCGTAATTATGGAATGAAATGAAAAAGTAAAATGATTGTTTGAATAATTTAGTTACACTCATCATGCACGTGTTATTTGTCTGTTCGGCTGCCTTTGTTGCCTGAGAGACATTATGAAGCAAATATTTCCAGTTTTTATTTTGGTGAAAATAGTCACTTGTTCGTGTGTTCATGTGTGGGTGGGTGGGTGCGTGTGTGTGTATGTGTGTGCGTGTGTGTGTGTGTGAAAATAAAGACGCTTGCATGGCTGCATGTTATGCAAAAATTAAAACCCGGAAACTTGAAACAATCAGACGATGGCGTTGGAGACCGGTATTTATGACCGTCTTACAAGGGTCCAAGGAGTTTGTTGTTTCTGGGGTCATTGAAAGTTGCAATGTTCCTGTCAGCATGCCAAGATATTCTCCTTGAGGGACGAATCTTTTTTACCACAGACGGAGAAAGAACAAAAAAAGCATTGTTCCTGTCCATGGATCCATCTGCCAGTTGGCCGTAGAGCTGCGGGTGGGACTGGAAAGTGAGAAGGAAACATTACTGTTTCTGGGCTTTGCAAGCCATAAGAAGGGAAGCTGATTTTACGGTACAGCTGGCACAATAAAATGGGTGGTCTCTGAAATAAATCTTTCAGAAGCAATGTTAAAGAAAAACATGAAACTACTGTCCTGCTTCCTGAAAGAAAACACAAGTTGCATGGTTGCACTACAACGATGGAGAATCTGAATACCTACAGAGTTGGCTCGAAATCTTAACATAAAACTTGCTATCCGACCCCCCAAAAATTCTGAAAAATATCCCTAAAAGGACCTCTCTAATGTGATGAACATTGGCACTTATTCCATAGTTCTGCACTTAAATAATGTCTGCAGAAGAAATTCCTACCAAAATAGACTCAGTGGTAATTTTAGGCTTGTTTTCTGATGACATATTTAAACTCCATGTCATGAACTGCTCTGCAGTACCTGTATTGGAGCTTAGAGGGCGCGCTCTCTCTCTCTCTCTCTCTCTTTCTTTCTCTCTCTCTCTCCCTCCCATACCCTCTCTGTTTCAGCTCCTTCCTCAAGCCGTGCACCTGTGTCCAATCAACCCTCATCAACACTTACATTTAAGCCTGCCTGGTCCCAGAAATCCTCGCCAAAGTATTGCAGCTTCTTCTAGCAGAACAATGGCCCACCTACCTCAAGTAACCGACACTGTACCTTTCCCCTTTTGACTCCTGTGTCTCGCCTCATTCTCAGTGTTCCCCCGTGTTACTGATCCACGTCATTCCTGCCACCAAGCCAGCCACTTCTCCGTGCCACCGCCTGCCAACACACCCAGAACCACATCCATTACCTTAACTCAATAAACTGTTCATCATATTCTATCGGCCGCCGCCTGCTCTTGGGTCCAGCTCCTCTCCATACATGACAGAATACTTTGGCCATTATGGACCCAGCAACTCCGGAGGCACTGAAGAACGCACTCTCCCTCCAAGGCCCCCACGTAGGACGTCAGGACAAGACATTGAAAGAAATCACCAAAACCATACATAATCTTCAACCATACAGTTATCCCACCGAACGTTCCAAAGTAGCATATGTCACTAACCTCCTCCGCGGCAAAGCACCGAAATGGTCCCCTTCCTTATGGCACAACTCCTCCCCGGTACTCCATTCAGTTGATTCCTTTTCCACCGAACTCCGTAAACAGTATTTGATCACCACGTTCAAGGCAAAGAAGCCACCCGTCATCTCCTCACGCTCACTAAGGGTGACAAATTCGTAGCGGAATACTCCATAGAGCTCTGGATATTTGTGGGTGAATGCGGGTGGGATGACGTGGCGCTTAGGGGGATTTTTTTCAAACGGCCTCTCCGAACAACTCAAGGATGAGCTTGCGGTCCGGAATGAGCCCTCCTCTCTCGAGTATCTCATCGCCCTTTCCATCTGGATAACAGACTGCGAGAGAGCGAACGAGAGAGGAGGGTCCGCTTGCGCAAGAACCCTCCGACTCCAACTCCGAGCACCATGCCGTCAGGTTCTCACCCACCTCCTACACCGCCCTCCGTACTTCCATCACTCCCCGTAGCAACCGAAGAGCCCATGCAAATTGGAAAGACACATTTAGATCCACAGAAGCGTCACCGTTGTGTCATCCAGTGGCTGTGTATCTACTGATGTCAATCCGGTCATTTCATTTCCTCTTGCCCCCTCCGACCAAATGACCAGGCTCACTATGACCCAAGAGTGTCGTGGTGTGCCAAGCCTCCATTTTCGCATGATTGTTCCCCCTTGCCTCATAGTTTCTACTCATACCACCCCCATTACTGCCCTGATTGATTCCGGTGCAGATGACAATTTTATTCTTGTAATATAATTCACCAGGTCCAAATGCCTCTCCAACCACTTCCGTCCCTGGAAAATGTCACAACCCTGAATGGCAAAGTCATTTCCCCCGTCACCCACCAAATTGTGCCTATCACGCTCCTTATTTCTGGTAATCACCGCGAGAACATTTCCCTCTTTGTCATTCCTTCACCTGAGACCCCCTTAGTTCTTGGTATTCCCTGGCTCAGACTTCACAACCCCTCTGCGAAGCCCAGCTTTTCACAAAATTGGACCTCCGTAACGCCTCCCACCTCATCCGTATCTGAGAGGGGGATGAATGGAAGACCGCTTTCAATACACCTCTCGGACACTTCGAGTCATGCTGTTCGGTTTAACTCATGCCCCTGCACTTTTCCAAACATTCATTAATGACATCCTCCATGACATGTAAAACCAGTTTGTGTTTGTGTACATTGATGGCATCCTCATTTTCTCCCGCTCCCCCGAAGAACACCGCATCCATGTACGCAAAGTCCTCCAGCGCCTCCTTGAGAACCGTCTATATGTCGAACCAGAAAAATACGAATTCCACCGTGCCGCCCTGTAGAATTCATTGATTTTCAAAATGAAATTCAGTGGGGTATGTTTGTATCATTATTGATCAAATTATAAGAAAATAAGATGTAACATTCTAATTAAGTTTCATAAACAAGTTATACGTGTATCTACATGTTTGGGTTCTTTGTATCGAGTGTCATCTTGTAGGATTATGTTAGACAGCGATTATAATGTGAATGAACCGTGCTACAAATAATATACGGTGTGTTGGTGTTATTTCCCTGGCTCTGCGCGAACACCGGTTCTAGAATTTTTATTGTATTTTATTTCCCCCCCCCTCATTGGTGGTAGTAGCAGGCCTTCCCCTGATTGGTTTTTCAGAACAGATCTTGCATTGAGAAACTTGCCATGGATAGCGTAAATTGTACTATACGTTGGAGCCATAAAGCTTCTCAAACGGGTGCTGAACTGCAGTCGGGGGTAAGAAAAACATCTTGCCACGTAGCAATATTGCAAATAACCTTGCTAAAATATCAATTGGTGAGCCATGGGCGATGGAATGATTCAAAAACTTCAAAGCCCAAGCTGTCAAATATGTGTGGAAGTGTATACTTACTTTCGATTCACTGTATTTTTAATTTGGATTGATAAGAAGTGGCACAAAATAAATGTGATTTCCACAGAGCTCTAAATCCCTAATGTAGGTCTACATTCTGGGAACACTTAATTTCCAGAGAAGGAGTGGATCAGATGGGGAATAAAAATATTTCTCAGCCGATTAGAGAAAAAAAAACAACGTTTCTCTAATCGGCTGAGAAATATTTTTATTCCCCATCTGATCCACTCCTTCTCTGGAAAAATACAAAATTAAACATTTGGACTCAGGCTTAAATGTAGGTGTTGACGAGGGTTGATTGGACACAGGTGCACGGCTTGAGGAAGGAGCTGAAACAGAGAGGGTATGGGAGGGAGAGAGAGAAAGAAAGAGAGAGAGAGAGAGAGAGAGAGAGAGAGAGAGAGAGAGCCCTCTAAGCTCCAATACAGGTACTGCAGAGCAGTTCATGACATGGAGTTTAAATATGTCATCAGAAAACAAGCCTAAAATTACCACTGAGTCTATTTTGGTAGGAATTTCTTCTGCAGACATTATTTAAGTGCAGAACTATGGAATAAGTGCCAATGTTCATCACATTAGAGAGGTCCTTTTAGGGATATTTTTCAGAATTTTTGGGGGGTCGGATAGCAAGTTTTATGTTAAGATTTCGAGCCAACTCTGTAGGTATTCAGATTCTCCATCGTTGTAGTGCAACCATGCAACTTGTGTTTTCTTTCAGGAAGCAGGACAGTAGTTTCATGTTTTTCTTTAACATTGCTTCTGAAAGATTTATTTCAGAGACCACCCATTTTATTGTGCCAGCTGTACCGTAAAATCAGCTTCCCTTCTTATGGCTTGCAAAGCCCAGAAACAGTAATGTTTCCTTCTCACTTTCCAGTCCCACCCGCAGCTCTACGGCCAACTGGCAGATGGATCCATGGACAGGAACAATGCTTTTTTTGTTCTTTCTCCGTCTGTGGTAAACAAGATTCGTCCCTCAAGGAGAATATCTTGGCATGCTGACAGGAACATTGCAACTTTCAATGACCCCAGAAACAACAAACTCCTTGGACCCTTGTAAGACGGTCATAAATACCGGTCTCCAAAGCCATCGTCTGATTGTTTCAAGTTTCCGGGTTTTAATTTTTCCATAACATGCAGCCATGCAAGCGTCTTTATTTTCACACACACACACACACACACACACACACGCACACGCACACACATATACACACACGCACACACCCACCCACACATGAACACACGAACAAGTGACTATTTTCACCAAAATAAAAACTGGAAAAATTTGCTTCATAATGTCTCTCAGGCAACAAAGGTAGCAGAACAGACAAATAACAGAAGGGAAGCTGAAATTTTAATATAAAACTTGCTATCTGACCCCCCAAAAATTCTGTAAAAAAACCCTAAAAGGACCTCTCTAATGTTGTGAACATTGGCACTTATTCCATAGTTCTGCACTTAAATAATGTTTGCAGAAGAAATTCCTACCAAAATAGACTCAGTGGTAATTTTAGGCTTGTTTTCTGATGACATATTTAAACTCCATGTCATGAACTGCTCTGCAGTACCTGTATTGGAGCTTAGAGGGCGCTCGCTCTCTCTCTCTCTTTCTCTCTCTCTCTTTCTCTCTCTCTCCCTCCCATACCCTCTCTGTTTCAGCTCCTTCCTCAAGCCGTGCACCTGTGTCCAATCAACCCTCGTCAACACCTACATTTAAGCCTGAGTCCATATGTGACACTCGAGCCAGATTTTGGCCCACCCACATTTAGGTCGAAACCTGTCGAGCCTGCAAACATCAGCGATGGAAGATGAGCACATTTCCTTATTAAACTAGTACGTGTTCTAAGGCAAAATCGTAGCCTGTATTGAAAATTTTGATGTTTTTTTAGACTATAACAAGTGAAAATAGTGGGGTTGGATAGATTTGAGTAGGCTTGTTTTGTTAGTCAATGGCTATAATGCTTCATTGCAGAAGGAAGGCAAGTGTCTGCAGATTCATTTCCGCCTATATACACTGGTTTATACAGCTCATTGTTGTATTGATTGCATCACTGACCTTTAAAATAAGAGGTAAGGAAGATGATGTAATTTAGGTTTACTTTTGTGAAGTTTTTGTATGATGGTGGCATCATGTGACCACGGCAGACTTTGATGGACATGGCTGGCGCCCAGTACCGTTTTCGTTTAATCAGCGACACCGTAATAAATTAGCGATTTTCTTATTTTTCTTTTTTTAGCATATTAAATTAGGGAAAATCGGCAAGTGCGTGCTTCGTACTCTTAGAATGTGTACAGTAATTGAGATGACCAACACACCACACACATTAGCATATCTCCATTGACAATCAAGTGGTTGATTTCAGATACGCGTTATACAAACACTCAGCGTAACCAGTTGCTCCTCTACTGTATGGCCGGCATTCAGGTCACTTCCTAATTGGCTATCGTTCTGTTTCACATTATAATCACCGAATCAATTGCTCGGCCAATGTCGGTTAATTGGGCCTTTGCTGACTTTTATCAGAAAGGGTAGGGAAATGCTAAAATTCAGTTTGATTCTCGGTGAGTGCGTTCCACCCTTACGCATACACAGTTACATTCAAAGACTCCAATGGTTAGCCAGTACTTGTTTCCAGCCTTTGTCCAGTGCCATGTCAGTGGCAGGTCATGGTGGTTTATTTACCACCTTTGCATGATGTTTAAGAATCTGAAACATTTCTTCAAACATTGCCTGTACAGTTAATAACTTTAATTTATTTATTTATTTATTTATTTTTATCAGAGATGTTTTCTTCTGTAACACAGAATTCAGACAGTAATTACCTGCTTACTTTGCTCCCTTCTGATACAAAACACAATTGCAGGAAATGGAGTGAAGGGTGGCATGTGCCAATAAACCAAACATTGTATTCCTTATGTCTGCACATCTCTCCACTGTTTACCAAACGGTGAATAAAAACAGACAATAAACGGTAACATCTCGCTCTTATTTCCTGTCTAAGGGGGCTCCAGAGAGACAAGTAGAGGAAAACATAATCCCTTGACTCGCAGAGCCAAAACACACAGACTGAACAAGCTGGTTTTATGGGAGACAGGCACACTTCAATCCAACAGATTCCTGCAGTTAGTTGAGGCATGAAGAGAGCATCTGTAGAATTCCAGCAGAGGATGTTGAGGGTTGGTTTTGTATGTTAGAAAATCCAATGAAAGCACAACATTAAGCATTGTGTTTCTTCTCTTCTATTTTATGCATTTCTTTAGATGCTTTGATCATACTGGAAACAAAATGAACCTTTTAGGTCATCCAAATAATGAGTGGGAAATAATGTACAGTACTTTATCAGCTCTTTGCTATTCTGTTCAATCATAAATCAAAATATGCCAAAAACATATTTTCTGAACATTTCATTACTATTTACTTACTATTACTATTTAGTTACTATTAAGCACTTGCTTGAGAACAAATGCAAAATCATCACTGTTGTTTTGTATTTATACTAAAGTGGTTTAGCAGTGAAAAAATATTGAAAATATCTTTTCCAAAATGAGATAAACACCATATTCAAAAGAATCAGTTTTGCCTTATGACATTTTAAAGCATACAGACTCGATTTGTTGAATATGTTCCGACTGAGCCAATAGTTGTAACTCATTTGCAGGTTTGGATAAAAAAAAAACAAAAAAACATTTTTTTCACTCACAATGGATTCCTAGTTTTTTGGGAGGAGTACGTTTGGATTCATTGGAAGCCAAATGTTATTTTTCTACCTTTCTGTAATGTACATAAACAAATTGTCATTAAATATAACATTTTGACCCAGGACTTTGACTATTTGCTTTTGTGCCAATACAAATAAAGAAATGCTCACTTCTGTGGTGGTTAGGGTTAGCTAACCCTAACTACACTGAAAGCTGGTTCTAACAACAACATTACTGTAAACTGTTGAATTAATAATATATAAAAGAAAGTTGATCAACACTGAGCATTACTATCTTTGTAAAGCTCGAATTTTTTATTCTTTTCTTGTATTGGATCTCATTTGGGTCTGATCTTAATGTTTTAGTCACTCAGTATAAAATCCAAAAAGAGCAGCTCTAAAGCAAAATGGAAAAACTATTGAAGTTCTCATCTTTCATCACAAACATTCTGGAATTTGTCCAAAACATTAATTCACAAGGGTTTTGTTTTGGTTTTGAAACTCTGGACGGAATTTCTCAGCAACCTTTGCTGAGCCCTGGCGTACTTGGCGTGAGGATATTTATTTTCGCCATGTGAGACCCTCAGATAAATATTCACAGTAGAAATTGTGTCCTGTTCTGAGGCGCAGAGGCGAGAAAGGTAGATATTCAGCACTCAATGGCAGGAAGTGCCGCTTCAGGACTCCTGAGTGATATCCCAAGGCTTCAGGTTAAACAAGCAGAACATTTTACAATCTTGTCCCTCATTGCGTCAATGTTTTCTTCCCAAACCACTCTTTTTGGGACAAAACAAGTGTTCTTAAAGACACATTACAATATACACCCTCAACTCATTACTGGTTTAGTTGTGAATGGGAGCCTGTCACGTGTCAAATGTATACTGTACATGGCCGCGCGCAAACGGTGTGTCATGCCTATTTTTACATGTTCCTCTAGGTGTGTGTGGTGTATGTATGTGTGCACCCTTTGATCCACACTCAGGACATGCATGGACAACGCCTTCCTTTTCCCCTCCTGTCACATCTCTAACACACTTTGCAATCTATGGTTGTGTATCCATGCTTTGGGACTTGCCAAAGAAATGATGACGGTGGAACTGTGAGTTGAAGGTTAAGGAAACATTGCATTCATGCGAGTCGCGTCAGACATGCAGAGTTTTGTTATTGCTGGAGGGAGTCCGGTCGAACTAACCTTAACCCTGTAAACTGTGAATAATCAAATAACAATATGAATAACTATTTGATTGAAGATCCTCGAGGAGGATTTTTTTTTGTATGTCTCGATTATATGATGGGTATTTTTGCATGAGAAATTGCAATACAGTATATTCAATGAAATAATGAATTCTGACTGTGAAAAAAAAAGAACTCCCGCAGGTTGATTAATTTACTGTCTTTATAAGTTCAGTCGTGCTTAGTGGGGGCCTGGTTCCCATTGACTCACACATAATACGAATCCCAGTCTACATTAGCTTGAGCTCATAGGTCAAGCTCTGTGGTGAAATGAGCAGCCAAATGTTGAAAAAAATAGTTTAAAATGTTTTTTTTATTTTTTGGTTACGTTGTAAGAACACATGGACATAAGTTTATTTGCACAATTCATACACAGAAAATTCAAAGTGCTTTACAGCTTCATAAAACTACAAGAAGGCAAATCAAATCATTCCATAAAACATAAAAATAGAACGTGCACAACAATATCAAAAAGCCAAGCTCATCTGTAAGTCCACATACACAGACACTGACAGCATCAATATTTTCTCCTTGTTTATCCATACCGTACAGTGACAGATGACAGATCCGTATAATTCATGTTACATTAGCTATACTGTAAGTTATAAATATGCTAATAAACAATTCCGGTCAGTGATCGAATATGCATGTGGTAGTGTATAAATACTGGTATGAAAATTTCCAGCTATTTAAGCTGAAAATATCGAACATTGTGTTCTATGTGTATTGAAATTATTGGGTGTTTTGGCCTCATTAATGTCAACTAAAGACAGGCAGACATTGAAAGTGTACAGCCTTTCTGCTTCAGATCCTTAAAGAAGCACGAAAAAGCTCACAATGTAATAGTGCTGCTTAATGTTATGGTTAGCCTTTACCCATCTTACCTTAATAGAATCGAATGTCATCATCACATCCGGCGAATCTTTTTAATCCAAAGGTGGTGTTATCAGTGTTCGATCCTGATTAGCAGCGCATACTCTGATGTTTGGTGAAGTCGACTTGGGGATGGGAGATATTTGTGTTCAGTGGGGATAAAAAAGTGTACATTTTTTCTATGCTTTCTCAGCACTCTTCTCTTCGTACTCTTGGCTGGTTAGAAGGAGCCACTTGCCTAGTCGCAACGCCCCTTAGAATAGTGCTTCATTCTTCGTCTGTTTGGACAAAAGAATGTCAGAGACCTTTTACTTCTAGCAACTGTTCTAAATTTTTAAATTACAATGCATAATGTTTCCTTTTCTGACCATGGAAAGATGTGGGCACCAGGATGAGACCAGTTGAGAAACCCAATTGTAGGTCCATTTTAAAAAGAACTGTCATGTAATAACTGTGATTTAGTTTAATTATTTACCGGTATATGAACTTGTCCACAGATTTTAATACATTTCAACGAGTAAGCTGATACTTGACTGAAATTATATATTGTCTATTGTCTCTGAAATAACCCAGATAGATACTTGAATACGAATTACTCACGTCAAACAAACTGCAATGTGGCTATTTATGTGTCACAATTCAACAAGATTTCAACATTTTCTGTTGAACTCATCCATCCATCTATCCATTCTGTTTTGTGCTTATACTGTTCAGCGCAGTGACAGCCTTTCCCACTCACATTCAAACCCTCCCTGAGTGGGAATTGAACCTATGCTGCCTTGCCCCAGATTCAGGCTAGTGAACTGTTTGTCAAAAGCGTTGCCATATTAACAGCCAACACAAAAACTAACCAACAGGACACATGAATCACTCTAAAACCACGTTATTACCATTTTTGGAAAATGAACCAATCTACAGACACGCCTGGAACTGGATTAACTCAGCGTGGGCATTAACGATAGATATCAGTCAAAATATTTACCAAGACCAAGAGACCTGGGTTTGTGTTGCCAGGCTGCTTTCCAGTTGAGATTAGACAGAGCCACTAGGCCACCTAGCAACCCTCTATCTAGCAGTCACAATTTAAATCTAAACATTCAAGTCGGTATTTTGTTTGGACTGACTGAACAAAGAAATCTCTTCCCTGCATGGCTGGCTCACATCCCCTCCACCCTATTGCATCCCACCACACCTACTTTTATGAGGGAGGTATTGAAATAGAATTTGAGTCCCACTTACTCAAGAGGTTGCGTATGGACATTTGTCATCAATGGACAGAATCATGCTCACTTTCTAAGTCTGGGTGTTTCATTTAATTGAGACAATTATTTCCATGTCAGACTCATTATTTGTCACAAGGGGATCGATAAGCTTTGCTCACATTCCATTACTCCCATTGACTTTACATCACGTCCATGAAGAATGAGCAAATACAAAACTGGTTTACATAGTTTGTTTCTCATGACATTGTCTTTCTATAACCTTTTAGATGGAGGATGTGAGTCCATTCTGCTTAGTGTTACTTCCTCTTCCAGGTCCAGCCATTTGAGGAAGGTGGCACTCTTCCTACTTCAGCCGCACTGAGATAACAGAAGATACCTAAAAGGTGAACAATGCTGATAGATTTAGACTGACAACACAAAATATAATGCCTACTTCCTTGGCTATTATTATTACCCAAGGATGTGAGTCCACAATGCTTACCGTAAATTTAATGTTGAATCATATTCCTGAAGTAGTTTATCCTTTAGTTATTTTGGGGTATTTCGTTGTTTCAGCTCCTTTGTATGGGAAAAAAAACAACAACTAATTCTAGGCCATTAAGTATAAAACAATCAATAAGTAAGTGAGTGAGGCAGTAAGTGAGCGTGCGTTTTTTTGTGCTGCTGGAAACTAAAGCTAATTGATGCAATCAACAAACCACCATGCAACTTAGTTTACAGTGCGAGGAAAAAGTATGTGAACCCTTTGGAATTTCTGAAATTTCTCCATAAATTGGTCATAAAATATGGTCTGATCTTCATCTAAATCACAAGAATAAACAAACTGAGTCTGCGTGAACTGATACCACACGGACAATTGTGTTTTATACAGCTCCAAATGTAAACACTTGCAGGACAGGGAGGAAAGAATAGGTGAACCCTTGGATTTAAAAAGTGAATGGCCTTCCTTTGGCAGCAATAACCTCAGCCAAATGTTTCCTGTAGTTACATATCAAATGAGCACGATCAGGATGAATTTTGGACCATTCCTCTTTACAAAACTGTTGCAGTTCAACAAGATTCCTGGTATCTCTTGTGTGAATACCTTTCTTGAGGTGATGCCGCAGCATCTCAATCAGGTTGAGGTCAGAACTTTGACTGGGACACACCAGAACATATATTTTCTTCTTCTCAAGCCATTCTGATTCAGCTGTTGGACAGATGGCCTCAATATCTTGATAAACATGTAAATTCATTTTTTGTAATGATGATAGCAAGCTGTCCAGGCCCTAAGGTAACAAAGCACACCCATTGCATGATGCTCTCTCCACCATGCTTCACAATTGGAATAAGGTTTTGATGTTGACAAAGTTGACAATTCGACTTTGGTTTCCTCTGTCCACAAAATATTTTGCCAGTAGTGCTGTGGAATGAATATCTAAGTGCTCTTTAGCAAACTTCAAAAGTGCAACATCATTTTTTTTTTTTTTTGTAGACAGCAACAGCTTGCTATTTGGTGTTCTCCCATTAACCCGTGGTAGTTTTGTCAACAGAGATGTTGGCATATGCCAGTAATTTGTTGAAATTATCAGATGACACTTGAGTTTTTCTTTTTTTTTTTCTGCAGTCATCTTTACAAGACGGACACTCTTTGGAGGAGAAGCAACAGTGCAGAACTTTTAACTATAGCTCATATAAAAATATCATTTCACAGAGTCTTACAGGTGTTTAGACACAAGATAAATATCCCACCGCACCACTCATCAGTAGCACTGCCTTGCTCATTTCCCACATCCTGTCCTATCCTGGCCTTTTCTGTCCTTTTTCATCTTTTCTCTTGGTTACTTGCTGCATGTCCACCGGGTGGCATGACCTCAAGAGCACTATTCACACCAGACATTCCAACAATCTTGTTGAACTGCAACAGTTTTGTAAAGAGGAATGGTCCAAAATTCATCCTGATTGTTGTCCACATCTGATCTGCAACTACAGGAAACCTTTGTATGAGGTTATTGCTACAAAAGGAGGGTAAACCAGTTATTAAATCCAAGGGTTCAATGACTTTTTCATCCCTGTCCCCCCCCCCCCCCTCCAAAAAAAAAAAAAAAAACATTAAAACATGTACCACAATTGTTTTTGTGGTATTAGTTTAAGCAGACACTGTTTGTTTATCATGAATTAGATGAGGATCAGAACACATTTTATGACCAATTAATGGAGAAATTTAAGAACTTTTTCCTCCCACTGTACCTATTGGCTTTGCCATAGTTTTTCAGACAATACTGGTCGTGGCTTGAAAGTGGCAGGTTTTTTGCCCAAACCAAGCTACCAAGTCATGGGCAGAGAAACTCAGTCTGTGGGCAGTTATTATGTAAAGTAGCCACACTGTTACATCACAATCATGCCAAAATTCAGAATAGTTTGCACGCAGAGCGACACATATTCCAAAATAGGCAACTAACAAGAGATTTACTTGGTTTTTGTGGGCAGGCACTCGCGAGATCCAACTATTTACAGTATATAAAAGCAATTACAAAGTACATTTTCTCATAACATGCACCTTTTAAAACAAACTCCACGTATAGATCAGTTTAAACTGACTTCATGGTGCCAATATCAACACTTTGATTCATTTTTATTATAGTTTATTATTAGACCTTTTTATTCTTATTTTAGTAACTATAACTATTTTTGTATGTATGGTACTTATATACCAGTACTTGCATTATATTTAATTTACAGATTTTACATTTTAATTTTAATGTATTCATTTGTTATGACATTATTTAAAACATTTTTCCTTATCCTATCAAGGCTACCATAAAAAATACATTCATTGCCTTCTAACGTGATAATCTCTGATATCGATGTTAAATGTTTATATATAAGATAAATACAGCTGTGGAAACAAAACAAACCTCATTACCGGTACTGTACACTGAAAAAAAAGCATTTAACATAACATGATTTAATAATAACATAACATAATAATAACATTTAACATAAGCAAAACTATGCGAACATGTTTTGATTGCATAAAAGTTAAGCCAACGCTAGTTAGCGCTTAACTGAAACAACAACGTGACCTGTAACATCATTTTTTTTCCTCAATATGAGCAATTGGGTTAATAAAAGAGGGAAACTATTTAATTGTCCCAAGTTATCAATGTGGCTATATAATTGTCAGCATTACTTTTATACTTAAAGGACCTCTCTAATGCTGTGGACACTGGCATTTATTCCATAATTCTGGACTTAAAAACAATGGTTGCAGAAAAAATTCTCCCCAAAATAGGCTCATTAGTAATTTTTGGCTTGTTTTCTGATGATATATTTGATTGTCAGCCAGATATTGGCCTGCCCACATTTTGGTCAAAAATTATATGTCAGCAGTGCAACTCAAGCACATTTCCCTATTTATCCAAGATGTGTTCTGTAAGCGAATATGTGAACTATATTGAAAGTCTGAATGTTTTTTTTTTGTTTTTTTTTTAGACAATAATGACTGAAAATCGTGAGGTTAGATACATTTGAGTAGGCTTTTTTTGTTAAAATCGATTGCTGTAATGCTTCCTTGAAGGAAGAAGGCACCATGAGGTATAAGTGCATGCAGATTAATTTCTGCTTAACAGGTTTTATCAGCTCATTGCTTTATTTATTGAATTAGTCATGGCTCTACGTTCTTTGAAAAAGATTTTGGGAAGATGACATGACACAGTCGTGTGCTTTGAGAGGCTTTTTTTTTTTGCACAGTGTTGGCGTCATATGACTGTGGCGTACTTCGCTGGGCACAGTTACCTGGTGCAGTCTTTGCACCATTTTAATCAATAACAGTGTAATAAATTAGCAATAGTTCAAAATATGAAATTAGCTATTTAAAATAAGTTTGGGGTGCTGTTGTGCTGATGTGAGTGTGCAACGGTATACGATAGCCATATAAGGTATTGAACAAAGCGGTGTTTAGAAACTCAAGCGAGATCTCCTGTTTTGTTTTGTTTTGTTTTTCCTGAAAAGTTGACATTTTGGAGGATTCTGCTCGACGGCGACGATATATAAGATATGAGTAAATATTGCCACTTCATAGTATAGTACATTCCACAGCAGCTATGCAGCGAATTTGGTCTCCGGTTCCGCCTATGACGTCACACCAAGACATGGCAGCGTAGCGGTTTTGGCGATGAAAAAGGTGCGTTCCCAGGGTAATTATTTATTTAACACTTTCTCCAAAACAGATTGATATGATATGATATTACTGAACTATAGGCAATCTGGACGCTATAGGGCACAGGTGCAAACTCAAGGCCCAGGGGCCAGATGCGGCCCACCACATCATTTTATGTGGCCCGCGAAAGCAAATCATTCTCGTCAACGTCTGTGATTTTTACTCAAATCTGTACCCAAATTCCAAATTGTCATAATACTAAACATTAATGTTGAGCTATTGCATTTTTCTGTTACTAAACCCTTCTTCTACAGTAACTTAAACAATACTTGAACAAACTATTATCCTTGTCTTGTGATTTCAAAGCTCGTTATCCCTCAATTTGTTGTGTAATGGTAATAATACGTTTTGGTGATTAAACATTGATATGGTTTCACTGTTCCAACGGCCCTCTGAGGGAAATCATAACTATGATGCGCCCGAGACAAAAAAGAGTTTGACACCCCTGCTGTAGAGCCTTCCAGACTCTGTACCTTTTTTTTTTTCTTTTTTTCCTAAGAATAGGAGTTAATCAGTACTGCACTTCTTTCCTTTTTTTTGTATACAAGGATCTGTTCTCCTACTTAAGTACAGAGTGTGAGTACTTTTGCCACCTGTGGGTAATTCGGAGATGTGACAAGACAAGAAGATGCCCGTCTGTCACGAGAAGATCAGTCATGGGGAAAGTATGCGCGCGTGTGTTAACGAGGCAGCAGGTTTGTGATATGGCTTCAGAAGAGAGCTGCGAGGGGAAGGGTTGAGCAAGCGGACCCGACCAGAACTGAACTTCCTTCCTGTGCTGCCCCAACTCGAGAGCGACAATGCTTTTATAAATGGACGCTATAATGTGGCGCTTCCAGTCTCCTCGGCAGCTTTGCACCGTCGAACGCCGCAGCCAGCCACCGTCCTCGCCGTAATCTATCTCAAGCATGGACCCGATTGCTTTCGTTGTGCGTGCGCTTCTCCTTTGCGGGCTGCGGGGAGGTGCGCTCTCCCTGAGCGGACATTGCACCGATAATCAGTGTTACGCGCTTTTCGTGGAACCCAAAGACTTCCAAGAAGCGCGGAAAAGCTGCGCAAATTACGATGGAGATCTTTTGTCGGTCCTCGACCTGGAAGCGCGGGGACACTTGCTCGTACGCAGCGGCGTCATCGGGAGTTTTTGGCTCGGCCCTCCTGGGACACAAGGCCAAAACTGCACTTCGTGCTCCGTGTGGCTGGGAGGCAACGTGACGATCCGAACGACGCCGTGCAGCGATCAACTCGGCGGCTACATTTGCCAGTACCCCAACGCGGATCCTTGCGGCGGCGTGTCCCGAGCGGGAGACGCCCAGGTGAGCTACACAGCGCCGATGGGCTTCGCCCTCAACACTTCCCTCCTCTTCCCTCGTGGCACAGTGGCGGTCGCGGGGAACACGGACGCCCTCCACCCGGACGCCAAGTACTTGTGCTTCGAATCCAGTTGGCTGCGAGCTCCGTGGAACTGCGAGGTGATGGGAGGCGGCTGCCAGCACCGGTGCAACTCCACGAGCGGCTCCTGCGCGTGTCCGCAGGACGAACACCTCCACGCCAACCTCATCACCTGCGGCCGGGACCCGTGCGTCGGAGGCGCCCGCGCGTGCGAGTGCCCCGCCGGCTACACGCTGGCCGCGGACGGGCAGAGCTGCGTGGACGTGGACGAGTGCGAGCGGCCGGGCGTTTGCGTGGGAGAGGGCGAGGAGTGCGTGAACACCCTTGGCAAGTTCGAGTGCGTGTGCAAAGATGGCTTCGAGGAGGAGGAGGGAGTGTGTGTGGATGTGAGCATCTGTGCGAAATGCGAGCACATGCTGTGCGTGAAGTCCGGTGCCGTGTATGCGTGTGCGTGTCGCGAGGGCTTCAGAGTGTCCTCGCGTGACCCCACGAAGTGCGACATGTTCTGCGACCAGGCGGACTGCCCGGCCAACTGCATCCGGAACCCCGATCTGGAGCAGGGGAACATGCACCAGTGCTTCTGTCCTGATGGCTACATCCAAGACATCCGCAACAACACCGCCTTCTGCGCTGACATCGACGAGTGCGGAATTCTGCTGCAGTGTGAACACATATGCGAAAACCGATTCGGGAGTTTCGTGTGTTCCTGCAATGAGGGCTACGAGTTGTTTGACGACTACATGTGCGTGCACCCGGAGGTGGACGGATGGACGCCGCTGTACCCGACGCCTGCCGAGTCACTTCCGGCCGCCTTGCCGGCTTACGTCAAAGCGGGCAGCGTACTTGGCATTAGCGTGTTCTTCTTGCTTTGCCTGGTGCTGCTCTACTTTCTGGTCCGGAACACGGCCAAGCGTTGCGGTAGCCTCGAGCTTTCCTCCCTCAAAGGGTCCGATATGGATATTTTCCACCTGCAGCAAGTCACCACGGAGACGTACAAGCGGTTATCTTTTGACAGGCAGTCGAAATGTGACTCGCAAAGACTCTGACCGCAACGCTGATTCGCCTTAAGATGCTACCAAAGCAACAGATGCTGGAACTTAACGAAGCAGTCGTGATGCACGTACAACTAAAACACTGTTTTGTTTGGAAATCAACTTTATTATATTCATGAATGTGGTTCTCTTGCCTTCTAATGATTAGAAAGTCTCCCTATCCTTTAATCTTCAATAGAGATTTCTTTTACCAATCTAGCCCATTTAGTGAAGGGGGGGGGGGGGTTAGCACCCCTAAACTTCAGACCCTAGAATCGCCCCTGGTTATAATAGAAGAAACAAAAGGGTGAATATTATGGTACTTTAAAAAAAAAAAATCCAAAATTCAGATCTCCAACAAGGCTTCCTATAATTGGCACACAATTAGTCGCTGTCCAACTCAAACGTTGAAGATGTGTGCTTGTCATTGGACGATTGTTTGGACTGTATTGAGAAATTCAGGAACATGTGAAGAAATCTCACTTTGAAGTCTGGATATCCACCTTGACTTGGGTCTGCACCACAATTCTCAGGTCATCGAAATGAGTATTTTTTCTTTTTCTATTTTTTTTTTGTTTTAATTCCTAACTAACAAACAAAACATCTTCCTCTATATTAAGGCAATGACAGTGGAGTTTCCCCAAAACCGAAAACAACAAGTACCCTAATATTCAACCCATTTCGACATATTTGTTGTCAACTTAAGCACAAATTGAGTAAACTTTTTTTTTTTTTGTCCTCGTATCATTGAGTCTCAAAAACTTAAAAAGGTCATCACGTCCCATTCGTTTGTGACTGGACAATTGATGTTTCGGACGTACTTGCAGTTGTTATGGCTTGGAAGCCGGACACGGGCTGATTTACCGTGATTTTAACGTGAACTCGTGTATCAATTGTGACTTCTCTCAATTAGAATTTCAGCGCACTCTATCTTTAAAAACATCAAGCTAAAAGAGGACAACATTTGGGGTCAGTATTTGATGTTATTAATGTCGAGTGAATGTGTTTGATGCTGATCTCAGTGTAAAATAATACACTTAACACCACTGATCGTTACAATTGCAATAATAAACAAGGTGTTGAATTAATACCTCTCTGAGAATGTCAGTTTAAGAAGAGCTATTTTTAACTATGTACACAGCGAGCCTGGATGCCGTTCGATTATGCAAGTGTGCCTCATGTTGCAGCTGATGAGTGGATAATTTGTAGTATAAGTTGATGGATAGTCCGTGTTTGTATTCGAGGATGAAATATGCATTTAAGCAGAACATTCCTGTCAAAAAGAATTTGGATGTAAAACTGTGCTGCTGTATGAACTAAA
This sequence comes from Phycodurus eques, assembly GCF_024500275.1. NCBI lineage: Eukaryota > Metazoa > Chordata > Actinopteri > Syngnathiformes > Syngnathidae > Phycodurus > Phycodurus eques. The sequence continues at coordinate 3,572,615 of NC_084542.1, read as the reverse complement.
AAATTGCTGATATAAAAGAATAAGGGCACCTTGTCATTATGTGCCCAAAATCACAATAGTGATTTTTTTTTTCTTTTTTTTTTTCAATATTAAATGTTGAATGACTGTAATGTACCATTGCTGAATAACGGATTAAATATCAGAAAACTGAAGTTTGCTTTAAATGCATTTCAGTTCACAGAAAAGAAAACAGCTGGTGACGTTAAGGTTACCATTATGATGCGTCACTGTACTATACAACCAAAATAATTAGACCACTGTTAAATTGATAACGCTCTGACTGTGCCAAAACTGTGCATTATTATCTTTATAAAGGTAGAAACTTTCATACTGCTTCCCTTGAATGTCATTAGATTATTGACGTGTACTTGTTCAGAAAGGGTAATAATCCTAATAATGGCCGATTGTACTTGTCAGTAATATAGTTAATGATGATACTAACGGTGTTGTAGGATTGGTGTCACGACAGATTTATTTCAAATGTTTTTCCCTTCGAAGTAATCCCGCTGGAGTCTAGCAGACTTCCTCAGCGTCCTCTGCAATGCCGTCATGATTCTTCCGGGTTCCTCCGTCGCTCTGTCATCACAGGCAACTTGATATTACCCACATCTTCAAAGTGGGTCCTCTTGATGACACAGGACACAAAAAAATAAATAAATGCACACAGAGTGAGTACAATCATTCGGGTGAGTACTGAGGTTGCACTCGCATGTACTTCTCGGACAGGAAATGTTGAGTCCTCAAGATGTTGTGGGCAAGCGTGACGCAGTCACAAGTTGTCCTTGCCAGAACTCGTGCGTGTACTGAACAAAGCAAACACAGCAGGATCCCTTTGGAGACCTGCCGGTTGACCGTCGAGCCCACAGTGAAGGGAAAATCTCGTAGTTTGGCTTTGAAACAGGCACATGTGCAGACAAGCCAAAAAAAAAAAAAAAAAAAAGGACCCCACTCGCCAAAATTATTCATACAATTAAGAAAAATAGTAGTATAAGGCTTCAATCAATACAATTAATAATACGACTATTCACAAAGGAGGTGAAGGGTTGCTCCAGTGGGCATAAAAAGTCTACACACCCCAGTTCAAATGGCAGGTTCCCCCCCCCCCGCATCCCCTGCCCCCACTATAAGTTAACCTATTACCCGTACAACTCAATTGGGGGGAAAAAAAATACAATATTGTAGAGAGGGGGAAGTCAAAATGAACAACTGCGATAACTTGGTTGCACAAGGGACACGCCCTCTTATCGATGCGGATGTGGCTGTGTTCAGAATAGCAATCGCATTGAAACATTTCAAGTGCCTCTGATTCAGCCAAAATAAATGTCGGCTGTTTTAGAAGGCTTTTCCCGACATTTCTTATGTCGCATCTTACAACACAAGCCACGGTCCTCAGACAGCTTCCGCCAGCATCAGAGGCCTAAAGGTATTCGTCAAAAGAAGGGCACAAAAAAAAAAAAAAATGACAAAGCATCATTGTCATATACAGTATCCTTTCATGTGTGTAATTTTCCCAAAGACTCGAATAAATGGCTGCCAGATATTGAAACAGTATGGGTGGAATTGACTACACATTTGAAATTAATTTTTTTTTTAATATTGGTGAATGAAGCAATGAATGGGCTGCATAAAAAAGGGGACTTTATTATTATTATTTTTTTTAATCCGGGGCTAAAGGACAGGTCCTTAAGCACGACCTGCGGTCTGTGTGTGCATGTGCCTGGTTTGAAAACTATCTTTTGTGACGTCAGTCCTGGAGCTCTTCTGGCACACCTTGTACATAGAAATTGAGAGCTAGTACATAGAGAGCTTTTATATATATATAAATCCTTTGAATCTACTTAGTTTGAACATCAGTTGCACCTGATTAAAATGTGTTAAACTAACATGGATTATTTTATTATTATTATTATTTTTTTAGAAAAATAGGGGGAAATTATGTCAGTTTCCCACCAACGCACATAATCAAACGATGGATCGATAGATAGATAAACGTACTGTGTAAACTGTGCCCCTCTGACAAAACCCCCGGTGAAATTGGTCTCTAACCGCCACTGCAGACTGGATCGAGTTCACTCAGTGGGAGGGGCCGCTATGACAAAGAGGCGTGGTTTAGCCTGCGCGATTCCGTGCGTAATTTGCAGCCGCGGTCCTCTCCGATGGCGTTCGAGAAGGGCGCCGTGGAAGGCTGCTTCAGAGCCACTTCCTTCCTCCGCTCGGACGCCAACATGCACTGGGGAGATTATAAATGCGAGCCAAGCGTTTCTCCCAACAAACAGGGACGCACGAGCACTTGAACGTGTTGGAATATGAAGGATGCCGCGGGGTTGCTCGTTGCCGCGCTGGCCGTCCTGGCGGGGAGCCTCGCTGAAACGGCCCCGGACGGCGGCCACTGCGTCGGGAGCCAGTGCTTCGCCGTCTTCCGCCACTCCGCGGACTTCGCAAGCGCGCAGGATCGTTGCAAAGAGCGAAGTGGGCTTTTAACCGCCGTGCGCTCGTCTGCGTCGCACGATGCCCTCGCCGCACTTTTAGTAAACTTTTCGGGTCGCTTCTGGATCGGTTTGCAGCGTTTCACCGACTGCCCGAATGCGACATCTCGTCTCAAAGGCTACGAGTGGGCGACGAAGGACGACCAGAGCGATTTCTCCAACTGGGCCCCCACCTTCGACGGCAGCTGCTCCTCTCCGCGCTGCGTCACCGTATCCGGCGAGGACGCGCTCCGGTGGGCGCAGGAGCCGTGTGACGCGCGCGTCGACGGCTTCCTGTGCCAGTACCACTTCAAATACGCGTGCCCGAGTCTAGACCGGGACCCGGAGGAGACCGTGGTGTACAGCACCCCCTTGGGATTCGGCGGGCGGGACCTGCTGTCCCTGCCGCCCGGGAGCGTCGCCACGTCGACGCCGAGCGAGCTCAAGTTCGTGTGCTCCGAAAAGTGGCTGCGGGCTCCGTGGAGCTGCGAGATCCTTGAGGGAGGCTGCGAGCACAAATGCGCCGTGGGTGCCGACCACGAGCCGTCGTGCTCCTGCCCGCCCGGCCTCTCCGTCAGCCCGGTCAACCAGGTCACGTGCGAGGTGAGCCCGGGCGACCCGTGCGCGCGTCTGCGTTGCGAGCACGCGTGTCTCGCGGGCGACGACGGCGCGCGCTCCTGCGCCTGCGACCGCGGCTTCAAAGTGGCTCCCGACGGGAGGTCCTGCGTGGACTTCGACGACTGCTCGGACGAGCGCCAGTGTCCCGGGGAGAACTTCCGGTGCGTCAACACGGCGGGCGGCTTCGAGTGCGACTGCCGGGTCGGATTCCGGATGACGGCCGGCCTGTGCGTGGATCGCGACGAGTGCGCGTCCGCCCCGTGCGAGCACATGTGCGACAACGCGCCCGGCAGCTACAAATGCTCCTGCTACGACGGCTATCGAGTGGACCCCCGCAACCCGAACAAGTGTGAGCTGCACTGCGGCGAGCGGGAGTGCGTGGCGCAGTGCGACCCCAACGACCAACGCCAGTGCTACTGCCCCAGCGGTTACATCTCAGAGGAGAGGGACGACCACACCGCCTGCATCGACATCGACGAATGCGCCCACTCTTACTGCGAACACGGCTGCGACAACGCTTACGGCGGCTACGTTTGCTCCTGTCCGAAAGGTTTCACTCTGGTCAAAGAGGTGTTTTGCGTGAAAAACGAGGATGAAGACGAAGAGGCGGAGGGCTCGGGGGAGGACGCGACGACTCCGAGCACCCCCGCGGTGACGCCGCGCGAGGTCGCCCCGACACGGCGGCCCTCGGCAGTGACAGCGGGCGGCTTGGTGGCCATCATCGCGTGCTGCGTCTTTTTTATTGCGGTGGTGGTCTTTTTGGCTCAGCACGTCCTAAGCAAAAGGGCGAAGGTGGAGGGAGAGGTGACGTTTAAAGCCCCGGAGAGAGGAGAAAGCCCCAGTCGGCACGGGATGGGGAGTGACGCTTAATTTAAAATAAAATAAAATAAAAAAGCCCTCTGAATCGACTCAATTCAAACATGTACATCGGTTGCACATGATTAAGTGTGTTAAACAAACAAAAATGAAGTACTTTTTGCAGTGTATATGAAAGAAGGCTCCGAAATGATGCAAAGCGGAGCCCACCTTCCCGCTGGAGGTCAGCGTGGGCATGGGCGTGTCCGCTCAGTGCGCTTGGAAACACACGAGGAAGGGGGGAAAAAAAAGAAAAGTGCTGACATTTCGGTTGCACGTGATTGAAATGTGTCTTGGAGAAAAGAGTAAAATGCCACAGCCAACAAAACGCAACAAATGGGGGGGGGGGGGGCAGTACTAACCCACAATATTTTTTCTACACGAAGGTTGGCTTCATCTGCAGCAAATGCAATGTAACACAAAAATGAGCAAAAGAACTGGTTTTGTGCTGAAAAGCTAATAACCTATACACCCACTATCAAGTTTTATTATTATTTTATTTCCCCCCCCCCCCACTCCCTGCTCAAGTCACTTTCAGGCTGATTGCGCCACCAACTGGAGAAATGGTTGTACTGTAACTGAAACAAATTATTAGCAGTGTTCCCCGGCTTCTGTCGAGCAAAGGCACATCTTTTACTTTCAGAACAATCGCGCGGGACACCACCCAAAAAAAAAAAAAAAAATTTTTAATGTCACTATCTAAATTATGATTATCTCGTTTCAATTGACCAATGTATTCACTCCGTGTGAACTGTGAGCTCGTTTAATTGAACGCAAAGCTTACAGGAAGGCATGACTATTTATTCTGTTTTATACAGTAAATAATAAGCACAAGGTGAATAAGTTTAAATGTACTTTCTGCCATTTATTGTTCCTATCCGTACATCGCTGTATGAGCGAAGATGCATTATTTGTAGTTATATAATAAATGGTTTGTTGCATCAATGAAGTGAAATTGGATTATTTACTGCTCCACACCTGATGACGTCTCACAGTATAATGCCGCAAATGACCATATTAGTGTGCTCAAACTAACGGGGGCAGCATTTTGGACTAGTGGTTTTCACGCCTGCCTCACAGTTAAGATGTTCCAAGTTTGAATCTCCCTGTGATTGTACAGGTTTTCTCCTCCATCCCCATAATACGCCTCTTAGGTTATATGTGCATAATAACGTGAATTCCTGTGGTGAAATTGTTATGAGTTGCTAAGCTAACTTTTCTCATAGGCTGCAAATTTGTGCGTAGAAAAAGCTATCAGAAGGGAAGGTTTTGCTTCGAGTCCATCTCCTATTATTCCTGTTATTAGTAGTTACGTTTATATAAACCATCCATTCATTTCTACAGATGTGAGGTCATGTTGCTAGAACAGAAGCTTAAGCAGGGAAGCCCGGCCACTCGGTCCCGCTCTTCTGGGCGGACCCTGAGCACATCTGCCTCACAGTTCTGAGGACCGGGGTTCAATCCCCGGCCCCGCCTGTGTGGAGTTTGCATGTTCTCCCCGCGCCTGGGTGGGTTTTCTCCGGGCACTCCGGTTTCCTCCCACATCCCAAAAACATTCGTGGTAGGTTGATTGAAGTCTCTAAATTGTCCGTAGGTGTGAATGTGAGTACGAATGGTTGTTTGTTTATGTGTGCCCTGCGATTGGCTGGCGACCAGCTCAGGGTGTACCCCGCCTCCCGCCCAAAGATAGCTGGGATAGGCTCCAGCACGCCCGCGACCCGAGTGAGGATAAGCGGTACAGAAAATGGATGGGTGGATAGTTAGAACTGCTATTTAAACATTCCTCTTCATCATGCTGTACACATTGTGACATCACGAGACCAAGATGACACCGAACATTTAAACAACAGTACAGTACAACAGTAGCATTGTGAACAACTGTTAGGCGTCATCTTGGTCTTCCGATGTCAAAATGCAAACAGATTGGGGAAAAGGACTGTTCAAATTCCAACTCTAATTGAATCAAGAAATGTTTTGGTCGATTCTTGACTCAAACCCCTATTGTGAATTTGGCCGTTCAGTGCCTTGTTAAAGAACAGCAAGTCATGCAAAAAGCACTGAAACGTTTAGTACTCAGTACTACATGTGCATTCAAAATTTGGGAGAAGGTCAAATCAAGTTCACCTGGAAAGGTTTTGGTGTATTTTAGGGTCAACCTGAAATAGCACCCAAAAACAGAATATCCCCAACTTTTTTGTGAGTCGTGTAGTTAGTGTTAATTGAGGAAATTGCACACATCTTATGCAAATGATTATTTGTATTCATTCAGGGTCCAAGAAATGTACAGCAGAAAGAGAAAGTGAACAGGTACATGTTAACATACCACATTTGCATGATGTAAACGTGTATTTTTTATTTCATAATGCGCTTTACTGCACTTCAGTTTAAAAAAACAATTAGTCCATCAGGGGGGAAAACAAAAAACAAAACAAAAAAATCAAAAATGTAAAGCTGGTTGCATAGGTGTGGAAAACACTTTAAAATCTTGTTAAAGCACCTTTTGATTTTATTAGAGCACTGAGTCTTTGTCTTTTTGGGTCTGTTGGATTGTGAGGGTACTGCAGGTTTCGACATGGTGGAGTGGAAGCAACAACAAAAAAGCCAGCGGACTGAAACGCGGGGAAGCAGGCAAGGCAGGAGTGCGGGGAAATCTCCACAAATTATTGACAATAAAAGGCAAATACATATATGGTGTAGCAGGACTAAAAAAAATGGACGTGACAGCATGACACACTGCGATAAGCCACAAGTAGCTGGAGAGATCTGAATTGGTTGACACGAAGAGCAGGGCTGACGAGACCACGTTGAGACGATGACTGACGAGCAGATGAGGAAGGCGCGAACAGGACACAAGAAAAGACAAAACTCCAGATAACATGAAACTAAATCAGATCAAAACACTATGTAAAGTAGAAAAAGTCACAAACACAGATAATGCCACGCACAGCCCTCTTCGAGTGACCTCACAGATTTGCTATTAAATTCAGGTCTGTGACCTTGCTGGGCCATTAAAAAAACAAACAAACAAAAAAACGCTAATTTTCATCTGGTGAAGCCATTCGCTTTAAGCAGGTGAAGAATAAATCCATCCATCCATCCATCCATCCATTTTCTACCGCTTATCCGGGTCGGGTCGCGGGGGCAGTAGCTTTAGCAGGGACGCCCAGACTTCCCTCTCCCCAGCCACTTCATCCAGCTCTTCCGGAGGGATCCCGAGGCGTTCCCAGGCCAGCCGAAGGACGTAGTCCCTCCAGCGTGTCCTGGGTCGTCCCCGGGATCTCCTCTCACGGCTTGATGAAGCCAACAGAACCACATCATCAGCAAAAAGCAGAGATGCAATACTGAGGCCACCAAACCGGACCCCCTCTTCGCCTTGGCTGCGCTTAGAAATTCTGTCCATAAAAGTTATGAATAGAATCGGCGACAAAGGGCAGCCTTGGCGGAGTCCAACCCTCACCGGGAACGAGTCCAACTTATTGCCGGATATGCGGACCAAACTCTGACTCCGGTCGTACAGGGACCGAACAGCCCGTATCAGGGGGTTCGGTACCCCACACTCCTGAAGCACCCTCCACAGGACTCCCCGAGGGACACGGTCGAACGCCTTCTCCAAGTCCACAAAACACATGTAGACTGGTTGGGCGAACTCCCATGCATCCTCGAGGACCCTGCCGAGGGTGTAGAGCTGGTCCACTGTTCCACGGCCAGGACGAAAACCACACTGCTCCTCCTGAATCTGAGATTCGACTTCCCGACGGACCCTCCTCTCCAGCACCCCTGAATAGACCTTACCAGGGAGGCTGAGCAGTGTGATCCGTGAAGAATAAAAATCCTTAAAATCCAAAGCATCTTCTGGTGACATCTGAGGTGGAAATAGACATTCTGTCAGTACCAAGTGGAACTACAAATACATGTATTAAAAAACAAACAAACAAACAAATGGTAATGCCGCTAATGAGTGGAAAAAAAGGGCTTTCTGTCTCGTAATTTTTTATTTTTTTTAGTAGCCAAGTGGTGGTGGTGGTGGTGTTTTTACTAGCGGGAATAGGCTTCCATAGATTCAACTCCTGTACTTCCTGGTAAGTAAAAGTAAAAAAGTACAAACTAAATATGTTTTTCCAGTTGCTTTAACAGATCTTTTTACCATCAAGTCACATATACTTTAGGACAGTGTCAAACTGGTGGCCCGGGGGCCAGATCCGGCCCACCACGTCATTTTGTGTGGCCCACGAGTATGCATCGACTTTGTGTTTCTTGCTAAAATACCAAATTGGCTTCACTTTTAAAAATATTGAGATATTGCAAGCATTTTTTTGTTACCAACCCCATTTTTAAAATAAAATTGATTCATACTGTCGTTGAACAGTTTTTACGGGCTTTTGATTTCAAAAATAATTATCCATTAATTTGCGCATATGTAATAATATGAGGCAATCATGCATTCATATCCAATTCACAATGCAATTCCATTGCTTTGCTAACATTGTGAACTGATGAACAAAAACTGCTAAACGAGCTAATCATAAGAGCTGAAAAAATATATACCTTATCTGTACCATACAATGGATACGGAAAGTTTTCAGAGCCCCTTCAAATTTATACTGTTATATTGCAGCCATTTGTTAAAATCATTTAAGTTAATTTTTCCTCATTAATGTACACACAGCACCCCATATTGACAAAAAAAAAACAGAATTGTTGAAATCTTTGCAGATTTATTAAAAAAGAAAAACTGAAATATCACGCAGCCATAAGTATTCAGACCCTTTGCTCAGTATTTAGTAGAAGCACCCTTTTGAGCTAATACAGCCATGAGTCTTTTTGGGAATGATGCAACAAGTTTTTCACACCTGGATTAGGGGATCCTCTGCCATTCCTCCTTGCAGATCCTCGCCAGTTCTGTCAGGTTGGATGGTGAAAGTTGGTGGGCAGCCATTTTCAGGTCTCTCCAGATATGCTCAATTGGGTATAAGTCAGGGCTCTGGCTGGGCCATTCAAAAACAGTCACAGAGTTGTCCTGAAGCCACTCCATTATTTTAGCTGTGTGCTTTGGGTCATTGTCTTTTTTGAAGCTGAACCTTTGGCCCAGTCTGAGGTCCTGAGCACTATGGAGAAGGTTTTCGAGGATATCCCTGTATTTGGCCGCATTCATCTTTTCTTCGATTGCAACCAATCTCCCTGTCCCTGCAGCTAAAAAACACACCCAGAGCGTGATGCTGCCACCGCCAAGCTTCGCTGTTGGGACTGTATTGGACAGGTGATGGATGAGCAGTGTCTGGTTTTCTCCACACATGCCACTTAGAATTAAGGCCAACGATTTCTGTCTTGGTCTCATCAGACCAGAGAATCTTATTTCTCACCATCTTGGAGTCCTTCAGGTGTTTTTTTTTTTTTAGCAAACTCCATGCAGGCTTTCATGTGTCTTGCACTGAGAAGAGGTTTCCGTCGGGCCACTCTGTCATAAAGCCCCGACTGGTGGAGGGCTGCAGTGATGGTTGACTTTCTAGAACTTGCTCCCATCTTGCGACTGCATCTCTGGAGCTCAGCCACAGAGATCTTTGGGTTCTTCTTTACTTCTATCACCTCTTCTCCCCCGATTGCCCAGTTTGGCCGGACTGCCAACTCTAGGAAGGGTTCGGATCCTCACAAACGTCTTCGATTTCAGGATTTCAGGCCACTGTGCTCTTAGGAAAATCTTTTTGTAACCTTGGCCAGATTTGTGCCTTGCCAAAATTTTCTATGAGCTCTCCAGGCAGTTCTTTTGACCTCATGACTCTCATTTGCTCTGACATGCACTGTGAGTTGCAAGGTCTGATATAGACAGGTGTATGGCTTTCCTAATCAAGTCTAATCAGAATAATCAAACACAGCTGAACTCCAATGAAGGTGTAGAACCATTTTAAGGATGATTAGAAGCACCCGAGTTAAAAATATGTGTCACAGCAAAGGGTCTGAATACTTACGGCTGTGTGATAGTTCAGTTTTTCTTTTTTAATAAATCAGCAAAAAGTACACTTGACTTTACCTCTCTCTATTTACATCTGTTTTACATTATGTCTTCATCAGCGGCGGTTTAATAAAAGTAATAAGCCTATTTTGATCAAGTAAGGAGAACAATGTCCAGATATCTGTTTTCAAATGTAGGGGGTAAAAGTAATAAGTCACCAGAAAAAAAAAGGATTCAAGTCAAATACAGATACCTGAAAATTCTACATGCAGTGTTGTTTCTTGCACTCTCCCCCCCCTCCCCAGCAGAATTAGGCAAAAAACAAACAAGCTAGAACCTTCAGGTCTCCCAGCAGCACGTAAGAAAATGTTTCATCTTATGAATACATTGTTGAATTTTTTGGCCATAATTACAAACGGTATGTTTAGCGCAAAACATTGCACTTCACTAAAACAACACCTCACCCACAGTGAAGCATGGTGGCAGCAGTGTCACACGTTGGGCTCTGCTTAATTTCAATGCACTGTGGATGTACACTCTGCTCCCAGACTGTAAAAGTGAAAAGCATACAATAGCAATGGCACTTTGGGGTACCCTTCTGTGAGAATTTTGTTGTTGTTGTTGTTTTACGTCTAAATGCTTATTTGGGCAAGTGTCTGGAGACGTTGGTCACAAGAATGAAAAAGAAAAAGCTCTCTTCCCCAGGTTCTTGTCGGCCCACGTTGAGCAGCACTGTGGAGTGAACCAGCTGGACTGTCTTTGGAGGCTTGCTGTGGGGAACCAAAACAAGAAGGTCTGCTAAGGTACATTTACAGTACATAACACAGTTGCTGTTACAGTCTAGGATTTTTCTTGGATTTTGGTAGCCTCGGTTTCTGTCATATTCAGGTCTTGTTGTGTGTGTTTTTTTTTTTCTCTCTCTCCTTGCAGTGTTGTTGTGCGCAAAGAGCTACAGAAAGGCACACCCGAGTCGTTTTGCCTGTCATCGTTTCCTCCAGAAAAGCCTGGCTCATACTGAGCACTCCACTAGAAAATTCTATCTAATTTGGTAGTGATTACATGAGTCTCCATAGTAGTTTACCTTCAGTGATCTTTTGTTTTGTTTTTGAATCTTCCTCAGTTTCTGCTTCCTGCTGCCACTGTGTGTGTGTGTGTGTGTGTGCCTGCTGCCTGCTACTTCCTGGTCAGTTTGGCATCTGCCTTTTCCAGCCTTACTACAAGTAGTTTCAGTTCCAGTTAGGCCAAAACGCCTTGTCCCATTTAAATTAACTGCTAAAGTGTTTCCTTGGGTCAGCTCTTTTTCACGCACATAACAGCTGCAACCGCATGGAGCACAGTTGTGACAGAATTCAGGTTAAAAAAAATAAAAAACAAATAAACAACACACCTAATATTCTACAACCCCAATTCCAATGAAGTTGGGACGTTGTGTTAAACATAAATAAAAACATTACAGACTACGAAAAACTACAGCTTTAACATACAGAGTAGTTTTGTCAATGGCCCAAAAACATTTTTATTGTGCTGTTTAACAAGTAGGCGGGACGGTGGGCGACTGTTTAGAGCGTCAGCCTCACAGGTCTGAGGACCCGGGTTCAATCCCCGGCCCCGCCTGTGTGGAGTTTGCATGTTCTCCCCGTGCCTGCGTGGGTTTTCTCCGGGCACTCCGGTTTCCTCCCACATCCCAAAAACATGCATTAATTGGAGATTCTAAATTCCCGTAGGCATGACTATGAGTGCGAATGGTTGTTTGTTTCTATGTGCCCTGCGATTGGCTGGCAACCAGTTCAGGGTGTACCCCGCCTCCTGCCCGATGACAGCTGGGATAGGCTCCAGCACGCCTGCGACCCTACTGAGGAGAAGCGGCTCAGAAAATGGATGGATGGATGTTTAACAAGTGGAAACAATAATATAAGAGCATTTCTTGGAGCTGAATTTGCCTTAATTTGTTATTATATATTTTTTGTACTCTTACTTGAGTACAATATTTGGCTACTCTACCCATCTCTGGCCCCCACTAAGTACAACAACTACGTTCAACATGATGGTGAGTTGTGCGTTTAGTAATTTGTGTCTATAGGGGCTTTCCCACCACAGGAACCTTTTCAGGAACTTCCCTTGCTACCCTGGTAGCTTGAGTGTTTCCCCTGTGTCCCCACCGGGAAAAAAAAAGGAGCAAGGAGCAGCCTGGACAAACACCCCGGCATGTAAGGCTTCAGGCTCATGTCCCTATTACATTTTCCAGCCTATAAATCACACCTATACTCATCTACAAGCTTCTGTTGCACAATTTATTTAGGTATGTCATCTCAATCAAAAGAATAAATATATTCAAATGTCCCTGTATATAATAAAACTCCCTCCCTCAAAGACTGTCTGCAGCCAGGCTGGCGTTGCAAATGAGAATCAGTTCTCAATTACTTGGATAAAGGGTTAGGTTTTAAAGGTATAAAAAATATTTGGAAGTTAGATTGAGATATAAAAGGAGACATTGAATAACTAGCATTTTTTTAAATCCAGTAGGTGTCAGTAATGAGCAACATCATCCTCATTTGCTTAAGCTACCCTGAACTAATTAGTGTGATGGAAACACAAACCCTATGATCGGCTGGCGTCCAGTTCAGGGTGTAACCTGCCTTTCGCCCGAAGATAGCTGGGATAGGATCCAGCACACCCGTGACCCTAGTGAGGATAAGTGGTACAGAAAATGGATAGATGGATGGAAACACAAACCACATGGGCCACAGGAATCATTTGCAAGTTCCTGGGCTGGCTGGTGGGAACGTCCCTTATGGCGATCGATCAAAATTTGTCTCCAGGAAACAGATCAGGACGGCTTACTTTAAGGCTTTTTCCAATTTACAGTGTGCTTTGTATTTGTCATGGATTTCAATGACATTCACAAGCCTTAGGAAAACTCCCATGTTTCATGATTTCCAGATGGCCTCTGTTGTCAATGAATCACACCTCTTTGGTGGCCCTACATTCATTCACAGTTAATGCATGGTGGTTGTGTCAGAAGACTGGCTGAGAGAATCTGCATAAATGAAAAGCCCAGGCGTTTAAAGAGGGATTTACAGGCATACAGGAGACTACGGCCCTATGTAAGATAATAAAAAATTAAACTTTGTTACATTTGTACTTTGGAAAATGTATTTATTATTATTAATTCATTGTATTCTGTTTTTATTTATGTTAAACACAACGTCCCAACTTCATTGGAATTGGGGTTGTAGAATATTAGGTGTGTTGTTTATTTGTTTTTTTATTTTTTTTAACCTGAATTCTGTCACAACTGTGCTCCATGCGGTTGCAGCTGTTATGTGTGTGAAAGCCAGCATCTGTGACGGTATGGGGCTGTGTTAGTGTCAATGGCATGGGTAACTTACACATCTGTGAAGGCACTATTAATGCTCAAAGTTATATACAGGTTTTGGAGAAACATATGCTGCCATCCAAGCAACGTCTTTTTCACGGACACCACTGCTTATTTCAGCAATACAATGCCAAACCACATTCTGCACGTGGTACAACAGAGTGGCTTTGTAGTAAAAGAGTGCGGGTACTAGACTGGCCTACGTGCAGTCCAGACCTGTCTCCCATTGAAAATGTGCGGCGCATTATAAAGCGTGAAATACAACAACGGAGACCCCAGACTGTTGAACAGCTGAAGCTGTACATCAAGCAAGAATGGGAAAGAATTCCACCTACAAAGCTTCAACAATTAGTGTCCGCAGTTCCCAAATGTTTATTGAATGTTGTTAAAAGAAAAGGTGATGTAACAAAGTGGTAAACATGACCCTGTCCCAGCTTTTTTGGAGCATCTTGCAGCCATAAAATTCTAAGTTAATGATTATTTGCTAAAAACAATAAAGTTTATCAGTTTGAACATTAAATATCTTGTCTTTGTAGTGTATTCAATTAAATATATGTTGAACATGATTTGAAATCATTGTATTCTCTTTTTATTTATTTTTAACACAATGTCCCAACTTCATTGGAATTGGGGTTGTAGATTACTTTGTTGTTGTTTTTTTGACAGTTTTCAGGAGATTTTTTGGTATTGTGTTGATAAATGTTATTTAGAGAGGGTGATAGAGATGCTATATTTAAGTACAGCAAAGCCAGGGTACATAGAAGGGTAACGAAAAAATATATTCTGTTTTTATCTATGTTAAACTCAATGTCCCAACGTCATTGGAATTGGGGTTGTATCTCCAGGAACTCATGACCATTGAAAAAAGGATAATTGTGCAGAACTAAATGACGTCTTGCACGTGTTTATGTACACTAGAAAAACACACATAAAAAGGTGATCAAAGGCATTTTAATTTTCATTTTAAAGCCCTTCGGCTGGCTTGCAACTGTCATGTACAAAGGTGACAAAAGTACCCGTACTCATACTAGGAATCTGGTGAAAATAAAAGTACTGATTTCAAATAATTTACTTATGTATAAGTATATATAAAAAAAAAAGTACAGACTGAAATTTTCCAAAGTACAAATGTAACAACGTTTCCTTTTTTATTATCTTACATAGGGCCGTAGTCTCCTGTATGCCCGTAAATCCCTCTTTAAACGCATGGACTTTTCATTTATGCAGATTCTCTCAGCCAGACTTCTGACACAACCACCATGCATTAACTGTGAATGAATGTAGGGCCACCAAAGAGGTGTGATTCATTGACAACAGAGGCCATCTGGAAATCATGAAACATGGGAGTTTTCCTAAGCCTTGTGAATGTCATTGAAATCCATGACAAATACAAAGCACACTGTAAATTGGAAAAAGCCTTAAAGTAAGCCGTCCTGATCTGTTTCCTGGAGACAAATTTTGATCGATCGCCATAAGGGACTTTCCCACCAGCCAGCCCAGGAACTTGCAAATGATTCCTGTGGCCCATGTGGTTTGTGTTTCCATCCATCTATCCATTTTCTCTACCACTTATCCTCACTAGGGTCACGGGTGTGCTGGATCCTATCCCAGCTATCTTCGGGCGAGAGGCGGGGTACACCCTGAACTGGTCGCCAGCCGATCACAGGGTTTGTGTTTCCATCGCACTAATTAGTACAGGGTAGTTTAAGCAAATGAGGCTGATGTTGCTCATTACTGACACCTACTGGATTTAAAAAAAATGCTAGTTATTCAATGTCTCCTTTTATATCTCAATCTAACTTCCAAATATTTTTTATACCTTTAAAACCTAACCTTTTATCCAAGTAATTGAGAACTGATTCTCATTTGCAACGCCAGCCTGGCTGCAGACAGTCTTTGAGGTAGGGAGTTTTATTATATACAGGGACATTTGAATATATTTATTCTTTTGATTGAGATGACATACCTAAATAAATTGTGCAACAGAAGCTTGTAGATGAGTATAGGTGTGATTTATAGGCTGGAAAATGTAATAGGGACATGAGCCTGAAGCCTTACACGCCGGGGTGTTTGTCCAGGCTGCTCCATGCTCCTTTTTTTCCCCGGTGGGGACACAGGGGAAACTCAAGCTACCAGGGTAGCTGGGGAAGTTCCTGAAAAGGTTCCTGTGGTGGGAAAGCCCCTATAGACACAAATTACTAAACGCACAACTCACAATCATGTTGAACGTAGTTGTTGTACTTAGTGGGGGCCAGAGATGGGTAGAGTAGCCAAATATTGTACTCAAGTAAGAGTACTGTTACTTTAGAATAATGTGACTCAAGTCAAAGTAAAAAGTAGCTTGAGTAGGAGTAAGAATTACTCAGTTAAAAAACTGCTCAAGTAGTGAGTAACTCTTACCTTCTGATTTATCTTTTTAAATCAGAGCATGAACCTCAAATAGAATAAAAATAACTAAATAAAATATGAATGTGCAAATTCAGATATTGGTGAAAAATCACTTCATCTGAAACAAATAAAATCGTTATTTTAAAAAACTTTGTAAAATAACAAATTAAGGCAAATTCAGCTCCAAGAAATGCTCTTATATTATTGTTTCCACTTGTTAAACAGCACAATAACATTTTTTTTGGGCCATTGACAAAACTACTCTGTATGTTAAAGCTGTAGTTTTTCGTAGTCTGTAATGTATCCCAAAAACATGCATGGTAGGCTAATTGACAACTCTAAATTGCCCGTAGGTGTGACTGTGAGTGGGAATTGTTGTTTGTTTGTATGTGCCCTGCAATTGGCTGGCAACCAGTTCAGGGTGTACCCCGCCTCCTGCCCGATGATAGCTGGAATAGGCTCCAGCACGCCCGCGACCCTAGTGAGGAGAAGCGGCTCAGAAAATGGATGGATAAACACACAAGTCACTCAAAACTGTTCTTGCGCACTACAAATAACCACCACACACCATATTATCCCCTTGTCACTGTTTGTTTTTTATGTTCAGTGTTTTTTCATTACCCTTCTATGTACCCTGGCTTTGCCGTACTTAAATATAGAATCTCTATCACCCTCTCTAAATAACATTTATCAACACAATACAAAAAAAATCTCCCGAAAACTGTCAAAAAAACAACAACAAAGAATGCATAGTAATTTACAACCCCAATTCCAATGAAGTTGGGACACTGTGTTAAAAATAAATAAAAATAGAATACAATGATTTGCAAATCATGTTCAACCTCTATTTAATTGAATACACTACAAAGATAAGATATTTAATGTTCAAACTGATAAACTTAATTGTTTTTAGCAAATAATCATTAACTTATAATTTTATGGCTGCAACACGCTCCAAAAAAGCTGGGACAGGATCATGTTTACCACTGTGTTACATCAACTTTTCTTTTAACAACATTCAATAAACGTTTAGGAACTGAGGACACTAATTGTTGAAGCTTTGTAGGTGAAATTCTTTCCAATTCTTGCTTGATGTACAGCTTCAGCTGTTCAAGAGTCCGGGGTCTCTGTTGTCGTATTATACGCTTCATAATGCGCCACACATTTCCAATGGGAGACAGGTCTGGACTGCAGGCAGGCCATTCTAGTACCCGCACTCTTTTACTACGAAGCCACGCTGTTGTAACACGTGCAGAATGTGGTTTGGCATTGCCTTGCTGAAATAAGCAGGGGTGTCCATGAAAAAGACATTGCTTGGATGGCAGCACATGTTTCTCCAAAACCTGTATTTAACATTAATGGTGCCTTCACAGATGTATAAGTTACCCATGCCATTGTCACTAACACAGCCCCATAACCATCACAGATGGTGGCTTTTGAACTTTGCGTCCATAACAGTCCCGATGGTTATTTTGCTCTTTGGCCCGGAGGACACGACGTCCACAATTTCCAAAAACAATTTGAAATGTGGACTCCTCGGACCACAGAACACTTTTCCACTTTGCATCTGTCCATCTTAGTTGAGCTCGGGCCCAGAGAAGCCGGCAGCGTTTCTGGGTGTTGTTGATAAATGGCTTTTGCTTTGCATAGTAGTTTCAAGTTGCACTTACGCATGTAGCGGCAAACTGTATTTACTGACATTGGTTTTCTGTAGTGTTCTCTGTAAGGTTTTAAGGTTTTCTGTAAGGTACTTCCGTCGATAATACACTCTGACCGGAAAGGCTTCATTAAGGGTAGAAGTTCTACAAATAATGTCGGACGTCTGTTAAAGTTAATAAGCATGTCACAACGTAAAAATCTAAACGCAATCATCATGTCACTTGACGCAGAGAAAGCTTTTGATAAAGTTAACTGGTCTTTCCTGTTTTCAGTACTTCGCAAATTTGGCTTTGGAGATTCATTTTTACATTGGATAGCAACATTATACAATTTGCCAAAAGCGACACTCACCATAAATAGGATTACTTCACGAGGTTTTACATTACAAAGAGGAACTAGACAAGGATGTCCACTCTCACCAATGCTATTTGCAATATTCATCGAACCTCTTGCTGTCGCTATACGTCAGAATCTAATATTAAAGGTATCTGCTCACTAGTGACAGAATACAAAATCAATCTATATGCTGATGATATTCTTCTTTACTTACAGGAACCCAAATATTCTCTTCAGGCAGTCTTCAACCTCATTAAAACATTTTCACAAATATCAGACTACTTTATCAACTGGACAAAATCAACAATACTCCAAATAACAGCAAACTCATGGCTAACCAATCTAAATTACACACCACTTTTGGAAAAAAGCTCATTTTACTCAAGACACTGGAATAACTTGCCTATATCACTACTGGGAAGAATAGCTACAATAAAAATGAAAACCGTACCTCAAATAAATTATTTTCAATGATTCCATTTAAACCCACATTTAAATGGTTTCAAACCTTAGATTCTGCTCTAATAAATTTTTATTCAAAAAATAAGAAACATAGAATTAGTTTATCCACTCTTCAGAAACGTAAACAGGAGGGAGGCCTAAATGCTCCCAACTTTAAACACTATTATTTAAACACTATTATTTAGCGAACCAATTACAATACCTCATCAAACTGCACTGCAATGGTTGAGGAGTGTGATTCTTGGCTGGAATTGGAACAAATAGACTGCAACAAAATCAAACTCCCATTTATTTCCACAAGTCTTAAATGCCATAAATGCTTCAAGAACCTAATAATCGCATCCATTTTAACGGCTTGGTGGCAAAGTTTAGAATCTACAGGATCTCAATCAGCTCCCAGTATGCTCTCCCCAATTTTGCATAATCCAGATTTCGAAATTAATATACCCTTTCATTTTAGTACATGGTAACAACATGGAATTGACCACCTACAACAACTATTAAACAATAATGTTTTTATGACACGCGATGAACAGTTCCAAGAATTCCAAATAACAGGTGGAAACTTTCTGCAATACAATAAATTAAAAGCAGTAATTTAAAAAAAGAATACCAACACTCCAGAGCACCCTTGAACTGTCAACTGTCAAGTATGTCAAGCAAATAGTGAAGCTTCTCCCGCAAAGTAAAATAAATCTTTCAAAAGTTTATAAATTAATTTCATGTACTAAATCAATGCACTTACCAATCACCGAATGGAAAGAAGACGTTTCCATGTCCGCTGGCCGTAGCTACTGTATACAGATTTGTAACAATATGTTTAGAATGACAAAAAACACAAATCTACAGTTTATACAATATAAAGTGCTTCATAGAACACACTTTACTCAGTACACTATGCATAAAATGGGCTATTCTCCATCTACTATATGCGCGCAATGTACCAAAAATACCGAAGACACCTATTTTCATGCTATATGGGAATGTAAACCAATTCAATGCTTTTGGTCTTCGGCTACACAAAAACTCTCTTCCATTTTGAATTTCAGGATTCCACTTTCCCCAAGATTGTGCATACTTGGCGACTTAAGCATAATCGACCTCCCTAATAATTATTCACAATTATTACTTGTCGCGTTAGCTACCGCTAAGAAAACAATTGTATTAAACTGGAAAAAACAAACAAGCTATTAACATCAATCAGTGGCAAAATATCATCATAGAATATATTGCGTTAGAAAAAATATCAGCAGAACGAAAAAATCAATTACATGTATACATAGATAGCTGGTCACCTTTCCTCAACATGCTAAATCTAGACTCTTCATTCCTTTGCCTGGGTGCCATTTGACAATAACAAGACTATCTTCGTAAGTGTGAAAGTAAACTTTTGAATTTTGTATTCTTTGTTGTTGTTTTATTATTATTATTATATTTATTTATGTATGTATTTTTCTTTTCCCACACCTTTTAGATCGGTTTGCAGGTTCCGGCGTCTGTGGGGGCGGGACTTTCTTCACTCCTTCCCAATCTAGGGGTGGGGGGAAACCACTGGGGTGACCTCCCGGGGAGTATTGGTGGTGTGACCTGCCCATGTTCCGTGGGTGCTGGAGCGGTGCTTGCTCCCGCCTGGTTCCCCCGCTCTGGCTGCTGGTGGGGCCCCCCTGTTGCTCCTTGGGCCTGCTTCCTCCTCTTCTGTCTGTTCCTTGCGTCCCGCTGCAGTCGCCTCTTCCTCTTCCCTCTTTATTTTAAATATTTATAAGGTGTTTTTTTCTTTGTTTTTAAATGCTTTTAATTATGTAAAGCACATTGAGTTACCTTGTGTATGAAATGCGGTGTCAATTCACTTGTAAGTGTCCACAGGCACACACCCCTGGGACTCTTTCACTGGGTGTGGGGCCACTTACTTATTGCGACAAATAACTCATGAATATGCAATTGCTTGTGTATCCCCTCACTCATACTCTCGTCCGATAGACTTTTATAATTTACATTTACAATCCCACCCCACTTCAGTTGTACCGCCGGGTTCACAACCCTTGCATGCGTCTTCTCCTGTCCTTGTCCTGTTCTAGCTTGTCCTGTCCTTCCTTCACACTACAGCCCCATGCAACACTCATATTTAATGTTTCATTGTTCTCGATAATGTAATGACTTACTTTTTTCATCCTGTTTACAATTAGTGCTTTGTCTTTTGTCTTCGTTTCTCTCTCCTCTCTAGAAACTTTGTTCTGTTCGACTCTGATTCTAAATTATAACACTAAGAAAACACAGTGGAAGCTCAAAAACTCCATTGTGACACAGTAAAACTGTACCGGCATACAGATGTTCCATTCTGCTTAACCTAATAGCCGAACAGGACCAAAAAACCTGTTGTTGAAGAGAAACAAGAGCAGGGCTCCCGTTATTACAACAACTACATTTATTGTACTGGCTCAACCGCATGAGGTATACATTCAACAATTTGTTATTATTTGTTTCCATGCCATCCATCCATCCATTTTCTGAGCCGCTTCTCCTCACTAGGGTTATGGGCGTGCTGGAGCCTATCCCAGCTGTCATCGGGCAGGAGGCGGGGTACACCCTGAACTGGTTGCCAGCCAATCGCAGGGCACCTAGAAACAAACAACCATTCACACTCACAGTCACAGTCACACCTACGGGCAATTTAGAGTCTCCAATTAATGCATGTTTTTGGGATGTGGGAGGAAACCGGAGTGCCCGGAGAAAACCCACACAGGCACAGGGAGAACATGCAAGCGCCACACAGGCGGGGCCGGGGATTGAACCCGGGTCCTCACAACTGTGAGGCTGACGCTCTAACCAGTCGTCCACCGTGCCGCCTGTTTCCATTCCATTTTCTCAAAATATGTCTAAGTGTAAAGGTTGGTGAATGCTGTTCTAGAGCATGGTCGGCACATCGCTTTTTCTTTTTTTAAACTTACTGGCACTTACTCAACAGTGTTCCTAATGTTGTAGCCAGGCTATTATACTTGTGATTGTTTTGAGTGGTGAGGAAATGGTAGCATGTGAAGGGGCCGCCTTGTGTCCTCTTTTTTTTTTTTTCCAGACGTGTGCAGTCGGAAATTGCAAAATGTGTATTTTGAGAGATTACACAATGAACGGAAGCCCCTCTGGTTTTTCAAACTAAAACGCACCTCTCTAAAAGCAACTCAACTCACGGGTGTCTGCCGAACAGTTTGCACACATTCAGAGGAAATAAACCTGGATGGCTTCCATTTCAAATGAAAATACCCACAAAAGATGAAATCCATGAAGTAGTGACCACTTTTTGGGGGGATTAGTTATACATATTTTAAAGCTCTATGAACCTGCCCAGACTGTTATTAATCGTCCCCACACTCCTATTAACCCACACTCCTATTAACCTCTAACATACTCTTATTAACACTTTCTATATCCTCTTAAACACCTTTTAAACTCTTAAAAATACAGTAATGCACAGTATTACTGTACACTATGTATGTTGTATTCTTTGTAATATGTGATTTGACTCATTTTTATTTGTGTTTTTACTGTTTTGTTTTGGCTAGGAAGAGTTTATATTACCACAAAAAACAAACAAAAAACAAAAAAACAGCATACACTCAAAATCCTGCAATATGGCAAATTATGTTTGATATGATTATGAAAAGAAATTTGGATTGCACCGAATCCACAATAGGTGAACCGCGATATGGCGAGGGAACACTGTCCTAAAATTCCCGTTGCACTAGCGTATGCGAGTGAGAAAAAAAAAAAATATTGCGAAAGCATTTCACTAGTGGATGTAAAAGTGTTTCACTTGTTTGAGTGCGGGGGGAAATCGTGTATGAGTGTATTTCACTAGTACTGTATATCTATAAGTGTTTCACTTGTGTATTTGAGCATTGCAGAATGAATTATTCAATTTTTTAACATACAATTCATTTTCAAAATTAATATCTCTCAAACAGTTATTTTGGTTGAGAGACTTTTTGATACAGCTCATTTATTGGATCTCATAAATGTTATTAGCGATTCTAATGTTATTAGTGTGAATAAAGATATTATTAAATACTATTTTGAGGGGAAAGAGAAGCACAAGAAATGTAACAGAAGACCTTTTGTAAAAGTGAATAAATCTAAGCATGGTCAGTGACTGATTAGATTTGCTTGTCTCATTAGATCAAATTCAGTGTGATAAGAGGGTGCAATGAACCATGCTATGTTGACATAGAGAGCTGAGCCATACAGTAATTGTGTGGTGGCAGCTAGAACAAGAGTAATTACAGTGAGGACCGTCATTCGTTATCAGTTAAATACAAACACAACTGTTTAAATGAAGTTTTGCCAGAGGAGTCAGTATATGTACATGGGTGTCTTTTATGAGTGTGGCAAGCTGCACCAGTGAGCTATTAACCAACTTAAAAGCAAACAGTCTTACACAATTTCCTCCTCTCTTAAGTACTTTGCTCATGCACTGCGCTCTCACTGGTAGCTGCTTTACCACAAAGCCACTGTGACCACCTCATCCTGAAAAGCTCACTTTCAATGTGTGCCCCACCAGGATAATGAACTGCAAAAAGTGCAACATGTGGACAATGGCTCTTCAGCTGCTCTTCATTGGTTTGAATGTGCAGGTAGGTGTCACACCCTAACAAGATCAATGCCAATTGTGGTTTTTAGGGAAGGGTGCTGGCTTGGAAATTTGTTAATAATTTTTTTGTTTGTGGATCAAATTGAAGATAGTCTTTTTAATTTTTAGTTTTTGTGGCTTGTATTTTAAACAGCACACCTGTTTTTGTGATTCAGAGGTTTGTGACGGAGCTTCAGGGTTGGGTGGAGATGTGCGGGAAAGTGTATTTGCGGTGTTGAATATAACGGCTGTGAAACAATCTTTAAATAACATATAAAACTGTAATTAAGTCACCTCTCCCTCTTTTCATTCGCTCCACCACCACTAATATAACATCCAGTATGATAGCTGCTAACTAACAGAGCAAGTCTGTGCCCCCATACTGTATATGGGCAGGACTTGATATTAACACCCACCAACCCACCAAATGCGGGTGAATTTCAGCAGTGGCGGGTTTCACCGCCAATTCGGCAGGTTATAGTTCAATCGGTAAAAAAATAAAAGCACATCTGCCTCAGAGTTCTGAAGACTCGGGTTCAAATCCAGGCTTCACCTGTGTGGAGTTTTCATGTTCTCCCCGTGCCTGCGTAGGTTTTCTCCTGGTACTCCGGTTTCCTCCCAAATCCCAAAAACATGCATGGTAGATTGATTGTAAGACTCCAAAATTGCCCAAAAGTGTGAATCTGACTGCGAATGGTTGTTTGTTTCTATGTGCCCTGCGATTGGCTGGCGACCAGTTCAGGTTGTACCCCGCCTCTTGCCCGACGATTGCTGGGATAGGCTCCAGCACACCCGCGAGGATAAGTGAGGATAAGCAGTACAGAAAATGGATGGATGGAAAAAGTATCACCATCCCCCCACCACATTGTTTTTCGACTGGGAAACATTTCTTTCATCATTCCCCATTATTATCAGGAATATTTTATATTTTTGCAATGTGGATGTAAGTAGTCTCAGACAGCCTTACTTTGATTAAAGCAACCTTGTTGTCAAACATTTACCGCAAAATGTATTTTATTTGAACATTCATGACATCGTCATAGTTTTTTTATCCTAATTATTTCTTTTTTTACAATGGACATATTAAAAACAAAATAAATAAAATCCCCCTCCTTGAGCCGTCACCTTGTCGTGGTGGAGGGGTTTGTGTGTCCCAGTGATCCTAGGAGCTAGGAGCTAGGAGCTAAGTTGTCTGGGGCTTTATGCCCCTGGCAGGGTCACCCATGAAAAACAGGTCCTAGGTGAGGGACCAGACAAAATAAAATAAAATAAAAAATAAATAAATATATAAATAATTATTTATAAATAAATAATTTAGCTGACATTAAACAACCAAAAGTACAATGTTTTCCATTGTAAACCCCCTTTGACGAGTTTAGAATTGTTTCAGGAATGCAAACTTTACCGGGTACATCGCAGAAAAACTCCTTACTGAAGTCCCACTCTGCATGACGTTTTTCTCGATCAAAGTGGTCTTCCGGCCACTTGGGTTCTTGGTGACTAGAAAGTAACAAATAATTATCATGAGATTATTAAATTATTATTACATCAGAGCAGTGTGAGCTGGGCGGTGGCCGAAGGCGGGGACCTTGGCAATCCGATCCCCGGCTACAGAAGCTGGCTCTAGGGAGGTGGAATGTCACCTCTCTGGCAGGGAAGGAGCCCGAGCTGGTGTGTGAGGTCGAGAAGTTCCGACTAGATATAGTCGGACTCGCCTCCACACACAGCTTGGGCTCTGGTACCAGTCCTCTCGAGAGGGGTTGGACTCTCTTCCACTCTGGAGTTGCCCACGGTGAGAGGCGCCGAGCAGGTGTGGGTATACTTATTGCCCCCCGGCTCGGCACCTGTACGTTGGGGTTCACCCCGGTGGACGAGAGGGTAGCCGCCCTCCGCCTTCGGGTGGGGGGACGGGTCCTGACTGTTGTTTGTGCCTATGCACCAAACAGCAGTTCAGAGTACCCACCCTTTTTGGAGTCCTTGGAGGAGGTGCTGGAGAGCGCCCCCGCTGGGGAGTCCATTGTTCTGTTGGGGGACTTCAATGCTCACGTGGGCAATGACAGTGAGACCTGGAAGGGCGTGATTGGGAGGAACGGCCTCCCCGATCAGAACCCGAGCGGTGTTCTGTTATTGGACTTCTGTGCTCGTCATGGATTGTCCATAACGAACACCATGTTCAAGCATAAGGGTGTCCACATGTGCACTTGGCACCAGGACACCCTAGGTCGCAGTTCGATGATCGACTTTGTGGTCGTGTCATCGGACTTGCGGCCACGTCTTGGACACTCGGGTGAAGAGAGGGGCGGAGCTGTCAACTGATCACCACCTGGTGGTGAGTTTGCTCAGATGGTGGGGGAAGATGCCGGTCCGACGTGGCAGGCCCAAACGTATTGTGAGGGTCTGCTGGGAACGTCTGGCAGAATCCCCTGTCAGAAGGAGTTTCAACTCCCACCTCTGACAGAACTTTGCTCATGTTCCGGGGGAGGCTGGGGACATCGAGTCTGAGTGGACCATGTTCCACGCCTCCATTGCTGAGGCGGCAGACCGGAGCTGTGGCCGTAAGGTGGTCGGTGCCTGTCGTGGCGGCAATCCTTAACCCGTTGGTGGACACCAACGGTGAGGGATGCCGTTAAGCTGAAGAAGGAGTCCTATTGGGCCTTTTTGGCCTGTGGGACTCCTGAGGCACCTGATGGGTACCGCGTGGCCAAGCGGAATGCAGCTCTGGTGGTCGCTGAAGCAAAAACTCGGGTATGGGAGGAGTTCGGTGAGGCCATGGAGAAAGACTTCCGGACGGCTTCGAGGAAATTCTGGTCCACCATCCGACGTCTCAGGAGAGGAAAGCAGTGCACCACCAACACTGTGTATAGTGGGGATGGGGCACTGCTGACCTCGACTCGGGACGTTGTGAGTCGGTGGGGAGAATACTTCGAAGACCTCCTCAATTCCACCGACACGCCTTCCCATGAGGAAGCAGAGTGTGGATTCTTTGAGGCGGGCTCTTCTATCTCTGGGTTTGAAGTCACGAGGTAGTTAAAAAGCTCCTCGGTGGCAGGGCCCCGGGGGTGGATGAGATTCGCCCGGAGTTCCTAAAGGCTCTGGATGTTGTGGGGCTGTCCTGGTTGACACGCCTCTGCAACATCGCGTGGACATCAGGGACAGTGCCTCTGGATTGGCAGACCTGGGTGGTGGTCCCCCTTTTTAAGAAGGGGGACCGGAGGGTGTGTTCCAACTACAGGGGGATCACACTGCTCAGCCTCCCTGGTAAGGTCTATTCAGGGGTGCTGGAGAGGAGGGTCCGTCGGGAAGTCGAATCTCAGATTCAGGAGGAGCAGTGTGGTTTTCGTCCTGGCCGTGGAACAGTGGACCAGCTCTACACCCTCGGCAGACCATGGTCCTCAGTCGGAAAAGGGTGGCATGCCCTCTCTGGGTCGGGGATGAGATCCTGCCCCAAGTGGAGGAGTTCAAGTATCTTGGGGTCTTGTTCACGAGTGAGGGAAGAATGGAACGGGAGATCGACAGACGGATCGGTGCAGCGTCTGCAGTGATGCGGACTTTGTATCGGTCCGTTGTGGTAAAGAAGGAGCTAAGCCGAAAAGCGAAGCTCTCAATTTACCGGTCGATCTTCGTTCCTACCCTCACCGATGGTCATGAGCTGTGGGTCGTGACCGAAAGAACGAGATCCCGGATACAAGCGGCCGAAATGAGTTTCCTTCCTTCCTCTCCCTTAGAGATAGGGTGAGAAGCTCGGTCATCCGGGAGGATCTCAGAGTAGAGCCGCTGCTCCTCCTCATTGAGAGGAGCCAGATGAGGTGGCTGGGGCATCTGATTCGGATGCCTCCCGGACGCCTCCCTGGTGAAGTGTTCCGGGCACGTCCCACCGGGAGGAGACCCCGGGGACGACCCAGGACACGCTGGAGAGACTACGTCCTTCGGCTGGCCTGGGAACGCCTCGGGATCCCTCCGGAAGAGCTGGATGAAGTGGCTGGGGAGAGGGAAGTCTGGGCGTCCCTGCTAAAGCTACTGCCCCCGCGACCTGACCCGGATAAGCGGTAGAAAATGGATGGATGGATGGATGGATAAATAAAATCTTCCAAAAAGCCTATTGAGGGCCCGCTCCATGCTTGTAGCCCTGGTACAAGATTCCAAATTTCCCCCAGGAAATGTCTTTGTTGATTCGTGGATCAGACACCTGTTTGTGTGCAGCAACTTGAACATTGAACAGTTGGACATGTGCATTCAAAAGTTTTACGGTCAAATTAACTTCACCTGTAAAATTAGGGTTTGGTCGCCACTTTAGGAACGGAACTCCACTTAAAACAAAGTATTCACTGTTAAAAAAAAAAAAAAAAAAGTTTTTTTTTCTTTCTACAGGTTGTCACATCTTGTAAAATATATGGCCTTGTAGCAGCTTGTCACGGACAAAGTCTTCAGTGGGTACCTGCTCTGCCTCCAAACATCACCCACCTCTACTTGGAGAGGAACAGAATTCCTGAGATTAACAACACGTCACTCCAAAACCTGGAACAGCTGCTCGAGTTGGATCTTGGGAAGCAGTTTGTGCCGCTCATGATAAGGAACGACGCCTTCCTCAGGCAGACTCAGTTGGTTCGCTTGGTTCTGGGCGACAATATTGGCCTTCAACTGGAGCCGCAAGCATTTGCAGGGATGATCAGTTTAAAGCACCTCTTCATGGACCACTGCTTCTTGACAGACTCCATATTGGCACACAACTACCTCGAGCAACTATTGTCCTTAGAAGAGCTTAATCTTTTTGGTAATTTACTACGAAGACTAAAACCTGGACTTTTCTTTAAAAACCTTTCAAAGTTGAAACAGATAAACCTCATGTTAAATAAGATTGAACAACTATGTGAAGAAGATCTCATTGGTTTCAGGGGGAAGTATTTCACACACTTCAATTTAGACTCCAATCACTTGTACAAAATGGCCACTATCGACTTCGATTGGGAAAGATGTGGAAACCCCTTTCGAGGAATGGCCTTCAATATCCTTGATTTATCAACCAATGGGTTCAATGTGACCACAACCAAACTGTTTCTCAAAGCAATGCGGGGTACTCCAATTGATCATCTCATATTCTCCGGACACTTGGGGAAAGGTTTCTCACATGACAACCTACCAGATCCAGACAGGCACACATTTGAAGGTCTTGGGAACAGCACATTAAGGATTTTTGATGTGTCTAAAAACAGAATATTTGCCTTGCAGAGAGCTGTTTTCAGTCCTCTGAGCAATGTGCTCATAATTGATGTCTCGCAAAACAAAATCAACCAAATTAACGGCCAGGCCTTTAGTGGTATGCAGGGAAATTTAAGATTGCTCAACTTGTCATTTAACATTCTAGGAGAAGTATATTCACACACATTTAGCAGTCTGACAGAACTTTGGGTTTTGGATTTGTCTTTTAATAACATTGGTGTGCTGGGTGATCAAGCTTTTGAAGGTCTTCCTAAACTACAAGAGTTATATATGACAGGAAACTCATTGCGGATTTTGGGTAATCCCGCATTATTGCACAACCTTAAATTTCTCCTTCTAGGCGACAATCGTTTAGTTGATTTATACAATATAGGTAAACTAAGCATCAACGCTATTCATGTGGATGTGACAAATAACCGATTAACAAACCTTGAGGATGTTTTTCTAATGTTAACCAACTTCAAGCAGCTTCAGAAATTATTTTTCGGTGGTAATTTTATTAAGTGGTGCACACTCGGTCAGAATATCTCAATTCCTCTTAATCACAGTTTACAAGTGCTGGATCTTCATGATAGCTCCCTGCAGTTGATTTGGGCTAAGGGGACATGCCTTGATGTGTTTAATCACCTCGACAATCTGGTCGGTCTAAATTTAAGCTTAAACTCCCTCGTGAGTCTCCCACACGGCATTTTCCACGGTCTCAGCTCTATCGTTGTCATTGACCTGTCATCCAATGCCCTGACCTATCTGCAGCCAAATGTTTTTCCCAACAGCCTTAGAAACCTTGACCTTTCCAACAACTTCTTGGCCAATCCTGATCCCATGACCTTTAATTCCCTCCTGCTCCTCAGCCTTTCGGGAAATCGCTTTCACTGTGATTGCCATCTCGAGAGCTTCCTGAAGTGGATGAATGTGACCAACGTAACCTTCTACAGTCCAGTTGAGGATTATCGATGCGAATTTCCGGCTGTTTACTATGACCTTCCGCTGCTCAAATATTTCCGGCTCATTGAACCGTGTGAGGTTGATGATGAGCTGGCGGTCCAAGACCTTAAGTTTGCGCTGTTCATCTTCTCTGCCCTCCTCATCTTCACCGTCACACTCTGTGGGATCGCTTACGCTCGTCTCCGTGGATGCATTTACATTACTTACAAAAAATTTGTCGGTAGAGTTCTCGAGGGTCCCAAAGCCCCGCCTCGTTTGGAGGACGACCAATATGACGCCTACCTGTGTTTCAGCAACATGGACTACAGGTGGGTGGAGGCTGCTTTACTGAAGAAGCTGGACAACATGTTCTCTGAAGAGAACATCCTACACTGTTGCTTCGAAGCCAGAGACTTCCTGCCCGGTGAGGACCACCTTTCCAATATCAGAGATGCCATCTGGGGGAGCAAAAAGACTGTGTGTGTTGTCTCCAAGGAGTTCCTTAAAGGTACAATTTTATTGATATATTACTGAACCCTTCAAACTAGTATTTATGTAATCACTGGAAAGATTATCGATAAATTGATTAATTTTATATACTGTGTATATTTTACACAAATCAACCCAATTCACAGAAAATTCTTCCATCCATCCATTTTGTATACTGCTTATTATCCTCATTAAGGTCACTGGTGAGCTGGAGCCAATTCTAGCTGACTTTGGGCAAGAGGCGGGATACACCGTGGACTTGCCAACCAATCGCAGTAACTAAAATGAACTAATTGATATACTGCCCATCTCTACTGTAAACTGCCAGTGGAGGTTTTATTTATTTAGAGGTAGAGTTTTCAGTTTTCAAACTGTTAGTAAGAGTTGAATGTAGCTCTACCTACAATCCCCGCTCCCTCGCGTCTCTGTTCAAAGAATCTCCCCCAGCTCACTAAACTTGGGGGGAAAAAAGATCCAGGAAGGGACCGGTGAGTTGCTTTGGCCTGGCCACTTCAGTGCGTACCTCACTCGGCTGTAAACGCGCCAGGAACCCGCTGGAATTGGCCTGGAGGAAGGGACCAGTGCATTCTGCTCATCTGGTCACATCAGAGTGCACCTCAGTCGACCGCAAGCATGCAACGTTACTGTACACAGCTCACCAAGAGTATTGCCAAACACAAAATGTTACCGGTTTCATTTTTCTGGAATGTACAGTCAATTAAAAATATGAGATGTGATCAACTTACCTGACGACCTGGTGAGAACGTTGACGTGACTTAAATGGTGGTTTTCCAGGCTCAGTCATATGCAGTTATTTGTGTTTTGGACATTACCAATATATACATTTACCCTTGATTTGAAGTAGAGAGCTGTCCAATTCCTTCGTTTCAACTTTTGTCGCTAACTGGAGTTAAATAATCTTGATTTATTTATTTTTAAATAATAGTGTCTTTTGGACGAGGCTGCTGTGTCCCCTAGCGAGGCTGTGTGTGCATGTGCAAATGATTGACAGACGATTCGGTCACACCTTCCATCGCTACAATCTCTGGTTGGCTATTCTTGTCGCGCCCAGCTGTAAAATAATTGTAAAATTAAATTAGAGGCATTACATGTGGTCAGAGCGGGTTGATTTTTCAAAAGATCATTGCAGTCATCGTTGTTTTTCAAAACTGCTAACTCTCTCTTTAAGAAAAGATGAGGCGCCAACCAGGTGCACCACTAGGGATTTCGGGCTCCAAGAAGAAAAATAGCATTTTGGACCACTTCAATACCGCAAATTGAAAATTCTATTTCTTAAACCCGTGCCAGTCATGGGCCCTCAGAATCATCGTCACGTTTTCCCCTTTATGGCTCCCCTGGTGCCAACCACTTACTCGGGGTACAGACTTAATATAACTTAATAATTGGGTGTAATATGAAGCCAATTACCCGCTTCCAATCCAAGTATGAAAAGGCCCGATACCTCGAAAAGATCATCCTGGTTGAACATGTGGTGGCGTTGTATGTAAAGAATTTTTCAGCTCTTTTTTTCTTCTGATCAGCTCAGAAAACATTTGAGAAAACCAGTCGTGCTGTCCGGCATGTTGCGGCACAATGTGGTACTACACTAAAGGCGCGCAAATCTAAATTCAGACTTGCCTGTATACTGTAAAAACCCATATACAGTAAGATTGCTCCAGTAAGATATAGCGGTGCCTGGAAGATGAACTGCAATATACAGTCCTGTAGCAAAGGTTCACTGTATAGCATTTAATGAGTGGCCTCATCCCAAGCATCGACAGTAAATTCCATAGGTGTGAGTCTAGGGCAGTGATTCCCAAGCAGTGTGCCGTGAGCGCTTTTCAGGTATGCTGTGGGAAATGATCACATTTTACTTAATTGCTCCAAAAAATATTCACAAGAAATAATGGATCTTTGTTCATCTATTTATCCATTTATAATAATGGATATATTTATTAGTTTCACAGCTTTCAGGGGCGGTTTGAATGATGAAAACTGCACAAAATAGGGAGGAATTTGAAATAAACGTGCCGTGGCGTCACCGGTGATCCCCGTGGTTTGGAGGCATAGTGACGGACAGAACAAATAAATGCTCGTTTTAGATGGCAGGAAGTCAATACAATAATTCATGTATCAACTTTTTGTGACATTTTTCAGTTGTTTACACCAGTGGCAGAGTGTGTATTTCTCTCGCTAAGGAAATAAAATGTTTCCACAACTAATTCTCTTGTGCCCCTTTTCAGATGGCTGGTGCTTGGAGGCATTCACCTTGGCTCAGGGCCGCATGCTGAATGAGCTCAAAAATGTTCTGATCATGTTGGTGGTCGGGAAGGTCAGCGCTTCTTCACGAAGATTCTCTGTTTACGCTTTGTACTGTGTGCCTGTTCGCCTTGTGCCATCGCGTGTTAAAATTGGGCCATTTAGAGTGTGTCCGAAACAATTCGAGGAGGGAAAAGAATCAAAGAAAATAAAAAAGGCAAAATGTAAATGCGAAGAATACAGCACTATAAATGAAGAATGGTGTGGCTCATGAGGCGCAAACGGAATAATAGTGCGCAACGGGCTGGCTCCCATGCAAAGTTATGGTCCAGTCATAAAACAACAATAAGTCGGAGGCGCAGTTAGGCGTAAATTATAGGAAGAACAAGGTCTGGTGTCCAACTTTGTCTGTGTCAAGGTTGCGCTGATTACCATTAGACATTCATCATCATGAACATTCATTACTGGTGTTCAGCGATTAAACCTCCGAGCTTGACATGTTAAATGACTTTTCTCGTTCATATACAAATATCTTTTGGAATCTTGAATGATTCAACAGGCGAACAAAGGTGTCGGTCCACCCTTTACCACGATAACAGCTTCAATTCTTCTGAAAAGGCTTTCCACAAGGTTTAGGAGTGTATGCAGGGAATTTTTTTACCACTCTTCCAGAAGCGTATTATTAGTGAAGTCACACAGTGATGTTGGACGAGAACACCTGGATCTCAGTCTGGTTGAGGCCAGGACTCTGTGCGGGCCAGTTAAGTTTATCCACAACAAAGTCTCATCCATCTTTATGGAGCTTGCTTTGGGCACTGGTGAGCAAGGCAGCTGAGCGAACACCTTTGGCAATATTGTGTATTCATATTCTTTTTCTCATCACATATTTCTTTTCTTCACACTACTTGTGGAGGCTGCCAAAGAAAAGGTAAAACTATGACCATAGTGCTGCTGTAATTGAGGTAAAAAAAAAAAGGTTTTGCATCGTATGCTGTATGCTAAGATCTTGCGTGAATACATGCGGACCAGTGGTTCATGTCAAAACTATAGTGTGACCTATTTTTCTGTAAAATGTTGGTCAAATTACGACTAGTACGACCTCAGTGGAGTTCGACTTTATAACTCTGACTTTTTATTCGAACTCTGAAAAAACCGAAAGTCAAGCAGGCTCTCAAGCGCTAAGGGTCTTCCATTAATAAAAAAAAAAAAAAAAAAAAAAAAAAAAAAAAAAAAAAAAAAAACTGCTGTGGTATCAACAGAAAACACGAGAAGGTAAATATTTGAATAAAACACAAAGATGCACCGAGATAATTTGCTACAAATTGCTGTGACCCAACTTTAGGTGGCTCACTACCAGCTGATGAAGTACAACGCAGTTCGAGCGTTCGTCCAGAGGAGAGAGTACCTCATCTGGCCAGAGGACCCTCAGGATCTGGAGTGGTTTTATGAGCGCCTCGTCTCCCAGATACTCAAAGACACTGAGGTGAAGAAGTTGGACGAGGACGCGCCAAAGCCTGACATTCCACCTGAAAACGACATTCAGCTTGAGGACATGCAAGCACAGTAGTGTCTTGTCAACAAGGACGTCTGAATGGAAAAAGCACACCTGCCTCTTTTTTTTTTTTTTTTTTTTTGGTCTTTATAGCAACTGAAATACAAATTTGAAAAAGCTCATTTTAAAGAAACTTAAAGGTAGTCCCGGTCAAGTCTCAACTGTGCACAATACTACTACTCTGAAGACACCTGATCCTGTCTGATCTTGGAAAGGCCTGTAACAGTTTGGGCCCACAAATAGGTGGCTGGCGGGCCGGACGCGGCCTCAGGGGTTGCCTATAGAGTGGCCGTCCTACTTTATGAAGCAGGAGTACTCTATAGGTGAGTAGTAGTATGGCCGTAAACCACACTTCACTTCGCACAACCCGCAGTTGGCCAGTCCATTCGTTGTGGATGTGAGGCTATGAAGTGGGAATTGAAAAATGTTTATGGTTGGGTTGGCACATGTAGATCGTGACTTGTCTCCATGCCAACGATACACAGACAGCCTGTAGAAAAGGCCTCAAAGTCATTCATCATTCGGGGAATAAAATGATCATTGACTGTGTTGTATATAATTTCGGTTCCTATAGGGTTTCTAACTTTTGTATTCATTTGCATATTTGTCTTTGGAGCGGTCCCATCCACGCGACGTCACGGTAGCTGGAACCAGAGGGTACGACTCAGTCTGTACTGTGGATCCCCGATGATACATTTGGTTTGGCTGTGTGCGGGAATCACAACTTGAGTAGCGACACACAAGTATTACTTAAAGTGCCTTCAGCATGAGCCATTACTTGTCGAAGCGGGATGCATCCTCAGTATTTTACGGGACGTTAATGAATGAAAGCTACCATGTATGGATCGTTATGTCAGCTATTCCTCTACCAGAAGTGGTCTGCTTTGTTTTTCAGGATAAGAGCAAGGAAGTGTGCTATTTTAACTATGTAAATGTTGCTAACTCAACAGCGTTTTTTGATATGTTGTAAGTGTACTCATTTGATTATTATTTATCCAATGTTACTTACCAATCTATATTTGGTATATTTCCTTCTTTCTTGTGGTTCTTTGTATTTATATTTAAAATTAAACATTTTCTTAACCCCTTCCTGATATGTTTTCAATTCATGACAGGGCTTAATATTTGTTTTGATTTTCAGTTTTTTTTTAAAAAATGATTTTGTTATAGTTCCTATTTTTGATCTGCTTTGAATATTACAGTATTATTGAATGTGGCCTGACTGATAATAAATCTCTGTGGCCTTTCATATTTTGTATTCGAGTACCCATGGCGTAGGCTATCGCGTGCAGTTTTTTTATTTTAAATTTTTTTTAGTTCATGTTTTTGTTCCTCTATGGACTGTTCAGTTTCTTATTTTGGAATAAAATGAAAGTAAGCGTGAAGACTGTTATACAAAACATTTTGCGATACAATTTCAATACTATCCAAGCAAAATGATTGCACAATATTTTCAGAAGAATAGGTGCGATAACAATATATATATATATATATATATTTTGTTTTGTTTTTGTTTTGTTTGCTTCAGTACACACCAGAAAAAAAGCTGTTTATACTTTCATAATTAACGCAAATTAACTTAGACTTTTTATTTTAGGATTTTAATCCCATTTCATATTTTAAGAAATGTTTTAAAAAATGAATAAAATTCCAAATCAGTGCATTCCTGTACTATTTTGTAAATGCCTACTGAACGGGAAGGAGAACAGGCTCTATGATTGGATGAGTTTGTGATTAAAAATTATTTTGACTAGGCTTGATAATGTCCATGCAAAAAAACAAAAAAAAACGTTAACTGTTCTCGCTGATACAGTTGTTTGACCAATTTCTTTTAAGTAGGAATTATTTTAATGGTCTTGTAAAATCAAACTGTGATATCCAATACATCCAGTTCAAATCAAACAAACTGCAGATGAAAAGCAGCCCAGAATTGCTGGCATCTAACAAGCATCATTTAGCTGAGACGTCTGGACCGGAAGGGAGGCAATAATCATAATAATTCACTTTATTACCACTAGATGGAGGCAGAAAACAGATTGTTGTTTCTTTTGCTTCATTTTAAACAGCTGCTTAAAATCCTGCGCGTGATTTTGACTCCCCACATACTTTCAATATGTTCACTATTACAACACATTTGAATAACAAACGAGCTAATAACAACAGCATGCCCCCACACGCAAGTTGGTTTAGAGCAAGCTGAGAGCGTGTTGCTGGTGTCACTGGGCTTTTTTTTTTTTTTTTTTTTTTTAATATATGACAAAGTTAGTGAAAACAGGAAGCTACTGGGAGGAGGAGGGCTTCCGTCCTGTTCCCACTGCTACCTGCATCCCGTGGGCCTTTATGAGCCAGCATTCTCCTACATGACACTGCAGACTTGTGCTGTGCATACTTTGGAACAGCGTATTCATCTGAACAGAACACAATTGTTGACATGGTATCTGCAGTCTTTTTGTAGTTTTGCCCAAACTTTGCAAGTATCAGTGTTTATAAAAAAAAAAAAAAAAAAAGAAAGAAAGAAAGAAAAAAAAAAACTCCTTACAGTACTGAGTCAGCCAAAAATCTCTGTGCATGTATACTTGTCTTTCCTTGCTTGCTCATTTCATTCGGCACCTTGTATGCATTTATGCTATGGCGTTTTTTTAATTATTATTTACTAACACTCTTAAGGCCTAATAAACCAAAACTATGTCATTAGACAAAAGTGTCATTTTCAAAGTGACAGTACAGTACTCCTCTATGGTCCTTGTTAGTGGGAAATCGTAGTACATTATTAATTCAAATTGTTTTTTATTATTTTGTCACACTTTACAAGCCAACACTGTAATCACTCAGTCACAACTGTTTATTGTTTTACAAAAGTTTGCCGTATGTAGCTTCTTTATGACCTATTTAAGAACTAAGGTTGTAGTATCAATAGAATGTATTCCACCATAGTGATTTGCTAGTTAAAAATATTCAACCAATAAAGTTCTAAAAATGTCAGCTCAAATAAACATTAGATTTTTTTTTATTTTTAGAGCATGTAGCTCAAAACTGCTAGTGGTTTCGGTACTTGGTATCTGTGAGTAATCAAGAGCGAATACACGCATGTTATTGGTCTGATAAACGTGGTAAGTATTCCTATTTTTTTTATTATTTGTTGAAATTGTGAGATACCTTAATCCAAATTGAAAAAACTTTTCTAAATGTGCAGAGGACTTCCCCAAAAATTGTCAAGCCTGCTGAGATAACTTTACCTACATGGTAAAGGCAAATGCTTAAGTTGTTAGTTGACTTTCTATTTGTCTTTAAATACTGATTAGTAGGATTGGCGCAGGGAAGGTCCCAGCCAGTTGTTTCCTGAAGGGAGAATCGCTGTCCTACTTTTTGCTCATCGAACAATAAAGTTTCAGTTAGTTAATTTGATCTCTCTCAGCAGTTTTATTTAATTTCTAGTAACAGCCCGCTAGTATCTATTGCAATAAAGATTGAAAAACCCACCTGCAGTCGACTGATGAAAAATGAGCTAAGAACATCCCGTTTCATCCTCAAAAATCTGGTCCACCGAGATCAAATTGGAAAAGGTGGAGGGAGTGTTTACAGTGTCAACAATCTCAATCTGACTTCTTCATACAGTTATTTAAAACTTGGTGGAATATACAACATGCTTCTGAGAGTTCCCCCACTCCCAGGGAACTGTAATAAACCACGCTCCTCCCCTGGCCACAGCTAATATTTTACCGCTACCAACCAAACCAATAAAACTACAGGGACAGTTTGAGGCTCATCTTCAGCCTCAAAGCAGACAGCGGTCACAGGTTAGTTGGAGGCAAACGAAGCAGTTAAAATAAGATCAGATCCTCCGACGTGGGAGGTTGAAATCTAGAATGTGTCGAATTCATCCTGTTTGTTTGCTGCAGTCTGTGTACACACGGTTAACGGGCGGGAATGTAAGCACCAGCTTTCCATAGCAAGCGGTCCCTAAGAGACTTCTGTCCGATTCCCTATTGCATTTGAAAAAAAAAAAACAGCCCTCTATGAGCAACAAGTGTTAAGAAGTTGAAATAGAACGCTACATTTGACACATCATAGCGCGCTTTGAAAAAAAGCATTGCCTCTTGAAGTACCACATCACAAGAAAGGCAGCAAACACTGGGAGCTCTGATGCATCTCCTTGAATATAAAGTACAGTATAAAGCAGGACTAAAATGATCGCAAACAACTTACCTCAGCTTGCAAACAAGACTCCCAGACAGAGATCCACTGTACAAACGTGCCGACCAATAATACAGCTTGCAACACATTCCTCACATATCGTAAGTCAAAAAGTGGTTCCGGTAAAGTTGAATGCCCCTCATGTTATTTCATTCATAACTGGACACACATGTTCACCAAAGAAGCATCAACAGATTCTATCCATCCACTTTCTATACTGCTTATCCTGTTGAGGGTCGTGTGGAGCCGGAGCTTACCCCAGCCGAGTTACGAGTTAGCGACCTCAGTTGGTTCACATGCAAGCCTGGGGCGTAATTGTTGCCTATATTCAATCTGGAATCTGGATGTTTTTCGTTTTTTCGACAATAACGAGTGAAAATAGTGAGAATAGATAGATTTGTGTAGGCTTGTTTTGTTGGAAATCTATCACCGCGATGCCTCCTTATCGCGAGCAGCCACCCCAGGTAAGTGATTCATGCATATATTCACGAGTTTTGTGAGCCGTTCCTTGGGTTGACTGGATCGCTCAACTTTGAAAAACAGTTTTGGAAGATGGCATAACACAGTTGTGAGCATTTCTGGCGTTTTTGTATGATCGGTGGCATATGTCACCGCGGAAGCCTGTTAAGTGTTCTTAGACGTACTTTGCATTGAACGTCAACCTGTCTACACACTCGTCACAGTGTAAAGTCAAAAGATACATATTTGAAAAGTATATCTTTAGCTGGTGCCACCTTCCACTTTGTATTCCAACTGTTTGCAGCACCTTGTAATAAAAGTAGTGTACCTTGACAGGTTTTCGGTCGGCAGCACAACATTTGCTCATTAAAATGACCTTATGACCATTCATAAAATGTTTGGATATCGACTGAGATACTGTGATAAAATCTGATCTTGCGTAAATCAATCTAAAAGCTTTTTATGAGCCAATTATACTAGTACAGGAAATCCTTGTTTACTGTGGTGGCTAAGTTTCAGAAAACCCCTGTAATAAAACCTGCAAAGTAGCGACAATTTATCATATATAAATGTATATGTTTCATATATTTAATTCAATGCTGACTTAAATGTATGAGATGACACAGTAAGGTTTCTTTCTTCTTTTTTTTTTGCAATGACTAAGAGCCCAATTATACTTATGTGAGTCATTGCTGGCCACGTTAAATTATAGAACCAATAAAGCTAACTGCTTTAGAGATGAGTAATTGCACTACATTAACCGACAAAACAAAAACAATAAAAACATCCACGATGCACTCAATCCTCAATAAGTGAACCGCAACATAGCGAGGGATTACCGTTAAGATTATTTATAAAATTACACAATGGAGCCTCGACACATTCTGTGGTCTGTTGATGAACAGGACAACAGCGATTAAGTGAGACATTTTATTCATACAGAACATAATCCATTGGAGATGTTCATTGCACACAAAACTGTTGACAAGCAATGATTTTTAAATAGTGATCGCATTTTAAGCATTTAATCGCAACTATGTGCGATTTTTTTTTTCTGTCTGTGCAAATGTCTGCAGTATATTGACACATTGTTAAAAAAAGGCATTATGCGTTAAGATTGTTTTAGAAAGAACAGTTTGGCCATAGAAGTAAATAGACACTATTTAGTGGGTCAGTGCTTCTGTATAAAATCACACTGAGGCACTTAGCGTCACAATAACCCTAATAATAATTTTTTTACAGTGTGTTTTTGTCCTAACATAAGCTTTCAGATGAGCGACTGCTGTTTATTATAATGGGAGGCACGCTTGTTTCATTTTTCGGCACGCTGAACTCTGAAGCCGAGTTGTACTTGACCTTCAATGACCTGTTAAAACAGTAGAGTTTCTTTGGAGAGGCAGAAGATGCCTGCTCCCGTTTTGAGTTCTGCTTGCACTTTTTCACCCTTTGCTTCCGGAGGTTGACGACACTCTCCTGCTGGTCAGGGATTTTACACCAAACATCCTCCTGTGTTGTGGTTTCTGTGGTGGTGGTGCACATATGGTTACAACCCCCGTCTCTCGCCTTAAACCCTTGATATACGTCTGTATGAGGTGAGTCCTGTGTGGACGAGGGGCACTGAGTCTGTGTCAGGGCTGGTGTGCTGATAATTGGACTTGGCACTTTTGGCTGATGACTGGGCTCTTGTGTGTTCGGCTTTAAGCCTTTAAAAGAGTCAGGTTTTTGGGCTGTGCGCTGGTTTAAGGCCAAGCCTGTGGCTCTATTTTCTGAAGTAGCCTCTGGGCTCGCACCGTGGATACAAAACTTCTTGAGATGGCAGCAGGGTGCAGGCGCTTGTCTGGAGTATACGATCCTTGCTGGGCTGCAGCGGTGCAAGTGGGAAGGCGCACAGGGGACGTAGTGCTTGCAACAATCCATGGCTGTGCAGACTGAGTCCAGGTTTGTTGGCAACACTTTGTTTGCACAGTTTCCTGCAATGGGGATGAGCTGGGGGAGGCCATGCGAGTCTTGGAGGGGCAAAGGACAGGAATGGAGTGTCCACTGCGGAGGTGGTTCCCCACATGAACAGTCTGTGTTTTGGGAGCACTGGCACTGGCATGGCGTGTTGTGTGAGGCAACAAGTCCGTTTTCAGGACTGGCTCCACCAGCCTCCATTTTACTATTATACTGGGTGTGTGAATATTGCAAAGTGTGGTTGTGAGAGTGTACTCCATTATGAAGATGAGTACAACGCTCGTGAGGCTCTTGAGGTTTGTCTTCAACTTTATGACTTGACGCGAGCGGCTCTAATTCATAATGTTCGGCCTGTCCCTCGCTGCTGTTAAGCTGGTATTTCCCCGTGCTGGAGCTCTTCGCTTCAGATGAAGACCCCTGAGATGGGCCCTCAGAGAAAGCCTGACACTGCAGCTTCTTGGGCAGTGGGATCTGGCCACAGGTGCCCTGAGGTCCCAAACAACGGCACATACACTGAAAGAAGAAGGTGGCGAAGCCCCAGCTGATGCACATGATAAGCATCATGAAAGTGCCCAGTTGGGTGTAGGCTAAAACAGTCGAGGGCATCATCATGGCCCCTGCGACAAAGGTGGTCAAGGCAGCCATAGCAATAGCGGAACCCATGCGGCTGAGGGAGAAGATCACCTTTCCCTCGCGGTCAGGCTCTGGAGCGAGCCTGTAGGCCACACCGTAGTGGACGGCGAAGTCCACGGACAGTCCCACCGCCACAGAAATTGTGACCGACTCCAAAACATTCAGCTCCCAACCGAGAAGCACCAGGGAGCCCACGGTGACGAAAATCGTCCCAGCAATGGACAGGATGGCGTATAAGCTGATGATGATGTTCCATGTGGTTAGCAGCATTACACTGAAGGCTACAGCCACAGACAGTGCCATGGCAACCAGAGTGCCATCAGAGAGACTGTCCTGAAGATCGAAGAATTCCAAGTTGCTGACAAACCAGCCATGACTGAGGCCTGCTGGGGCGTGGCGCAGCTCCTCGGTTATCCAGGCGTCCACCTGGATAACAGGCAACATTACATTCAGGGCAATGGAAAGATTCCACAAACCACTACTCCAAGCACTATTACTACAAGTGGTAATTTAAAATACCATATTTCTTCCAATAATGGCCTGGGGCATTTACTTTTTTACTCATCCGAAGATTACCAGGTGCCTATTTTGTTGTAATTTTTCTCTTTTTCTTTTTTTTTTTTTTTTGTGGAGAAGCCCGTACTTGCAAAATGCATTTAAAAAAAAATTTTTTTTTACAATAACTATTGTACATAATTATTTCATATATTTAAGAAAAATAATCACAAATATTGATAATTAATTAAAATAATATATATTACAACATAGTATGTACTACAATCAGGGCTTGACAACACCAACTAACCCGTTGGTGAATTTCCGCAGTG
The DNA here is from genome assembly GCF_024500275.1 of Phycodurus eques. Classification (NCBI taxonomy): domain Eukaryota; kingdom Metazoa; phylum Chordata; class Actinopteri; order Syngnathiformes; family Syngnathidae; genus Phycodurus; species Phycodurus eques. The sequence continues at coordinate 3,531,384 of NC_084542.1, read as the reverse complement.
GTGGGTAACACTACCACTCCTATGAGACATCTCGGCAGGTTGTATTCCGATCGGCAAAAATGTCTGTCAGCACCCCCCCCTGAAAAAGCTGAATGGTTACTAACTCAGGGAAACCAGTAGCCACAGTGGCTTATGAGCAAAAACGTTAATGTCAAGCCCTGGCGACAATAACAATATCATACTGTAAGGTCACTGTCACTGGCTTTGCCATCGCTGGACTCTACACGGTTATTTCTTCAAGTGGACAATACAGCCAACAATTAAATGGGACAAAACGCCTAATAGAGCAGAGGCCATCATTTGAGGAAATACTATAATACTAAAGATTGTAAAATGAACAACACATTCACTGGGCTCTGACCTCACGATAGAACTGGTGCATCTTCTCATAGGCCAGTGTGAAAAGGAAGGTGCTTTTAAACTCCAAAACGATGGCCTTGATGGTGTCGTTGATGTCAAATCGAGGTCCAGGGGTCTTGCTGTCCAGGTGGTAGTTGGTACTGCGATCGAGCTCCATGATGGCCCTCTTGATACACAGCTCAAAGACTTCCTGTTTGTAGGGGAAGTTGGATTGACTGCAGCAGGGGTAGACAGATGCCTCCTCGCAGTCTTGGTTCTCCATCCACTGTTAAAATAAAGTAGGAGTAAAGTGTTTCCAATCCTGAAAAATATTTTTTGATGCAATTTACTTAACCATCTGCCAAAAACTAAATATAATGGGTTATTAACTCATAAAATACACACCCTCATTCACTGCAACATTAAGTACACATGCAGTCTGATGAAAACCAATCTCTGCATCTATAGAGCCATATCTGCTCTCATATTATGGAAGCAATGTAACCATAGAGAAGGTTATTTGCTCAAATGCTACGACTAGGTCTCGAACCAGAATCACGGGCTGTAATGTTATTGTCATTAGGATTTTATCCAGATTTTGCATTTAGCAGGAAATTAACATCTGTGCCCAGGGTGTGTGTCTGTGAAATCTTATTGAAACAGGCTGCAATGTGTTCTGCTTATTTTCCAGAAGAATGGTTCTCAACTATTGTCACACTGGGACTCACGTGCTCCTATTTTCCCCAAGTCATGCCGGAGAACAATAAAGAACATGTAATTGTTCAAAAGTTGCCTTTGAAAACATGTATCATATACAATATTTAAACATAACGTGCTTACATGTTCAAAGTCCCTTTCAGAGCACATCATAAATAAACAAACAGAGGATGAACATGACAACATGCACAAAAATAAATGAATGAATTAGCTATCACAATTGCACAAAATACAGCTACTAAATTGTACTCATCTTGGCACTGATTTCTTCTTTTTAAGAATAATAAAGTTATTTTCCAAATAAAAGTCCATTCCAACTTGGGATACACTTTGAATATTTCACTTTACTGGGAGTCTACAGTTTTGTTTTTCTCACATACAGTATTTGTATATAAGTCGGTCGTGTGCCGTAGTCTCACACCTCTACACTAAGACAGTCCCAAAGTCATTAATTACATTAGCTATTTGTATGAAAAACACTTGATAAAAGAATCCAATGAAAAATAATAAGTATGACATGAATTGAGGATGCCTTCTAGTGCCACATATTCACCACTGCGCAAACTCGTTCATTTTGCGCCATTCGTATACTTGAAACATTGCATGTCAGTACCGTCGAGGACCCCCTGTAATGTTTTACTCCTGTTCCTGTCCACGACCCACCCATCATGGGCCCGGGCCCCATTTTTGGATCCTGACCGAACAGTTGACAGGCAACGTCCTAGGACATTACATTGGTTTTACAATTGACGAGATCCAGATTGCCACCAAGTGATCCAGTTCAGCCTAAATTAACCGTTAATTAACTGTTACACAGTTTAGCAGGAGCGATTCTCGGATCAGAGCTGTAAGCCGGTGCTGAGATCTGGCACAGGCAAGATAAATTTCACTGTTTTGTACATTTGAATTCAATTTCATTTTTTGGGAAAGTCTGTGACTAAACCGTCAAATCTGTTAAAAGTTATTTAAATGTTCATTCACAGCAAAAGAATGGATCCTAAAAATGAATAATGAATCATACAATAAACATAATTAAAACCCTAATTTCTGCCCAGAAATTAGGGTAATCACCTTTTCACACAGGGCCATCCATGTAGGTTTGGATTTGTTTCTCTTCCTTAATTTTAAAAACTGCATTTTGTGTTTACTTGTGTTGTCTTTGACTAATATTTAAATTAGTTTGATGATGGTAAACCTTTAAATGTGACAAATCAGGAAAACCAGGACACTTTCACAACACTATACCTAGAAAAATTGGTTTGGAGGGTCCAAGGAATACTGACCTGCTTGAAGGTCTCAATGAAGCAGCTGGTGAAGTCCTGCTCGTCTGACTGAAAGACAAAACTCTGGTTTCGAAGCTTCTGGCAGAAATTGAGGATCCACAGCTGAGAGGCTGGACTGGCGATGTTAAAGCTGCTGTCTAGCATCAACTTTCCCTTGTTTTTGGGATTCAGGGGGTCTCCGTTATCCACAGGTGTGACACCCCAGATGATGGTGATAGGCATGTGGAGGTCCTCTCCATGATGAACCCTCTCGAACATGAAAAGTTTCTTGTACTCTGCATCGTAGCGCTCGAAAGGGTGGGAAGAACGGAACACCTGAAACTCAGCCAGTTCCAGGGACGGAAGCTTCATCTTTGGGTTGACACAAACAACATATGCCCCGCCCACTGTAAGAGCAAGAAACCAGAGGAGCCAGAGGTAGCGTAGTTTGATGACGATGCAGGGAAGAACTTTCTCAAAGAAGATTCTAGATGCTTCAGAGACACTAAAGAAGCATTTGGTAGCCTTCTGGCAAAAACCGGACACAATCACCTGGATGCAGTAACCGGTTTGCGGGTGTTGGGGCTTGGAACAGGGTAACACATTTGGTAGGTACCGCTCATGTAACACCACCACAGCTGGGAGCCACGTCACCATAAGGATATAGTTGACCAAGATGGCTGTTCCGGCGTAAACGCCAAAACAACGTATGGCAGTGATGTTGCTGACATAGTTGGCATAAAAAGCAGCAGCGGTGGTAAAGCTTGTGACAAACATAGACAAGGCGGCGTGCTGTAAAGTCACACTGACAGTTTCTGCCAGCTCAGCATGGGGCTTATCAAATTTGGTGTAATTCCATACATCGCAAAGCACAAAGGCGTCGTCTGCACCGATGCCCACCAGGATGATAAGAGCTGTGAGGTTCATGAAAGGAAAAAACTCAAAGTTGAAAATCATTCGGTATAAAAAATAAGACACAATGAGGGAGCTAATAATGGCTATTATTGTCATTAGAGTGATGAAAACGGACCGTGTGTACACACACATGACCAGCAGGACTATAACAATGGCTATAGCTGGGTACACTGTGTCCGTGAGGAGGTAGTCCTGAAAGAGGTCATGTTTAATGCCAAACTCGATACCAGTGACTGTGGTGACGCCGTCCGAGGAGTTCCAGTTCTCAAAATTGTCCAAGTAAATGTTCATCATAGACTCTCCTTTTTCTGTGGGCGAGAACAGCATGCTATACATGAGCACAGGCGGAGGATATTCCAGGCTCTTTGGACTGAGGAAGTCCTTATCAACCAGGAAGTGCATCATTTGGTAGACGGCATTGTACTTGGTGCACTTCCGAGGCACATTGCCACACTTCAGCTGATCCTTGCGCTTCAGGGCCATGTCCCAGCAGTCTGGTCCCAGCGTGCCATTGTGGTAGTACTTGGCACACGAGCGCAAAATCTTGAGCGTGTGCGATACATCCCGCTCAGTGATCATTTGGCAGGATGACCGATTTGTGAGGGCTGCTATGTAGTTACCAAGTGTCCAGCTGGGGCAACATGAAGCATCGTTGGTGCGCTGACAGAGGCTCCAGTAGTCACGGTGTGAGCGCACCTGTGCACAGAGGCAAACAAATCAGTATAATAACAGAATACATACAGAAGATCAGCACATACAGTGGGAACCAAATCATTCTGGAAAACACACAAGATGAAATCTTGTGAAAATTCACCTCAGTCACTATCTAAAGTAGGGGTTTGCAACACCTGCGGCTCTATATTCCTAGGCTGCGCAACGTGCGTAGAAGCGCAAATGATGCCCATCTTGATATTTGTGCCAGCCCACGGCTTGCTGCGCGTGTTTGCCTTCAGTATTTGGCAGCCCGGTCTGCGCCAAGTTGGACAGTGTCAGCGCAGCGAGGGTGTGCCCTTGGTGGAGTGACATCTCGGCCCACAGAAAGTCCTTCTCAACTTAGGCCTGCTTATATCATGTCTCACGCTATTTTTGTGAATCTGAGCGGTGTACATGCAGGAAGACAGACACGCATTGTCCTCGGACGTGTGTGGTGGATGCCAATTTTTTTTCAACAGTGGTTATGATTACAAACCTCTTAATCATTGGAGAAATCAATGAATTGAATGCATCATTATTATTACTACTATATTTTTTAGATCCACATACGAGCCGGTTAGATCCACATACGAGCCGGCACGCCACTGGCCGTTGGAGGGGATCTAGATCAATGAGGTCCACAGACCTCATTTAAGTTGCCAGCGATATTTCACTAGCTTATTCTGTATTTAATAAAGGTATACCGCTAATGTTCAATGCTCCATCCAGTAAAGCAGATTGGTGTGTCCTCTTCCGCATATATGATGTGACCATGCGAGACCATTTCGGTCGCTTTTTAAAGGGTAAGCCACATCGACTGGACAGGATTGATATCGGCCAGCGCAAACATCCCATTTTAAATGCCCTGGGGGTAGCTGGTCCACTAAAGTCCCAAAACCGGGGAAGACAGATACACAAGCAAGCTCTGTGGACATGTGGGGTAGATCGGAGGTATATCATTTCATTCATAAATATGTAAAGGGAGGGTGGGGGGGGGGTCACGCATGGATTCATTAGGTCCACGGACATATTTGAGTCACCCGCCGTTATCACCAGCTCATATTGTATTTTAATCACGTTGTCTGGCTGGTGACCTGTGTCACACAGATGAAAATGATAGCATTTTCAGGAGAAATGTTTGTGTATGTTAATGTGAGGAAGTATTAAAGGTCCAAGATTAATATTTGGTTTGTTCAAAAGCGTGATCATGTAGAAAATCTCTACAGACTAGGCGCACCGGAACCCATTTCTACCAACCACATTGCATAGACTTAAATGACAACATCTTCATTCGTACCCTTGTGTTGTCCAGATTACACATGGATTTGATGGCCTGAATACTCCACAAGTTCTTTCCTTCAGCAGATGAGAAAACCAGTCTGGAATAGCTGGAGCCTGTATGAAGCATAAAGAATAAATACGTGATCTTAATTGCGGTTAGTAAACTAAAAGGCCAATTAAATAATTTAGCTGACATTAAACAACCAAAAGTACAATGTTTTCCATTGTAAACCCCCTTTGACGAGTTTAGAATTGTTTCAGGAATGCAAACTTTACCGGGTACATCGCAGAAAAACTCCTTACTGAAGTCCCACTCTGCATGACGTTTTTCTCGATCAAAGTGGTCTTCCGGCCACTTGGGTTCTTGGTGACTAGAAAGTAACAAATAATTATCATGAGATTATTAAATTATTATTACATCAGAGCAGTGTGAGCTGGGCGGTGGCCGAAGGCGGGGTCCTTGGCGATCCGATCCCCGGCTACAGAAGCTGGCTCTAGGGACGTGGAATGTCACCTCCCTGGCAGGGAAGGAGCCCGAGCTGGTGTGTGAGGTCGAGAAGTTCCGACTAGATATAGTCGGACTTGCCTCCACACACGGTTTGGGCTCTGGTACCAGTCCTCTCGAGAGGGGTTGGCCTCTCTTCCACTCTGGAGTTGCCCATGGTGAGAGGCGCCGAGCAGGTGTGGGTATACTTATTGCCGCCCGGCTTGGCGCCTGTACGTTGGGGTTCACCCCAGTGGACGAGAGGGTAGCCTCCCTCCGCCTTCGGGTGGGGGGACGGGTCCTGACTGTTGTTTGTGCCTATGCACCAAAGAGCAGTTCAGAGTACCCACCCTTTTTACAGTCCTTGGAGGGGGTGCTGGAGAGCGCTCCCTCTGGGGACGCCATCATTCAGCTGGGGGACTTCAATACTCACGTGGGGAATGACAGTGAGACCTGGAAGGGAGTGATTGGGAGGAACGGTCCCCCAGATCAAAACCCGAGCGGTGTTCTGTTATTGGACTTCTGTACTGTACTGGATTGTCCATAACGAACACCATGTTCAAACATAAGGGTGTCCACACGTGCACTTGGCACCAGGACACCCTAGGTCGCAGTTCGATGATCGACTTTGTGGTCGTGTCATCGGACTTGCGGCCGCATGTCTTGGACACTTGGGTGAAGAGAGGGGCAGAGCTGTCAACTGATCACCACCTGGTGGTGAGTTGGCTCCGATGGTGGGGGAAGATGCCAGTCCGAAGTGGCAGGCCCAAACGTATTGTGAGGGTCTGCTGGGAACGTCTGGTGGAATCTCCAGTCAGAAGGAGTTTCAACTCCTACCTACAACAGAACTTTGCTCATGTTCCGGGGGAGGCGGGGGACATCGAGTCCGAGGGGACCATTTTCCGCGCCTCCATTGCTGAGGCGGCCGACTGGAGTTGTGGCCGTAAGGTGGTCGGTGCCTGTCGTGGCGGCAATCCCCGAACCCGTTGGTGGACATCAACGGTGAGGGATGCCATCAAGCTGAAGAAGGAGTCCTATGTGGCCTTTTTGACCTGTGGGACTCCTGAGGCAGCTGAAGGGTACCGGCTGACCAAGCGCAATGCAGCTCTGGTGGTCACTGAAGCAAAACCTCGGGTATGGGAGGAGTTTGGTGAGGCCATGGAGAAAGACTTCCGGACGGCTTCGAGGAAATTCTGGTCCACCATCCGGCGTCTCAGGAGAGGAAAGCAGTGCAACACCAACACTGTGTATAGTGGGGATGTGGCGCTGCTGACCTCGACCCGGGACGTTGTGAGTCGGTGGGGAGAATACTTCGAAGACCTCCTCAATTCCACCGACACGCCTTCCCATGAGGAAGCAGAGTGTGGGTCCTCTGAGGCGGGGTCTCCTATCTCTGGGTTTGAGGTCACCGAGGTAGTTAAAAAGCTCCTCGGTGGCAGGGCCCCGGGGGTGGATGAGATTCGCCTGGAGTTCCTAAAGGCTCTGGATGTTGTGGAGCTGTCCTGGTTGACACGCTTCTCCCTTAGAGATAGGGTGAGAACCTCGGTCATCCGGGAGGATCTCAGTCGCTGCTCGTCCACATCGAGAGGAGCCAGATGAGGTGGCTGGGGCATCTGATTTGGATGCCTCCCGGACGCCTCCCTGGTGAGGTGTCCGGGCACGTCCCAGTGGGAGGAGGCCCCGGGGACGAGCCAGGATACGCTGGAGACTACGTCCTTCGGCTGGCCTGGGAATGTCTCGGGATCCCCCCGGAAGAGCTGGATGAAGTGGCTGGGGAGAGGGAAGTCTGGGCATCCTTGCTAAAGCTACTGCCCTTGCGACCCGACCCGGATAAGCGGTATAAAACGGATGGATGGATGGATGGATGAATACTACATCAGATTATTAACTTCACCTTCGAGGCTGACAGCATTACAACTGAATGTGATTGTTGCCATCTCAACCAATGCAGAAGAAGAAACTGCAACCATTGTGGGGCTAAAAAATGTTTAATTACAAAAAGAAGAAAGCAGTTCTGAAGCTGACTTGACTTTATCTCATCATATTACTGCCTCACATTGAACTTGGAGTCACGTCTTCCTCATAATAACTTCCAAAAGAATGCACGCCCTGCTAAATTCTGTGCAGGTTTATAGACAGACCTTGATTCTAAATGTAGTTAAAGGTACATAATCACTGTTCAAAGTAGGAAGGCTACATCAGGTGGCTCCCGTGGAGACTTTGGAAAGGGCCAGAGGTGGGTAGAGTAGCCAAAAATGTAACACTAGAGTACTGTTACTTTATAATATGACACTAAGTAAAAGTCCAAATATTTACTTAAGCGTCAGTAAATATTCAGTGAAAAAAAGCGACGTAAGTACTGAGTAACTGGAAAGCAGCTTCTGATTTATTTCTTCTTGAAATAGCGCATGAATGGCGGCACGGTGAACGACTGGTTAGCCAAAAATATCACTTCAAAACTTTATGGCAAATTTCTGAAACGGTCTTAAATTAACTTTAGTTTCCACAACACATTAGTGAGCCACTAGGCAGAGATTATTAATTACATCTAACATATCACTAGACATATATGACCACAAATTTCATTTTTTAGCGTTTACTACTCTTCTAACGAACATGCAAAGCCAAATACAAATTCCGCTTAGCTGGAAATAAGTCAGAAAACACTCAAGCCAACGCAAAAAAAGATCGCTCATCAATCGCTTGCAGATAGAAGATCCTAAGCACATTGGAAATGTGTGCCCAATATGGAAACGTTTGACCAAGATGTCTGCGTTTATTCACTGAGACAGCTGTGTTCAGTTACTTTTTAGCCTGCTCATCAGCATATTTGAAGGGATAGTTGGCCAGTGTTGCTTTGTAGCCAGTGTTCTTCACCATGTTGTTCCATGTGACCAGTCGTTGACCGATGGCAGTTCCCCGAGGCTCAAAACCCTTTGGAGAAATAAAAACAAAAGTTGGATTTTTGGCACCAAGTCCGCTTATATGAATTTGCAACAGGCTACACATTTGGATAAATGCAAAAAATAAAAGTCGCTGTACAATTGGCCAGCATAAAAGGCAGCAATAGAATAATATTCAGTAATCTGAGTACAATTGAGATCAATAAGTAAATCAGAACCAAGGCACAGATGATGAACATATATTGTTTCTTTTGGTATTTAGTAAAATAGTAATAAATTAAAAAGAGGAGACAAATTCTAAATGGGGGGGGGGCTACATGCCAACATAACCCTAAACGGGGTTGCTGTGCAGGAACATTTAAGAATCAATATAATATGACCTTTGAAATGATCTCTCACTCCATTTTAACACCCATTGGAGATGGGTCAACATGTTTGGGAGAACTCGGCTCTACCATCATCAGCACACCAAAACAGGAAACGTATCATGAAAGAATGCTGTTCCCCCCACATATTTGTAGAATCAATTCCCAGGAAAATAAAGCACTTCTGGCTGCTCATGTCTCCCAACATATTAGTGAGACCATTAATGTGTTTTCCCAGATCCAGATTTGTATTACGATTCCCTGGCGGGGAAGTTCAATGACGATGCGCTCCTTGGGGGTTCGATGCTTTGCACAAGGCACCAAACAATGCTTAGGAAGCAAGCCAGTCCACTTTCAGAGTGAATCCAAGTGAGAGGTTGCCCTTGAAGTTATTGTTTTAGCAATGCTATAAGAGCCATCTATAGTATAACTAGAATCACTCAGTAGGGCAAACTTGTGCCAAGGCTGAACTTTTAACAAAAGTAAATGGAAAGTGTGCCTCATATGTGCATTTGTCCATCCGACTGATAGCTAGCAGCCTACTTCCTGGTTCATGACGAATGACCATGTTCCATTGATAAGAAACTAAATTCCTGTAGGTGCAAGACTATCACCAAAATGTAATGACTTCTACATCAGCTCATGTGGCACCCCTTTAGAAATCTTTGTGGTGTGGTTTGAAATCCTGTTAACTGGAGCAGTCCTAGTATTTACTGGTCTATGCCAAAATGACTGCTGTGATAAAGGTCATAAAAACAACAAAGCTTGTGGCCATTAAAGACACGTCACTAAGATTGAAACAGTTTACAGATGGGCCGTAACAGCATTTTAAACAGTTACTACTCTAAATTTTCAATCTTTAGCTCAATGTTTTGTTCTGTGTGCGTGTTAAATTTGCATTTTCCTCCCTATGCATGGTTAATTGAAGACGAGCAAATTGCCCATAGGTGAGAATATGAGTGTTAATGGTTGCTTCTCTATATGTGTTTGACTGGCGACCAGTCCAGAGTACACCCTGCCTTTTGGCCGAAGGTAGCTAGGATAGCTGTCCTGTGAGGTGTTATAGGAACTGGATTGATCAAAATGTTTTAGTACTTTTAAGTATTTTGTTTAGGTCATTTTGGTTGTTGCCGTTTACAATTTAATACTGTCAAAAGGATCACAAGGTAGCTGATTTTAGATTTTTGGATTCAAAAGAAAACACATTGCAATGCTTTCAGTGTGTGTATCTGTGATTTTATCTGTCATAATACTGACAACTGTGATAATTTTGGTAACTGTAAACGGGCTAAAAGGTGTTCCTATTGTTTCATCTTCAGTTGCCACTAAGTTTTCATGCATTCTTCTTCTTGAGGCTTGCTACATGTCAACTTCATGTTACATGGGCGTTAGTGGATCAATCCCTTTCAGTGATACAGCTATTTTTGATCTGTACTCACCAAAAGAGGGTCAGAGAAATCAGGGAGGTCAGGAACCAGGACACCCACCAGGGCGCACACTACAATTAGCACTGTACACACACCGAGCACCACCACTGGCCAATCAGCTATCAGCTCAGAATAGCTGAAAACGCAAGAAGGATAGTCCAAATTAGTGAAAGATCACAATTTTCAAAGCTGTCCAACATTCCTCTCACAAAATCAGACAAAACATGAATATGGACACATATTGAATTAGCATTAAGATGCTTGTAGACGCTGTGTAACTGAGAAAGGATGAGATGCAGTCTGCGGGTTTACAAAAGCTAGGTACAGACAGACAACTCCCACAAGATAACTCATGACTCACTACTGAGGAATGACAGCAGTGATGGATGGATGACAGGAATAATGGGGGAAAGGAGGAGGAGGAGAGAGCTTTGCAGTCCAGACCATCAACAGGAGACTTCATTTTTGGCAAGCCTTACCTTTTGGGGAATCGAAAGGACCATGCAGGGCTGAAAAACAAAATGAGACCGATAAATAACGTTTACATTTTTATGTCAAAGCCAATCCATATTTTGCAAGAGTTTGGAGGAGGAGAAATTATTTATGATGCCCTGTGACCTTTGGATCTCAACATGAGCACCAGCACATACAGTACACATTGCAGTACGCAGTATGCAATGGAAACCATGAAAACGATTCGTTCTGATAATGTTGAACAAAATAGACCGAGCAAATGTATTCAAACTTACCGGTAATTGAAATTGTACAGAATAATACAAGACTAATTTAACTGTCTCCCACATAGACAACTATGGAAATTCTGCTTGAATTTATATCTGGGAGCTTTTGGAAATGATCTGTGGCTACACTTGGTAAGTTTCACTTTTCACAGTTTTCACCTCGTTTGAGTCAACGTTTGACAAAATCCCCATGGTCCATATTTAATGTCAAATATTACTCTATAGCAATGCCATGTCTGATGGACTTCAATTTAAAGTGTTGTGCAAATAAATATCAGGTGAGAAACAGTGCCAAAAGGGGGGGCATTTCAAGGCATTCCCCCCCCCTCATTTACAGTAAATACAATTCTTATTTTGAATTTGGGTTATCAGTGTTTCGCTATGTATGGATATATACTGAGAATCAATTCAAAAGCAATGATTTACCAGGAGGGGATAATGAAAGATTTGCAATCAGCTAGTTTTGACATACCGTCACAGAAACCATAAAGTCTGCTACATGATAAGTTGCTGCTTCCTGTGTGCCTCTTGTAAGGCAAAAAGAAAATACACTTGAGATAGCTTTAAGTCGCTCGCTGTCCAACTTCTACCTCTCTCTTATTTTCTTTCCTGTATGTAATGTTCAATGTTTGTCTATTTACCTGTGGGAGTCTTTGTGGATCACTGAGCTAATTAATAAGGTAAACACAGACCACTAGCCACTCACTCAACGCTGTGCTGACAAAGTAAAGAAACCAAAAACTGTTGTGGATATGTGTGAGTTTGGAGGTGTGTGTCAGCCCTTCTATACCAAATTTGAGTTTACCTAAATGAATATTATCATGATAGTTGTCATTAAATCCCTTGCTATTGATTCAAAACAGGGATCCTAGACCCTAAAAGAAAAGCAATGTTTGCTGATATAAAAGTATAGGGTTTGTTTCAGTTGTATGAAAGCCTCCACTCATTGAGGAAAAGAAAGCACAAGGTGATCACAACTTTCCTTTCTACAAATGGGTGGATTGAAAATGATGACAAATCATTAGCAGCAGCAAAGCATTGACAATGACCACCAAAAAGCTAATGCAATTTAATCAGCGAACAAGCGATAACTCGTTAAGCACTACAACAATTATTTTGTTCTTTAATTTAGAAAGCACGCATTTGTGACCTTATATAACAAGTCCATGAACACAAGTCTGTGTGTCTCGGGGCTGGGTTCAAATGCTGTAGAACGTTCGCTGTCAGACAGGTGGGTAAATATTCCATGAAATAGGCCTTCAAGTTGGAGCAATTAGTGTCAGCAATAAGACCTCCCCTAGCTCTGATGTGCGTTTCTTGCTGGAACGGTGCACATGATTAGCGTTCCAGCGATCCATGAAATAGGCGTCATGTGCCCATTTTAAAACATCATTACACGAGTAGGCAGAAAAAACATGGCCCGGTGCCAATGGGGTGGTACATCAGTGCCAACTCTTTGAAAGCCAGTCAGGAAAGAAATGCATTACTCAACACCAACAATTTAATACGTTTTTGCTACACAATACATGTTTTTCAATGAGTAGAGACCTCTTTTTAAGTCAGGAACTAGGTCTGTTTATCAAACTTAAAATGTGTGGGGAGGAGCCCTGTGTTTTCAACAGACTTCAGAAGACCAATACAAACTACTGTTGTCATATATTTTACAAATACAAATCTTGTTTCTATCGCAAAGCTGATATTAGACTGATTTCAGAAGATATTGTGTTATTTAACTTGGTTCCTTCTGCACTTAGTGTAGGTGCTGAAATAAGTGAAAACCGGCATACAGAATCTGGGTCTGGAAAGAAGAGGCAAGTTGTTGGGAGTCTGGAATATTCAGAGTCAAGGTTATGGCAAAATAAATCAATAAAAAATGAAAAAAATTACGAACAAAAACCGGTGCAGCGATGCACCAAGTGCTTTTTTGTTGTTGTTTTTTTAGAGTACAAGACGACAACTACAGTTGTCGTCTTGTCCAGATTTCTAATCAAACTGCTCACATGAGAAAGTAGTAGGTTTTACCCCTACTCTAGACAATTTTGCAGAGCATAATTTGGAGTCGGTTGTTTACCTTGAAGAATTGCCACGCAGCTGACTTCTCCACCAGCCCAAAAGGTGTACGTGTTGCTTCTGCTTTGTGCGCCTTGGCCTCTAGGGTGCAGTGTGGTGCACACATTCAGATAATGCATCGATCTGATGAAAAGACGTTGTGACGAAGCTGAAGTAATATAACTTCCAGAGTAGAAAGAATATATGCCTGTGAGTATAAGATCACCTTTGTCTATTTTGCTGCACGGTTTGTGTTTGAATATTCACTATTTAAAGGTTTATAGCACGACATCTTTGCTAATTTCCTAGCCCATCAATGGCATTTCGGATTATGTGTTAGCAATAAGCTAGCAAACTTTTTTAAGAGGAAGCTATGTATTCAGTTATTCATTTAATTTTTTTTAATTCAATTAGAGAGAAAGCATTTTTCTTCTCATCTGTATTAAGAAAAAAATTAATTAAATATGGACAGGTATAGCTGCTATTTATTTCCGAAGATGATGCAAGTTAATGTTTGGGGGAAAAAAGTTTAAAAGCTCGTTTGGAATCAGGAGAAAAAAGTAAATCCCAGATGGACGAAAAACAAATGGGTGAAAATTGCTTAATAACGCTAAGGACTGCTGTCATATAGTTGAATTGGACACCTGATATCAGAAAACAATCCTACTGTGGAAGTCTGAATTAATGTATATTCTAGTCCATTCACCCTGACAATGGCTCCTGCTTATATCATCCCTTGTGCCAGAAGGGCCAACTGCTGCCATATAATCAACCAATATTATGCTGCTTCAAGCATCCACTCTGTCATGTAGTGGATATTTTGGACAAAAGTGTTAAAGGCCTAATTTATAAACAGAAAATACCCAATACAAAGGTCTTGGGATCCATGTTGTTGTTGTCAAATTCTTCAGAACTTTAATTTTAACTATCATAGCTATGCAGATGACACACAGTTATTATATCTAGCAGTGTCTCCAAATGACTACAGTTCAATTGAGGTGTTGTGTCACTGTCTAAAACAGATAACTGGATGCCAAATGAACATACAGTGATTATAAAAAGTCTACCCCCCTCCCCCATTCAAATGCCAGGTTTTTGTGACAGAAAAAAAGACAAGATAAACCATTTCAAAACTTTATCCATCATTAATGTGACCCATACAACCTTTTGAGTGTTAAAGTAAAAATAAAGTGTTAAAGTAGTGTGTTAAAGTAAAAATAAACTGAGATAATGTGGTTGCACAAATGTGCACACTCTCTTATGACTGGGAACGTGGATGTGTTCAGAATTACCGTAACCTATTGTGTATAATGTGCACCCATGTATAATGCGCACCCCCAAAGTTGACCTCAAAATTCTGGAAAACCCTTCAACCTATGAATAATGCATTTTTACAATGCATGATTTTGCTTCTACCAATATGATCAAAACAAAGCATTATCTGTATTTTGTTAGTTTTTTCAAAGAATTATTCTGAAGTTAAGCACTTTATTTGAACATGTAATTATTTTTATTTACTTGCTCTCATTTTAAAATTTACAGCCCTACTTTTATTTAGTAAATAAGAAAACACACAGTTTTGCTCATATGTTTGATTACCCTGGCAGAATTTGTAAGATGGTTACAATTATTTTAAGAAAACATGAAGAGCCAGGCAAAACACATTTAATTTTATTTTAATGGGATTCAAATTAAGCTGTCAAGCATTTCAGAAAACCATTGGCATTAAACAAAACATAGCCATAAAGAAATTAATGATGATTGTTGTTCAGTAATCAGTCTTTTAAAAAATATATATATATTCTGCCTGGGTATGTAAACTTATGATCACAATTGTACATATATGCAGTCATATTGGAATGAAGGTGTTGGCTACACCTTTTTCATAACCTCTAGGTGCCGGTGGCATACTAGAATGAAAGTGTCCAACTTTTTCATAACCGCTAGGTGGCGGTGGCATATCAGAATGAAAGTGTACAGCTTTTTCATAACCTCTAGATGGCGCCATACATTTATAAAATGTGAATGTTTTTTTCAATTTTCCCCTATACCTATGTATAATGTGCACTATTGACTTTTGACAGTTTTTTTGGGGGGTGGGGGGATGCCCGTTGTACACGAGAAACCACAGATTACTGGTTTACGGTAACCACTAAAATTTCAACTCATGTTAAATTGGAGTCATGACACACCTGCCACAATTATAAAAGCCTTTGGTTAACCCAAATAAAGTTAAGCTGTTTTAGTGGGCTTTTCCTGACATTTTTGTTGGTACATCTTACAGCACAAGACATGGTCCACAGAGAGCATTCACAGCATCAGAGAGAGATATTGTTCATCAGTTAGAAGAATGTTACAAAATAATTTCCAAGGCATTAAATATACTATGGGACAGTGAATACAGTGACCACCAAGTGGAGAAAACATGGCTTAACAGTGACATTACCAAGAACACGCTCCTCTAAAATTGATGAAGAGACGAGAAGAAAACGGCAGCAACATTGAAAGAGTTGCAGGAATATCTGGTTATTGGTTGTTTAATACATGTGACAACAACTTCGCATGTTCTTCACGTCTGGGCTATTGGGTAGGGTGGCAAGGTGGGAGCCTTATCTTACAAAGGAAAGCATCAAAGCATGGCTACATTTTACAAAAACACATTTGAAATCTCCCAAATGCATGTGAGAAAATGTTTTATGGTCAGATGAAAGCAAGGTTTTGCTATTTTGCTATAATTCATAAAGTTTGGCTGAAACACAACACTGTTGATCACCAAAAGACCATCATACCTTCAATGGAGCATAGTGGTGGAAGCATCATGCTTGTCACCAGTTTTCTTCAGCTGAGGCCTTCGTCAAGGTGGAGAGAATTAGGAACAGTTTGCTTTACGTGTTAGCACAAAACCTTTTGCTAGAAAGCAAGTCAGAAAAATCTTAATAATACATCTGAACTTTATTTGAGGTTAATCCGAGGCACTTTGAAATGGTGGTTGGTGTGCGCCGTCTACTGTTTAACATGAGTTTGATTTAGGGATGCACCAATACCACTATTTCCAGACGGAGTGCATACATTTGACATTTCACCGATACCAAGCACTGTCTTGTAATTGTGCTGAAAATGATTTTTGTTTGTTGATCAAATACTGTTTAAAAACCTCTCTTGAACATTGCATGTTTCACTCAAATATAATCCATTTTAGAGTAACAACTTGCAAGTACTGACATTTTAACATCAAACTGCCTGTTTCAAAAGTCTAGCCACACATTTCACTGAACTGTAGCCTGTTACACAAGACATTTCATTGATATGATGTCTCAGTGTGAACACTAAGGGCACTATATAAAAGGTGTACATAAACAAGAGAGAGAAAAAATGTAGACACTGGTGCATATATAAGCAGGAATAAGGATTGCTATGTTAGTGTTTCCCACGTATACATTTATCTGTGGGAGGCCGGGACTAATAAATATTGGCTGAAACTAATTGAATTTTGCCCTACCACTCTGAATGTACTTGTCATTAAACCCCGATATAGTAGGTGGCGGTGTGCATCGCCACTGCAAAAAAAAAAAAAAAGGATATGCGCGGCTTGTTCCACCAGTCCTCTCTGTACAAATATGTGACAAGTCCAAAAGTTGCATAGACATTAACTCGCGCTGTGTTTGTAAGCCTGTTGGGTGGCGCTGTCCATTAGAGGTTCTGCTCGTTGATTAGTAACTCTAACGTTGATGGTCACTCATTCCTATAGATGAATATTGAATAATATTTCAACCATCACGAAATCACGAAAAGGCCACGTCCCCAAGACGCAGCACAGTCTGGACCACAGGAGGTATTTAAATAGAATAGGGAATAGGGAATTTTCCCCCTTTCATAAATTAAATCACCATTTAAAAAGAGCATTTTAAGTTCATTTGGGTTATATTTGTCTGATTTTAACATTTGTTTGATCATCTTAAACATGAAAGTGGGGAAACTATGCAAAAATAAGAATTTCAGAAGGGGCCCAATACTTTTTCACAGCACTGTATTTTATTAGAGCGGGAATTTTTTTTTACTGAAATAATGATTCAATTAAAATGTATTGCACACAAAAGTTAAATACAAAATGTACCACAATAAATGTTTAAAAACTATGCTTGTGTATTAAACTTTAAAAAAAATACAACTGAACTGTACTGGATTAAAAAAAAGTTTAAGTCACTGTACCAATACCTACTGTTTAAACATTTAATTCAGTGATTCTAAAGCATTCCACTAGATGGTGCCCACATACCACTTGAGGCACTTGTACCACACTTTGCCAATCACTCACTTAGATGAGAAGCATGTTGTTGTCATGTCGGAATTGTATCTACAAGACAGTGCTTTTATTGATGAAAAGAAAATACCCGTTTAGGTGAGTAAGAAATCGGTTCAAGATTAAACAGGCCAAAGACCCAACGCCACATTTGCTCCCCAGTCACAAGAGAAATGAGAAATAGAGTTGGGGGCGTTGAAGGAGTTGAAATAAGTATATGAAAGTCAAAGAAAAACTGAGGAAAACATGGACTAAAAGCCTGCATGAATGAGCCACAGATGCTTGTAAACTCAATGCCTTACTTTTCCCACTCAAGATTAAATGTGTGCTACTACACAAATCTCATCTTTAAACGTTACCGAAAAAAAAAAGTTGTTCTTTACAGGAGTTACAGGTGGAGGAGATCCTACTGAGTCCGAGTGAAGAAAATTGCATGTTTAGAAGTGAGAAAACTTAAGAAAGCTACCTTAAAAATGTGCACACAGGTAAATAATGACTTCCATACAATTTTCACCCACTGCCGCCCCTTCTTTGCAGCACTGGTAAATATAGGACTACGCAAATGATTATGCATGCCATTAAATGGTCCCAGCTGCAGATGTGGTGATGGGCTGTGGTTTTAGCGGAAAAGTCAACTCCCTCCTCACTAAATATGGATCGCTTGGAAAAACAGAAGGGTCTGCCAACAAATGGCTTCAATACCAGAATGCTGCTTTGACAGGGAAAAGCATGGTTTCCGTGCGCGTGTGTGTGTGTGTGTGTGTGTACACAGTTTGTGTTTTCATTGAGCTGTTAAGTCATCTTATCTGTATAAGTGTGTTAAAATTGCCCATACATAAAAGCTGTAGACTACGGTGACCAGGGGTGTCAAACTCAGTTGCATTGGGGGCCACTTTAGGTAGTGGGTCAAACAGTATAAACATTAATTGAACAGACTAAACCAAACGTTTTGAACATAAATATGAACCGCAACAGACGGAACACAATATTATTCCAAACAAATCAACTTAAAGGTCCTATATTTTGGGTATTTAGACCTCCATTAGGGTGACTCTATAACATGGAGTTAGTATAAGTGTCAATTTCATTAAAAAAAACAAACACGATTTTGTCAGACAAGTGTCAAGAAAAGGCCGCTCTGACAGCTACTTCCGTTTGACCCGGTTTTGTATCCACTTTGTCCATATTTGGCTAAGATTGCCCCCTTTCCTGTGATTGGTTGCCTCTATGTAGAAGACCCACTTGTGAGGGCACACGTGTTGTTATGTTGACAGCACTAGCTTGGGAACAGAGATGTAGGCGAAGAGCTTCGCTAGTGACGTAGATAAGCTCGAGAAATTCGAATTACCTGATTTCTGGCCTCTCTGCAGAAAAACGTCTGGAACTCAGGAATGCATGGACGATTTTAATTCATATTTCAAGTTTACTTAGGCACCATAGAGCCAACAGACCATGCCAAATACTAGAAAAAGTTGTTTTGATAAAATATGGCACCTTTAAAATAACTTAAAATATGTTGTCCTGCGTCGAAATCTCTGTCAAAATGTGAAAATGGTGCTAAAAACCTGAATATATGGAGAGATTGATTGCAGGTGCTCATCAGTGAGGCAACGTTAGGAGAGGAGGGGGAGGCGTTTCCCAGCATCCTTTGCTGTAGTTACAATTCTCACATTTGGGTGTTGTCCTGCATAATTGTGTTATTTTGTACAGACATGGTGCAATAGTTAAAGTGGTTTTTAGTTGTGTAAGGTTAAATTATTGATACTTTTGGTGGTGGTGGTGAACCTTGCTTCCTGGATTATAATGTTACTGCAATTAATGACACTCTAGCCCTGCAGCATTAGGGAACCGCATTCACATTTGTGTCAATTATAAAGTAAATGGCGCTGAGAACAGCAAAGACGCCTTTTTTTTTTTTGGCCCGCGCTCGCTGCGCGGGCCAGTTACACTATTTATCAAATGGTTGCGTGAGCAGGATGTAATTATGTACAGACCCTTTCCAAAATATTTTAATATCATGGAAAAGTTTATTTCCATAATTCCATTAAAAAAAGTTTAACTTTCATAGATTGTAGATTCAGGGCCCACAATTTACACAAGTTCAAGTATTTAATTGTTTATTTTTACATACTTTTTGGCTTCCAGCTCATAAAACTCACAAAATCACGAATTCAAAAAATTAGAATACTGTGAAGAAATCAGCCCAACTTTGCAGGCCATACATGTGTTAAACTGAGTGTCACACACTAATCATCTACTAAACTCAAAGCACCTGCACAGGTTTCCCCAGGTGTCATTAAATTGCTTCAGTTTGGTTCAATTGTCTCAGTTGGGTTCAAGACGGGGAAGACTGCAGACTTGAAAACTGGCCAGAAGACCATCAATGAAAACCTCCATAGGATGGGTAAGCCACAAACGTTCATAGCTAAGGAAACGGTTGACTGTTCACAGAGTGCTGTGTCCAAGCATATCAATGAAAAGTGCAGTGGAAGGACAAAATGTGGCAGGATACGATGCATCAGCAAAAGAGATGACTGTGGGATTCAGCGGATTATCAGAGAGAGAGATTTTCAAGATCCAGAAAGAGTGGAATCAGGCAGAAGTCACAGCTTCAAAAACCACCACATTCAGACGCATCTGGGTGATGGGCTACAACTGTCTGGTTCCTCGGGTCAAGCCACTTCTGAGCCTGAGCCAACATAGAAAGTGTCTCAACTGGGCCATGGAGAAGAAGGACTGGGCTGTTGGCCAGTGGTCCAAGTTCCTCTTTTCCGATCAAAGTAAATTGTGCCTTTCATTCGGGAATCAAGGTCCAAGGGTTTGGAGGAAGACGGGTGAAGAACAGACTCAAGCTGCTTGAGGTCCAGTGTGAAATATCCACAGTCAGTCATGATTTGGGGTGCAATGTCCAATGCAGGTGTTGGAAACCTCTGCTTTCTTAAATCCAAGGTCTCCGCAACAGTCTACCAGAATGTTTTAGAAGACTTCACGATTCCTTCTACTGAGGATCTATATGGAGATGCAAATTTCAGCAGGACCTGCTGGAAGATTAAATTTGTCCATAACACCAGAAGCACCAAAACCGAAGCACCAAAACCTGGTTTGATGCTCATGGCATCACAGTGCTTGACTGGCCAGCCAACTCGCCGGATCTAAACCACATTGAGACCTATGAGGTATTAACAAGAGGAAAATGAGGGGCACCAGACCCAAAAACAAAGAAGAACTGACAGCAAGCATCAAGGAAATCTGGGGTTCCATTAACTCCTAGGCAATGCCACAGGCTGATTGCCTCAATCCCACAGCGCATCAAGGCAGTTATTAAAGCAAACGGATGCCCAACCAAGTATTGAAGATGAACATATCGTTTTGAAAGTACCATATTTTTATTGTCTTAATGTAACCCTGGCCGACTGGTTAGCACATCTGCCTCACAGTTCTGAGGACCGGGGTTCAAATCCCGGCCCCGCCTGTGTGGAGTTTGCATGTTCTCCCCGTGCCTGCGTGGGTTTTCTCCGGGTACTCCGGTTTCCTCCCACATCCCAAAAACATGCAATAATTGGAGAGTCTAAATTGCCCGTAGGTGTGAATGTGAGTGCGAATGGTTGTTTGTTTCTTTGTGCCCTGCGATTGGCTGCCAACCAGTTCAGGGTGTACCCCGACTCCTGCCCGAAGATAGCTGGGATAGGCTCCAGCACCCCCGCGACCCTAGTGAGGATAAGCGGAACGGAAGATGACTGGATGAATGAATAATGTAACCCTAATTTCTCTTTTTTTTTTCTACCAAAACTAAGTAAATGGTGATTTCGTCACTGTATTCAAATTTTTTTAATTACTGATTTTGAGCTAGAAGCCCAAATTATGTAAAAATAAACAAATACTTGAAATTGTTTAAATTGGGGGCCCTGAATCTATAATCTACAAAAGTAACTTTTTGAATGAAATTACGGAAATAAATAAACTTTTCCATTATATTCACATTTTTAGGAAAGTGTCTGTAATTCCATACCAGGTAGGAAGTTTGACACATACTGTATGCTACTGACATAAGCAATAATGATGATAATAACAAAAACAACAACCAACATACCTAATTCTAGTTGGGTGTGTTGAACTCTGGAGGTGCTCCTGCCAGTGCTGGTGATCGTGGTGGTGTCGACAAAGTGTTGTGGTCGGGTGTGTCAGATGAGGCCGGGGGTTTGAGTAAGTGCAGGCAGGTGGACAACAAGAGCAGGACAGAGGGCTCCTGGTGTGAGGAACCAAGCCAGGCCCATGGCCCGTGCCGGGAATATGGAAGAGAGGGCACTCCTGCTGACCACAGGGGCAACAAAAGGAGTGGAAGTGACACTGCTGGCAGCATAGCGGTGAGGGCTGAAGACGAGGGGAGGATGGAGTGGTTGAAAGGTGGCGTTTGGCTAACATCTGAGAGTCTGTGACAGTGGGCGAAGTTGCAGTGGCAGTCGGGTGGGGGAGCGTCCTCAGGGTTCCGTTCTGTTTGACATCTCCACCGTTTTGGGTTGCTCTGTTTGTTCTCTGGACGTGTGATTTTGGCTTCTTCTGCAGCTGTCTACATGCTGCATTCCTCACTGAGATTTCTTCAGCTCCCACCGCTGAAAGGATATCACCATTTGAGGCAGGTGTGATGGGCTCCAGGACATTGATGTCTGGTATACTGGTGTTTGACGGTGCATTTCCACTGGTACCGAGAGGATGTTGCCCTTGACTGCTGGGAGCCAGAGGGTCATCAATCGCCTCGCTCAGGGCCATTGTCCTCTCCCAATGGTCCTGGCTGTAATAATGTCACTCCTCTGGGGTGGAAGAAAACAGAAGGGAAAGGCATAAAAGGTTGGTTTGCTTCCCCAAGTATTAGTGCTTGAAAATGTTTTAGCCTTCTCTACACCATACAATAATGAAGTATGGAAGTACAGTGGATCCCTGCATAGCCGCAGCCTATTCGCGGATATTTAGTTCCATTTTTTTCTTTGTCTTTTTTTGTAGGGAGGGGGCCACCCCGAAAATGCTTATTGGTGGTT
Source organism: Phycodurus eques (assembly GCF_024500275.1). NCBI lineage: Eukaryota > Metazoa > Chordata > Actinopteri > Syngnathiformes > Syngnathidae > Phycodurus > Phycodurus eques. The sequence continues at coordinate 3,508,876 of NC_084542.1, read as the reverse complement.
TATCCCTGCTTAGTCAATGATTTTTTTTTTTTTTTTTAGGTAATACAAATTAATTTCTCCCCCCAATGCAATTATAAGTTAGAAGCATATTGGCATAAAATCTAAGTTTCACATTTTAACGTGTAAAGTTTCACGTTTTAACGTGATAAATGTATTGTTTTAACTTGCGAAGTTTTACTTTTTAACATGCTAAGTATCACATTAAAACATGATACATTTAACTTTTGCATTCAGCAAAACAAAATTAAGAAATTCCCTCCAGTTCAGGTCACTGGTGGAGCCCGATGAAGGCCGAAACCGCGTGTCTTATTTTTGAGTTTTATAAATCAAGTGTCACTAGCTACGTAACTATGGTGCTCTTGTATAATACTGTAAAAAATAATAATAAGGCCAAGTGTTTAAAAAGAAGAAAAATTTATCACGTTTTAACGTGAACACCCACCAAGTTAAAACATGATATTGAATGTTTTTTTACCCCCCCCCCCCTGGTGTTGCAGCAATACACTACTGTAGTAATGGGGTGATTTTCGCTAGTCACTATTGGCATCAAAATTACAATAGCCTTAGAAACTCCAGCATTAGGGTTTGCCGTAAAGGGGTTAACAATAATGAGGAAAACCTGAAGTTTATAATGCTGTATGTTACAGACCACCCCTTATGATTTAATATCAATTTCAGGGAGAAGAGTCACGAGGAGAAATTGGAATTTTGGCAAGCAATTTTAGCATGGGGGTGTGAGGGTGGCAGGAGTGGAAAAAAAGAATGTCTCTACATGTACAGGCCCACTTCTGGGGCCTTTTTTCAGAAAATCTATTTAAGTGCAAGACATATTTTGAAGGGCAATGTTGTAAGGTAGGTTAGAAATGATAGCGTTTGGGTTTTATGGTTTTATCTTTTCCACTATTTACAGCAGGGTCTGTCCCTATCCCTCTCAAATAGTGGGGTTTACTGTACCGGATTATAAAGGTCACACATAAATTGACTGAGGTTGAAAATATATTTTGCTCAAGTATACTTGGCCCCCCCCCTTTTTTTTTTTTTTTTAAATATATAAACAAGTGTGGGCTTTCTGTACCATGTTCAAGCACAGTTGACTCCCTTGAGTCCAGCTTGGGCACGGTATGGTTGCCTATGCAATAGGATATGCACACAACAGATTTGTCATGCACTTGATTTGATCATTCCTCCCGCCACCTCTCTTTTATTTTATTTGTGATATTCAAAGGGAAATTGTGATATTCAAAGGGAAATTTAACTATATTTTTTTGGTTTGCTCTCCACAAGGAGAACCAGATCGCACACATGTAGGCATGCAAGAAGAGATCCAGAGTGAAAGAGGTGCGCGAACAGTGCTACACCACTTGAGCTGGGGTGCCTTGCTGGGGTCAAGGTGCCCTGCAGGCTCAAGGCACCCTTGAACTTGGTCATTGCTCATTTGCAGCGTCTTTGTCAAAATGCCTTAGAAAAGAAAAAGAAAGAGCCCCATTTCAACAACAGCAGAGCAGTTTCCTGAGTCCTTTTTAAAATGTGCAAACAAAAGCTAATGAAACCAACTTACTGACAAAAAACTTGGGATAAATTGACTAGATTAGTGACTAGATTACTATTGGATCAAAATACCTGAATGCAAACAAATGAGCCTAATATGATATGAAAATATATATATATATATATATATATAATATGAAATCCCGGCGCTTCTGCTGCACCTCTGATGAGTCATTTTACCGGGACACCATTGTAAAAAAAAAAAAAGAAATCTTCTTTTCAAGTCAAATATTGTGGTTTGCTACGTGGTTTGCTACATACTTAAGTAGCCATAGAAACTTCACTGATGACAATCAAAGGTTTTGGAGGGAACCCGAATTTCAATGCCTGATTAGTATTAAAGATCATAGTGATTTGAGGATTATATCAGTAAATGAGGTTTGTGAGGGATCGCAGTTGTGTGTACTGATAGTAATAATGCATTGTATAAAATGTGTATTTCTGTTTTGCAACAGAACATCCAGTCTCCTATCTATGGTGGTGATAAAAGCCTTGAAGTAAAGGTTGATGACATGGAAAATCTCGAATGATTCAGACCTAAATTATAACTGTGGTGCTTAAACAGGGTACACATCACTCCTGGATCTAATTTCCTCTTAAATAAATCTTGGCATGTCATAGTAGGACCCAATTTTTTTGAGCCTGACACTACATGCCAAAAAAAAAAAAAAAAGAAAGAAAAAGAAATGAGCTGTGGCTTTCACTTGCTCAGAAGGTTGAGACGCTCCAACAACTGCATTGGGCTTACTGCCTTGCAAAGCCACTCCCGTGCAACTTAACACATGTTGAGAGTAATATACTGCTGCTATTCCTTGTGATTCTCATTCAGATTTTTCCCTCTGCTTTCATTTGTAAAAACCTGAAGCGCTTGGTTGGAATCATTTCCAAGGCTCAAAATAACTTCTAACACTTTTGCTAAACAGTAACTACATATGAGGAGCAACTTTGTAGTTTGGAGGAGCATTCTTTTATTTTTTTTGCAGGTTAAACCCACAGGGACTTTAAGCAAGGGTTTTATTAAAAAAAAAAAAATACGACTGACGACAACATGAATAATAGAGGACGTGAATGAAGGACTGCAGCTAGCGAAAAGTTTAGTATTTGAGTATCCTACTGTAAATTCTATACATAATCGAGTATTTGGATAAACTATATTTTTGCTTGGTTAAAGAGCAATTATGACTAGAAAAGAGAAAATACATTTCACCTAATAAACTACCAATTGGTTTCCGTTTTTACTGTATATAATCATTAGTTGTTAATTCCTAGATTCACAGTGTGAAGAGCAGCAAACTATTTTCTTGTCGAGAAACATTTTCCGTGGGGCTATTTCAAACACAAATATAAATACATTTCAGTTAAACTTAGCATTTCTTGTATCAATAACAAGGCATTATTTTAAAAAGGCATTAACAATAACCCTAAGCCCTAACAGCCTTTGTGCAACTTCACTAATTGTGTTTTTATGAGGTGCAAAACATTAACTTTGACTTGCAAATTGCGGTGCAAATATGCTTATTTTGAGCCATAATTTCTGATGTGATAAGAACGTTGAAAACAACCCAAGTTTCTATGAATAGTACGACCTCGCGACATCAGAATTCTTGGAATAGCTTTAAAAACAGTAAGGTAACTAGCCTCATAGACTTGTGATGTCCCATGAACTTAAAACAAGAAGAAATGTTTGATATTTGGATTTCTTTGACTGGATTTACATTATATTAAAGAGATCATTTTGGTTATTCGGAACTACATCATGGCTGTGCAAAGAGAAGAAAAACAAAGAAATTGGTATATACTCCTATCCGAATGAGGCCTCGTCCAAATATATAAATACAATATGTCTTGGGTATCTGTAAATATGACTGCAAACGGAAACCAATCAGATACAGTATAATCCGTCAATGCGAGCCTGACATCGTAGACATATTCGAAATATATACATACCAGCTTCTACAAAAATTAACAAATAACCCACCGTAAATCTAAACTACAGTGAACGCGTACACCATTAAATATGGTACGTTTCGTGTGAGTCGATCATTCAATAAGCAAAATAATTGAAGACGGTGGCCAGTGGTGTAATGTGTCAGCTTCCCTCATTCAAATCAATGGAAGAAAGCGATAACACAAAGTAACAAAATGACCTGTAATGTTTAATATTTCTATTATTTATTGATTGATTACTTTTGTGTTGTCACGGTCTGGTGTTGGCAATTGTGCAAGTAGTGTCATGGTCCTGTGTTTCAAATTGTGTTTCTTTGTGTTGCAGTGTCTGGGTGACCAAAGGTGGGCATTGACATCGGTGACGCACCTGTCATGCATTGTAATCATCAGCCTTTTTAGGGGGCACCATCACAGTGTGTGGGCGTCGGAATATTCACTCGCTTTGCCCCGCGTTTGCCGCCATTCTGACCGCTGTCAAAAGTTAGGTTCTATATGATTATACCACACGGACCTTTTGTCGTGTCTCCCTGCGTTATCTGTGTTTTGATTCTCTCTGGTGGGGAGTCCTTTTAGTTTCGTATGTCTCGCCATCACATGCTCTGTCATTGAATTAAAATTGTTCGGACCTCTTTCCTAAAGTCTCTTTTTTTGGGATCTGCCCTTACGGCATTGCCGTCCGTGACAGAATATTCCGACCAAAAATGGATCCCACAGACTCAGACTCTTTTCGCCACGCGTTGGCAAGTCAGGGACATTTGGTAGGGAGACACGAGATATCGTTACACGAGCTCAGGTAGGCAAGGTATCCATCTGCATGGCGAGACATTCACAGGGAAGTGAGTCTACGCGTTCCAAGCAGAGCGGCCAGGTGGTGGTGACAGCGCCTTCTGCCTCCGGAAAGAACGTCTCATCGTGTGAGTAATTTGATGAAGACATGGTACCTAGTGAATTAAGAACTGGATCGAACAACGAGAGAAAGAGATTTCAATTGCCGGGTGAAGTTTCAGGATTTGGCGGTAGTGTGAAGGTTTCCGCGTTAATTGACTCCGGAGCTGATGAGTGTTTTGTGGACTCCTGTGTGATAGAGACTCTAAATTGTCCACTGTACAGACTTAGCAAAGCGAGAAAAGTTCTTGATTTGGATGGGCGTCTCCTGGCGGTTACAACACATATTACGGCTCCACTGTGTTTAAAGCTTTCGGGTAACCACATTGAATCGCGGCGATTTTTTGTAATGCCCTGTCGATCTGCTCCTGTTGTGCTGGGATTAATGTGGTTACAACTTCATAATCCAGATATTAATTGGGATCAACTACAGATTTTCAATTGGAGCCTATTTTGTCATTCTCATTGTCCTGCAGTCTGCCATGTTGACAACTACCCCCCGTGTTCAAGACGAGCACATCGATTTGGCTAATGTACCGGCTGAGTACCATGATTTGCAACTAGTGTTCAGTAAGGATCGCGCCCAGTCTTTGCCTCCGCATCTTCCATATGACTGTTCCATAGAGTTGATTCCTGAGGCTCCACTACCATGTGCGAGGCTGTATCAGATTTCCAAGCCAGAGCAACAGGCATTAAAGACTTATATTTCGACTTTGCTAGCTGCCGGGTTGATTCGTCCCTCATCGTCGCCAGTTGCCACCGGATTTTTCTTTATTGATAAAAAGGACGGGACCCTGCGACCCTGTGTCGATTTCCGGGGTCTCAACGACATCACGATAAAGGATAAGTATCCTCTCCCACTGTTGGACTCGGCGTTTGCCCCTTTGCAGTCTGCAAAGGTGTTCACGAAATTAGATTTGCGCAATGCCTATCACCTGGTGAGGATGAAGGAGGGAGATGAGTGGAAGACTGCGTTCAACACTCCATTAGGTCATTTTGAGTATTTAGTTATGCCTTTTGGACTCACGAATGCACCCGCTGTGTTTCAGTGTCTTATTAATGATTTGCTCCGGGACATGTTAAATGTATTCTGTTTTGTGTACTTGGACGACATCTTAATCTTTTCTCGTGATCTACATGAACATCGCCAACATGTCCGCATGGTGTTGCAGCGCTTGATGGAAAACCGTCTTTACATCAAGGCTGAGAAGTGTGAGTTCCATGCGGAGTCGGTACAGTTTTTGGGGTTCATCGTGGAGAAGGCCAGCTTCGGGCCGATCCAGCCAAGATCCAGGTTGTGGTTGATTGGCCAACTCCAACATCTAGGAAGCAGTTGCAGAGGTTTTTGGGTTTGGCAAATTTTTATAGGCGATTTATACATGATTACAGCCTTTATAGGCGATTTATACGTGATTACAGCCAGACCAATGGCCAGGCTGAGAGGGCGAATCAAGATGTGGAGGCTGCTCTTCGCTGTGTTTGCCATCAGCACCCCTCCTCGTGGTCTTCTCACCTGCCTTGGGTGGAATATGTGCATAACACCCTCGTTTGCTCTGCCACTGGACGGTCGCCGTTCATGACTGCATACGGTTATCAGCCGCCATTGTTCCCTTCTCAGGAGAGGGAGGTGGTCGTCCCGTCTGTACAGGTCCATCTCCGAAGGCCTCATCGGGTGTGGCGGGATGTAAAGGCGGCCTTGTCCCGTACTGAGGCTCGCAACCGGCAGTTAGCTGATCGTCATCGGATCTCTGCTACTCGCTACCGTCCTGGTGAGAACGTCTGGTTGTCCACACGAGATTTGCATTTGGCCGGGGGTTCTAAAAAAACTGGGTCCTCGGTATGTTGGTCCTTTCGAAATTGACTCTGTTGTTAACCCGGTGGCAGTTAAACTTCGGCTCCCTCCCGCCATGAAAGTTCACCCTGTATTCCATGTCTCCTTGCTCAAACCGGTTTCTTCCAGCCCTCTGTGTCCTCCAGCGGTGCCTCCTCCTCCTCCGCGGGTGGTTAATGGTGAGCCAGTGTACACGGTGGGTAAAATATTGGATTCCAGAAGACGGAGCAGGGGTGTGCAGTATTTGGTCGACTGGGAGGGTTACGGCCCTGAGGAGCGTTCCTGGGTTCCCCCGCTCTTGGATCTTAGATCCGTCCCTGCTCCGGGCCTTCCACTCTCTTCACCCGCAGAAGCCGGGTGGTCCGCCAGGGGGCGTCCTTTGAGGGGGGGGGGTACTGTCATGGTCCTGTGTTTCAAATTGTGTTTCTTTGTGTTGCAGTGTCTGGGTGAGCAAAGGTGGGCGTTGACATCGGTGACGCACCTGTCATGCATCGTAATCATCAGCCTTTTTAGGGGCACCGTGACAGTATGTGGGCGTCGCAATATTCACTCGTTTTGCCCTGTGTTTGCCGCCGTTCTGACCGCTGTCAAAAGTTAGGTTCTATATGATTATACCACACGGACCTTTTGTCGTGTCTCCCTGTGTTATCTGTTTTTTGATTCTCTCTGGTGGGGAGTCCTTTTAGTTTCGTATGTCTCGCCATCACATGCTCTGTCATTGAATTAAAATTGTTCGAACCAATTTTTTGGGATCTGCCCTTACGGCATTGCCGTCCGTGACACGGAGTTATTTAAATGAAATTTGGATGTCTGCAGATGTGAGTGGTTTTCATGTGTTCAATTTATGTAAACACAGTGATAGACTATGTCTCACTCGTAAAGTACATAGAATATATTGGAAACTCAGTTAACAAACTTAATTCGTTGCAAGACTCTGTTCGTGAACATTTCGGATTGCGAACAGATCTCAGAATGAATTAACAAGCAAGCACATTTTCCTGATAAAATAAATGGAAATACAATTTTTCAGTTCCATCCCCAGAAAATAAGTTACGTTTCCCGTTCTTTCATGGGTTTACTTCAACAGAAATTGAGAAAAAAAAAAAAAAAAGTACTCGCTATTGCCTCTTACTTCCTGTGAGCAAGACGCGTCGAGACACCAAGTAGAAAGGTCCTGCCGAGCCCACCAACACCACAGCTCCGGCACCAAGATTTTGACAACTGTAGCAAAAATCAGAAACACGAACATCATTCTCATATTTAGCTATTATAGTATTTCCATTTTGCCAACAGGAATAAGATAAGGCTTCCTAATTGCATTATTACTTGTACTTTTTGCTTTCTTTGGCTCCCTACTAAGGGCTAACAGAGCAAAAAACTAAAACATACAATACCTGTACGTGAGACACGATGCAAACTATTTTTACGCTATGTAGGAGAAAGCATAACAGTATTCTGCATGGATGCTGTGGCTGTTCATGAACTGACGCATACGGGCAGTTTGTGTACCAGAGCAAGAGTCTCTTAAAAATCTTGTCTATTTTGTTCATAAACAGGGTTGTCCGTGAATTGGGGAGGGATAGATTATATACCTGAATTGGGCCCTTGGACCTGCAGGGTAAGTAAAATTTAGCCAATGAGAACTAGAAATGCAAAATTTGGGCTTATTTCTTAACAGTATTCAAATTTTGGGGAATTCCTGATATTGTGGGTTTTATGAGCAGGAGACCCCACTTGAAATTGTTTCAATTGTGGGCCCTGAATCTATAATCTATGAAATCTTAACTTTTTGAATGGAATTATGAAAGAAAAAAAAAAAAAAACTTTGGGATTCCAATCCGCAATTTTTTGGTATTCCAATTTTTTGGAAAGGGTCTAGTCACCCAGCCACTTGGGGGTGAATGCTCCGGCACTGCACTGCGGTGCAAACGTATGCCTAAAATGGCATTGATGTCCAATGTAGTAATGTATGAACCTTTTTTTTTTTTCTTTAAGTTTGACCTCTCGGCACGTTGGAAGAGAGGTGGCATGTCACGGAAAGATACTATTAACAATCGGAGCAGCTGAAGTCAAGCTGCCTTGCCTTCAATTTTTCGGCTGGCCTAACCACAATGAAAAAAAACACCTGGAGTAAATAGAGAGGGAAATCACAACTGTCAAGTTCTTTGTACTTTGTGATTGTGTACGACTGACCAGTGGTCAATCAGAACAACGGAGACGTACCGTCCTTGACAATTCAGTATATTGACGAAGGGGATTTTTAAAGTAAAAGTTAGTGCCTAATGTTATTGCTTTCTATGCATTAACTGTGTTAGCTTACATTAAGTTTGTGATGGCCCTTTGTAATAGCATATTTATTCAGTTAGCCCTTGCTCAAGTAGAATTTTTTTGGGTACATTTTTTTTTTTAATTCTTTAAAATAAAAAAAATAAAAAGGTTTATATTGTTTTTAAAAGTAGTGCAATAAAAATATTTTTCCCGAGCCTGAAGAATAATTTTAATAATCGTGATGACCATATTGATCAAAATAATCGTGATTAATATCTTTAAAGGTTTAAAGAATTGACGGTAAGCTACAAGTCTGCCAATTACCAGCAAATACAATAGGAATTGGCATGTCCTTTATTGAGAATGAGGAAAATTAACGATCTATTAATCATATATATTGTTATTTCTGTTTCGATGACAGTGTTGTATTGAGCAGAATAATGGTGTCTGGAGGAGTTGTGCCCTTGTGGATCAATTTGTCACGTCATTCACCTTTAGAGCACAAAACGAGTTAAGAATGAATCAACCTCTACTGGTTGCAGTGTGATTAATCAGAATTAAATTCAACGTAATCATCATCATCACAAATTATTCTATTATAATGTCCGTCCTTAGTTGACTAAAAGATTAAACATCTATGGGAATCTGTGCAGACACAACCAATGGTAGAATAGGATGTCTTGAAACTGACAATTGAGTTTTAATTTGACAAAAATGTGATTTGTGTTAAATCATTTGTATAAAACAATCACAACATAAATTGGACATCATTCACAGTGGTATGAAATAGTTTTGCCCCCTTCTCAAATTCCTTTTTTTTTTTTTTTTTTTTTTGCTTAGTTTCCCCACTCTAAGATCATCAAACAAAGATAAACCATTTAAACATAAAATGCAGTTTTTAAACACTGATTTAATTTATTAAGACTTTTGGGAAAATATTCTATGGACTGATGAGAGGAAAGTTGAATTCTTTGGAAGGTGTCGGTTTGGTTACATCTGCCGTAAATATAACACAGCATTAAAAAACAGAAAGAACATCCCAACGGTCAAACATGGTGGTGGTAGTGTGATGGTCTGGGGCTGTTTGGTTCGTTCAGGACCTGAACGACTGGCAGTGATTGACAGAACCATCAATTCTGCTCTTTTTCAGAAAATCCTGCAGGAGAATGTTCGGCCATCGGTTTGACCTCAAGATGAAGCGCACTTTGGTTCTGCAGCAGGACAACGATGCAAAACACACCAGCAAGTCAACTTCTGAATGGCGTGAAAAAATAAATGGAAAACAAAAGAAGGCTTCGGAGTGGCCTAGTTGAAATCCGGCCTTGAATCTGATCGAAATACAGTGGCGTGACCTTAAACAGACCATCCATCCTCGAAAACCCTCCAGTATCGCTGAATGAAAACAATTCTGCAAGAAAGAGTGGGACAAAATATCTCCACAGAGACATGAAAGACTCATTGCCAGTTGTAGAAAACACCTGATTTCAGTTGTTGCTGCTGAGGATCGCCCAACCAGTTATTAGGTTTAGGGGGCTATTACTTTTTCCACACATGACTAGGTAGCTTTGACGTTTTTTTTTTTTAAATAAAGTGATCTAAAAACCGCATTTTATTTTTTACTTCGGTTATCTTTGTCTGATATTTACGTATGTTTGATGAGCTTAGACAAAGTGGGGAAACTATGCACACAAAAAATTTTGAGAAGGGGGCAAATACTTTATCACAGCACTGTAAAATATTTATAATCCCTTCAGTATCACCTACCGCAATAGGGATGAGGCTACCATTAGTTATTACTTTTTCCTTAATGCAACAGAAAGCCAGGCCAAGACATTTGGAGTGATTCCCAAAAGTAAGTGCTTTGGAATGACGCAGCTGATGACGAAGAACCTTTTCAACAATATCTCATGTGGGGTTTTTGATTAGTGGGAGTGGGAGTGATTGAGACCCCTTGGGCGACAGCGAGCTGCAGCAACACAACTTCAGGCGCCTGGCTTCCCTTTAATTTACGCTAATATGCAGTAATTACCAGGTCTCAGTCAGGAGATGGTTAATACCCACAGTTCACATTAACATGCAGCACTCCCCACTAGATACATACAGCTTGACGTACTCTTTGACATGTTTCTAGTTGTCATGAGAGACTATGGACACATTTGACCCAAAAATCCACCCCCAAGGGTCGCTTCTTGCAGCTGGGCTGTTTAACATACCAAACTGGGCAGCAGCACTGAAACTTAAAGATGTTGTTGCGACTGTCGTCTATTCCAATCAGAGGAAAATGAGGGGAAACACACCATGGCAAAATGTTGTTCTTTTTTTTTTTTTTCTTCTTCAACACAATATTTTTGCAGGATTTCATTGAGTAGAACAGACATTTGGGAATATTTCTTACACCCACACTCAAACTGAAATAGTGTAAGGCGAAGTACTACCGCGAGCACTCGAATTAGTGTCTTGTCAGTAACACAGCCAATGTGGAGAAACTTTGTTTTGCAGTGAAACGAAACAAAACACTTGGTTAGCCACAACACCGTCACAGTCCAGTCAGGGCAGTGCGCACTGTAGGAACCGTGAAGGTCGGGTGGCAATATTTTGGAGATACTTATAAAAAAAAAAAAAAAAAAAAAAAAAAAAAAAAAAAAAAAGGAAGTTTTGGGTTTGGGAACAAGGGAGGGGGGGGGGGGGGGGCTGAGGGTCGGTTTCAAACTGTTTCACAGTCGTACCGACACATTAAAATCAACTTTAAAAAGAGTTGCTGAAACCATTTCGCTTGAATTCCTTTAGCTTGGCTCATGCTTACTTCCAGTTCCACAATGCCAAACAATTCGTCTCCCCCCCCCCCTATTGAGGACGAAACAAATACTTTTGCCACATCAATATCAAACAATACCGCAATGCCAAATGTGCACACACACTTGGAAACGCATGACGACACATCATCAACATGACGACGATGTCGACACGTCTTGCCCAACTCAAGGCAGTGCCACAAGACGCGAAAAGCAACCCCCCCCCCCCCCACACACACACACACACACAAATGAAACCCACGCCACTTTTGCTTCCTAACCTACCGTGTGCGGTGCTTTTATCCCAATCCTTGCAACACGCAGCTTCAATTTGGCGACACCCCCCCCCCCCCCCCAAAAAATAAAATAAAATAAAAAATAAAATAAAAAGTCCTCGCGTGCAGCGCAAATATCCGCAGACGGAATCAACACCGACAGCCCGGAAAGACAGAAGCGTGTCAGACTAGCAACGGCAGTGGAGCCACACACCAGCGGGTTCTCGGCGGTGGGCGGGGACTGCGGGGACTGCCGGGACCGCAACTCACTGATAGGACAGCCCCCTTCTCGGCTTTAACCCGCTCGCTGCCACGCAAGTGCAGCGATTCCCCACCAAGAAATGATCCAATTTCACTTCATTTCTCTCATAAACATCTATTCATTACAAATATGTCTTTGTTCATCTATGCCAGCTATGGGTCGCGACAGGCAGAACGATGAAATGCTTTCCCATTAGATCAGTAGTTCTCAAACGTTTTCCACCAAGTACCCCCCCCCCCCCCCAGAAAATATTTGCCTCTCCAAGTACCACCACCACCATGACCACAATTAAAATACAGTAGGTAGTAGGCCGAAATCAGGGGTGTCAAACTCATGTTGCTTGTAGTTGCAGTTTCCCTGAGAGGTCTGTTAGAGACTTTGAAACCATATCAATGTTTAACCGACTCATCATATTATTACGGTACATATAAACAACAATTTGAGAGATAACTATTTTCGAAATAGGAATTTGATGATAAACGTTTGTTCAAGTTACTCTAACAACAAAAACAAAAAAAAAATGCTTGCAATATCACAATGTTATTTATTATTACATATGACAATTTTGAAATTCGGTACAGATTTTAGCAAGACTTTGCCGCACACGATTTGCTTTCAAATTATGTGGGGGGACCGGTTCTGCCCCCCAGGACTTCAGTGTGACACCTGTGGTCGAAGGTGTCCATCAAAAATGAGGCAGTGGTTTTATTCCCAAAAAGTACAGTACATTTAATATTATTCGAAGCAATGTAACATTAAGCACAGTTTACTTAGAACATCAACAAAATAAATACAAAAAAAATGTCCTTCAAAATGATGCTTTCATTCAAATGTATCAAACATAAAAGTTAGATAGTTAATTTAGTGAGTTAAAAAAAAACTGGACCAAAATCAATTTCCCCAAGATAAAATGCAAATGTATTGCATTTTCAAAACTTAACAGTACCGTAGTACAGTACAGTACTTAACAAATGTACTGTACTGACTAAATAAAAGTTTGAGCCACTGTAACACGTACCACATGTCCCCACGTACCACTAGTAGTAATAGTATCACATTTTAAAAAATCACTGCATTAGATCATAGCAGTTGGTACAATGCACCTGTATAGCCACCTGTTGCCATCCATACAACAGAATAAGTTATGGCTTCCTACTAGTATATCAGCCTTGTGTTCAAACAAACGGGCCCAAACCTCACACTATATCAGTTTTCCGAGAACAGTATATTGCGACAAGATCGTCATCATTTTAGCATTCATGCTTTTTGTAACGGTTTTGTTCGGTGGTGTGCTGTGAGATTTGTCTCATTTCAAATGGGTGCCTTTGTTCAATAATGGTTGGGGAACGCTCGCCAATCTGTGCATGCCGATGAACATGAAACAACATTTACTGCTTGAGCATTTTTGGGCTGGCAAATGGCACATATGAAAACTTAAAGCAACATGATTTTTTTTTTTTGTGCCTCACAAATCACACATCTGATTTCCAAACAATTAAATACAACAATAACAACAACATTAAATTACGTTTGGGCAGCATATCTGTCTCACAGTTCTGAGGTTGTGGATTCAAATACAGGTTCCGGACTTTCTATGTGGACTTTGCATGTTCTTCCCATGCTTGCGTGGGTTTTTTCCAGGTACTCCGCCTTTCTCCCAGATTCCCAAAACATGCCCCAGCAGGGGTGTGCACAGATAGACCCAAAGTGGTGTTCACGCACCATCCCTTTTGCCCTCGGCGAAAAAAGTCCTCTTTTAGGTGCAGCATTTGCCCTTTTGGCAAGGACAATTTTCCTGTCAATAAGTACTTTAAGCCGGTGGGAAACTTCAGCCCCCAACCCCCGGCCGACAAAAACTCCGTCAGCACCCCCCTAGGAGCTTCAGTCTCTCTTCAAAAATGTACATTATTATTATTATTAGCAACTGTGCATGTTAGAATCACTTTTTTGTTCGAAGTCAAAAGTCAGAAAAGTCCTCCATCTATCCACTTTCTATACTGCTTATCCTCACAAGGGTCACGGGTGTGCTGGAGCTTATCCCAGCTATCTTTGGGCGAAAGGCAGGGTACACCCTGAACTGGTCGCCAGCCAATTGCAGGGCACATAAACAACCATTTGTACTCACAATCACACCATCGGACAATTTAGAGTCTTCAATTAATCTCAGAAAAGTCAACGTAATAAATTAAAATGAAAAGGAAAAACATGACCCTTTGGTTAGACCACACAAAAAAAAAAACTATATCATAAAAGATTAAAACGGGTTTTCAGTTCACAATGCTTATACAACGAAATACAAAGTGGAATTTAGTTTTGACTCTTCAAATCCTTAAATCATGCTGGCCACTCAAATGCACACTGCAGAAATCAAATTAAAAATAATCAGTGTATTTCATCTCCACCAGTCGTGGGCTTTTCTAAAAGAAACCTCATGGTCCATGTAAATGAATTTAGTTTCCAAAAATATGTCCTCAGCAGGGAAGAGGTTTTATCACTGAGAATGCTCGGAAGGCTAAGGGCCGTACCTGGCTTTAATTGCAGCTGTCTGCCAGGATTAAGGCACAGTTCATATAGCAAACAGTAATCATCTGCAGTCATGAGGCCCTCTTACGCATCTGGCCTCCAGGCCAGTCGAAGCCCAAGTCATTGAGTGCTTTGTGATCATCTCTAATACTAATAACGATGCCAAACGCACTGATGCATGGTGCCATCCTTACCTTTTGCCTTATCACGAGTATCACATGTGGCAGTATAAGCCCGATGCAGGGGTTGGCCTGTATGAAGCCAAAAACGGCAAACCACATCAAAGGCCTTACTGTGCTTGGAAGGACAGAGGCCCAACAGGAAAACCCACAGGCCCCTAAGACGACTGCACACAACTCAAACTGACGAATGTAGCAGACAACAACACAAATATAAGCGAGGGATGGTAAAACTGAGAAGGGAGGGAGTACATGAAAATTCTCTTTTCATCATTCACGTTAAAACAAAAAAAAAATTGAGGATAAACTTGGGTGACATGCAATTATTTGAGCTCCGTTCCCTCCTTGTATTGCAGTGCATTGTCATAACACAGACAGAAATATAAACCAAATAGGAAGACAATGAAAAAAGGGAATTAATAGTAAATGGATGAGAACCGCGGCACGGTGTGCAAATGGTTAGCACGTCTGCCTCACAGTTCTGAGGACCGGGGTTCAAATCCCGGCCGTGCCTGTGTTAAGTTAGCATGTTCTCCCCGTCCGTGTCCGCGTGGGTTTTCTCCGGGTACTCCGGTTTCCTCCTACATCCCTTAAACATGCATGAAGACTCTAAATTGCCCATAGGTGTGAATGTGAGTGCGAATGGTTGGTTGTTTTGTCAATGGACTGAAGTACAAATGCTCTGCTCAAATTGCTCCCTGGTTTCTGTAGAGCTAAGATTTAGAAACTAAGGAAATTCTATCCCTTTGACACCCTTGCAGAGAGAACAGACGTCCCCCCGCCCCCAAATTAACACCAACACCCCTGACATCTGCTGACAAAGACCCAAGGGGGCAGAGGAATGATTGAAAGTATAAGGAGAATTAAGGGCTATGTTACCAAACTGTACTTAGTATTCAAAGAAGTAAAATTTGTAGTTTTTACACATTAGCAAAAATGGCAAAGTCTTTTTTAGTTTTGGCAATTGAAAAGTTTCACGTATAGACGACAACTCTGTTCAAATGATTCCCGTGCACACAGACTTGCAAATATGGTTTTAAAACGCTACAGCATACCACACCATTTTATGCTGGAAATTATTTGGCGATGCCACACTGCTTTTTCTCCCCAGGACAAAATTCTGATTGAATATGCACTGTATTATACAAATGAAGGCCTATGGCAATGCAGTAAATGTGCACTTTGCACAAACGCTATCACGGTACTGTGTTCTGCCATTGTTGTTTTGACTGTGACGTATGAATACAAACATGCCCAGACACAACACTTTACATCCATGCACGTCGTCTGTTTTTACAGAGTGACATTTTTCGCGATTATTAAAGCAAAAACTTTCTAATTAAAAGATGGTTCAGTCCCAACATACTCACATTTGGAATAAGTGGTGAGATTGTATTTCCTTTATCTGTTTCAAGCCTTTAGTTGGAAAAAAGACAGCTTGCAAATACTGAGTAACAACATGCCAACAATTTTTAGTGTCGTTACTAGATGGTATGATGGACTTTTTGTCACAACTATACACACACACTTTATTTTAAATGTATATTATAATTTATATTAATGATTTATTCAAATGGTGGTTTTCGCATTTTTTGGAAAGGAAAATAAACAGGCTTTCGGCATGCCTTTCCATATGTTTCAATGCCACCCCCTACAATGAAAACCCTCTCTGATGGATAGGACTATTATCATGAATAGAGTTGGTGTTTCTAAGCTACTGGTATATTATTCAACCTTGGGAAGTTTTTTTTTTTCATGCTGCTTCCAACATTGAAGTGGATCAGCATGTGGATAATTAAGTACGTTTGCAATGCATAAATGGGCACCACGTCTTTGGCAGTCATCAGCGCAATCGACTCTGTGACTGCCTTCCAACTGGCTTTCTTGTCATGCACCAAATAATATGATATATATTGTGTTTCTTAGTGGGAGTTTTTGGGCTCCCTGCCGTGTTCTTCTGAGTCACGTACAGAGCAACATTTGCTGCTGTGTGTCTCCATTTCAAATGTTGAAATAATTTGTTCTTGCTACTCCCTTTGGTTGCAACGGCCTTTGAACATACGGTACTCTGCAGTGGACAGCTTTTTTTGCTCATAGTATGATGATACAGACCAGAACATATTACAAATTACTGACGAAACTGTAGCATTTTTGCAAACAGCTCGCCGCCATGTCATTCGCGTAACATTGCAAGACATACACTTGAGTATTACTATACTTGACACAAAAAAAATAATAATAATAATTTTGTTTAATGTCCATCCATCCATCCATCCATCCGTTTTCTGTACCGCTTATCTTCCTTAGGGTCGCGGCGTGCTGGCGCTTATCCCAGTTAACTTTGGGCGAGAGGTGGGGTACACCCTGTCTCAAAAAGTGCAATTTCTGTACTCAGAGTAAGTGATTGTTGTTGTTGTTCCCCCCAGAAGCTATCCTGGGCAATGACTAAGTGTACATCTGATTACATCTGCACTTAGGAATCACAACTAGTATAAAATCATAGTGACTGAGACAGCATACAGTAGTTACTGTTTTGGGGATGACAATAGCAGATTTAATTTTAATTTCCCAAAAACATTTCAAAGTTACATTTCGTTGGTTGTGATGATACACACGTGGATAAAATTGTTGGTACACACCTCTGTTAATTAAAAACAAAACGAAAAACACAGTGGTCACAGAAATTTTTGTCCAAGGCTGTTTCATTAGTTTTTTAAATAAATCTGTTGAACCACAATTCAAAAGCAATGTCTAATTTTCATTGGCTAATTTTTATTAAATTGAATTACTTTTGTCAGATTAAAGTTATTATTATTTTTTTTGTCATTAACGGAGGGGTACCAAAATTTTTTTCCATGTGTATATATAATAATAATAATAATGCATTCACAAACATGGAGGAAAAAGACACGCTATCCAGATGGCCTATCCGTCTGGTTTTTATCATTATGCAACAAAGTTAAAAGCACAAGACAGACAAGAATTAAGCGATTAAAGCAGTTGGCGTAGATTTGAAGAGACTGGCAGAGAGGTTTTAGCGGCACTTCGAGTTAACATTCTTCTCTGATGTGTTGACTGGCACCTCAAAGGTGAGAATGACATCACATGCACATGTTCACTCACATAAGTTGGCAGGTGCAAAAGCCAAAGACAGGGCTGTGTGATAATTTTAAGATTAGATAATTACCTAATTTGCAATGATTTCAACAGTCACAGTCTATAAATCAAAGCAACTGCTCACCTAATATGGTGAACAGCAAAATTTACCATTTGGATAACAGTTGACTTGTACAGCGGATTTAAAATAAATAAATAAATAAAAAGCTCTACATACCCCTGTTCAAATACCAGGGGCCTCATTTATCAAGCGTGCATACACACAGAAGTGTGCATAAAGTGTACGTATGAACATTCCCATGCAAAGTATGTGATTTATCATGTTGGGCTCGTCTGTGGGGACGTGCATACGTACATATGCACAGCTCTGACCATGCATTCACACAAAACCCTGTGGTAGAACAGTGAAACAACAAATAGTTAATCTCAAATTGCACGTTTCCAGTTTCCTCTAATTAATAAAAGTTTTTTTCAATTTGTAATTTAGTAGACAATTTGAATGATTGGTGTAACAGGTTATAAAAAGGCAGCTGTGACAGGACAAAACCTGAAATGCACACGTCACGGCTTATGCACTGTTGGAGGATTTGGAGAACCGTGTGCTCTGCAGGGAGCATTTTTTTTTCCAAAGTGCATGCTGATCTGTTCAGTCAGAGTACAACACACCAAAGCCATCTTTGTGCGTGCACATATACAACCACTGAGCGCATGATCCGGACTGGCTTGAGTTTCAAAGTTGCTGACAGAAAAATAAACTTTATTTTAATTTTCACAAATTGAACCATCTAAATAAAAGTTTATCTTCAACATTTTTGACTTTTGCTGGTAACACCTGCATTAATTGATCCAAACAGTATTTTTGGGTTTCTTTCCACCTAGACAAGCACCGTTCAATGTCGGTCTCTGAAATATGAATTTTCTTTGCACTCTTTGCCATGATTTTAGATATTGTATAAGCAAACAACCATTTGCACTCACATTCACACCTACAGGAAAATTTTATCTACCATGCATATTTTTGGGATGTGGGAGGAAACCGTAGTACTCAGGGAAAACCCACGCAGGCAGGGGGACAACATGCAAACTCCACACAGGCGAGGCCGGATTTGAACCCACGACCTCAGAACTGTGAGGCAGACGTGCTAACTAGTTGTCCACCGTTCCGCCTCTTTAAATAAGTAAATCCTTTTTTTTTTTTAAATTATCTTAACCATTAATGTGACCTGTGTATATGCATTTTTTTGGCGGACTCTGTATTTGTGTGTGTGTATAAACGTTAACATACAGGGCACCGGCGGAAATTCAGCTACTGTGGGGTGAAGATGAAGGAGAGGTGGAAAGCGGGTTCTTTCGGCAGAAAAAGAAGAGGAAAGCACAGAGCCTAGAACTGAATGTGGGGACTTTGAATGTTGGGACTATGACAGGAAAAGCTTGGGAGTTAGTTGACATGATGATTAGGAGAAAGGTTGATATATTGTGTGTCCAGAAAGGCAGTAAGGCTAGAAGTTTAGGGGCAGGGTTTAAATTATTTTAGCATGGTGTAGATGGGAAGGGAAATGGAGTCGGGGTTATTTTAAAAGAAGAGTTGGCTAAGAATGTCTTGGAGGTGAAAAGAGTATCAGATCGAGTGATGAGGCTGAAATTTGAAATTAAGGGTGTTATGTGTAATGTGATTAGTGGCTATGCCCCACAGGTAGGATGTGACCTAGAGGTGAAAGAGAAATTCTGGAAGGAGCTAGACGAAGTAGTTCTGAGCATCCCAGACAGAGAGAGAGAGAGAGTCGTAATTGGTGAAGATTTTAATGGACATGTTGGTGAAGGTAATAGGGGTGATGAAGAAGTGATGCGTAAGTTCGGTATCCAGGAAAGGAACCTCGAGGGACAGACGGTGGTAGAATTTCCAAAAAGGAGGGAAATGGCTGTAGTGAACACTTTATTCCAGAAGAGGCAGGAACATAGGGTGACCTACAAGAGCGGAGGTAGAAGCACGCAGGTGGATTACATCTTGTACAGACGATGTAATCTGAAGGAAGTTACCGACTGTAAGGTAGTGGTATCGGAGAGTGTGGCTAGACAGCATAGGATGGTGGTGTGTAAGATGACTCTGGTGGTGGGGAGAAATATTAGGAAGACAAAGGCAGAGCAGAGAACCATGTGGTGGAAGCTGAGACAGGATGAGTGTTGTGCAGCTTTTCGGGAAGAGGTGAGACATGAGGAGCTTCCAGAAGACTGGACCACTACGGCCAAGGTGATCAGAGAAACAGGCAGGAGAGTACTTGGTGTATCTTCTGGCAGGAAAGGAGAGGAGGAGACTTGGTGGTGGAACCTCACAGTACAGGAAATCATACAAGGAAAAAGGTTAGCTAAGAAGAAGTGGGACACTGAAAGGACTGAAGAGAGGAGAAAGGAATACATGGAGACGCGACATAGGGCAAAGGTAGAGGTTGCAAAGGCCAAATAAGAGGTACATAATGACATGTATGCCAGGATGGACACGAAACAACAAGAAAAAGACCTATACAGGTTGGCCAGACAGAGGGATAGAGATGGGAGGGATGTGCAGAAGGTTAGGGTGATTAAGGATAGAGATGGAAATGTGTTAATTGGTGCCAGCAGTGTGCTGAATAGATGAAAGAATACTTTGAGGAGTTGATGAATGAGGAAAATCAGAGAGAAAGTAGAGTAGAACTGTGAAAGTTACAGACCTCATTACTCTCATTAGCTGAATTCGTTTTTGAGCGGCATGCAAAATCAATGGTGAGCTGCTTTTAATATTTAGCAGTGGAACAATGTGAGCTGCTTGTATCACTTCAGCATAAGACTTTTGGCAGAATTGTTTTGCTCAGTATTCTAATATGTTATTTTAAAGAATTCTATATTGTAGTTTAGAGTAGCCATTCTATGTCATTGTAATTTCTCAAAATGCAATACCCATGTCTTTCCCCTCACTCCCCCATTTTTTTCTGAGGGCCTGAGCCACTTTGTCTGGCAAAGGACATGGTTCAATCAGAAATCCTCTTTCTGTTGTCTTTCAGAGGGAGACAAGTGTGGGAGGGACTGAGCTGAAAGAACATGGAGAAAGAGAGGTGGTATGCAAACAAAAGGTCCTTATCAAGTCGAAGGAAGGAAGCAGCAGACGGAAAGCATTGCAAATGAGGGATACTTGCAACCAAAGAGCAAAGTTGGGAAGAAGAGATCTTAATTTGCTCGAACAGAGTCCTGGGGTTTTTATCAAACTACAAAGACAAACAGGGTGACAGGGAAGTTTGGTTTAAAGGAGACTCAGAACAACAAGCAGCAGCTTCACTGATTGATCTAAAGTGGACAAATCCACACAAAATGTTTCGGTATAAGAGCCTGAACACTCCCGTAACCTTGCCTTTATCCTCCTTGATGAAAAATTTTTTGTATTTCAAATTCCGTAAATAAGTGCATTTTCGGTCTAAAAATATTCTTGCGACAAAGTGTACAGTATGTCACGCTACAGGCAATCGCACCAGTCAATCAAACGGTCAGCCATTTGCTTTGTTTGATACCTTTTCATTTTGTTTCTACAGCTCTTTGCAAATATTTTGTGTCATTAATCTTTTGTGTCATTAATCTTGTGTGTCATTCTGCGACTGAATGGCACCAGGTATGATTCATTTGGCATATTAAATCAGGGATTTAGGCATATTAAATCAGAGGCGCCCCTTGTCACAGTGGGACAAACTGCCCATTACTCCAGTGTGTGTCACTAAGCCACGTTTCCACAAAGCGACACAGTTCAGTTCCCCACGGTATGTCTGGCTCATAAACCCTGATCAAGCCTGCATGAAGCTGAAGTAGTAGACAACTTGCTTATGAGTATAGTAAAAATGAAAACTAAATCTTTTTTTAATGATCCCATTTAAACACACAAAAGTCGTTTCCAACTATAGACCCCGCTTTAATAAATGTTCACACTAACAATAAGAAAATAGTATTAGTCTATCCACCGTTAGAAAATAAACCTGAAAGGCGACTGGAAGCACCCAACCTTCGACATTACTATTGAGCCAACGAGTTATGTCATCAAATGGCTACAACCGAATGTCAATACTGGCTAGAATTAGACGAGATAGACTTTAATGGCACCAAACTTTCAGACCTTCCATTGGCCCGTGCTTCTCTTTCAGATGGGTGAGGCAGAGTTCTTCAGTACCCTGCAACTCCTGACACCACACGACTAACATGCATGTGTGATGGTGTTGATGCATCTATGAAGACGACAGTGACAGAGACTTTATTATGATGGTAACTCCCTGGACAGTCCTCTCATTTGTACTCTAGAGTACCGACAGGATTCAGGCACTAACTAGCCACTCCTACCACACATTGGCAGCAGTGCCAGGGTCACCACCCCTGCCCTGTCCCACTTGCTACTTGTTGCGTTCCTTCGTCACAGGGTGTGGCACAGCATTTACTTCACAGACTACTATGTAATCATAAATAGCGTTATTCTGCAACTTTTTTTTGTTTTTTTTTGCTCTGTGGCCTTTTTTTGTCCTCAGGCCGTCCCCTCACAAACCGTGCTCAGTCAGACTTCATTCACATTAAATATTACGAGACATACAACCACATAGGGAGTATTTCCAACTCCCCTGTCACACAGAAAAAAATGTTCCAGTAGATATGGACAGATCCACCATTCTGCATGACCAAGCAGCTCAACAGGAAAGATTTAAAAAAAAAAAAAAAAAAAAAAAAACAGCAAAAAAAAATAATACTTGTAGGTGCATCAGCCCAGTAAATGGTTTGACTTCATTAATTGCGCCAATTAATAAAAAAAAAAAAGTGTGCTTGTAGTAACTATAAACAAAGGTCATCGTCATTCCTAATTACATCATCATCCACATTATTCTTTAAAATGCTTCTGATTTCTATTCCATTCAATTTATTCTATTTTAAGACGGAGGAAGTCATATAATCTGTTGACCAATCAATGGAAACCACTGCAATATGCACTCCAACAAAGGGGTACTGAAAAGTGGTGCTGTGAAATTAGGAAACTACGGTGTGTCTTAATCTCGGCTAGATTCTAATATTTGTTCCAATAGCGTCCAATCCCAGTTTGGATAAAGCATGAGTCCAGTTTAAGAGCAGTGAAAAAGTGGTTTCCTCCCACATCCCAAAAGCATAGAAAAAGCATGGTTTTGTAAAGTTGGAGTTTCATTTTCAACCCCCGAGTACATACTGTCTGAGAGTAAAAATTGAAAAAAATATAGAGTAGCAATGCTCTGAAAGAAAAACTGATAAATCCCTGAAAGATCACATCCGCATGTCAAATTTCTCTGAGGCCTCTGAAGGCGGGGGACTAGATTGAGTTGGGAAGACCATTTTTCTTTGTGTGGTTGAAAATGTTGGCGGAGGAATGAGATCACATCCTGCCGTCATAAACCTTTTGAATTTCTGACACACTCAAACAAAGGTGGAAATATGGGGGAAAGGGGGGGGGGGGAATAAATGAGCACGATGTGAGTATTAAGGTACGGAAGCGTATTGCATTTACTTGGATAAGAAAAAAATATCCTGTTTTTCTGAGTAATTTTTTTGAGGGCTTTGTTTTTCTGACAAATGTTTTTCACACCTATTTTTCTGACTATTTTTTTTCTGTTTTTCGGACTAATTTTTTTCCATCTGTTTTTCGGACTATATGTTTTTCTGTTTTTCGGACAAATTTTTTTCCACCTGTTTTTCTGACAAATTTTTTTCTGAGTTATCGGAACACATCGAACTCACGCGAGAACCTACGAACTGCAAGTGACTCTTTGCGGAATCTGTAGTAAGCAACATGACCGGCTTATTAAGTTTGATCAAGTCTTATTTTGATATGGGTTTAAGACACTGGGAGAGACTCCTGTCTTTGAGTCACATAGATGGTGTTGTTATTAGTTTGTCGACATTACGCAGGCAACTTAATTGAACCGGTAAGGTAAACGTGTATGGGCAGGTTGAAGGTGTGCGAGCAGTAATCCGCCATTAGTGAGTCTGCAAAGAGTCACTTGCAGTTCGCAGGTTCTCGCGTGAGTTTGATGTGTCCCGATAACTTAGAAAAAAATTTGTCCGAAAAACAAGTGGAAAAAAATTAGTCCGAAAAACAGATAAAAAAAAGTCCGAAAAACAGGTGGAAATTTTTTTTGTCAGTAAAACAGAAAAAAATAGTCAGAAAAACAAAGCCCTCAAAAAAATTACTCAGAAAAACAGGAGTTTTTTTTTTTTTTTTTAATCCAAGTGAATGCAATTACGTATTAAGGAGATAAATGTCATTAGGGTGACAAGAAGGGAGTGGCCGAGAGGAGCTCTGTGAAGATGTTTTTTTAGCTATTTCACAAGGAACGATCGGTACTAGAGACATTATGACCAAGTTGTTGCCACATTTTGCAGCTGGAATACAAAACAAGGCCTGTCCAGAACTACCTCAACTTGTTGGTCACTTGAAGAGGTCTTTCTTCACCAGTCGTCGTGTGCTTTTCTGAGGATCTGCCCATTATTGACCTCATCGCGCACAGGTGATCTTATAATATAATTATTATTATTATTATTTACTTCACAGAATGTTGATTGCATGCTTGGTTCCTTGTTTCGGCTTGGGATTTGGGTTTTACATCGAGGACTGAGACATCACTGCACTGCACCACAAAAGAACAGAACAGGAGCAGCTCTGTAAAGGAAGTCGGTCAGATAAAACCTCTCTTTCATTTTTGAGCAAAGTTGGGTGGTAACGAGCTTCATTTACTCTGTTACTGAATTAAATTAATAAATTGTAGTAGTAGTTTTAACGCAACACACTTTTCAGTTATATGTATTTTCAGTAAGAAGAAACAAATTTTACTACATCAAATTGAGCTACATTCTGCTTGCTAATTGTATTTTTATATACAGTGGAACCTCGACAGAACAGACTAATAAGGGGGCGGGGGGGATAGTAATTTTTTTTTTTTTGGAGGCCATATGCACCAATATTAAGGTACAATACAAAATGATTGTTTTGTAAGTTTTTTTTCATGGCCTAAAACACTCAGCACAGTACAAATCTATTTAAAATAAATATAAAAAAAGCTTGAAAATGTAAAGTTTCACATTTTACACAAACTTACTACGCCGGTGTGCTTGGTCATAGGGACATTGTTGACGTACAGTACTCATCAGAGGTGAGTCGCTTTCATAAGCCATGCAGAATTTGTCTGCTTCCTAGTTCCAAATCCATTGCTAAAGGCGAACCGGCTCGACAAAAAAACAAAAAACAAAACAAAAATAATAATTTCAAAAAATAACATGTTTCAGACTCCAGAGACTTGTGTTTGGATTCCTCAGAGTTAACACTGCCGCCATGGCGCTCACTCTCGCTGCGGTGCGAGTCAATGTACAATAGACAGTAGATATATCCATCATGACATGTCCGCCACATCAATGCCCCACATTCAACATGGCCGCCACTTAGGCACGGCAGGCACGTCTTTTGGAATTACATCAATTCAATTAGATCAATTCTTTTTTTTTGTACATCTGTGACCCAGAAATACGTCAGTACCATTTCTCTGCCTGCATTGCACCACAGCACCAGTAAACAACAGCGGCCAATTCTGGAACGAACAGACTTTGTCAGCTGCAGTTTAAGCGACAAATGGAAACTATTTTTGGAAACATTGTTCAGTCCTAACGGTTCGTTTTACCCGATATCCGTTATATAGGGGTCCGTTTTATCGAGGTTCTTCTGTACATGTATTTATTGTCGCTTGCGCAATCATGACATAGATTCCCCAATCCAACATAACTACAAGTAACATTTGACTCCATTTGACCAATCAAACGGAGCAAGGCGGTCACATGACCGCACAGTCTACACCCCATTGCCCCACACAGAAGCAAGGTTTTCAAGGTGACTCATTTACGTAAAACATGGCAGAAATCTTTATTTACTTTACAGACATGCTCCAGCTCACAAGCAACCTGAGTGAGAATAAGCGTTATAAAGAAAACAGATGGTCTACAAAAAAAGAACAGCTATGTCATGCGCCATCATCTGTGTCTGCCTGAATGTCTAGATTTTAGTCTACAATAATTACCTCATCCTGTGTCATCTCGCAGGATCACAAGTGGGCTGCTGAGGGGGCCTCCGAGGTTTGGGTAAGTTGCAGGTTTGGCTCCACATAAATGCCCTTGTTAAATGTCCTTAGAATTATAACAATCTGAATCTACTCTCTTACACTAAAATTTCCCTTTTAGTATATTCACCCCGTGCTTTTACAATTCTAAAGTTAAAAAAAAGTGAATTGGAACGCTTGGCCGAAAGAGGGCATAATGCAAGTAAAATCTTATACATATATCCCTTTTTAAAACACACAGTTACAAGTGGCTTCACAGACACTGCTAAGACTTCCCAACATTCATTAAAATGCAAGCACAATGTACTAAGTCATCAAGAATTTGAATTCCAGACACAGTGAACTAATCCCGATTAGCTACTCTCTACATGCACACAACACGAGGCCCAAAGACCTTATCACGGGGAAAAAGCGAAGGCTAAAAACCACCAACCTAGGTGATGTGTGCCACAGTCCACAGATCAGGAACCAGCTTGATGGTGATCAAAAACCTCCATCTCTCTCTCCATCTTCAAGAGGAAATTACAAACTGAACTATTGTCCATGTATTTGTAATTTGCTTGAACCTACTGACTGGGATTAATGTATTGTTTTGTTTTGTCTGTAAAGTTTGAATTTTATGTCTATCTTAAATTATGTTGCTTTGTCTTTCGTTATGTGTTAAATGTCCTGAGCCGCCACCCAATAAGCTTTGAGTAGATTCCACAGTGTGGCTCTTATTCAGGTGTGCGGTATACGTCAGTAATTGTTGTGCACTATACTTTGGTATATCCTGGTGCTGATGTGTCTGCAAATGTATTTCTTGACATGTGTAAATAAAGTAAATTTCAGGAAAATTGTGACAATTGTGTGTGGTTGTGACATTGTTAAAGCTGACAAAGTAGACTGTTGCAAACATGACACCAAGAGAAATCAATTAGAATAAAATAAACTAGATAAGAAGTGAGGTCTATAGAAATGCTTGTAAATAAATAAAATAAATAAATGCTTGACTTTTTAGCTGCTATTTAAATAGTCCAAGGATTTCACAGATCTAATTAATCCTGGAAGATAGTTCCACAGAGTGGGTGCTAGGAATGAAAATGCATGGTCACCTTTTGATTTACGATTTATGCGAGGGATGGATAAAACGGATAAAAAAGATTGGTGGATCGGAGAGTTCATGCAGATAAATGAGGAACAACGAGCTAAATGATGTACACTGTAGTTAGTTGCGAGGTCAAGTGTTTTATAAGTAATCAACTATAACAGCAATGGGACGTTTTCTTTCACCAATTAGATTTCAAATTTGATTTCCAGGGGCCAGCCTGATTTCTATGTGGCCAGCAAGCTGGCCCTCAATGACATCAGCTATCTTCTTACTGGTTGGTCAGAGCAAAACTTGTTACAGCCAACTTTGCCCAGCAAAACACATCTGTAGCAAATTGCCCCTTAAAAAAGAATTCATCAGCAGCATTTTTGTCATGTTATTAGATTTAAAAAAAAAAAAAAAAATAATTAAAAAAATTCTGAACTATTCCAGATGTGCGTCCCAGTTATGGGCTGCTATATTGCTTTTGATTTGTGATGTCATAGTGGTGGTATTAGGAAGCGGGTAGAATCAGTTTAGTCCCCACTGAAGGCCCAGGTACCAAATGCATGGCCTGCCACTGGTTTAGGTTGATGAGTGACTATTGCATGTTGCTTGTTTACCAGTGTTACTTTTTTAAATTACTGACTGGTTAGAGCGTCGGCCTCACAGTTCTGAGGACCCGGGTTCAATCCCCGGCCCCGCCTGTGTGGAGTTTGCATGTTCTTCCCGTTTTCTCCGGGCACTCCGGTTTCCTCCCACATCCCAAAAACATGCATTAATGAGAGACTCTAAAATTGCCTGTAGGTGTGACTGTGAGTGCGAATGGTTGTTTGTTTGTATGTGCCCTGCGATTGGCTGGCAACCAGTTCAGGGTGTACCCCGCCTCCTGCCCGATGACAGCTGGATAGGCTCCAGCACGCCCGCGACCCTAGTGAGGAGAAGCGGCTCAGAAAATGGATGGATGGATGAACTAACAAAACACAGACATTTTTTTTCCACCTTATTTCTATTCATTTGTAAGTACAGATAGGCAGTTTTAAATATGCCTGTTTATGTTTTAGTCACAGAATAAAGAAATTAACATTGCAAAGAGGAACTATGCAGCAAAATTGGAAAAACAGTTTAGCACTAATGACTCTAAATCAGTCTGGCATGCATTCCAATCGCTGACAAATTACAAGCGACGATCCCCCCAAGCTAAGAACAATAGCACACTAGCCAACGACTTGAATACCTTCTACTGCAGATTTGAAAAGGACACTTTCACACCCCACACCCACCAAAACGGACCACCGACCACTCTCACACCACCGACTTCTGCGTTGACCATCCGCGAACAGGATGTGAGACGCATCTTCAAACAACAAAAGATTAACAAAGTGGCAGGCCCAGACCATGTGTCCCCATCCTGCCTCAAAGTCTGCACGGACCAGCTCACTCCAGTCTTCACTCAGATCTTCAACAGATCTCTGGAACTGTGCGAAGTATCATCCTGTTTCAAACGCTTCACGATCATTCCAGTCCCCAAGAAACCGACAATCTCGGGTTTAAATGACTACAGGCCTGTCGCCATCTGTGGTCATGAAGTCCTTTGAACGTCTCATGCTGGACCACCTCAAGAGCGTCACAGGCCCCCTGCTGGACCCCCTACAGTTTGGCTGCTGAGCAAACAAGTCTGCGGATGATGCAGTCAACATGGGACTGCACTTCATCTTAGAACACTTCGACAGTGCAGGGACCTACGAGAGGATCCTGTTCGTGGACTTCAGCTCAGTGTTAAACACCATCATCCCTGAACTCCTTTCATCCAAGCTTCTCTAGCTCAGCGTCTCACCTGCCATCTGCCAGTGGATTTACAGCTTCCTGACGGGCAGGACACAGCAGGTGAGGCCACCTCATCCACACGCAGCATCAGCACTGGGGCGCCCCAAGGTTGTGTCCTCTCTCCGCTGCTCTTCTCTCTCTACACGAATGACTGCACCTAACGCATCCGGCTGTCAAACTCCTGAAGTTTGCAGATGACACCACTGTCATCGGCTTCATCAAGGACTGTGACGAGTTAGCATATTGACAGGAAGAGGAGCGGCTGGAGCTGTGGTGCGGCTGACACAACCTGGAGCTGAACACGCTCAAGACTGTAGAGATGATCGTGGACTTCAGGAAGCATCCTTCGCCACAGCTGCCCCTCACGCTGTCCAGCTGCCTTGTGTCAACCGTCGAGTCCTTCAAGTTCTTGGGAATTACAGTCTCTCAGGACCTGAAGTGGGCGATCAACATCAACTCCGTCCTCAAAAAGGCCCAGCAGAGGATGTACTTCCTGTGGCTTCTGAGAAAGCACGGCCTACACAGTTCTACACAGCAGTCATCGAATCAGTCCTGTGTTCTTCCATCACAGTCTGGTTTGGTGCTGCTACAAAAAAGGACAAACTCCAACTGCAACGGACAATCAAAACTCCTGATAGGATTGTCGGTACCCCCCCAACCACCCTCCCACCCTTGAGGACTTGCACGCTGCCAGAACTAAGACAAGAGCGTGCAAAATCCTCTCGGACCCTCCACATCCCGGTCACCAGCTCTTCCAGCTCCTTCCCTCAGGTAGGCGCTACCGAGCAATGCAAACTAGAAGTAGCAGACATTCCAACAGCTTCTTCCCTCTTGCAATCAACTTCTTGAACACCTAACCTACAATTCCATTGCAACATGCTGGCAATTTTTTTTCTTTTTGTCTTGAAAGCGACAAAAATATGATATTACTCGAGCACTCACCGTAGTAGTCTCACCACGCTGCACTATTTGCATATTTGTTGTTGACCAATACTGGCCACTCATGCCAGAGTAGCATCTGCTCCATTTGCACACTGACTGAGGAGTATCTGCAACATTTGCACAATCAACATTGTCCCAGACTATCGCACTACTCGCTTGAAGTCTCGGCGCCCATTGCACAATGGTCATTGCACCGGACTATTGCAATATTATTCATTCGAACTGCTCTAAGAGCTAGAGGACTCTGCATCTTTTTGCACAATTGTCAAAAAATAAAAAATAAAATGTACCCGCATTACCAGATAACTAGCAACCCTTTATTGCTCAGTGACTGTTTTTCTCAATGTCTTTATGTCTCAAAAGTGTTCTCTGTCAATTGACTGTCTGTTGTCGTACTAGAGTGGCTCACATTACCGGAGACAAATTCCCCGTGTGTATTTTGGACATACTTGGCAAATAAAGATGATTCTGATACGCAGATTTGGATAGTCGTCATGTCATTGTTTAAGATTACGTTTCACAGATGTTCCAACATCTTTTAAACAGGTATGTTTTTCTTACAAGCATATACATTTAAAAATGTACTTCTTTTAGCTGATGTCATTTCAAACATACTTCATGTCCATGTGAAAATTAAAGTTATATTTGCGCCACTGAGACTGAGGCATGCACTTTAAAGCCAGCAATGATGCTCGATTGAAGGAAGTATACTGTACATGCAAATGGAATTTGGTTTCCAATTGAACAGTCTGGGTATACTCGTTACTTTAACTTTTAAAAAGCTAAATGTGTCTCAAATTAGGGTGTTGATGCTCACTTCAAAAGTATGCTTTTAATCCATCTACTGCAATAGTTCGTTTTTCTTTAGTGCATGTAAAGCCACTGAGTGTGACATCCCTTGTTTCAAATCCAGTCAGTCTCTGCAGAATGAACATGAGCCATGGCAACATGAGGGTTCATATGTAAGGGATTGTAAAATCGCTGTAAAAGAAGACGAGGGGAGGAAAAAAAAAAAAATTCTTAAAATGACGGGGGGCGCCAGTTATGGTCTGGCATTAATCTTAGGAGTCATTAAAAATGAGAGGGAAATTATTAGTGACAGGCTTAAGAAATTACATCATGCTTTGGGGCTTAGAGCTTCCCCTGAAATGAATAATAATGGTAGGAGCAGCGGCACACGAGTAATATATGCATATTTGACGTTGGTGCTGTTCCAACTTACAAATTTAAAACTGGCAGTACAGCAGAGCAGAAATTAAAAGAGATATGTTTACAGTGGGCGGCACGGTGAGCGACTGGTTAGGACATCTGCCTCACAGTTCTGAGGACCGGGGTTCAAATCCCGGCCCTGCCTGTGTGGAGTTTGCATGTTCTCCACGTGCCTGCGTGGGTTTTCTCCTACATACCAAAAACATGCGTGGTACGTTGAATGAAGACTCTAAATTGCCTGTAGGTGTGAATTTGAGCGCAAATGGTTGTTTGTTTACATGTGCCCTGCGATTTCCTGGCGACCAGTTCAGGGTGTACCCCCGCCTGTTGCCCAGAGTCAGCTGAGAGAGGTGCAAGCACGCCTGCGATCCTAGTGAGCGGACCCAGAGCGGTGCCCCAGTCCAATCGAAGGGCCTAGACCAGTACCCAAGGGAGGAGCAAGGGTACGGGACCACCAACTCCCACGCCCAATCCCGCCACCCACCGCCCCACCGCTGCAACCACCCCTGCCACCCACAGAGAGCATGAGGCCCCAACCACCAACAGCGCCCAACGCAGGAGACAGCTACCACCTGAAAAGGTCACACCTTTTATTTAAGAATATAAAACTTAAATCGTACTCAACCACAAACAGAAAGAAAAAAAAAAAACGGTATATTTTTGTTTGGCTCCATGTCATCTTAATGTTGGATTACGTATTCAGAGTGCACAATGTGACAGATGCGTTTAGTTTCAGGATCCAGTGTCAGTGATAATCTATCGTGTCATCTCGCTACTACTACAACTTGCCAAATCGACATTCTTCTTGGCTAAATCCATTTTGCAGCAAGGAAGAAATGTATAAAAACCAATACAGCAGTATTTACCCTTTATTTAATTCTGCGTCTTGTGGGTTGAAGCTTACAGTCACAGCTTCAAAACTATGCCTTAGCTTTGAATATTGAATATAAATATTTGTATTTGTGTGACATTAGGACAATAAAGTGTGCCAACACAAAAACTCAGCGACCTGTCAAAGATAATGAATAATTCGCATCATATCAGGTTTTGCTCAATTTCTATCTTTTTACACCCAAACGTAAACACTTCAGGCCAATAAAAATCAAATTCAGAGATCTAACACAATTCATTCAGAGATTCTAGGCAATGTTCGATTTGTTCGGATCTTGAAACACTTTTCCAATAAGGAATAAGATCAAACTTTTAGAACCATACAGGCATTTTTTTCTTTTCAGTTTAACATAACTGTCAAACAAGTGTAAAAATAAGTTAACCACTGTTACTAATAAAATAAAACACACCTAAGTGGAGGGCTGAACAAAAGACGACCTGATCTGATTTTCAGCCTGATTGCCCCTCTTGCAACGAAACTTAGAAAAGGCTACATTATCTCTAATTGCCCGAAAGATTATCTTGACAGAATATCCTCTAGTGTCAGGTGTGTTAAGCGTAACATTTGTCACGTATTGCTTCTAAATCGATCAGGGCCATCAAATGAAAAGAATAAGTTGAAAATGATACATTTGTTCAATATTTAAGATAAAATGTCCCATTGTGAGAAGGACGCCAGAGCCACGGACTGTTACTGTCACATGGAAGGAAGTAATAGCCTATCAGGAGGCAAGCTCACAGAGGAATACAGAAGCATAACAAATATTGTGTGACATCAACCTCATAATTGAGGTCCACCTTGATGAGTTGTGGCAAACACACATAGTCTTTGTAATTATCTCGCACAGTGATTTACAATGTGTAGTACCACTAGTGGTATGCAGGCTCCCTCTCGATGTATGCCCCCTCCCCCAAAAATAAATAAATAAATAAATAAATTAAAATCGCCCTGCGATTGGCTGGCAACCAGTTCAGGGTGTACCCCGCCCGATGATAGCTGGGATAGGCACCGGCACGCCCGCGACCCTAGTGAGGAGAAGCAGCTCAGAAAATGGATGGATAAAATAAAATCACCATTTAAAACATGAAATACAATCAATCTTACTAGAATGAAGCGTGCAGCTATGACTAAATTCTGATTAAACTAAAAAAATATATATATTTATTTTTCAAGTCCTATACATTTTGTAAGTACAGTTCAGTTGTATTTAACTGCAAAGTAAAATACCTTTGCATTTAACCTTTTAGAACTTTTTGTTTTTCATGATTTAAGTAAGGGGAGCACAGTGGACGACTGGTTAGCAAAAAAAAAAAAAAAAAAAACTATTTAAAGTTTATTGGACTATTTAAAAAGCCAAAATACAAGTTACGGAATTATTTGCCAAGGCACAAACTTTAGTACTATAGGGTACCGCAATAGGTGATTAGTTTCCTTTTAATACTCAATCAAGTATTTTTTGTGATAACCACAGGATATTTTCCTGCCCCAGACTTCTATGTCAACAAAATCCTATCTATTGTTCAAATCAAACCAACATATTAAACATCCTCACTCCTGGCTTTGAATCACAAAGTCTTTGAAATAAAGCCAGCAAAATATTTTACAACAAAATCAAGCAGCAAAACAATTGTCTCATTGATTCAGAAACCTGAATGTGTGCAAGCACATTCATCATTGAAGTAGGTGTTTCCTTGATTGAAAATTGCATTAAGATGTGTCTGTGCTGAATATATCTGATGCATTTCGGTTTAACCTTTTTACAGCTGCAATATTTCTAGTGCCATATGTTGCATGCTAAACAATTCAGCAGAAAAATAAGGCCTTCTTTGTTTAACACCCACCCCCCTAAAAAAAACAAAACAAAGACTTTCAAAAAATTTTGCTCAGTTCTGTTCACGAATGCACCGTTACAATCTACACATCATACTCCACGCTTGCAGCCTAAAGCCCTTCGATGTCACTTGATGACAAGCGACAAGAAGCATGGAACAAAGACTCTTCGGTCCTGTCTGTCCTCTCAGCATCTATTTTCTGAGCATGGTACACCGTGCTATGGTTGACAGATTCAAAGAAAGCTCATGTCAAAATGTTAAGTATGGGACAAATAGACCATGGAAATCATGTTATGTAGACAAAAAAATGCTCACTTTCACTCAAATTTCTGTGTTTTGGTGTGTGTGTGTGTGTGTGTGTGTGTGTTAGCAGTAACACACACTTTTTGTGAATGTGTTGTAAAAACTCCAAATTTCTTTAGCTGAAAGAGAAAAAATGAAATGACGGAAAAAGTGCATGCTTAATCTTGGGGAGACTTTTCCTTTTACGCCTTCCTGGTGCAAATATTTCTGTTGATGCGCCCAACTCCACATATTTCCATTATTCAAAAAAATATTTTTTTTTTGGGGGGGGGGGATTGAGATGCTTCATCCAAACCTTATAACAAACCATCTTTAGGCCCTGACCTGAGGCCAGCTTTTCATGTGCTCTGGTCAAAGTCTCTTTCCCCGTTGAGATGGTCATTGTTGTGGGGGCTGATAAATATTTACTCTTCCCAGCTTGGCAGGGAAATGAGTGGGAGGGGAAAGGGACCTATTGTGACAAGACACTGACAAGCCAGTAGAGTCTTTTCTTCCACACTAACATTAAAATGCCCAATACACTACTGGCCCAATACAGGAATACAGTTCACGTATATCCATCCGTTGGCAGTAATAGCTAAAATTGGAAATAAAAGGGAGGGCGTATGATGAGCAATAGTCATGAGCAGACAGACCAGAAGATATATAAAAAAATAAATAAAAATAAAAACTGAAAACTTGCAGCAGAGACAGTTCCCTATTGAGAGTTGTTTGCATGACAGTCTACCAGCAAAAATCAGAAGACAGTAGCGCAAAAGGATTCGCAACACTTGACAAAGCAGACGAAAATAAAAAAGGCAAGTATGATGAATACATACCTCAGGTTTATTATAGCCATACATGCTCACCTGGCCAGGTGCCCCAACACTTCTGGTTTCCTCGAAATGTATGAGGCACATAAACAAATAGTTTCATTTCAAATCCATTGTGGTGGTGTTTACAGCCAAAAAGACATGGCACCCAACTGCTCCCAATGAGCCTGTTCACCTGTGGGATGCTCCAAACAGGTGTTTGATGAGCATTCCTCAACTTTCTCAGTCTTTTTTGCCACCTGTCCCAGCTTTTTTTGGAATGTGTTGCAGCCATAAAATTCTAGGTTAATGTTTATTGCTAAAAACAATAAAGTTTATCAGTTTGAACATGAAATATCTTGTCTTTGTAGTGTATTCAATTAAATATAGGTTGAACATGATTTGCAAATAATTGTATTCTGTTTTTACTTATGTTTAACACAATGTCCCTACTTCATTGGAATTGGGGTTGTACTACCTGCCATCTAATAGAAGACCATTCATTTGTTCTGCCTGTCACTGTGCCTCACTGGCATGAATAGAGGAGCAAAGATACATTATTTATTGTAAATATAATTTCGGGGCAATGAAGTACACAAGTATATACAGTAAATGAAAAGGTCATTTAAATAGACACATTCCTGCATCTTGTGATCGGATCGGTGATTGGTTATCGTTTTTTTTTAAACTCGCTGATCGGCCCCAAAATTCCTGATCGTTTAAAGCCTACAGTTTACAAAAAGCTTCGGACAACATCATGCACTGCATCGGTTATATATTGTCTGATGTCGATTTATCAGTGACGAGGTATAATTGGCCCACCGATTTATCATGTGGGCTCTAGCAGATATAAGTTATAAAACATAAGCTATCAAGGCAGTCTTATACGGATCAGTGATATGGGAGAGTGACCACACCGCCAACAAACTATAGCTCTTTATCAACAAATACTGACCATCAGATGGCCTGACAGCATACCCAAAAACAACCTATGGGAGAGAACGGTCGAGAACCGTATCAGCTGGGACATGAAGAAAAAGTGGGGATGGATTTGAAACACAATACAAAAAAC
Organism: Phycodurus eques; assembly: GCF_024500275.1. Classification (NCBI taxonomy): domain Eukaryota; kingdom Metazoa; phylum Chordata; class Actinopteri; order Syngnathiformes; family Syngnathidae; genus Phycodurus; species Phycodurus eques. The sequence goes on along the minus strand of NC_084542.1, from coordinate 3,473,186 downwards.
AACAGACAACACCAGATAAACATGGATCCAGCTGAAGAAAACTGGTGAAAACTGAAAACGCTGGCTGGTCGTTAATGTCCTATGGTCCACTTAGAAGTCGAAAGGAAAAAGAACTCATTTTGCTATAACTTTGTGTCACTAAGTATTGTTCATTTATCTTCTGTCACAAAGTATTAACACCTCCCTCACTAGCACATCAAGAAAACCCATTATCCACATATGAACTTAAAAGAAGACATCATCCACCAGCCATTGCAGCTGAAAGGTTTAATGAAGCAAATGCGGTGATTGTCAACATTGCCAGAGGCAATTTCAGACAGACCAAGTTGTATAAACATCCCAAACCATTCATTAGACAAAAAAAAGCCTGGTGGAGAACCTGAGGCCTTTGAAAACGGTCCTATAGTCATTTACAGGTCTGCATGATCAAAGTTAAAAAGGCTGTGTTTTGTGTGATGATATGGCAGCCAGGCTCACCACAGTTGTACAGTCAGCCTAATGATCAAGGGTTCCCATGCATGAGACAGTCAACACAGCTGCTAAACAGAAAGGTAGCACGGGGGCTGGGGGCATTAGTCACTGGATAATACAGTCTGGATCATGCTGTTTGAGTCAACAAGCCTAAAGATATACAGATTTAAATAAAAGTTTGTTTTGTCTACGAATCTTTTTATTAGTCTTAGTTTGAGGTGTCAATCAGTCACTTTGTCTAGAAACTCCTTATCCCAAAAAGAGAATTCAAAAATTGATTGAGTATTTAGCAGTGTCACTTATATTAAGGGGGACCAGATGAGCATACTGTCAATAAAAGTGGACGAGAGGAAACAGACAACCTCATTTTATTATTAGGGTATCGTTTGCCATACTAATTACTGAAGTACTGCAGTAGCTAAGTTCTGATAATATGGACATGAAATAAAGATACAGTCACATGGTGTACACATTTACAGCACTTGGACTAATTTTTGTCTATCGCAAAGGGCAACTTTATCTGCTTTCTATAAGCAGCAGTTAAGTTCACTACAATGTGTCCTTACAAGCCACATGTCCTGTAAATATAATAATATATATATTATATATATATACAAGAGCTAGATATTTCACGTTTCCACGTGTTATTTATTAATGCAGACACACAGGTTTAATATCTTACAGTTTAGACAAAACAATTTACACTTAACATATGGGCTGGGCAATTAATCCAATTTTAACCGTGATTACAATTTTTCCTTCTCACAATTATATAAACATTATCAACGAAAAAAAACAAGTAATGTGCAGCAGACAGTGCTTGTTGTGTGTAGCTGCAAGTCCTGCCTCTCTCCATTTGAGATTTCGACAGCAAAAGAAAATAATACTTACGTCAATAATAATTTATTAGTGACCAAAGTACAGTATGTTTTTTTTTTTTTTTTTGCTGTTTTAAGTAGTTTTTTTTTTTTTTTCAAATGCTGTTGCAATGTGTTCCGAATTTTCATCGGTGTCCGTGCTCCACGCTCAGCCGCCGGACCACCTGGGACAATCCTCTATAATGAGGAAAACGCTTAAACGTCTATAAAATTCAAAATAGCGGGCGATTATTCTGATGGGGGCATCTGTAGAGATGTCCACATCAAATTTGGTGATGACTGATCTCAGTTTTGTGACATTAAGCAAAATTAAATTAGTATATTTTACCAAACCAACTTTTCTAGTATTTGGGATGTTATATTGGCTCAATGGTGCATCAGTAAACATGTGAAATATGAATTAAAATCATCCACGCTTTCCTGAGTTCCAGGCCAGAAACCAGGTCATTTCGATTTATCGAGGTTATCTATTTTATTTGCGAAGATCTCTGCCTACCTCTCCGCGCCCGAGCCAGCACTGTCAACATAAACACGTGCTCTCAAAAGTAGTGAGGTTTGGGTCTTCTCCACGGAGGCAACCAATCAGAGGAAAGGCGGTGGTCTTAGTCAAATATGGACAAAGCGGATACAAAACTGGGTCAAACAGAAGTAGCTGTCACAGGGGCCCTTTCTGGACACGAGTATGATAAAACCAAGAAATGAAATTGACACTTTTATACTAAGACCATGTTTGAGAGTCACTCCATGGAGATCTAAATAGCCAAAATATGGGACCCTTAAATGTTTTCTATATCATGAGCATATGGAGAGGAAAATGTTAAGATTTAGTGAGCACAACAGGAAAATGCTTAACGTCCATAAAATCCAAAATATTAGATTTTACCGCGTCTCCTTGGCAACCCAGGACACTCCAGGATACATCACGGAATTTAAGAAAACCTTACAGAGATTACAGCGATAAAACAAAGCCAAAGCACCCGGCCTACTTAACAGCATTTAACAATGCTAAAATACTTTCAGCATTACACCTTGACATGTTTAGTGAACTCCACTAATACTGTGATAAATACTTAGCTGACAGTAGCTGGAGGACACAATGAAAACCTTTGATCGATGTTAGAATTGCAATATAATAGGGTAGGTTTTATAGAGGGAAGATTGTATGGTATACAAGCTGAGTGTTTCAAGCCTTACCTGTGGGATGATAGTTGACCATGCTTTGCATCTATTCATGCGTTCAGATGTCCAAACTCCTTGAAGACACTGAAAAATAGTAATAGAAATAGAAAAACAATAATAGTTTTAACAGTCTCACATTTGAAACAAAACAAACTTTTTGCTTAGGAATTGGCAAGTATGTATAAACTGCTCGTTCAATGCACTTTGCACAGAGCCAATGTAAAACACTAATATGCCCTTTTTGTTCATTTTGTTTTTGGTAACCAAGGGATTTATCTGGGAAACAAAGCATGTTACTTTACTTTGTTGATAGTCTCAGCTGTACTTAATAAAGTTACTAAAAAACAAGCAAAACTTTCACCTCCCTCAAAGTTGACCATGCAGTCTGAAGAGATCCAAGTGATTGTAAGGCTGTTGTGTATGTCCAATAATCTCATAAAATATATATATTTTTTCCCATTATGGTATTCAGGTATCTCATCCATCCATCCATTTTCTATACTGCTTATTCTCACTAAGGTCGCGAGCATGCTGGAGCCTATCCCGGCTATCTTTGGGCGAGAGGCAGGGTACACCCTGAACTGGTCGCCAGCCAATCGCAGGGCACATATAAACAACCATTCGCACTCACATTCACACCTACAGGCAATTAAGACGCTTCAATCAACCTACCATGCATGTTTTCCGGTAGACTTTACAATAATCTGATTGTCTTGATCGGTATCGGCCGAAAAATTAGCATTTTATGATGATCGTCTTTAATGTCATAATTTGCCGATCCGATCAATGACGTAATTGATTGGCTCCGTAAAAGACATTTACTCAGCATTGTGCCATCTACAGTATATTTGAATCCAAAAGCTAGTTTATTTTTAGCCTTGTCGTTTATTTTTTAGGCGTGTCTTTTGACATAATTTACGATCACTGGGCTTTGTCAAATCTGACACGATTGGATTGCACGTGTATTGTGTTGATAAAAATCAAAACAAAAACAAAAAAACGGGGTCACCGGTGTTCGGGAAAAGACGTTTGTTCAAGGATTGCTTGAGGTATGTTCACGTACTTTTTAATATGATACGGCTCACAACCAGGCAACAAAATGTTATGTAGCCAACCAAGCTAGTGCTAGCACTAACGGTTGTACAAAAACATGTTATGTTGAATCATGCTCTAAAGGTGTGTGTGAAGTAATTTAATTACAATAAAGTAATTTAATTACAATAAAGTAATTTAATTACAGTTAGCTAGCACCCATTATTTCTGTCATGTTATAATGTTGGTTTGACCTGACTGATTGAATACATGACATGACTAGAGAATATTTTTGAAGATACTATAGTATGCAGTACACAAGTATATACAGTAAATGAACAAGTCATTTAAATAGACACATTGCTCCATCTTGTGATCCGATCGGTAATCGTTTTTTTTTTTGTTTGTTGATTTTTTTAAACTCGTCGATCGGCCCCAAAAATCCTGATCGTGTAAAGCCTATTTTTTTTTATATGGGAGGAACCCGGAATACCGAAAAAAAAAAACATGCAAGCATGGGGAGAACATGCAAACTCCACACAGGCAAAGCCGAATTTGAACCCAGGTCGTCAGAACTGTGAGGAAGATCCGCTAACCAGTCATCCACCCTTCCACCCATTCAGGGATCTCTCTACAAATAAGTCCAATAAAATGTGCAGTTGCATCCATAATGCTTAATAAACAATAAACAAGCTATTATTAAAGACAGAAAAAAATGTCTGAACCAGTCGTGTCAAAAGGAGGCCTGTTAACCATCGGTTTCGAGGGGCATCTAAATTAAATCCGGCCCCGGGCAGCTTGTGAGCTTTGCACGCCACTGGTCTGAACTTGGTGTCTGTGAAATTGAAATACCTGTACACAAATCAAAAACATGCTTATTGTTAAACTCATGACTGGAGTCATCCAGGTCATTTCATTCTCAGAGCATTAAAATCAATCACAACTGGACACCTCTGGTTGTTTTGAAAATGTTTAGCCTCTCATCCGAGCAGGATTCATCAGTTAATGCAACAGGCTAGGTAGAACAGCACAAGCCAGCACGAGTTTTTTGTCAAATCCAACCACCGTCTAATTCTTGATTTGTTACTCCAAAGCACCACCAACTCGGTTGCAGGACACACATAATGTGGAAAACTAAGCATTCCATACAAATGTTTTCAGAAATTAAGTGATTGATCATTGACAGACATTTTTAATTGGAATGGGCAAATAAAGCAGAGGGAGAATATAATATGTGAATTTGGACATTAGGAAAGTTACAGCAGCAAAAACTAAAAAAGAAATAAGCACCTCACCACCAGGCAGTCTCATTTAAACACGCTGACACTGCAACTGAGGCCACAACAGCCAGTTATTAGATTAGGGGAAGTCCTTAAAAAGGAAGATTGCACAACCTGACAGGTGGCCATGAAAACATGTTTTTATGCCTTTGAATAACAATTTTAAGCATCGAAATCTTACTAAAACAAGGCAGATTGAGGGGAGGTTAAAGGTTGACGCTAGATGTGAAGAGTTGACATTTGACATAACCACAGGAGGGAAAGCTATCCTAACAAGAATAGAAAGGTACACCACAAGTCTTAATCCTACTTTGCAATTCACCAATGTTTACCTTTATACACGACTCATGTCCCTGCATTTTGACACCAAGGGTGCACTTGCACTCCCATGCAACTCGTCTCACACTTGCACTGTACTCTTTCAGTCAATAATATATCATATTACTTCAACTTTCATGACTGAATTGAGTCATTCTGAAATTATTTTTCTGTCTATTTGAGATAAATAAATTTTATGTGCCCCCTGCCCCCCATCATTGCCCCCTTTTTCAGCAAGTTTGGGCTTTAAATGTGTAATTATCAGACCACCATTTCACTTTGTAATCTTGCATACCACTTGGATTGAAGGCACACCATAGTATGCAAATCCCTGATCGACATTATTAATAACTTATAATTGGATCTTATGTAATAAAAGAATCTTCCATGAATTATTGAAAAACACTATGCCGAAAAACCTGTAAACAAACATCCTGGCACATTTTATGGAAATGTATATGATTTAAATGTTGGAAAATATTTAATCCACAAATAAACATGACATTTTCTGAATGAGAATCACCATTCAAAACCCAGCCTTGTTTTGTTCTTAATTGTTTTCTTTTTTTTTTTTCTTTTAGGATTTTACAAACAAACAAAAAAAAAAGTCATTTTCACAACTCCCTCAAAACCATAAAACCTTTAAGGAAGCATTATCCAGAGATGTGTGTCCAGAGAGATACTATTTTTTGGATCGACTTTTTTTCAGTAAAGGGGATGATCAAAAACTCCAGTCATGAGTTTAACAATAAAAGGGTTCAGCTAAAATTAGACTACTTGACAAATTCCTATCTTTCCACAATTCACATTGAGCCGCTGAAGACACAAACAATCTGTTGATTCAGTGGTGGAATTTTGTCCCTTAAGCCGTTATTTGCTTAAGCAGTAATGACACAAGGAGAGGAATTTGAGAAATGTCTCTGGATAGCCGACTCATTTCCTTCAGACAGACAATATGGCAATGAAGTCTCCTGAAGCTCCAATTACAGGTCAATACATTGCAGTGTACAAATTGCAACCAACATGATAACACTTTTGGCCAATGTACAAATAGAGGTTACTGACACGGCCTGATATGATCAAATATAAAATAGCCCATCATTTTGATGAATGTATTAATCAATAAAATCAATGTCAACCAGTCAATGACAAATGGAAAATAAAATAAATTGGTTTGTGGAATGAGCCCAAATGGCTGTCAGCCTGCAGGATTTTAAAGGCTGAATGTTAGATTTAGTCCAAATGGAAGTAGTGTGTGTATCTAATAATTGTACGAAAACAAATGAGCTGAAAACAATACCACTTAAATGAAAAGCCCATGGATGTGATCACCTGAAATTTGATCAGCCCTGAAAAGAACAGTGCCTTTAAAAAGTATTCAAACCACTTGAACTTTTTCACATTTAGTGACTTTAAATCACCCCTCCTTGAGCCGTCACCTCATCGTGGTGGAGGGGTTTGTGTGTCCCAATGATCCTAGGAGCTAAGTTGTCTGGGGCTTTATGCCCCTGGCAGGGTCACCCATGGCAAACAGGTCCTAGGTGAGGAACCAGACAAAGCACGGCTCCAAAAACCCCTTTGATGAGTACATTTAATGGATTCAGGTTTCCCTAGCCCCGACACGGGTCACCGGGGCCCCCCTCTGTAGCCAGGCCTGGAGGTGTGGCTCGAAGGAGAGCGCCTGGTGGCCTGGGCCTGCACCCATGGGGCCCGGCCGGGCACAGCCTAAAAGGGTAACGTGGGTCCCCCTTCTCATGGGGTCACCACCTGTGGGAGGGGCCATAGGGGTCGGGTGCAGTGCGAGCTGGGCGGTGGCCGAAGGCGGGGACCTTGGCGATCCGATCCCCGGCTACAGAAGCTGGCTCTAGGGACGTGGAATGTCACCTCTCTGGCAGGGAAGGTGCCCGAGCTGGTGTGTGAGGTCGAGAAGTTCCGACTAGATATAGTCGGACTCGCCTCCACGCACAGCTTGGGCTCTGGTACCAGTCCTCTCGAGAGGGGTTGGACTCTCTTCCACTCTGGAGTTGCCCACGGTGAGAGGCGCCGAGCAGGTGTGGGTATACTTATTGCTCCACGGCTCGGCGCCTGTACGTTGGGGTTCACCCCGGTGGACGAGAGGGTAGCCTCCCTCCGCCTTCGGGTGGGGGGACGGGTCCTGACTGTTTTGTGCCTATGCACCAAACAGCAGTTCAGAGTACCCACCCTTTTTGGAGTCCTTGGAGGGGATGCCATGGAGGAAGACTTCTGGACGGCTTCGAGGAAATTCTGGTCCACCATCCGGCCCCGGGGGTGGATGAGATTCGCCCAGAGTTCCTCAAGGCTCTGGGCTGGTAGAGCTGGCCTGTTTGACACGCCTTTGCAACATCGCGTGGACATTGGGTACAGTGCCTCTGGATTGGCAGACTGGGGTGGTGGTCCCCCTTTTTAAGAAGGGGGACCGGAGGGTGTGTTCCAACAACAGGGGGATCACACTCCTCAGCCTCCCTGGTAAGGTTTATTCAGGGGTGCTGGAGAGGAGGGTCCGTCGGGAAGTCGAATCTCAGATTCAGGAGGAGCAGTGTGGTTTTCATCCTGGCTGTGGAACAGTGGACCAGCTCTACACCCTTGGCAGGGTCCTCGAGGGTGCATGGGAGTTCGCCCAACCACTCTACATGTGTTTTGTGGACTTGGAGAAGGTGTTCGACCGTGTCCCTCGGGGGGTCCTGTGGGGGGTGCTTCGGGAGTATGGGGTACCGAACCCCCTGATACGGGCTGTTCAGTCCCTGTACGACCAGAGTCAGAGTTTGGCCCGCATTTCCGGCAGTAAGTCGGACTCGTTTCCGGTGAGGGTTGGACTCCGCCAAAGCTGCCCTTTGTCACCGATTCTGTTCATAACTTTTATGGACAGAATTTCTAGGCGCAGCCGAGGCGTAGAGGGGGTCCAGTTTGGTGGCCTCAGTATTGCATCGCTGCTTTTTGCAGATGATGTGGTTCTGTTGGCTTCATCAAGCCGTGACCTCCAACTCTCACTGGAGCAGTTCGCAGCAGAGTGTGAAGCGGCTGGGATGAGAATCAGCACCTCCAAATCTGAGACCATGGTCCTCAGTCTGAAAAGGGTGGCATGCCCTCACCAGGTCGGGGATGAGATCCTGCCCCAAGTGGAGGAGTTCAAGTATCTTGGGGTCTTGTTCACGAGTGAGGGAAGAACTGAAAGGGGAGATCGACAGGCGGATCGGTGCAGCGTCTGCAGTGATGGGGACTTTGTATTGATCTGTTGGGGTGAAGAAAGAGCTAAGCCGAAAGGCGAAGCTCTCGATATACCGGACGATCTACGTTCCTACCCTCGCCTATGGTCATGAGCTGTGGGTCGTGACCAAAAGAACAAGATCCAGGATACAAGCGGCCGAAATGAGTTTCCTCCGCAGGGTGTCCAGGCTCTCCCTTAGAGATGGGGTGAGAATCTTGGTCATCCGGGAGGATCTCAGAGTAGAGCCGCTGCTCCTTCACATCGAGAGGAGCCAGATGAGGGAGCTGGGGCATCTGATTCGGATGCCTCCCGGACGCCTCCCTGGTGAGGTGTTCCGGGCACGTCCCACCGGGAGGAGACCCCGGGGACGACCCAGGACACGCTGGAGAGACTACATCCTTCTGCTGGCCTGGGAACGCCTCGGGATCCGCCCGGAAGAGATGGATGAAGCGGCTGGGGAGAGGGAAGTCTGGGCGTCCCTGCTAAAGCTACTGCCCCCGCAACCCGACCTCGGATAAGTGGTAGAAAAATGATGGATGGATGGACTTTAAATCACAAATTTGAATGTATTTAGTTGATATTTTATGTGATAGACCAACACAAAGTAGCACATAATTGTGAAGTCGAACGAAATGATTTTTTCAAAATTTGAAGTCAATATAAATCTGAAAAGTGTGATGTGCATTTGTATTCAGCCCTCTGTACTCTGATACCACTAAATGCAATACGATGCAATCAATCGTCTTCAGAAGTCACCTAATTATAAATAGAATCTACCTGTGTGCAATTTACTCTTACCTTTTCTGTGAAGGCATCAGCGGTCGATTAGAGAACACTAGGTAACAACAGCATCATGAAGAAGGAACACGTGTGCATCCACACACACACACATATACACACACACACACACCATAATTTCTTGTGTATAATGCGGATTTCCCCCCCCAAGAAAGTGTCAAGTCAATAGTGCGCATTATACATGGGTATAAGGGAAACTGGGGGGGGGGAGGGAACACATTTTATAAATGTATGCCGCCATCGAGAGGTTATGAAAAAGCTGTACACTTGCATTCCAATATGCCACCGCCACGTAGAGGTTATGAGAAAGGTGTACACTTTCATTCTAATGTGCCACCGCCACCTAGAGGTTATGAAAAAGGTGTCACTGACATTCCAATATGACAGGGGTATGTATTACAGTTATGCGCATAAGTTTACATAGCCTGGCAGAATTTGTGAAATAAAAAAATATATATATTTTTTAAAAAATATGACTGATGACTGCACCACAACCACCATTAATTTCTTTACGGTTATGTTTTGTTTAATGATAATTATTTTCTGAAATTCTTGACAGTTTAATTTGAAATCCATTAAATTAAACGTGTTTCGCCTGGCCCTGAATGTTTTCATTAAAGAATTGTACCAATCTTACAAATTCTGCCTGGGTAATGAAACATATGAGCACAACTGCATGTTTTCTCATTTACTAAATAAAAGTAAATAAAATAAGAGCAAGTACTGTAATTCCTTGTGTATAATACGCATTTTTCCCCCCAAAACGGGGGGCTCAAATTATTCTCTCGTATTTCAGACAAAAGTTAAAACACCAATGACCTCTAGGGGGAATTCAAGGATTGGCCACGGACATATGTTTAGGTCAAATCAACATTACAAAATGACAGAAATAATGGGTGCTAACTTACTGTGATTACATTGCTTTATTGCAATTAAATTTCTTTAATAAATACTGTTAATGACAAGCTTACTCTAACTTTCTCACTGTCCCAGCTGTATGGACAGGTGCTGTCCAGAGTTTGAGTCAGTTTGACCCCCCCCCACTGCGTTGCTTGAACGCGGCATGCGCCTCGTGTACATTCTTCAGGTACTCGATCAAATTTGTTGTGTTGAAGCATTTAGACGACGTTCCCCACGACGTACTTCAGTTGTGCACAGTCTGCAAATAACTTGCGTGTTGCTTGTCTGAGACACCGCAAAATAGTCCCACACCGATGTGTTTTATCACCGACAAGATTGAAAAAAATTTATTGGCCGTCAGATAGTTACAGTACTGCGCAACAAGACGTGACAAGGCTAAAAATAAACTAGCTTTTGGACTTATACGCGACGAAGACGCGAAGTTAAATGTCTATATATAATATAATATAATATATTATAATATAATAATACTATAAATAATATAATAATATATATATATATATATATATATATACACACACACACACTGTTTTCAGGTGCTGTGTTTACATTAATGAGAAAAAAAATAAATGATTTTAGCAAATGGCTGCAATATAACAAAGAGTGAAAAATGTAAAGAGGACTGAATACTTTCCGTACCCACTGTATTTATAGTATATCACAAGCTTTGAAAATCTGAAAGAGCAACGTTCAATCCATCGTCCAAAAATGGAAAAAGTATGGCACAACTGGAAACCCACCAAGACATGGCCATCCACCTAAATTAATTGGTCATAGAAGCAGTCAAGGGGCCAATGTTAACTCTGGAGGAGCTCCAGAAATCCAAAGATCAGGTGGGAGAATCTGTCCAAAGGACAAACATAAGTTAGGCACTCCACAAATCTGGCCTTGAATCTGGTCTTGAGTGGCAAGAAGAAAGCCACTGTTGGAAAAAAGGAATAAGAGGTCCTGTTTGCAGTTTGCCACAAGTCATGCAGATCAGTCAGATGAGACCAAAGTAGAATTTGTTGGGACCTAAATGCAAAGTGCTTTGTTTGGTGGAAATCGTGAACACACCATCCCCACTGTGAAATGGGGTGGTGGAAAACATCATGCTTTGCAGATGTTTTTTGTGCAAATGATTACAAGTGATTCTGGAAAATATTCACATGTATTCATTATTATCTTGTTGCAAATCATGAGCAGTCTTAAATTTTTTACCCAAAATTATTTCAACAGTTTTATGAATCAGTGTGTGTGCACCATTCAGCTATACATCCATTGCAAATGTATATATAAAATCAGTAGTGGCAGTGCATGGGGGGTGGAGGGGGGGGAGAAAAAAAAAAAAAAAAAGATTCCAACAAACCACTCTTTTGAAGAGAAGCTTTTGACTGAAATTTTGTAATATTCAATGTCTTAAAACATTTCTAATGGAGGTATTTATTTTCGCAGAATTGCAGTGTGCTTCTGAAATTTGGCATCGTTTGGCCTTTACAAGTGCATCAATGTCATTTAAGTGTTGTCAGTGCAGAACATTGTGTTAGAATGGCCCAGTCAAAATCAAGACCTAAATCCCATTGAGTATCTGAGGCAAGACTTAATAATTGCTGTTCACAGATGCTCTCCATCCAATCTGGCTGAGCTTGAGTTATTTTGCAGAGAAGAATGGTCAGAAATGCTGTCTAGATGTGCAAAGCTGGCCGACGTACTGCAAAAGGTGGGTCTCTACAAAGTATTGACGCAAAGGGGCTGGATACAAATGCACACTAAGTATCATATCCATTCCACTTTACAATTGTGCTACTTTGTGTTGGTTCATCACATAAAATATCAATAAAAACAGGTTGTAAGGTGGCAAAATGTGAAAAATTTCAATGGTTAAGAAATGTATTTGTATTTCATCACCAAGCCTGCACTCCATTGGGACAGAGCCCCTGTCCTCCCATGTACCGCAAAAAAAAAACAGACTATGCAAGATTAGCAATCTTTGTAGTCCATGGAACAAGTAGCTACCCGCTCGACTTTCTGCTTGCCTTATTTCAGATCTTTGATTTATTTCCAGATAGTGGCACTGCTTCTGAATGTCACATCTCCCAGAGAACAGTGCTTCTTCTTCTTTTCCTTTCGGCTTGTCCCTTTAAGGGTCGCCACAGCGCGTCATCCTTTTCCATGCAAGCCATTTCCATGTAATCTCCTGCATCCTCCTCTCGAACACCAACTGCCCTCATGTCTTCCCTCACGACATCCAACAACCTTCTCTTTGGTCTTCCTCTAGCTCTCTTGCCTGGCAGCGCCATCCTCATTATCCTTCTACCAATATTCATTATTTCTCATCTGGACGTGTCCAAACCATCGAAGTCTGTTTCCAAAACATTGAACCTTTGCTGTCCCTCTCATGAGCTCATTTCTAATTTTATCCAACCTGGTCACTCCGAGAGCGAACCTCAACATCTTAATTTCCGCCATCTCCAGCTTTGCTTCCTGTTGTCTCTTCAGTGCCACTGTCTCTAATCCATACATCATGGCTGGCCTCACCACTGTTTTATAAACTTTGCCCTTCATTCTAGCAGATACTCTTCTGTCACAAAACATACCTGACGCCTTCCTCCAACCTGCTTGGACCAGTTTCTTCACTTCCTGACCACACTCACCATGGCTCTGGACGGTTGACCCCAAATATTTAAAGTCCTCCACCCTTGCGATCTCTTCTCCCTGTAGCCTCACTCTTCCCCCACCACTCCTCTCATTCATGCAAATATATTTTATGTCTTACTTGGGCTAATCTTCATTCCTCTGCTTTCCAGTGCATGCCTCCATCTTTCTAACTGTTCCTCCACCTGCTCCCTGCTTTCACAATGTCATCTGGAAACATGGTCCACAGGGATTCCAGTCTAACCTCATCTGTCAGACTATCCATCACCACTGCAAACAGGAAGGGGATCAGGGCTGATCTCTGATGCAGTCCCACCTCCACCTTAAATTCGTCTGTCACACCTACAGCACACCTCACCACTGTTCTGGTGCCCTCGTACATGTCCTGAATTATTCTAACATACTTGCCTGCCACTCCCACATGCAGTACCACAGTTCCTCTCTGGGTACTCTGTCATAGGCTTTCTCTAGAGCTACAAAGACACAATGTAGCTTCCTCTGACCTTCTCTGGACTTTTCCATCAACATCCTCAAAGCAAATAATGCATCTGTGGTACTCTTTCTTGGCATTAAACCATACTGTTGCTCGCAAATACTCACTTCTGTCCTGAGTCTAGCCTCCACTACTCTTTCCCATAACTTCATTGTGTGGCTCATCAACTTTATACCTCTATAGTTGCCACAGCTCTGCACATCACCCTTGTTCTTAAAAATGGGCACCAGCACATTTTTCCTCCATTCCTCAGGCATCTTCTCACCCACTAGAATTCTGTTGAACAAGCTGGTCAAAAACTCCACAGCCACCTCTCCTAGATGCTTCCATACCTCCAGAGGAATGTCATCAGGACAGACTGCCTTTCAATTTTTCATGCTCCCAGAGAACAGTGCGATTAAAAAAAAGTTTTAAAATTAAAAGCAGTCAAACAACAATAAAATGAAACCTGTATCATTCGACATATATCCAGTGAAGGAAGTGGTAACAGAGATAGTCTTCTTCTAAAATAATTGAAAATATAATAATGAGAATTATCTACACTTAATTTGCAAGTATTTAAAGCTATGACGAATGGAATGAAATATGCCTTATACATAGATAGAAGGGTTGTCCAGAATTTTGGTCAACTTTGGGTGTGCGTATTATACATGGGTGCGCATTATACACGAGACATTATGGTATGTGCAATAAAAGGAAGGTCGAAGGTATGATGATTCAGACTGATAACAGGAAGAACATAAACTGGGATTACATGCAGGCTTTTCTGTCATTCTGATTGAATACATTCCAGTTGTAGATCTCTGGTCAACTGTTTACATGTGGCGGAACGGTGAACGACTGGTTAGCACACCTGCCTCACAGTTTTGAGGATCCGGGTTCAAATCCGGCCTCGCCTGTGTGGAGTTTGCATGTTCTCCCTGTGCCTATGTGGGTTTTCTCCAGGTACTCCGGTTTCCTCCAACATTCCAAAAACATGCGTGGTAGGTTAAATGAATACTTTAAAATTTCCCGTAGGTGTGAATGTGAGTGCCAATGGCTGTTTATCTGTGCCCTGCGATTGGCTGGCGACCAGTTCAGGGAGTACGCCGCCTCTCGCCCAAAGATAGCTGAAATTGGCTCCAGCATGCCCGTGACTCCAGTCAGGCGATGATAAGCAGTTCAGAAAATGGATAGATGGATGTTTACATGAGACGTGATCTATTTCAATCTGGCATTTACATGGTCCTCTACATTTAACCAAAACTGCTGTAATACAGACGTGTGACGTGCAGATCGATGTAAATATCGTGATTTATGAAGATGTAGGTCAGTAATCTACTTAGCACAATAGTTGCGATTGTTTTTACCTTACAGTTTTATTAAAGTAACAGCTTGTTTAAAAACTAGTTATAAGTAGTTAAAAACACCCCTGTCGCAGACCAGCTCTGGAAGGAAGCAACCATGTTTTTAAGTGCGTAAACGATGACATCACCGCGCACTTATGTCAAGACAGAGCATGAACAGACAGAATGCTGACCGGCACAATTCTGAGTCACTGTTTACGTGATGATGGTTACTTCTGATTGGTTTGGTAAAAATAATATTTGTGAATCGTGAATGAAATTCCATTCGGGTTTGGCCTGTTTATTCCGACTGAGGTGTTTATTTGACACATTTTCATTCGGTTTGGCCTTCTAAACAGATTGTAAATCCAGCTATGATCATTTAAAACCCCAGAGAAGTGGGAATAGAAGATTGAATGGTCCAAATTGTAATTTGATCATTTTCTGATCATTTCTCATATAAAATGAAAATACGCAGCAGAGCAAGACAAGTACGACGGTGACCTTGCAGCTGTTCTTGTGTGCCTGAGTTCAGTCACTATTTGTGTTCCCAAGAGAGTGGAGACAAAGCACTTCCAGGTTACCCGCAGACCTTCCTTCTCATTACCAAAGGTCATCTAGCTGAACACAATAATGACCTCTTATGCCAAAGGTTACTTGGCAAAGGAATGGATGAGCGCAGGGGTGGGTGGGGGGGATTTTTGTCTGACCTCTCACTTTCACTTATCCCCATCATCCGTTTCAGGAATGCACATTGTTGCATATTAGATTCATCTTCACCAAACTAACTTTAAATTTCAAAAACTCTGATGTGAGCAAAACTTCTTCCTCATCCGGTAACCAGTTTGTGAGTTTGGTATTTGTCACAGGCCCGCGTGAATTCCTGTAGATGGTATAGCTCTTAGATCACAGTGAGCTCATTAGCTCTTGCCTGCTGTTGCACTCACTCAAACCAGACATCATGAGGTGGAATTTCAAAGTAAACCAATACATTTCCTTGGATAAGGAAGAACATATTACTGACTTCCTGCACTTAGGAGGAATACCAAAGCGTACTCAATATGTCAACAAGCTCTGATAAAGCTTACATTTTTACGTGATATTAAATATGTGGCACTATGGGTTTAGGGGTTTAAGGCACGTGTGGTAAGATGTGTGCAGATTTGTTTGAAAATTTCAACATAAGTGGCAAACTCAAGGTGTTATAGTGTACCTTTATGTCCTGAATGACTCCTAACTGAACTAAATAAAGTCACATGCAAATTGTTGCACCAATTACTTCTATATTTCCTCCATTCCGTCCATCTCTCTCTCCCATGGTGCCATGTGAAAACTCTAATTCACCAGAAATCAGTATTAATGGAGAAACGAACTTGGAATATGTAAAATACTAGAGCCCTTAACGAGGACCATGCTGAAATGCGTCAGCGAGTTGTAAAAGTTCCCTTTAAGATCAGTGTTATTTTGGGAGCTTTACAAGAAGGGCTTTACAGAGAGAGCAGTGAATGGTAACAGGAGGAGGAGGCAGGCGATACAAGCATTATGTTCCACCAGCAGAATCACTTTTTAACTAAACAGCAGGGAAGAAGCAGCATTCATCAGCAGTAATAAGGATAGTGGGAAATACATATATTTAAAATAGCACAATACTGGGAACAGCTAAGATCCTGCAAAGAACCCTCAAGCACCTAGGCCTCTGGTAGAAGACCTGAGCATGAAGGAGATACCGCCCTGGTGGGTGACAAAACAATATATATAAATTTTCCATACAGTTTACCCTCACCAGGGTCGCAGGCGTGCTGGAGCCTATCCCAGACATCTTTGGGCGAGAGGTGGGGTACACCCTGAACTGGTCCCCAGCCAATTGCAGGGCACATACAGTATAAACAAAACAGCCATTCAGAATCAGAATCATCTTTATTTGCCAAGTATGTCCAAAAAACACACAAGGAATTTGTCTCCGGTAATTGGAGCCGCTCTAGTACGACAACAGTCAATTGACAGAGAACACTTTTGAGACCAAGACATTGAGAAAAATATAATATAATATATATATATAAATCCAGTGGAAGGACAAAATGTGGCAGGAGAAGATACACCACCAAAAGAGATGACAGTGGGCTTCAGCGGATTATCAAACAGAGAAGATTCAAGAATCTAGCAGAGATCCAGAAAGTGGGGAATGAGGCGGTAGTCACAGCTTCAAAAACCACCACATTCAGACGCATCTGGGAGATGGGCAACAACTGCCGGGTTCCTCGGGTCAAGCCGCTTCTGAGTCTGAGCCAATGTAGGAAGCGTCTCAACTGGGCCAAGGAGAAGAAGGACTGGACTGTTGGTCAGTGGTCCAAGGTCCTCTTTTCTGATGAAAGTAAAGCGTGCCTTCCATTCGGGAATCAAAGGTCCAAAGGGTTTGGAGGAAGACGGATGACGAACAGAACCCAAGCTACTTGAGGTCCAGTGTGAAATATCCACAGTTAGTCATGATTTGGGGTGCTGCAATGTCCACTGCAGGTGTTGGTAAACTCTACTTTCTTAAATCCAAGGTCACCGCAACAGTCTACCAGAATGTTTTAGAGAACTTCATGATTCTTTCTGCTGAGGATCTTTATGGAGATGCAGATTTCATCTTCCAGCAGGACCTGTGCCCTGCCCATACCGCCAGAAGCACCAAAACTTGGTTTGATGCCCATGCCATCACAGTGCTTGACTGGCCAGCCAACTCGCCGGATCTAAACCCCATTGAGAATCTATGGGCTACTATCAAAATCAGAATCCTCTTTATTTGCCAAGTATGTCCAAAAAAAAACGGCACAGTGGACGACTGGTTAGAGCGTCAGCCTCACAGTTCTGAGGACCCGGGTTCAATCCCTGGCCCCGCCTGTGTGGAGTTTGCATGTTCTCCCCGTGCCTGCGTCGGTTTTCTCCGGGGACTCCGGTTTCCTCCCACATCCCAAAAACATGCATTAATTGAAGACTCTAAATTGCCCGTAGGTGTGACTGTGCGTGCGAATGGTTGTTAGTTTGTATGTGCCCTGCGATTGGCTGGCAACCAGTTCAGGGTGTACCCCACCTCCTTCCCGATGATAGCTGGGATAGGCTCCAGCACGCCCGCGACCCTAGTGAGGAATGAACGGAAATGGATGGATGGATGTCCAACAAACACACAAGGAATTTGTCTCCTACCAAATAATACATGGACATCAATGCCTTTTTAGGCTTCAAAAATGTTCAGCATTGCAGACTGCAGAACCTAACACAAAGGAAAACATTCATCTAAAAAGTATAAGCCCTGAGCAGGTTCTCCTGTAGCCCATGGAAAATTACAAAGACTGCTATCTACTGAAGAGCTTCTGAGTAAAACAGCTTTACTATTTCATTTACATAATTTTTGTCGTTCACAAAAAGTATGGGAGGGGAAGAAAGGAAAAGATTAAGTGAAGCTCAATTGTGCTTTAAGTCCAGGTCTGCTATGAACATCCTGCCCCTGCCAAATGCAATTATGCAGTGCAGACTACAGAGACCATATAATGGAGATTGGGGATCTGCCAACACCACAGCAAATGCCATTAGTAAATAGACTTGAAGACAGAAGGCAGGAGGCTATGCCAGAACACTCTGCCCCCAACTGCCAACCAAGGACACAAGCTATGGTCATAGTTCCATTGACCTAGGCTTAGGGTTGCTATGCCCTACAGCTGCTGTGTCCATCTGAAAGCTAAAGTAAAAGGAGCATTGTTGAATGACTGTAAACAGTGAACTTTAAAGTACTGTCCATTTGTGCGCGACCAACAGGATAAGCAGTGTTGAGACTGGATGGATGCATCAGACAAAGAATGAAATCGATGAAATCAATGAAAATCAATGAAATCACATTTGCCGGAAGAGAGGGCAAATAATACGTCACGCTGTCACCACATAGGAATCACTGAGATAAATTATGACCAGTGACGTGCCAGCAAATTAAAAGAAAAAAAACATCTATACATAGTGGATATAAAAGGTCTACAATCTCCTGTTCAAATACAAGGGTTTTGTGATTATAAATTGAGATAAATAATTTAAAAACTTTACCCACAATTAAATGTTACCCAAAACCTACATCAACTCAACTGAGGGGGGGGAAAAAAAATCAGAGAGGGAAAGTGAAAACAAACAACTGAGATAATGTGGTTGCACAAGGCCATATCGCGCGGTATGCAGCGGGCCTTATCAATTTGGTCCCCATTGCACATTGTAAACATAGTTCAACGAAGAGTGTTGGGCAACTGTGACCAGTAAAGGGGCTTAAACTGATTTGGATCTGTCCATAAAGTGGATGTACAAAACTCTGAGATCTTAAGGTTATATTTGGTCTAGTACTATCATTATTTTGTAAATGCAGCTGTAACAAAATTGTTCCTTTTAAATTTTCGTGAACTCATTTTCATTTCTGAAAGGCTACGGTAAATGCTAACCTTACAAAGCTTCCCTAATTATGGTAGCCTTGTTTCCAGGAGGGGGTATGGTTCATTGAGTTCAGTACAGCATGTTTTTTATTTCATTTACATTGCAAAGCGTCCACAAATTCGAGATCGAATATTGATTAATTTATTTTTCTTGTGAAGTTTAAGTACTAAAGGTGGAATATCTTCTGAAGAAAATTTAATTTGTGAAACAACATTTTTCTTGACAGATTTTATGATTGATACAAAAGAGCAAATGATAAACAATATTTTATGGACAGATTAAACAAAAAAAGAGCATTTTTAGCAATGAACACAAACAGTTTACAGATGGTGCTATGAAGCCTTTAAGGAAAAGAACAACCTGCCAACAGTCAAGCATGCTGGAGGATCCATAATGCTGTGGGGCTGCTGTGCCACATCTGGTACTCGAGGCTTTGACTATCACAGGTATCATGAAATAAGAAAATTATCAAGAGTTTTTAGAGCAGAATGTTTTACGCAGTGTAAGACAACTTGGTTTGAGGTGAAGATCATGGGTCCTCCAGCAAGGCAACGACCCA